>NC_135612.1:60637500-61996250 GCF_053574225.1 Canis aureus
AGTCAAATTTTCCTGAGTAAGCAAATTAGCCAACAGCAAAAGGCAGAAAAAACTAAATGACACAGGTGAGCATCCCAAGACTACAAAGGTGGCAGAAATTCCCAAACACATTCTGAATGCATAACATCACATAAAATACGCATTCCTGGAATGTGTACCTATGTTTTATTCCAGAAGAAGCATATGACTGAATATTAAAGTTGCAGACTAAGCCAGAGTTAGCCCAGAGAAAGGGTCAAGACCCCAGGCTCTACTGCCATTGTCATGCCTGCTAAAGCCTCTGACTGAAAAGAAAGAAAGAAAGAAAGAAAGAAAGAAAGAAAGAAAGAAAGAAAGAAAGAAAGAAAGAAAGAAAGAAAGAAAGAAAGAAAGAAAGAAAGAAAGAAAGAAAGAAAGAAAGAAAGAAAGAAAGAAAGAAAAGAAAAGAAAAGAAAAGAAAAGAAAAGAAGGAAGGTAGGAAGGAAGGATGGGAGGGAGGGAGGAAGGAAGAAAGAAAGAAGGAAGGAAGGAAGGAAGGGAGGGAGGGAGGGAGGGAGGGAGGGAGGGAGGAAGGAAGGAAGGAAAGAAGAAAAAGAAAGAAAGAAAGAAAGAAAGAAAGAAAGAAAGAAAGAAAGAAAGAAAGAAAGAAGAAAGAAGGAAAGAAAGAAACCTGACTTAAGAACAGATTCCCATGGCCCTGTGGCTCCAGCAATTGTCAAGGGGACACCAGCCTCCCAAGGGAAGCTACATGTACAGCCTACCGCTTGACAATTATCAGCAGTCCTAAAAACCCACTCACAGGAGAGTCTCTAGCAAGGTGAGGCCTCTCTTCCTCCAGATCTGGGCTATTATCACCTGCCCAGAGCCCCAAGGGGCCCAGAGGCCCAGTGGCTCTGCTGTGTAGGACCCTGCACTTACCAGCCATGGCTGGGGGATCTCAGGCAAAGGCATCTGGGGAGGAGCCGGCAGGCTATTGGGGGTCTCTTGCTTCTGAGCATGATCCTTCACTTCGAAACCTGTAAGCAGCAACCAAAACCACAGAAATGGATGATGAGGAGGGTGTGGATGGTGCCATTAGCAGCCACCACTGTCTCAGCCCCATCTTGAATGCTTTGCAAATATCTGTTTTCTTTAAGCTTATACAACAATCCTGTTATTCTTCTCCAGGTGGAGAACCTACAGCTGAGAGAGAAAAAAAGAGGTTACAGAACTAACAGAAACATTAGCAGGTGAAAATGATGGAGCTGGCACTAAACCCTACATTCCTCCCATGCCACATGGCCTCGCAAAGGTAAGGTGCTCTGCCTAAACTTCCGCTCAGGTCAGTACTTACCCACGGGGACTAAGGGGCAGGCGCAGATCTGGGAAGCAGTGTGTCTGTATTTGGTGCCCTCTTACAGTCAAATACTGGGAGACACAGGTGCCATGCATGTCCTGGCTGGCTTAAGCTTGGGCCCTGGGTGCACCCGTGTTCAAGTTGGGAAGTTAGGTTTATACACAAGTAACTTGGTAAATGTGATGAGCACTGCGCCCACAAAGGCAGGAAAGAGGAAGGAACCAGCTTTAATCTGGGCGCAGGACTATTTCCATGCCAGAACCCCTCTGGAAAGACCCACAGGAACAACCGCTCAACGGCATTTGCCTGTCCTGGGTCATGCATGAGGCACAGGCAGGTAAAGGGCTATGAAGAGACAGCGCCCTGACCGCAAGAAGTACAGTGGAAAACTCTGGCAGAGAACTGGGAGTGGTAAAGAAGGAAAGAAAGAAAAGGCACACATGGGAATTCTATCACTAAAAGCAATCAGCAGATGGGCTTCAGGCTAATGAAGGAGCGCAGGGGAGAAGTGAGTTGGAACGCATTGGAAGGCACGTGCAGAGTGAAGCAGGGACAGAGAGAGAGGGTTGGAACACACGTCGGGCAGAGGAAGAGCAAAGGGCATCAGGGAAAGCCAATAGCAGCTCCTGAGGTCGGAGGCCTGGATGCTGTGGTGCATCCAGACAGGCAGTGGGGAAGGACCAAGTGAAGGGAATACGCAGAGGGTGTGAGGCCAGGGATGAGGGCCACCTCTACTGATGATGGCAACAAGAAAAGGTGATGGTTGTAGGGAGGGACTGCACGTTTACTGCATAGCAAGGCACTGTGTGGAGGCATTTCACATCATCTCATCCGACCCCCACTACGTCCCTCCAGGGAGGAGGATGAAGGGAGCAGAGATGAAGTAAGTGGAGTGCGGTCACTCACTATTCCATCAGCTCCTTGAGGGCTCTGCCTTCCCAGGCCTGGAGACTGCCAGCACCTGGCACAGCGGAAGGCCTCCAGTGACAGCGTGATGAATAAAGACGTTAATGAGCAAATGAACAGTGTTTTAGAAAAGTGGTGGATTAAGGGTGCTTTAGAGACAAAACGGGACTGGGGGAAGAAAGGGCAGACGCACCTTTAGATGACTGTATCCTCAACAGGATGTCGGTGATAACTGCCTTTTTCTCTCTAACAGTTGATGTTAGATATTCATGGTCCAGGAGTTCAAGAAAGAGACGGAGTTCAACTATTAACTCTTCCATTGCTGCCAACAAAAGAGAGGGAAGGGCACTGTTAGAGCCAGTGATGTGCAAATGCCACAGTATAAATGCATTTCATTTTAGCTTGATTGGATGCAGTATTTCAGCATGAAGAGCAAGTTTGCTGAAGCCAGGTCAACTAAAATTCATGCACTGCCTTCTGCTCCTTCACTTTTGCTCTGAGGCAGTAATTTTCATCTAGGAGAAGCTCTAAAGCCATGCTGCCAACAGATGGAGTCATGACCCAAAAGCCTGACATCATCATGGTGTCAATTGCATGATATTAAATTTCAATGTTGAGAAGGAGATGGGAGCTTAAAACACCAAATAGTTTTCAAATAACCACCAGGACGTGGTTTCAGAAACTCAACACCCAAGTCTGCCTTTGCAGGGCTGGATCCATCCCCAGGAAGGCTGTGAGCATGTTTGTGCAGTTACGACAAAGACGCCAGATGCCAAAGAGGAGTTGGGTGGGGACTCCTGACCATATCTTTTCCTTCTAGGATCACGGCAGACTCAAGACCCAACTATGAGGCTAGTGTCTGCAATTTAAAAATCATGGTGTGAACATTTCAGGGACCCTGACACCCTTTTTAGGGCATGCAGGAGGCCCAACTGTTTTCAAAATACTGAAGCATTATTCTCCTTTTTCTGTCAATGCTGCAAAGGCAAAGGGCCTTATACTGCCAGCCTCTTAGCACAAATCAAAGCAGGGACACCAGGCTAAATATCGGTCACTGCATTCCTTACCACACACTTGCAGTAAAAATGAAAATGTCACTGTACTTAAAACTGTCTTTGATTGAGCGGTACTAATCATTGCTTTTATTAAATCTCAGCCCTGAAGAATGCACCTTTTTGGTATCCTGTGTGATGAGATGGGAAGCATGCAAGTGGCCACTCTCCTGCCATCTAAAGGACAACTGTCAGGAAAAGCAAATGTGTACCGTTTGAGGTATAAGTCACACTAAGCTGCTTTCCTTGTGCAGCACCAAAAAAGAAGTGACACACAAACGACAAGGACACAGACTGAGCATACGACCAACATCTTCCCAACAGGGAATAAAGTGAACTTGCCGCCATGCGAGAGTAAACGACAGCATTGGTAGCCAACAATAAAACTTGAGCCTCCAAGTAGAAGTGAGAATCTCAAATGCTTGTCCCCACTACCATGAGTACAAAAGCTTCTCAACTTTCCTAATCAGACTGGGACAGACGGTGACCAAAGGGCTTTTTTGATCTGGAATACAATATGTCAGCATTTAGGCGATCCACACAACTCTGACCAGCGATGTCACAAAATCACACATGGGCAAAGATCCATCTAATGTACAAAAGAAGCAGAGATATTCTAATGTAGACAAAGCGATCTGTGATTCATGCTCAGATGCTGGAGACCAGGTGAGGAGAGAAGAAGAGACAGACACGCACTGTGCTTGCTCATCCCTGGACAAGTGTGAGTTCACTTTGCTCCCAGAGACCTCAATGGGTTACATGGTGTTATCATGCCCAGTTTATAGCTAAACAAAGAGAGGCTCAGAGGAGTCGCTAAAGGCTACTAGGCAAACACATGGCTAAGCCTCTGCAGCAAATAATCTGCTCGTAACCACATAGTGAGATCACAGCAGTGAGAATCTGAATGCAGATCTGACTCCAAAGGCCCTGCTTTGACTATTTCATGATATTCATTCCATGACTGCTTTCTGAGATGACCCCGGCCCGGTGAGATGCCACATTTTTCTAAAAGCAATAACATGCTCAAATGAGATTAAGAACACATATGCTAGAAAAAATTAGGAGGGTGATTCACTTCGCCAGAGCCTCCATGGTGCCCTATAGAGTATTATAATCACATACCGAGCCATCTACCTCATACTGGACTGCCCATCCTGGTGTGCAGGGGCAGTGTCCTGTACATCATTGGTTCCTTCTGATGCTCACACACTCAGGAAATGCATGTTGAAGGAAGGGGCACGACTTCCCATAACTAACAAACATGCCACCAAGGCAAGAGAGGAACAAGAACTTCGCATATCCAATTTTCAGTCTAAAATTCTTAATATGATCATGCCTTTCCTATAAGTCTAAGTAGTGTCCAACAGAACCTGGAATACGTATACCTATGAGGGGGTGGCACCATATGACCCAAGTCTGCATAATGCCCAGACAGCAGAAGGAGCCCACATTTTGTCCTGTGCTCTTTGGTACTGCCACTCTTTCTTTCCAGCTCTGAGCCAGCTCTTGTAGGACAGGCAAAGCAATCCAGCATCCAAGGATTCAGCTTGGGTTTTCAGAGATGTATCCTGAGTGCCCTTCTCCACATGCCACCCAGGGCTTACTCCTGATATCCCACTTTTCCACTGCCCAACACTTGTTCCCTCCTGCTTCCCCAGGGTCACAAAAGACTCACACGTGCCCCTGACCTCATCTGCTACCCCAGCCCAAGTCCTCATTATGATACAGATTAGTCTATTCTCCCTTCCCCCACAAAGTATCATCTGTCCTTAAAGATGTCGCATAGAGACTTAGAGCTGCCATCAAGTGCTGACCATGTGCCAGGTAATACGCTCAAAGTGCTTCATACACATTATGACGGGATCATCACACAAATGCTACCCCTGAGACAGCATTTATTTTCACCATTCTACAGATGGACAAATTAAGACTGAGAAAGGTTATGTTCTTGCCCAAGGTCACATTGTTCAAAGTAAGAGGCGGATGGGAGTCAGAAGCAAGTCTGCTTAGTTTTCGTGCCTCTGTTTTTTTTTTTGTTTTTTTTTTTAAATTTTTATTTATTTATGATAGTCACAGAGAGAGAGAGAGAGAGAGAGAGAGAGAGGCAGAGGGAGAAGCAGGCTCCATGCACCGGGAGCCCGACGTGGGACTCGATCCCGGGTCTCCAGGATCGCGCCCTGGGCCAAAGGCAGGCGCTAAACCGCTGCGCCACCCAGGGATCCCTGCCTCTGTTTTTTATATCATCACACTGTACATTTCGCTCGTGATGGATGAGGGTGTTCATTCCTCTTAGGAGGTTATGTTCCTCAGTGTTTATACTCAAATAACCTCTTTCCCATGACATGGAACAGGCTCTCTCTACACAATCACATCCTATAAGTTCACTGCTCAAATTTTACCTTACGTAGCTATTTTACTAGTGGTTCTTATATTAAAAAACAGCATCTTACAACTGTAGATAATTCACCCAACTCCCTCAACCTGATGAAGAAAAGAAGACTCAGAGAATTGGAGACTCACACCCTGGGCACGGTCTGCTCCACACTCCCATTTGTGCATGTGGAATACAGGCCAAAGAGCTTTGCGTCCAGGATAACAACTAGTTCTATTCTACCATATAGAGTACTCTCAGGGTCATTTTATTTCTCGATCCTCACAATCATGTTATCTTTGAAATATTGCAGATGGTGGAGATGAAATGAAGAAAGGTGAAGAACCTGATCCAGGTCAGGAAGCAAAGCAGGGACACATCCACCCAAGAACCACTTTGTTAGAGCCCCTAACCCTCACACCTGCTCTCCTGCTCTGGGCAGAATGGTGGTCACCTAACATAGACTGGGATCAGGACACAGGTGTACATCACTAACTTCCAGGAAAAAAAAAAAAATTCCCAAATGCCCACACCACCCAAAAGATCTGGCTCCAGAGTTTATGATTCCCAAGGCAACAGGGAAATCACCTGGAGGTATTTCAGGACAGAGTCTATGCATCTGAAAAGCAGAATTGCTTTCTGCCTAGCAAAAGGATTTTTGCACTGAATCAAGTGACTCTGTTCTTCCTACATGGTCAGTGTCTTCTACAGTCCTACGTGAAAGGGAAAGTATGAATAAAGGCTAGACAGCATGGCAGACAGATAATCCAGTCCGGCAATATGCTTCCTCTGCAATCAACCCCTCCACTTTTTAGAGTAAACCTCTGACTCAAGTTTGGCAGTTTATTTTCAACAACATAAAAGAAGCGGGCTATTGTTTGTGGGACCGAGAAACCACTTTAAAGGAATGTTATTCACCTTAATGCCTAGATCACAGAATCTGAGAGCTAGAAGGGCCTGTGGGGTCCAGTGCCTTTACTTCACATGGGAAGAAGCTGGTGCCAGAGAAGGAAAGTGACCTACCTGCTGAGGCCACACAGGATTTGGCAAAAAGGCCCAAACCCAGAGCCAGGTAGCCTGACTGCAAGGCTGGAGTGCTCTGGTCTGCACGGAACAGTCTTCCTCACACGCCTCCTCCAAGGGCAAGGACAGAGCACCCAGGATCCACCTGCAGTTTCTCAGGAAACCAAATCACTCTTTGAGAGCAAATCCTGCAAGCAAGAAGAAATGCCTGCTATCATTGGCCCTAGGAAGACACAGTTCACTACCCATAACTCCCTGCTGTTTTGTCAGAAAAGGTAAGGAACAGTTCATAGATTCACGTCACTCGAGGTGTCACAGGTGACAGAAAACACTCGTTGCCGTGTCCACATTCTCCTCAGTCTGCAGACTTCAGTGATGTGCAGGTGGCCCAGTGCTGTTTGCATCCTCAGCCACAGTCACTGTCTCCAGACTACCACGAGGGCAGCTGGGCATCTTTTCAGTGCTATGTATTCATCTGAGACCCCTCCTGTGCAGCTCTTCCCTTCTGAGTCCTAACCTGGTGCACAGAAACTAGACATGGGCAACTTCCCTTACATAATCTCAGTTGCTTTGCCCTAATACTCCAGTGCCCCTGGCTCTCTCCCTCCCAGCCATATCACCCAAACCTAGCCAGCACCCATGTACCCTTCTCACCATGTGAGCCTCTGGGGCTCTTAACCCACTGCAGCCAGGGTCACCTCCTGCTGCCAGCCAGCCCACCCTGATCACCTGGCCAACTCTCCTCCCTGCCCCTCCAAAGGCTGCCAGTCCTCTAGAGTGGAGTGGTCATTCCATCCATCCTGACCTCTACTTCCCAGAATCTCTCTGTCCACGCCTCTACTTGGTCCCTCCTCATCCGCTGCTTTTTAGAAGGAGCTCAGCCTTTGCATCATCCAAATTGGCTCCAAATCCCAGTTCTGAGTCTTCTTAGTCCGGTGACGTTGAGTAGGTGAGTAAATCCCTCAAATTATTTCATCCTTAAAATGAGATGCTGATTATGCATCTCAATATTATAATGAGGATTAAGTGAGCTGCTCTACATACAGAGCCAAGTATTTAACAAATTGTAGCTATTAACATTATGATTAGCATATGCTTATCTTCCTAAAATTTCACCGTACAGTAAGTGAGCATTGCCCACACACTTAACTTCGCAACCCTGGCATCCTTAAATATCTATCCTCCCTTAAGAAAAGTCATGAAATACTATTCTGTACAATTCTGTGCAAATACATTTGAAACCTGGTGAAATACATAATTTCACCAAAAAGAATATAATTTACCAAATTGTTTTAAAAAGTGTATGTAGGGACACCTGGATGGCTCAGTGGTTGATCCTAGGATCCAGGATCAACTCCCACATTGGGCTCCCCACAGGGAGCCCGCTTCTCCCTCTGCCTATGTCTCTGCCTCTCTCTCTGTCTCTCTCATGAATGAATAAAATATTTTCTAAAAATAAAATAAAAAGTATATGCAGACAAATTTTCCACAGAAGAAGTAGAGAAAGTTGTCAAAGAATTAGCCTCACAAATAAAAGCCCCAGGCCCAGATGGTTTTATGGGGGAATTCTACCAAAACTTAAACACCAAACCTTACTACACAAATTGTTCCAGTAGGTAGATACAGAAAATTTTCAAATACTTTCTTTTTTAGAAGTAGGTACAAAAGTGATCCCTAAACCTGATAGAGACAGCACAAAAAAAGAAAACCAAAGACTAGTATTATTTATAAATATCAATGCAAAAATCCTAAATAAAATATTTGCAAACAGAAATCAACACATTAATAGCACCCCATGACCAAAGGAGGTTCATCCCAGGAATACAAGGATGACTAACATTAGAAAATCTACTAATATAATTCATCATATTAATAGATCTCATAAGATGTCTCCACAGATCATGAAAAAGTCTTCAACAAACTTCAATATTCATTCCCGTTTTTTTTTTCAAAGTCAATAAATGAGAATTGATATATACTTTCTTAGCTTGATAAAATACGGGTACTAACTATTATAGGCTGAATGTCTGTGTCCCCCCTCCCCGCCCCACAAGTTCCTATGTTGAAACATAATGCCCAATGGATGGCATCAGGAAGTGGGACCTTTGGGAGGTGATGAAGTCATGAGGGCGGAGTCTTCACAAAGGGGATTAATGCTCTTGCCCCTTCCACCTGCGAGGATGAAAAGTAGGCAGTCTATGACCCAGAAGAAGGCCTTCACCAGAATCGTCCATGCTAGAACCCTGATCTCAGATATCCAGCCTCCAGAACTAGGAGAAATACATTTCTATTCTTTACAAGCCACCCAGTCTTTGGTATTTCATTACAGCAACCTGAAAGGACCAAGACACTAGGAAAGAAACAAACACAGCAAAAGCATCCTAGTCAGTGAGAAAGGATTCAGGCATTCTGGGTAAGGTCAGAGACAAGTCAGGGAGGCCCATTTGCTCTACCACCTTCACTACACTGGAAGTGTTAGCCTATGCAACCAGAAATGAGCAGGCAATTAGTAACTTAAGAATGGAAAGAAAAAATAAAATGGTCTCTGTTTGCAGCTGATGTGAAATTATACATAGAAAACTCAAGATAATCAGTGATAAAATGACTACAAATAATTTTTAAAACTTGAATAAAGTAGTAGAATATGTAGAAGCTATTGCTTTTCACATATTAATTTTATACCAAACAATAAATATTAGGAGATAGAATGAAAGAGAAGATCTCATTTAAACACAATTTAGAAAGGTAAAACACTTAAATTTTAAAAGAAATATGCAAAACTTCCATGTGGAAAACCTAAAACATTTCTAAAGACAACAAAGCAAATCTGAACAAACAGAAAGTATCCCTTGCCTATAGAGAGGACAACTTAACATCATAAAGATGTTAATTCTCTCTACATTCACAGATAAATTTAATATACCAGTGAGCATGCAAGGATATTTAAGAACAATGAAGAGGGACTAGCCCTATTCTCTATCAGAATGTAATATAAAGTTTGTATCATGAAAAAGGGGTAAGGGGCGCTTAGGTGGCTCAGCTGGTTAAGTGTCCAACTCTAGATTTCGGATCAGGTCATGATCTCAGGGCGTTGGATCCAACCCCACATTGGGCTCCGCACTCAGCACAGAGTCTGCTTGGGATTCTCTCTCCCTGCCCCTCCTCCAGCTGTGTATGTTCTCTCTCTTTCTTTCTAAAATAAATAAATAAAATCTTTTTTTTTTTTAAAGGTGTGATACTGTCACATAAATTCCCAGTTGGATCAACTACAGAATAGAAAGTCAACAAATAGGCCCGTACACATTTGGATATATGGCATCTGCTAAAGGCAGTGTGTTCAACCCAATGGGTAAAAGACCTTGTAAGGTCTTTTTAAAGACATGGTGGCCATTTGGGGAAAGAAAAAAGGTAAGTTTAAATAAACACTTCCACCATATGACAGAAAAAACTCCAAAGATATTTGGGAATCAAAATATTTTTTTAAAAAAAGAAAAAAAATGAAACCATTCAAGTCCTCGAAGAAATAGAAGGTGAATTATTTTATAACCTCGGTGTGGTAAAAGATTTTCTCATGAGGACTCAAAATCAGACTTAACAGGAAAACACTGGCTAGGGTGGGCTGCACTGTGCAGCTCACAGGGCCCCCCACCCACACCGGGTTCACACAGGAAGTGCACTGGGGCCTCATAGGAGGGGCACACCTGCCGCCTGGCCCGCACACATCTCTTGCAGCTGTCTCCAGAGGCTAGGTGCTACACAGCTGGGGAGCTGGTCCCATCAGAGCCCCCTGCTCTCCCTCCCTCAGGACCACTGTGCTGGATTTGAGGCTCCAGTGGGGAAGCAGTTTCTAAACCACATGTATCAGAATCTTAACTAGCCCCTGCTTATTTTTCCAGACTCACCTGTCTGCTCCCCACACTGTGCTTCACACTGATGGCATGCCTTCGCACATGCATCAGGCTTGCTATAGCCCAGGGAATGTGGCACATGCTGCTGCCCTGTGCGCCTGGCTCACCCCGACACACACCCACCACCACACCTCTCCTTCTTGGCTGCCTCTTACCTGCCCGCCCCGGGAGGCAGCTGCGTCACCACCAGGCAGGCCTGCCTCCATCACAGCCCTTGGGTTGTGCTGGCATTATGGTAATTGTGGCCGTGCACCCCAGCAGGCAGTGGACAGTCGGGGGTCGGGACCCCTGCCTCTGCTCTGTGCCTAGGGCGTCCAGCACGGCGCCAGGTTCGGGAGCCAGGACTCAACCTGCACGCACAGTGTTTGCTGAATGCATTCTCTCTTTTGTTTCTACGTCTAACAGGCAACATTCCTGAGATTTGTTTGGAAGAGAAAGTAGCAGAGCAAAATACCCCAGACTGTCCTCTCATAGCAACTGTGTCTTCTGTGATATTCTTAGAACACCCATATCAAAAGTGGCAGAAGAATGATTCTAATAAGGTCACTACCGTCTCGGCCAGGTTGATGGCTGTCTGGCCGGGGCCCTTCTCTGTCAGCAGAGACGCTGAGGAGGACATCTGGGGTGCGCTCAGGACAGACAGAACTTGTGTGGCACTGGGAAAGGGGCTGACGGTCAAGCACGGCGCTTGCATATTTTCCCTTATAGGGTTACAGTTAGGGCTCTTCATGCAGACTCTTGCAAATATTTCCACAGGCCCCTGCAGATCATCTGAACGGGCTGCCGCGAGGTTGGACTGAGAAATCTCAGGAAAAGCAGCATAGCTGTAGACGCTGTCTGGTTGGAAAGTTTCCCTCAGCTAGACCACATCTAAAATTCCTCAGAACTCCAATGACCATGATTTGGATGACCGGATGGAGGGCTCTGAGCACAAGCCACCAAACTTCTTTGACTCCCCATGCCCTGTCTACACCGCAGAGATAATAACAGTTATGTGCCTCGCAAGACGGCCGCAGATCCAAAGAAGGCTGTAAATAAAAGCCTGGAACTTTAGGGGCATTCCATTAAGGTTAGTTTAATTTGACTCTGACAAGTTAAAATAAATAAAGTTTCTACTTGTCACTCTCCAGGGTCTGAACCTATGACAGTCACAGCTAGTTCCAGCACAGACTAGATCTTTGAAAGATTTATCAATATCCCAAAGGAAAGCCTGCATTTCTACAAGAGTACGCATATATATGCATATTCTAAGTCCTGAGAATCTTCCTTTCTGGATTATAGAGAGCCAACAAAAAGCCCCCAGAGGAATGAATGTAAAAATTCGCAGAACATCTTCCTTCTGAAAATCATCATGATTCATAAATGTCAGATTAATGCATGGATAGAAAACCAAGCCCTAAAGGAAACAGCCTTCTATTATTTTGTAGAAAGCAAAAGCAGAACAAAACCTAGATCTGGCGATGTCTTTTATAATCATAATAATGTGGGTGACCTGACTTCCTGGCTCCTGAAGCTTCATGCCTAAGCTGGTAGGAGAGATCATGGATACAAATCAAGCCGGTTGCTAACAATGTCTTCAGTATGATATTGAGAGCATAGTGTTTCTATTCCATTTACGCCAGTTCAATTTAATTCAGGACTGAGTTGTAAAACAACAACTGTGTTCAAGATGCAAAATTAAAAGCAAGTCAAAATTAAAAGCAAGCCCCACTTCCAAAGGTTTTTGATCTCAAATAGCAGATAAACATTCATCTGTGAAAGGGAGAGTTGCAGAAGGTTTTCAGAGAACATGGCATTCGTGGATCTCGTTTCTGCAAAGGTGATTCTGACAGTAGCATTCAGGAGAAACTGGTGTTGTGAGGCTGCCACAGGAAAAGACATGCTGGGCAGCCATAGGAGGATGGAAAAGGAAATGCAAATCTGCGCTCTGTTCACTGTCTTAGATTTTAAATATTTGCTAAAAACAACCTCAGTGCACAGATACTTGGGTACCTAAGCATGGGGTATACAATAATAGGTAAAATAAACATGATCTCTTACATTTAAGGTAGAAACACAAGCAAATAGAATGCAAGTAAATAAAAACAGCCAGAAAAGGGGATGGACTCTTAAGCATCTAGCCAACAATTTTTTTTAATTTTTATTTATTTATGATAGTCACACAGAGAGAGAGAGAGAGGCAGAGACATAGGCAGAAGGAGAAGCAGGCTCCATGCACCGGGAGCCCGATGTGGAATTCAATCCCGGGTCTCCAGGATCGCGCCCTGGGCCAAAGGCAGGCGCTAAACCGCTGCGCCACCCAGGGATCCCTAGCCAACAATTTTATTTCAAATTTTCTAGCTCCAAATCCCTACTTCATTCTGAGATTCTCTACCCTTAAGACTGGTTCTGTAAAACTGGAATTTGAAATGTTGGAAAAGGGGGTGGGGGGATAAAGAATGGTCCTGTATTCACAATGGTTAGAAAGTGGAAGCCACCCAGGTGTCCATCAATGGATGAACAGATAAAGTGTGGTCCACTCATGACAGTATATTATTCAGCCTTGAAAAGGATTAAAATCCTGATACATACTGTAATGTGGATGATACTATGCTAAGTGAAATGAGCCACCAGGGACTAAAGGACAAATATTGTAGAATTCCACTTAGACAAGGTTTTTAGGGCAGTCAGATCCATAGACGGGGAAGGCTCTGGACATGGAGGGTAGTGATGCACAAAGTGTGAATCTGCTTAATGCCACTGAATTCTACATTTAAAAATGGTTAAAGTGATAAATTTTATTGCAATGTTTTAATTTATTGGGGTACAATATCTGCTATATGTGTAATATTAAATAATATATTAGTTTCAAGTATATCATATAATTTATAAATGAATGAATGAATGAATGAATGAATGAATAAGAATGGCTCCATGTCCTCTGCTCATAAAAGCTCCCAGGCGCCCCCTGAGTGGAGTATAGCCGTGTCCAGCAGCAAACCCTGTGGGTATAGCCCCAGCGTCTTAAGATGCACCACCTTCCACACCTCGCCTCTCTGTGTTTCTATGCCACCCGATCCATCTACTACTCATTCTTTTCAAAATATTCCTGTGTTCCTGCCTCTAGCTTGGCTCGTGTGTCCTGAAATATGTCTACCCTAGCGCTCAACTTCTCTACCAACCTCTGTGTATAAAACCAAGTGCCACCTCCCTCTGCAAACCCTTCCCAGACCAACTAAGGGAAGAGCGGATGCCCGGTCTGGACTCTCCTACCAATTTTTCTATAAAATAATCAGCTTCTTACCAGCAAGGAACAATTGAAAAGTGAAAGAAAAGAAAAACTAGTCCCATTTGTAAGTGGCATTAAAATACATGAAATACCTACTAAGTTTAACAAAATATGTGAAGGCCTAGACACTGACACCTATGAAATGTTGCTGAAAAAAAAAATTTTTAAATAAATAAATAAAAAAGAAATGTTGCTGAAAAAATGTAATGAAGACCCAAATAAAAGGAGAGATACCATATTCACAGATTGGAAGATTCTATACTGTTAATACAGTAATCGGACCCCCTTCCAAATTATTTTAGAGACTCAACACAATCCCAATCAAGATCCCAGCAGTGTTTTGTGCAAAAGGAAAAAAAAAAAAAAGGCTGATTCTAAAATAAATGAAAATGAAACAAACAAGAATAGATGCACGGGGAGAGAAAAGGCAATGTTGGGGAACCTCACCTCACTTCAAGACTTACTACAAGGCCACAACCACCAATCCCATGTGGTACTGGCATTAGGATGGATAGTGAAACAGACCAGAATCCAGAAATAAACCCCCACACAATGGTCGACTGAATTTTGACAAAGGTGCCAAGGCACCTCAATGGGGAAAGAATAGTCTGGAACAAAGGGTGCTGAGCAATTGGGTATGGGGAAAAGTGAAATTCACCCCCTGCATCATACCATATATAAAAATGAATTCAAATGGATCAGAGACCTGCATATAAAAAGACTATAAAACATCTAGAAGAAAATGTGGGAGCAATTATTTATGACTTTGGAGTAGCCTAAGATTTCTTAGGATAGCACAAAGTACTAACATGAAATTTAAAAATTAATAAATTGGGCTTTTTGAAAGAAATCACTAGGAAAATATTTGCGATACATATGTCTGACAAAGCACTTACCAATACAGTGAATACTGAGAACTCACAAACGACCCAACGACAACAAACAAAAACAAAGGAGTCCGATGTTTTGCACACAGGAAAAGACACAAATGGCCAAGAAGCACATACAGTCATGCTGAGATCATTAGTCATCAGGGTCAAATAGAAATCATGATGAGATACGCCTCTACCTACAGTACAACGAACCAGAGATAAAAGGCTGATAACACCACAAGCAAGTGGTGCCCTCCTACCTTCCTGGGGGGAGCCTCAGTGGCACCAGGCACCTCAGAGAACAGTCTGACAGTTTTTTGCAAAGTGAAATGTACATTTAAGTATGTGGTCCAGTCATGGCACTTTCAGGTATTACCCAGAAGAAATTACTGCGTGTGCCTGCACAAACACGTTGACAGCTTCACTTGTAACAGCCAAAAACTGCACACAACCTAAATGACCATTAGCAAATACAGGGATGTACTCACACAACGGAATATTTCATCACAATAAAAAGAAACAAACCATCTGGGGCACCTGGGGTCTCAGTCGGTGAAGTGTCTGCCTTTGGCTCAGGTCATGATCCCAGGTCCTGGGATTGAGCCCCGAGTTGGGCTCCCTGCTCAGCTGGCGGGTTGGGGGCGGGGAAGTCTGCTTCTGCCTCTGTCCCTCCCTCTGCTCATGCTCTCTGTCTCACTCACCCACTTGCTCTTGCTCTGCACTCTCTCTCTCTCTAAAAAAAAAAAAAAAAAAAAAAAAAAAGCCTTAGGAAAAAAGCCCCACCCACACGTGTAACTTGTAAAAGCACAAAAAGGTGCACTGTATGATCCCATTTTTATGAAATCCCAGAAACAGCAAAGCCCATGTACATTGACAGGAATCAGATAGATGTTTGACCTGGTCTGAGTGGGAATGAACATATCCTGTTGGGTTCACAGGACTCGGCCTCTGGGGGCGCAGGACTTGGCCTCTGAGGGCCCAGACTGACCACGTTAGGGGCAGTCAAGGTCAGAGAGAAAACCCTACATAGTCAAGGCAAAGTCAAATTATACAGGAGACACTGTATGTTGTATCTGATAATGCCAGACGAGTGCAATTGAGGAAATCTAGGTAAATGGGATTTTAAGAAAAGATTTTGTCACTCAACAACAGACAGAGGATAAGAGCACTGGACTGGCTTGGCACATCTAGGGCTAATTCTGTTTTTATAAGGAAGAGAGCAGGGTTTCTAAATCAAGGCACAGAGAATTAGAAAGCTGCAGGGAATGAGCGCTCCTCATTACCATAAAGCTGCACTACATCTTTATTCATGACGAGGTTCTTCTTCTAATCAAAGGAAGGAATAAAAACAAACAAAAAGGGAGAGAAAGGCAGACTGAACTTGTAAATGGGGTCTCATTCAAACCACCACGGGCTACTGCTGAGCCTGCCAGTCAGGAGGGACTCAGAGCCCACATGGCTGTGGAGGACAGGGGCAGACTGCACCCTAACCAGCTCTGCTTTCTCCCCAGGGGGACAAGAGTCTGCTGAAGCACAAAGCCCTCCAGTGGGCTAGGTCAAGGCTCTGTAAAAGGCACCACAGGGCTAGCTGATCCCCTGTCTCCACCAAGCATGGAGAGACCACATGTGGTCCCAGTCCTGGGGCCCTGCCAGGGAGGTAGGGAGGGCAAGGCCAGGCCAGGTTCAGGGGGCTGGCTACCAACCCCCCCACACACCTCCCTTGCAGACTGCTGTCTCCTCACCCAGCCCTAGATGCAGGCGGGGAGGTGTGGGCTCTGTCTCCCTGCTCACTGAGTTCTCACTTCATTGGGGAGGCTTCCCAAGTCGAGGCCATCTAGAAATGTGTTATCTAATACTAGGGTTTCACTAATGCAGACCCTGAAGCTCAGGGAAGAGCAGGGTCCTTCAGACCAAGGACACAGAAAAGAACTAACAGGCAAGTGTGGGTGCCCAGAAGGTGCTTTCTCTGGCATGACCCCACGTCAAACACACTCCAGGACAGTGCTAATTCACAGCATGAGAGATGCCTTGGCACCATCTCTGAGTGGAGGAGCATCACTTTAAAAAAGTGGCCTCTCAACTGAGAATGAGAGAAGAGCCTGCATCCTGCACAGTGGACCCCAGCTGCTGGGTGGGAGAGCTGAGGCTCTGCACATGTCCACACTCACTGCTGGGACAGCAGGCTCTGCAGGGGAGGAAACAGCAAGAGATTCCAGAGTGGGAAAGCTGCTCACAGACCTCGACACTCCCCAAGAAGGGGGAGGGGACAGAGAGAGAGGGGGGCCCTAGGCACTTAGGATTCGCTCCCCACTGTACGATACCACATTTCCAGTAACTGAGACAATAGATGTTTTCTATTAAACGCCACCTCTCACACTTCTAGCTACAGCATAGGCAGCTCTGCCACCACTACTTTATATGAATTAAGGGGCCTAATCTAACTAAATCATCTGAGACGGGGGCTTTGGGTCAGGCGGATGGATGGAGGCAGGGCCCCAGGACACTGAGGACAGTGCCCAGGACGTCAGACTTGCCCAGTGGGCGAAGCTTGCTCACCTCCGACAAACTTGGAAGTGGCCCTCCCCACGTTTGAGCTTTGTGTTGGTTCTGAAGCTCCACAAAGACAACGCATTTCAGATCGCCTCCGCAGCCCAGCCAGCTGTGCCCAAACCCCAGCCCTCAATCAAAAGCGGGGCGGGGGGGGGGGGGTGTCACATGTGACCATGGGAGCTGAAAGCATCCTCCTTGAGACGGCAGGGGCAAGAGGACAGGATCAAGGCACATGGTCCAAGAAAGATCAAACGGAGTCCAGTGAAGGCTTTAAATACTGGCTGTCCTCTGCCTCTCGTATGATACAGGAGACACTGAGGCACAAGAGAACAAGGCAGTGTGCCCCATCACACTCCAAGGAGGCAGAGACTTCTGCCTCAGATTTTTTAGCTAGTCTAGAACTCTTGACACCAGTCCATATGAGTGAGCCGGACAATCCCTTTCTGTCAGGAAGACAGCATCCAGTGATGACTCTATACTATGCCTGTCAAGACACAGCTGCCTTCACAGCAATCAAGCTCTATAATTACACTTTAATATTAAACAGCTGGCAATAAAAGCATTTTCCAAAAGCTTCCTCTCTGTCCTCCGGATTGGAACACCCCAAATCATGGCTTCTCAAACTTCCATGGGCATACTACTAGGGGGTGGGGTCTTATTAAAATGCAGATTCTGAAACAGCAGGTAAGAGGGTCTGACTATCTGCATTCCTAACAAGCTTCCAGGGTATATGATGCTGCTTGTCCCCTGGGCCACGGAGTCAAGCCAGGCCCTGACCCACAGAATCTGACAGATCAAGTGGACTGGCTAACTGACAACAGGGCTCCTTGAAGAAATAGTGACCATCCTGCTGCCGTGAAGCCCCCTCCCACCCACAACCTCGGCTGTGCAGCCCACAACCTCGGGGGGCCCCAGGGACCTTCAGTGCAAGCTGGATCCAAACTTCCAAGGAGGATGTCAGGAGAGAGGACAGCTGAATAAGGAACAATGCCCCTAAAGAAATGCTTGGCAACTATCTGGCTAGTGTTCTCCAAATGGCCAGGTTCAACCAGGGCTAGAAGGTCTTGGTAGCAGACTTCAATCTGCAGCCTCGTCCATTTCAGTGGGGAGCAAACAACAGCCGTGGGCCCAATCTGACCTGAAGCCTATGTCTGTAAAGACGGTTTGGTTGGCACTCACCACGCCCACTCACTGGCTGGCCACAGCGGCCTTCATGCTACAGCAGCAGAGTAGAATGGTTGGGACAGAAGCCTAAAGCCTTTATAAAGTCTTTGCCCCATCATAGGTTTGCTCACCTCTGCTCTGGGGGGTCCAAGGAAGCAAAGTCTAGGAAGGCAGGCCTGAAGGACAAAACCCAGCATACAATGCCAACAGAGGCAGTTGGGACAGGCTCAAGACCTGGAGAGCAAGTCTGCTAAGAGCTGAAATGCAGTTAGAAATGGGAGGCCAAATCCACTCCCGAGGCTCACCATCTTCCTGCTACAGAGCTGGCCTTACAGGAACACAAAGTGAGCATGATGCACGTCCGAGTCACCCACCTTCACACCTGCTTCCGCTCTGCATGTCAATCTGACTCAGCACTGAGCTCTGTAGGGGAAGGGCCCACCAGCGGAGAACGTGACGTTAGGCCTCAGGTGAGCTTGGTTCCTCTGATCTGGTCATGGTGAAGTGACAAGGCGCCAGGCTCTACTTCCATCTAGTTCCTCCTGAGAGCAGAACAGGAAGTGCCTCTGGGGCTGCGGACAGCAGACACAGAACTGGGGCTCAGACTGCGGGGGGAGCGTGGGGCTGATGGGCTTGTCTCCAGGGAAGGCAGGTGGAAAGGCCCCTCTGTCCCTGCCCCCCTGGCAGATGGGGCCCTCACTGTGCCCATGTGGACAGGGAGGGCTGGTGGGCACCGAGGGCTGGGGAACATATGTTCGTGTATCAGTGGAAGCCAATTAAAGAGGACAGTTGGTCTCCCGTTAGTTTCTCAGGGTTTGGAGCCTGAGAAGCTCACAGAACAGGCAAGATTCAGGTTCCCAAAGACTGTGACGACTTGTACTCATACAGACTCTGGAATTGAAGCAACTGGAATGAAATTCTGCCCCTGTACTTCCTCACTGTGGCCTCGAGTACACAGCCACATCACTACTCCTCTCTCCATAAGCGGACAATGACAGAGCCTCAACAGGTTCCTTTTTAAATGTCCTTGTGTGAAGAGCTTAGCACAGGATAAATCCTCAATAACTATGACTGTTACCATCATCATCAGCGTATAATTACCTGTAAAAAACATTTTGTCAAGTACAATCTCTGCTTTAAAGAATAGTCATAAGATTAGAGAAGATGATACGTAACTTGTTGGGAACAGAGCATCATCTCACATAGTGGACCCCTTGGTTTGGAGAAACCAAACCTCATCTCCCCTATATATTTCATGAGACACCGTCCTGCAAACCTACTGAGAGCCCCTCTTCCAAACACGTCACTAGCATTGTTTAAATAACAACGTAATCTGTGGAGGAGATCATTGCAGAGAGGAGAAAACAAGCCCCCAGGAAGGGTGACTCACTCCCTCAAAAACACAAGGCTCACACGTGACAGAACAGGGTCTTCTCAGTTACAGGAGGTACCTCATAGAAGTGCTAGTTAGTCATTTTAGCAATTATCAGTTCAATAATCTGCACCTCAGTAAAGCAGAAAACTGTTCTGTGACTTTATCATTTATGTATAAGAGTGTGTATCCCCCTTAGAGGTACTTCTTTTCCGAGTTGATCCAAAGGGCCCTATTTCCAAAAAGAAAATGTCCCTCGTAATGTCCAAAATACAGCATAAGCCACAGTTAAGAGATTTTTAATACATATTTAGTTTTCCAGCTAAAGGATGTTAATCTGCTCCCTAAAATAAGGAGCCAGAGATTACAAAATAAACTAAGTACTTCTCATACCACCACAAAGAACCCTCCAGAGCAAACCTGACTTAATCAACCAGCTCCCTCCAAAGAGGGGTCTACACATGCCCCAGCTCCCTTCCTTCCCGCTCTCAGTCTCCCTCATCGTGTTGCCCCCTCCTTTGACTGGCTCCTGTGCAGTCACAGTGACATCTGCCCTCACTTCACTGATGGGGTTCCCATCACTCACCCTCTGGACAGTTTCTCTTTTTGCCTCCCGGGAGATCCTTCCTTACATTTTGTTGCCTGGCCTCCTCTGCTGTTCCCACCCATCTTCTCAGACCTAGGGATTGTTTTCCTCATAGTTACACTCATCCCTGGATGACTCCCTCCAACTCTGTGACTCTACCCATTATTTCTATGATAATATCCCCTAAATTCCCATCTTCAGTTGAGACCCTGTCCACACTTCCACCTACCCTCTATGGGGAGACAGAGCTGAATCTAGCCTTCCTGAGGAATGCTGGAGAGATGCGGTCACATGTGGGAGACACTTGGGGGCAAGTGACAGGGGTGGTGACAAAGAACTGTGAAAGCAAAGGCCAGGGGACACAGATGGCACATTATGAGAAACAGGACACAGGGGTGAGCTCTGTGTGCCTTCAGATGAAAGCCAGCTGCTCCCACCAACAGTGGAGACTATGTAACACCAGCAGGCTCAGTCTCATACCAACAAGCTGGAGACACCTTACACCTCTGTGGCCTCTTTGCTTACAAATAAAATCAGCTAATTCTATCTGTATGAATTGCCCACATTCTGCTCCCCCCACCCCCCAATGCTCCAGGGTCTCTGGGCTTGGACCTCAGTCTTAGCTTTACAACCAGCTTTGGATTCCCCCTGCCAAAACCCATTCCTTCCGGTCTTCCTCATTTCAATAATGGCATCGCTAGTCTTCCAGGTACTCAGGCCAAAATCCCTGAAGCCTGTCATCCAACCTGTCAGCAAATCCTAGAGGGTCTCCTTTCGAAATACAGTAGACTAACCACTTCTCACCTCTCTTGTCATTTCCAACCAGGCCCAACCACTGTGTTCTCCAGCCCAGAGCACTGTGAGAGCTCCCAACCCATCTCTCCTCTGCCACTCCTTCACCTCACCCTGGCAATCCAGCCTCCACTCCAACTTGGTAATGAATAAATTGATGAATAAAAATATACACACACGCACAGAGGGAAGGAGTGAGGGAGACTGGAAGTACAAATGCTGAAAAATGTTTAGGGAATCCAGTGAAGGCAGACAGTTCTTTGTACTATTTTTGTGACATTTCCCTGAGTCTAAGATATTTCAAATGAGAGCTAAGAAACAAAACCCACCCCCTCCCCCTGTGAGCCTATCCTGTCTCCACCCACCTCCCCCCAGCTGTGGGGACCCCTCCTTCAGCCCATCTAGTTTCCACGAAATGGTAAAGAGCCCTTGTCCATCTTTTGTCTTAGCATGCGGGGCAATGGGGATATACAAATAATGAGTACGTACCCACAGCAAGTCCTTCAAGAATGAGCTGCTGGGGGAGAGGGTATAGGAACTCTGTCCTGCACCTTGAGGGCACTTTGTTCACAGCACTTTCAAAACTCTGCTAGTTCTGCACTCTGTCTGTCCCAGGCAATCCTGGGGGATGGCTCTCTGTGGGACTAGTCCCCAGGGGCCAGCAGAGCAGCCGCTGTGGCACAGATACATACCCTGCTCAATAAACCTTGGCCGAGTGAACCAAGAGCTCAAGAACAGCTTGTCTGTCAAGACTCAATAATATAAAATGAGATGATATGCAAATCATGCCTTTCTCATGGGAAGCAAGGCTAGGCTCCCAAACCATCCCTTACTAAGAAGGCAGAAGTGAAAGCATTCTTCACCACTAAGCACACTGAAAGGTGCCCCTGCCAGAGAAGATCCTATCATGATCACAGCACACACGGCCAGGAAGCCTCAGCCTCCCTCCCATCCCTGGGGCCTAATGAAACAAGCTGTGGAGGACCTTGGTAATTGTGAGGGTGGCTCCCTGCCCCAGGAGCCTCCCACACCAGGAGCTGGGGAAAGCAGGCTGATGAGGACCACAGGTAATTGGGGGGTAAAACAGAAGGGGCAATGGGCTGGGAAAGTGCTGGAAGCACTGGTAAATAGGGACGTGACTGGTATTGGCCACCCAGGGGGTAGGGCCTTGACAAGGAAACGCGTGTATGTGAAGGTGTGGGTGGGTGGGAGGGGGTGTGAGTGTGCGTGGTGTTCTCGTACGCACAGGAGGGGAACATCATTGAAGAGTCTGACTAGGAGGTGGAACAGTGATTCATAAACAATTTGGCCCATAGCACCTGGCTGTGTTTCACTTACTCGTGGTTTCAACAGACTCAAATGCACCCAGCTCCCTCCAGTCCAAGCCATAGCAAACACCTCCAATGGCCCTGCCAGGAGAACATCTGACTTACATACATGGCTGCCACTATCAAATTAACAGTGAATAAATCCTGATTGCCTACAGCCCACAAGAATGACATCCTGGGCGAGTTCAGTTATCCCTGAATCCTCCAGAAATGCTGCAAGGCAGGGCCGTAAAGAACACACCACACACCAGAGTGCTTCCCATGCTGTCTGTGCAGAATGTCCCCATTCCAGGTTACTTTGCAAATTGTCCTTGTGAATCTCTGTGCCAAATGGCCACTCACTTCCACGGCCTTGAATTGTGTGCTAAAGTAACTCATTAAGGAGACCCACGTGAGGCTGGCAACATGCGGACACCGGAAACCCAGCACACAGTGAACCAGCTGGACAGCGTGCTGGTGGCAGGCAGAGCACCTTTGGAGAATGACTCTGTCTCTGCCTGTGAGGCCCTGTCCCTGTCCCCACCCACCCCACTCACTCTGAGTGGGCTCCAACCAAACTAGCCTTGAAAAATAAACACAGGTCCATACACCACATGGAATTTGCTTCTGAAAGCATGTCTTGCAACCGACAAGAAACCGTAAGTACGACTTTTAAAGCTGCACAAGTGCAAACCTCAGAAACGTCTACTCATTGCCACGTGTGGATTTGGGCACGCTGTTACAGCACAACAACACTATAATTCACGGAAACCAAAAGAG
The DNA here is from genome assembly GCF_053574225.1 of Canis aureus. Classification (NCBI taxonomy): domain Eukaryota; kingdom Metazoa; phylum Chordata; class Mammalia; order Carnivora; family Canidae; genus Canis; species Canis aureus. Next base: position 60,660,767 of record NC_135612.1, read on the forward strand.
AAGGATGGAACAAATCAGAGGAAGCAGGACCTCCCGGCTAGAGAAGTAGGTCAAGAAAGGGCTGGGCTGTGAAGTTGCAGTGAAGCAGTGGCCTCGTGCAGGTGTTCTGTGGCCTCCCTACCCCCCAGCACCCCACCCCACATAGACAGCACCTTCTATCAGTAGGAATACTTCTGTGTCACACATGGCTTGAGGCCTACTGTACCAGGAAGAAGATCGCCACGGAAGGGAAGAACATCATGGTGGGGCCTAAAACATGATTGCAAGGCCAGTCCATAAGTCACACATGGGAGGCAGCCCCGTGTCCGCCTATGCCCAGCACAGAGGTGGACAGAGTGCCTGTTACACCTTCACCTCCTTGCTCCGCTATCACTTCACATTGAGTCCCTGACTTCCCTCGGACTCCAAATTTCAGGAATCACATATTTTTTTAATTTATTTTTTATTGGTGTTCAATTTGCTAACATATAGAATAACACCCAGTGCTCATCCCATCAGGTGCCCCCCTCAGTGCCCGCCACCCAGTCAGCCCCACCCCCCCACCCACCTCCCTTTCTACCACCCCTTGTTCGTTTCCCAGGGTTAGGAGTCTCTCATGTTCCGTCTCCCTTTCTGATATTTCCCACTCATTTTTTCTCCTTTCCCCTTTATTCCCTTTCACTATTATTTATATTCCCCAAATGAATGAGACCATATAATGTTTGTCCTTCTCCGATTGACTTATTTCACTCAGCATAATACCCTCTAGTTCCATCCACATCGAAGCAAATGGTGGGTATTTGTCATTTCTAATGGCTGAGTAATATTCCATAGAATCACATATTTTTCCATGGCTTCCCACCCACGATTAAAATACAGGATCCTGATGAGGACATCTGTCCTGCCATCACTTTAACCTCTAGTTTTGCAGGGCCACATGCTTTTGGTGCCACCCAATGACCACACACCACAGCCCTGGAAAGGTTAACTGCCCACAGGACAGCAGGCAGTGGCCCCTCTCTTCTGGCCACTGTCCCTCCGGAGAGCCACACTGGGACGATGCCCTTTGTGGACAGCCCAGAGGAGAGGTCACAGAGAGGGAAGGTGAGCAGGAGGACAGGTGTGCAGCCTAGGAAGAGAAAGTCAGGGAGCACACTCTCCCTGTAAGCATCTTTAGATTTTATAAAGTGAGGAGAGAGGGGCTAGGCCAGTTCTGTTGCCGCATTTCCTTTTTTTTTTTTTTTCCCTTTTTTTTAACATGTTATTTATTTGACAGAGAGAGAGCAAGCAAGGAGAGTAGCAGAAGGAGAGACAGGCTCTCTGCCCAGCAGGGAGCCCAATGCAGGGCTCAATCCCAGGACCCCAGGATCAAGACCTGGGCTGAAAGTAAGTCCTTAAACAACCAAGCCACTCAAGTGCCCCTGTTGCTGCATTTCTAAACCCTGATGTTTAAAAATGTAAAATCTGAATTCAGACAAAACAAAAGGGTATCTCTTTAATAAACGTACTCTCTGGTGCTCAGTGTCACTCATGTAGAAAATCATTTAGAAAATAATAATCATTTAGAAATAATTAACATTTAGATGATTGCTCAGGAAACCCAGGTTATGTTCTAAGGCTCACATCCTCGTGCAAAGTGCCAGGGACTATGCCGTGGAACAGAGCTCTCCTGCACATCAGTCAATAATATATTCAATTACCTATTAAAGAAGACCTTAATTAGCTCATGTACACCTGAAATACAGATTTGAAAAGATTTGAAATACAAAGAGAAGACAGTCTGATAGCTCTGCTTCAGAATTTTGGATGGTGCAAATAACCCTTCATGATTTCAAAACAATCGGCAATCCATCTTCCCTGCCTGCAAGAGAGCAATCCTTCTGGACCCAGCATGCAAAAGAGCCCAGCTGGCGAGGAGACAGATCATAATCAGTTCTCTGTGGGATCAGCTAGTCTCGGGTCCCAATGTAACGCACAGAAGTAAAGAGCTGTCAATGACCAAACATCTAAATACTTACCCCCTCACCATCTGCTGCTCCTATCATTTGAATTTAAAATTAATAAGACCACCATTAAAAGGTAGAGTTGCTGCCTACATCTGCTGTTCTAAAATAATGGATAGTGACTGGCCACATAATGGCTCAAGCTGTAACATGGATACGAGTCCACAATGCTTAAACTCTAGGCGGAGAACAAAACGAAAATTGCAATTCTCTATTTGAGTTTTCCCCTTTTTCTAAAGTCACCGTTCCCCAAACTGCTTTGATTGTCTTGTTTTATAAAATTTATGAGAAAATGTAAGGTATTGTGAAATTTAAAGGTATTGTAAAAAATCACTACTTTCTCGGGGTACAAGATGTGTAAAGATGATTTCAGCTGCTGGGTCTGTTTTCTGAGCCTGTGGCACTGGGGTACATTTTCTCCCCCATTCCTGCATATTTAGATTCACGGAAGACAGTCTGAGCAGGAAAGAGGGAAGTGAGGCGAGCAGTTGAAAGGCTCTGGTCCCGCTCTAACCAGGTGATCCTGGGCAGCTCGCTTTCTCAGGCCTCAGGCTATATATTCCACCTGCACCAGAGTAAAAGCCCGTGGGCACGGCGCCACTGCACGCTATGCGTGCTCACACACGCACACGCACGCACGCACACAGCAGCATCGCTCACCTGCGTGAAACCCTGTGACAATCAGCTAATTTTCCGAAGAACTGTTCTACACATTTCCATTCATGACCAGCACCTTCTTCCAGGTTAAGCATTTGGGCTGATGAGACATCCCGCAGCAATTCGTGTGGTCCCACTGCCCACAGTCCCCCGCTCCCTACCCATGCAGCTTCTTCCAAAAGCATTTTTCATGACCGGGCAGAAGGGGGAAGAGTAGCTGTCTCACCCCGCCATTCATTCAACAAACACTAATCGGTGTGCCAGCGCTAGTGACAGAGACAATAAGTAGGTCTTCAGGGAGCCCACATGTGTGTAGGTGCAAACAGACAAACCAAAACACACACTAGGGAGTGAAAAATGCTGTACAGAACCATGCCGCGGAAAAGGAGAAAGACCATCTCCACCAGAGCCGTGGTGATGCTAATGCTGTGACAGGTCAACAGGGCATAGGACAGACTGACAAAAGCCTCTGTACAGTGACACCATTCTCCCTCGAGTCTTCTCTCCTCATAATGGAAAAAAAAGGAAAGCAGGGGCATAAAGCCATTTTGAGATGGTTTCTGATTTCAGATATCTGGCCATCAAACCCCTGCAATTTCAAGGAAAAGCTGATAAACCATATGGCTGACAGTTGAAAGTCTGTGTTTAGGAGCGACTCTTAAATATGGGCAAATGTGTTTGTTTATGTGAATGCTCCGGGCCCTCGCTCGTGCAAATCGTGCTAACAGAACTGTCCGTGTTTTGCCGGATTCACCAGCTTGCCACAAACAGCCTTCCGTGCCTTTTCTAACTGTTTATAAATAGCACAAACGCCCAGATATGCACATCGAGGCAAGCTGTCCCTTCAGCTGCCGCTGCTGTGACAATGAGCCAAATCAACCCGCGCGCACCACACACCGGGGCCGTCGGGCCGTCTGAAGGAGGATTTGTCCAGCGGCCTGCCTTCCTTGGAGGTGGAAAGGCACAGAGGGGGCCCTACTCTCCGTGCAGGACAAACCACGCCGCAATCTCTGGATGAGTTCTGCCCCCGCATCCACCTGCCCCTCGTCCTCGTCGTAGCCCCGTGGCTTCCCCGTGTGCCCATCCTGAAAGGCTGCCAGCAGCCCTGCCACAGGAGCCTGCTACCGCTGCCGTCACACGCGGGAGGAACAAGGAGCTGCCCAGGACCACGTGCTAATGAGAGGGCCCTTTTCACAACCGGAGTTTCCTGGTGCCCAAAATAATGCTTTTCCATCACGCTATTTACATGGAGCTGAACTCAGGTTCTTTCTACTAGGTCAGCCGCCCAGAGGTATTTATATGACACAAACCATGATGACCTGTTAGCATTCTATCTTCTAAAACATTAAAACAGCAGCATTTATTCTGCACTCAGAAGGTGCCAGTCTCTGAGTTTTATCTTACATTACAGCCCTATAAAATCGCCACCATATCACTCCCCAACCAAGGCACAGAAAGGTTAAAGAGCTTGTCCACGGTCACAGGTTATTTCTCCTTTTTTTTTTTTTTCAAATTTACAAAAGTAAATACTCCTTTCATTACAAATGTTATTAAAACAAACATACTTAAGATGCACTAAATAGTAAAATAGCAAAAAGTAAAAGTCAGATTATACAAAACAGTGAAATTCTCCTTCCACTATAATCACCAATCCCAACCTCTCCTCTGGGGCAACCAGTGCTACCAGCATGTCACACGGCCCTGCAGAGCTGCTGCCGTGGTTTGGAAATAAGTGTGCCACACACACAAGGGAGATACTATACGTCACCACTGTATCGCCTGAGCAACTTGAGGGGGTGTGGCTACTGCACCTCCATCATCCATGACACACCTTCCCTACCACCCAGAATAAACAGTCAAGGTGAGAAGTCAGCTTGTCACCCAAATACGGCTCTGAAACACAGCTCCCGGCTGCCAGCTCCCGTCCCTGCCCCGTCACGGTATGGCTGCACATGTTCAGTCATACTATCTGCCGGCAGCCAGAAATAACTGACAGTAGTCATGGCAGACACGAATGTGCCACGCAATCCACTGCTCTTCAAGCAGAGATGTGCTGCAGGGACTATGGTCCAGCTGCCGGCTTCCTTCCCACGGCAGCCTGAGCCCTGAAAGGGTGTCAGAGGCCTGGCCACATTAGCCCAAAAGGGGACGCTGGGACGGGCAGTCCCTCTCCTGAGCAGCATGCAGGCTGGCTGAGGCTCTACACACCTACATCACAGCCCACCGCTTCCTCAGTCTCTCTACTCTCCTCACACCACTGATCCTGACAGACGCCTTCCCCCCACATCTGCCTCCCCAGAGCCCACTGCAGCTGGTCTGCTCCCTACCCAGGATACCCCCAGCACAGAATTCTTCTGTGCCTCTGTGTCCCTGCTACCATCTTGTGCTACTTTTGCAATCACATGGGAGTACTTAGCTTACAAGGTTTTCACATTCTGAGTCTTTTTATAATTCATGATAAATACTTGGAACCGTCCTGGTGGAGCTATTCATACTATTACAGTGAGTGATAAACAGATAGAGGCCTCTCACTGCCACTCTCCCCCATAGATCCTCGTCCTCTGCAGGACTTCACAGCATCCTTCCCATGGCAAATATCTATTCCAGTGCACATACCAGGGCCCTCTTTTAAGGATGCTCCTCATCAATGGGCAACAGAAGTCATGCTTCCCATCATAAGCAAAGCCCACTTCTTCAGTGCACACACGCCAGAGCCCTGGGGTGGTTACGGCAGAGTGAGGATATGAGGCTTTTCCCTAGAAAGTCACTATCCCAGCCCAGAACAGTTATAAAATATCTGGGCAAAAGATGGGAAACTCTCAAACCAAAAGACATGAATAGGCAAGTCAGAAAAAAAATCAATTATTTAAACCCCACTAATAGGGCACCTGGGAGTCTTGGTGGTTGAGTGTCTGCCTTTGCTCAGGCCATGATCCCAGGGTCCTAGGATCAAGTACCACATTGGGCTCCCCACAGGGAGTCTGCTTCTCCCTCTGCCTATGTCTCTGCTGCTCTGTCTCTCAAGAACAAATAAAATCTCAAAAAAAAATAATAATAAACCTCACTAATAATCAAAAAAGCAAATTAAAATGATATCATCTATTATTTATCCAATTGACAAACTGCTTCAACTACTGGTAATATTTAGTATTGGTGAGGATTCAGTGAGGCAGCTGCTCTCAAGCATGGCTGATGATCATGCAAACGGAAACCACCTTTCTTTTCTTTTTTTTAAAGATTTTATTTATTTATTTATTTATTTATTTATTTATTTATTTATTTATTTATGAGAGAGAGAGAGAGAGAGAGAGAGAGGGGCAGAGACACAGTCAGAGGGAGAAGCAGGAAACAACCTTTCTGAAGAAGAGCTGGACATGTCTACCAAGATCACCCACACCACATACCCTCTCTCACACCAGCCTAAGAACCACCTGTGCTAAGATGCATGCTGAGTCCCTCAAACAAGGTTTTTGTTACCTACTGTAGTACTATAAACTGTAAACCTCAAACATCCAATGTTACATAAATATTTAAGATATAATTTAAGATACATATAAATTGCATTTCTGAAAGTATAATTCATGATGTGACAAAAATGTCCATTTATATATAGGGAATAAAAAAGATCTTAAACAGATAGAATACTCATTTTATTTTTAAAAAACATAATTTTATGATTAGAAAAAGGAAAGGACTAGGTCTTAGTCTAGGGTCTCCAAGATTCCCCACTGAGCCTCAACAACTGGCCAGGAGAACTCTCAGGACTCGTCACACAGGCATACTCAGAACTAGATTTATCACGGCAAGAAGAGACAAAGCACAATGAGCAACAGGGAAAGGCACAAGGTGCAGCGGACTCCAAAAGTAGGAGCCTCCAGGGTCCTCTCCCACAGAGTCACACAGGACAGCACCTGGGAAGCCCTGGCACCAGGAAGCTCATTAGAGACCCAGCGTCAGGGATTTTGCTGGGGGCTGGGCATACGGGCCCCCCTCTGCCTGACATGTACCAAGGTTCCAGACTCTAGGGAGGAAACCAGGTCTGTGGGCATGAACCATGCCCACATGTCTGCACAGACAGCTCAGGCTCAGTGGTGGGAACCGTCCCAACACTGAAGTTCCAGATACCAGCCATGGGCCAAGCTCACGAGCAGGCCTCCCAGAGGATGGGAGTCTCTGGCCTGCTGTGGTAATGCTGTTCTGCACAAGGCTGAAACGGTCATAGTGCTGAGGTCTGATGAGATTTGTGTTCTTCTTTATCCTCTCTCATTTCCAAATGTTCAATAACATGTATTTCCTTTACGATCAGGGAGGTGTATTACACACTTTTAAGAGCTCTGTTTTGCTTGTTTTGCATACATGACATCAATTTTTAGATCACATAGAGGGGAATTCTGAGATTTACAAATGTCCTAAGAAGACACAGCCAGGGAGAGAGAAACGCGGGAGAGCCACCGGGGGGATGGGCGGTCCTTGGTGAAGAGTGGGGATGAAACTCCACCGGCGTCCTCAAGATTTCCAGCTTTATTCTTGACCAAACAAGCTGGAGAGTCAGATTTCGTTCCTAATACGGCTATGAGCAGGCACTATTTTGTTTTTAATGCAAAGATCTCTATATTCCAAGCACCCCCAGCAGATAGCACCATGGCTCTTGTCAAGACAATTTCATTTCTTTTAATGCCATTGAGTTTGAAGATCATGAAATCTCCTTACCTGTGCTTCCTTCTGATGACACTCACCACAGAAAGAATTTCAGAAGAATCTGAAAGTTAAAAACAAACATGTATGGAAATATGCAACCCAGAACTCAATCCATGACTCTACAACATCATTCTCGCAACCCAGAACTCAATCCATGACTCTACAACATCATTCTCATGGTTACATTTCCTTAGGTGTAAAAGGGAAGGGAAACACTGCCTGCCTTGCAATCGTAAGAAAACAGATGTAGGAGAATTTCAATGATAAGACGTTAGTATCAGAAGTGCCTCACATAACCATTCCACAAATGCCTATGTGCTGGCCCTTACGTCAGGCCCAAGGAATACAGCAGTAAATAGAACGGACGTAGCCAGATAGAGCTCAGAGGGCCCACAGATCACTTGAAAGAGAAATCGTGAGTAAGCTGTGGGGGTGACAGGAGGCAGCCTTTTAGCAAAGGCTCAGAAAAAGACTCTGGGACTGGGGCTTGGGTTACAACTCCAGAACTACCACCTGAGAGCTCTGTGACCTCAAGCAAGTTGCTTCAGTCTCCTTGCGTCTCAGTTTCCTTATCTGTAAGATAAGGATTCAAACAGTAGGATTACAATCCTCCTTTGACTGTAATGAGACTTTAGGGAGTTCATGTCTGTGATGTTCTCAGGACTATGCCTAGTCACAGAAGATAACTGTGGAGATAATTTTTGCAAGATAAATATAAATATATAAATTTTAGGGGCCTTGAGATGTAAATGAGACTCTAAGTTGTACATGGAGAGATGAGCAAAATTTTCCCTGACCAAATACTCCTCAACAAGTCTAATGAACTTTATTCCAGGGGCATTCCCAAGAAATTAAGGCTTTAGATGCTACATCCTGGCAGTATTAAAATAGTGCAAAATGCCCAGTAAATAAGCAAATTTCAGAAATAATTACGTATGTTTCCAAAAACACATATAGGCTTAAAGTTTTCCCAAATTTAAAAGCACAAAGCACTTTCACATATATGACCTCACTGACTCTTGAAAAACCCTTCAGAAGAAGCGTAACAGAGGAGGAAGGTCATCCAGTGACCCTGTGTGGACTGTCCACAGTCAGAGAGCCGGTCAGTGGGGAGAGAAGAGACCGAAACAGTGCCAGCTTGTGAACACCACTCTCTTCCTTCCACACCATAACGTGCATGCACCCACTCAGCTCCTAAAACTTTACAGAAATCCCAACACAGAGACCTGAAATAGCATGCGAGAATTTCCATGATGCAGACATGCATCTTATTCTCTGTCTTTGAGAATGCTTCGCTGCCCTTCAGCTGCAGAAGCAGAAACCAAACTGCGTTCCCCAAGCCGAAAGCAGTGTTTTCTTCTCAGCTGGTACTCTGGGGTTAAAGGAACAGGAGATCATTCCACAAAATTACTGTTACGCTTCTCAAAAAGGAAGTATGACTTTCACAGAAAAATCTATTCCATTTGGGAGAAAGGTCCACTAAAGCCACAGCAGGGTAATATATTCATACAACAACAATTAACTTCATCTGTCACATAGTGAAATCCCAAAGCCCTCTGGGCATACAGCTGCTTTCTGAGCCTAAATTAAACTCCAACTGAGAAACAGGTCAATTTTCTAAAATATTCTTTCGCAAACATCGTAAGCAAAAATTCCTTTAGCTTGCTTGTCATTTTCCAGATGGAATACCTCTGTTGGACTTACTTGAATTTAGGCAACCCTTACCACAGCCCAGACACCAAACCAGCCACTGCGGTGACAACACAGACAGACGTGGTACAGCAAGACCCTCGAGGAGCTCACCCTGGGGGAAGGGAAGGCCACCCAATCACAACCTTAAAGCAGCTTACTGATTGCTATCACCTATTTCAGCTTTGGCTCTAGCTTGAATTGAAGGGAAGGGAAGGGAAGGGAAGGGAAGGGAAGGGAAGGGAAGGGAAGGGAAGGGAAGGGAGAAGGAAGGAAGGAAGGAGGGAAGGAAGGAAGGAAGGAAGGAAGGAAGGAAGGAAGGAAGGAAGGAAGGAAGGAAGGAAGGAAGGAGGGAGAAAGAAGAAAAGAAAGAAGGAAGGAAGGAAGGAAGGAAGGAAAGAAAGAAAGAAAGAAAGAAAGAAAGAAAGAAAGAAAGAAAGAAAGAAAGAAAGAAAGAAAAGAAAAGAAAGAAGAGAAAAAGGAGAAAAAGAAAGAAAAAGAAAGAAAAGCATACACAGCACATCCCATTTCTATATGGAAGCAATCAGATCTGAACATTAAGTCGAGCTCAAAGTGTGGGGGTCAGGCACCAAGGGAGGTCCCTAGAGTGGGAGAGCTCATTCACAGGGTTGAACACACATACCATTTGGAGGTGGGGAAGGGACCCAAGCACAGGGGCGACCCCAGGGCTTCAGGGATGCCCGCACATCTGGAGGAAGGAACAGAGGGCAGGAAATCTGAAGCCTCCAAATTGAACAGACACACACACAGAACTCCTCCCCAGATGGGTGAGGGGTTACTAGGATGCTAAACAGAACACTGTCCTACCCAGAGCACAGAGCCCTGGTACAACAGTGAGGAAGACACAGGGCCACCAGGGCCCCCAACTCGGCCCATAACCTTGGTTGAGCCTCTTCTTTCTTTTTTATTGAGGTATAACTGGCATATCACATCATGTGAGTTTCAGGTGTACAACATGATGACTGAGATTTGTATATGTTGCCAGTGATCATCACAATAAATCTAGTTAACACCCTGACTGCACACAGTCACAAGATTTCCTTTTCTTGTGATGAGAACTTTTAAGATCTACTCTCTTGGCAGCTCTCAAATAGGCAAAACAGCATTATTAATGACAGTCACCACACTGTACCTGGTACTTGGTTAAGTCCCTGATCTTCTGTGAGCCCCAGTAAAATCACCAGAAAAACAAGAGATGTGAAAACCCACCTGCCTTCTTCACAGAAATGCTGAGAGGATAAAACGAGATAATGGATTTTAAGGGTCTTGCAGAACCATGAAGCAAAATACCAATGTAAGGAGTCATTATCACCATTCCTTAAGTAACCTGCACGTAGAACTGAGTTTTACAACCCATGTTCCCCCGACCTTCGCCTGACAAGAGCATTGTGAGTGCAGGCAATCTAGCTGGGCCAGAGTCCAGAGCTCGGAGGGCCTCAGGCAGCTCAGGACTTGAGTGGTGTCACTCCTCCGGAAGGGTCAGGAAGCTTTCTGAAACAGAGAACCAAACTGACCTACAAGACTACATTTTATCTTTCTCGGATATGCCTGAGGTCATCCAAAGCCTCCTCACAGCTAAGCAATCCAGGGCTGTCCCCTGCTACACTGTATATTTCCACCTCAGAAGCCAAAGGGCATTCAAATGTTACATGATGATGGGCCTAAACAGTAGAAATCACGTGAAGCTAGAACCCCAAAAAACATATTCACAGACAGGATTCAGCGAAATCTGCTTCAAATATGTTCACTATCGCCTGCGGCACTTATCTTCTGCCTCTTTCCAGCTGACTCCATGGATGCTTTGACTGCCCCTTGGCTTTCACTAAGACCACGGAAAAGTAATACACCTGCGTGCCCCTCCCAGCGGAGCACCAGCCACACCACCAACACATCTCCCAGGGTAGTCCCCAAAATCAGGCTGCAAAGTCCCGGTAAATGTAGACAAACAACTCCCCAGCCGCCATGTTCTTTCTCTACTCCCAAGGAAGATGGGTTGAGATGATGAGTCTTGAAGTCAGAACTAAAAGAAGCCATAAGCAACATCTAATCGGACCCTCCTGCCACAGCACAGCAACCTAACACCCAGATAATAGCAGAGCAGGAGAGCCAAAGCCAAAACCCACTCACTGACCTCAGGCCCAGAACTCCTACAGCAATGCTGCTCTGGATCTTCTTCCTAATGAAGGAAGATAAAGCAGGGCCCTGGCAAAGCCATTCCATCCATACTAAAGCCATTCAAGAGCTGACCTAGCACATATTTAAAGACAGGCACTTCTTGCCAACTGTGTGAGCATGAATATGTAGAGAAATTTCGGCTATGTTTCGACTTGCTGCCTGTGTTCATAAAGCACCAACTGCTCGTGGTCCAAGTGCACACAGTGTACCTCTTCATCATAATACCCTATTTATCCTGCAGCCAGGTGTCCACCCACTGCCCTAGACAGCATGTCCGTGAGCGCAGGGATCTATAATCACTTTCTATCCCCAGTGCCCAGCCTGTAAGATACCCAATAAGTGATTAATGAACTAAGTTACCTACTCAAACATTTTTAACTTGCATTAACAAAAGTAAGATCTATTAAGTTTTGTTGATGTGGAGATAGTACCACACAGCTTAAACCTTAACTTGTGGATTTATGCTGTGTTCTCCTAGATTTCATTTGCTAAGTATTTAGTGAGCACCTCATGTGTGCTGGACATTGCCAAATGCAGTGCCAGGAACCAGAGTTCAGATAGGGCTCAGAATCGAACGGGAAACAGAAGAAAACCAGACAAGGTTTGGTGGGAGAGCTGAGAAGAATAAACACTGACCACGGAGCGAAGAACTCGCTTTGTCCAGCTGGCATACAGATAACACATGCTTCCTGCAGCATGCGATCGCATCCCCTCGGCGACTAACGAAGCTATAATGCAATGGCCCCCTGCGTGCCAGATGTCACTGCAGAGCAGGGTTCAGGAGAAGAAACCAAAAAACAAACAAAGCTCCAGGATTGTGCTGGAATACAGATTGAAACAGATTGAACAGGCAATGTTCCAATTAGGAAATCCCCTGCCTATACTCTTTTGAAACTCAAGGTACCCTGGAGGCTGATATTTAAGTGGTATATTAACCCTACCAGTTAAAACCAAAGAAATCTTTGGTTCAAGGGCTAAGGATGAATTATCTTTGGCAAATTTATTCACTCTGAGTATTTCCATTAAGAGAATTATGAAAATTACTGAGCACTTACCATGTGCTAGGAACAGGCATCAAGCTACATGCTTTAAAGACATGTTTGTATTTAATCCTCAGAATGACGCTGGGAGGAGATGACAATGGCTCCTATCATCCCATTTTACAGTTGAAGAAAATGAGGTCTACACAAGTTTTAAAACTTGCCCCAAATTACACAGTTGGAAAACCCAGGCAGCTTGCCTCTGCAGGCCCTGCATGAAGACAAAGTATTTATAAACTGTCCAGAACAGAGCTGGTATAATGGACTATAATAAATACCAACAATTCACACCTACGATCATTTTGTGCTAATCAAACAAGATTTGCTACAGTTCTGCACAACTAACTGTCAAATTATTCCGAGAAGAAAAAGTAGAGTGGGTAGACACTGGAATAGAGTGAATGACTGGTAGACATTCGTGGGATGAGGCATTATCTGCACAATATTCTTTACTCGCCCCACAGCGCCCAAAGCCATTCCACACTGATGAAAGAAGGAGGCCCTTGTGTTGCCTGGAATTCTCATTCACCTTGGACATGGGTTCTCAACCTTCACCATCCATCAGAGTCCCCTGGGCAGCTTTTCAAACCTATAGACACCCAGGCTCCATTCCTGAAGATCCTATTTCAACTGGTGTGGAGTGAGCATGCATGCTTTTCCCAGAGACTCCCACCTGGCCCTGGGTGCACCTCGGCTGAGTTCCCCAAATACTCACTGGGGTTCAGGTTGAGTAAAAGGAGTCACCACCTTCTCCCCCCAAAAAAGTGTTTACAGTTTTCTCTGCTTTTAGGATAAAGAAACTAATGTCAGAGATTTATTCCAGTCCAAACCAAATAAACTCCCAGTGAAACAGTGCTCTTGTATAAGTTTACATACAAACAGCTTCCTTTATCATCCCTGGCAAGAGCCAGAGCATTAACTCTGAGCCACGAGAAGTCTGCAGAAATGAGAAATTCAGGTCTTGGCCGTTTGCCACATTCCACATGCACCCTCCCCTAGAAGGAAGGCTCAGCTACAAGGTAGATTAACCATTTTATCAAGAATGGAAACAGAAAAGCAGAGCTCAGCCTGGAGTCAAGGGGCTGGGGATCCCACTCATGGCCCCACTGTAGATGATGAGTGATGTCACGTCAGGGAAGTCCCTTCTCCTCGCTGGCCCCGGTCTGGCTACCAGTGGATGAAAGAGAGGTAAAGCCAAAATGCAGGTGTTACTGCAAGCTCCAGGTTCTCACAGTGATAAAAGGAATATCTGCCATCAAGAAACTGAAGTACCTTTCCCCATTCCTTAGAATCAAAAGTAGAAGCAGAGAGTGCAGCGACCATCTGACCAGGTGGACCGGCCACAGAACAGATATGCAACAACCAAGAGGACACAATCAGGAATGCCATGGATGATGGCTTCCTCACCCACCCACTCACTTGTTCATTCCACAGATACCTGAGGCACCTTCCATGCTACTCACCCCACCAATTTCCAGCATCCTTTTGCTGCACCCCCTCAAGTACCACACCTATCATGTCTGATCATCACTAACCTGTTTGCTGTCAGCCACCACGTCACACATGAAGCGGACTACAGCACAGGAGGCCCTACCCCCGCTCAGTGATTGCTCCCAGACTGCAGCACCCAGAGTGGCCCTCCCACCCTTGGGCACTTCCCACCCTTGGCTGATCCAGAGCTCCCAGATGGCTGTCCTGTCCTAGCAGCTGTCGCAGGCTGTTCTGAGGCCACGAAGGCTACAAAATGTACAGGGCTAATGTGGTCCATCTGTCTCTAGTAGATCTTGTGCTTGTCCTGCTGGTCACTTCTGCAGACGGATGGGTTAGGATGGGCTTTGGCAAGTTACCATGGAGTGACTCCCCCGTTCCTCCCACAGGAGTGCAGACTGGCTAGTTAGCAGTGAGCACAGCTTTCTTTTCCATATCTCATTGTGCATTCCTGGCCCTAAAGCACTCAGGCCATGCCACCAAATATAGGCAAGAAAGAGCCTCCTCTCTCTAGGTCAATGTGTAGGGGGCATCCCTGGGCATCTCTAACTCAGCAATAAAACAGAACATGCCCCACCCCCATGATGTAGGATATAAAACACAGGTGCTCACTGGTGTCACCAGCCAGAACCACAGATGTGTTTTGAAGAGCTTTATACAATTATTTCCAAAGTGCTGCTCACACAGTGCCATTCCTCATGTCTGTGATGCTTTACGGATGGCAAAGCATCACCACATCTGTGCCACTCAACAGCTTTGTGTCATACATTGAGTGTATTTATCCTCATTATCCTCATTGTTTACATGGTGACACCAAAACTCACAGAAACTCAGTGACTTTCCCAAGGATGCTCAGTTAGTGTTAGACCCGGGGCACAAGGCCTCATGATTCCAGAACAGATCCTATTGCCAACATCCCATACGGTGCTTCCAGGGACCCTCACCTGGTCTCAGAAGGGCAGAAAGTAGGTCTGTCCTCCAAGGCCCTCACAATGTCGGGGACAAGTGGGGACAAGCCTCTAACAGAGAGCACACACTTGCTCAAGAAGGTTACACAGGACAACACAGGCCCTCTGCGCTTTGGAAGTCTTTTAACGGCAGTGTGGGGAATGACATGCACAAGGTACTCTCTGACCAGGCAGAGGGAACTCTGGGGACTCATGTCCCTCCTCAACTGCAAGTCAGGGTTCTAAGTATGAGCCAAGACAGAGCAGACATGCCCTGGAGAGCAACGGGCATAAAGTCCAGTTAGACAGGTGGATGGAGAGTGGTGGGGATGAGGAGGGGGCTTCTAGTCCAAAGGCCTGGTGAGTAGGATGTCCGTACCCAAGTGAAAACGAGACAGGAGAAACAGGCTTGGAACAGAAATGTGTGTATGTTTAATTTGAGAAACATGAGCAACACAAGACGAGGAACACTGAATTATCTTGGATTTCCAGAGTCTAGCACAGGCTACACATGTGGGGGCTGTCAGTGAAAAAGAGAGACAACAAGGGGAAGGAAAGTAGACAAAGTGGAGGAGAAATGACCACAGGCTCATGCCAGTCCCTGGATCCTGAAGGCAGGGACAGAAACCAGGCAGTCATTCACGGACTCGTTTACCTAGCCATGCCAGAATGTGCTAGATGCTATGTCAGACCCTGCAGAGCCCCTGATCAACACCCCAGAGCTCAAAGAGAATGGGGGAGGCATGTGATGCAAATGAGCAGGCAATCCGTAAATCAGGACAGACACAAGGACTGTGAGGGAGCCGCAGAAGCAGTGGCTGACTGTGCGCTTGTACTCCCTGGTTTTCAAGGTACCCTGCCCAAGGCTCACACATCACCGTGATGGCACGGCACCTTCCACCATCCAGGGCACTGTAAGAATCATGCAGAGGGCTTACCAAAGAAAACATTCTGATTCCAGAGGTGGGGATGTGACAATCTGCATTTCCAACAAGTTTCCTGAATGACACTGGTGTGTGGCCCAAGGACCACTCTGGGGAACAAAGGAGAGGACAGAGACAGGGCAGGCCCCAGGCAAGGTACTAGTATCAATCCCTGGGGGCTGGTTCTGCTTTTGGACACGAACTCGGTACGGACCCTGATCAATACAACCAAGTTCTCCAAGCTTTGGATTCCTGAAGCCAAAATGAGGACAAGCACGGCCATAATAGTCTTCAGAAGGAAAGAATAGATTAATGTGTGGTGAAGGAAATCCTACCATATTTTAAAAAATTTACCCTTTACGGCAATTTTCGAAGGGTGAGTTTTTAAAAATCATTCATCTGTGTATTTTCCTGCATCATTTGATTCCTTTATAATGCACATATAACATTTTTTACAAGAACATGAATATATTTTTAAAGAGCAAAAAAGCGCACATTTAAATTGTTAGAAGAGTTTTCCAACGGATAATGAAATCAACCAAATGCTTCACAATCAGCATCTTTTTTATAATTAAACTTTTTATTTTGAAATAACTATAGATTTACATGTAGTTGTAAGAAGGAATGTGGAAGGACTTCATGTACTCTTTACTCAATCTCTCCCAGGGGTAATGTCCTGCAAAACCACAGGGTGATGTCACACCAGGATCCTCACACTGACACAGGCAGGATACAGAACATTCGGCCACACGGGGACCCCTCCTGTGGCCCCTTTACAGTCACATCCACCTCCCTCCCGCCTCGCCTCCTCCCTGCTTGCTATGCCCTGATTCTACTCTGGTCACCGTTTCTGTAATTTTGTCATCTCACGAATGTCCTATAAATGGAGCTCGACAGCACAGAGTCACTGGGGTTGCCTTTTTCTCATTCAGTTTAATTCTCCGGAGACTCACCCAGGTTGTGGCTCGTGGCAGGAATCTGCTCCTTTTCACGGGGAGTAGTGTCCCAAGCTGTGGCTGCACCACTGTCCAAGCAGACACCCCTCCGAGGACATCCGGGTGTTCCCGGTTCCCAGCATTTCTGCAATAAGCTGTGGTGGGCGCTTGCGGGCAGGGTTCCGTGTGGACACAAGTCTGCATTCCTCCGAGACAAAACACCCAGGAGTGCACTTGCTGGTTGTGTATTTAGTTTTTTGAGAAACTGCCCAAGGGTTTTCCAGAGTGGTGGTACCATCTCATCCTCCCAGCAGCCGTGTAGGAGGGGTCCGGCTTCTCCACATCCTCACCGATGCTTGGTCGGGTCGCTGTTTCTTACTTTGGCCATCTCATAGGTGTGCAGTGACACCTCACTGGGGTTGGATTCCCATTTCCCTAATGGCCAGTGAGGCTGAACGACTGCCTATGCTCAATGATCACCTGCTTGTTGTCTGAGATGAACCGTCCCTGTGTCCTTTACCTGTTTCCTAATTGCACTGTTTGTTTGACTGCTTTTGAGAGTTTTTACACATTCTAGATATGGGTCCTTTATCACGCACGTGGTTTGAAATATCTCCTCCTGGTCTGTAGCTCATCTTTAGGAGAGCGAAAGGTATTGATGCTGCTGAAGCCAATCAACCCAGCTCTCCCTTCGGCAGAGCATGCAGCAGTGTGCAGTATGAGTAAGGGCTCTTTGCCAAGCCCTACATCTCAAAGGTTTCTGTGCTTTTCTTCTCAAAGCTTTCTAGTCTTACATCTTATATTTAAGTCCATGATCCATTTTGAGTTGATTTTTGTTTATGGTGAGATTTAGGGCAGGGCTCATTTTGCTGCCCATAGATGTCCAGGTGCTCAGGCAACCAGCTCTACTTTGTAATGGGGAGAGAAGCATGCCAGTACATCACCCCTATCAGAGGCAAGCCTTGTTTTGTGAAACTTTAATTCCAATTATATACTGGGCAATATAAAATGTTAAGTTTGAAAGTTTGAAAAAAACATAGCTCTGAGTATTCTTATCTTAAAATTCTGATCTCTGCCTATGATATGAGATATTGTTGTCATGAATATCACAAATAAAGCCTAAACAAGAAGCTAAAACATGGGCAGCCCCGGTGGCTCAGTGGTTTAGCGCCGCCTACAGCTCAGGGCGTGATCCTGGAGACCCAGGATCGAGTCCCACATCAGGCTCCCTGCATGGAGCCTGCTTCTCCCTCTGCCTGTGTCTCTGCCTCTCTCTCTCTCTCCTCTCTGTGTATTCTCATGAATAAATAAATAAAAAATCTTTAAAAAAAAAAAAAAAAAAAAGAAGCTAAAACATATAATAAAAACAATTAGCACATGTGTCTCCTGAGTAGGATTTCATTTCCCATTTACTGGGGGAAGAAAGGGAGGGCATCACTGTAGAGCCCTGTGGCTGGATAATAAACGTGTGTGCTAAAGCAAACCTGAAGTGTACTTCTCTTTACTGTAAAACGTTAGGGCTGAAATTTAGACATTAAATACCCAAAATACTTCATATTCATGGAAGGCAGGATAGTTCAGTTCAAAATGACATCTTGGGTCAGTAACAAAGATGTGAAAAGGCAGCCACTTCAGGGCCATTCCAACCCAAGTTCAGCTTTTTGACTTCCAGGAGTTAAGAGCCCACGGAATCAGGATGTCTGTCTGACTCAGATAATCTGTGTTTGGTTCTGCTTCGCCACTTTCCAGCTATGTGACTTTAGGAGGCTCCCTCAACCACTTGGAGCTGACCGCCCTCATCATTATTGGGGGATAAACACCACCTCTCCCAGCCAGTTAACCAGAAAGTGAATATGTGCCAAGCTGCCTCACAGTGCCCGGCAGAGGGGCAGTCCTCATGATCCAAGGGAAGGAAAGACTCTTTTTCCCTTTCCCAGACTCACCCCACATGCAATCAGCAAAGAACAGCAAAAAAAAAAAAAAAAAAAAAAAGAAACAAAAAGATTTGCTCCACTGTTAATAAGAAATCTTTAAAACCAAACACGGAAAAAAAAAAAAAAAAAAAAAAACCAAACACGGCAGGGAAGGAGAAGGAAGAGAGGGAGGCCAAGGAGGGAGAGATGCCTGGATAGCACTCATTACCCATGTCCTCCCTCCCAGGCGATCATAAGACCCCAGCAGCTGGGGCAGCACCTCCTCTACTCAGAACCGCCTCTCCCCAGGTGTTCAGAAATCACCAATACCTTGAGATGGGCTGGTGTTGTGCTTGGGGTAAGAGAGCTACAACCTCCTTAAGGAAACCACGGCACAGAAAGTGACCCACATAGGAGGTACCGACTGCTATAAATACTTGGTGGCAAAAGCTGATGTCATGCTTTCTGTACAGGAGACACCCAAATTAAACTTGCCAAAACAGCAGAGAAAGCATATAGCAGAAACCCAGCACTGTGGCCACAAGTCTGATGCTGCTGTCACAGACACATTTACAACCCAGTCACGGTGACCTCTGGCACCCGTCTCCTGCCCTCTGTGCTCTTTCCACATTTCATAGAGCATCCTCACTGCAGACATACCATGTGGATAAACCAACACACTCCACAGCCCTACTGCTCTAACCCCCACAGCCCTTCAGTCAAACTGGGAAAGAGCAGGAGAGTCTAAGCCACCACATCTAGCACCAAACTCACTCAGCTGCTGGTAGGCAAATAATCTAGTCTCGGGTGACTCCCCTTCCCATAGGGTGGGGTGACAGCTCACCAACTAGAGGGGTGCTAGCATTGACCTTGACTCAGGTGGTTTGAAACAAGGGCCACTCAATGTCAGGTGAGCCATCATAAAAACCAAAACCGAATCTCTGACAAATGTACAAGAGCTGAACTGAATGTAGAGAAAGTGGCTGTCCCAAGGGCCACCCAGCCACCCCCTCTCTGTGCCCCTTGGCCCCAACAGGGCCTGTCCCTCCTGCACTAGCAGGCCAGTACCCCACAGAGAACATAGTCCATAAACATTTCCTGAAATGAGTAGACATCCATCACTGCAACTTAGCAGGAATCTTTTCAAATGTGTCATCTCTCTTGGAAATAATTGTGTGAGCTGGAGCAGGAGGCTTCTCTCTACTACAGTTTTCTCATTTGCAAAATGATAAATGTTAACAATAATCACACTGACTCATAAAGTTGTTGTGAAAAATCATGGGACCCAATTCGTGAAACGAGCTTAACACACAGGACCAGGCACATGGCAAATTTTGCTCAGTAGAAGTCAGTTACCATCACTACAATTACCTAGCACTCCACGGCCTAGGTAAAAGAGTCAGTGAGGATGTCTCTGTATATCTGAATTATTTTCAGTGAGCATCTATTCTTTCTGCAAAGCTTTTTAGAGGAATACTGCCACTTTTCCAGAGAAGCAAGCTGCATCAGGAGGGTAAAAAGAAGACGAACCAGAGTGTCAAGTCCAGGCTTGGCGTACATGTGTGCACCATGGCCCACACTCCCGCAGACACAGAACACTGTCCCTCCACCTTCTCTCTTGTGGGATTATCCAAAACTTGGAGACTGAGATTTTTCTAAGAAACTTCATGACTTTTGCATGTGTCTTCCTCAGAGCAGCTGGGAGGTTTAGGTCACATCAACCATGCTGAGGGACTTGGAACAACGCTTCCTAACTCTTCCAGTGTGTGCACCTGCCCAGCACTGATAGCTTGCCCCTTTATGTCTGAGATTGGATTGCAATCCCTTATGGCCACAAACCCTTCTCTTTGTCACCCCCACCACACTTGGCACAGTACAGACAACGGAACAGTGAATAATTTGGCTAGAAGCCACCTTAGAATACATATCATCACCATTCTACTCACAAAGACATGGATCAGGGAATGAACAGGACATGTGTTTGGTAACTCTGCGAGTTATTACTTGAAGCAGGGCAGAGCCAGGTCTCCTGACTCCCAGAAGAGTGCTGGTGTACAGTCCCATAAAAATTATTCATGTGTTTTGCTTGCCTTGAAAGTACTCACTGCTATAGAAGACAAGCACGATTTCTCTGGGACTGCTCAGCCCAGAGTCCTGAATGCCCATTGTTGGAAAAACAATAAATCTCATGACATACTAAGATGAACCATCAGAAAGAGAATGTAGCTGACAGGGAAGGGAATTCACACAGATGATTAGCTCAGAGACCAAAACAAACAAAAAACAAAACAAAACAATCTGCATGAGTAGAAATATTAAGTCTGATGAGCAAATTCAAGACAGATCCACAACACTGGAAACATGATCATTAAAACACAGAGCTATCAGATAAGTGTGTACACACTTTAAGTATAGATCTAAAATTTCCATACTTTTAGAACGGGGGGTTATCTGGAAATTTGTCAGAAAGACCATTCTAAACAGTATTATTTGATTCTTACCACAAAAATAAATAAGTATACATTTATACACATATATACAGCTAATTCACATATCAATTATATTGCTCAGTTCATGTATTGGGAAGTTTGACAATATCAAAATTGTTATGCACAATCTTTATGGACTAAATTCATAGTGTGGTATGCAATGGTCCATATTTGGGGGGCAGGTCACCCTTCTCTGGATAATAGCAAAATGCAGGGGATTTATAGGCAGATTTTATGCTGTGACTACACTGGATAAAGGAAAGGAAAGAATTTAATCATCAAGGGAGCAAATGTAATTGCTAAACTGCACTTGCTTCCCAAAACAATCTTGTAAGTCACATGGAAAATATAATCTACTGAACACAGACAACTGCTACAAATTGAAAGAATTCCTAGCAAGGTTCCCTTTCTCCTACCAAGAAGCTGGAATCTCTAAAAGACAAATGGCCTAGACTTTGCCCTTAGAATCAATCTGTATCAAAAGGTTTGAAAAGTCAAGACAATTTATTTTTTTAAGACTTTATTTATTTGAGAGAGAGAGAGAGAGAGAGAGAAAGCATGAGGTGGGTGAGGGGCAGAGGGAGAAGGAGAGGGAGAAGCAGACTCCTCGCTGAGCAGAGAGTTGCCTCATGTGGGGCTCGATCCCAAGACCCTGAGATCATAACCTGAGCCAAAGGCAGACACTTAACCAACTGAGCCACCCAGGTGCCCTAAGAGGTCAGGACAATTTAGATATGTTTTAACATTTAAAAGCAGAAAAACCTATGCTATTTTATCATCTGCATTGCCTTTTTAGAACTATCCTAGACTCAATAAAAAAATTCTCTTACTCTGAAAATTCCCTCTGCATACACATACATGCACGTACATATGCACACACACATGCATGGCCTATAATCCAGGAGAAGGAGTAAACAGTACATAATTATTAACTTGTCAAAGGTGATTGTATATTTTCTGCCAGCTTGCCTCCAAAGAATCAAATTTTGAAATTCAGAAGGCTAAATTCAGGTTATGGTTTACCCATATCTATGAGACCAGGCAAATTACGTAACCTCTCTTCACTTCAGTCCCCTACTCTTGAAAATAGGCGCAATTTTTCTTCTAACCTAGCTATGAGACTGGCAAAGAACAAACCATGTGAGGATGTACTGTACTGTCAAGGGTAGGGGAAGTGGGCACCCTTAAACACCAACAGGGGGAGTATAGAATAACGGGAATCCGGCATCACCCAGTCAGAATTTCAGGTGTGCACCAGCCTTTGACCCAGTAGCCCCACTTTAAGAACCATCTCATGAGCACACTTATGCTCACTTATGCACTTGTGTAGGAGTTACATACAACACAGCACTGCTTCTTATCCCAAAAGACTAGGGACAACCTACACATTGAATAATAGGGAACTGGCAGGAAATAGTGTTCATACTGCACCTACAGCTACAATTATCCATCGGGGCTTGACTGTGCTCAGAGAACCTTCAGGGACACAAAAGTAGCTGGTCACATAGTTCCAGAAGATAGACCAGGGACCAGAGTGGGGCTCACTCTCCAGGGCCCTGTGAATGTCACTCCACTGCTTATGTCACATAGTCAAAATACACAACTAAAGTATTTCTACCCTATTAAAAAAATAAGGTAATAATAATAATAGCTAACTCACAGGATCGTGTTAATTAAATAAGGAACAAGATGTCAGGCACTACCAAGAGTCTAAGGATGACAGCACAGTTTTAATCAGGGTGTCAGAGAAGGGTTTGTGGAAAGGGAGTATTTCCCACCTCAAAGGACAGGAAAGGTCAGAAGAGGTAGCAGAGCACAGATGAAGAATGGAAGAGCATACACTGCATGAGTAGCTCTGACACTGGGCTTCAGAAATGGGCTTACACAACCAGCTGGAGTGTAAGGTTGGTGAGAGTAAGAGAGAAAGAAATTCAAACATCTAGGTATAGATGGCACCTAGACCACAAAACCCTTGAATGCCAAGCCAAGGAATCTGCCTTCTGTCCTAACAACGGAGAATCACAAAAGGGGTTTGTGCAGGCTTGGAATGCTCAAGGCAGGACGCCATGTGTGACTTAATCCAGACATAGGGCAGGGTGGAGAAGGCTTAGGAAGCTATCATAATACAGACAAGATGCAAGAGGGAAGATACGAGCAAGGGTCCTGATCCGGGGATCACGGTGCTGTCTCCACATACCAAGTACCACTCATGTATTTTTATAGCACTTCCAACTTCTATACAGAACCACATCTGTATTAACCATCTCAGGCCACCACAACAAAATACCATAGACTGGGGCATAAACAACAGAAGTTTATTTCTCATAGTTCAAGAGGCTAGAAGTCCAAGATCCAGGTGCCAGGGATCGACGCAGGCCCTGGGAGAGCTCTCATCCTGGCTTGCAGACGGCCACCTTCCCATGGTGTACCTGCATCGTGGAAACAGCACACAAGCTCTCCATCTCTTCTTACAAGGATCCTACTCTTCTTGGACCAGGCCCTACCCTTACACTCTCATCACACTCCATGCACCTGCCAGACTCCATGCAGGTACCATCACACTGGAGGTGAGGCTTTAGCACACGACAGAACAATGTTCCTTCAATCATGTTGAATTAGCAAATGAGTGAATAGCAACAAAAGTAAACTAGATGTCAACTAGATGTCAAAATTATTTACATTTATAACAGGGAAAGGCCAATTTAAAATTCCTGTGCTAATAAGAATGAGAAGCAGAGATCAATGAAAATCAGTCATAAAAATATTTCATTTGGGGGCTGCACATTCAGCCTTCCTTTAACCATACTGTGGCAGGTACCTGGGCTTTTACTCCTGGCTTTGCTACCAAAAACACTAGAGCATTTCCCGGCATCCCACTTTATCAGTGTGATCAGCTCAATATTCCAGTACCGATAAAGTTGACAAAACTGAACCTCACTGACCAGGTGGACAAGCAGAGACCAATCATGAGGTGCACAAGAAATGAGAAACACAGATTCTGGATCAACCTCGAAGCGTATGACAAAGAGCCAGCTGTGGACAAAAGCAGATTTTTGTAACGATGAATGAAACATGTAACCACGCTGAGGGGACATTACTGAAGCCTGTTTTAAATTTTGGAGGTAATGGCCCATGGTTTACAGTCGTTGTAATGTAAATGTCAGTGTGAAAAACTTCCAGGGGCCATATGATAGCTACAAAATTCCTGAGGTAGCTGTCATTTAACATTGTTACTGGCAATATTCTGCATACTGAATATACAAAAAGACAATGGCCAGACCATGTATAAAAACAACTCTGACCCACAGCCCACAGCGACTCACCCAGGGAGCCGCCCCTTACCCACAGTGATCCAGGCCCCTTACCCGCAGCCACCCGCCCAAGGAACCTGCCTGCTGTAAGTCAGATCTGCAGGAAGTCAGACTGCCGTCTCTCAGGACAATCCAGGAACCCAACAACAACCCCTGTGACAATGGGCCAGGACCTGATGGATAACGGACACCTGCCCTCATTTCTGTCCTGCTTCGGACTCAGCACCGACTGGAGAAAGCCAAACCCACTCCTCCCCTGGGAAGCTCCCCCACTGTTCCTCCTGCCTCTGGGTCTCTGCCAAGTGAGGGTGGCTGACCCCTTCCACAGCCAGCACTGGGAACACAGCTTTGCCTTTCACATGCTTGCTCTTCATCTATTTCCACAAAGAAAAGTCTTTCTTTTTCTCCAGAAGCGCAATACAGCGTGTCCCAAATCTGGAGACATCACCATATACCCTAGGCCCTTTCCACAAAGCCCCACTTACTGTGGTTCTTTAGTGCCTCCTCACCCACAAAGGAAGTAACTAGTGTTAAGGAAAGTTCAAGGGCTTTGGGGCCAAACCCCAGAGTTCATCAGCATCTCATTTCTCTACTTACAACCATGCGAACTTGAGCAACTCCCTTAACACCCCTAAACCTCTGTCTTCATCTTTAATAAAAATAATATTTACCGCTCAACTTGTATTAAAAGGGACTTGGTATGTTAAGTGGTTCACATATATACTCTCAGCCATGGGCACCTTTGTCCCAGCCACCTTGCCCCCAAGAAGAACAGCAAAACGCCTCAAGATGAGGCTGATGGCTCCTCATGCTGGTCCCTCAGTCAACGATGTGCAACAGCACCCAGACTCACGAAGAGTCACCAAAAAGACATTTGTTTCCATTTTTCAACTTAGGTAAGAGCTGTTCTAACTCATACTCAATGATCCATAATTAGGATGCGATTTGTCCACACCACCCCTTACTTCCATTTTTAGCAGATTCAGATGTTCCCTATTAACTTACCCTTAAATTGGCTTCAGAATCAAAAGCAAAACTTTAACCATCCACACCTTTCAGAGTGCCTTTCCCATGGAACTAGAACCTGGACACAGTTCAGTCCGCACAGACGCACAGTCCCCCCCAGCAGCTTTGGGAGACTGCCCCGGCCCCTGCCAGCACAGTACCGGGTCTCCGCCGCACTCGGCACGGGGGGGTTCTGAGATCCAGCAGGCATGTAGCTGCAAATCAATGATGCAAATTCCGCTGCCTGATGGTAACACACCCCACATCTCTGCTCTGCCACTCACTACCAAGTCAGAGGCTCTCATGCTCACACCTGCGCTGCTGCCCCCAAGAACTCCCAGGCTGGATGACGTTCTTCACCAGTGTCCACCTGAGCCAAAGCTGTAACTACTACCAGTAACGCCAATCGCACCATTCTACTCAGCACTCGCCAACGCCTCACACACACAAAGCACTTCACGTTCATTACCATGCACACCTGCTCCCCTTAACAAGCAGGCAGTATTTCCACGTTAAGAGGCTCACAGAAGTTACTGACAAGCCCAAGATTCCACACTGGTAATAAGGTGAGTGGCAGAGCCAGAATGCCAGCCCACATCTGGGGGGCCTGTGTCTCCACCATCAGCCCTGATTGCTCTCCCCAAGCTCAGTGGACAGCCGACAGATTACCAGCATCCAAAGCTTCAGAAACACCCTCCATAGTGGTACAAGGGATGGTTCAGTCTCGGGGAGGCAGGGCGCAGGGTGTGGATCAGTAAGAACCGTTTTGTTCTATGATGTTATCTCACCCAGACGACAGACTAAGTATGACGTGCAATGTCCCTCATGCACAGGACAGCAGCTTCCTTTGTAGTCCCCAAATACAGGTGCAGCTGGCATGTGGTTGCACAGGCATGATAACACCCCTCTGGGCCTCGCCTGACAGGTGGCCAGCCTGGTGGGAGACCTAGGATCTTCTCTCACAGCCCAGGCTGGCCTAATGCACTAAACATCAAACACTTAACACATTCATGACAGATAGATGGCTCCTTTGCTATGGTCACTTCCTGCCCTGCACTAAAAATACTGTGAATTCAGGAAAAGCCATCCAAGTGGGACCAGCTAGCTGGAATCTTCAAGGACCCAAGAAAGCCTCAGCTACTCAGTTCCACTGTGGGAACCCCACTCCTCCTCCACCCACAGTCCATCTCCAAACCATGTCCTCTGTGGCGTCATCCCCACCGGCCACCACTAATGTCCCAGAGCATCTGGTTCCCACCTCCACCAGCATCTGTCACAAGCCCAAGAAGCCAATCAACACATGCCTGCCCCTCTCCCCTGCAGCCCCAAGGGCTGCCTGGGCTGGGAGTCCTACTCTCAGAGGAGGTGCTCTAACTGGCGTGTGGCTGATGGAGTGAGTGCAGGGGACACCGGGCATGGACCACAAAGAGCTCCCTGCAGGTCAAAGGCAGCAAGAGCCACCAGGCTGCCAAGCAGGAGTTGCTGGCTGTGTTTAGATACATCATGCAAAGCTCCATTATGACAGTTCCTGGACACACCAGTCAATTCAGTGTCCAGACACCAAGAAGTCCCAGCAGAGAAAGAGGTCCCTGCAGCATGGAGTCAAGAACACAGGCTTTGGGAGTAGCATTTGAATTCTACTTACTATGTGATCTTGGGCAAGTTATTCAATGTCTCCCCCTCTCTTGTTTTTAAACTGAGATATAACTGACATACAACATAATGGTTTGAGGTATACAACCTCAGGATTTGGTATATGTATATATTGTGAGGTGACCACCATGATAAGTCTAGTTCACATGCATCCTGTGATTACCAATTTTTCTTCTCGTTGATGAGAAGTTTTAAATACACCACATAAACTGCTGACTCTAATCCCCAGGAGTCTCCTCTCATTTTGTCAGCTGCAAAATGAGGACATGATCTACCCCCCAGAGTAGCTGCAAAGGTAAAGCCAGGTACAGATGTAAAGTGTCTGGCACAGTGGGGCATGGTAAGCACTCAACCAACAGGGGCAGTAGTGATGGTGGAGGTGATAGGTGATACAGGACCCCAAGCTTCTCAGAAGGTCCTACAGACCAAATGCTGGTATTCCCTCAAAATTCCTATGTTGAAACTGACCCCAAAGGGATGGTCTTAGGAGGCAGGCCTTCAGGAGACCATCAGGTCATGAGGGTGGAGCTCCCCTGAATGGGATTAGTGTCCTTATAAAGAAGATCCATGAGAGCCCCATTATCCTTTCACCACATGAGTACACCACAAGAAGATATCATCTGTGAGCCAGGAGGTCCCACACCAGACACTGAATCAGTCAACACCTTGATTTTGGACTTTTGGCTTCCAGAACTCCGGATATAAATTTCTGGTGTTTACAAGCCACCTGGTCTTTGGTATTCTGCTCTAGCAGCCTGAATGGACTAACATAGAGGGTCACTCTTCAAGAACAGGAAAATTGAAATAACCCATCCGAAGAAAAAACTCAAGTAACTTACGACCTCCCAAAGTACAAATCTGAATTAATTGGGAAGAGGGGATTTTCACAAGAAAATATCATGCCACATGTCCTCAAGATTTATCCTGATTGTCACTTTCACTTTTGTTTCCACATCAGAGAGTTAACATAACTGAGAATTGCATGCTGTAAATGTTCCCAAAAACCCTTTACTAGTCAAGAGCCGTTCACGATGTAGGCTCCAGAACAATTTTTGGATGCATTCTTCTTTTCTCTTTAGACATCTGTCACACATATCTTCATCAAATACCCACCACTAGGCCTGTGTCTTGCTTCCAAGAAGCTGTTTCTGTACACTACTTCTGCTAGAAAGTTCCAGACTAGCTGACAGCCCCAAACCTAGCTCCACCCACCATGGCTAAAAATACCCCTCGTATGCAGCACCAATACCTAGTGTCCAGAACAAGAACTCATCATTACTACTACTTCTTTCTCCTTTAATATTTTTTATAACTAAAAAATGACCCCAATTTCTCAATGCTGCCTGCCCCCAGCAATGCTGCATACCACATGTATGGGCACGATCAACCACGAGCATGCCAGGTCAAGTAAAAGGAAACAAGGGTTTCCAAACTCTGAACACACTGACGGCAGCAGCACAAAGAGTACTGGATGGACACTCTTCTATTTACAAAGTGGTGGGCAAAATTCAGCTGTGACATGCATGGATGGGAAAGAAATGTGTTTAAAGAGGGTGTTTGGAAACATACTAACACTATGTCTCATGCCTCCAAGGAATGAAAGGTAATCCTTTTTTCCATATTGAAAAACAGATAATGGGCTGAAAGGTAATTTTTCTCTCAAACTGCAGTAGTGTCATGAAACTACTATCAAATATTTCAGGCTTTGTTAGATAATAACTAAGAAGTCATGTAAAAATAAACCTTTCCTTCAGGATGCACAGTGCAAAAAAACCACAGCTGACCATATCCTTGAAACAAGAAAGGATAGCACTTTAAAATACATATATTTTCGGGGCATGTGGGTGGCTCAGTCTGTTAAGTGCCTCAGGTCATGATCTCCGGGTCCTAGGATTGAGCCCCGCATTGAGCTCCCTGCTCAGAGGAGAGCCTGCTTCTCCCTCTCCCTCTGCCTGATGCTCTGTATACTTGTGTGCTCTCTCTCTCTCTGTCAAATAAATAAATAAAATCTTTAAAATACATGTATTCTTTTTTAGGAACTAAAAGGAATCCCTAATATTAAAAAATAAAAAATTCATAGAAAGGTTTACAGAAAAGGCTGGAGAAATCTTCCAAAAAGGAAAACAGAGGACACAGAGAAGTGAGTAAATAGAAGAGTGCAGAAGACCTGTAGAGGAACGTGTGCTTAGAATAAAGAACAGGCGCCCACAAATGGGGCAGGCCCACCAAATGCATGATACCAGGAACAAAAACAAGACCCACATTGTGACATGACCATCACAAAATTCCCAAACACCAAGAACAAGGACCTAAAAGATTACACAAAGGAAAATGTGGGTTACCTAAAAGAAAAGGCTTTGGACACACTATCACATTGGAACATGGAATTCTGAGCTATGTCTTCAAAATTTTGCAGGAAATTATTTCTGGCCTAGAATTCTATACTCAGATGATCAACTACATGTGAGAGTAAAATATTCCAACATTAGAGGAGATCTCAAAAAGACATATATTTCTTTAACAGCTACTGGTGTATATGTTCAACCAAAGGAAGAGAGAAAACTAAAAAAGGAGGAATCTTAACCCAAGAGAGAGTGAAAGGAACTCTTGCAGCAGGCCTAGCAAGCAAGCACAGAGGAAAGACAGCAGGATGGGAAGTTCAGAAGTATTATCCAAAGTAAGTGATAAAATGGATGATTACCTGGTGGGGGTGAATGAACTGAAAGGAGATTTACACTTCTGGGGTGAAGGGTGAATAAAGGACAGATACAAAGAAAACTAAGCAAAACAAACTCCAGGGGGAAAAAATGAAATATGATCAAGATAGACTAAGCATCTCAGCTGTGAATAACATCTCCACAGTTGTCATAAGTGCTGCTGAATTCTTCAGCAAAATCTTTAACGTAATCACACAGAGAGAACAGAGTGGAAAGAGGTGGCAGTAGGAGCAGGCAGTAGGGTAAGTGACCTAAATTGGCTTCAAAATAGTAGGATCTGGAGGAAAGAGCTGAAACATTAAAATGATGGCCTCTGAGGAGCGGGGAATCAGGGTGGAGAAGGGCGGAGTAGGTGATTGCTGTGTTTTTGTTCTAAGTCTCGCAGAACTTTTGACTCTTAAAACTATCTGCCTCTAGAACTTTGTTCAAAATGAGTATTAAATTTTTAAACAAAATCTGATACTTGACTAGCAAGAGTATCACACTGAGTGGTGTGTTAAACTTTCTGGAACCCAGCCCTGCTGAAAATGAATGGCAAGCTGGAACTCCTCTTCCCACTAAACATGCACACAGGCACAGATACACAAAATGTTTGCCCAAGATCACAGGCAGTTCATAAATTCCTGAAGGCCAGCTGAAAAGCCTTAGAATTCTACATTCTATTTTCTTACAGGAAGTTTATTTCAAACCAAAGCTTGTCATTTATTGTAAAGGAAAAAAAATCCTTATGAAAAACTATTAAAAACACCTACACGATCAAATGAGGTCACGCTTGGTCTTAAACACTTGGTAATCATCACCAGTTGTTTCCTTGACCACAAAATGCACCTCATTCCTAATTATCAATGAAAGTGCCAACTTTGTTTATTGGCCTTTGCCTCAGCCTTGAAACAGACTCTCTAAAACTCAGGAATGTGAATCCCTATTGGGTTGACTCAGCTGTTTCCATTCTAGAAATGGACGAAGAATCACGCGCTCTCTACCCCATGAGGACAGAGTCCTTCATGTAAACCTTGAAAAGGCAAAGCCCCAAATGCCCTCCATGGCTGGTTTTCCTAATGGAGGAATTATTCTAATGACTGACTTCTTGGCAAAACTTCTCTAATCAGAGAGGACCACTTAAGTGGTCTAAATGCATAAAAGTTACTCTGCTTTTGACTGACCTGTCTCTGGTGCTATAAACCCCACCCACCGCTCAATAGCAAGTCAGAACTATCTCATCACTTAAAAGGGATCTTAAGGATCCTGCCGATTGGTTTAAAATTTTGGTGCCTTCATTAACTGATATATCAATTAAGATAACTAACAATTTCATCAGCTGCTGTCATAAATGGATCAACTAATTGTGGAAGGCAAAATATTGGTCCCCAAAGAGTCTGTGCTCCAATCTCTGGAAGCGGTGATTATGACATATTCCATGGGATAGGAACTTTACTACAGGCCTTAGATAGGGAAGTTATCCTGGGTTATCTACGTGGGCCACAGCTAATCACATAGTTCTCTTAAAAGCAGAGAACTTTCTCCAGGTAGAAGAAGAGATGTGGCAAAAGGGGAAGTCAGGGAGCCAGAGCAGGCTTCGGTGGTTCCTGCTGGTTCTGGGCTCAGGGGGTTGTGTGCAAGGACCAGAAGAGGCCTCTATGAGCTGTGGGCGGCTCTCCGGCTGACAGCCAGAAAGGAACCAGAGGCCCAGTCCAACAACTGCAAGAACTAAATTCAGCTGATAATTTGAACGAGCTTGGAAGCAATCAGCATCCCTCAGATTCTCCAGGAAAGAACATAGTCCTGCCCACACCTTGTTTTTCACCCGGTGAGGCCAGAGTCAGGCTTTTAACCTAGAGAACTGTGAAATAACAAATCTGTATTTTTTTAAAGCCACTAAGTTTGTGGTGATTTGTTACAGCAGCCACAGGAA
The DNA here is from genome assembly GCF_053574225.1 of Canis aureus. NCBI lineage: Eukaryota > Metazoa > Chordata > Mammalia > Carnivora > Canidae > Canis > Canis aureus. The sequence continues at coordinate 60,692,322 of NC_135612.1, forward strand.
ACCCATACAGTGGTAGATGTGAAAATACCCAGCAGAGTGCCTATCACATTGTTGACATTGACAAGAATAAACTGACTTAAGTCAGCAGACAGGGATGGCCATCCAAACACTATAGATTTGTTCTGACAAATGCAGATTCTAGGAATTACAAATGCGGAGAACATTCTACAAATTTTAGGCTTCGGGTAATTCACTGTCCTTCAACTAGAAACCTACAGATACCTGTCTTGCCTGATAAACTCTAAGTGGCACATGAGAATAAATGCTGGATTGTGCACACCAGCTCGGCCCCCAAACACTGCTACATACCTATGGCAGCACTTACTACACTACACGGAAATCATACGCAGCTATGCTTCTCCCCTGGACTGTGGAGCCCCTCACCTAAACTCCACGTGGGAGTCATGGCGACGTTCCACCTCGTTATTTCCGCCACCTACCACAGTACTTGCACACGTCACAGGTAACCTGTATAAAGGTTTGGTGAGCTGCATGACGGTATAACTTAACATCTGTGTATAAGAGGTAGATTCTTTGAGGGCCAGTACTGTGTTTTATTGCCGTTATATTCCTCCCACTGCCAGTGCCTGGGAGCTCAGAGGCATGGAGCAGTCTGTAGGGAGGAAGAAAAAAGAAAGGAGGGAGAGAAAGAGAAACTAGAAAGTGCTGCACTGTCTCCATAGCAGGCTGGCCTGCAGAGGCGAGGGCTCCAGAAACCCTGAAATCAGGTTCTCACTGATGCCCACTGCTCTGCTCATACTGGGGATTTCTAACGGGCACAGGTGAAGGCTTTGCTGACCTTGACCTAAGCCTGCCTCCTGCCCTCTCCCACCTCAGGCTGAGGAACTGAAATGTCAAGAAAGAATGCTTCGTTAAAGGAGCATCCATGAGATCACACCAACCTGAAGAGACTGTCAAAGGCTACATTAGACACATGCCACAGTCTTTCTGAGAAAGGATTAGTGGTGACTCAACATGTTTCCCCACAATGCTGAAGTACTAAACAGCATTGCTCAATTAAAGATAAAAAACAATCCTAAATGAAGTCGCCTGACCACAGCTCATGCTAAGGATCACCTGTACATTACAAACATTTAGAGTTCTGAAGAATATCCTGGATCCATCAAATTGTTAATGAAGCATTTTTTTAAAAATCCTTGGCAACATATTTTACAACTTGCAAATTGCTCTATGTCCCTGATTTCATGTCGTCCTCAGAACAACCTCCTAAGCCACATGGAAGAGGCATAATTAACAGCTAACTCCACTTTACGACTGAGGGAGCTTACGTCCCAAGAAGCACATGGACTTCATGAAAGCCATCCTAGGACTGAGTCTGTAGCTCACATCTCCCATCCAAGAGAACCCAAGTCAGTGGTCTTCGCTGTGTCACTTATATTTACATCCTACCAATATCCAAAAAGATTGTGAGGTAGCCTGTGGTAACAGACACCTGGTGAGGACTTCAAAATGAAAAGGAAGGAAGAAAATCCATTTGGCGGGTGATATGGGGTGTAAGGTGGAGGTGAACGTTGACCACCAAAGACCAACTTTAAGGTAAATAATACATTAAAAAAAAAAAAAAACAGGTGATTCACAGAACATCATAATCTTTAAAAAAAAAAAAAAAAAAAAAAAGGAAGCATCATCAGTCCCTGAAAGCCGGGTAAATGAGACTTTGTGTTTGAGGCCCCAGGTGAGAATGAGGGGTCTTCTCTTCCTTCAGTAAAGAACAGGAGAGGACAGCTTTGAAATACAGAGTCCAAACTCCACCATCTCTATCCACAGGCATTCCATTCCATAGGAGACTCCTTTTCATTGGATCCATATAAAAGCCCAACCGGCTATGAATGACATGGTCATCTGGACACAGAACAAGCATTAACTAGTTAAGTTCCAGTAAGAATATCAGTACAACCTAAGAAAACCACCAAGAAGATCCAATTGAGTCTCTAAAGGCCTCCAAAAATAAAATCACTAATAAAACAAACTGCATGCAGCATGTAACAAAGCAATTTTTTTAAATTAAGACTGCAAACCAAAAAAAGGACAAAACTCCTACTGAGTTCAGTGAAAATCGTAATTCAGTGGCATCGCTACCAGACAGCTTAGCCTCTATTTTTAATCCCTGTAATCATCCAAATAAGAATAGCAGAGAAAACTGTGTATCCTTTCTACAGACATGTGGCTTTCAGAAAATCAAGCACACCAAATTCCCATCTTACCAAACATAAATCAGAGAGGAGATTAACAGTTTAAAGGATTAATTACTATACTCCTTAGAATTGGATTTTTTTTATAGGCCATTTACCATAGGATGTAATTTTTCTGCAAGCAACAATTTTAAACTGTGCTTTAAGCTGGTACATAAAATCACACACAGCTACTCAAGGCACCCTCCAAATTCCACTTATTTTAGATGCCCTAAATTAAAATCTCTGTTAAAGAAATTTTACTGGGATATACAGAAACCTACAGTTGGCCGTCTTCACATGACACTCAAAAGATCAACAAAATGCTCCAGACAAGAGCTCTGTATCCAATGACTTCATTAAGGAAAACATCAAACCAATATGATATGATGCAGATGTTGCAAGTACAACATAATTATGAAGAATATGCAAGACAGTATCAAAATGTTGCTTAAACTTCCATCATAGACTCTTTAAATCTGAGACAAAGTATACACCCATGCACCTAAACTTTTTGAAAAGAACTTCCACTTTGAACCTATATTTTCAAAGATCTCCATTATTTATACACCCCTCACTAAGAGAGCTTTCCTCTGTTCTATGTGGTTGAAATAATTAAAGGTTTAGGGCTAAGAAGATTCTTCTCCAGCTTAAGATCCCTCAAAGGTGAAGAAAATGAAGCCCAGAAGGGGTAGCTTTGCAGGAACAAACAGTAACTTAATTCTGAAGCTAGAATTAGACCCAAAGAATGCTAATCAAGTACTCTATACTCACTTGTTCTGTTAACACTAGGAAGTAACAGCAAATATTATTCTAAAAACCCTTTGGAGAACTGAAGAATTACAGATGTTAAATCACATGAAATATCTAGAACCATGGTATAGAAAAAAAAAAAAACCCTCTCAATTAAATATGCCTCTTCTGAGCTCTGGATACAAACTGTGCCCACCTCTATCAGGGCATTTATCACACTACGCTACCACTCTGAGCTGACCACTCTGTCCTCGAAGACCACAACTCTGGAGGGCAGGACGTAAGATTTCAGGGAAGGTTCCCGGGAGGTAAACTGACAGGTAAGAATGGGTAAGAGGAGCTAGGTCAGCAGCTGCAGGTGGGGGAGCGGGGTCTGCATGCTAAGTTTGGACTGTAAAAAAGCAACAACTGCATTATTACATTTTCATCTGAGACTCCTGTTATTTATATACCATCATGTTCACAAAGAATTTCAGTTTGGATATTAGAACTACTTCTGCCTAGGCCTTATCTTGGACCAGAACAAAACACTCTGTTAAAGGAAAAGACTGTTGGGACACCTGGGTGGCTCAGTGGTTGAGCGTCTGCGTTTGGCTCAGGTCATGATCCCGGGGTCTTGAAATCGAGTCCTGCATCAGGCTCCCCACGGGGAACCTGCTTCTCCCTCTGCCTGTGTCTCTGCTGCTCTTGGTGTCTCTCAAGAATAAATAAATAAAATCTTTAAAATAAATAAAGGAAAAGACTGGTTCAATGTCACATCCCCCAGGGAAGACAATCATCCCTAGGACATTATAGGTGTTTCCACTTTATTTAAAGGACTGAAAGATTAAAAAGCCTGCCAGGTAGCCTCAAGTCCTGACATCAGGCTGAAATCTGAGTTTCTCCACTCCACAACCTCTCCCTCCCCATCGCTTTGTCAACTTGACCTCTAACTGTAACCGCCTTGGCCTCATTCCGTGGGTGTGGATTCTCCTCCTTCAAATGCATTTTCCAGCCCGCCAAATTCTTGCAAGAGTTTCCTCCACTCTCCAGGCGCTGAACGCTACAAAGTTAAATCTGGCTTTAAAGATTTTTTTTTTTTTTTTTCAAATTCCCAGTCCTAACGGAAGAAATCAAGAAGCGCTGGGCAGAGGGGCTCGGCTCCCTCCAATCAGAGCCAGCTGTCTCGCCGGAGCAGGAAACTGCAGCCAGGGCCTGAAGCACGGTCCCTGGGCGCAGTGACAGCCCCGCGCTCCTGTGGGACCTGGCTGTGGAGAGGGGTGGGATCCCAGAGAAGGACAGCCCTGAGATGCCGCTCCCCGTTTCTGCTCATTTGGCAACGAAACAATAAAAGAGCAAGTCAGCTGTCCCACTCAGGCCAATTGAGCCTCTGTGCACAACCCGCTATGCCCGGCCAGGTTCCACCTCCGGTGCAAGGGCCCCTGACCACACACACACACACACACACACACACGCGTGCATGCGTGTGGAAGGGAGGGGGGATCACACCCCTACAAGCCTGGGGGGCGGGAGGGGCAGAGTCAGGGAGGCCAGGACACCATGAGCGGGGCTCCACGAAGGGCCATGGTTGGCAACGTGTTCATCTAAGCAGGCACCGGGATGAGGAGCCACAGAAAGAGCATCTCACTCTCAGGGTGCCCAGGACCCCCAAGATGGCAATCCATGCAGTCATCCCCAATGAGACAGTGACCCGGTCACAGCACCGGGGCAGGGAAGACAGAAACCGCCTCTCCCACTCGAAGGCAGTCCTTTGCAGACACACCACAGGGGGACAGGGACCGAGGTCGTGGTCCCGCTCTGGGAGATCAGAATCCCTGCACAGGGGTCTATAGAGGCTCACAGCAGGCACAGAGCCCCCCCACCCCGTGCCCCCCAAGGCGGAGACAATGCCCAGGCGCCCGGTCAGCACGGCCCGTCCTCCCAGCGCTCAGGGCGGCAGCCGCCACCTTCCGCACCTTCCCGCGGTGCTGGCCTGGACCTGCCACACCCGGCCCGAGACCCCCGCCCAGCCCCGGACCCCATCTGACCCCTGGACCTCCACCTAACCAGTCCCCCAAGGCCCCGGTCGGGTCTGGGGACCCTGCCCTGCCGAACACCTCGCCCAACTCGGGCCGCCGCCCGGGACTCCTGCCACCTGGGACCTCCGCCAGGCCCAGCCCCGCCGCTCGGCCGGGGACCCGCCACCGGCCCCGAGACCCCCACCGGCCCTTGCCTCTCGCTGGCCCCGGAACCCGGCCCGCTCCGGACACCCTCCAGCGCCGGGACCCCCATCCGGCCCCGGGACCCCCGGTCGGGCCCCAAGAACCCCAGTCGGGCCCCGGGACCCCCGTCCAGCCCCGGCACTCCCCAGTCCGGCCCCAGGGACCCCCGTGCGGCCCCGGGACCCCCCAGTCATGCCCCGGGAGCCCCGTCCAGCCCCGGGAACCCCCAGTCCAGCCCTGATACCTCCCGTCCAGCCCCGGGACCCCCCAGTCATGCCCCGATCCCCCCGTCCGGCCCCGGGACCCACACCGGCGCTGCCCCCCGCCCGACCCCGGCCCCGGCCCCTGCCCCGCCCTGCCCGGCTCGGTCCGGCCCGGCCCCGCCGCCGCCTCACCTCCGGCCCCCCGCTCATCGGCGCCCGCTCGGAGCCCAGGGGCACGGGGCTGAGCAGCCGGCGCAGCCTCGGCCGCCGCAACAATGGAGCCCCGGGGCGGGGCCGCCGCCGCCGCCGCCGCCGCCTCTGCCCGTCTCCGGCTCGGGCTCGGGCTCGGGCTCGGGCTCGGGCTCCGCGCGGAGCAGCTGCCGGCGCCAGGCTGCGGCCGGGCTGGAGCACCGCGCAGGCGCACACGCCCCGCCCGCGCCCCGCCCGCGCCCCGCGCCCCGCCCCCGGCGGCTCCCGGCGCTCGGGACCCGCCCCCCGACCAATGGGGAGGGAGCCGCGCGCGGGGGGCGGGGCCGGGGAAACAAAGGAGGGGGCGGGGCCGCGCCGGGGCGGGGCTGCGGGGTCCCCCGGAGCTGGGCGGCTGGCGGCCGAGTCCGCGGCCGGAGCCGGGAGGGCCCCCCGCGTTGTGCCCTCGGGGCCTCGGGGGCGGCTCCGCAGGCTGTGCTCGCCCCAAACCCGCAACGCGGGCTGGTAACGTTGGCTTGCGTAACAGACAGGGAAACTGAGGCCCGAGAAGGCAGATCACCTGCCGCCCCAGGTCACAGCCTTTCTATTCACTGACTCATCTTTTATTCATCCGACAAGTATTTTCGCAGCACAGGCGACGTGCACGAGGAGTGGCGGGGAGGCAGACTTGGTCCTCCCCTGCAGGACAAGACACCTCTCGGGGTCACTGTAACGCATGATGAAAGAGCCAAGAGCTAAGCTTGTTTCCCTTTCCTACCTCAAAGCTTTCGTGGTGTTTATATTTTGCACCTGAAATGCCATCCTGTCACCCCCACATATTTAAGTGCAGATCATCCTGAAAACCTCTGTCTTCATTGTATTTGATCCTTTGGCATCATCCAACACATATTCTGGGTTTCTCTCTACCTCACTAGCTGCTCCTCCTCCAGTCTCCGGGATCCACCCCTCGCTCTGCCCAGCCTCTACATCTTGGGGTGCTAGGGTAGCCCATGGCTGGGGCCAGGTGGAACTCTCTTACCAGGAAATCTCATGCTCTTCCAGGCTATCTACATACTGTGGTGATGGCCAGGTCTCTATCTCCAACCCCACCTGACCTCTCCCAGATCCTCAGCTGGATGCCCAGGAGGCATTTCAAACTTCTCATGGCCAAAACAAGTGCTTTATTTAACACCCCCAAACGAGCTCCTCTACATTCTTCTTGTTCTCAGTAAATGGCCTCTCCATCTACACAGTTGCTCAGGCTAAAATCTGAAATCCATCCTTGAGTGTTTTATTTCCCCTGCTCCTTGATACAATCCCTCTCTGCCTTCCCACCACCTTCACAGCACCAGCTGGGGTCCCCCCCCCCCCCACCATCCTCAATGAAGTGTGAACTTTCTAGGCCAAGGCAGGACTCTGACTCACTTCTGTGCACAGAATGTAACCTGGTGCCCTGAAGATACTCAGAATGGTGATAGAATAGATGAATAAATGGATAAGGTCCCATCTCCTATATATGCAGACACATACACACACAGTCTGACTTCCAAATTGATTTGTTAGACAAATTCCTCCATGAATATAAGAAGCTTTCCTACTCCTCTCCAGTAAGTGTGATTTGGGGATGTCCTCAGAGAATAGGAAAATAACATCCCAGAGAGTAGTTAGTACAAAGGATGGTCACTCCAGGCTTCAGACCTTTGCACATACTGCCCTCTGCCTGACACATCATTCTCCCTATACTAGCCAACTCCAACTGACCTTTCCAGTCTCTCCCTAAATGTCACTTTCTCCAGGAAGGCTTTCCGAGCACAACTGTGATAGACACACCTTCAGGTGACCCCCAATGAGTCACACCTTTGTATGATCCCCTACCCTGAGTGCAGGCAGAAACCGTAACAGCTTCTAGCCAATGTAATGTGGCCAGCATTTATTGGTGGGGTATCACTCCCATGGTCACATGATATTATGTAAGAATTCATCTCAGCAGACCACAGAGAGAGGTTGTACTCACAGGCTTTGAAAAAGTCACCTGCCATGCTGTGAGGTGGCCTTTGGGGAAACCCACCTGGCTGAGAGTCTATTGGACCTGAGGACAGCCCCCAGCCAACAATCAGCAAAAATCTGGGCCCCCTATCATGCAGGCTTAGAGATACAAATTCAGGCATCGAGCTGAATGAGCTTGAGAGTGGATTCTTCCCTAGTGAGGCCTCCAAGTGAGGATGTAGCCTGGCTAACAGGTTGAGTGAAGCCTTTGGTGAAGCGTGAGCAGAAGACCCAGCTAAAATGTAGCCTAGAAACTGAGTTAAGATATGTGTGCATTGTGTTAAGCTGCTACATTTGTGGTCATTTCTGATGAAACAGTAAAAAACGAATACCAGGTCCCCTTCCCCATACACACATTCACACACCCTGTGCGTCTTTCTGGCATCCATCACAATTACACGTATTTGTTTAAAACCTCTCTCTTGCCACTAACACTGAAAGCCCATGAGAATATGAATGGGATTTGTCTTGCTCACCCTGTGCTCCAAATACCCAGCACAGCTTTGTTCCAGGGCAGTCGGTTGGAGATTGTTGGCCCTCCCTGCAATCCTTTCCAGCCCCTTTTCCCTGGCCATATTCCACCCTATAGACCTGAATAGTGTCTTGTCTTCCCAGCCTCCCTCACAGCCTGACGTGGCCATGTGACATTGTCCTGGCCAGTGAGACACAGTGGAAGTTGGCTGAAAGATTTCTAACAGTGGTGCCCTCCAGCCAATTTGGATCATGCCTTGAGAGCTGATTGTTCATTGTTTAAGAATTTTACAAAGTCACTTATTAAACACAGTCATTACTTAAAAATCAAATGATATAAACTTATGATTAAAGGTTATATTAAAAACAAAGATAAATAAATATTCAAAATGGATGACTTCCTAGTTATTTTACTACAGTTTACATTTACCTACGCTATCGGGGGATTTACATCTGTATTCTGTAACTGTGAGATAGAAATACCATATGATGTTGTGCTACTGGCATCTCTTCCCATAGCTGCAGTCAGCATTGTCATTGAAATTAGATGTGAGAGTATTTATAGCACAGAAATTGGTAACGACTGTAGATCAGGACTTTCTTCCTTCCACCCATCCCCCAGAAGGCAGTAATTAAAGATCTACCAGCATATCATTAGTTTCCAGGGAAGGTTTTCCTCTTAGGGGAAAAGGAATCAGCACCGTTGACGCTGTCAGTGGCAGAGACATTCATTACCTTTGGACACGCATGTGATATCTGGATCCTTAGCAGCCACTTCACAACCGTGAGCAAAGTCAGAATCAGAGAGATTCTGACCCTTGCACCCTTGAGCCACTGAATCAAGGGGAGGAACCACCTACCTCCAGATTCTCCATTCGGTAGGAAAAAGCAAATCTCCTAGTTGTGTAAGCCAGTGTTAATCAATTTTTCTGTTACTTACAGAATTCCTAATGGACACATACAGGCATTCAACAAATGTCTGTCACATGGAGAAACTCAGCCTGAGTCTCCTTCCTCATCAAGGGCCATCCTGTTTGGGCTCCACATTCACTGACAAAGTCACCACCCAATGGACCAGTCCAGGTCGGCTTCACAGCTCTGACTAGTAGAAAGATGTGGAAATGAATGTTGGGACAGCCTAGCACCTCCGAAAACAAAGCCAGTCCCTGTTTGCCACTACAGCCCTTCTGATGTAAAGAGAATGTTCATTCAATAGGAAAATAAATCAGAGTTATAGACCTCAAAGTTGAACTGATACTCTGTGGAAACTTCTGACCGGGTTCGATACAGCAAAGGGCTACTAGGTGGAGTTTGTGACCTGAGGCCTCTTCCTAGACTCTTCCAATAACATGTCTCTTGAGGAAAAATATAAATACAAACTATTTAGAGGCCAAAGTAAGCTGTATTTCCATGACACTTTTGACTCAGTCTTCCTAGATTCTGGAGCTGAGAGGCAGCAAAGGCGATCCATGGCAGCTGGGCCCAGTTTAAGATGTGCGGTCAGTTCAGAAAACCTCCAGGCTGCTATGCCAGCCATCTGTGGCCATGTAACAAAATACCCCCAAACCCAGCACTTTAAAACAAATGACATTAGGGGCCCCTGGGTGGCTCAGTGGTTGAGTGTCTGCCTTCAGCTCAGGTCCTGATCCTGGAGTCCCAGGATCAAACCCCATGTTGGGTTCTCTGCTCAGTGGGGAGTCTGCTTCTGCCCCACCCCTGCTCCTTCTCTCTCTCTCTCTCTCTTACAATTAATAGAATCTCAAATAATAAATAGAATCTTTAAAAAAATATAAAAGTGATTTTTTTAAAAAGCAGTCATATAACAAACATCATATACTGGTGAATAACAATGAGAATTACAGATGACTCCTTACCAGAAATAAGTGAAGTCAAAAGACAATGAGACAGTCTTATAATGTTGAAAGAAAATGGGGGGAAAAAAAAAGAAAAGAAAAACCCTGTCAATTCATCTCTTCCAAAACCTACCAGCATTTACGTGCCCTGGCCTCTTCTGCCCCACACAGTTGGGTCCCATCAGACCGCATCCCACCTCACGTCTACTCTGTTTCTAATCCTCTCTCCCCTCACCTTGGGAATCACACTCTCCCGCTCCCTTCCCTGTCCGGCAGATGGGGGAAGACCAAGTGCACAAAAGCCAGGGTTCCCCCGGGTCTGCTCTGCTGGTTCTGCACCATCCCTAGGGAGGTCTCTTAAGGGCCTGTGACCCTGGCTGTCCCTCACAAACATCCCTGCCCTGCCACCTCCCTCCACTGAGCCCCCAACCTGCCAGTTTGGCTCTCCCTGGGGTACCTTCCCCTGGGTGGCATGTGGGCACCTCATCCATGACACGCAGTAGTTCAGATCTGCCTTTCACACTCCAGACCAGCTGTTCCTCTTAGGTTTCATTACTCGTGAGCAGCTCCAGCATCTGTCCCATTGCCCTACCAGTGAGCAGGATCTCATCCTCTACCCTGTCCCCCCAACATCCAGATGCCAGGTCCTGATGGCTCTCTTTCTGGAATCCACAGCCTCACCCCAGCCTTTGCAGTCTCCCCAGAATTATGGCAAAATCATTCCTATCAGTGTCCCTCTCCCAGGCCTGGTCCCTCCAACCCCTCCTCCACAGGACAGCCCACGACAAAGGAAGAGGGGCAGACATAGTGCTTTAAAAGCAAACCTCAAAATTCCTTTCCCGGAGAAATGCACATGAACTGGTCTGGGAAGCCACTGGAAGGGAAGGTTACAGGCAGTTCTAGGCCATTGTTGGGTGGGCAGAGGCAGAGAAACAGAGCTGTACTGCTCTGAACAAGGATGAACTGGCAGGTGTGTTTGGGAGCACCGAGCAAAGGGAGTGAGTCAGTGCCCTAGTAGCTGACCTCTTGATTGTAAGGCAACTAAGGGCTGCCCCTTAGAAGAGCTGGAGATCTGAGAGAAGTCATAGCTGGTCAGCATTGAGAGATATGAATATACAGATGGAATTCTCTTACCCCCAAAGAGTGATGGGAGGTGCCTCCCCACTCCCCATGGTGCTAAGGGCTCTCTTTGGCCTATGGGAGAATATCCAAGTCCAAAGAATGACCATAAACCCCAACAGAGGACACCTGGGTGACTAAGTTGATTGAGCCTCTGACTTTGGCTCAGGTCATGATCTCGGGGTCCTGGGATCGAGCCCTGCATCGGGCTCCCTGCTCAGCAAGGAGTCTGCTGCTCCCTCTCCTTCTGCTCCTCCTCCCATTTGTGCTCTTTCTCACTCATTCTCTCTCAAATAAGTAAAATCTTTAAACACACACACACACACACACAACTGAAAGGTTATTCTTTTATCTACTTCTCTAGGGCAGAAAAAGTCTTGGAGACATTTGAAGGACCACCAAGGTGTTAGTGTAGAGAAGGTCAAGCATTCAGGCACATGAGAAGCTCTGCTCTACTGGCAGCCAGTCTCCAAAGGCTCATAGGACTTGGATGGAGTGTCTTAACCAGAGGGCAATACTGGTGGACAGTAAAGTAGGTTTCTGGAGGCCCACACACGCCTGAGGCCTTGATGTGCTGAGAGCAAGGACTAAACCTGGCAGGCAGCTGGGGTCTGCATGTGCTCAGACTCGCTGGTGACAGGGATCCTGTCAGGAGCCAGCCTGGACTTGGTAACCCAGGACAGCTGGAAGAAGACCCCCTAGAGGGAGGGTGGACCAAATGGAGCCCAGGGCAGAAGGTCAATAGGAGCAGTTACTTCAGCCAGGACAGAGGCTGTGCCTGTTCCTCCCCAGTCCAGGGTCACTCTGTCCTGCCAGAGGCTCTTAGCAGAAAGCTACAGGTCCCCATAGACCAGCAGCTTCTTGTGGGCACTTGCTCCAGAAAAATCCATCCTGGGATGCAGAAAGTGTTTTCTGTAGGCTAGAGAGAGAAAGAGCCCACCCCAATGCTTCTGGGATAGGCAGTGGGGCTTCGAGCATGGGATAGGACCCCCGCCTTACTGCAGGAGCAGTGGTGGGGATCACCCACCCACCTTCCGTGGCCCTGGATGCTTATGCCAGACAGCTGTGTTTCCTCCTGTGCTGGCTATAAAAGGAGCACCTTTCTACCCTCTGTAGGTGAGGCCAGAGTTGAGGGAGGAAAGACAGGTATCCCCAGAAGTAGACCCAGAAACCAGGACAGAGAACAAGCCATTTAAGTGGGAGGAGATCCCAGGGAGCACCAGGGCAGGGGAAGGACAGTCAAGGAAAGAAGGGAATGAGCCCAGGGAGGTGTGTGTGTGAGCAGGTGCCTGCTGTGGGCAGTGGGGTCTCAAACCTGGTTGGGACAAGCTCAGAGTTGTCCCATTCAGTGGGGGACAGCCTGGGAAGACTTATTGGTTGAGAGCTGCTCTCGAAACTGCATTAGCTCCTGGCACCCCGGGCCTGCCCCTCATGCAGGCTGAGCAGATCCCATGGCCAGAGATGCAGGTGTTTGCGTACAGGCCTGGGCAGGGCAGGACAGCATCTCCCCAGCACAGGGTACAGATAATGATGAGCTGATAGGGGAGATGTCCTAAACCAGGTACAGCCAGGCTACCGTGGAGCACAGAGAAGGGAACACGCCCCACCCCAGCCACACCGTGCAGGTCCTAGGGGCAACAGGCCACTTTCTGTCCCCTGACCTTGACCTGCGATGCTCCTTCCATCTTTCTCACTCTGACCTTCCCTGGCTGACTCCTACCTCCTTGCTATGCCCTCACATGGCCTTTTAGGAAACTTTCTTCCTCTTCTTAAAAGACACAATCCCTAATCAGATCAGGGCCCCACGTCTGACCTCATCTAACCATAATTACCTCCTTCTAGACCCCATCTCCAAATATGGTCACATTGGGAGTGAGGGCTTCAGTGTGTAGGTTTTTAAGGAACACAATTCAGTCCACAGTACATTTCCCCCATGAGTTTGTGACCGGTTCTGGAAGTCAGGGACAGTGTCTTTTTCATTTCTGTTTTCTTATGCCCAGCTCAGTAAATATTTGTTGAAGAACTATTCTTTCTGGACGGAAGGGAGAGTGATAACAGTTTGGGGGAGGGGTCCTATTATGGAAGTTGGCTGAGAAGACTGTGTCTCAGCTGGGTATTGAAGGATGAATAGGAGTTTGCTAGGTGGGTGCATTCCAGGCAGAGGAAAGAGCCTTTGCAAAGGGTGGTGCTGCGTGTGGGAGGGAGGTGGGAGTTGCTACTTAAGGAACAGAGGTAAGTGGGAAGGAGGAAGTCTGTGAAGGTCATCGGTGGCCAGGTGATGCCTGTCAAGGAGTTAGGGAGCAGCCACAGAGGTCCCCCCAGGAAGGTCTCCAGGCAGGGAATGGCATGGGCAAGTGTGTGCTACAGACAGATCGCCATGGGCTCCTGAGCAGAGGATGTGACATGGCACATAAGCTTTAGAACAGAGATGTTCGAGGAGCAGAGGCAGGAATTGCTGCCAGCAGGCAGGGCTGCGGAAGGGAGCTCTCAGGAGTGAGGTACCGCTGAGGAATGCTCCTTGGACCTCTGGATTCAGGCAGAAGAAAAGGCAGCCTCTATTCATGAAACCTAACTGGGTAACAGCCTGGCAGCCTCTGGTGGCCACCAGGATAGCACGGATACCCTCTCCTGTTAAATTTGCAGGAAGGGTGCACGCTAGCCACAGAGGTCCTCCCAGGGGGGCTGTGCTGGGTCCCAGAGCACGCAGCACAGGTGAGCTGCCTCCTCGACACCAGGGTTTCTTCCCCCCCCCCAGAAGGTGGGGGTCAGGGAGGGGGATACAACGGGGATGGGAACTAGCTCTGCAATGATCCATCTTTCACTTACATGGTGGATGGGTTTCCACTCTGGGAAATAAGGACCACCCTGGGGAAAACACAGTGTCCAGGTGGGCCCCAGCCTCCTAACCGAATGTTCCAATCACATCCCCGGGGCGCAGAGCACTGTTATAAAACCATCAGCCCTCTTGGCTCTACAGGTGCTGGAGGGAAAGAGTCAATCAATAGAGGCCGTGTGTAGACAGCGGGTGGGCGCAATGAGTCCTGGCACAGGCATGGAGCAGATTTCCTAAAGAGCCTGCAAGGGGCTTGTCTGATGGAACGTCTGAGCAGAACGAAGGTAGAGGGGACCTCACCTGGGAGGAAGGAGGGCACGTGCAGCAGCTCAAGACTTGCTGCCTAGGGAACCCAAAGAAAGGCTCATGGCTGTAACAAATAGGACAGACACCAGGACCTCACAGCAGGTGATGAGTGGGGGCCCTGGCTGTTGGCTGGGAATGGCCTGCCAGGGAGCTACTGCATCTGTCCAGGGAGAGGTGAGGGTGGACTCAGCGTGGTCAGGGTGACCACATGTCCAGGTCTGCCTGGGACAAGCCAGGTGCACACTTGTGTCCCAAGGCCATCGGGGGAAAAGTGCTACCTTCCACTCTGGGAACAATCCCATGACTGTGTCTGCGGAGCAGGAGAGATGCCAGGGGACATCTGCAGTGGAACCAGGGCCTCTGGTGGGTGGTCCTGGGGGCTGAGGGGAGCACACCTATTTCTGAGTTCCATAACAGAGGGGGGAGGGTACATTGTGTCATTTACCAAGATGGGCCGGTGGCACATGTGGACCGGCTTTTGAGGGGAACACTCGAGGTTCACAAGAGTCATTACACTCATTGTAATGAGATTAGAGAGTGCTGCAGTCCGAATGTCTGTATCCCCCAGATTTGTATGTGGAAGCCTGACCCCCTGTGCAATGGGGCCTCGGGGAGGTGATGAGGTCATGAGGGTGGGGCCCTCACGATGGGACGGTGCCCTCGTAGGGAGAAGAGTTGGATAAAATGCATGATCTGTGTCCACCAAGTGCGGACATGGTAAGAGGCAGCCGTCTGCCAGCCAGGGAGGGGCTGTCACTAGAACCCAATCACCGCGGCACCTCTGCCTTGGACTCTTCTGGACCCCGCAACTATGAAAAATCAGTGCTTGTGGTTTAAGCCACCCATTTTGTTATTGTAGTCTGAGCAGGCTAAAACAGAGATTAGGAGACATTTAATCCCAGAACAGCATGGGTGGCTGTGGTGGGCAGACCTGCCAGGCCCTCCCACGTGGGAGCCCTACCTGCATTTCTTCCTTTCCTTAGCCCTGTGGTCCAAGGCATAGCCAGCTACAGAAGTTTCCAGAACCTAGGACGCTGCCTCTAGCTCATTGTGTCTGCTCCTGCTGTTCCCTCAGCCTGGAATGCTCTTTCCTTCATTGGTCGCTGGGAATGCTTCCTCAATTGTCAAGGCTTAGTTTGGCCAGCACCTTCTCAAAAAGCATCTCCTGACCTCTGGGGTGTATCTGGGGCCTCCCCAGAGGAGTCAGTCTTGTTGTCTTTGTTTGCTTGTTGGTCTCCCCAGCAGGGGCAAGGATCAGGTCCCATGCCCCTCTGGACCACCAGTGCACAGTGCTGACTGGGAAGTGCTCCCAAATTGCCGCCTCCTGAGAGGGGGGTGTCTTATGGTGTCCCCATGCAATAGGGATCCCACTCGTAGAACCCTGCCCCTTCCACAGACGCTCTCCCCAGGCTCCCTCAGCAGAAGGGGCCCATGTCCTGAGAAATGACACACGCCTGGGAGAAATGGTTTTCACCTTCACAAGTTAGGATACACCGTCCTTTATTTTTCCAAGGCTCCCCTGGGAGCTGACATAACATTGCACTAATGAGAAAACGGGGGTTTCCAGTTGCTCGGGCTCAGGCTGCTAAATGGAGGGAAGTGCGTCAGGTGCTAGAAACTCGCCTCCCTGGCTGAGCCGGGCTGGTGGGAAGCCGATGCGCAACAGGGTGTGTGGTGAGGCTGGAAGGATCTGAGTAACGCTGACTCACAGACAGGACCTCCAGGACATACAGAGGGACACAGCTCCACAGAAGACAGGGAAACAGACTTTGGTGACACCTTCCTAGTGTTTCATATGCCTCTGAACTCACTGTACAAGCGTCCTGTGACAGGCAGCACACCCTGCCATCTCCTAATTACAGACACGGACACCTTTCAGTGGGGGGTCCGGCCAAGCCTTCTGCTGCAGGACCACCTGCTGACCTTGGAGGCCAGAAGAGGGTGGCTCTCCCTCCTCCCTCCCCAGCGGGCAGGTGCCTGTCTCAGGACCACGCACACAAGAAGACACTTTACCCCCAGGGGGTGGGGGGTCATGTTTCACTGCGGGGGGGGGGGGGGGGAGGGAGGCAGGCACCACACAGGCCACATCACAAAAGGGCAGATCAAGAGCTATGTTGGGTAGTTGGGTATTATTCGGCTGGGTGCATGGAAATCCTTTGTTCCGGGGCTTTGGCCACCAGAAGAGGATGTTTTGTCTCCAAGACGTGGAGAGTGACAGCGAGGCAGACCGTGGTGGCTACACTTCACACATACTTACAAACAGCATCACATGGCCAAGGGCTGCCTTTAAGGGCACCCGTGTGACAGGTGAAAAAGAAAAAAAAAAGATGAAAAGAACACCAACAAGGAGCCCTAGGTGTTAGGAGCACACCAAAAAGCAAAACCACACAGATCCAAACAGTGGAGAATAAGGCTGGAGGCGCTCCCCTTCCGTGGGACCGTAAAATGGAACTCTATATATGTCGTCTTATGTTTAAGTAGGCTATGCTCTTTAATAAAATAAAAACTTCTGTGTTACTTTAAAGATATCATTTAGGCATCTAGGGGATGATTTGGAAGAAAAATGCAGTGCACGGAGGGCCCTGGCAGACAGTACCCTGTCAGGTTGACGTTTGTCCCTAAAACCAGACTCCTCACAAGCGGCTGCAAAAAAATCATGCACCCCACACTTCACTTTGTGCAGCCCTGGGTGCTCTGCAGCACTCTCCCTGGCCTGGCCCGTCTGTGTGCAAGGCCGGGCCTCCCCGGGGCTGAGCAAGGGGTGGGGGGTGAGCAGGCCCCAGGAGCCATCTGCCCACCCACCCATGATTGTGTCAGCATCTGTCATCGACAAACCTCCTCAAATCCCAAGTCTCAGGCACCTCTGTGCCCCCAGGGCTTAGTGCAGGGGTTGGGGCACTGCACGGGGGTCGGAAGGGTGGGCTGCATGGTCAGGGAAATGTTCCTTGATTTCCTGGGACAGCTACTTTGCAGCATCTCCCTGATGCCAAGCAACAGCGGGGAAGGAGCAGTGCAAAGCAAGGCGTCCGGGCTCTGAACTAGGGGCAGGAGCATTGCTGGCAGAAACAGTGGTTGCACCTACTCTGGGACCCCCTCCTGCCCCAGCCTCCAGCCCAGCCCTCTCCAGGGGCCCACTGCCCGCCCCTCACGGACACAGAGAAGCCAGAGCCAGGTGCAAGAGGAAGGGTTTTCGTGGTTCTCGCCAGGTGCCCCGTGCTCTGCTGCTGGCACGCGTGTGGTCAGGCACCCTGGCGGCCGTCAAAACAACAGGGCTTTCTTCTTGAGGTCATTCCTCTTCCAGAGGGCCAGGCGGTCAAACTCTTCCATGCTCATCCCAAACACTTCCTGGAACTCCTCGGGCGACAGGTGCCTCTGCAAACAAACAGGAAAATCCAGAGAGGAGCAGTTAGCAATTCTGCAATGTGCGCTGCCTGGCCAGCTCTGTGCTGCTAGGCTGTCCAGAGGCAGGGCTCCCCACTGCGTGCCTGGGGCCTTCTAGTTCGCTACGTTCCCTCTGCATCCTCGCTGTTCCATTCTGCAGCGCATATAACCAAACCTAAAGAGAAAGACATGGTTAGGGACCCGACTGCCCGGGACTCTAACAGGTACTTGCACATCCACGTTCACAGCAGCATTATTCAGTGGCTAAAACATGGAAACAACCCAACTGCCCATTGAAGTGCAAATGCATGAACAAAATGGGGTCTGTGCACACAGTGGCGTGTCGTCCAGCCACAGTAGTCAAGTCCTGATGCACACAGCAGCACAGGTAAGACGTACAGGAGGCCAAGCGAAAGAGACCACATGCCAAAGGCCACACAGCAGGTGGTTCTGTTTCTGCAAAGCATCCAGAACAGGCAAATCCATAGAGACCGGGAACAAATGACCAGCTGCCAGGGACTGCTTAATGGGATGGCATTTCCTTTTGAGGGGATGAAAATGTTCCAGAACTAGATCGAGATGGTGGTTGCACAGCAGTGTGAATATGCTACATGCCGCTGACGACTAAACTTTAAATGGTGAACGTGGTGAACTTTAGGGAAAATTTACAATTAAAGAAAATAACTCTTGTCCCCCAAATGTGATCTCCTTGACTTTAAAACAAATGTATTTATACTCAAGCCTGTGATGGTCCAGAGGAAAATGGATGTGAAGACATTGGGTGAGGACTATGGAAATCATTGACATCGATCATTACCACACGTACCTTCACGAAAATGTGGCAGGCACTGGGTTTTGGAGACCAGTGGCCAGCATGATACAGAGTAGGGAAGGCAGGACACCCCTCAGCCTTGTGTGAGTCACAAAAGGCCCTCCTAGTTGATTCTGGGCCCCGAGTTCTCAGCGCGCATGTTCTTGCACACACAGACACAAATGCACACAGACACACAGACACACAAACAGAAGCACCCCATCAAGCAAGTCTCTGCCAGGACGAGGCCAGCTGCCTGCTGCTATCTTGAGCTTGCAAACAGAAGAGATCCTGGTGCTTGCCAGAAAGGAACCATTTGCATGGCGTGGGAACCCACGGCTGGTCCACAGAGACACAGAATTTTCATCAGACAACAGCACCCTATTACTAGGTACCAATCACAACCTGTCCAATCACTGTGGGGCAATCAAGATTGAAGAAGGAAGGGTAAGAGGAAGACTCGTTCCTCCTGCTCTCAGCACTGAGTGGCTGCATGGACAGGCCAGGGACATAGGCCCCTGGGGGTGTTAACAGACATGCAGGTGATCCAGGGATGGTCCAGAGCCCAAAGCTGGTGCTGGGGCGGACACCTTCACCGTGCTTTCTCAGTGGGTACGCATGGGGAGAACCAGAAAAGTGCCCAAAGGTGGTCCTGCAGAGTGGGCAGTGGTCCCCATGGTGAGCTGTTCAAGGGCCCTGAGGTGTAGCCAGGTTGAGGATCCGAAGGAGGGAGACGAGGGGAGAGGGGTGGCACCCTAGGGGCGGGGAGGGCAGTGCCAAGCAGTGACTATGGCCCCAATGCCTGGGGCCCCCCACCTACCAGCCAGGGTGAGGGAGACAGTGGCAGCTTGGAGGCCTGTCAGAGGAGCCCGGGGGCACTTGGGGAGCCGTTGAGCCCTGGCACTGTAGGTGCCACACACCTCACCTTCACTCTCAGAACCAAGATGCCCTGAGAATAGAGTCAGAAAAGCTGCACAGAGCCCAGGTTCTGTGGCCATGGAAACACCCACCCTCAGGACTTTACACAGGGGACAGGTGGCAGAGTGGTGGCAGGAGAGAGGAGTTGTCATGGAGCTTGCCCATAGGCCATTGGTCCCCAGGGCCTGAACATAGCCGGGCTGCAAGAGGCAGCCGACCCTTCTCTGGGAGGGAGGCCAGCCCAGGCCCCTGAAGAGATGCAAGGCTGGCTCTCTCCTTTTAGGCTCCTTGTGGGGGCAACAGAACCCTGCCCAGGTCTGGGCTGGGAAGAGCCTGAGGTGAGTGTTCATAACCCCGGTGATGCGGTCCTGCATTCCTGCTGCATACAGGAGCCCACTCCCGGGCAGGGAAGGCAGGGTGCAATCAGGAGAGAGCGGGAGGTTTCTACTTGGGGCCCAGCTCAGTTCCCAGCCCCACAGGCCTTGGCAATGACCTAGGGCACTTGTGAGAGCTGACGATGCTGGGCCCCTGGAAACCCACCAGGGTAGGCTTGGTGGTGCGGGGCCCAGGTGCCTGTGTTTGTCACATGCCTCCCAGGGTGGGTGATGGTAGCTGGGTTTGGGAATGCTTGAGGTAAGGGGAAGTCCTAGAGTCTTGCAGGGATCCCCCACCTCATCTGCAGAGCGGGAACAGGATTTGGCTGCCTGAGGATGCTGGAGGGCCAGGCAAGGGTCACATGAGGAATGCCTGGCTGGGTACCTGTTCACTGCGCCCCCCTGCTCCCCTCCCTCAGCTCCAGCTGTGTGGTCCCAAGTGTCAGAGCTTGCCTGATGCGTCTCCACTGCCACCTAGGTGAGTAGGAGCTGAGGGCCCTGCTCAGACTGGCATTCAAGATAAACTTGCTCCAGGTCATGTGGTAGACTCACCCTGTGTCCTGTAGCACGGGGACATGTGGGGCACGGCTGACCCCAGCGGCTGGAGCCAGCTTTCTAACCCCAAGCCAACTGCCCTGGCCTTGGCTCCTGAAGACTCTGCAGGAGACGAGGCGGCCTGACACCCTCCCCTCCCCTCCCCCCGCTGCCACCAAGGTCAGGCACAGAGTAGCTCCTTCCTGAGAGAGCAGGAAGGAAGCCCAGGGTGTGGTGCCTTTGTAGAGGGATGGGTTGGCCTCATCCTGGCACAGCCTCACTCCTGGGGTGCAGTGGGCTCCCCAAGGAGTCCCCCTGGGGAGGCCACTTTTGCAGCATGACAGGGGCCCTACATGCTTTGCTGGGGGTCTGCTTCCATAGGACCCTCCATGGAAGCATCATGCAAAGACCTCCGGCCCAGGAGGCAGGCACAGCAGGGTTCCAGTCCCAGCTCTATCCCTGTCCAGCTGTGCTGACTGACCTGGCCTCAGTTATGACTCTGTAAAATGGGAATATGTGCCTTTATCCACTCTTGGAATATCAGCCCCTCCTCACGTGTCCAGGCAACTCCGGTTCACTGCTCAGACTTGACTTTGGAGCTCGACTCCTGTCCTGACTGCACCCTTACCCCAGGCTCCCAGAGCCTCAGGCCTCTTTCCATGGTATAAAGACTCACACCACCCCCATTTCAAGCTGCCAACATGATGTCACTAAGGGCAGAGGAGTCCAGTAGCAGACGGCCCTAGAACGTTTCTCCTGTACAGGTGCTCTCACCCTCCAGGGCGTGGATGGTGCTAACTAGTAAAGGAGTTAGGAAGGGCTGAGTTTTGAGTATCTAGTATCTTCTCTTTAAACATATGTCATTGCAAGTTAAGCAAAATTTCCAGGAGTGGCTGGGTTTAACGACCAGCACACAAAATTCTTGAAAATCTAACAGTAGGAGCAGCCCGACACCCACTGAGTGGCCTCAGCTGCGGTTCCTCAATAATGGGCACCCCGGGCAGGGACGGGGACTCCTACGCCTGGGCCCAGGAACCAGCATGGGGTGCTCGCAGGCACCCTAGTGGGCAGAGATTCCCAGCTTTTTTTGGGTCACATTGGTGAGGTGACCCATCCCGGTAGAAACACGTCACTCATACAGTCTTGGCGTCCAGTGTCAGGGAGCTCCGTGGACGCCTTGAGGCCCATTGTCACCCCACAATTCTGCACTGACCGAGGACCACAGGCCAGGCTTGGGTGAGAACCTTCACCACATTTGCTGCCAACCTCACATCCCGAGATTCCCCTTCTCATTTTATGGCCTTAGGAAATCGTGTTCAGAGTGGTCATGTGCCTTGCCCGAGGTCACACAACCAGGAAGCCATAGGGCTGGACCTGGGAGCCTGGAATGAGGCCCTGTGGCTGGAGAGCCCCCTTGGGGTGGTGCTGCCTCTGTTCTAGTAGGGTCAGGTTACCCTGCTGGGACCAGCCTGCCTCTCCTCCAGCCTTTACCCCTGCAGGGCACTTCCAGCAGTCCCTCACTTCTCCATGCTCAGCCGTGCCTCTGGGAGGGGCCTGGCTGACCCTCACCCACTCCTTCCACCCAGCCCACTAGGCACTGCTGGGCCCTGCACCGGGTGGGCTCCCCAGGGTGGGTTAGGGGTTCAGGCCCCAGGCCTGCTCAGCCTGCCTCTCCTGGGCCAGTGAGGGGCCACTTTTCTGTAGAGGACTAGGCTCCACAGTGCAATTCTGCTAGCTCACATGGCTTAGTCTGCAAGAAGGGGGGGGCTGCTGCAGAGGTGTCCCACTTAGTGGGGCCCACACTCTGAAGCTTCAGCCCCTTAGCGGGAAGCCTCTGCTAATGACATCATCGTATCATGGCATCATGGTCATCATGACATCACTGTCACAACATCATCATCTTGGTATCATGACATCATTGTCATCACAATACTACCAGCACACTGACATCATTGTCATCATGGCATCATCATCATTATCATGACAACATCATCAACACAACAAATCACCAGCATGACATCATTGTCATGGCATCATCATCATCATCATGACATCATCATCATCATCACAACATCACCAGCACAACGACATCATTGTCATCATGACAACAGCCATTGCCGTTGGTGGAATGTTTGTCTGTGCCTGAGTAGTGCTGGAAGCACTCCACACACAGTCACGTGACCTCTCCCAGAGCCTGTGTGGTAGGGACACAGGCTATGCCAGGCAGAGTGATGTGGCCGTCAGGTGGTCTCGAGGCCCTGCATCACCATCACGTGTCCTTGCCCACCTCTCTCACCACCCTTCTGCCCCGTGGTGGGTTCTAGAACATGTCAGGCTCTATGCCACCCCAGGCGCGCAATGCTCTTTCCCTCACTTCACACAATGGCTCCTCCTCATCCTACAGGTTCCAGCTCAATGTCCCCTCCTCCAGGGCCCCTCCTGGGTTGTCCTAGCTAATCACTGACCTTGTCACTGCTGACCTCATCTGGCTCCCAGCTCCATGAGGGTGGGCAAGGTGGGGCTGCTGGTGCAGCCTGCTCCCCCACTCTCCTCCAGGGACAATCCATGTTGGTCACATGTACCCCTGAATCCAAATCTATGCTCACATGTCCCTGTCATACTGCTTCCCCTCTCCATGCAGTGGGCTTCTACCAGCCTACTGTACTCTCCCCTGTGGTTGCCTCCTCCCTCCCCATCCTCCATCCCTACAATCCCTGCCACTTGCCTGGCCTGGGAGGGCTGCGCATGCTTGGACCTGGGAGCCCCGGAAGTCCTGGTACAGCTCCATCTCTCACACATACCTGCGCCCACTCAGGGGCACACACAGAGCTGTTGCCTTCAGCCTATCAGGTTCTCGCTGGACTGGTTGGATGACTTTCAACAAAGGAGGTATTCTTAACTATGAGGTCCTTATTTTTCAGGTACATTCCGACTTGGGCTCTTACTGTCTGAGCAAAGTCAGGTGTGCATTTAGCCTCAAGGTCTGGTGGAGGCAGTCAAGAAACTGCAAGACTCCTCTGCAAGGGCCGCTCCCCTACCCATGGACCTGAGCATTTACAAACCCTAGACGGCCCTCCAGTGACTCCCTGGACCAGCCCCAGGCCCGCCGTCAGACAAGAAGGCCCTTTTGTACTTATTTGCTTCCCATGATGGCTTCCCTTTCTGTGGGGGCCTGGCTAGGCACAGTGCCTGCCTGCTTGGCCAAACACGAGTCTAGGGGCTTCTACAAGATATTCTGTAGATGCGCTTCATGTAAGTAAAGATTAGCCTCAGTGACAGAGGGGCCTCATCCAATCTGCTGGAGGCCTTACGAGCAAAACCTGCAGCTTCCCAAAGGAGAAATTCTGCCTCAAAGTGTCAGCTCTGGCCTGGGTCTCCAGCCTGCCAGTCTGCCCTACAGATTTCAGAGCTAACGGTGCCCAGAGCGACGTGACCCCATTCCTGAAAATGTGTCCGTGTCTGTGTCTGTGTGCCCACTCCCCTAGTGATCCCCCTCCTGGCTCTGTCTCTTTGGAGGGCTTGCTGATAGAGCGTCCTGCCTAAGGAGCAGAATGTCCCTCAGTGTGTGCTGAGGAGCTGGGGCATGACACCCAGGTCATCCTGACCCTCAGTGTGCTCTCTGCATCTGGATGTCACTCTTGCCTGGCAAGAGACTGACAGTTTAAGGGAACGGTGATGTCTTCCGGCAAGTGCCAGGCAGGGGTGCGCAGGGAGTGGCCTCAAGATATTTGAGTCTGCCAGGGACAGTCAAGGCTCCTTCCATGCCTGGAAGCTCCTGGAAGCAGACCCTCAAAGGGTAGGTGCCAAATGCAGGAAGAGCCTGGGATCCTCTGATGCATGAGGCCCTCAGGTACCGGGGACTCCTACTCCAGGACAGAGAGCCCTGGATCTCAGGAACAGCATTCAGTCGGGCCCCAGGTGGGTCTCCAGGAAGTCTGTCTGCTGACCCTTGCCCTGCCCATTGGGGTCACACGGTTCATCTGACCACACTTCTCTGTGACCACACTTCCAGAGCTGCAGAGGACCACCATTCCTCCTCCACGTGTCCCCAGCACTTTCAGAGCACCTACTATGCATTATGGGCACCTATCAGGCACCTTTCATTTTGCCAGGTTAAAGCATCCTGAATGTCCCTGGCCAAGCCTCATAGTGTCCCTCATCATCAGGGGCCCAGCTCGTCCCACTCCACTGCAGGGCCGCCACTACACCCACAACCCCATCCCGGCACCCTGGAGGCATGCTAGACATGTCCCTGCCCCTCATCACACTGCACCTTCCATTACCCCTTCTGCCACCCTGACCTCCCAGATGGTGCCCAAATCCCTAATCCACCCAATTCTCACCTCAACACTGCCTGCATGTCCTAAGATGCCAGCATGTCCTGCCTGGATGACCCAGTTGCCCCCAAACAGCCCCCCTGCATCCACACAGCCAATCCCGGCCTCACAGTACAGCCTCATTGTTGTTTTGAATTACAAACCTCATCAGGGAGTCCCCTAACTTAAAAGCCATTGTTCTTAAGACTAAAATCCAAGCTGTTTAACACAGCCCAGGGTCCTGTAAGGCCTGGTCCCATTCTTACCCTCACCCTGCTCAAGTATAGCCACCTTAGCCTCCTTAAACTTCTTCCTCAAATAGGCCCTGCTTACTTTGCACACACAGTCTGCTCTTCCCTGGGATGCTCTTTCTGTGTACCTCTCTCACCTTACACACATGCATATATGCGCGGGCACACATACACACACAACAGTTATTACACCCAGTTAATTTTTACCCACTTTTAATGGCCAATGTCCCCCGCCCCCCCGCCTTTAGAGCCCTCATCTTGGTATATAAGTACATGCACTCATTTGGATTATCAGTTGATTGATTCAGACTGAGTTTGGGAGGGCAGAGCTTGTGCCGGTTTTTGCTCCTCACACATCCCAGGACCCAGCTCAGTGCCTGGCATGTACTCAGCAAATGAATGACAGAGGCAGCGAAGCACTCTGGCAGCAGGAGCAGTCCTCCTTCCAGAGATGCCCTACAGAGGTGTTGGGCTCACTGGCTCTCCACCCAGATCCGTCCTCTCCTCTTGCTGGCCACACAACACACCCAGCCTGCCGTGGGCAAAGCTCTGCCACGTGACCGAGCTCCAGCTAGTGGGGCACCAGCAGAACCACACCTGGCCTTTCAGACCCTCCCAAGTATGGACATGGGACCACCACATAGCCATTTATAAGGATGAGAGGATCCATGTTAACTGGTGTGAAAAATATTCCACTTAAGAGGAAAAAAAAGCTGTCATCAGGGTGCCTGGGTGGCTCAGTCAGTTGAGCTTGACCCAGGTCATGATCCTGGGTCCTGGGACTGAGTCCTGCATCGGGCTCCCTGCTGAGTGGGCAGTCTGCTTCTCCCTCTTCCTCTGCCTCTGAGCTCTCTCTCTCTCAAATAAATAAATAAAATCTTAAAAAAAAAAAGCTGATATCAAACTGCATAAACAGTGTGAATCTACGTATCAAAAATCAGAGTCAGCTATCTCGGGTATTTGTGCCAACAGAGATTTCCGGAATCCTGTCCAGCACAGCATTAGCAGGAGTTAGGACTCGGAGGGGGGGGAATTCCATGTGATGTGAGCATTCCTCTTTGCATTTTTCTGGAGTTCTACAAGAGTTATAAATTGTTTTTATATTAAAAATAAAGCTCTCTCCCCTGAAATAAAAACATCAGGGTCCCTCCTGTCCTGCTGGGATGTGGCCCCTCCCACGCCACTCCTGGCTCACCTCCCAGCTCCAAGCCCCAAAGAATGTAGGACGTGCCCCACTGCTGGTAACATTTACAGCTTGCTGCCCGGCTCGGCTGAGATGAGAGGACAGTGATTATGGAGACGCACCCTTGGGTGTGTTCTTGAAGAATGGATGATTAAACCCATTACCCGGACCTCAGAGTTTGCTCAAAGGAAGTATTTATAGACATTAACCACTATTTTGCAGCTCTGATTCTTTTTTTTTTTTTTTTGGCACTTTTCATTCTGTATTTAGCAAAAAGAAAAGGGGATATATCCCAGTCCCAAGAGGGAAACAGCTAGTCCTAACAGGCTCTGGGCCCCAGGGCCGGTGCCATGCCAGGAGCCCCAGGCATCTTGTTCTGGGCTCAGCTCTCATGATGAGAGCTACCAACCCACAGGGCCTGGCCCTTTAAAGAACAAAGACACACACCAAATAGGCACCCTCCAGGCTGGGGACATGACCACACAATTAACAAGGAGTCCACTCAGCAGGAGACAAAGAGCATGTCCCCTACAGAGAAAGTGGGGATTGATTGTCATACCTGAGCCCCACGCAGAGGCTGCCCAGGACCCTGTCTTCCCTATAGCAGCACCCCCTGAACTGTGCGGCAGCTCTCCCAGATTCCTGTGTGCACACCTACTCTCTGGGCACCTTCACGTGCCAGGAGCTGTGCCTGGAGCTAGGGGCCCAGCAGCTCCCTGCTCCCCTGGATTGCACACCTGCTTCTCAGCTGGCCTTAGCTGCCCCAGCCTCTTTGACCCCACAGATGACCTGTGCTTATATCAACAGGTCAGAACTTTTCAAGGATCTTTCCTTTTTCTGTGGAGTAAGATCCAAATGTCCTACTAAACGGACAGCCTCCTGAACGAGGAGCTCCTGTACCATCTGTCTTTGATGGTACACGCCCTGATGTCCTGGATGACGGCAGGATTTGGTGGGTGCAGCCTGACTGTGGCATCTGTGGGCTCGTTGGGCCTTACTGCCCCCTCATCTCCAGCCTCTGTGCTCCACCTCCCTGCAGGTGGACACTTGCTACCAGGTTCCAGAGCTCTGAGCTGTCCCTTAGCTCCAGGGGTGGACCTGTAGCCAAGACTGGCCAGAGGGGCATAACAGTCCCCAACCAAGCTGATTGATTCAGGGCTGGTCAGATTACCCACCCAGCAGTGGAGATAAGGCATGGCCAGGAGGAGAGAAGGAGAGAGGGGGAGAAAGACAGACCGGGCACACTAGATCTCCTCTGTGGAGGCTTTGAGCCTGGGAGAGGTGAGGTAGAAGTCTGTCTATCCATGAGGCTAACACACACAGAGGACATACAGCCAGGAGTCGGGGAAAGGCACTGGTCCTGAGACAGGACCGAGCCACTCCTGTAGAGACCCATCAACCATATGGCTGTTAATCCCCTTTCTGCTTTGGGTCAGGCTCCCATCACTTGCAGCAGAAAGGGTCGACACAGATATGCCTCCGCACAAGGCTGTAGCTGCACCAGCATCCCCATGCCCATCCCCCTCGGGGATGCTGTTCTCTGGGCCCTGGGCAAGGAGCCCCGTGACCCACCCAGGAGACAGCAGTATCTTCATTTTAAAGGCATGTAGATTAAGGCCAGTTAGTACTGGAAGTCGGTGCCTCACCAGCATCACCGTGAGGGCTCCCCAGTTGCCCAGGTATATCCTGCAGCCCCCCACCCCCTGAAGCCCCCCACCCCCTGAAGCTCTTATTCGCAGATCCCTTGGCCTGGAGGACCCTTCCAATGCTCTCCCTTATTTGCTGGTTTGAGAGTCCCATCCCTTCTTCCAAGACCAGCTTACTGTTCCTTGCTGAGGAGGGGACATGTCCCTTTATCCACCCCAGTGCTCCCTGCGGGGGCCTCCATCCATCCCATCTCAGATGGCAGTCCTGTATGGATGCACCCAGCCTCTGCTCAGACCCGACTTCTCCTGGCAGCCCTACCATGTTTGCTGGGTGTCCCATGGTTGTGTCTGTGCCCCTCCTGCTCCTTCCTGGGTGGGCAGTCTGGCAGGTCTGGCACTGGCTGGACATGCACTCTGCCTCTCCCCGTACCTACATGTGCCTGGTCCTGGGGCATGGTCCTGGGTCTTCAGAGACCTCCAGACCCCACATACCTAGCAAAACGGTCAGTAAAAGGCAGCAAAACATTCAGGACAATGGGGCTCAGAAGGTGAAATCTCTTGGATGGACATTGATGATTTGGTAGGATGATTGTGCGGATTAAAGGTGCATAAATCAAGGCCAGTGGTGACCCACGGAGGACCATGGCTCATAGCAAGTGCTCAGCAAAGTCCTTTCAGTCAACAAATATTATCCAAATACCTACTCTGAGCTCACGTCCTGTTGGCCTTTCAAGTCTACATGTGCTCCCCACAGATCAGCTTATTATTCTAGCTTGGCATGAATGTGGTCAAACTAGAGGCCATGGATCGTGATGGTCTTTTCAACACCAGTCAGGGGTGTTGATGAGCCCCTGGCTTAGGGCAAAGATGAGCCCCTCTGACTTAGTATGGTCATGAAGCCTTTCCTACCCGGATGCAGCAGCAGACAGCAAAGCTGTCTGGAAAGCCCTCTTTGTGGGGGCGCACACCCCCGTTCATCAGCCTTTGGAACAATGTGGGGCCCTGGCTCTGAGCCTGTTGCAAGAAGACTTGGGGGTGATGCGTGTGGACACTGGGAACAGGTGTCTGCAGACGACCACCCGGCCAGAACCAGCCCCTGCACCAGAGATGCCCTCCTACCTCCAGTCGCGTCCTGTCCACATCTTTGGGCAGTTTCACACGAATTCGGTTTGTGACAATGAGGGCGTCATAAGGATAGATCTGTCGGGAGAAGAAAGTACAGGCTCACCCCAGAGAGCAGGCGTGGGCTGGGACCAAAGGCCAACGGAGAGGTACATACTTGCGCGGGCATCTGACATACACATTTCATAGGAAAACACAACAAAAGGAACTTTTAACCTGGGCCGGTGCATCGTGGCGGGAAGAGGTCGGCGTGGCAGCGGGCAGCCCCTCTTACCTTGTATTCTGTAAGACAGAGAGCAGAAGCCACAGGGCGTGGGTTAGACAGTGCGGGAAACTCGTCCCAAAGGTGGAAGCAGGCCCGTCCTGGGGACAGCCCTCCCCACCCCCGGCAGCCTGCCCTGGGGCTCCCGTCCTCGGAGAGCGGATTCTCCAGAGAGAAACGGAGAGCAGGAGGCATGGTCAGGAGGCTGGAGGCCAGACTGGGAGCCGGACACAGCGCTGTGCTCCTTGGGCGTGATAATGTCTCCCTGGTGGTCCGGGCTGTCCTGAGAGCGCTGCCTGCCTCAGTTTACCCACCTGTGGAGCGGACATTCCAGGGCAGTTCTGGGGGCATTGCACAGGCTGACAGCCTCGCAGGGTCTGACCCCTTGGGCTCTTACTGTCTTACCTTCTTGACCTAGCTCCTGCTTTTTCGTTACTGAGCTCCGCATGCTAGCTCTTTAAAAGGCCTTTCTGCCAAACTAACAATGTCATGTCAAAAAATAGACCCGTGTGGTTAAAAGGGCCTCTGTGAGCAAGTAGAACCCTCCAGAAAGCAGTACCCCTAGGATCCGGGCCGCAAGCTCTTCCTGGGAGGGAGACCCTGACAAAAGGCCTAGGCGACAGGGGCCAGTCCCCAAACTTCCCAGATGCTACACGACATCCTGACATGCCGGCTCTGAGCCCAGGGACCTGCCACCCCCAGCTGCCCAGCGTGAACCAGCCCATGAGCACACGCTCCCCACCATCCTCGGGGTGACAGGAATGAGTGAGCACGGCACCGCGCAGGAGGGGCTCCGAGCCAGCAAAGCCCCCGGTCAGGCACCTGCCATGCGATCGGGGTCCCTTCAGTAACACCGGCCTCCGGGCAAGCAACCTTCCTGGTTTGAAGCCCCGGGAGGCCCACACAGCCAGTAGGAGTGGGAGGCAGGATGTGACCTGAATTCACTCAACTCGGACCCCAGGGGCTTTTGTTGAAATGCTTCCTTCCTTATTGCCGCGAAATGTAACAGTGGGTGTTTGGGTTGGACTCAGTCCTGGTTCAGGACGGCTATTCCAACACACATCCCTCTCCCCGGGGTGACCAGAGTGACAGACAAATCAGGACGGGGTGGGCCATACTCAAGGATGAAGAGAAGAAAGGGGAGCTCCTGAGACAGGGCAGCGGGAGCACCTCAGGTCACATAAGAACAGAGGTACCCGGCTCCTCGAGTGGAAACGAGCCCCCGTGCTCCCCATGCTGTGATGCTCAGAGCCTCCTGCCAGCTGGCCCTGGAGGGGCCCATCTCAGAATGAGGCTTGTGGGAACGTGTAAGTGACCCCTGCCCCAGCCAGAGACCCACAGGGGTCCCCGCGTCTTGTACCTCGCGTGCCCCAGCTGGCATCCGGGTCTGCTCCACAAGGGGCCAGATTGGCATTCTGGAAGAGAAAGAGAGAGGGCGGCAGGAGGCAGGTTGCAGGGCCGGGTGGTCGCGCCTTGGTGCTGCCAGGCCCCAGTGGGAGGAGGGTGGGCACCCCAGAGCCTCTGGCACCTCGGCTCTGGAAGGGCCGTGCTGGGGCACACTTGGGGGATTTGCTCACATGCCTCCTTCTGCCTTCTAGGCCAGCACAGACCCTGCCTGGCCCAGCTCTCCTGCCCGCCTTTTGAGCTGCACCCACATGCCTGCTCTCTGCACCCCACGATCCTCTAGGAGTATGGCTCAGCCCAGTGTGGAGGCCAGCCCGTGGGGACCTCTGTTCCCCTCCAGCCCCCGTGGGCCCCAGCTGCCCAGGGGGGTCCCCACCATACAACCCCTGGACAGAGCCTAGAGTGCCAGGAGCACACCACACAGAGTGGCTGTGCTGGATGATGGCACTCAGGTGGGGAGACTCCGAGGGGACACGGGCCACCATCTCAGGTGCCTGCCTCCCTCGTTCATGGCACTCAGCAGCAGACTGCCATGTCAGTGGGTCTCCACCACCCATGTCAGGAATTCTCTTCTGTTCACCTGGAAAAATCATCCCATAATCCACTAAGGAGGCTCTGGGCCCCAAAAAGCAGGCACTGAGCCCCCGTATCTTCACTCCCAGCTCCTGCGGCTGGAGTGTGCACCGCGAGTCAAGCTCTGCCACGGCCCGCAGGCCCCCGGGGCCGCTAGATGAACCGCATTCCTTCAGGCCCAGTACCTGCTACGGGGTCTGACCCGGACTCGCAGTTCTGGGCCAGCACTTCTGGGATCACGTGCAGTGGTCACATAGTCTGAGGGGACAGTAACGTGTCACCCTGGACTGCACCACTGGGAAAGCGCCACTTCCTTGCAGTAGAGGAGCGACAGGCAAGGAGTGGGCACAGTCCCGGAGAGGGTGCGGGCAGGGAATGAGCCCAAGGAGCCCCCAGCCCAAAGTCCTGCTTCCCAAGCAGGGAAGACAAGGGTGGTGAGTCGGGTGAGCACGTAAGTGGAGGGCTGGAGCCAGTCTCTGCTTAAGCATTTGGTGTTCTGTTCATCACAGATTTTCTTGCATTAACTTGGATTTTAAAAAACATTGCATTAGAACATTATTTACTTTGATTGCTGAGCCTTTGGGCAAGTGCCTCACTTGCCTCCCCCAGACTCAGCCAGGTGTCTTCACCTCCCACAACCCCAACTCTTAAAACGGTCACAGAATATTTCTTCTTAGGGGTTCTCAAGAACAGTTTTTGAGACATCTCAGGACATCCAGAAGCACCCCCTGGTGCACCTGTCTGGTCTGGGAACCTCTTCTTGCATAAGGCAAGACAAACCTGCCCTCCACTTGCCTTCTCCCACCTGGTCCATCGGTGATGCGGAAGACAGATGCCCCCCTCTAGTGTCCACTGCCCTGCATCACAGGCCACTAAAACGCAGGCCACTAGCGCCACCTCGGGCGGTTAGACACTCCCTTTTCTAGCAGTAAAACCAGCTTCCTCTGATCTGCCAGGCTCTCAGCAAGACACAGGCTCCCAGGAGAGAGGGTAGGGCATCCTCCAGGTGGAGGGGGCACTAGATCAGTCCAGAGCAGGAAAAGAGCAGTCTGCCCTTGATCCTCTGAGTGCCTGGGATCTTCAAGACCTTTCTGGTGTGAGGGAGGCTTACAGTCACTCCTTAACAGGTGGGGTGGCCAGGAGACCCCTACAAAGGCAATGCCAACAGGCCCATCCCTGGCTGATTCCCCTACTGTTCTCAACAGGGGCACCAGAGAATTTAAAAGCAACTAATTATTAACCTCTCTCATTAGTTTGGAGTTTAGTAGGCACCAGCTAACCTACAGACACCTTCTACAGTCTTCACGGCGAGCCTACGAGGTGGGCATGATCATCATCATTTTATGGACAAGGCTCAGAGGGGTTAAGCAATGAGCCCAAGATCACACAGCAAATACTCAGAACTGTAAACATTTTAACCCATGTCTTTTACGTCTCAAAAATTATACTGGAATTAATTAGTTAGTAGGAGGAATGAAATTGTGGCCACTCATGGCCCATTGTTACGGGCTTAGCAGCTACCAGGGTGGAAGGAAGAAGGGGTAGGGACTTGCCTTTATAACAATTACTCTTGTGGGAGCCACGCGATAGAGCTTATGGGGTTTCACATGTTTTCTGTTATCTGTCTTCACAATGATCTTAAGAGGTAAGGATAATTTCTTTTAAGACACTAAGTAGTAGAGACTCAGGAAATGTAAGAGACTTGTCTGAAGACCTACACCCAGCTGGTGGCAGAGCTGGGATTTGAACTCGGGGCTTGCTGCAGCACTGCTCTTTCCCAGCATTACCATTGGAAAACATTACACTTCTTTAAGATTTTCCTTGCACATAGGTTAAGCATTTTGAAAATGCTTTTTGGACAACATGAAAATCTGATTCAAAAGATATAGATTTTTCTCAGATACCGAGTAGAGTGTTTGCTGTTTGCACTATTCACTTGCTCCATACATGTTTTATTATTTCTTTGTTCACTAGATCCACATGTCTTATTTCAAATGTCATATTCAAATCGCCTACCATCCTGGATTTCATAAGAGTCTCTGGCACTGCCTCACTGCTTGGCGCACTTAAATGTTCAAATGCTACGCCTGCTTGATACCATGCACCATCACTGACTAGTGTGATGCTATTATTATATATGGTATATATATGCTATGCTATTACATATTATGCTATTATAATCTGACAGCCTCTGTCCTCCAACAGGAGAACTCAGTCTGTTCATATTTGCCATCAGGGTTTTTCTGTCGATGACCAGTGGTTGTTCCCTTAAGACACGGGGCGGGGGTGGGGGCATGTGGCTACTGCCCTATTTATTCCACAGACAGGAGAGCATCACCCATGAGTAGGCTCTGTGGCAGGCTGGTTGTCAGGACATTTTAATGAGCTCGAGGATACAGACTGGTGGCCCCTGTGACAGACCCCTCTCGAAGCAAGAACCAGAAGCCTCTGTCTCCCCCAATGAACCGATTTCCTTCCTTCCATCAGTGAGAACTACACAGCCAGTCACGTTTGCCTCTTTACCCTGGCTACCAGGAAGCTCGGAGCTAAGCTTCAAAGGCTTTGCTCATACAATGTTCTTTTGTTCTGATATAAAATTTCTCTTATAACTTCCTCCTCTGCTCCTTTGTGATTTGGTGTTTGTGGGCTTTTGGTCTCAATGAGCCTGAGCTTTTTATTCCATGCCACCTAGAATCCTTTCTGGAAGTAGACACAAATCAAAAGCAACCTAATGAGTGGCTTGTGAGCACTGTAGGCCACAGACAGTGGTGGGTGCCCACGTCCAGGTGCTGAGTGTGGCTGGTCATGATCTGGCCCTCCCATTGGGAAATAGGCATAAAATTACATAAAAGTCTTAGAAAGACTGAAAATAAAAAAAAAAAAAACAGGAAAGAACCTTCACAGGGAAAAAGAAGCCCAAAACGAAGTTGCCAATACTATTCAGCAATCTCCCACACAAGCAACATGAAAAGCTACAAATCCTCACACGAGGATGCATTCTGCCTTTAACTCCCCCAGCATCTGCAGGACACACGGGCTTCCCACCCTGGAGGCCAGCAGGAGAAACATTCACTGAGGCTCAGCTCTAGATTCTATAAAGCTCAAGTCTCTGCTCTCACTAGTCCTGGGAGAGGGAGTGAAGACCGCATCCATGCTGGAGGGTCTGGGTCAGCTGTTGGCCTTCTCTGCAGGTGCTGGGGGCATCGATCCAAGTCATTCTAGCATGAACCAGGGAGGACATCTCCCCAGAGGCAGAGCATTTCTCCCTCAATTGTCTTCCACATGTTGAGGAAAAGTCCCCGAACATGGCTCAAGGGCTGGTCCAGTCTGTGACTGCCGCCCTCATAGGCCCCTGAGTCATGGAACAGCTGTTCCAGGTGTGCAGAGAACATTCTGGATGGTTTCCCCACCCCCCCTTAGGACCTTAACCCTGAACCCAGGGATTTACATCTCCTGGTGCTGTGGGGGTCCTGTGGATGTCCTCCTGCCCCCCGTCCTGTGCTGACCCTGCCATCCACAGAAGATGAAGGGTGCAGAAATCCTTAGGAAAAAATCGAGAGAAGCATGCGGCATGCGCACCCTGACTCAGACCGTTCCAGAACGGGAAGTGCAGTTAGTGTGGAGAAGGAGGCCTGCTAGAGTCAAATCATGCAGAGGGGCCGGGGCCCAGGACAGACACAACAGCAGGTCGGACAGGGCCCGAGGAAGACAAGGAAGGCCAAGAAAAGGCCTGTATCAGCCCTGTTCCCAGATGTGTCCCTGTGGCTGGGCCCCGGATGCAAGATGTGCCCTGGGAGCTGGAGGAGGCTGCTCCCAGTGTTACGCACTTACTGCCCAGACCACTGTAGTGCAACACACAGGGAGCTCCACTTCTGAGCGCCTTCTCCAGGGAAGGCCCCGGTTTTTGACAAATGTCCTCAGACAGGGCAGAGGCTGCCTGGGAGGGGGTATCCTGGGGCCGTGTGTGTAGGGGGGAGACAGGCCCTGGTGCTCTCACACCCACCCTGCCCCAGGGGTCCTCACTGAGGATAGTGAAGCTCTGGGAACAGCAACGAAAATGAGCCCAGCCCCTCCATAGGGACAAGTCATGCGCCAAATGATCTGGGCTCACATTCCAATGTTCCAGATTGGGAAAACAGGACTGGGAAGTCCAACCAGCCCTTAGCTGGGAGCAGCCAGAGAAAGCCAGCTACAGAGTGTGGGATCCAGGAATAATTATAGTGCAAGTGGCAGCATGAGGGGCGACAGCAATAGTCACAGGTGGTAAGACAGCGATAGTGGTGACAGTCATGAGGGCGGTAACAGGGAGGGGCCGATGCACTCCAGGAGACAAGTGGACCCATGGCTCACGTGCCTCGTGAACTAGCTGCTCCTTTAAGCCCCTTATTAGGCTCTGAGTCACAGAAGAAGGTCATGGACCAGGAGGCCTCGGGGGGTCTGCATAGTCCGTGTGCCCCATCTCCCCCTCCCCCCCACTGAGGTCTCCTTGGGGGCTGGGGGCTGGGGTTAGACAGGAGGGAGGGGGGCCCCGGTTCCGGTCTGGCCCTGGTCTGCAGAGGCAGCAGCACGGCCCCCAGGCGGGGCAGCAGGCAGGGGCGGCGGGCGAGCAGGGTCCCCGGGCCCCTCCTTCCAGCTGTGTGGTTAAGAAGCTGTGGGCACCACGCTCAGGCTCACGGCAGGTGACGGTTAGTATACCGCGAGCCAGGGAGGGGTCGAGTACCTACCCGGTGGTCCAAGCCATTCTTTCCGTGTCCTGGGAGAGGGTCAGATTTGGAATAGGGGAATCCTGAAACAGACACAGCACAGCTCTGTCACACACGCACACGGGCTCGGCGGGCAGGGGAGGAAGGGCTCGGCCCCGGCCGGAGGGGCCCCTGAAGATCACGCCCTTGCCACAGTCAGAACCTCTGTCCCCAGGGTGCTGGCTGAGGAAGAAACTGGCCAGGGCGGGATGTCCCCGAGCCCGCCCATGACACCAGGAACACCGTGGCACCCTCTTGCCAACCCTGGCCCGGGTGGGCACCTGTGTTCTCCGACAGCCTCGGGCCTTGGCATCATCTGTCACCCAGGCTGAGCTCCGCATCTGGCAGACCCAGAGAGCTGGGATATTGTCAGAAAGGGGCCTCGTGTGGGGGTAGGGCTGTGCCATCCTGTGCCAGAGGTGGGACGTGGGGGCCCGCCACCAACCAAAGGTGGCCTGGAAACTTTTCTTTTTTAAATGATCCTGAGCTATTTGCCATTGAGCGATTTTACATTAAAATCCTAATTTACAACTTCGTTTGAAATTAAAAAAAGGGCTGGTCTGAGACCATAGTAACCCCACAGCTGATCCAGCTCTATCGCTCATGTCTCTGGCTGCCCTGCGTGTGCCCTGAGTTTGAGATCTCCCAGTTAGCCTCTGCAGTGTGTCTGGAGAGAGAGGCTCAGGAGGAGAACATGTGGCAGGGCCTAGCCCCCTGAAGAGGCAGGACCCCTCCTACCCTAGGGGAATCACCTTTAGGAGGCCTGGCCTGGGTCCCTGGCACCAGCAGCTCAGCAACAACACACAGGGCCAAATGCCAGCTCCCACCGCAGGAGCCACCAGGCTGCTTATCAGGGCAGAGGGGTGGAGCACATCTCTGGGTGTTCACAAGGCCGTGTGTGTTCATGGGACAAAGGACGAAGGACCAGGCCTCCAAAGGTGAGGTGGGGGCCATGCACAGAACTGCTCACCCACCCATTCCAGGGGGGCCTCGCCTCTGAGCAAAGGATGCTCAGCCAGATGCCTTTCACCTCCAAGAGGGCTCACGAACTCTGCGAGGACGGAGAAAAGCCTGCAGGCGATGCCTCAGCCGGGGGAACCTATCCCGGGCATGTGTTTGCCCCCACATGCCCCATGGGAAGGTGCTGGATGTGGGTGAGAAAGGCATTTTGCCACATTAAAGTCAAAAGTCAGGGTTCAAGCTTCTTTTAACAAGGCATTCTCTTGCCGCATGGGATTTTATGTAAACTCTGACATACAAAAGAAAGGGGATGTGGCGATGGACACAGAAGAGCGGCGTGGGGCCAGCCCTGCCGTGCCTCTGCCCCTGTTCCTCCCTGCCTCCCTCACACCTCCCATTCTGCAGAAGGGGAATTGAGGCCCAGAGTCGGGGGGCCTGCCCAAGGTCACCCAGCCCTGGGATGCAAGATCAGGCCCCCTGACTCACAGCCCTGGGGTCCCTCCTAATTTACACTCAGAGCCAGGCATACTTGGGGAAGTGAGGCCGTGGGGTTGATCTGAGGGACCCTCCACTGAGACACGGGAGTGCCCGACCAGCCAAAGATGCTAGAGCAGTGGTTCTCAAAGTGAGGTCCCTGACTAGCAGCATCAGGCACGCCTGAAACTGGTTAGAGAGGCAAATTCACAGGGCCCACCCCAGCCCAGAGTTCCGGGGCTGGGGTCCAGCGAGCTGTGGTAGTATGAGCCCTCCAGGGCATTCGGATGGACTCTAAGGTTTGGGCACCACAGCTTTAGGGTCCCGAGAACAGCAGTGCCCTCACCTCCATCCTTCACCTGGAGGCACCACTGTCACAGGTGCTCAGGATGCCACCTGTGGGTCTCCGCATCTGATCACGTCGCAAGAAGTGCAGAGACCCTACTCCCCTGAGGTTACTTTGTTCTCCTGATTTTCTAACAATTGTCCTGGGTATCTCCTCTTCTCTACCTACCTCGAGCGCCCATATCACATCATGTTACAAATTCTGCTGCAAGCATCAAGCAGGATTTCAGAACCTCGTGAAGAGAATAGTCCATGGTATTTGCCCCACATTTTTACCTATTCCGATGTTCTCTCTCCTCTGAAGCCCCATGTCTTCTCACACCATTTCCTTTCTGCTTGGACGACTTCTGCCCACAATTCTTCAAACAACACCTACCAGTGAAAAACACTTAGTCTTCCTTTGAGAATTTCTTCATTCCCCATTCATTCCTGAGGGAGAGGCTCCCCCAGTGTAGAATTCACGTGGACAGCAACCGTCCCTCGGCACGTGGAAGGCATGCCCTTCCTGGCCCCATGGTTTCTGATGAGAAATCTGCTGCCTCCAGGTTGGCTTGTCCCCCAGGGTGTCCGTCTTCTGTTGCAGCGGCTTTCAGGATCTGCCACCCTCTGTCTTCAGACTGTAGCGGTTCAGTTATCATCCTAACTGGTTTTGGAGTGCATCCCTTTGGACTTGTCCTATTGAGATTCTCATGGTTTTTCGAATCTGTAGGTTTATGTCTTTTGCCACATTTGGGAAATGTTCAGCTATCTTTTTAGATACTTTTCCCCACCCATTCTCTCCTCTCCTTCCAGGACTCTAACGATATACAGATCCTGTCCCATGGACCTCTGAAGCTCCATTCATTTTTTCCTGCTGTTTTCTCTTTGGCGTTCAGACTGGGTCATTTCTGCTGCTCCATCTATGAGATCACAGACTCTCCTTTGCCGTATTCTGCTACACTGTTTCTGAATCCATCTGGTGAAATTTTTATTTTGGTTGTTTTATCTTCCAGTTTTATAGTTTCCATGTGACTCTCTTTTTTTGCAGATAACATCTATTTCTTTGGTGAGAATTTCCTTTATTTTCAGTTGTTTCCAGAGAATTTGTACTTGTTTGCTGAAGCATTTTTCTGGTAGCTGCTCTTAATGGCCTTGTCCAGGAAACCTGACATCCAGTTATGGTCACTGCTCTAACTGTCACTTGTCTTTGCTAAACCAAATTGTTACCTTCATGGCTCTTGGTGTAGGGAGTAGTCCTCGATTGTCCCCTGGACATTGTGGACATGACATCAGGGGACACCGAATCCTGGTAGAGCCTGCTATTGAAGCAACTGCCACCCTGCTGGGGTTTGGCATGTGGGGCCTGGCTTGTCATGGCCTGTGGTTCTGAGGATAAGCTGGTTTTCAGAATGCTTGTCAAAGTGCTCTTCTGGTCTGCCAAGTCAGGCTGGTATTACCAGGACTGTCCATGGGGTGAAACCTGCTTCCCTGGTTGCTCTGTGCTCCAACGTAGGGGTGGGAGACACCTGCTGTGGTGGAGAGGGTCTCCCAGGCACACCTTCCAGGCTAACTTGTGCCTTCCTGCTTCAGATCTGCAGGTGTGGCCCAGGGAGGAAGATGCCTACAGGTCACCTGGTGCCACTGCACGGGAGGTGGGAGACATGAGTCCTGTGTTTTTCCTCAAGTCCTGGGGTCTCTGGCCATCTGGCTTCTTCTTTCCACCCTTGAGATTTCTGCAATATGTCTGCTGTATTTTTTTGGGGTGGGGGGAGGAGTTGGTTCTACTTAGTGGGGATAAGCAGGGAGAGAGGAGGCTCCACTATCTCCTCACCAGGCTGCCATGTAGACTTGGCCTCTCTGGACCTGGGATGAGCCATCAGCAGATTTTAGAAGTCCCAGTGACCCATGTGTAGCTGAGGTTGGGAGCCATGGCTTAAAAAGTCCCTCCACACATTCAGAGACTTTACCTGCCCCTCATGGGCCTACGTATGACACAGAATCTCCTTTTACAGGTGAGGAAGCCAAGGCCCAGGGAGAATAAATGGCCCCTATGAGGTCAACCTCTGCTCATGAAGAGGAAAACATGAGAGCCTAGGACTCCTGGCATCAGGAATCAGTGATCCCACCTGCACCAGCAGTTCTGCATCCCTATGGGTTTGCAGGTGTGGGGGTCTTCTGGGCACCTGCATGTCAGATAGCATCAGGTGGCCTCGAGAGGGTGTGCATTAGAAAGAAGGTGTGCATTGGAAAGAACCTGGGATGAGGCGGCAGCTGGCTAACAATGAGTATCATCAGCCCTGTAAGTGCTGGACACCCAGCCATCCCTGTGCCATGCTCAGTGCAGACAGGCTCCCCTGCCACCTCCTCTTAAGAGCCCATCTGTGGCAGACTTGCACTTGGCATTCTGCTGGGACCACTCTCAGAACCCTGGGCACAATCTCCTTGTGTCTATACCTCTTCTGAGCTGGCTCGTCAGAGGTTAGAGTATCTGCTGGATTGCTGGATGTGTAAGGAGAGGGCCATTGGGGGTAGACAACCACTCCAAATGCAGCTGGAGATAATCAGCTCATCACCACCTCTAGGGATGCTCTGATCAGCAAGGCACTTCCCTGGGCAGATCTTTGTCAGTTTTGCCAGGGCCATGACTGGTTTTCCACCAATGCCTGGATAGGACATCTCCACGGTCTCATACAGGTTTGGGTCCAGGAGGGGCTGGAACTTGCCTTCAGCCCCAAGTGACTGTGAATAGGAGGCCCTAGGATGAGCCAAGCTCCAGGCTTCCAGGAGTAAGCAAGAGGGGGCCACTGAAGGCTCACCCCAACCAGGCCTGTGGACTTGACCATGCTCTGCTGTGGCATCCTCCAAGGCTCAGGTGATGGGATGCTGGAGTGCTCACATGTGAGCTCCAAAGTCCAGATGCTTCCTGCCAGGAGGACTGAATCATCTCCATTTTTGCAGATGAGGCCATTTTATGCACAGACAAGTTTGCTCTTATGCCCAAAGTCACACAGCAAGTGACAAGCTGGGATTCGAGCCCAAGTGGACCAGCACTCAGATCCAGCACTCTCTGCTGACCCGTCCTGTGGTCTCATGGACAATGTTGCTGCTTGTGTCAGCAGCAACCACCATCATCCCCTCCACCCCAGCAGAAGCAATGTTGTCCCATGAAGGGAGAATGGTGCTGCTCCGGGAAAGCCCAGCTCACCCAGTGCTCTGTTGAGCACTCACTGAGAAGCTGCCACATGCAAATGAGGGAGGCATGGGGCATCCTCCCTGGACCCTGCTCCCCAGGGGCTAACAGTCCACAGAGGAGAAGGGACAGGGAAGGTTATAGATAAAGAGTCCCCCACCCCGGGTTGGGGGAGGGGAGAGAGCATCCAGCTGGGTGGGTGTGTCTCAAGACCCCAAGGCAGACAAGGGGAGCAAAGGGGGTCCTGAAACACTGGCTCCTTTCCATGAGCATCCAATTGCCTGTGGCTCGTGCCCCTGCCTACAAATCAGAGGTCATATGCTCTCTAGTCCCAGAGGGCAATCCTGCTGGAAACAGGGGCCACAGGGAATTTTGCTAAAAGCAGTCTTCAGCCAAACCCCATGAAAAGGTGGTAGGCCTTGCCCACGGGTGCCCTGCTCTCGCAGCTGGGGGTGGTCTCTACGATGAAGAGCCAACAGTGTTCTTTGGGCAAGGGTCCCCTCCTGATGTCTGCAGTGCCCCCTGCTTTCTCTGGGGCTGGCCAGCAGCAGGGGCAGAGAGCAGTCTGTCCATCTACCTTGAGGCCACACCCTCCCTAGCACCCCCTGTACCAGGTGACCTAAACACCTGTTGGATGCCAGGTGGCTGTCCCTCCACCCTGCCCCAAGCCCCTAGCCCTGGCTCTCTCAATCCCTGGTAGCTCCCCTGGGTCCCCTGCTACCCCAACACGACATAGCACCTTGCCCATCAGCTCACTCTGTCTCTCCCCCTTTCCTCCAGTGTTTGGAGGAGACAGGAAATGGGAGGAGGACCACCCCACCTGAACTGGGAGTGAACCCGAAGAATCACACCTTCTTTGGGCCTCAGAGCCTTTGAAGAAAGTAATGCAAGCTCAGGAACCTGCTTATCAGGCAAGAAGTCCTGGGTTTCAGGTTATGCATTTGCATCTGGGAGCTGAGGACCCACAGGGACTCTGCTCCCAGCCCATCCGTCCACCTCCGGGCAGCTCAGCCTTGACGTCCAGGTTTCTGACTCCACATGAAGAACCACCTTGTTCTTTCCTTATCTCTGCGTAAAGGTGCCTCCATCTGAGCCAGAACTACCCCCATGCCATTCCTGATTCCGTCCCTCATGTGCACACCTAACGCTCACACATGGTCCTGCCATTCAGACCACTCAAGGTGCCTTTCTGCTGCTTACATGGAAACCCCAACCCCTTGTGCTGGGCCAGCAGCCTCCAGTTTGTCCTCTGTGAAGTGGCCCATCCTTGTTTTAAATATGCACAACGGACTGCCTCACCTCCCTGCTCACAGCCCTACATTGCAGACCCATTCCTTAGCAGACACGA
This sequence comes from Canis aureus, assembly GCF_053574225.1. Classification (NCBI taxonomy): domain Eukaryota; kingdom Metazoa; phylum Chordata; class Mammalia; order Carnivora; family Canidae; genus Canis; species Canis aureus. The sequence continues at coordinate 60,734,298 of NC_135612.1, forward strand.
CAGCTTCCCAGCATCCTACACGGACCAGCTCAGCTAGTCCCTCCTCTGCCACCCCACTGACTTCCTATTTCCCAAATGGCCACCCTGCCTCTTGCCTTGGCATGCTTGTACGTGCTGTTTATGCTGTTTAGAACACCCCCCACCCAGCACCCAGCAGGATTCCCACTCCTAGGACATTCCCCCAAGATCCTCCTCCCCGCAGGGCAACCCCTCAGGACACTCTCCTCATAGGACCCTCTCCCCGAGGACACTCTCCCGAGACACCCCTTTAAGATACCTCTCCCTAGCACAGCCCCCCAGGACACCTTCCCCATAGGAACCTCCTGGGACATGCGCCTAGGACAACTCCCTAGGACACCCTCCCAAGTCACTGTCCCCCAATCTGGATGATGGCAATCCCCTCATACAGTCTTTCATACCCCCACTCAGGCCTACCAAAACCTCCATCAGACGAGGTCAGGGCTCTGTGGGGATCCCTCCAGGATCACGTCTCCATTTGCATGCTAGGCTGGAGTCCTCCCCAGGTGACCAAGTCCTCCGTGGCCCTGAATGTCGCAGCCTTCACCCCTACCGCATAGCCCCCTTGCTGTCCCACAAACCCACCAGGCTTCCCGCAAGCACCCTCACTGTTGGAGCCTACATCCCCTTTGAGTCTTGCTCAGATATGGGCTTCCCCACCCCGAGTGCCCCAGCTCCTCCTGGCCTCCTTACCTGCACAGCACTGATGCACACTTTGTAACATTGTTCTGGTCTCAGTCCCCTCCCCACTAGCATGCCGGCTCCTGGGGCTCATCCATGTGAGCCTCTGCTCTACCCCCAGCACCCACCACAGTGCTGGAATACAGCAGGTGCTCAGGAAGTATTTGTGGAAGGCTAGGCCTCGTCCTGCCTGTTGTAAACAAGGAGATGGCACTGGTGTGCTTCAGTACTGATGTTTGTGGTTTCTATCCCTGGGGCCACGGGCACACCTAGGCCAGGCACGCTGCTGTCCACGGGGCATTCTCACCACGAGATCGGCACGCAGCAAATCATGGTGCCTCATTTTCTGGCTCATGGACTAGGAAATGCGGGAATGAGTGTTGTTACCACTTCAGAGGAATGACAGGTGACAGGAGAAAGGCCAATTTCTGACCGAGCCTCTAGCCCGCTTCTCTCCTGTTCACGGAAATCTCACGCCCGGTGGGTGCTGGGAGGGAGCCTGGCCCCAGACCAGGGCCCCGGCAGCGGTGGGCAGCAGGTGAAGACAAGCATGTCTCATCAAACACAGGACCCCACAGGGCAGGACACACAGAAGGTGACACAAAAGCCAAAGCCACGGGACCACCATCTGTGCTGCCTCAGGCTCCCTCCTCCAATCTGCTCATGTGCTGGGGCCTCAGGAGGGACCTGCATCTTCAGAAACGCTGGGTTCTCTTTCTAGGGGTCACTGAGTCTCCTGGGTGGGATCCCCAGCCCTCTGTGCCTTTGTCTTATGGGAGAGGAGGCCTACGTCACCTTGTGTTCTTCTGAGGACGATGAGTGTCATCCTGTAAGGCTCAAGACCCTCTTCATATAACAAAAACTCAACACCATCCCCTCCCTGTGTGGAAATCAGGTTCGCTGGTAGCACAGCATACCACACACACTGTCCAGGTGAGGCAGGAGGTGTAGAATAAAGGAAAATACAAGTAACTATAATACAACATGGACTTCACTGAGGCCCTCTTTGGCGGAGATGGCAGTGCCCGAAAGACGAGTGTCTTGTCACAGCTGCTCAGTCATCTGCATCTCTGCTGGGGAACGGGGCCTGAGCCACACTCACCTCTGCCTCTCTGCTGCCTAGCACCATGTCCAGCACATAGTAGGTGCTCAATAAATGTTTGGTGGAGGGATGGATGAATGACTGAATGATGAGTTCAGTGTTGGGTGAGATGTGCTGATGGTGTCATGAGTGGGATGAGTTGTGCCCCCGCTCCATTAGCCCACAGAGGCCCCGGGCGGGTGGTGGCGGGATATGCACGTGTGCTTGCTCCCGTTGGCGTCTCTGCCTCTCTTAGCTCCCTGCGTGCTTCTCCGGGGCAGGGGCTGCTCTTGTCTTCTCGGTGTCCCCTTTGGCGCCCCACACAGCGTCTGGCACAGAGTGGGTGCTCAATAAATACCCGTTGAATTTAATGCATCTCAATTCAACAAACATTTATTGAGCGTCCACTGTGTTGAGTGTCACAATCCTACCTTCCTTGGGCGCGCTACAGATGGATGTCCCAGCGATGCGGGTGGGCGTGCCTTGCTGTGTGCAAATGCTCTGTGCAATCACAGTTCTTTCCAAATGGAACTGGTGTCAAGGGAATCGCTTTGGGAGCTACTTGGGGGGAGTCGAAGGAGCCCCGAGAAAGGAGGGGACATCCCCCTCAGGTTATGAGCGCTGCCCATCCTGCCCCAATTTCTCAACAGGCTAGCACATAGCAAGGCACGCTTGATGTAGGCATGACCAGTAGCCTGCGTCCTGGCTGCTATTCCCATGCACATCAGGAAACAAGGCAACGTCTTCAGGATGGAAGTAAAGGCACAGTTGTAGCAGTTGCACAGTGGATTTCTCACTCAGAGGAACCGGCATCAGAACACCGTAGAAAGCGAAGGAATGACAGAACCATCATAATCATCTTAAGCAGGCATCAGTGAAGGGGAAGGCCACGTGCACACACACGTACACCCACACGCATACAGGCATGCACACACATGTACATGTATACCCACACGCATACACACGCATATACACGCATACATATACACACATTTCTACTTTGGAGAAGATTCCTTTGGAGGAATCTCCCCAGTTAGAGCATGGATTCTGACACAGGTGCGGTACTTCCCGCAGGCCAGGTGCAGCGCTTCCTACAGGCCAGGTGCACCCTGAAGGGGAAGCATCAGTGTCCCCACCTGTGGTTGCCCTAGCTGCTAGTGACGGGAAGACATCAGCGATGGGGAGAGGACGAGCTGAAACAAGACCTTGCAGGTGTGTGACTGGCCAGTCAAAACAGTGCACACAGCCTGTGGTCCCCATGGGGAAGGGGTGTCCTCCCACCTATGAGACTCCTGGGACAGCCCTGGGGCACTCTGTCCCAGCATGTGCGGGCAAGGAGGCAGTGCACCAGGGTGAAGGCAGCACGCAAAAGTGACAGGGAGGGTGAGCGGCACAGGGAGGCCCCCTCCTGGGCAGGCTTCTCCCGACATGGTGCCCCCCTCCTCCCTCAGATGGGCTGCAAACAGAAGTGGGGATATCTGCGTCAGCAGGAGGTGGGGGCCTAGCACCACCCAGCAAGGAGAGGATAGGAAGCCATAAAAGGCCACCCTCAGGTCCCCAGACACTGGCTTCCTGAGAGCTCCTGGGCCTTGTGGGTCACACCATGACACCCCACAGGTGCAGAAGGGTGGCCGGGGTGCTGTGGAGCCGGCGCAACAGGAGCCCATCACCTTCCAATACAACTGCCAGTAGGAGAAAGGGAACACAGAGCAGCAAGGCCCATGGTCTAGGCCCGTGGCCCAGGGCCCGTGTGCAAGTCCTATGGTGCCCAGGCCAGTGGGTGCCTGGGAGCAGAGAGGGGCTGGTGGCCGTGCTGCAGCTGTATGGCTGGTCTGTGCCATGACCGGCCCTGGACCTGGGCACCCTGCCTGCAGGTGGGATGAGCAGCCTGCTGCGTCCTTCCCAGATCTGCCCCAGGAGGAGCACACCACCACCTCGGAAGAGTCACTCTGGGGGACTTTCTGACGCAGCCTTCCCGTGGTGACATCCACCCCATGTGCCAGCCCAGAGAGCCCCACATGGGCTGGACCCCAGGCAGGGCTGGAGGCACAAGGGCTCACAGATGTCTGCTTACAAAGATCAGACACAGAACAATGCACCTTTGCTTTGCTTTGAGCTCTTCTTTGACAAATGGCAATGCCCGGGCTTCTTCACCCCTTCCTCCTCCCACAGAATACTTTCATTTGTAGGACAGGTTACAGTTCATAGTCATGAGGATGAGGATGACGATGACAGTCTGTTTGCTGAGCATCTACTATGGGCCAGGCAGAGTGCTGGCTGCGTACCTGTGTCACCTCCTCTGGTCTCTACTGACCTGGCCAAGCAGACAGGGGAAACTGAGGTCCAGCAGTGGGGAAGCGGCCCGGGGTCCTGTGGCTCATCAGTGGTGAACCCGGATCGGAGCTCAGGCCTGTCTCACGGCCAAGCTGGCATCTGTGCTCCGCCTTCTCACACCCATCTCCACCCTCTGCATCCAAGCTAAGCCTCACGCTTGTCCACAGGAGACCACCCTCTGGGACCCAAAGATAACATCCAGGTCCCCTGAGGGCATCATACCATAGCTGGCTTTTCCCCTACAATTTACAGCCTCTATAAATAGAGAACATGATGTGGAGCATTGCCCTACATCTGGAAATCACTCCTAATTCAGCCCTCCTGACCCCAGAGTCAGGCTGCTGTCACTGGTTACTGTGCTCCCTGCAGATGGGAAGGCCCCACTCCCCGGGTCCTTGCTCAGGATGAGCGCCGGGTGGCAGTGCCCTGTCATCGACTCCCAGTCTGGACTCACCAACCTGGACCATGCTTACGTCAGCTCTGGAGGGAAACGGGCTCTCAGCTTCCAGCCTGGTAGCCCAGGAAGCCTTCTTTGCAAGAAAACTCAGGAGCCTGATTTGTCCAGGAGACACCGGCACACCCACTGGCCGCAAGCTAGCTAATGATGTCCAGGGGACCCCAAACAGAAGACGGTCCTCTCTCCTAACCGGGTCTGCTCTTATATTTCTTAACGAGCAAGGCTTAGTTAGGTCTGGGATGGGTTTCAAATTGTGGGGCCCTTCTGCTGTGAGGCCTTTCATGCCATGTTTACAGTGCCTTGCTCAAAAGAACCACTCACGTGAGTAAAAGTTGTCCCCTTGCATTGTTTGGAGAGGGTCTCTATCGGTCCCGCTACTGTGGGACAAAGACTGGCTGTCTAGGTCTGGAGAGTTAGTCCTACTGTCTGCATCCCCCTTGAGAATCAGCCAGCTGGTCTTCTGCTGGGGGGGAAAGAAAAAGCCACATGAATTCCGAGGCCCTCCGCGATGACACTGCCCTGTCGCACAGGTCAGGACGGCCAGGGGCCCAACCGGCTCCTCCTGGGGGCGCCCTGGGGAGCCAAGCATGCACTCCCTCCACACACACCTCCCTCCCTTAAGGACAAGCCAAGGGGCCTCACCCTGGAGCCAGGGTGCAATGCAAGACTCAGCCCGGGGACCAAACCCTGCACCCTGCTCGCAGCCTGCTTTTTGGAGATGATGTGCTGCAGCCTGGTGCACCCTCTCCAGCAGAACCACCCAGGCCCCAGAGCCTCACTCTTTACCCTCGGACCCTTTACAGGGAACCTCTGTCTAGCCTGGTGTCGAGCCAGCACCCCAGATGCCCCCACATTGCACTTGGATTAATTCTCCTTTTTTTTCAGACATCTCCTTGGTGCCAAGAGCCATAACCCGGTTACACAGGTATGGAACATGACTTTGGCAGGAGGTGTGCTAGTCTCAGGCTGGCGGGTGCCACCTCTGAAATCTGGTCCCTGCCACGTGTAGCCTCATGGGGCCCTGTGGAGCAGAACCAAGAGAGGGATCCTGAGGTTACGGCTGGGGACTCCCACAGAACCAGACTGCCTCTGGGTGAGGCTGCTCTCAACCAGACCTGCCTCCGCATTACCTTCCTGTTATCTTGCTCGAACATTCTGTCCTCTCCATCCGGTCGCCTGACGGCTGGAAGGGAAGAGGCGGCTTGTCAAGGAGATACACCGTCTAGCCTGGGCTTCCCCGCCAGAGTACCCACTTCACATTATGTCAGAAACAGAATGGAATCAAGCCGAGGACAACAGTATGAGAGCCTTTGCAGAGCCAGGGAGCGGGACACACTAGAGAATCCTCCCATGGGGGTGGGGGAGACCCCGCGGGCCTTCACATGTGATGGTTCTTCAAACCAAGAGCAAGTGTGCGAAGTGACGTGGTCTGGAAACTCCAGCCAAGCCCCCATTCCTGAGATCAAGCCATGTTTTTAGATGCAGCCACTTGGCATTTTGAAGAACACACTCTCTAATTCCTGGTTTAACCCCAAAGTGACAGGAGGGTTTGGCCAACCAGGGCTTATTGTGTCCCACTCAGCCGGGCGCTTCATGGGCACTCCTGCTTATCCCCATGCCACCCCTTTCACAGATCGGGAGACTGAAGCTCAGAGACACGGCATGCCTTGCTCAAGACCATGCATCGGGGGTGGCAGAGGCTGACATTTGAACCCAGGTGGTCTGTCTCCGAGGTCCTCCTTCTGCCCCCCTCACTGTCTGCTGCCCACAAAACACAGAGGGCCAGTGAGTTCTGCTGCTGGAGAAAGCCCACGAAGTGGGGCAAAGGAGGTACAACATACGACCAGAGGTGACCTCAGTGGACCAGAACAAGCACAAGTTCACTTTGCCGCAGCATGTCTACCAGGAACACCATCTAGAGCTGAGAAGTGAGGTGTCTCTATTCTCTACCAGCCTTTTTTTTTTTTTGGTGGCATGGGGTGGGGGGGTTGTCACCCAGTGGGGCTGACATGATCTCCAAGCAAGTATGAACATGTAAATCACACACGAGCATCCTGACAATTCTTAGCAACCACCCGAGGACTTTTCATCCTCAGACATGGACCCCATGCATGGAACAATTAAAGGGAAACCCCAGGGTCCTTTCCCACCCCCCACGGAAACTGAGGCCACGGTAAGGACACGCCAAGGGTGGGCTCCTTACCTGCAGCCTGCGGAGGGCTTGGACCTTCCAGCCTTTTGGAGCACCCTGCCTTGTGCACCATCAAGGACAAGGCTGACATCAGGCCCGAGAGCTTGGAAATTGGGGATTGGGCTACAGGACCTTGACAAGATAAGGTCACAGTTGAAGAGTGTTCTGGATTCACGGACATTTTGTTACTGCGGACGGCTACCTGTTTCTCCTTCTTCCAGGAGAGACAGTGATTTTCCAAGGTGAAAATAAACACCCTGCCCTCTCCACTGGCAGAGACAAATTTATGGTGAACCTGCGTGAGGGGTGTCATGATGGACAGAGGCAGAGGGCAGGATGGATGCATGCCCATGGCCAGGGCTTGCCTGTTGCCCAGAGAGTGGCGGTTGCTGGGCAGCAGAGCCCCGAGGGTCTGACCATACATCAGCCGTGAGTCTTGGCGGCTACCCCACAAGCTCTAGAGATGATTAGGCCAGTGGGGACTCAAAGCTCCAAGCACAGTCAAAGTCCAACCCAGAGAAGGCCTCCAGGGCTGGGCCCTCTGGTGACGGTCAGTGAGCGCACCCCTGAGACCCCTTGGTAGCCCCAAGTGGGCCAATACGGTGGGGGTCATTTGCAAGTACAAAGACAACAAAGGGCTCTTTGGGATATGAAATCCCAGCCCCTGGGGCTCGGGCCATGGGAACCAGAGGCCACCCTGGGTTTGAGGACGTCACACAGCTGTGGGCAACAGGTTGGGCTAGATGCGTTCTGGCTGGGGAGCAACCTCATGGCTTAAGAAATGGCCCCACTACCTCATGAGGATGACAGCCCACCAGGATTTAGCAAGTTTCCTCTGCAAAGGCTCTGCCAGGTGTAATCAGCTCAGCCACACTCCATCACCAAGGGCTTTCCACGGGCCAAACGTGCCAGCCCACAACATACACTGCGGATGCCGAGACATGGGAGCAGGAGCAGGAGAATACAGGAGTCTGGCACTTTGTATTATTTGCAGCCTGCTTCCTGGATAGCTCTGAGCCTCAGTTTCCTGATCTGTAAAATGGGCAAATGACGCCCACCCCTGAGGCGCAAGGGTTGCGTGAGGTAATATATGTGGATGCTGTGATACACCAGGGAGTCCAGGTCTGAGAAGTTAGGAGTGAACAAGAGAACAGCTTTGAGGCTAGTTGGCAGCACGGTGTCTCAGAGTGTCGGGAGAAGACAGGCCTACTCAGGACGACCCAGGAAATGAGCTTGAGTGTGTCTATCCCATCAAACAAGGCGGTTCCTTCCTCCCGAGCCTGGAATCTGCCACGAGGAGCCCTCTGAGGTGAGCCTGGGGACCTCTGCTGGAGGCATGCATCCTCTGATTTTCTTTCTGGACCCATGCCCCACCTACCTTCCTTTCCCTCCCAAGACAGGACCCCAAAACCAAAAATGAGCCTCGATTCCACCATAAAGGAATCCCAGAGAGACACGAGAAGTGGTTGCTTCCCGTTTTACACCAGGGACCAGAGGAACCACGTGCATGTCCCACGGAGCCATGTGTCCTGACTGGTTTGGCAGGGCGATGGAGTGAGCACCCCTCCACTAGCAGGTGGCTGCAGGTGTGGGGCTGAGCTGCCACCCCCTGCCTTCTGGGCCCATGGCTGTCTCAGAGCCCCCCCTTGGCCTACAAATGACACAGCCAGCCCCGTCCCTGCATCTGGATGCTCAGCTTCCCGGGAGGAGGTGTCGGGGGAGGTGTTCTGGTTTTCTCTGAATTCATCTTGAGCAGTGTAAAACCGAGCATAGCGTCGCTCCATCGAGGGGACCTACCACTGGAGTGCTGCTGCTCTGCGCCCCACGTCAGCGTGGCCTCACCTAACTCCCACAGAGTCCGATGGCGAGGCAGCCTCGAACCCACTCTCGGTATGCAGACGGGACTGACCACCGCTGGAACCGCACCTGCTTCACTAAAGTCACGGGCCCCCTGACCGCCTGCAGCAGGCTCAGGAGCACCCCAGTGCCCAGGTCCTGTCTGCGCTCCATGTCCCACTGCTCCTGCCTGTCCCATGTTTGTCCCTGACTGTGCAGAAAGAGTTCTTCTGCTTCAGTCCTATCCTGCCCCGCTGTTTTCAATTTTCCATTTGCTTCCTTTCTTCTATGTTTTTCTTACTATTTTTTAAAAAGCCATTAAATCATTAAATCAAATTAAAATATTGTACTAATATAGTACAATATACTATTGGGCCCTAAATGCTGTACAGCAGGAGCAGGAGGGCCAAGGGCCAGAGGTCGGGGTTCAAACAGACCTGGGGCTAAACACTAGCCGGGCTGCAGAGCAGCCACTTCTCAGCCCCAACCTCACACTCCTCGTCCACGTGGTGCCAACCTCACGGTGGGCCGCCAGGAAAAGCACTGCCAGCTGTCGGGTGCCCACACAGAACAAGTGTACTCACAGCAGTGGCTGGAGCCCTAGCCACCCTGGCCACCATGGGGTGGCAGGCAGCCACCTCACCTCTGGAGGCTCGCCTCCCCAGAACAGGAATGCAATGTGAGCACCAGAAAAGAGTGACGCTAATTAAGAAAGACTTTCTGTGAGTGGGAGATAGGGCATCAAAAAGTAAATGCATTAATTAAAAACTCTGACTTTTAAAGTGGTTGGTCGTATTATCTTAAACTAGTTAAATGGTCCAGTAATGCAACACTATCACCCAGAGTAAGTATCTCGAGACAGATGAAGGTCAACACAGTGGCTTCTCAAGTCTCTCCCCTGAGAGATGACTGGGTGGTCACTTTGCTGAGTGGGGTCACTCATGCATGCATGCACTCACACACACATGCACTCACACACTCTCACATGCATGCTCTCATACACACACATGATCTTACCCACATGCACACACCTGCTCTCATACATGTATGATCTTACAGACATGTGCTCACACACTCACGCACATGGTCTCATAGATGCGTGATTTTACAGACATGCTCACACACACACGTGCTCACACACACACTTCTGACAGGATGTGCTCCACTTGGATGGGGGAAATCTTGTAAAATCAAAACATCTAAAATATATTGGAAACCAAATGCATCCTAACACAAGTGTTATTTTCTGAGCATTCCTGAAGGAAACCTGGTTAAGGATAGTACACACACATGCTGAGTCCCATCCCCTCCCCGTCCCTAGCCTATCCGCATTTACAAAGGGACAGGCTGTATTCATGTGTATCCCTAGAATGGGGCTGGATGCTGGGTAGAGGGTAGGTACTCTATAAAGTCTATTTCCCAAAAGAATCAACATGGCAGATTTCTGGATTAATAAATGGGCTTTGGTTATTGTTCATGGTTCAGTTGTACAGGAATCCTCTTGCCTTTGGATAGGAGAGGCCTTTGTATCCAGTTTAAAAACAACAACAACACAAGGACTCACACTGGCAACAGTAAAATAAAATGTCTTCATTGGACAATTTGGTCAAAGGACTTAGAGTTGGAAGCTCTTTGTCTTAGATCTGGCTTGTTCAGAAGCCGCTGAGCAAGTTCATCCCCTGATTTACTGTCCCTTCTGCTTCCTAAGAGGCCAGCCTGTCTTATACCATGTATATTCATTACATGTTTGAGGTTAATAAAAAGCCACATCAGCCAATGCCACTTGTGACAAGTACAAAACGCACACCTTTCCATGCAGGCTTGAACACGGGCACCATGATGGTTAAGACGGCACTCAACATAACTGCTCCTTCCTTCAGCTGGGCCTCAGCTCCCCACTTGTAACAAGAAGGGGCTGGTCTGGACAATCTTTAAGGGCCCTGGGGTCTAACTGGCCCACCCCTCTCTGATCCCCCTGGGACATCTGTGCTCCAAGCTTCCCGTGGTTGAGAGGGAATGGTAAAAGTCACTGTCTTCTGGGCAACTGAGAGTTTAATCCATTCTTTTTCTTCTTGGGAAGAAGAAGAAATGCACAAAGCATGGGGCCTATTGCAATCAAGGAAACATTAGAAATCTTGTTTGTACAATCAGACCACTGATTTATCAGTAAGTCACAGAAAGCATGTTTTTATAGGATTCCACCTAACAGTGATGTAGTTATGGATGTGGGATGTGGCCATTTTCTTTGGGTGCATCTGGACAAGAACTTTAAATATGGGAATTCCTCTTCCCATATCTCCATCATGTGCACAGTACTTTACAGTTTAGAGCATACTTCCACATTCCTTATTCCATCAGGTTTCATAACCAGCCTGTTAAGAGGGCAGGGTGGATGGATCTGTCCTATTTTGCAGAAAAGGAAACAGAGGCTCAGGATAGTAAAACCACATGCCCCAAATCACCCAGAAATTCCATCAAAAAACAGGGGAGACTTTGAGCCTTCCGCTTCCTGCTCCATGGCTCCAGCCACCTATGGCCCATGCACCTGTCCCAGGCAGACTCAGGTGGTGTGGAGGTGGGCAGTCGCCTTGGAGAGGGAAGCTAGAGGCTAAGAGAACTGCCCCCCTCCACTGCCAGACCTGTCCAGCCCTTTTGCCGATGCAACAAAACTCTGTGGCTGAAGGCTAGCTAGGATTCATTCTATCCTCAGAAATTCCCCAAACACAAGAATAAATGGCTTAATCTGGTTTGTTCTGTTTTCCAAAATTCTGGCTGGGTTGGGCGGTAGTCCAAGAAGCCTCCCTCACCACCTTGGCAGACATCATCCTGGCTGCCTCACTCAAAGCAGCATAACCGGAGCCCCGGAGACGGGCTGTCAGTGATGAACCCACACCCCAAGCCCCTTGACGTGCATCAGCCTCAGCTTCGTGGCACACGGAGGCATCCTTACTCAGAGATGCCCTCCGCGGTCTTTGATGAAGAGGCTCCCGGGGGCCCGCTAGAGAATTCAGTGTGCGCTGAGCCTGACACTCAGACTAACCATGCTGCCGCCCCATCACGGATCGGAACACAACAAAAGGAAGCATTCAGAAGCAAATGGGCGCAACAGGCATGCAGAGAACACAGCAGCAGAGGAAATCCGACTGTACCATGCTGTTTGTAGATAGGGGGTTTCCTATAGATGTTATCTTTTACGCCAGTGTCTGGGAAAGAAGAGAGAGAGAGAAGAGCAGCGTGAGCAAGCAGACCAGTTTCCATCCCCCTGCTTTTCCTCAGCAGCCGTCAGGCACCAGATCCAAAGCGGCCAGAGAGGCTCTGGCACCCCACAAGCAACTGATGCCTGGGACCCAATCTTCAGACCAAGCGTCACCCAGCCCGAAGCCAGAATCTAGCTCAAGGGGCGGAGGGAGGGAGGCAGCTCGAGTGGCCATCCGGCAGGACAGCACCTTCTCTCCAGCACATTCTCAGGAAGGCAAAAATGTCTCCCTGCTGTTTGTGAGGCTTGGGAGAAGCTCCAAAGCACGCCAGTGGGGGTGGGGGATGTGCGAACCCTCAGAATTGGGGGGATGTGGAGAGGCTCGAGAATCCTGGCAATTCCGTGCAATCAGACGCTCTGCATGGCACGCCCAACCACGCGTCCCGGGTGCCTACCTGGGACGTGGAAGTGGCGAGGCGCCTGCTGGTAGGTGCAGGGGGGAGGCTTGCTGTCTGAGAGCACCGAGAGGCTGGGGGTGCTCCGGCCACTTTCACTGCCTCCAGACGGAAGAGCAAAGGCAGGTAGAAGGGAGGAAGGGGAAGGCAAAGGAGAGTATGTCAAGTAGGAACGCTTGTTCCCAGCGGGCCCATCTCCCCTGCCTGGTTGAGCCTGCCCCAAGGCTCTGCACAGAGAAGGGAGGGTGCCCCCCACCCACATTTCCAGACGGGGCCCAAGGCTTGTTAATCCAACCTCAAGCGGACTCCTTCCAGTGGCCCCATGGCAAAGAAACAGTGGCACCAAGGACAAGGGCATGAGGGTTGCTAGTTCGTGGGGAGGTCGGCCTGGCTCTGGGCTGACTGCACTCTCCTCGCTGTTCAGCCAGGGCTGGTGCTTGAATCCAGCAAATTGCAAATTCACCAAAACTAAAGCCTCCCTCCCTGTGCATCCTTGCATAAAAAGATGCCGCTTTCTTGGAGAATCCACCAATTAGTCATTCAGAATAGGATTACAACAAAAATCCGTCCCTAAAAGCTATGAGAGACGAAGAGAAAATTGGTCCTCATTAGTGGTCATGTTCCCTAAATAAAGCTATTTTTGGCAAATTAAAATGTAAAGAATTCCCCAATTCTGGCTCCAATTTCTCATCCCATCTGGATTTGTAATTTTGACGTTGTGAACAAGGTTGGATTATCAAGTGACAGATTCAGACAGCCGCAGTTCCCCGGGTGACCCTCACCCCCCCACCCCCCGCCGCCCTACACATACCTATTTAAGGAATGACATGATAGACAGAATGCAATGGGCAATCGAACACTTTGGATGATGAGGTTTATGGCTCATTTTAGCAAGACACTCATAAGGCACGCCTCATTTCCCCTCCCGTTAGCCTCAGGAAACCCTCTGCCGCCTTAGATCACAGCCTGGCAAGGGAAGGGGAGCTCCTGACTTGGAAGGAGCCCCTGGGAGATGCAGCCGTTCAAAGCAGCAGAGCCCCGAGGTGACCAGGCTGGTGACCCAGCCCTCCCAGGGGGCCGCACGGCGTGCTCACGAGGAGGGGGCAGCGGGCGGGGCTCAGAGTGCCCTTTGCCTGGGTCGGGTGCCCCGGGAACCCAGGAGGGCACGCAGGGCAGGGGTGGGCTCAGCCCAAGCAGGCCACAACCAGCTGCCCGACCCAGGCTGAGGCCACACTGGGGGCTGCTGACCGCAGCTTGGAGCATCTTTCTGCGCCTGGGCATTGATCCACCTGTCGGCACTGAAGGAACTTCAGGTGATGACTTGCCCCCTGTCGCTGTGGGAACCCCGCCTTTCCCCGGGCCATGCCCTCAGTGCAGCACAGACCCTTCTAGAGTTCCACACCAGGCCCTGGGAGCAGGGGCCTTCAGGCCATTTCTGAGCCCTCAGGGGGGGTTTCCCCACGTAAAGGAAACCACAGATCGGCTCTATTGACCATAGAGCTATGACTGGATCCTCCCCCAAGGGCAGAGAAACACAGCAGAAGTGTGGGATTTAAATAGTCTCTTTGCACAGGCCCCAGAACAGCCGAGGACTGCCCACTTCAGTGTCATCACTGAGCTGAGTGTGCTCCTGGCACGAACTGTTGAATCTGGGAGGCTTCAAACAGCTCACTTCCTTCTGCTTAGAATTCACGGGACCTCACCCAGCTGGGTCCTGCCCGGGTGGCTGCAGACGATCAGACACGTGGGCAGGCTCCTGTCCCCCCCAGTCCCCAAACCTACCCTGCAGTGTCCATCACAGGGAACATCCTGTGTGTGCGCTGATCGATCTGGGGAGCACCCACAGTGCTCAGCAGCTACTCCTGGGGCCCAAGACCCAGAGGCAGTTGGGGACACATACGCAGAAGCAGTGGCCCATCATGCCACACACTCCTGCCATCCAGGTGTTCGGTGGTCACCAAACTCTATCACCTTGGTCCCAGGCTGAGACACCTCTCCTGGCATCCCCTCCCCCCAGCCTCCCTTCCTCTCCCATCCCCAGCAGAATCCCCTTTGCAATCTTCCCCACGGGTCCAGGCTCTTCCTGGGTCAAGGCCCCGGGGCAAAGCCTCCCTGGAAGACCCAGCCCTCTGCTAGTCATTCCACTCTCTGGACTCTCTGGGTGACTTCCTCATAATAAAACACACTGCTAACATCACCCCCGGCCAGGGGCCCTTGGAGGGCTTTGCCCACATCAGCTCACGGATGCTCACAAAATACCCACAACAGCCCTGCAGGACTTGCACCACCTGGCTGCCTCCTGCAGGAGGTATGGGGCTGGGAGGGCCTGGGGCAGGGTCCTGGTGAGGCGCAGCTCTGGCCGGCTCACCATGCCCCCCGAGGTTCCAGTCACTGCCCCAGGGGCCTTAGTGGTTAAAAACCCCAAACCACTGATGTTGCCATGGAGGCGGGAAAACCAGAGGAGAGCCCGGCTGTGCGGTGACTTTGAGAAGCCACAGAAGCCCCTTCTGATACGGCTCTTGTGGCTTCTGGAGGCAATTCAGGAAGGAGGTCGGATTCTGACCTCTACTGGTTGGAGGGCCTTCTTCTTCCTAAAATTTAAGTAAGTGGTTTATTTTGGAGCAGTTTCAGGCAGTCCAGAGGGCTCAGAAAGTCCCCCATGCTCACGTCGCTGCCACGTAGCACCACTTTGTGTTGGCTAAACGCCATCCTTTTTCAGATTTTACAGTCTCACCTAATGTCCCTTCCCTGTCCCTGGTGCCCATCCAGGACATCACGTGACATGCTATCATCCAGGCTCCTCTGGGCCGTGATGCTTTCTCAGACTTTCCTGGTTTTCAAAGATTTTTATGAGGAGTCCTGGTCAGGGCTTCTGGGCGGTGGGTGTTCCTCACTGAGGATGGGTCTGATTATTTCTCATCTCATGATTGGACAGGAACTGAGGGTTCTCGGGAGGAAGACCCCAGGGGTGCGGTGCCCTCCTGTCACATCATGTCAAGGGTACCAGCCATCAATGTGACCTGTCGCTATGATGGTGACCTTGATCTCCTGGCTGAGCTGGGGGCCACAGGCCATCTGACCCTTGACCACAACCACCCCGTAAGGTGGATGGCCCAAGGACTGGGGCTAGATGAAGAGGTGTCTCGGGGGCCCAACAGGTGTGTGGGAAGCAGGCCCTGACCTGAGGCTCTGTACCGGAAGCTCCTTCTCTCCCCTCACAACATATGGGGAGAAGGCTTGTGCCAGTAAGTGGCAGCTCCTCAGTGAAGAGGTTCCAGCAGCATCACTTCCCCTGGACACTCCATACCTGCCTACTCCTTAACAGGTGAGACGTCAAGCTTAAGTCTTACACTGCCACAGGAGAGGGACCAGGGTCTGAAATTCATACTAAATTGCAAATGATTACCACCAACACTGATGCCGTCTGCAGGTCTTGGTAGAGGGGTGTCTTTGGACATTGAGACATGAGGTGGGGAGGAAGGTATGTCTGGGATAGGGGTCCAGCAAGAAGAGAGGAAGAAAGCCAGGGACCCCTGTCAGCACATAGCCGGGTCAGGGCAAGTGCTGGCTGGCTGGGATGAGGGCATGCCTCTCCTTGGGGAGCCCTCCACCCACAGTGGCATTCAGAGAGGAATCTCCACCTAGAGGAGTCAATGATGCTAAGGATGCCATGAGAGGCCAGGAAAGGCTTTCCCGGGAAGCATGGGTGGACACAGGGCCGTGACCAGCTGGGAGGAGGACAGGCCTTGACACAGCTGGCCACCCGAATGCCCACAGGCTGGGATGCGTTACAGCAGGTGGCTGAGTGCAGGCATCAGGAGGAGGACAGGTTCCCTCGGGGTGGCCTCTGAGGTGGACTTAGGACCTGCGGTGGACATGGCTTGTGCACAAGAGCCGGACTTGGCTCTACCCCACAGACCTTTGGGATCTCAGGCCAGCACTGTCTCTCTGAGCACTGTCTCTCTGAGCCTCTCCTCTGGGGTGAGTCATGTAAAGAGGCTGGGCACTCCAACGGTCCCAAATGGCCCTGGAAGTTGGGTGTGGGGCAGAGCCACAGGGTCAGGCCTCCTCTGCATCTGACCCAGACAGATTTCTGACAAAGGGATTGGCAGCCAAAGCAGCCAGGAGGGAACCAGGACCCACCACGGGGCTGGTGCCTTTGCCTACCCAGCAGACAGCAGAGGCACCGTGCTCCTGCCCCCAGAGGATGCCCTTGGCCAGGCTATGCAATGGCTTCCAGATCATGTTTTGGTGGGCAGGGGCGGAGCCTGTCTGCATGGTCTTCCCCACCGTAGGGGTAAAGGAAGAGCCTCGCTGCTCCTGCCGGAGGTCAACACGACTGCCCCTCCCTGGCCCTCCCTTATGGGGCTGGGGAAGGGGCGCTGCTCCCCCGACCTGCCTGGAGCAGGCATGCTGCAGGTCTGAGGCACTGCCTAGGGGTCTGCCCATGGCTGAGGGCCCATCCTGGCCTTCCTCACCCTGGGGTGGTAAGAATTAGAGGCTGGAAGGTCAGAGGGGAGCAGCGGAGGACAGGCTCAAAGGGTCTGCTCCAGCCCCAGCCTGGACTGGTGTTGTCCAGCACATGGGGGACACCAGGACAGCAAGGTTACAGCAAAGACAGCACAGCCTGGCCTCGTCTCCAGGCTACCCTCTGCCGGAGCCCCCGGGGGACAGCCCCACCCAGAGCGGGGCCACGGTGGGCAAGGGGAAAGCAGTGTGTCTGTGCCGTTTGGGCCCGTGAGCCAAGGGAGAAGAGGCACCTCTTTGCTGGCCTGTCACCTAACAGGCAGATGGCCCTGGTTTGCAGTGAGTGTTCTGTGTGCCTCTTGGTGAGAGCACACTGGTCACGCGACCTCCGTGTGCCCCGTGGATGCACATGGCAAGTCCTTGCTGGCGGCTTTCCCACTCACAGGATGCAATGTTTCTAGCTTTGCTGCTTCTCAAAAGAGACAGTGTGTCCAGAAGAGACGGACCATGGGCTGTAAGGACAGGTCCCGATGCTCGGGGGCTCTGCACACACAGAGCAAGCGATGGTGACGGACAGAAGGGAACACGCAAGTCCCTGTGAGCCCCCACTGAGACCATCAGATGGGGGAACAATCCAGCTGAGCTTGGCTCGCCTCCAGGTCCCTTTGGGATGGACATATTCCACTCTGCGGCTGGACAGCATGGGGGCCTTGATGCACCTCTGGGGGCGTCAGTAAGAACATCACTGCTGCTCCCTCTGACGCCCGGAGCATCTCTCCATGGTGTCTCGGTCGGCTAGGGCTGCGGAACCGAGTGCCGCATTGGGCCGCTTCAGCAACAGATGTGTTTTCTTACAGTTCTGGAGGCTGCAAGTCCCAGACCAAAGTGTGGCAGGTCCAGTCTCTGGTGAGAGCCGTCCTCCTGGCTGCCAGATGGTCACCATGTCCTCACGTGACCGTGAGGCCCTCCCTCTGAGCACAAGCAGAGTGAGAGCTCTCCCGGTGTCTCTTCCTCTTCTGTAAGGCCTCCCATCTTACTGGATTAGGGCCTCACCTTAGTGACTTCATGTAACCCTCCTGGCCTCCCAAAGACCCCATCTCCAAATGCGGTCACACTGGTGGTTAGGGCTTTAACATATGAATCTTGGGGACACGGCTCAGCCCATGATGTACAGGAAACGAGCTTGGCCATTTTTCTGGTGTGATTCGTATACGTTATCCATGCAGGGATGTGGACGGCGGGCGGGTCTGCACCCTGGAAGGAGACAGGAGCCAGAGCCCTGCCCGGCCACCACGTGCCCCGGGGCCACGAACAAATCACAGCCCCTCCGTGCTTTTGCTTTTGCTCCTGATGATGGCTGCAAGCGATCCCTCTGCCCCACGGAGCGGATGTGGGAAGGGAAATGGGGGTAACGGGTGAAGGCTCTCAGAACAAGGCCGAGGCCACGCTAGGGAGAGCTAGCCTCCCGTCCCTGCTGCTCGCCCTCCACTCCTCACCGCTTCCCACGACAAGCCACCTACGTCCTCCTCCCAGGAACATTTATACACCAACAGAAACGGAGCCAGACTCACGAGACACACAGCGAGGGGCACGGGCTGAGACACAGGGCTCGGGGAAGCCATGCGGCGGACACAGGACAGCAAGACACAGACGTGTGGCCGGACGCCCTGCGAGTGCCCAAGCCCGCAGCACTGCGCACCTTACCTCGGAAGTAGGGGATGTAATGATGTCTGAACACGGATGTAGGGCTTGGGTGTTGGGACAGGGACAGGCAGCTACTGGTACCAACACTCACAGTACCAGCTGCGGGCAACAGAGAGCAAGTCAGAGTCCACCCCGCGCTCGCTGGCCGCAAAGCCACAAAATATTCCTAGGCCCCACTCTGCTAGGAACATTTTTGCTTCCTCTCCCGAAGAAAGCACACCTTTTTGAGGCACCTGAGGGGGGTCACCAAATACGCTTTAGACCAGTCTGCCCCAGCTTCCGAGTGAGGACTCCCTGCCCGCTGAGGGACAGGGCGGCAGCCCCGGGGCTGCTGGACTTTACCCACTGGCCCCGGAGCCCCGCCTGTCACTCCACTCCGAGGCTCCTTGGCGTCAGAGGCAGGTGGGGAGCAGCTGGCCAGACCGGGGCGAGCGCGCACCTGACAGCCACGTGGCTGACGTGCTGACATACACGTGTTGGCTCTCCAAGGTGACCGCGTGGCCAGGCACAGCCACCAAGCCCAGGTGACCCAAAACACGGTGCTCGGGGGTCAGGAGGGGGGCCCTGGGAGAGGGCACTGAGGGGGCTGACTGCCCTTCACCCTCACTCGCCTGCTCGCCTGCTCGCTCACTCACTCATTCATTTGCTCACTCACACATTCACTCACTCACACACTCACAACACACACTTGCTCAGTCACTTGCTCACTTGCTTACTCATTCGCTCGCTTGCTCACTCACACTCTCACTCATTCACTCACTCACTTGCTTACTCACGAACTCACTTATTCATTCACTCACACACTCATTCACTCACTCCCTCACACACTCACTGGCTCATTCATTCACTCACTCATTCATACACTTGCTCACTCGCTCACTCATTGGATAACTCACTCATTCGCTCACTCACTCACACACTTGCTCACTCACTTACATCCTCACTGATTCAACCACTTTCCACTTATTGAGCAGGATGTTCCAAGAACATTGCAGGGAGTCAATGCAAATAACTTTGCAAATGAATGAGTTGATTTTTCCACAAAGGCTGTGAAAATTCGAGCTGTAGTCCATGGATGTGGAAATGGAGTCATGCGGCAGCTGGCCACGGAGGAAGCAGCTTGGAAAAACCCCTCACGGAGGCAGTGTGTGCATGGAGTGTCCCTGTGGCTTTGACACACCAAGGGCAACGATGAGTTTTCAAAGCTAAGGGCAAGCAATACAGAGCTGGGCGCCAGGCAGGGAAGGAGGTGGACTGGGAGTGGATAGCACCCTGCCCCAGGCATCTCCCTGCTGGGAGGGGGCAGTGGCCTCTCACCAACTGTCGCATGGGGATGACTGTCTTTGGGGCCACCGACCCAACTACATGTGAAGTGTCAACAAATATTCTAACCTTTTTTTGGCCATAAATGCTACCCTCACAGCTCAACCGCACCCCCCCCCCCCCGGACCCACATGAGCCTGGGATGAGTAGACCTCTGGTCTCCCCCATCGATGCTGCTTCACCTTTCTGATATCTCTTGCCACTGAAACACCCGCTAGATTCTAAGTCTTGGTGCTGCCTGCGTGTTTCAGCAGACGTCCCCTCTAATTATTAGGGTAACCAGCTGCCTGTGTTCCTCCCTCCCAGACATGAGAGGGGCCAGCCTTCATGGACACGTTACAGGGACAGGCTTTCCCATCACTTACTGGCAATCCCACACCCGGCCCTTGAGTAAAGGAAGACACAGATTCATAAGAGGGAAAGAAACACGTACAGCTTCGCTGGGGGGTAGAGCAGCCATGGGGTTTAAGTACCTGGACGGCTGTAGTGCTGGGGCGACCGTGAGGTCGGAGTGTAGCGCCCGAGACTGACTGACCCAGTGGAGCTGGGGCTGGAGGTCCGGCACTGCTTGTAGGAGCGGTCATCCTGATCCCCCTGGGAGGGAAGACAGCCTAGTGAACCCCGGAGCCGAGGGCACTGCCCCCACCACCACCCCCATGCCACACATTCACCCTCCTCCCAGTGTTTGACTCAACGTGGCCCCAGGATGAAAGCCTCTGCACCTGCAGGGCACACCTGGAGAGCCAGGGAGGGGCCTGGCCTTGTGCCAACACTCCCCTTGGCCTGAGCACAGTCCCCACGCCCCCAGGTCCCAGGGAGCAGTGTCTCCATCAGCCCCTCCCTATGTCTGGGCTCCCAAAGATGTGGTAGAGGCACCTGGCTCCTCGACACCCTCTTGGGGCCCCACCAGCCCCGTCCTTTCTAGGACCCAAGCTCCTTACAACCGTGACATTTTGAGAGATTTGAGAACCATGAGATTCTGTGTTCTCCTCCCCCCTCCTCCCACTCAACAGGGGCTCCCGGGTATAGGAAGTAGGAAGGCACCCCTCCCCGGCCCGAAGGCCAGGTTGAGTCAGACCCACAAACACTGGCCCACAAGACTCCATTCAAGCAGGATGAGCAAGTGTTTGGAGTGGTCAGAGCAGGTGGCAGGTGGTGTGAGATGGCATGACACCGTGGTGCAGGGAAGAGCAGGCTGCTGGGCCCATCACAGCCGGGCACGCTGGCCGGAGTTGTGAGACAGCCCAGCCCAGCATCCCGCCGTGGGGTGGACACTGTTGCTTTGCCCCTGAGGCCAGCACAGGGATAAGCACACAGGAGATGAGAGTCTGGGTCTGGTACTCACAGCTCTCACCCTTTCTGAGCTGACCTCTGCCCCCTAAGAACCAGTGGGGCCACTGTCCCTAACTCCTGCCTGTGCCCCTACCTCCACACTTTGCCCAGGCCGGCCCTCGGGCTGGGATCGCACCTGCCAGCTGTCACCTGTGCTCCACTCTGAGCCTGCCTGGCCCGTCTCACCCAAGGTGATGGGCACTCTCTCCCCAGAGGTAGTGGCATCTCTGGGCATCCTCTGCACACACAGCCTCACCGGCCAGCTTCCACCCCAAGGGCGTCCTGTCCTCGCCTAGCCTGTCTGGGGCTTGCCGGCCACATGTGGTTTTCGAGGCTGGGCATTGAGGGCCGCTCGTCCGGGCTGGTTGCCACATTCCTGGATCTGAGGGTTTGGTGCCCATGCAGATTGAAGTCTAATTGGCACCTGTCCATGCCACTGAGTAGCTTTGAGAAACAGGAAGACAGAGCTGCTGACTATAAATGCTCTTAGATAGGGAAATGCTTCCAGAATTTTCATCTGCGTGGATCCAGGTGCTTCAGAGGTTCCACTCAGAGGAGTGTGAGGTGGGCCTAGGCTAACCCGGCATCCTGGGCTTTTTCCCTACAGGAAACCAGGACCCAGACCTCGAGAATGCCATGTCCATATCGGCGACTGCAGGGCCAACAGGTGTACTGGGGAAGCATGCAGATGAGACCTGATTATAAAAATAACCAACACCAAAGACGGCACTTCAGGTTCCGAGGACCATGGCCCCAGACCTCACAGTCAAGAGCCACAGAGGCCCTCCTGGGGGTGCCGTGGGCGGTTATGTTTATAACCCGGGTGGCAGCACCACAAGCCAGGGGGGGCATTGGCTGGGGGGCAGGCAGTTACCTCGGTCGGCGTTGGCGAAAGTACCTGTGGGGACTGTGGACACAACACACAGAGTGTCCTGTTAGTGTCTCAGCACCAGGCAGTCACTTGTGGGGGGGACAAGAAACAGCATAGGGCACAGACGTCCCCGTGACCAGCCCCTCCTCCATAGGGAAAGGAACCCCACCCCAAGACACGACACAGGATTTCAGAACCTTCTTTTTGAAGACATACAGTCAATGGCACCCCAAGAAAGAGGTTCCCAGGACACTTCTTCACACCAACCCTGGAGTGTGCCTCCATCCTGGCCCTCCTCGATGCCCACTGCTCTCCCATGAGGACATAATTTCCAAGAGGAAGACCATCAGTTCAGGGCACAGGGTGGCAACATCCTATGAGCCTAGCAGCCTTGGTTTTCTCCAGAAAGGAAAGACAAGGGGCCCAGAGAAAAGAGGGCCTTTCTGGGCCTCAGGGCTTGGGGTGTCCCCTCTCCATAGAATGGAAAGGGTAAGTGTCTCCCAATCTTCCCATTTCATGGAAGGGGAGATCGAGGCTCAGGGAGATAAAGCCAGGTCTCTGAGCATTTCCCTGCCGGAATCCTGCATTGATGGCAATTGCCAGGAGGCTGCCATTCCCAAGAAGCCGCCAGAGCTGTCCAGCCTGAGGCCCGTGTCTGCTCAGCTGACCCCTGACCCTCCTTCTGTGGCTTCCTGGCCCCCACCCCATCATCTGCCCACAGAAGAGCCCCCACAGACACCACCACCGAGCAAGCTCCCAGACACAGTGTGGCAGGGTCTGGAGAGGGGACAGCCCTGGGGGGCCTGAGATGGGGGAGCAGGGGGCCTATGACGCCCCCCAGGTGATGGCAGAAGCCGGCGTGGAGGCCACGGTGACCAGGGCTGGCTGACCTGGCCCCAGTTCCACCTCAGCCTCTGTGAGCTGCATGGCCCTGGGCAGGCATGTCCCCAGAGCCTGGTGCCCTCCTCTGCATCCTAGGACAATCGCTCCCACAGCATGGGGCGACAGGACGCACAGGACAGTCTGGGACAGGGTTGGGTGAGGAGGCCGGAGGGGTGAGTGGTGACCCTGACAGTTCGGACACAGCTCAGCCACGGCAGTGTGACCGGCCAGTAGACACAGGATTTCTGTCCCCCTGGGCTGTCCAGCACCTGGCAGGAGAGCCTCAGTGTGTGAACACATCTGTCCCAGGACCGCACGGCCCTCCCTTCTCACGTCCCCACACCCCCTGGCAGGAAGCACTTGTGGTGCACAGACTGTGCACCGTTGGAGGCATGTGGTGTTGGGAACCTCACGGCTCAGGCTCCGTGTGTGGCTCACCTCCTTGCATGCAAGGCTGTGCTCTGTTTGTGTGCTGACATTCAGGGGACCCGTAAGGAGCAGAACAGAGGGTGACCAGGCTCCACAGCCACGTGCACATGTGGCACTCACAGTGGCCCTGCCTCTGGCTGAGGACCCATGAGCCAGTCAGCATAGAAAGCTCAAGCTCCAACCAGGGAGGAGATGTTCCAAGGCTTCCAAGGGGTGGAACCCAGGCCTCTAGATCTCCCGCGTCTCAGAGGAAGCATGAAGGGCAATTAAGGAAACAGCCAGCATGTGGTCTTAGGGGGCGGAAAGGCCCGGATTTGTCCAGCTCTGTGGCTCACCACTTGGGGGACCCTGGCCAAGTCAGCTGACCTCTCTGACCCTCTTCCAGGGCTGTCCACTGCAGCGCAGACCAGATGCTGGATGATAAAGCCCCACGCACAGCACAGCTCAGACACATGGTAGGTGGGTGCAGATTGGGACACCACGGCCACACCCGAGTCTGAACACCACCAAAGACGGGGGAAAATCAGGAGCAGACTCCATGTAAAATGGAGAAGAGCCAAGAGGAAGAAGTCACCAGGGAAGGACACCACCCACGGGACACTAGGGAAGCGATCGCTGGTGGTCCAAACAGGTGGCCCAACCAGCTCCAGGAAGTCATGAGACAGAGGGGCAGGCCAGCTGCCGGGGGTGGCAGCCAGGCCAGGGATGTTTTGGAAGGAAGAAAAGGATCCATTTTATACAATATGTGAATCATCCCAAATTTGAGAAAACGGGGAGACTCTCAATTGGTTCTCAGCACTTTCCCCAACATCAGCACATTTCCACCCTCCATCCTGCCAGGATGAGCAGAGCCTCTTTAAGGGGGATGCGCACCGGCCACCAGAGGGGATTACGGGAGGCGGGGGTCAGAGAGGGCGGAGGCGGACCGGGCCTGCCGGGGCGCACCACCCGCCGCGGGGGCGTACCTCGTGGCAGCTCTGCCTGCCGGCCGCCGAGTGGCTGATGTACGGCGAGTAGGAGATCATGTCGGGGCGGTCGATGTTATAGATGGCCTTGCTTTTAGGAAGAGCCGCCAAGTCCCTGTAGTCGAGAATCTCATCGCCCAGCTTCGCCTGAGAGAGAGAGCAGAGGGCACAGTAGATCTACGACCCAGAGGGCGGCAGGTCTGGCGGCCGCGTGGACGGCGGGACCCCCCCAGGAGCAGGCTTGGGGAAATGCAGGGGCAAAGGCACGCGCGGGGGCTCCTCATGGTCTCACGGGCCTGGGTCCCTGGGCCCCGCCAGAGAAGACCACAGGGTCCTAAGGAAGAGTGTTCTCTGAGCCTCCACTTCTCTCCCTCCCCAAGCGGGAGGGAAGGTCATGTGGGACAGCTCCAGGGTCACAGGTAGAGCCGGTGAGCTGCCTGGCACAGAGCCAGCACACAGCGAGACTCAGTCCATGGCCTAGACACGTGTGCATGCACAGGTGAAAATGCCCACGTGTGTGTGTATATACAAATACATGGATACATCTGCATACACACATCCACAAGCACACATAACATGCATTGTGCATGCACACAAACACATACACCCATGTGTGAGTACACACAAATATATAGCACGTGAAAACACACCGACATACAAACATACATGTGCACACATGCAGGCAACATATGGGTAAGCGTGCAAACACATACGTGTTAAAATAGACATATGCAGACCCTTAAAAGTCACACACATATACATGTGTCTACATGCAAATACACATACACATTCATGCATATGCACACCTATGACATGTACGTGTATGTGTGCATTTAAGTATACATATAGTGTGTACACACATGCAAGCACCGTATATACACTTATGCACATGCACATAGAGGATGTGCCCAGGACTATGGACTTATTCATACCCACGGCCAAATACTAGGACACACTAGCACATGTACTTGCACAACTTGTATATGCCCATACCCTCTCACATACCCACACTTGCAGACATACCACATACCCTCCTACACAGACCACATGCTCACTTTCTCACTCATCTCTCACGCTAGCATACGTGCTCACACACACTCCCACACCAATCCACATTCACACCCCCTCATGCCCACACCCTCACACATACACACTTACACATAGTCACACACTGGCACACATACTCATGCCCCCAAACTCACACCCACACACTCCCATGCAATGGCACATATTTGCACACACAATCACACTCACCCAAACTACACACACACACCCATGGTCACACTCACGTTTGCATGCACATGTACACACACAGCAGTGTTGAGCACTTCAGATATGGCAGCAAAGTGCCTGACACTTGATGGGCTAGCTGGGATATGACCTCAGGTAAGGCTAGGACCATACCTGGCCCACAGCAGGTGCTCACTGGTGACATACTTGGAGCCGCTACATTTGCTCAGGTGAGAGCCACTGACCACTCGCTCCCCTGTGACCTGTCCTTCCCCTGCATCACCTCACCACTCCCAGGCTATTGCTCTGGCCCCTGCCACTCCTCCCTGGCTCTGGGGCCTGCCTGGGAGCACGTGGCTGAGACAGGTCCTAGAGCTGTGCAGGACCACACACACACACACACACACACACACACACACACACAGCTGTCACGGCAGGGACGATGATCTGTGTCGGTCACCATGCTCCTGTTGTGGGTGCCAACATTCCCATCCATCCTGGAGGGAACACACATGGTCACCTCCTCCCCACCATGTCTCCCTCTCAGGATTCATCTCAGTCTGGCCTTGTCAGCCGTGGGCAAAGTTGGCAATCAGGCTGCCCGACTAGCTCGGCTCTACCTAAACCCCAAGAGAACCTTCTGCTCAAGCCCAGTGTTCCCAGCGACCGAGCCAGGGCCAGCATGGGGCCCACACTCTCTCTGCAGTGGGACTAGCTGCCCTGTTCCAGCCCAGGTGGCTCTGGTCTAGGCCCTCACTGCTCTCATCTAGACCTGGTAAGAGCCTCCTGGCTCTCCTGCTGCACTTGCTCTGAACAAACATCGCCGACAGCACCTGCCGACACCACGAGCTCTTCCCTGGGATGACACTGGGCTAAGTCTTTCATTATTCACTCACCAAATATTCACAGTGAGCCCATGATGGTAGCACCCACAGTTACTCCACTTCCTAGACATGGAAAGCAAAGCCCAGAGAGGATAGGTAGCTCACCCAGAGTCACAGAGCCAGGGAGGTAGGTGGTGGGAAGAGACCCGGGTTGTCTGACTCCAGAGCCATGCTCCCCACCATCACTCTCTTCTCTGCCAGGCCTGTGTCTCTGGAGCTTGAGCAGCAGCACACTGCCCTCCAATGCAAATCTTCCGGCAGCCCCTCTGGGTGGATGATGCAAGCCCTTGCTGCAGCCCCCAAATGCAGTGTTGGCATTCCTGGCCTGCTCCCCCTGAGGCTCCGCATGCCAGGGTTCAGTAGCCCCTGCCCACCTCCACTAGGAAGCCTTCTCAGACCACCTGACTCCAAGGCTCTCATGAGTTGGTGAGTGCTCCTGGGGTAAACACTGCCATCTGTGATGTAGGTTGAGAGTGAACATCTGATGTCTCAGACCTCTGACTCTTCCCTGTGGAGCCCTGGGCAGGGTTCGGAAGTCCTCAGCTCAAATTCTAAGTCTGTCATTTGTAGTCAGGATGGGCCTTGATCAGAACTTTTGAACTGCTCCTCAGAGGCTCTCATGCCCATGCTTATCCTAGTGGTTTACCCTTCCGTCTATGCGGAGCTCCTTACAGCTCCCCAGCCACCTGGAGCCCAAAGACCTGGCACCTGCTGCTGTCTCAGTAATGCCCCTCCTTGACCTCTGTGCCTAGCTCACCCTCTGGTTCTTCCAGACTCCGTCCAGGTCCCCCTCTCGGAAAGACCATCCCTGTTTCCCTCCACCATCCGGCTTGGATGTTTGTCTCCTTTAAAGGTGCTGACGTTGGTTGGCACATCTGTCTCCCCTGCTCTGGGGCTGGCAGCTCCCAGGGATCCAAGACTCTATCCGATTCATCATAGAGTTCCTCGCCCTAATCTGTGCCTGGCACAGCAAGGTCCTTGGGACATGCTTGCCAAACTGAAGTAAAATCCATGGGGCATTTGTTAAATCAGCTGGATTCTCTGGGCTGTTTTACAAGACGAGAACATCACCTATGTCTTGTCTACCCGCTGGATTTTGTGAACATCAAATCAAAGCTGACACTGGAATGAGGGGCGAGGCAAGGCCTGCACTCATAGGTCCCTATGCAGATGGACCCCCTTCCCTGCCTCGGGCCCCGCTACCATCAGAGCACATGCCCGCCTGTGGCTCTCAGCCCTGCAATACACGGGTCAGCAAGGCTGGCCCTGCCCTGGGTTAGCCCCCAACAGCAGGGATCAGAGAGGTGGCCTGATGGCACCAATACTGCCCGCTCCCACCCTGGACAAGAGTTTCTGATCCTGGCTCCCCGGCATCTGTCCTGCCCCGTAGGCTCACAGATCCATCCTGTCCCATTGCCAGCCTAGGGGCGGTTGTCGTGACAACAGGCTATGCTCTCTAATTGGTGGAAGGCCACCGGGGTATGTAGGTGTTCATGAGATTTCTCTTCACTTATTCCTCTCCCATGCTCCATCTAGCATAATAAACAATAATAGTATGTGCCCATATACCACAGAATCCTCACAATAAGCTGTCATAATAATACATTATCATGTAATAATGTTGATTTTATGCTATGCCTAGTTACTGATTTACTGCCATGGTGAAGAAAGGTTACAATAAAATATCATGACCTCATTTGGGTTAAAAAAAAATTACACACAGAAAAAAGAGACCTAAGGGGCGTGCCCCAAAATACTAGCAGTGGCTACTCTGGCTGGTAGGAGAGTGAAAGCTATCCATTTCCTCTTGCGCTGACGGGCTGCCGAGCAGCTGGCATCCTTCGGGGACCTGAGCACCCTCCCGAGGCCCAGCACTGAGCAGTGTCAGGTGCACAGTAGGCCAGCAACAGATGCCAGCAGAAGACCAAAGAAAAAGCAGGGCAGAGCCCTGAGAGATGAAGGGCTGCTTCACCAGACGCACAGCTCCCTGGTGAAGGATTCCATGGGTGTGTGCCGACTGGGTGCTCACACCACCCTCATCTTGGGGGGAGAGCCGGGGTGCTCTGGCCTGTGGCCTGCCAGGCAGATGTGGACAAGTTGGGCACTGGCCATGGTGCATGGACCCCACGTGTTGGAATTGGATGTGTGTGCTCTTGGGTGGAGGCTCCCAGGTTCAAGGCTGTGTTGCAAATTTCTGCACATCTCTGAATAGCATCTAAGTGGGTGAAGCGACCCCAGGAGGAAGGAGGAAGAGTGTGGGATGCACCCTGCTGTACCCTGCACTCATTGCACCTCCATGGGTTCGGTTCAGATGCAGGAGACTGAATTAAATTAACTTGTTCAAGGACTTCTGTTTAAAACTGGCATCCAGGGCACCCGTATTCGCCGAGCAGGAAGTTTATCGAAGCTGATACCATCTGCCTTGGTCGAATGCACACCCAGTAAGCTCCACTGTGGACTGTCACAGGGCCTTTAAAGTAGCTGGGGCCACAGTGGTCAGTGTCCCTGCTCACTGCACGGTCATGACAGTACCTAGGTCCTTGACAAACACCAGTTTGTTGAAAAGGTTGCTCACACTCAGCGAGCAGTTACTACAGGCCACACAGTAACCACCTGTGAGCACTGCCCACACCGGGCGCCCCACGAAGCGCTCAACAGATATGGTCTGACTGAAGTAACAGGGATCATATTTAGGATCTTCCATGAGGTTGATGGGATCATGGGCTGAATTATGTCCTGCCAGATACGTATGTGGAAGCCCTCACCCCCAGGACCTCAGGTGTGACCGCGGTTGGAGATGGGGTCTTTGCAGAGGTGATTATGATCAAACGAGGTCACTAGGATGGACCCCGATCCAATCTGACTGGTGATCTTATAAGAAGAGATCAGAACACAGACGTGCACAGAGGGACGGCCACGAGAGGAGACTTCAGGTCAGTAGGGGGGCCTCACTGACTCCCAGCTTCCCGGACTAGGAAAGACTACATTTTTGTGGTTGAAGCCACCTGGTCTCTGAGATTTATTTGCAATGGCGGCCAAGCTACGAGCACAGATGTCACACTGATCATTGTGGTGAGCATTTCCTAAGTCCTCCTTCTAGCCCAGGGCTGCACTCAGGGCTCCCACGCAGTCCCTCAGTGGGCCCTGGACAGCAGCGACTGTGGGTCACTTTGGTACAGATGAGCTCTCAAGGCTCAAAGAGGCTAGCTCCTCACCCAAGGGGACACAGCTGGTCTGATGACTTCATACCGCCTTTCTGAGCCTCTGAGCACACATTCACAAAGCGCCACTCTGCGATTCACCCTCCGGGCTCGCAACGGTCATGCTCACCCAAGGACTAGAGTATGTGGTATTGTTACCTATCAGAATTAGGGTCAGGAATGCCTCTGCATCCAACTAGTATGAGATTCAGGGCTGAAAAGGTATCAGGAAGAGCAAATCCAACCCCCATTGTATCATAGAAAACAAACGTCCTGACCGGGCGGGAGGGGGATGGGAGAAGCCACGTGCCCCAAGTCACCTGCTCTTCCTTGCAGGAGCGGAGCCAGGCCCAGATGCCCAATCCAGGGCTTGCCCCTTCTCTCTCCTTGCACCTTGAGTCCTGGAGCTCTTCCCCCAGATGATGAAGTCTGGTACTTACAGGAAAATCCGCACAAATAAATTATGCACACATACACACACGCACACACTCATATGCATACACATACCCATGTGCACAGGCACACACCCATACACATCCCATATGCACATACACACAACCATACACACACATCCCCATACACAACCACACACACACATCCCCATATGGACACATACACACCTGTATACACACACATGCACACATACACGTACACACACCCAGTGCACAAACACACCCCCATATACACACACACCCATATACACACATATATACATCCATATGCACACACATACACCTGTACACATACACTCATATGCACACACTTATACACACATATACCCATATACACACATACACACCCATATGCACACCCCACATATACCTGTACACATATACACCCATATTCATACACATACACACCCACAGGCACACATACACCCATATGCACACACACATATACCTATGCACACATATACCCCTATGCGCGCACACACACACATACACACACATGCATACGCACATACACTCTAATAAAAATGGGATTGCGTAACATAAATTATCCTCACCATGCTTTTCATAGGAGCATGTTAGAAACACCACTCAGGGTAACAGGGGCAGATCTGCACCAGTATTGGTAGCGCCTGCCCAGTCCCATGTGCGCCCAAGGATTATTTATTCAGGCAAGCCTTAGCTTAGCTGTCCTTAGCGGGACAGGGACAGCATACTAATCTGACACCACTGTGGACCACAGTGTGAACACATCTCTGTGCCCCATTGCCCTTTAACAGGGTAGCACAAGAGTCCTCACCTAAGGCTCCGAGTCAGCCTCACGAAGTCTGCAGCAGGCTGTGCCCCACGGCAGTGGCGAGAATACTGGCCCTGCACCCCGAAGCCTGAGGACACCGCAGCCCCTGAGGGCACCCCCAGCAATGCCCCAGGCCCCGACTATCCCACCACCTACCCCCTGGCCCTCCAACTCACATAGATAACGCGGCTTGGAGACCCCGAGGTGCTGGAAGCAGGTACAGAAATGATGCTCTCTGAGGAGCTCCTGGTTTCCTGGAAAGGAGGAGACAGGAGACTGAATACAGAATATGTTGATGCCAGAACCTTCCAGATGCAATTATCACAGGTCACACTCCAATAGAAATGCCAGTAACGAGATTTTTTTTTTCTGCAGGTTGAAAGAATTCTTAAAATAAACACACAGGCTTGAATGAGCTGCTGGAAAGCTATAATCAGACAGACGCAGCAGGTGCCACCCACTACAAGCACAGCAGTGAGCTCTCTGCATGGTTGGAAACATTCTGATGACCGCTCGGCTTGCACGCACAGAAATTATCTGTTTTTTTGGAAGGACAAGAGCAAGTGATGCATTTTCAAGTGATTCTGCACACTCTGATGGCAAAGGCCATCGCTTTTACCCAGAATTTTGCTGCTCAGAGATGTTATTTTCCAGCTAGGTTATGGGGCTGGAGGGTTATTGTTCGTCCTACCAGCCCGATCCGCTGCTCTCAGAGTCTGCAGCCACCACCCCTGTGACTTGTTCCTCGAACGTCCATCCCAACCCTCCTCCCTCCCCAAGCACATCTCCTGCTTCCCCTGAGGTGCTGATTTCCTTGGCCTCTCCTCTGTCCCCAGCATCAGGGCCATCCACCCCTGGACACTCTCCCTCTCGTCCTACTCCCTGGCCTGAGTCTCTCCCCACCTGCAGGGCGTGACCTGGCAGCTGCCCGCCCCTCCTGCTCCAGCTTCAGCCCTGACTGGACCACCCACCGCCTGGCTTTCCCAGGCCTCCCCAGCCAAGAACCCGGACCTGCCTCCCCACCCTGCTGGCAGCTCCCGCTGCTGCCTCCTTTCTGGCTGCCAGCCCTCCTGGCCCACAGCCTCTGCAGTGGTGCCAGCAGCTGGAGAGGGCCATGTCAGAGGCTAAACTGTGACTCCCAAAACTCATATGTTGAAGCCTTAACCCATCATTCCCAGGAACGGGACCATGTTTGGAGAGAGGGCATTTAAGGATGTAATTAAGGTAAGATGATGTCACTAGGGTGGGTCCTGATCCAATCTGATGAGGGTCCTTATAAGATAGAGGAGATCGGGGGACACCTGGGAGGCTCAGCGGTTGAATGCCTGCCTTCAGCTCAGGGTGTGATCCTGGAGTGTCAGGATCGAGTCCCACATCGGGCTCCCTGCATGGAGCCTGCTTCTCCCTCTGCCTGTGTCTCTGCCTCTCTCTCTGTGTTGTCTCTCATGAATAAATAAATAAAATACTTTAAAAAAATGATAGAGGAGATTGGGACACAGACACGCACAGAGGACGACCACGTGAGGACACAGGAGTAGGCAGCTATAGACTCACCGAGGAAGGAGGCCTCAGAGAGAGCCACCCCTACCCGCACTTTGAGCCAGGACCCTCAGCCTCTGGGACTGGGAGAGAATAAATTTCTGCTGGTTGAGCAACCAGACTGCAGCATTTTACACAGTGGCCCCAGGACACTAACATGGGCCGGGGAGCCCTCCCCTCCCAGCTGGATGACACCCGGCTCCTCCTACACTCAGCAGGACACCACCAAGGACAGGACAACACGAGATGCAGACTGGAGGCCACCATGGCGGTGGGAGGGACAAACCTGTAAGGCATAGGGAGTGGCGCCCCGGGACACTTGGTGGCAACCCTGGGCGTGCATCTGGGGAGGAAAGAGAAGAGGAAGAGGGGGTGATGCTGGGGCTCACCTCCTTACCTGCCCACGCATCAGTGCTGGCCTGCCCCCTCCACCCAAGCTCCTGGTTATGCATGGCCAGCTTCCTCCAGGACCAGGTGTGGGGCCGCCCCTTCCCCTCAGGACCTGCTTTGTCTCCCAGGGCCCCAGCTATATCCAACCCCACCACAGAGTCTCAAGTCCTTGGCTTTCTCCAGGTAAGACACAGCATCACATGCTATTTGCAGAGAGGATCCCCAGACAGCTCACAGGTATGTTTCCCCCTGGGCCTGTGCTCCGGTGGCCCACCCTACTGGCCCCAAATGAGGTCCATATGCATTTTATACATTTGGAAAAACCCTTTGAGTCTCTGCTTCCTTCTCTATAAGATGGAAAAACCTTCCTAAACTTTCCTTTTCTGAGGATCTAACCCGAGAGATGACATGTTGGGGGCTCAGTGCTGATGAATTGTCTTCACTTTTACTTTGGCTCAACTTGGGCTCAGGAGTGCCTCCCGGCACGGGGGTGACACCACCCTGACCAGGCGCTTGGGCTGCCTCAGTGGCTGCTGGGCCTGCGTGTGCTCCAGTGCGTGCAAGGCATCCCCAGCCGGCAGCCCCTCACGCTCTATGCCCTGTCCATCCCCAGACGTGAGGGAGTGGGGTCCCCGGCTTTCTCTCACTTTCTATCTGGACTCCAATATGCCCAAAGCAGCCCCACAATTAATCAATACCCACTTGTGTTCTCGGGGCTTGTTCACACCCACAGAGACAGACAGGGCCGGGCTGCTGGCCCACAGACCCATCCCCACTCAGCCTGGCCCAGGCAGGCACAGTCCCGTAACAGCCTGGTTCTCATGGGGTCACATACAAGTCACACTGACATGGTGCGAGGGACCCGACTCCCACTCATCTCCATGTTAAAGCCACGAGCCCGAGGTCACACAGCGGGGCAGAGGCAGAGCCAGGCTGCAGCACAGAGGCTTGCTCTACCTCCCCAGGATGCCGCTAGGAATTCTGTGGTCACCCACGTTCGGCCAGCACGCCCTTGTGTTTGGGCCTCTCCGGCTGGTCCCCCCACAGTGGGTAGCTGAGACCTCTGTGTCCAGGGTGAAAGGGGGGGCACTGCCTCTTGAACCTGCAGCCATGGTGCTCGCAGCCTATGGAATCGGCCAGGCCAGCCCAGGCTGCCTCCCTCCCACCAAGTCCGCTCCCCCCGACCCTACCCCAGACCTGGCCTAACCCGCCCCCCTCACCGTGCACAGAGTGCCTCTCCAGCCACCTGGCAGGCTGGGGCCACCCCCTGCCACGACTCTCAGATCACTGGCTCCACAGGCACAGGCCTTGAGCCTGAAAAGGCCGGGCCCTGTGACTCACCTCCAACACCACCTGCCGAGGCTCGGCTCCAGTAAGACATCACCTCCCTGCATTCCACCCCTTAGGCCCCCATTCAGTTGCTCTGTCCCTCCCTGTCGCCCCTGAAGCACCCTGCACCCCGGAGCCTGCCCACCCCACTAGTTGTCAGGGGGCACCTCTAGACCACTCTTTCTCATCTCTGCATTCCACCAGCTAGCCAAGATACTCAGTAGGCGCTCAGCGGCTGGCTGTGTGTTGAATGATCACATGACCCAATGACCAAAGATGCACCAGGGATGGGCAATCAGGGCCACAGCCTTCTGGAAGGTTTTCCTTGGGCACCCTCAGCAGACACCCAGGAGCCATCGTGTCCCAAGGGGTGGCCATGCACCAGGGGTATCCAGTCAGGGAAGACAGAGGGGCCTCCCACTCCTAGCCCATCTTCACAGGGAATCCCAGTGCTGGCTTCTCTTGCTGGAGAACAACTCAGAGGCACGGACTGAGCTGGTCCCAGAGCCACAAGGAGGAGCACTTGTTAAATGACTGGTTACTGGTCAGTTAATGGTGAGTTAGCTCTTGTCTGGGTTACCAGGTAGCAGTAGAGCCAGGTCCTCCTGAGGTGGGGGGGCTACTTTCAGAGAGAGTTAGCAATGCCTGCACCCCCTCTGCTGCATTTCTCAGGGGCCTGCCCGGCCGAGCTGACCTGCAGCTGACCAGAGCTGGCTGCTTCATGCTCCTGAACTGGCTTGCATGAAATGAACAACACAGAAGAGTACAGCTCCGTCTTCCTGTTGCCCAGGCTGGGAGCAGCCAGCCTGGCTGGGAGAATGATCTCCAAGGGGACCCGTGTGCCCAGGGAACACCATCTGTGCCTGCTCCGTCCACTCACTGCCGGCCCCGCCCCGGGTCTATTCTCACTTCTCAGGCGAGACAGAGGAGGCTCTGAGGAGCCAGAGTGAGGGAGGGTGAAATGCAGGACAAGCAGGGCATGACTGGGGCCTGGATCCTGTCCCAGGACACAGAGGGCAGGCCCTGCGCCAGCTCTGGGGCACAGCACCAAGGGGGCAGCTGTTCTCAGGGGACCAGACGTTTCCAAGGCGTCTGCAGAGACACAGCCCAGGAAGCCAGCCCTGGCTAGGCAATGACCCTTTTCTTATTCCCTGTCCAGCATTCAGAGGGGCCTCTCTTCCTCTGGGCCAGTGGCTGCGGTCACCACAGGTTGACTCCCTGTGGGCCCCAAAGCCAGTTCCACAGCCAGGTCCAGAATCCAGGAGCAGGTCTGACCATCCCCACCTGTCCTGGAATGGGCTAGCCATGGGCGTGGGCCCCCATCCTAACCCAGTCACTCTCAGGAGATGGGCCTGGAGGCTTCTCAGACATGGGCTCCCTCCATTAGGTCCCTCGGGCAGGCCTTTGGGTTGGGATTCGGGCAGGAGTCCCACAGACAAAGGTCAGGACCCTGTGTGACGTTAGGGTCAAGGATGTTGCCTGGCTCATCTCTGAGGCCCAGGGTGGCCCAGGGCAGCTTATAGAGGGAACTGTGGGCTGTATTAGCCATCTGACACAATGGTGCATAGTCGTGATGTGCCCACCACTTACTGTGACCCTGGTCCTGGACGTGACAAACTAGGCATGGTGCATCATCTGTGAGCAAGCCCATGCCTGTGAACATAGTGCCATGCAGTGGTCACCCACAGTGACCAAAGGGACCCTGCAGATGTGACTAAGGAGCCAGAGTTTGGAGGTCACCCCGGATGACATGGGTGGGCTCCCCGGGATCTCAGGTCCTTGTGAGGAAGGCAGAGGGGTCAGGGCACATGTGCTGACAGACAGAGGGGGGTCTGAGTGATGCAGGGCCTATAGACATGGGAATGGAGGAGGAGGGGGCTCTCCCTGGAGCCTCCAGAGCGAGCATAGCCCACCGACCCATCCTCAACTTCCGGCCTCCACAAGTCAGGGAGCCCATTTATGGTTCTTTAAGCCACTACATTCGTGGTCATTCACAACAGCAGCCACCAGAACAGCTATAGTCACCAGCTTCCTCCCGTGGTCCCCACAGCTCTGTGTCCCTGGAGCTGGGAGACGGCTGTCATGTGGATCTGTCCCCTTCCTCACCTTCACACAGCCTCCTGTGTGGGGCCTTGGGATGGGTGCCATCCTGCACATGCTCAATGTGAGGGCCCCCTGGCAGTGGGGACCAAAGGCCAGGCAAAGGGGCAGCAGCTGTGGTCCCACAGACTGAGGAGCAGGGGGGCAGGGAGAAGGCTGGGCAGGCGCTCTTGGCCCCATCCCAATGTTCTTTAATTTGGGCTACAGTTCTGGGAATTCAGCCAAAATGATGACAGGTGCCATCTGTGCACATGGGGAGCAGTGGGCCTGGCCACCCAATCCCCCTGGGGTCCCTTCCCAGGCTCTGGGCCTTCCTGGGTCTCCGTCACCAGCCAACATCCTGGTGAACCACAGAGGCCCGAGTCTGGGGAGATTCCATCCAGCCCCACCAGAAGTTCCCAAATCCTGCTAGTTCTGGGGATGGGGCTGGCTCGGGCCTGCCAATGGGGTGGTGTGCATGCTGTAGAGCTAATGGGCGAGGGGAATCTGTCCGTCCTGCCTGGAGACCTCCCTTTAGGGCTGCCAGGTCTCATCCTGCAGGCTGGGCTCTGATCCCACTTCCTCCAGAGGCCTTCCCTGACTGTGTGTCCTGCCTCCCCCACCTCCATCCCATCCCCTGGTGTCCTCATTCTCCCACCACCTGCCTTTGTTGCAAATCTGCCTGTGTAGGGGTTAATTACTGTCTCTTCCAGGAAAGTCAGTCCTGAGAGGACACCTGTGCCCACCTCTTTCCTCACAGCTGCACATCTGTGCCTGGTGCCCAGCTGTGTCTCTGAGCAGTGAAGAATTTGACTTTGCCCAGATGGAGGGCTGGCCTGCACCCGCGGCCCTGGGGGTGATCTGTGCCCACGGACAGCATGTTCGTTCAGGGAGGGGGTTAGCCACACCCAACAGTCCAAGGGGCGGGGCTGGCCACATGGGAGAGATCAGCCACGTGATGTGGGGGCGTCCAGGGTCGGCCACCTGGACAGTGAAATCAACCCTGTGGCAGCCAATCAATGAACCAATCAGTCAGTGAGGCCCCAGGAAGATCTCAGGACACAGAGCTTCCCGGCCTGGCAATCCTCGGTGCATCGGTCACACATGGGCTGGGAAGTACCAGGTCCCATCTGCCGGGGAGAGGACCCTCCCGGACCCTGCCCCCCGCGCCTCCCCCTTTGGCTCACTTCACGCATATCCGCTCCTGTAATAAACCCTAACTGTGAATGTTAACAGTTTTGGTGAGTCTGTGAGTCTTTCCCACGAATGAATAAGAGCAATTTGGGGCCCCTCAAACTTGCAGCAGGTGTCACAGGTGTGATGGTCCGGGGAGTGCTGGGACTGCCGCTAACGTCACAGGGGTTCCCAACTGTTGCAGCCCTCATGCCCGCTGGGCCAGTGGAGAGGTCGGCGGGCCGGGACCGGGAAGCGCTGAGGTGCCCCGCCCCAGCCTGCACCGCCCTCAGCTGACCCACTGGCACACCTCGGCACCCCTGGGCTAATGCCATCTGGCCCATGGCCCCGGCGCCACCGGCCCGTGAACGGACAAAAGCCGGTGACCACACGCGGGCGCTGAAGAACGCGCTGGAGCAAGTAGTAAATTGTACCAACCTTGTTTTTGTCTTCAGTTCTGGCTGCTTGTCGGCACGCCGGGTGCCAGATGGAGGAACCTGCGGACAGATTCCCGAGAGGGAGGTTCAGTGATTCTGCCCACGATGCAGGGCTGTGCAGAAAGCCAGAAGTGGGGTGCACATGGACGCTCGTTCACCCACCCATCCTCTGTGCTGGAGTGGGTGCTGGGCCTGGGGCAAGCAGGCCACTGCCCTGCCCCAGGAGATCACGGCATCCAGAGGAGGCTTCGTAGAAGAGGGGTGGCAGGGTGCTTCTAATTCAGAGACAGAGGAGAGGACGGGCTGCCCCTGTGTGTGGTGCACAGCTGGGGCGGTGGGAACCAGCTCAGGAATGGGGACTCGGAGGCAAGAGCTCTTGGATGGGCGGCAGGATGGGGAGCCTTGGCTGGGAACTGGGGTGTGGGGTAGAGAACAGATCTGGGGGCCGGAGGCCGGACACAAGCTTCCAGCACTGCTCCGACCCTGTCACTAACACTCTGGGTCTCTGTGCCCGTCCTGCCTCAGTTTCCCCAGCAGCCAGGGCGGCCCTGCCACCCATGCCAACATCCAGCACCATCAAGGTAACAAGAGCCCCACATGTCCTGAATTTTCCTAATTCAAGCTCAGGTTCTCGAGGTGTCAGATTGTTCCCATCTGCAAACAGGGCCGATACCATCCCTACCTCACGAGGCCATCGTGACGCCACGTCGCTGACCATGGCTGATGCACTAGCTGTACGACCACGGTTTATCTTGTGCAGGGTGGCCTCAGTGCACGTCAGCCCTCCCTGAGCCCCATCATTCAGGGCCCGGAGCGCCTGCCCTCCCTCTGGGGCCTCCCTGGACCTCAGCCTGACCCCCTCACCCACTCTGCTGCCATCTAGGTTCAACGGCCCATCAAGAAAGGGGCTGTTTCTGCCCCATTCCCTCACCTGCCCTCCCCCCCAACCCAGACAAGCCACAGAGGGCCTAGCATGTAATAGGGACTTACAAGTGTGTGTGAGGGAAGAGCGACATCCTAGTTCTTGCAGAGCCTTCCAGCCCACATGATCTAACTTATAACTGCCCCTCCCTGGCTAAACATCTGTGTTGGCCTGGAGCTCTTGGGGAGACCACGATTTAGTCGTGTGTGTGTGTGTTTGTGTGTGTGTGTAAAACATTCATTTTTAACAGCTGTTTACAATTACAAGAGTAATAGGTAAGCAATTGATATTCCTTATTAAAAATTAAAGAAACCCAACAAAGCATAAATAAGAAAATTAAAACCAGCTACAACCTCCTGCCCACGCGGCTCAGGTGGCCTTCTAGCATTTCCTGTGCTTTTTTCAGAGAATGTGGATAATGCTGTACAAACATAGTCTTGTACCCTATGATTGTTGTTTAAGATGTCCAGAACAGTTCTCCCATATAATTAAAAATCAAAGCATAACCGTAGGGCCGTGGGACATTCCACCACACAGGGAGAGGAGGGTTTATCTATTGCTCGCCCACTGGTTGTGCTATTTTATTTCTAAAGTCATGTTAGCGGGGAGGTGGGGGTCCCTGGCATGCAAGTCCTAGCACATTTCTCTTACTTACTTAAGGACTTCCTAGAAATGGAGTCTTGGCTCCAAGGGCATGGGCATTTTTGAGGCTCTTGATGCAAACTGGTGATTTCCCAATGTTTGCCACAATCTGCCAGATAAGAGGCCCATTTCCTTGATCCATCAAAACGGGGACATGCCCTTGCTTTATAATCAACCCACTGGGGAAAAACAACCTCTAAGTGTTATTTTCATGTGGGTCTCCCTGATAACGACAGAGCGTCCTATATTTATTGGAAAGGGATCACCCCGGTAGGTTGTGCTGTGGTAGTGGGGATGCGTGGGCGTCCTCCATGTCCACGGAGGCCATGAGGCTCACTGGGGCCCCTGCTCTTCAGAGCTTCCACTGTATGGGATTCATCACCAACACCTTGATGGAGTGGGCCAGGCAGAGGGTCTCAGGGTGTCCAGGCAGGGGCGGGGGCCAGACACCCAGGCTCTGGTGCTCCACCGTGTGGAGATGGAAACCCCTGCCCTCGGTCCACCCCTGGTCACACCGACTGGGACCTCTGAGGCTGGGAGAGGGGATGGGACTGGCTTCATATCCCTGGGAAAGTCACGGCAGGGCCCGCTTAAGGAATGGGGTGCCAGCCTCAGCCCAGAGCCATGAAGAGCGTCTTTATTCCCTGAGACTGGGTCCCCCTTGATGGCGAGCTCGGGCCGGGGGCCGCCGTCCCAGTGCCATTGTGCTGGGCATCGGGAAGGCCTGAAAGCGCTATTTATGGTGGAGGGGTGCACAACGCCGGTGCAG
This sequence comes from Canis aureus, assembly GCF_053574225.1. Lineage (NCBI taxonomy): Eukaryota > Metazoa > Chordata > Mammalia > Carnivora > Canidae > Canis > Canis aureus. Next base: position 60,774,359 of record NC_135612.1, read on the forward strand.
GGGGGTCCCCTCCCACCCAGACACCCCAGCAGCATCGGGAGGAGCGCACAGGACGCCTTTCATGGGCTCTCCAGCAGACGCTCGAGGAACAAGAGGGGACACTGGGGACGAGGCCGCCCTGGCTGACATCACCCCACGAGGTTCGGCTCAGAAAGGCAGGCCTGTCTGACACGCAGCCTCAAGACGGCCGCCCCATGAGGTCATGAAACAGCCTGTGAGTGGCTCTCCCGTCCGTCCAGCCCCGCTCGGCTTGCCTCCGGGGCCACTGGACACAGAGGGATCATTGAAAAGAAATAGCGGCTGAAGAGAGGAGGTCTCCGTCCCAAACCCATCCTCTTGGGGAGGGGCCGAGCAGCCCTGGGCACCCCCTACCCCACACCCAGGCCATCACCGGGTCCCGTGGCTCTGCCTCCCACACGCTGCCGCCGGGCTGGGGGGTGGGCTTCCCGGCTAGCGAGGTAACAAGGCGACCCACCCGCTCACACCTGGCGCGTGGTATGGGCCCGAGGGGACCAGGCGGTGCGGTTTTCTCCTTACCTTGAAGATACATCTCCTCGCCTTCCGCAAACATCCGGCCACACCTGACGCATAGCGCACACAATGGGTGGTAGTGTTTTTCTCCTGCCTGTGAAGACAACGAAGTAGACGTGTTTCTACCAAAGCTGAAGCGGCCACACTTGGCTGGTGGGCACAGCACACCCTACGCAGGGTACTCGGGGGATGCGGAGGGGATGCTGTGTCCCGTATCCATTGGGGGCTCGAGACGGCTCCAGAGAGAGTCTGGGTCCCATGAGCACTGCCAGGCTGTCCAGGGCACTGGGTGTGGAAGCGGGCCATGCGGACCGGGGGCCACGTGCACGGGGGGCCACGTCTGGGAGCAGACACCCGGCTGCACCGCCCAACCTCCAGGGGAGCAGGGGTGTCACCCAGCTCCTCGGGCTCCATGGTCGATGGATCTGCCTCCCTCACAGGGCAGGGGGGCCAGGTTCTGACCGTCTTTGTACCTGGGGGCAGGGGAGGGGAGAGGGAAGGCTGAGGCTAACATGATCTCCCCAAGCAGAGGCACCAGAGGGGAGGGGTGTAAGATGATTAATCCTGGTCTTAGGCATCTCCAAATTGCTCAAATTTCTCAATTAGTATTTACTGCTTTTATAATCCTTGGCATCCCTTAAATTAGGTGAAAAGATTAATACAGACATAACGTGAGCTGATTACATGGACTGATGTAAGGACACAGCAGAATCACCCGAACTACTGCGTCTGGCACCTCTGCACGGCAATATTCTCAGCCTTGGTGTAGGGCGGGCGGCAGCTGGCTGCCCGCTGTGGTGCCAACGCCACGTCCCACTCTTTCCGGGAAGAAGTCTGACGGCCACTCCCTGAATGTGACTTATTAACGACCACGTCCCGGGATGAGCAAGTCATGGGGTAAAACGAGCACAAGGGTCTCACTCTCCTCCCCTCCCGGCTGAGCCGGTGAAAATCTGCCCCAAGGTGATGCCTGTGTTGGGGAGGAGGAACCCAGAACACACGCCTCTCCTGAGCATGTGCCCGGCGGCACCGCCCACCAACGCATCTGGGTGTAGGGGTTCCTCCCGGGGAACCCGAGGGGAACCCGGGGATGATGCATCCTGTCATCCCGCCCGCTCTGGAGCCTCGCACCTGTGCACCAATTGTTTCCACCCACACTCCACCTGCGGCCCTCAGTGTTCTTTATCTCCTCTCAAATGCCACCTCCTCCTGAAAGCCTCCCCGGCATGCTTCCGTCGAGTCCCTCTCCTGGGCTCCCACTGGTTTCTTCTTCCCAGCTAGACAGGGAGCCCCTTGAGGGCCGGGCCTCGCCGGGGCCACTGCAGGAACCGGTAGTTGCGGGGATCTATCTGGGTAGCGGGTCGCAGGGCAGCACTGGCCCAGGCAGAGCAAGGGTGAAGAGGTCGTTTCGGTGATTTTAAACCCTGCGACCTCTGAACTGTCCTCACTCCCACCTCACCCAGGCCGCCTTCCCATGGCCTCAAACAGCAGTTCTGTGACAGCCACTTGGAGGAGACAGTGCTCCCTGGAGGGAAGCAGACCCTGCCATCTACACCTGAGTAGGAAGACAGAAAACCATGGGGATGGTTTCTAAGACAACAGGCTTGAAACCTCAAGGGGACAGATGAGAATTAACACAGAGTGGAGATGCAGCCCCAGGCCGCTGTGAAGGGCAGGGCCTGTTGTTAGGGAAGCACTCCCACCCAGATCTGGCAAATGCCCCAGCCCCCAAAACTAACAGCCACTCCACCTGCGTTTCGACAGCTCGAGGCCCTTTCACACGCTACCTTGTCCTCACCCTCCAGAAGCCCTATGAGCTGCATTACTATCCTCATGTTCCACCTGCTGCACAGAGAGGCAGACTGAGTGGAGAAAGGTCACACAGCACAGAGCTGGTGGGGCAGGACTGCAGCAGCCCGGGAGCACAGTCCTTTGTGCCCTTCCAACCCCGGCCTGGGTCCAGGGTGCTGACCACAGCCTCACGTGCTTCCCAGCCCAGACCCTGCCTGGAGTGTCCACATTCAGACCCTGAGGACCTAGGAGGGAGAAAAGAAGCCGACACTGGAGGGCACAGGTTGCATCCGTACCAAGTACAGAACCAGGCAGACGAGTCTCCTTTACTCAAGTCAGGGAGGCAGCTGCCCCGGGGAGGCGGGAGGTGGTCCCGGAGGCTGTGCTCGTTCTCCTTCTTGATCTGGATGCTGGTCACCAGGCGTGTCCAGTTTGTGGACACTTATCAAGCTGCACACCTAGGATTCGTGCATGCCTGTTTATGTGACACACCAAAAAACCCCACAAAATGGACTGATGACCTAAAACTATAAATCTCTTAGAAGAAAACACAGGAGTGCCTCTCGGCCACTCCAGGTTTAGCAGTGCGTTCTTGGATTTGACACCAAAAGCATGAACAGCAGCAACAAAAATAGGCATGTTTTGTTTTTTCACAAAAATTAAACTGTTGTGCATCTGAGGACATGGTCAAGAAAGTGGAAAGACAACCTGTAGAAGGGGAGGAGGCATTTGAAACCCTAGATGTGATAAGGGCTTAGCATCCAGAACGTATAAAGAATTCTTGCAGCTCAGCGACAAAGAGACAAACAATTAAAAAGGGGGCAAAGAACTCAAATAGACATTTTTCTAAAGGAGATACACAAGTGGCCAAGAAGCATATACAAGGCGCTCGATAGCACTGTCGTGGAGGAAGGGCAAGTCCAAACCACCACGAGACACCACTCCACACCCATCAGGGTGGCCATAATCGAGGGAAAACCAAAGGGATGGTACATGTCAGCAGGAATGTGGGCGAAGTGGGGTCCCTGTGCACCTGCTGGGGGCAATGTGGGTGCGGCTGCCAGCGCCCCAAAAAGTGAGATGCAGAGTCACCATCTGACCCGGCAGTTCCACTCCGGAGCGTAAGAAAAATGAAGGCAAGGGCACCCATATCTTGTACCGGAGTGTCCAAGGCAGCAGTTTTCACAGCAGCTCCAGGGTACAAACAGCCCCAAGAGGCCCCTGGGGGGTGGGGGAGCACACGGGCAAATAAACTGTGGTTTAGCCACACAACGGAATATCCTTCAGCCTTAGGAATGGAGTGCTGACCCGTGGGGCCCCAAGATGTCCTATAAGGTGGGACACCAGAGCTCCGTCTCCGCCATGTGAGGGCCCAGGGAGAAGGTGGCCAGCTGCAGGGCAGGCAGCGGGCCCTCCCCAGAACCAAAAGGGCTGGGCCAGCACCTGGATGGCAGACATGGGGCCCCCAGCACTGTGATGAACACCGCCTGGGGTTTCCACATGTAAGGCCCAGAAAGGCTGCAGCAGCTCCAGCGATCGAAGACTGGCTCTGGAGTCAAAAGTCGAGCTGCCCTCGCTCCTTGTACCTATCGGTCCCCAGTGTCACTCCTGTTGTCTCTCCCAGCGGCCACAGTGACCGGATGTTCCATATCATCAGAACACTGAGCAGCCCCTGGACTTTCAGGGCTTCTCCTCCCAATTTCTCCTCCCAATACACGAAGCACAGCCGGCCTGGAGCGTCCATCGCTGGGGCGTCCTCCGTGCAGCTACCCAGCTACCCAGCCCCCAGCCAGGTAGACAGCCCAGCCCCTCACCAGGCAGGTCTTACGATGACTCAGATTTTTAAAGAATATTAAAAGCTCATGAGATTCTGCAGTGCGTGATTTTAAAAAGATGTCTGTGCCTTCTGACGAGTGGCTGTCATCTTTAATAAGACAGAACGAGGCTCATTAGGAACCAGGAAGGCGGGCTCCCAGGCTCACAGAAGGCGCCGCTGTACCAAGTCAGAGCGGAGGGGCTGGCGTGCACCCCATCACTGACACGACACACAGGGCACGGCCAGAACTTGGGACATAGGGCAATATCTCTGGGCTCCAGAAACTCCCACCCCACCCCTCCTCACCGGGCCGTGGGCCGCACAGAGGGACAGCCCTAGGCGGTGACATGCCCGGCACGTGGGAGGCAGGTGTGCTCTCATCCCTGGCCCCTTCTCTTCCCTGGACCACAGGCCGCAACCCCCACCTTGTGCTTTCCAAGTGCTCCCCTGGATTCTGTGCCGCCGCACGAGTCCCCCGCCCCGGCCAGCCAGCTCCTGGGGGCTGCACACGTGCATCTTCCGGCCCAACTCAAAGCTTTCGTTTCCTTGGTGAATGGCCAGAACTGCAGCCAGATCTCAAAGACCTAACCACCGGTGAGCACTGAGATCATGAAATTTACTGTGAAGCTAATCAAAGCCTTCAGCAGGACTGGACAGATGCCGCCGGGGAGCGTCCGGCAGCCGCACACCCTTCCCTTCCCAGATCGGCTCTGCCACGAGACCCCCAGGAGCTACCTCCCCCCAGAAGAGCCCCGCTCCTCAGCATGCAGGGCCCTGTAGGCGAAGCCCTGTGAGACCCACAGCCCCCTACGCAGAGCCCCTGACCTCGCCCCCTGACGCTCCCCATGGCTGACCCCACTCTCCCCATCACTCTTGGCTTGGGGTCTCTGCCGGGAACACGTGTCACCAGGCTGGCACGGCTCGCCCGCTCTCTCTCCTTCTCCCTCTCTCCCACCATGCAGCCTGATCCACATGCTGTCCCCTTGCCCTCCCTGGACCCCAGACCCCGCGGCAGAGCCACATGCAGGAGTGGTGTCCCATAGCGACAGGTGCCTGCTGCTGGTTGTCAAGTGGTCCCCAGAGGACACGAGGACAGTTCTGACCAAATGAGTCTGGGAACAGATCATCTGTTCCACCCTTGGGTGTATTCACGGACATATTAGTGTGTCACATTGCTGAGATGCTCTGCAGCAAAGATGTCCACTGGGACCCATGCCCTGGTACCTCAAACCCAGAAGACCAGGGGGCACAGTGATGCCAGTGTAGACACTGTTATGGACCGATGGGAAGGGTAGGGACCCAGGCTCTGAACTGATGTTAGATGTCTGAGCAGGGGCACGGTATCAGGCTAAAAGCCAGTCAGTACACTCCCATGTCTGTGTGTGCATGTCCGTGTGTGTCCGTGTGTGTCCATGTGTGTGTATGCACAATCTAAAATACTGATTTTTAAGTGCTAACAGTAGTTAGTCTGGGCGATGGCGTGGATCACGGATGATTCTTCAGTTTACTTCATGATAAACAGGTATTCCTTCTGAATATGTTTTTTTAAATAAACACATGCATCAGATTACAAAAAGAGAGGGAGAAGTAGAGGCTTTGGGAAGTTGCATGTGTTTCTGTCCAGAGGAAATGCCTTTATTTTTCTGAAACATACGGTTTATTTTCTCCCAATGATATAAGTCATAGCAGCTCACAAAGGTAAAATGGAACACACCGAGGGAAGACGGGGAAGCAAATACCCGATGTCCTGCAGCCCTAGGGGATGGTTTATTGGAAATGGAGGAAGGTTTAGGGGCTGTCTGACCCAGGGTGGAGCTGCCTGTGTGGCCCCCCCTCCCATCAGGGCTGCCGTGGGTGGGGGGGACACAGTGTTCAGAGGGTCTGTAGGTGCGTGGAGGGTTGAAGAAGAGAGAAGGGGAGGCAGGCAGGGGAGGGAGACAGAGAGGGAGGAATTAATGAGTGGTCCCAGAGGGACCCTGGGCTTCTCGTTACCATGGAGACAGGCAGGCTGCACCAGGCAGGTGGGGCTGACAGCAGCACAGCAGCGGTTACCAGGAGGGCAGGGCCCATCCCCGCCCCCGCCACTCCCACCTGTGCAGGGAAGCGCTCCAGCTCACAGAGAACAAGGCAGGGGTGGGGTGAAGTCGAGGACTGAGCCAGGGACTCCCCCTCACTCAGCACCTCCTTATCAAACTCTGGGTCTAGCTGGTCTGGTTACATCACGGTTCCTGGCAGACAATCCTGTCACCACCTGTCAGCTCTTTCCAACCTGGAGCCTCCTCTGCCCCCACACCCCGGCCTGCCCCACACTCCCAGCCATCCGTCCATCCGTCCGTCTTGGCAATAGGGTGGGAGCAGAGCCCCTCCCAAGGCCCCCCCAGACCCATGAGGCTCCTCCACCTGCACCCCAGCATGGAGCAGGCTCCCCAGGACAGATGCCTCGAGACACGCAGGATGGGGGAAGGCCCTGGGAAGACGATGCTACATAACTAGGAGTAACTCGGGAAGCGGGAGGAAAGGCTCCACCGTGGCCACCGAATGCACATTTCACGGGCGGGCGGACAGGCAGGCGCCGCTGGCGCCCGGATCGAGATGGCATTCTGCCCACTGCACACAGACGCAGCACAGATTGATGGCTCCTGCTGACGGGGAAGGGGGCCTGGGCTCCTCTCCTGCCCGGGCTCCGAGGACAGGCAAGCTCTGAGCGTGACAAGCATCTGCCAGGGGTGACAGGTGCCTTGGGGAGTCTCACATGGCTGCTCTGTCCAGCTCCCCACAAGCCCACCCACCGCAGCCCGGCATGGCTCCTTCAGCCTCCCCATCAGCCCTCCGAAGCGCCTGGCAAGGCTTCCTACCTGCACGGGGTCCTCGAAATAGAGCCCAGTCCGATCGGCCAGTCTCCAGGGCCCACTCCCCGGGCAGGTCAGCAGGAACGGGCAACGTGACCGTGAGCAGGGGCACCCTCAGCCTTCAGTCACAGGTCTGGATCCTTTTCCTTCTTCTTCGGATCCTGCCACCTGCCACCCGCCGGCCCCAAGAGCCCACTGCCCACCCCGCGGGGCGCGCACGCTCCTGGCCAAGTTTAGGTGGCGGCGCGGCGGTGGCGGCGGCAGCTCCCCCTCTGCGGAGTCGGGCTCGTCTCTGCCGCCCGCCGCTGCCGCCCGCCGCTGCCGCTGCCGCTGCCGCTGCCGCTGCCGCCTGGCAAGGAGGATGCTCAGAGCTTTGCAGAGCCCGCCGACTCAGCCACGCCAGGGAACTCGCCGATGGAGGCGAAAACAAAAGCATTAATCTTCCCTGGGAGGCCCTTTATGCTCTGCCACTGACGAGCAGGAAAATCCTGACCTGTTTTCCCCTGCTCTTTGTAATTAAGACGGTCCCTTCCTGATGATAAACCAGAACGCACAGGAGGGGCTCTGTTCACAGTCAGTGAACCCCCACATTCTATATTTGGCCCAGCATTAAGTATCAGGGATGAACAGTGCACACGGGGATCACCCCACCTTCCGGATCCATCAAGGGGAGGCTTGCGGATGACCTGGTGACAATAAGGAAGCCCCCAGCCCCCAGGATTTACCACAGAGCCAGCCCTGAGCTGGGGGACACTTCACAGACGATCTCTCATTGAATCCCCGAGATACTGGAATGTTCTCTTGCTCAGCACAGTGCTTGCTCAGAGCAAGTAGCAGGGTTGGGGTCAGGTCTCCACCCTTGCCCTGGGGTGCAGGGGCTGGGGTCCTCGGTTGCTGGGAAGCGGGTCAGGCTAGGTCCAGACACCCACAGCAACCTGAGTTGGGTGAAGGGGGAAGGGGGCCTGAACCTCAGTTCAGCCCACCTGAGCCTAGGACGCACCCCACTTTCAACCATCAGGTGTTTCAACGTGGCAAGATGGCACAACGTGCAAACTGATGTCTACACACTGCGAGAGGTGGCATGCTGGGGAAGGGACAGGCGCCAGGAGCCCGGGCGGCCTGGGTTCACATCTGGCTCTGCCACCTGCCTGGAGCGGCCGACGACCCAGCACACATGGGAGGTGGGGAGCCCAGGAGAGAGCAGAAGGTCTGGAATAACCTTTGCAAGAAACAAGAGACAAGTGCTTTGAACTGCTGGCAGTGGGCAGGCGGGGCCTGTCCCTAATATGTAGAGTGCCATGAGGTCCAGTAGAGTCATAGTCTCCGTCCACATATTCAGAGGACACAGGTATCAATATTACAGTCACCACACAAGACGATACGTACAAGATGCCCGCAGACTAAATGCCAACAGCCTCCTCATGTGACCCATACGCCCCAATAGAGCTGAAAACCACGAAGACCCCCACCCCTGCAAAAGCAGGCAGTGCGTGGAAAGTACTAATGCAGGCGCTGTGGTCTGCTCAACTGTCAGAAGGACCGGCATCAAGGGACGAGAGGAAGTCACAGTCAGCTTACTAAATTCCAGAATAGTCTGTTGATGGAATATGATGCAACACTGACCCACGCCGACCTACAGACCAGCCTTGAAGACCCCACTCTGTCAGAAAGTCAGGGCCACATGCTGTCTGACCCCATTCATGGGATCTGTGTGGAAGAGGGAAATCTGTGGACAGACAGACAGGAGGGAGACCCGAGGTGCTGGGGCATCAGGCTCTTGTTGAGGTGATGGAAATGCTCTGGAATGGACGTGCGACATGCATGCGTCTGCGTGGATACTGACAGCCACCAAACGGCACACGGTAAGGGCTGAACTGTGCAGTATATGAGCTATGTTCCCAATGTAGCTGTGTAACAAAAAGGCCCATCGTACAAAACAAACAAACAAACAAACAAACCATGCACACACAAAAACAGGGGAATTGACTAAATAGGAAATGTGAATGGGACAAAATCAGAATATGATGTTGTACAAATGGTTTGGTCTCAACTAGAATTACACAGAGAGAGAAAAAACCAGAAGGGAACCAGCCAAAAAGTTCAGCTACCCATGATCCCATTATCAGTGATCCACCCCCCTTGCCCGATTTGTGCTCTGCACACTCCCCACTGTCCGTGAGCATGAGCGTGGGATCACACCCGTCCTCAGGCCCTTCCCCCCAGAGCTGGGGCCCTCCCACTGTGCGCTGACCTGGGGTGGGTGGAGGGTTCATGCTCTGGGAACCAGGGGAGGGGCTGCACTGTCCTGTGGGGTGGGTGTGACACCCACTGCCCTCTCCCTTTCCCGCTCCCAGGGATGGGGGGGCCACTGAGGGCTGAGAGGGAATGTGGGTGGAGCCGAAGCCGGAGCAACTCTGTCTCTACTGCTCAGATGGACATCAAGTGTAATTTCAAGAAAAGCAGCTCAAAAAAAAAAAAAAAAAAAAAAGCAGCTCAGCACTCAATGTACGATTCCGCTGCAGCATTGGGGAAGCCGATTATGTGCCAGGCAGTAGCTGTGGGTACAGGCAGGGCTGGGGTCCCTGGAGTTTCGAGGGGCACCCCATGTGCCCCACTGTCCCTGGCCTCCAGTGCCTGGCCTCAGCTGCAGCCCCATGCTCTTTAAAATGCCAGTCTGACCCGGGCGATCCCTGGCTCCGCAGCCTTCATCATCCCCCCACGCCCAGAGGCCCCTCTGTGACCTGCTGGGAAAGACTCCCAAGCCCCTCGGCAGAGTCCTCTGTCCCCTGTGCCTCTTCCCCAGGGACAGGGGCAGCCCCAGCACAGAGCCAAAGAGAGGCTGAGGAATGAGTAGAGGGATGGGCTGGGTCTGACACCCAGGTGCATGGGGTGTGGTCATCCCATGGGATTTATCTTACTGAACAACTATCACAGTGAATGCTACATGTTCATTTTTCACAAAGAGACAGAGCCTTGTAACTCCCACGGCCATCAAAAGACGCACTTTGAGCACCCCAGAAAGCCCACCTACCCCGTGACTGCTGTGTGACCGGCCCGGCCCAGTGACCACTCCTACGGGCCTCCTATGGGCACAGAGTCCTGCCGCCTTGCACACTTTCATTCCTCCAGAACTCAGACCCTCATCTAGACACAGGAGAGTTGGACCCAGGATCTCAAACAACCCTCCACCCCCAAATACACCTCTCCAGCCTCATCAGCTTGTAGAGGGCACAGGAGAGACCATGTCCAGGGAAGTCTTCCCGGAGATGGCCCTCGCTGAGCAGGCCCTGGAGAGCTAAGGAAGCTGTCCCCTGGAAGAGCTGGGAGGAACGGGGAGGCAAAAGCTCAGGGGTACGTATTCCTGCACAAACGCACATGAACATCGGACACCCCGAGGGGCACGGGAGCAGGACCTGGCTCAGAGAGGGCGCCCAGCGGCCCACTCACCTCCAGCACGTGCCCCGTGATGTACTTCTCACAGCCGTCACAGCGGATGCCGAACTTGGTGTGGTAGTCGGCCTCACAGTAGGGCAGCCCGTCCCTGCAACGAGACAGGCCATCAGGACGCGTACAGGTTCACCCGGGGACCGGGCAGCCAGGTGAGGGCTGGCGGCGGCCTCCAGAGGCTCAGCCGTGGGAGTAAGAGCCACATCTGGGAAAGTGAAGATGCTCCCACCGACGGGGCTCTTCCTTCCAGTTCATTCCACCCCCATTCAGTAATGTGGGCAGGAAATGGCCTATTGACTTACTAAAGGGGTCTGGGGTGTCCTACAAAATCATGAGCCACAAAGTGTGTGTGACAAAGGTGCCCATGCCAGGACCAGGTCTGTGGATGACGCAATGTCACGTGGCACATGTGGGGTTGGGACAGAGCCTCTCTGTCCCTGGGTGTGGCGGCAGAGGCATCTGGCCTCGTGGGAGGGGACACGAGGGCTGCAGGTGACCTATCCACTGTGCATGCATATTTACAGCGTGCCCACACCACGCCGGGCATCGTTCGTGGTGTGGGGAAGCAGTGACGAGTGACACGTGGCTTTGGGTGCCGCTCCCAGGTATCTGGGCAGCCTTGGGCGAGTCAATGCTGAGCCTCCCCTGAATGCACTGAGAGGGGAATAGCTGGTTCTTGGGGCTGCTGATGGGAAGATAGCGCACGGGGCAGGAGCTGGTTTGAAAGTGACTGTAATTATTATTATGGGGTCAACACAACACAGGAGGAGGCAGCGTGGCAGCAGAGGGAGGGCCCAGAGGTGGTGCCAGGGTTCCTGGGTTGGTGGCCACGCTCCGTGCAGGGAGGTGCTGGTGGGCAGCAGTGAAATGAACAGGCTTGCACTCAAATGCCACCACTCCCCAGCTGTGTGCTCCTGGGCAAGTCGCTTAACCTTTCTGAGCCTCGGCTTCCCCAACCATAAAATGGGAGAAATTATAGTAAAGTCTAATGAAGATGTGGCCAACACCTAGCACACGGCAGGCTCTCGCCAATTGGTGGCCAAGGCCACTGCCATTGCTAACCAGGGCCACCCCTCGGCCTGGCCCGGCCCAGTAGGATTTGGGTGTGGAGGCCACTGGCATGCAGGGGCACCTGCTGCCCGAGCGCATCTCCCTTCCCCTGCACCGCCAAGGTCTCCCTGTGGTTCCCAGTAGGGTTTTGATTATCATGTGGCTGCCAACAGAGGCTAAGAGTTCTCAACTTATGGGAGACCAGAGCTAATGCCGCCCTCTGGACCTTCTGTAGGACGGGAAGGCTTCCTGGAGGAAGTGGCCTGCAGGACGGGAAGAGGGGGTGGTTTGGAGCCCCTGGAGTCGCAGTGACCACAGGCTATTTCTCTGACCACAGCTCCGGAGAGGATGAAGCCTTTCCTTCCAGGAGAGGAAGAGGTACACTTAGCCCTTAGGACCAACTTCCAAATGTCGCTGACCTCAGGGTCCCAATTACTTCCCACAATGGTGTCTGTGCCCCAAACCCAGGAAGCAGAGATAATGTCTCTATGGCAACACCAACGCACCCTCCCTGTCAATTCTGGGACCATTCTGGAGGCTGCTGAGTGACAGGCGAGCCGTGTGGGTGAGCTACCAGCGAGCGCCCTGGGGGCTGGGCAGGTCTTACTTTACTTTAAAGTGCTCTGTCTCCCAGGGCTGCCTTCATGGGAGTCACGCCCCCCTTTCCTTCACTGTGACAGAGGAACGGCCAGTACCTCCCCCAGCCTGATCCGGCCTAGACAGAGGTCCGTCCTGGCTTGGGGACTTTCACTGAAAACATGTGGACTCCATGACTCCACACGTAGTGGTGGAGACACAAGACAGAGAGACCCCACACTCCCTTCACCCCATTTCCCCTGTGAGTGACCTCGGGCACAGCGAGGGTACGATGGTACGAGTGCAGCCAGGGGATGGGTGGGGGCACATCGGCGACCTCCTCTGGATTCCCCGGGTGTGATGTGTACTCCTGCCTGTGTGAGTGTGCGTGTGTGCATGTGCGTGCAGGTTTCATCCTGTGCCGTTCTATTGTACAGCCAGTTCCTGGGATACTTCTGCTCCCTCGGGCATCGAGAACCAGCAGGGTCTCCCACACTAGCTGCCCGGAGCCCTCAAACTTGCAGGAAGGAGCCTGCTCTGCACACTTCAGCTCACCCCCTAACCCTGTGCCACAGGGCGGCTTCCCTGACTCAAGGCCCCTGACCCCAGGGAATGAAATGCACCCCTTCCCGGCAAACCAGCCACTCCTGCTCAGGGCTAAGTCCTTCCAGAGGCTCCGTTTGCACTGCCTTCTGAGGACACGTGCCCTCCGACCCCCCACTCAAACCAGCCGTCACATCTGGGGTTGGGGACACAAGGTTGGTGGGGCGGGGGGCTGCCCGATGGTCAAGCACTGCAAAAGTTGGAGTTGGGACTGAGTCATCACATCTGTCCCCCCCACTCCTGCTGCTGGAATCAGCTGGCATCCAATGCACATTCTGCAGGTGACCCAGGTGCCACGGGAGGGTGACCCCCATGGATGGGCAAGGGCGGGGGGCACTGTCTGTTTCAATCCGTAGAAATGGAGCTGAGGTCTCTGCAGGCCACACTAGGGAAGCAAGGCTGGTGGGAGGAGATGCCAGGCTGGGAGTCAAACATGCAGGGCCCTGAGGCCACACGGGGGACAGGACAGGAGTGGCTGCAGGGGGACGGACGGAGCAGGCTCACATGGGAGGACCCCGCCACTCACTTGCTGATGTACTCCGCATCGAGCTGCTTCCCGCACGTCTCACACTTAAAACAGCCCAAATGCCAGTGTTTGTCCAAAGCCACTAGGGACTGACCATTTTTTATTTCTGCGCCGCAGCCTCCACAACCTGGAAGAAAGCACAGGACACAGACATCGTCGTTGTGGGCGCCTGCACTGCTGGGTCTCCAGGCACAGAAGTGTGCAGCGCCAGCCTGTGGGGGGGGACAGAGGGGACTATCCGGCTGGGTGTGCTGCAGGGACCCCGTGACATGCCGGCTGCTGTGAACACGTAGGAAACAAATCACAAACTTCATCCCTGCACACATTGAGCACCAATTGCATGCAGCCTGGGCCCAGAGCTGACAGAGGATGGGCGCCAAGCCAGGATAGCAGGGGTGTCTTCAAACAGGAGCACACTGTAGGGTGGCGGCCGCCTGGACGGGGGGCAGCAGGCCTGGGGGCCCCCACCTGTCCTCCTCTGTCCACAAGTAGACTGTGAGCCTAACTGACCCAACCGATGTGCCCACCCAAGAGAGGTCTGGGCTGCCACCCCCTGCCACTCCTTCCTCTGGGCTCTCGCCTGCCTGGATGCCTCTCCCAGGAAGCCCTCCTGGCCCACTCATCTGGATCTCCTTCTTCGACCATCTGTGCTGCATCCCAGACACAGCCTGCCAGTCCCCAACCCGAGTCCCTGCTCCCAGTCTCAGTCCAAGTCCCAGCCAGGCCCCAGGCAGTCAGCCTTGGGGAGTCCTCCCCTTGGCAAACCACCCACAGGTGACATGTGTTCTGCATTCTGTGGTCCCCACCTGGTCTGAGCCCCTGCCTGGTGTCCCCACACCTCCTCTGCTCCCCACTACAGTGTGCCCACCCCTGCTCAATGGCCCCTGGGACCCAGGCCCTCTCCTTCACACTTGGGCCTCTGGATCCTGCCTTCCAACCGTGGGCGGTCACCCCAGGGCCCCCACAGCCAGTGTCACCGGTGCCGAAGGATGACGGGGTGGAGCAGGACAGGGGAACCTCGGGTGCAGAGACCGGCAGCATGACTGGCCCAGGTGCACCTGTGTGAGTGTGTTGTGTGTGCATGCACCAGTGCCTTTGTGTGAATGTGTGTGTCTGTGGGTGATCGAGACCGTTCATGTATGTGTGTCTGTGTGTGTGTGCATCCCTGTGAATGCGTCTCTGTGTTCCTGCATGAATGTGTGTCCTTGTATGAGTGTGCCTATGTGTGTGTCTGTGTGAATATGCATCTGTGTGTGAGCATGTCCCTGTGGCTGTGAGCACGTGTGTGTGTGTCTGCGTGTGTTGGGGGCAGGACAGGCAAGGCCTTGGGGAGCCCTGCAGTGTCCTGAAGAGCAGAGCCAAGGAGAAGTCATCTGGCAAATCGCCCCCACAGCCAGCAGGAGCCCCTGAGCAGAGCAGCCTAACAGTCCTGGGCTCAGCCTAGGGGCAGGCAAGGGGAGCAGGGACCCTGCTACTCAAAATGAAAGAATGTGGCCCAACAGGCCTGGCTACCAACCCTGGCCCCCACCACTCACGGGGTCACACTAGAGCCAAGCTCTGTACTCTTTGGGGTCCCTGTTTCCTCACTTGTGGGGTGGAGCAATGCCATTAAATGGCAAAACAGAAAGACCACACAGGCCATGCCGGCACAAGAGGGTGCCGCCCACCAGGACAGAAAGGGACGGAGCTCCAGGGGGTGCACGGCAGGGGCTTCACAGGTGCTACTCTCACCTTGGCAGATAGCAGCGTCGTGTTGTTTGAAGAATAAAAAATATTTGACGCACATGAACAGAAATCTCACAGAGGAAGACATAGACATGGCCAACACGCACATGAGGAAATGCTCCGCATCACTGTCCATCAGGGAAATACAAATCAAAACCACAATGAGATACCACCTCACACCAGTGAGAATGGGAAAATTAACAAGGCAGGAAACCACAAATGTTGGAGAGGATGCGGAGAAAAGGGAACCCTCCTGCACTGTTGGTGGGAACGTGACCTGGTGCAGCCACTCTGGGAAACTGTGTGGAGGTTCCTCAAACAGTTAAAAATAGACCTGCCCTACGACCCAGCAATTGCACTGCTGGGGATTTACCCCAAAGATTCAGATGCAACGAAACACCGGGACACCTGCACCCCGATGTTTCTAGCAGCAATGTCCACAATAGCCGAACTGTGGAAGGAGCCTCGGTGTCCATCGAAAGATGAGTGGATAAAGAAGATGTGGTCTATGTATACAATGGAATATTACTCAGCCATTAGAAATGACAAATACCCACCATTTGCTTCAACGTGGATGGAACTGGAGGGTATTATGCTGAGTGAAGTAAGTCAGTCGGAGAAGGACAAACATTATATGGTCTCATTCATTTGGGGAATATAAAAAATAGTGAAAGGGAATAAAGGGAAAGGAGAAAAAATGAGTGGGAAATATCAGAAAGGGAGACAGAACATGAGAGACTCCTAACTCTGGGAAACGAATTGGGGGTGGTGGAGGGGGAGGTGGGCAGGGGGCAGGGGTGACTGGGTGATGGGTACTGAGGGGGACACTTGACAGGATGAGCCCTGGGTGTTATTCTGTATGTTGGCAAATTGAACACCAATAACAAATAAATTTATAAAAAAAAATATTTGACGCCCACAAAACTGTTGGTCAAGCTCTGGCTTTCCTAAATTATCACAGAGTTCAAATTCACACACAACTTTGGAAAACACTTGAAGACCCACATTCGAGATCCAGGGCCTCAAGGCTGGAGGGCGGCCTGTTCATCTGGGGACCTCTGGGGCCCAGCGTGGGCTGGTAGCTCCGACACTTGGCAAATGCATGCATGCATGCGTGAATGAATGACGGGGACCCAGAGAGTGCCCTCTCCTCTCAAGTCCGGGAGGCATCCAGACCCCATCCAGACCCCATCCCCAACCCACTACCTCCACTGGCCCCCCAGCAGCACAGACCATGCAACTTGCCCGTTCTGGATTCGAGCCAGCCGGCTTCGAGTGCGGGCTCACTCTGTAAGCTCCAGGTCACTGCCTCTCAACCAAGGATGGCTGTGCTCCCCGGGGGGCATTTGGCCATGTCTGGAGACACTTCTGATTGTCACAACCAGAGGGGGCACGCTCCAGGCACCTGGGGGCCGAGGCTCGGCACGCTGCTCAATATCTTCCAACGTGCGGGACGGTCCCACAGCAAAGAATCATCTGGCCCCAACTATCAACAGCGCCAGACGAGAAGCCCGGCTCGGAGCCTAGTGCTTCTCCTAAATGGACAAAGCAGGGGCATGTCACACCGCGCTGTGCCAGGGCTGGCGGGAGGCGGGGTGGACACGGTTAGACACAGGGCCCTTGGGGCCAGGCTGCCCTCACCAACTGTGTGACTGTGGGCACGTCACTTCTCGTCTCTGCCCAGCACAGTGGGGATGCATTTTTCCGGGGGCGATGGTGGTCCGGGCTCCCATTCTTGTTCGGAGGCTCAGGAGAGCTAACAGCCACAGGCCCGCGGTGTGTCTGACAACTGACTCTATGCACCGAGGCCGATGCTGTTGTCATGACAGGAAGACCCGGTGGCCCGATGCCCCGCGGGAAGCCATCCGAAGACGTCTCTCCAACAGGACCCTCTGCCTCCCGCCCGGTGCCAGGGGAGGGCCCAGAGGCTGCAGGTGAGCGTGCCAGCTGCAGCTGCAGGGAGGTGTGGACCTGACACCGGCCCCAGCCCCGCACTCCCCCAGTGAGCAGAATCCTACCAACAGCAAGGCCCGAGCTCAGACGCAAGAGCAACCTGCACGGAGGACCATGGTCATGAAAACAGCAATCATCACTTTCTAAACACAACTGGAGCTAAGCATAGCTATGCAGGGCTTTGTCGACGACAGCACAGAATCTTGTGTGACGAGTCCTGACAACAGCAGTCGTCAGCCGAGGGAGGGGATATCCTGGAGGGAGGCAGAGGTCGCCGGGAAGGGCCACAGCTGGCCACCCACTCACCCACACACCCTGGCTTGGCTCTGCCATCACAGCAATGGGGGTGAGCCTGGGCCGCTGCCCCAGCATGACCCTTCTAGAAAGTTCCATAGTCTCCTGTTTGCTCCCTCCTCCAGCAGACATGGCATGGGATCACCAGCTCTGCCGCTAACTTACGTGGGACATAGGACATGCGGGGCGGCCTCTTTGAACTCTAGCTGTGAACTAGGGTGGGTCAGATGCACCCTCGCCCCTCCTCTCCCCCCAGGTCAAACCAGGCTGGGGAGCAGGGAAGGACTGAAGGACTCTGGCTCTGAGTCCAATTGAGATTGACTTTGGAAAGCATGGAGCCTACCAAGGTCTAAAGGGTGAAAATGCTAACAAGTGATGAGCGAGCCCTGTCATTTCTCTGAAAGCCCCAAACTGAGCGGAAGAGCTTGGAGCAGCAGCTGGCAGAGAGAAAGCACATTCACGTGCACCCCACACACCGGAACTCTGGGCTAAACCGGGGACACCCACCCCTGATGGCAACACGAGGGCATGAGGTGCACGGCCCAATGGTGGCCAGGGTTGGGTGTTGGCTCTTGGGGGCCGTGGCACCCCACAGGGCAGGTGCACCCCACAAGGTAGCCACAGCACCCCACAGGGCAGCCACAGCACCCCACAAAGCAGATGCACCCTATAAGGCTGCCACACCACCCATAAGGCAGGTGTGCCCCACAAGTCAGCCATAGCACCCTGCAATTTAGGCACAGCACCCAACAGGGCAACTGTACCCCACAGGGTGTCTGCACCCTATAAGGCAGGTACACCCACACGGCAGTCACTGTACCCCACAAGGCATATAACCTCACAGCCTCACTGTCCCATTTCCCAGGCAGGATGGGCCAGCGAGGGGGCTGGGGCTCCAGGGCAGCCTCTCTCAGGGAAGCAGACACAGAAGCTCCAAAGGCCACAGACCAGACATCTCAGAGGGCAGGCATCCCTTTCTGCTGAGGGCTCAGGTGCGGGGCCTCCAGACCCCAGCTCCAGTGTCCCCAGCTCTAGTGTGACCCCAGGTTCTAGATGTGAAGCCCTCTATGCCCTGGTAGGGCTGAGCCCCAGTATGGGAAGCCCAGACCCAGGGTAGGTGGGGAAATGCGTGGCCAAACCCAAGACCAGGCCCCAGAGAGCTGCTCCCCACTCCGCGTCCCCGAGGTCCCACCTCCTCCTGCCCTACCCCAGACACTGCCCACACCCACTTCTGAACGCACCCCCAGTCTCAAGGCCCAGAGAAGGGACATGGCCTGGCGTCAGGCCCCTGGGAGGGCTGCCCTGGGACAGCTAGACCAGCAAGCAGCTCAGAGCTGGGGGGTCCGGGGAAGGGGAGCCTGGGGAAGGGGAGCCTGGGGAAGGAGAGCCTGGAGGAGAAGCAGAAAGCTCCCCGCCCTTGGGGAGAAGACCCTCCTCCAGGCAGGGCGGGAGCTGTCGTGCAAGCCTCAGGAGGAGGGCTGAGCTCCTTCAGGGATGGAATGGCGTGGGCGTCCAGCAGCGTGAAGCACTTATCTTGTTACTAAGCAACAGGCTCCGGCCAGAGAGTGGAAGAGAGACACTGAGGGATGCTCAGGACCAGAACTCCAGCTGAACTCCTACCCCAACAGCTGCTCCTTCCCCCCTAACTGCAGAGGCAGCAGCCCCCACCTGCCCCCAAGCCCTGAAACCTGCAGGCAAATTACAGGGCCGCCCAGGTTCTTCCCAGCAGCCCTCGCTCAACAGCCATCTACGGCTCTCACTGCCTCCGGGACGCACCCGGGACTCCTTGGCCTGGCTTTGCCATAGGGTTTCCATCTCTCCCGCTTCCTTCTGTTCCTGTCCGCACACAGCAGCACCCCCGCCCCCGTCCACTGACAAGGGCCTGCGAGTTGCCCACAGCACACTCCATGTTCTCCGTTCTGTGGTCCCTTCCCTTTAATGCCCACCTACGTGACCCTCGGTTTCAAGTTTCAGAACAAAGGCCACCTCCTCCATGTGGTCACAGCGTCCCCTGCTTCGAGGTCTGAAGGCCCTAGCCCCAGCCCCAGGCGCACCACCCCCTGGCTGGACGCTGGGCACCCGGCACACGTCCATCTCCCCACCAGACTCAGGGCCTCTGCAGAAGAGGAGAGGCTTCCTGGCCGGCGGGGCTGCTCCGGGCACAGCAGGAATTAGGAAGACTCTGCAGACATCCACACAGGAACCAAGAGCTGGTAACGAATGTCTACACTTTCTAGGCACAGCAGAGGTTCTAAGCTGGACAGTCTCACCGTGGGCCGGAAGAGGGGCCACTTGCATTATCAGACCACCTAGGGGGTCTGATAGGGGAGCATTTGTTCTCTGGAAATGTACATTTGGTATTAAATTTTTTAAATATTTTATTTATTTGAGAGAGACAGAGCACCAGCAGGATTGGGGTCAGAAGGAGAAGGAGAAGCAGGCTCCTCACTAAGTGTGGAGCCCGACACGGGGCTCAATCCCAGGACCCTGAGATCATGACCTGAGCCGAAGCTAGATGCTTCACCAACTGAGCCACCCAGGCACTCTGTAAATTTGGTATTTTAAAACAAATGTACACTTGGAAAGAGCAGTCTTTTAAGACTCTCAAAAAACTATCAATGAATCTGGGTTCAGGCATATTTCCTTTCTCACTCTGGCTGCCAGGGAGCTCTGGGCACACTGTTCAAACTCATCTTGGGATGCCTGGGTGGCTCAGTGGTTGAGTGTCTGTCTTCGGCCCAGGGCGTGAACCCAGAGTCCCGGGATCAAGTCCCACATCGGGCTCCCTGCATGGAGCCTGCTTCTCCCTCTGCCTGTGTCTCTGCCTCTTTGCGTCTCTCCTGAATAAATAAAATAAAAAAACAAACAAAAAACTCATCTCACCCCCTTTTTTATTTTTACTTGTTAGAGTTTTTGCCTACTCTTTCAGATTTAATTATAATAGTATTGATTATGTATGAAGCAAATCCTCAGAAGTTCAATGAGTCCAGACCTCAGTGGGAGAGGACTCTCCCAGCAAGCCCCAAAGCAGCAGCCTCCCCAGCTGGCACTGCGGCTAGCTTGCCTCCCCAGGGAATCAGGGCTTCACCTCCTTTCACAGAGTAAAACCACTGCCGGACCCCAAGGCCAGCTCGGAGCTTCTAGAAGGCTGCAGGTGCAAGCTCCTCTGGAGAGACTTCCAAAGCGGCAGATGAGGTGGGCGGGTGGGAAGAAGGTGCTTCACGGGGGAGAGAGACTGAACCCTGAGCGAGAGGCTGGCTCTGGAAGTCAACAGGAAGCCCTCCGCTGTCGGGAGGAGGGCGCGACCTCAGTGACCACGGCACGCGGGGTGGGCTCTGAAACTCCATGTCTCCCCGGGGAGCCTGGCTGCGGCGGGTGCTGGAGCGCTGGGCCCCCTTCCCAGTCCCCGCGTCCCACATCTGGCCCCGAGAGTCGTGGACGCAGCACCTGCCTGCCCCGCCTTGCACTCCTGCTGCCCTGCACCCTCAGTGACACCTCTGCACACATTTGTTCCCTCATAGTCTGCTTTTGCCTCCAACAAGCATCTTTTGAGCACCTGCTGCATACAAACCCTGGCCTTGCCCCTGGGGGTGGAGCAGTGAACCCAGGAGCTCCTGACCTCAGAAGCCCAGAGTTCGATGCTCTCCTAATGGTTCCCCTAAAGGGCTTCTGGAAGGTCTAGAATTATCTGTGGAGCTGAATGTGTCTGGAGGGGGCTGCAGGGGTGGAGAGGACATCCGCCCAGGCCCCGGGAGGCTTCCTGGAGGAGGCAGGCTGGAGGGCACAGCCCCCCAGAGACCTTCTGTCCCTTGCTCCCGTCCTGAGTTTGTCCACAGCTACCCTTCACTCCCACCCCTTCTGGTCTGTGTCTGTGTGGTCAGGCCCCTCCCCGGGCCCCGCGGAAGGCAGCTTCCACCCCACCCCCACCCGCCACGCCGCTCAGTGCCCACTTACTCCAGAGGCCCTGGGACAGGTACGCACTGCTGCCCGCTGTCTTGGGCAGGGAGCACTTCTGGCACATGCATTCCTTCCCGTTGAAAGTCACTCGGTCCCCCGGCGGGAAAGGCAATCTGAAACAAGAGAGTGAGTGTGTGACCAGCCAGGATTGCCTCTGGCTCTTCTCCTGGGGCCCCCCCGTATACCACCGCCTCCCCGGGGGCCTCCTGGAGACAGGCGTCGCAGGCGGAGGACGCAGGACCCCCCCATCCGGGCACCGCGGTGCTCCCACCATGTGATCCCTCTGCACAGACAGGTGCATGCAGCGCCCTGGCCGGGAGCAGCGAGGGCCGGCGCCGTGCTTGGCACGCGGCAACCGACCAGGCAGCCTCAACCGCCCCCTCCTCCATTCAACCCTGCCTCCTCTGACCACCCAGGATGCTTTGTCCATATCAGTTTAACAGCAATGGCAATGGCTAGCATTTATTGAGCAACTACTATGTGCCAGGAGCCAAATATTACGATAGATACCTCGCAGGCATGCTTCATTTAATAACTGTAGGGCATTTGTCTAAGCTGGAATTTGCTTCATCTTTTTTCTCTATAGGTGAGAACACTGAAGTTCAGAGAGGAGAGTTAACTTTCCAAGGACACACAGCCGAGGCATGTCAGAACCAGAGTCAAACCAAGACCTGTCAGGCTCCGAAGCCCCATGATTTACCTACCTAGTCTAGTCTTTAAGATGTTAGCAGCTTGTATAAGCACCAGACACCAAGGTACTGTACATTTTATCCCATCTTTATTTAAATTTAGCATTTTGCTCAGTATGGATTTTGCTGCACTGATTTTTAATGTTTTAAAATATCACATTATCATTTACCTTGATTGTTGATTTTTAAAAAAATTATTATTATTATAATTTTATTTTATTTTTTATTTTTTATTTTTTTTTTTTGCGCTCACTGAAATTCTGCATCCAGAGCAAGTCCCAGACCTGGTGCAAGATAGGTCACAGCTCTGGGTTGCAGAGAGCCAGCTAGCCTTCCTGCACCAAGGACTTCCTCTCTGGTGCCTGGGAGATGGGCAAACTGGCTGCTCTCTGGCAAGTGAGGGACAGGCCACCTGCCACCAGGGGCAGGAAGACAGACTTCAGTGTCCTGCCCACGTCCATCCTGGCCACCTGCTGCCACTGAGCAATCGGCAGCCCTGGGCCACTTTCCTTCCTCAGCTCAGGCTGACCAAACAACCTGTGCTCTGGAGCAGTAGCCTGCAGAATTCTCTCAACCAGGATATGCCTTTGCCACTGCTTAAAGCCTTGAGCACTTGCTGCATACAAACCCTGGCCTTGCCCCTGAGGGTGGAGCAGTGAACCCAGGAGCTTCTGACCTCAGAAACCCAGAGTTCAATGCTCTCCTAATGGTTCCCCCAAAGGGCTTCTGGAAGGTCCAGAATTATCTGTGGAGCTGAATGTGTCTGGAGGGGGCTGCAGGGGTGGGGAGGACATCCACACAGGCCCCAGGAGGCAGAGTCTCCCCGCTGCCTTCTCAGGGCTGGGAAATCCATGGCATATCCCTTGTGCTCAAGAGGTACACCTTGCTAGAGTGAATGAGTGAGTGAACAAGAGAATGACTGAAGGCACCCAGGGGGCCTAATTCAGCACCCCCTCCTGCCTGGCCTCCTCACATAGCCTGCCTGGTCACACCAGCCCCAGGCCAGCCCCAGCCCTGCAGCATGTCTCCCCCCAACGGAGACTGCCATAGCCCCCCCCTCACGTACGGCTGGCGTTCATTCAGCTGGTGTGTTCTGGGGCCCCCAGTGGGCCAGTCCCTTCTCTTGGAGACCAAGGACGAATAGAGACTGAGCTGGCCATCTCCGCAGGCTTGTGAGACAGCCCTGCAGACCTAGCTTCTTGGGGCAGGGAGCCTTTGCAACTGATGCCTTGTGCTGTGTCACTTGTGGCCAGTGCTGTGCTCTGCTGCTCTCTTCCTAGAGTCCTACAGCTGGCCTGGTAATGTGGGGTGTTGGGATAGAGTGGGGTTCCTCACCTTAGCTGCATGTGCACTGACAGGGTCTCTGGCTATGTGACCCTGAGCAAGTTACTTACCCCATCTGAGTCCTGTTTCTCACCTGTAAAGTGGGACTGATAATACCTGTGTCATGGGATTGTTATTCATCACTCCATCACTCCATCACTCCATCCATCCATCCATCCATCCATCCATCCATCCATTCATCCATGCATCCATCCATGCATGTATCCATCCATGCATCATCCACTTATTCATCAATCCCTCTCTCCATCCATGCATCATCCATCTATTCATCCATCCATCCATCCATCCATCCATCCTTCCATCTATCCATCCATGTATTCATCCATCCATCAGACAAACTGCATGGAAAGCTCTGGCATACTGCCTGGGACCAGGAGAGGCTGAATAAATGGTAGTTATTATTTTCTTAGTTCAACTTTATTGAAATATACTTTGACAAATGCATGCATTCATGTTTTCATCATCATAGTCATGATATGGGACATTCTGTCCACTGCAAACAGTCCCCTGTGACTGTCTATAATCACTTCCCACTAGCACCCTTGGCCCCAGGCAACCATGATGGGCACTCTGTCACTGTGGATGGGATATGTCTTTTCTGGAACTGCATACACATGGAACCACACAGTAGGTAGTCTTTGATGGCTGGTTCAGCATCCTGTCCCTTGCACTGCATACATCATTAGTTTGGCCCTTGTTACTGTGGCACAGTGGTGCTCCACTGGACAGATGAGGGACAACAAGATTCCACTCACTGTTGAAGGATATTTGGGTTCTTTCCAGTTGGGGGCTCTTACAAATAAAACTGCTAAGAACGTTTGGTGACAACTCTTTAGGTAGACATGTGCTTCCACTTCTCTTGGGTACATACCTAGGAATGGAACCACTGGGCCATATGCTAACTCTGTGTTCAACGTTACAACAAACTGACACACTGATTTCCAGATAGGTTGTACCACTTTGCATTCCCCCGGCCATACATGATCATTGCTTCAGCTTCATATCCTCACCAACACTTGTCATTACCCACCATTTTAGCTTTAGCCAGTCCAGTGGATGGGTGATGGTATTTTATCCTTTTAATCGGCCCTGTTGCATGTGCTTATGGTCATTCATGTGTATTCTTTTGTGGAGTGTCTGTTAAACTCTTCTGCCTATTTTTTAATAGGGTTCTTATTTATCTTCTCATTGCTGACTTGTAGAAGTTCTTTATATATTTTGGATGCCAGTCCCTCAGCAGATGTACCTTATCTACCAGCTGATGGCTTGCCTCTATACTTTGCTGATGTCTTTTGACATCATTTTTCTTCCTCTAGCTTTACTGTCACGTAAGTGTGCTGGCAACAAGTTCTCTTAGCTTTTGTGTGTCTACAGAAGTTTTTATTTTGCTTTTATTTTTTTTTTGCAGGGGGGAACACATTTATTCATGTTATTTTAATCACATACATCTTGGAGATACTGAGGGTTCAGTTCCAGAACACTGCAATAAAGCAAATATTGCAAGAAAGCAAGTCAAATGGATCTTCTGGTTTCCTCGTGCATAGAAAAGTAATGTTTACACTGTAGTCTATTAAACATGCAATAGCACTAAGTCTAAAAACTAAAGCAATAAAGCACATACCTTAATAAAAAATACTAACCATCATCTGAACTTTCAGCAAGTTGTAACCTGACCACAGATCAGACAATATAATCATAAAAAAGTTTGACATATTGCAAGAGTTACCAAAAGGTGACAGAGACCCAAAGTGAGAAAATTCTGTCAGAAAATGGCACCAACACACTTGCTCAATGCAGGGTTACCATGAACCTTCAATCTGTAAAAAGTACAGTATATGCAAAGCACAATAAAGTGAAGTGCAACAAAATGAGGTGTGCCTGTATATAATATTCATGCCATTCAATACCTATAATTCATTAGTTTCTAGTGTATTCAGACTTGTGCACATGTCCCCACAATCAATTTGAGTACTTTCTCATCAACCCAAAACAGAAACCCTTTACTCTTTAGAGGTCTTGTCTTCGTTTTTTGAAAGCCCTTTTCTTTTCTTCCTTCTTTTCTTTTTCTTTATCTTTCTTCTTTCTTTTTCTTTCTCTCTCTCTCTCTTCTTTCTTTCTTTCTTTCTTCTTTCTTTCTTTCTTTCTTTCTTTCTTTCTTTCTTTCTTTCTTTCTTTCTTTCTTTCTTCTTTCTCTTTCTTCTTTCTTCCTCTTTCTTTCTTTTGGCTTGGTATGGAATTGTTTGATTTTTTTCCTGTAACTCCTTAAAGATGCCATTCCACTATCTTCTATGGTGCATAGTTTCAGGTGAGAGGTCTGCAATAATTCTTCCATTCCACTGTATATGATGTGGGTCTTTTTTCTTGCTTTTTGTTAGATTTCTTATTACTATTTTCAGAAATTTTATTATGATGGACTTAGTAGGATTCTATTGTGTTTATTCTGCTTGAGGTTCATCAAGATGCCTGGATCCGTGGGTTTATAGTTTCATCAAGTTTGGAAATTTTTCAGCCATTATTTCTTCAATTATTTGGCCTTCCCTACCTTGGGGGTCTCCCCTTCCCAATCCAAACAGATAGAAAGATCCTTGATCCACAGATAGCTGAATCTGTCTTCATGTTTTCTAGTCTTTTCCGTCTTTTCACTTTAGCCTGAAGAGTTTCTGTTGTTATGTCTTCAGGTTCACCAAGCCTTTCGTCTGCAATACCTAATCTACTGCTAATTTCTTTGAAGGGATTTTTCATCTCAGAAACTGTACTTTCCAGAAAGTCCATTTGACTTCTTTTTATACCTTCTGTGAGACTTCTATGTGCATTGACATTTTCCTTTAAACACCTAAGCACATTTTCAGTACTGTTTCAAAGCCACCATCTGTTGGTTTCACAACACACTCATTTATGGGTCTACTGCTATTGACTGGCTTGTCTTCTGGCTTTGGGTCTCCTTTCCCAGCTTTTATGACTAGTAATATTTGATTGGATGCTGGGCACTGCCTATGCTATGTTGCTGAGAGCTGGATTTCCCGTCTTCTTGTGAAGAGTGCATGACTTGTTCTGGCAGGCAGTTAGTTCATTTGCAGATCAGTGCCACCTTTTGGGGTTTATTCTTGTACTTCCTTTCAGCAGGTGTTCATAGCCTTTGCTCTAGGGCCATTTTAGTCCCATGAATAAGGCACAACTTTCTTGGCATCCCCACTGCACACCTGGCTGTAAAACAACCTGGTCACAATTTGATGTCTCCCAGCCCCGGGAACCATTCAGCTTGCACCAATCTGGCCATTCTTCATCCACTTTGTGATATGCGCCTCTGTGGTTTTGTGTTCAGTGAAAGGCTCAAAGGCTCCCCCCACGTTGCTCTCTGCACTTGCTCTGTGTGGCTTCCTCCCTTCTGGGGTACAGCCTCTGCTGCTCATATCACTGCCTCCTGACTTGGTCTTCTCTCCTTGTACTATGGCTCCAGGAACTGCCTCCAGACACAAAGCTGGGTGGTTGCAGGGTCCATGGCCTTGGTGGCCCTAGTCTTAGTCCCACACAGCTTGTGCCCCAGAGCCCCAAAACAACTGCTTCATATAGGGTGTTGCAGTTGTGTATGGAGGGTGGTACATGCAGCCCAGTTACTCCAGTGTGATGGAGCTGTCTACTATTATTTCAAAAACTGAAGATTATCCAGAGGTGATCCTTCACACTTACTATGATTATGTCCCCTTGTCTCTAAGCATCATGTATAGAAATCAAACATTCTATCATCCCCGTGGGAACTCTGAGACCCACAAATGCTGCAACAACACAGAAACTGTCATTAGAAATATTCCTTCATTGTTCCCCCCTCTCTGCAGCCCCCCTGGCCAAGCATCCACTTCTGTCCAGCACACATGCCATGTCTACAGACAACAGCTCTTGGAACAACACTCAAAAAATCCCCTTGAAACTGGGTGTGGTGAGACAGAAACAACAGAGCAGAAAATAAACTCTGGGTTCTTTTATTCTTTGTTTCTTAGAAATAGAACATCTCCCCGGAAGCAATGTGTCTAGGGTGTGGGGCGGCACTGAAGGAGGAGGATGCTCACATGGGGAAGCAGCTTCTGGCCTCCCTGCTAAGTCTCCAAAGGAGCTCACATCAAGCAGCCCCAGGGCCGTGCTGCTAGGGCAGTGTTGTGGGGCCCATAAGAGCCCCTGCACTGGACACAGAGGCTGCCCTGAGGAGGGAGAGAGCTGGGCCCCTGTAAAGGAAAGTTCCTGGAGATGAGGGTGGCACCCTTATGCTTCAGTGTCTCTAGGTGCTGAGCCTGGAGAGTCTGAGCTAATGCATCTACAAGCTGCTGGTGCCAGCCCTGTGCCAGGCCCACAGAGGTGCTGAAAAAGCCTGGTAGGATGAATGAATGAGTGATGGAAGGAAGGAACTAGAACAACCTGTGAAGCCTCTCTCAGCTGGACCAAGGGGCTTGTACTTTCTTATGGATGCCCTGGGGGCAGCAGGAAGGAGGGACAGACAGAGGGGAGGCAGGGACCCCAGGGGCAGGACCCCAAGCAGGCAACTTTGAGGCCTGCATGGGGCAGTGGCTGGGTAGATTCTATAAGGGGAAGGACCCTTCCTCAAATCTGGAAGATACCCATGCTTGAGGGGGAAGGGAGGAGGAAGGGAGGGAAGGAAGGACATGGGAGGAAAGGAAGGAGGAGGAAAGGGAAGGACAAGGGAGGGAAGGAGGGGAGAGGGAAAGAAGGAGGAGGGAGGAGGGAAAGAAGGAGATGGGAGGGAAGGAAAAGGGAGGAGGGAGAAGGAGGGAGGAGGGAGGGAAGAGGAAAGAGAGGGGAGGAAGGAGGGAAATGGGAGGAGGGGGAGGAGAGAGGAGGGAAGGAGGGGTGAGGGAGAGAGGGAGGAGGAAGGAAGGAGGAGGGAGGGAGAGGGGAAGGAGGAAGGAGGGAGCACCCGGAAGGAGCAGGGAGCCCGGAGGCCTGACTCACCGACACACGGCACACACGAAGCAGTCGGGGTGGTAGGTCTTGCCCAGCGCCGACACCACTTCGCCCTCGATGAACTGGTCGCAGCTGAAGCAGCGGGTCCCATACAGGCGCTGGTAGTCCAGCGTGCAGATGTACTCGCCCTGCCGCACGAAGAAGCCACCCTCGGCCAGGTCACAGCCACATGCTGGGGGAGAGCCATGGCGTTAGTGGGGGGCCCACCTGCCAGCCCCACCACACACCACTCCCACTTGACACAGGTCTCCGTGCTAATTTGGGGTGACTCACTGAACCTGGGTGGCTAGATTCCCAGTACAGATGCCTATTTGGGCCACTCAGCCTGGTGCCCAGTGGACTTTCTTGTGGAAGCTTCCAGAAAAGTGGCATGGACCCAGAAGAATCAGGCTCCACTAAGGGGCCGGCCCGCCTCCCTCCCTGGCCAGCCCCCTGGACCTCAGCAGGGGTGAAGTGTGGATGCCAACGAGCCCCTCTGCTTCTCTGACTGGGCTGCTCCCAGCAGGGAATGCAACAGCCCGGGGAAGGTGCTCTGCTCTGGTGAGAAGATCTCGTGCAGCATGGGGAGCACAGAGGTGTCCTGTGGTTGCCCCCAGGCCCCAGAGCAACTCCCTGACCCTCTTCCCGACTCCTGCCCGTTTCCATGTCCCGATGTCTGTCTCCCACGGTGTGGGCAAGGCCTGGAGGGAGAGAGACCATGAACACTCGAACACAAACCTTTTTGTCCCCTGTCCGCTAACACACAGCTGGCCCCAGGAAGCTGCACTGCAAAGCCCCAAAGATGGGGTGGGGACAAGCTGCCAGGTGGGGATAGGGGTGACTTTTCTCGGGACAGCCTGCCAGTCTGTGTCCAGGACACCCATGCCTTCACTTACACACTCCCCCTGCAGCCCAGGGGCACGTGGGAGCCAGGCATGGTTCCAGAGGGAGCCACCTATGCCTGCCCCGGCTGGCCCAGCCCCTCCCTGCCGGAGGCCAGGAGGACACCCCTGTAGTCCCTGCCCTGCCAGCCAGGTCAGTCCTGGGTCCTCGTGGGTCACAGCCCCCAAGCAGAGTCTTGAAAACTATATCCTTCCTCCTTTCCTCCCTCCCTCCCTTCCATCCTTCCTTCCCTCCTTCCTTCCTTCCCTCTTTCCTTTCTTCTTCTTCCATCATCATGTTTTTGAATCCACACTTAAAATTTTCCATCAAACATTAATTGATAGCAAAGGATATTGTTTCTGGTAAATTCTAAGTATTGGCAATTTGAAATTTAACTCACGTCATCCTTTTGAGCACATCCAGAAGTAGATGCCAAAGCAAGACCACCAACATATATGCAAAACCCACAGCCAACTCTCAGTAAAAGCAGAAACTTCACTTAGTCCCTTTTCTGCCTAGAAAGCCTCTGTCCACTCTACTTCCCCAAAGCACGGCATGTGAACATAACGCACCCCGATGTTCATAGCAGCGACGTCCACAGTAGGCAAGCTATGGAAAGAGCCCAGATGTCCATCAACAGGTGAATGGATAAAGAAGATGTGGTGTATATACACAATGGAATATTACTCAGCCTCAGAAAGGATGAAATCTTACCACTTGCAGTGACGTGAGTGGAACTAGTGGGTATTATGCTGAGCAAAATAAGACAATCAGAAAAAGACAATTACCATATGATCTCACTCATGTGAAACTTAAGAAACAAAACACATGAACATAGAGAAAGGGAGAGAAAAATAAAACAAGATGAAATCAGAGAGGGAGACCAGCCATAAGAGACGCTTAATCACAGGAAACACACGGAGGGTCCCTGGAGGGGAGGGCGGTGGGGGGACGGGGTCACTGGGTGATGGGCATGAAGGAGGGCACGTGATGTCATGAGCACTGGGTGTGTATGCAACTGATGAATCACTAAGTTCTATCTCTGAAATTAATAAAAAATATAATGTATTTTAAGACAGGAAGCTCCACATGCTCTCTGCAACACCGACAAAAAAATCCAGAGTCAATGTGGACATTGATTTATTAGGAATTTCTCGTGGTCACAAGGCTCTAAATATTTAATCAGTTATTCTGGATTGAGTTATTTTTTTTACAAAGATTAGAAGAAAGCTATCAAAATAACACATACAATATAAATTTTGGTAAATCATTTTAGACACACAAAGGAAAACCTTTCTGCATCAGCTCTTGATGCCACAGACAGTGGTGAGCGAGGGGAGCCCCCGGCGTCTGATCAAGGGAGCCCCGACTGCGGAACCACACCTTTGCCTGGTGCCCTGGGAGGGGAGGGGAGCCCGACAGCCTCCCGCTTGCCCCCTGCCCCCAGGTGCCTCCTCAGGCAGGTCGAGTTTCAGAAGAGCATCTGCAGAAATTTGAGGGAGTGTAAACCTTTTATGACATCCTGCAGCACGGTGCACGCCCAGCAGGTGGACCCAGCCTCGGGAAGAACAGCCTACCCAGGGCCTTGCTAGGGGTCTTTCTGTAAATGCCACCTGTGACAGACAAGACAGCCGTGGAGCGACAGGATGGCCCAAGGATATCCACACGCTGGCATCGGGCTGTCCTAATCTTTACACGGCTATGCTGGCGTAACCTTGATATGGGAGGAAAATGTGCCCACGGATGTAGTGCCCCACTGAGACTGCGTGAGTGTCCCTCATGGTCACCCTGCTGCTGGGCGGCCTGTGGCGGCCCCATGCGCATGAGGTCACACTCAAACCCCACACCTCCACCTGCTAAAATGAAAAACTCCAAATTCATTAGGAATGTAAACAGGCCTGATCAGGACAACCATGACCTCCTATCTTGCCTGTCAAATTAGCCAACTCCAACCCCGGGAGCAGAGCGGCCGTGGGGGACCCGGAGGGTCAGTCCTGCGCCTTCACAGGGTCATTCGTGAGAAACCGTCAGGAGCATGGCAGGGGTGGGCAGACGCTTTCGGAAAGACCACCTGGTGCTGAGTCTAAAGAACATGCAAACGGCTCCTACCCTTTGACCCATCGATCTCTTTCCTAGGGCCTATCCCCAGGAAATGACCGGGAGCACCCACAGAAGCTCTGCTGGTTGGTGTCGCTGCGGCAGCAGCACACACGCTGTGCTGCGTTCTCACTGGGCTTCAGAGTCGGCCAGCCTGGGCTGGGGTCCTCTGCTGCCCCCAACTCTGTGACCTCGGGCATGCTGCTCAGCCTCTCTGAACCTCCGAGTCCTTGTCTGTACAATAGGGTCAACCACGCTCATGTCTTGCATGGTTGTCTTAAGAAATCAGTGAGATGGGGCACAGGATGCCAGGTGGCTCAGTGCCAGGCTGCAGTGGACGTAAGTGTCCAACAGCAGAGGGATGGCCAGGTTCCCCGTGGACCTCACATGGGGGGGTTGATGTTGGAGCATCCCATCGGTGACGGGAACATGGGAGCTCAATCAGTCAGGACACGTATGGACACATGACTCCAAGTTAAAGAGACTCACAGAGGACAGGATGGCGGACTGTGCACTGAATCGAACCTGAACCCGACAGGGGTCCTGAGGGATATGTCCCACTCTCTAGTACGCCTCTCTGTTCCGGGGGGCGGTGCGGAGAAAGGGGGTGGCTCACATCAGAATACGAGGAAACAGCTGGAGGCAGCTCCTGCGGCCTGATGGGAGCGAGCCAGCTCGGGGCTCATGGCCACTACCAGCAGGGCTCACCCCGACCCTGGGCCCTGGGACCCAGGCCCCTCCATCTGTACCAACAGGCCCCTGTAGCCAGAGTCCTTCCTGCCACGTGGTCTGCAGATCCTGGAGCACCCTGCGTGGGCCAGGCTGTGCAGAAACGTGCCCTGGGCAGGATAGGCCCATCTATCTGAAGCTTGCCTTTGGTTCTGAAAGCCCTCGGTCAGTTTGTCATAAACGCCCTGGGAAGGGGGGCACCTGAGTGGCTCAGTGGGGAGCATCTGCCTTTGGCTCAGGTCATGGGTCCTGGGGTCAAGCCCCGCGTCAGGCTCCCTGCTCAGCGGGGAGCCTGCTTCTCCCTCTGCCTCTGCCCTTCACCTACTTGTGCTCTCTCTCTCTCTTTCAAATAAATAAAATCTTTTTTTAAAAAAAATGCCCCTGGAATGCCCCAAAAGGAGAGAATGCAGGCATTTTGCACCATCCGCTTGCCACCCCCAGGTGTCCAGAGTGGCTCTCTGGTGGCTATTTATAGCCCCAGATGGAGGTGTCCTTGCCGTATACCGGCAAGCTGCAGGCAGAGCTGGCGGGCTTAGCTCCCCATCACAGTCCCTTCCCTCCCTGCCGGGCTCCTTCCACAACCGTGGTTCTGCTTCTCCCATGAGGAACGCCCACTTTCTGGGGGCCACGAGTGGAGTCGGGGTCGTGTGTCCAGGGCATGACGAGCAGGGTACAGACACCACACTCAAAACCACTGTTCTAAAAGCACAGGTCTGTGCTTGAAATTTGCCTCGAAAAACCAATCTGGTTCTCTTGACCCTGTGTGTGCAGCAAATTTCAAGTTCTTTGTGAAAACGGCAACTTTAACCCTTTTTCTTGAGGACCTACTATGTGCTGGGTGTTTGACACATTTATATGCTATTTTGCAGCATGAGGATAGAGCTGCCAGATGGCAACACGTAGCCCCCGAGCCCTTCCCCACACATCCACACACAGCACTGCCACAGGGGTCTGTGGAAACAAAGGAGGACCAGAGCCCTCCTCCGTCTGTCAACCAGGGACGTTAGAGCCAAGGGCCTCACAGGACCCTCCCCGTTCTCATTCTGCTCTGGCCTGTCCCTGAGTCCACCAGGCACAAACCCTGCTTCCCTGTCTTTGTCCTAGCCGCTCCCTCTGGCTGCAAGGCTCTTCCCAAATATCCCTCGATTCTTCACTTGGGCTTTTCCTCCCTGAAGCCCACCCTGACGACCCAGCTGAAAATAGTGAGCGACTGACTCCCCCAGCCCCAGTGCCTGCCTTTCCTGAGCCCCTCTGCCTCCCTCCCTGCACGGGACCTAGCCCATGGTAAAACATATTTATCCTACCCAGTGTTTGCTGTCTGTTCCCTGCGCTGGAACATGATCTCTACAAGGACAAGGATTTCCGTTTTGTTCATGAATGCATCTCAAGCACCCTCACTGCCTGCACATAGTAGGTGCCCAAGAAATCACTATTGCATGAACCCTGAGGCTAGGAAACGTGTCTAAGACCCACATGAGTGGGGTGGGGTGGGGTGGGGAAGGCGTGGGATTTGCACCCAGACCTCCAGGCATCAAAGCATCCAACAGGAGAGCATAATCACAAATCATTTCATGGGTTTTCCCAGGTAAACTGAGGCCCATCTAACAAGTGCCAAGGTGGCAAGAACCCATCACACTGGGGCCTCTGGTGAGAAGCTGTGCTAACAGACCCTGCTTTGGTTCACTTGGCAACAGGCCCACCCAGGGGCAGACATGACTGGTCCCAGTGAGTCCCGCCAACCCTCCTTTCTGGTCCTCTGTGCCCGTGTGGTGGACCTGTGACCCTGTCCTAGCCAACGAGTCATATTCAAAGTCTTTGGGGGCCCTCGGGGAAAAGGTTCTCCTGGTCAAAGGGAGAATCGCGTGAGGACGGAGCCCTTTGTGCAGATCCCTCCCCAGTTCCTTCCTGGGTTGGATGTTACTCTGTGAGAATGTGATGCTTGGAGCTGCAGCAGCCACCCTGAGACCATAAGGAGACAGGCACTGCTGCCATGCGCAGGATGAGGGAGGCGGAGAGGGGACCGGGTGGGTAGGAAATAGAAAAACAACCTGGGTCTTTAATAGGCTTGTTGAGCTGTTCAGGTAACTAACTCCAGGCTTCGTGTTAAGCTGATAAATATCCATGGTGTTTAAGACACTAGGAGTTGGGGAATCATTTGATTCATCCGAAAGTACCCTTGATGATTCATGGGCTTTGCATTTTCATGAGAACCTGGATAAAAGACCAATCGGAGACTGTGGCATCTTCATGCTTAAACAAAACACAGCTTTCTCCAGCTAGCAGGCAGTGGCAGCTGCCCCACGTCGTTTCTCAGCAGGTGAAGCAGAGATGTCCCCACCAAGGGCAGGGCCACGCCGCATCCGCACGGCCGTGGGCACGGCCGCCTGGCACAGAGTGAGGCTCTATACCTGGCTGTGGGTGTGGGAAGTGGCCTTGGAACGGGGCCTGCGTGCCCACAGCTCCTGCCACCAAAGCAGCCACTGGTGTGGGGGCAGCCACCAGGCACACAGGGCGAGTCCCAGGAGCGGCCAGTGCCGCCCACGGCCCGCGGTCAGGCGGAGGCTACGGCTATTCCCACGTCTGCTCAGGAGCCTAAGCTCAGAGGACAAAGTGATCCAGCCCAGGGGACACTGCAGGAGGGGAGGGGCTCCTGGGGCAGCTCCTGCCACCCACCAAACCCTGTGGGTGAAACCAGGACTCCACTCTGGAAGCTCATGCCTTTTATTGCGAACCTAAGGTCTGTGCGTACAGACAATCCTTTTAGACACGGTGGCCGCCTCCCCTGTGTCTTTTAAAATAACCTTTTAAATAGAGCATTTTAATGGATTTTGCTTTTCAGACACAGCAAATTTGTCTTTTAGACAGTAGAGAAAATTAAACCGGACAAATCCCACAGTCGTCTGGGAAGCTCTGATGAAAAGAAGAGAAGCTTCAGGTAGGGCAGGGGTGCTGACCATGGTGGTGGGGGGGCGCTGACCACAGTGGGGGCAGAGCACTGACGGGGGGGCGGGGAGGGGGGTGCTGGGCACTGACCATGGTGGGGGTGGGGACACTGACCACGGGGGGAACACTGACCACGGTGGGGGCGGGGCACTGAGCAGGGCAGAGGTGCGGCATCATGGGCAAAGGCAGTGTTTACAGGATACTCCAGACTTGACATTCTCACACCCTGACCTGGGTTGGTTCTATCCTTTCCCTGAAAACAGGCACTTCCAGGCTGCGCCCTCCGAGGGGCAGGGGCAGGGTCACCCTCACACTGAGGGTCCCGGGGCACTCCCAGCCCTGTCAGGGATGGTGCCACCCAGAGGTCCCTGGGAGGTGGCTCTGGAGACACTCAGGTACTCAGGTCTTCCCTGGGTCCCTGACCCCCTCAGGGCCCCCAGGTCTCCCATTGTACTCTGCATGGCCGGGAGCTTCGGGGCCATTTCTGGGGTGCCCTCTGTCATGGCAGCGGAGTCCGGCCAGTGGCCGCAAGTTTTCTTTCTGAACAACAGGACTCAACGTGCAGTTTTCACAGAGGGCCCGAGGCTGTGGCGTGGCCGCAGGCAGAGCTCCCCTGAGATGGGGGCTCCCCTGTGGCCTCGCACCTCCATGCCCAAGAGGTGCCCCTGGAAATCTCCAAGGGCCTCAACCAGGCCCCACCAGGCCTAAATCCAGCCCGGGACAGGCTCCCACACTTCCAGGACCCCCTGCCCCCCACAACTAACAGTTGCACGTCCCTCTCAGGGCTGCCGGTGTGGGGAGGAAGCTGCACCCCAGCCTCGTCCCCCTCCCCCTCCTGCTCGGCAGCACCTCCTCCCCGCCCCCGGTGGAACCGCAGCTGTCCACCCACACTGCACACACCTGCCCCTGCCACCTGCACGGGCTGGGCAGCCCCTCCGGCCAGCAGATTCCTCTCCTGACCCCAACTTAGAGCTCAAATACCACCTCGCCTGCGAAACCCACTCTAGAAGCTTCCACATCCGTCCTCTCCCTGCCCCCCAAAAACTTGGTTTTTACGACCAAAAGCAATCTTTTCAAATCATGCTGCATGCCGTAGCCAGTATACTTCTCTCTCCCGTGACAGCAGGGACAGAGAACAGAGACCGGGGACGCTCACCTTTGCAGACGAAGCACTTGATGTGGAAGTACTTGTTCTGGACCCTCAGCACCTCCCCCTTGCACACATTCCCGCAGGTGTTGCACAGGATGGCGGTGCTGGGCGGCTTCTCCAGGGGGCTGTGAGCGGCCTGGGGTTCCGACACTGTCGGGGAACAAGGAGCCGTGTTAGAGGTGTGACACTCTGGGCACAGGGCATTAAACTGGTGGCCGCTGAGGCCTTGGGGACCCCACCCCAGCTCCAGCCCCACGGCGGCGTGTCAGGGGACAGATGCTGACTGGCGGACAGTCTTTCCTGGGGGACCGGAAGGAACTGGATAATGTGAGGCCATCGGGTCAACCCCAGGGAGGGGCTCCTCTGCATGGCAGTCCTTCCCCACAGGCCACCTGTCCCCCTCCAGGTGGGCTCGCCTGCCGTGGCGGGGAGATCATGGCCCCCTCCCAAAGGGCAGCCTATTCTCCTGCTGCCTTGGCCCGGCAGGACGTCGGCCAGCAGGGCCCCAAAAGCACAGGCCCCCACCGGGAGCCCGGCAGCCCTTCTGCCGCCAGGAGACCGGAGTCCTCTCTTCTGAGAGTACGATCACCACGATCCCCCTTTGAGCTTGCTTCCAATTCCCTCCGCGTCGTGGGGACATGGACCTGAATATCGCTGCTGCCCTCTGTAAAGCCAGCCTCGGCCTGGGGTGTTTATGGAGCTGCAGGAAACCCACTGAGGGTTGAAGGGCCCGGCCGTGGGGTTCTTGGGGTCTGGGGGGGACCATATGCTCCTCATCCTCGTCCTCCGAAAGCACCTATGGAGACCAGCGTGTAGGATGCTGGGTCCAAGCGGATCGGCCCCTGGAGGAGCTCTGGCCCAGCGGTGGAGACAGCCCAAGTGGCAGAGCTGGGGCTGCGGGAGGCCCCAGGGCTGGGGACCAGCAGAGTCGCTTGAAGCACACGGAGGAGCTTGCTGGCTGGTGGAGTTGGAGGCAGGTGTGGAGGCCTGCTGGGCAGAGAGTGTGGCCCACGCAGGGACCTGAGCAGGCTGGATCCTTCCCACTCAGGACCGACCCAAGAAAGACAAACCCGGACACCCCCTTCCAGCTTCCCGAGGCCCCCAGGCCCCATCAGGCTCCCCTGAGCCCCCCCTCCCTTGGGAAGCTCCCCCACTGCTCCTCCTGCCTCTAGGTCTTTGCCAAGTGAGGGTGGCTGACCCCTGGGTACAGCCAGCACTGAGCGGACCACTTTGGCATAGGGGGCCTGTCTTTGCTTATTTCCACATCTTCTAATGCCACTCTCCTTTTTTGGTC
Organism: Canis aureus; assembly: GCF_053574225.1. Classification (NCBI taxonomy): domain Eukaryota; kingdom Metazoa; phylum Chordata; class Mammalia; order Carnivora; family Canidae; genus Canis; species Canis aureus. The sequence continues at coordinate 60,811,555 of NC_135612.1, forward strand.
TGAGGTCCTGCTTGAGGCTGAGACAAGGACGGGGTGCAGGTAGTATATCTGGGGCCAGCAGATGGCAGGAAGGCATGAGGGGACCTGTGGGCACCTGAGGCAGGAAGTCTGCAGGTGCAAGTGAGCCGCCCACCTGGTGGCAGCTGAAACCCCAGGTGGGCCCTGGGGGTGTGGGGTGGTCAAGGAAGCACTTGCCATGCTTTATTGGAGGGCTAAGTTATTTGTACACACACACCCATTTACACAATCATCTAAACACTAGCTTTGAGCAAGTGCCAGACCTCAAGTCCTCCTCATCCCTGTCGTAAACATCTGGAGGTCACTCCAGACAGAGAAGGACATTTCTCCACCCACTGTCCCACCTGTCCCCCATCCGCAGAACCCCAAGGCCCAGCAGCCCCCAGTGTGCCAAAGCAGGGTTGCTCTGTGCTACGGTCCCTGTCGAGGTGCGGAGTCTGAGAGTGGGCTGCGCAGGGGCACTGGGCCCTGCTGGGGACAGCAAGCTGTCCGAGGAGGAGGCTATGAACACCCCAAGGGTAGCAGGGTGCCAGCTGTCTGGGGAACGAGAAGCAGGTGCAGGAAAGGAAGTGAGCAGCATGAAAAGTATTTCAGCATCGCCCCGGGCACCCCAGACCCAGAGTGGATGCCTGCCTCTCATTTCCAGAGGAGTCAGAACCAAACAGCTGACTGGGGGGTGCAGAGCCAGGTGCGGGTCCCTGGGAGCTCCGTCTGCCCTCCTGCAGCCACGGTGACATTCCCTGCTCTAGTTTAAATGCCAACAGTCCGTTTGCCCTTCACTTCTTTTTCCTGCAGAAAAAGTGCAGAAATTGCCTTTTTACTTAAAAAAACTGGTGGAAGAAGGCAGGAAGCAGGATTCCCTGGGCTTGAATTTAAGACTCCCCTTGAGGAATGAACCACTGGAATCCAGGTTTGAAACCTGTGAACAGCCCACGGCCTGGTGGGCTCCGGAGTCACCCTGCCCACCTCCAAGGCTCAGTGGAGATTGGGGAGTGGGTGGCTGGGTGGGGGACTCAGATCCCGGACATTGTTATCTTCTCATCTGTCAGGCAGACAAAGAACAATAGCCTATCATCTGTCCACGAGCAGACAAGCAAGTTTTTATACTACTGGAATCCGGCGCAAGTCCAATGTGAGGGAAGGTCAAACCGGCCACCCTGGGGGTCACTGTGAGCCCTGGGGGAGCACAGGCCGCAGGGGCAGATGGCCTGGGTGCAGCCCCAGCTTCACCTGCGGGTGCTGTGATCTGGAACGCCCAGCCTTCCATGCATCTGTCCATCCACCCGTCCGCCCTCTGCTCCTATCACCTGCCCCGGGGAAGGGAGCGTTTGCTAGGATGACGGGCTCAATACACAATAGCTATTGTCATTTGCAAAAACACACAGCCTGACACTGCCAGTTTCCTGGCTACTGGAGATCTATCTGGTCTGGGGAGGGGGAAGCTACTTTAAGACGCATTTCCTGGGTAGGGGGGGACCCAACTCCGCCCACCTGGAGCATCCTCTAAAGCCTCCTGGGGCGACTGGGCTGGAGAGCGGTGGTGCTGCCCTCTGGTGGTGGGAAGCAGGCGCCGCGCCGTGGGGACAGGCGTGGGCCTTTGCGCAGGTGCCCCCTGGCCCTGGGACCCCATCTGTGACTCCTGCGTATTTGTGGCCGGAGCCATCCAGCCTCCTGAGGCAGACTCATTCCTCCTCAAGAGGCTGTTGTCCCTGCTGCCGAGGGAGCTGAGGCCCGCAGAGAAACCCAGGCTTTCTGAGGGCAGCCCCAGGACAGGGATGGGCAGGGCTGGCCAGCCCTGGTGTCTGGTGTCTAGATCTTATGCAAAAAAAAAAAAAAAAAAAAAAAGAGAGAGAATTATCTAGAAACCAGATATCAAGCCACAAAAAGACACTGAGGACACCCAGATACATATTACCAAGGGAAACAAGCCAGTCCGAAGAGGCTGCGTGCTTTGTGAGTCCATCTACAGGACATTCTGCAGAAGGCAGAGCCATGGAAACCCTAAAACGATCAGCGGTTGCCAGGGCTCGGCGGGGTGGGGGGTGGGGGTAGGCATGAGCAGGTGGGGAACAGAGAGGACGCTGGGTGGGACGCTATGACGTGGCTGCGTCCTCACACGCGTGTGGGAACCCACAGCAGGTACAACCCCCAGAGGGAAGCCTGATAATATTAAGAACAATGTATCAGAACTGGTTCATCATCTGCAAACGCAAGTTCGGGGAGCGGCGTATATGGGAAGTCTACTTACCGCTCTGGTTTGCTGTGGCCCGAAAACCACCCTAAGAAATAAAGTCTGGGACAACTTTTAAAAGAAAAGAGGAGCAGAGAGGGAGAGCTCTCACACCCTGAGGCCCAACCCGCAAACGCGACAGGCTCATTTCGCGACAACTGCAAGGTGAGCTCCGACCTTTGGTGTCACAAGTCCCCAACCGTAGTCATCACGGAAAACGGAAACGCAAGGGGTTACGAGTCAATCACACGGGGCTGTGCCTATCTGATCCTCCTGTGATGGTGAAATCCCAGCCCTGGGGAGCCTTGCCAGGAACAGGAATTATTCCTGGGATCACCAATACTCGGTCGGCAGGGGCGGGGACGTGGCCTGCCCGCTCTGACCGATGGCCGGCCTCGCAGTCCCCGTGACGCCCTGCGGTCCCTCCAGGCTGCAACCCTGTCCTCTCTCCAGGAGAGAGAGCGCGTGCTGCTGGAACCGGGACGGGAGCCAGCGGGGCCGGATGTGGGCCCGCGTCCATGGCCGGGGGCAGCTGTGTGACCTTGCAGAGCTGACCAAACCCCAAAGAGCCTCAGGTTTCACATCTATAAGCCGCAGCTTGGTCTCATGAGGCATTTTTGGAGTCTATTAAAGTAGAGAAAGTGCCTAGTGCGATGCTTGCCAGATGTCGGTGGACCTCAGCTGCAGGCCTGGTGGTCCCCAGGGCCCCAGATATCAGGGGCTGCCCGGCAATGGGGGTGGGGATGGGGAGGAGGCCATCAAGGAGACCAGGAGCTCCTGGGGGGCCCGGGCCTTTGGTTACACGCCCACCTCACAGGTAGATCATCCTAGATTTGTCTCCACGCTTCTTCGGCCACCTTGTGACGTGGCAGGGTAAGGACGGGAAGGGGGATGGCCATACTGACCCCAGCTACGTCCTTCCCTGGCCCTGTCACCCTGGGCGGGTCACATGCCCTCTGGAGCCTGTTTCCTCCTCTATGAATTAGAGACAAGTATTCCCAAATGTGGGACCTTCGTGCAGATCAGAGCAGACGACACATGTGTAGCCGGTGACCCAGCTGAGCGCCAACCATGTGGGGGGCACATGAGGCAGTGACGGTGATGGTGGCCATGGATGGTGCCACTGGCAACCTCCAGCAGGTGGGGCTCCTAACATCGGCCTTTGCACCCAGTGCCTCGCCCATCAGTGCCCAGTGCTGACTCGGTGCACGGGGCCAACCCAGACTGGCACCAGGCCTCACTAGCTCTTTGCTTGGGGAGCAGAGACAGTGGCTGAACCCCACAAATGCCACCGCAAATGTCGGTGCCAAGTTCAGTTCTGTCGCCTGTGTGGTTGGCGGGCAGGTGTCCAGGGCACCCGGCAAGTGGGCTCCTTGGCTTCTTTACCCTGATGAGTCAGGAACTCTGGCCTCTTCACCCACCAAGCCTTCCCATTCTCTTCACTCTGTGCGCTCAGGCCCAACTGGGGCCACATCCCACACTATTCAAGGAAATTCACCAACCTGACATCACTCTAGATGCCACAACCAAATGTCCCACGTTGTTCCTGTCACCAAACCTGGAGGCCAGCGGTGATGCCCTTGGGACATGAGCCCTGTGCGGCCTTCCTGCTCCCGTGCGATCCTCACCTGCATAGACGCTGCTGCAGCCAGGCCTCCCCCGGCCTCCTCTGCCCTGCCCTGAGCCTTCCCGGTGCCCTGAGCCACTGGAGACCACCTCGCGTCAAAGCACTTCATTGTGAAGTCAGAACTGCAAGGTGCTCGGCCAAAGTGCGCTCAGCCCCAAGAACTGGAACAACAAAGCTGCTCTTACTGTTTGCTGATTCGGTCATTCAATTCACCAGCACATGCCTGACAATCTGCTAGGTGCCCAGGTTCCAGAGGAACAAATAGGCCCAGCCTTGGCCCCTAACCAGCAGGAATGGTCTGTCACCCCCACTTTACAGATGACGAGCCTCAGACTTACAGACAGGAGGGGGCTAGGGGAGGGACTCTGCTGGGCCGCAGCCCAGGTGTGCGTGATGCCCGCCCATCCCTGTAGCCACCTGCTGTTGTGGATGCCCCGGTCAGGTGCGCACTCGTTCAGCTAACAGGAGAGCGGAGGAGCCTGTGGGTGTCAGGGACCCGGGGGCACAAACTGGCCAGCCCACCCGGTGGCAGGTGGCAGGAGAGGGGACACGCCAGGTTGGGGGAGAGGAAGCAAGATGCCTCTCTGGTGCCAGCAACGCATCTCTCACTTCCCAGACAACAAGGCACACGTCACTTGTTTCCGTCTGTTTCTTCTGCTCTTTCTCGGTGGCTCATGGTCTGTCGTTCCTCCAAGGGCCCAGTGGTGCTGGACCTCAAGCTGCTGGGCCTGTTGTAGCCAAAGACCCGCTCTCCCCGGTCACCCTGTGGTCCAGGCTTTCTCTGGAAGGCTTGGTACAAATGTGGGCGCCCTGTGTGCTCGGGTTCTGACTCGTGCCCACATCCCGCCCACCGTGATGGCTTTGCTGTGCTCTCCACCCTGCTGTCACATCATGCAAACCACTGGCTAGGACTCCAGATTGCACGACTCTGCTCTAATACGGAATAGGCCACATAAACCGTGCATGCACACCCAACCCTGGGACTCCGATACACCCAGCGTGGGTGCCAGGCACGCAGTTCTCGTCTTCCCCCAGGCCTTCACTTCTAGTCATGACAAAGACCAGAGAGACTCAGCAGGGAGATGAACCTGTGTGCAATCAAGGAGGACTTCTGGGAGGAGGTGACATGAGGAGGGCAGGTGCCTTCTGGGCCTTCAGCAAGTACATGTCACCATGCTCATCTCCACCACAGTCCTGATCATGCTGGCTGGCCCTTGTCCATCGGTCTGTGCGCCTGCTTCCCTTGGCCTGGAAGCCTCCCGGGGCCAGGGGCCAGGTCTGTGAAGTGTGGCTCCTGAGGGCCGGGTTTGGAGGAGACGGCTCTCCACACCACGTGGCCGTAAGCATCCTGTGGCTCACACACCCTCCAGCACGAGGGCTGGTCTTCTCCGTATGGACATAAGCCCCCCGACCCCATGGCTTGGAGGGTCTTCGCAGGCTGTGTCTCAGGTTGGGAGCAGCTCCTGCTCTCTCCCGTGGCCTCCTCCCCAGGGCTGGGTGTTGGAAAATCACACCAAACCACACGAGAGCACTCCCTGCCTTAACCTACTTACGGGCCGACTGCTAATTATAATCATGAACCAGCAGCGGCTCTCTGGAGCTGCCGTTCTCTCCACGGCCGTCGGCAGCCTGGGCCCGGCAAGCGGGCTCCCCACACGGCCAGAGAGGCGACCCTGTGTGACTCTCCAAGTATGTCAGTCATCCGGGACCTCCGTCCAGGGACAAGCCCGGGGCTGGCACAGGGCCCGAGCAGAGCCATCCTCTGCACACCCCCCGCCGCCCAAGGAGCTAGCTAGCACTCCAGGGCACAGAGAGGGGAGACAGAAGCCCTCCCACGGAAGCTCGGTGCACCAGCCGAGCCTGAACTCCCCACACCACCCCCACGCCCGCTTCAGTTTCCCAAAGATGTAGTCTCCAGCTTCTCCCACAGAGCTGAGTGCACTCTTCGGAGCCCTTGACCTGCCCCAGGGCCAGACTGCAGTCAGCTGTCCACCCTCCGCTCTGCTCCGCCCGAGTTCTAAGCAGCGAGTTCTGCAAACACAGATGGAACCGAGTAGGTGCACATGCTTCATATCCCCAAATGGGCCACCTCCCCATGTGCACCTCGCAGCTTCTCTATCAGCCCTGGACCATGATGTCCTGGGGGCGGACCCACCAGTGGTCCTCTGTGCCTACTTAGGGCTGGCCCAGGGCACAGCAGTGAAGTCCACTGGGTGATGAGCCCACCCTTCCCTCCTGGTCACCCCACTGCATTGAATGTCTATCTGACGACCTCTCCTCTGACGCGGTGTGGGCTCCATGCCCGCCAGGCTCACCCTTGGAGGCCAGCACCCAGCCCAGTGCCTGGCACCTGGCAGGTGCTCAAAAAATGGGACAAATGAACATACAGCACGTTGAATTACAACATTCTGGACATGTGGCCGTCTCCCCCTGCACACAGCCTGCCTCAGCATCTGGTGACATGATCTCTACTCCTTCCGGAGGTCTTGGCACACTCATCCCTCTGAGCGCCTCCGTGGGCTTCTGAGCAGCGCCTGGAGGCAGACACCCATCTCACAAGCTCCTCTCCTCTCTGGCTTTAACCCGTCTTTCACTAAGTGTCGGGGTCTGAGACCTGGGACTCTCTGGGCCAACGATGTGACAGGAGTGTCACCATGTGACTTCCAAGCTAGATCATAATGCCACAAACATCTGCCTTGCTTTTAAGGAGGCTCATTCTTGGAGCCCGGCGGCCACACACTGAAGAAGCCCAACCACACCAAGTACCAAGAGACGGCATGCAGGGGGCACGTGCAGCCATTTGGCTGACTGCCAGCACTGGCCACCAGCCACGTGAGCCACGACACCTGCAGAGGTTCCTGTCGTCCCCGGTTCTCAGGTCACCCCTAGCCTGTAAGTGTTCCCAGATCAAACCAGAGACATCGTGGACAGGACAGGAACATCCCTGCCGTGCCAAACTCCCTCACGGCCACATACAGGGCTGTGGGGTCAGTGGGCAGCCCCACGGAGCCCGGCATGACCCTCAGACTTGATGACAGAGAGGCAGGGAAAGGAAAACCGGCCCAGCTGGCGTGTCTCCCTTCCTCCAGAGCGTGCAATCGGTCAAAAGGAAGGTCCACAGAAAGATCCCATCTCTGATGGCTGAACTGTGTCCCCCAGATTCACAGGTTGACCCCTGATCCCCAGCACTTCAGACCATGACCTGATTTGGAGACAGGGTCTTCCAGAGGTGGTGGGGCTAAAGTGAGGTCGTCATGAGTGTCCTGATACGCAGGGGACATTAGGACATGAGACAGACGCACAGAGGAGGACCACATGCAGATTCAGGGAGAGGCTGACCGTCTGCAAGCCAAGGACAGAAGGAGCCTGCCATGGCGACCCCCTGATCTCAGGTGTCTGGCCACCAGGATGTGAGCAGAGGTCTGAGGGTTAAGCCCCGGTCTGAGGGACTTGGTTACAGCCACTCCAGCAGACAAATCCATCACCCCAGCAGGTGGAAAGAGCTGGAAGCCAGGGCTGGGATGTGCTGGCATCCTTCCTCCAGGCCTGTTTTCCATCTGCAGGGGAGACAATGATGTGACCCCACACCGGGCCTTCTGAGGATGGTGACGGGGCAGGGCTGGCACATGGGGCAGTGGTGGGGGGGAGGACTTGCCATGAAGGAGGTGGGGGGGGGCCCTTCCGGAGGCAATGCTGGGAGCAAGGCGGCGATGAGCAGCCCCGGAAGCTCAGGTTGGCCACACAGGCTCAGCAGGCTCCAGCTCCAGCTCTTGGCAAGTCCCAGGACACCTCATGCTTCAGCAGCTGGTCCGGGAGGCCTGTCCACCCACGTCCCCAAGGGTGTTACTTAATGGTCGGAAGAGCGGCTCTTCCTGACCGGAGAGGCATCTGAGGATCTCATGGGTGGCATTCCGGAAGGCCAGGACATAGCGGGCATCTGGGGAATATGCCCAGGGGAATACGGCCAATGGCAGGGAGGGGCGGGGCCCCACGCAGGTCACAGAGTCTGGCTGGGCCAGTAGCAGGATTGGGGTCTCCAGGCCCCCAGAGAGGTACCTGTCCCTCTCGTCACACTGCCACAGGCCAGAGCAGCCACCATGGGACCAGTAAGTGACCTTGTCTGGTCTGAATGTACACCAGGGCCCACTACACTGCAGATGCTCAATAACTGTTCCTTAAATCCAATGGGAACGGGACACGCATCTGATGACTCAAAGCACCGCGTGGTGCAATAATGTGTGTGACATTGTCTTTCAGTTCCCACGCCCAGGCTAAGTGCCAGGCACTGCACTCGGCTGTTTCCATTAACGATCGGGTCACCGAGCAGGGAATGGGCAAGGAGCGAGGCTGGGGCTCGAACCCAGGCTGCCGCAGCTTAAGCCCCAGCTGTGGGTGCCCAGAGGGGGTCTGTGAGGGCCGAGTTCATCCGTCAGGCCCTCACTCAGCAGGCTGGCTACCATGAGACCCGGTCAGCGTGGGGCCGCAGGCCAGGGGGCCTGCCAGTACTACCCCAGTGCACACTGGCCAGTCAGGACCACCAGCAGCCCCCCCTTGCCCAGGCCTCTAAAGACAGGGCTGAGGCTCAGAGATGCTCAGCAGCTTGGTGAGATCACACCGGTGGGGAGCGACTGGTTTGTCTCTTCAGACCTTCCCCCATGCACAATCTGTCCCCTCGACACTTTCCTCTTACTTGCTGGTCCTTGGAAGGCTGGTGGCAGGGGAAGCATGTCCTGAGTGTCTAATTAAAACTGGGCATCCACAGTGTTGGTGCAGGGCCCAGGGAAAGCCGAGACGTGCAGGACATTAGTTCAACACGCACACCACACTCCCACACCTTCTGCCAACCCTAGGCCTCCTGGGTGCACACACCAACGCCCTCAGATCCCATCTGGCCTCTGAATTCAGGCGCACGGGGGGCCGCTTGCGCCCGGTCACACAGTCTGCGTGTGGTGACGGGCCCCTGCCCCGCCTGGACAGGCCCAGAGGTGTGGCCCTCTGATGTCACTCTGATGTCCCACTGCGTGGGAGCCCAGCCCGGAGCCACCACCCGCCTCCCCAGATAACAGTTCTTGGGTTTTAGCCACAAAAATAGCTGCTTTTTGGTGACAGAAATAATACTACTCATTGCCACAAACCCAAACAGCACAGAGAACTCAAAAAAGAATTAAAATCCCCTGCTGAACTTCCACCCTGAGATGAGCCGCTGTTGAGCTCGGCGGCCACTCCAGCCGGCACCTGTGTGCTACGAACAAAATGCGATAGGTATGCACTCAACACGCAGACACACACCTAGGACATGCAACAGGATAGGATCCACGGGATGACATAATGTAAGAACATCATCTCTCCAGGGGCAGAGCCGATCAATGCCTTGCCCTCGTGTCCCGGACGGGCGCTCTCCAAACCATAGCCTAAGCTACTGCGCAGACCTGCCCCGCTCGGCAGAAGGGGCTCAGTGCACACTCGGAAAAGTCGTAATGAGACATAATTCATATACCGTACCATTCACCTATTTAAAATGCACAATTTCACGATTTTTAGCGTAAAGTTGACCCCTAAACAACTCGGGATTTAGAGGCATCAATCACCCCCAATGCAGCTGAAAATCCAAGTATAACTGGGACTCCCCAAAACCTCAGTGACAACTAGCCTCCCGATGACCAGGGCCTTACTGATGACGGAAACGGTCAATTAGCATGTATTCTGTATGTTAAATGGATGATATCCTATTTCTCCCAACAAAGCCAGCCAGAGAAAAAAAAGTGCCATTGAGAAAATCATAAGGAAGGGGTGCCTGGGTGGCTCAGCGGTTGAGCGTCTGCCTTCGGCCCAGGTGTGATCCTGGAGTCCCCCCATCGAGTTCCACGTCGGGTCCCTGCATGGAGCCTGCTTCTCCCTCTGCCTGTGTCTGTGCTTCTCTCTGTGTCTCTCATGAATAAATAAATAAAACCTTAAAAAAAGAGAAAATCATAAGGAAGAGAAAACACATTTATCGTACTGTATGTACATTTGCTAGAAATATCCATGTTATCAGTGGATAACAGCTGATAACATGGATATCAGCTCAAACCTGCGTTAAGAGCCATCTGTACTCGCAGAGGGGTGTGTCGACCACAATCAATTTTAGAACATTTTCATCATCCCCAGAAGAAACTCCTCGCTCCCCGTCCCCCTCCTCTAGTCCCTGGCAACGATAATTTACTTTCTACTCTACAGACCTGCTCGTGCTGGACGTTTCATACATACGGAATCCCACAGTGGGCGGTCTTGTGTGTCTGGCTTTGGAGGAACGCAGAGCACTTCCATGCTTCATCCACGCCGTAGCGTGACCCCAGGCTTTGTCCTGTTCGGGTCCACTAATGTTCTATCACGTGGACACGCCCCATGTTCCGACCGTCAGGTGAAGGGCCCCGGGGTTGTTTCCACCCGCTGGCTATTACGGATGAGCTGCTATGACCATTCAGGCGCAGCCCCTTCTGTGTGGACCCAGGGGCTCATGCCTCTCGGGCACCTCCCCAGGGGTGACCTGGGAATTGGCCATTTATCTGGTGACTCTGAGGTTAAGCCTTGGAGGACCTGCCAGACCTCTTCCTAAGTGGCTGAGCCATGGGTCCTTCCCGCCAGCCGAGGCGGGTGAGGGTCCAGAGTCTCCATCTCCGCGTCTTTCTGACCTCAGCCTGGAGCAGCTGCGAGGTGGCCGCCCACGGCGGTCCTGATTCCCACGCGCGATGACCGGTAATGTTGAACACTCTCCGGGTGCTCGTCTGTTCTTGCGCAACAGCTTTGGAGAATCGTCTGTTCAGATCCTTGGTCCACGTACTGCGGTCATCCTCCGGATAGCTACAGAACGTCCTACACACGCGTCCCTCATCACACACGCGACCGGCAAACGCCGTCTCCCACGCTGCCTGCTGCTTTTGTCTGTTTCGTGACGAGCTTTGCCGCATAAGAATGTTTAATTTTGATGACATCCAATTTATTTGTGTTTCCTTTCACTGTTGGTGTCCTTGGAGTCATGTCTAAGAAAGCACTCCTCAACCTGAGGGCACGGAGCTTTATTCCGACGGCTTCCTCTAAGAGTTCCATGAAGCGTTGCTTTTGCTTTTACTATAATTTTACAGAAGCGGAATCACACTTCCTTTACTGCCATTTCTTCATCTGTGAATCGAGAATAGTGGTGCTTATTGCACCAGGTTTGTGCCACTTTTCACGGCTGCTGTTCGCCTTTTGCCATCAGCGTCCCCGCCCACCGTCCGGCGAGAAGGACATGTCGTGCCCACTGCCTCCCACAGGGACGCTCCACTGCAAACATGGACACCACGCTCCCGTGTTGCAGCTCTCGGGATCTGCTGGTCATATCGGAACAATCCTGCACACCCAGCAGGCCGGAGGGACGTGACCTGCCCCCCAGCCAGCAGATGCTCCAAGGCTGGGGAGTAGAGCCCCAAAAGGGACTGCATCTGGCCAGCTGGGGTGGGGGTGTAGTCACACCTTTGGGGAAACAGTATCACGTGTCTGCTATGCCCACTCATGACACCCTGGGAAGAGGAGCCTCAATCAACCCCGGGTTACAAATAGGGTCCCTGAGGCCAGCAGGAGCAGTGAGGGGCCCCCACCCAGGGCGCAGTGAGGCCAGGCCGCAGGGACTGGCAGCTCGATGGTCGGCCTCCAGGCCATACTGCCACAGCCCGGAGCTGCCCCTTCAGTGTGAGGCGCTGATGGGGGGTAGGGATGAGGGGGTCCTGGTCCCCACTCTGGGGAGGGGTCTGTCCCAGCTGCCCAGAGATGAGGTGCCCACAGAGCACCGAGCCTCGTGCCAGGATGGAGGCCCTGTGAGGTGAGGAGCCTGCAGGAGGCCCCCCTGAACACCCCAGCTCTCAGAGGCTTGCCCGAGCACCCTGGCCTCCCTCTGCTCCTGGGGTGCAGGCTCCCTCCTGAACTCACTCCCTTTCCTCAGTTGTCTTCCCGAGCTTCCCCCCACCCAGCTGCCCCTCCCATCACCCTCCCTGGCCGCCCCCTTGCCAGGTCTTGAGTTTGAGCGGATTAGGAGATAACTATGTATCATCTAAGCAGGTGATGGGCCCGATTCTTCATCAGCCCCACAGAAATGAGGTTTTATGATAATCCCTTAAAGCAGGTCTCCCAGCCCAGGCTCAACCGACATTCTGGTTTGGACAAGTCCTTACAGCGGGGACAGTCCTGTTCTGGCCGTCCCTGGCCTCCACCCCAGGGGTGTCAGGAGTGCCCTTCCCCCAGGTGCCACAAACAAAACTGCCTCCAGACATTCCCAAATATCCCCTGGGGAGCAAAATCAGCCCTGGCTGGCTGCAGCACCTTACAGGAGGAAAGAAGGAAGGGGAGGCGGGAGCAGAGGGGCCATGGGCCCAGTAACTCTGGCCCAGGCTGTAGGGTCCCAGGGCCCCAGAGCCCACCTCTGTGTGATGTCAAACCAGAGTATCCCTTCTCCCGAGTCTTAGCTCGTTCATCTGTAAAATGGGTCATTCCACAGGGCTGTCATCAGGACGCCATGAGACAAGCCCCCAGAAGCCTGGCAAACAGGTGGCGCTCACAAGTGCCGGCCCTCACCACATTCATAAACAGCAGAGCTCAACCACACACCTCCCTTCATGTCAGACCCCCAAAGCTTATTTGTGGGACCCAAGGCTGCTGGTTAGGAAAGCCAGCTGTCCCCTCCAGCCAGATGGTCTCAGCCTTCAGGGCAGTTTCCAGCTTTACCTGTCTCTCCTCCAGGCATCCCCATGGAGCATGGCCTCCTCACCAAGGACCGGCACCCACGGAGGCTGCGGGCGGCGGCTGAGCTGCAGGAGAGCCTCCTCGGCCGGCACGACTCCAGATGGACACACCAGAGGGTCACGTGGCAGCTGCCACCCTCATGCCCCAGGAAGGGCAGGGCCAACCCCTTCCCGGCACACTGAAATAGACTCCCACCAACCCCCAGAGATGCACCTGTTTCCCAGGCGTCCGGGAAAGGGACTTTGGAAAGACACGTGGTCGGGGTGGAGGGTTGGGGGGCGGGGTACGCGCTGCCCTCATGTGCCAAATGCAGGCAGCACGAGTGAACCCACACGACCCTCCCCACGCCCCGGTGTCACATGCTGGGGGCTTCACATCCAACATCATGCTCGCCAGGTTCTGGAGGCCAGGACCCCCAAATCGAGATGTGCACAGGGCCACACACAGGAGGATCCTTCCCCGCGTCCTCCCACTCCTGATGCTCCCGGGCTTGGGGTCATCACAACCACCTCTGCCCCTCCTTGACAGAGCGTCTCCCTGTGTGCCCATGTGTCCTTCTCTCTCTCCTGTAAGGACACCCATCACTGGCTGCAGGGCCACCCTGATCCAGGATGACCTTATCTCCATCCCTATTTTAATCACATCTGCAAAGACCCTTTTTGTTTTTGTTTTTAAAGATTTAATTTATTTTTTCATAAGAGACACAGAGGGAGAGGCAGAGACACAGGCAGAGAGAGAAGCAGGCTCCATGCAGGGAGCCCGATGTGAGACTCGATCCCAGGACTCCAGGATCATGCCCTGAGCCAAAGGCAGATGCTCAACCACCCAGGCGTCCCAAGACCCTTCTTCCAAATAAGGTCACACACCAAGGTTCTGGGTGGACATGACTTTGGGGGGGACCTTTTAACCCCTCACACAGCCCCAACGTGCCAGAGGGAAACTGAGGCTTGGGAAGGCTGTTGGCCGTGTAAGGTGGCATTGGGGCTCCACTGGGTCCGGCTGACTGCCTGGTCCCTGAGCCACGTCCCGCGTCCCTGGTGCCCCTCGGCTTTAAGGTCCCAGCCACGTACACAGTGAGCGCTGCTTGGACTCAGCACGTGGCTGCAGAGAGCGCACTGGTCTGTGCACACCTGGGCATGGGTAGCCAGCGCCAGATGCCGCTGTTGAGGGGCTTTGGGGCAACACCCAAAGCACAGCTCACGCCTCACACCACCCAGCTAGCGGCTCAGCTCAGGGCAGGCCCAGTGACCCCTCTGGAGGCACCCAGCAGAAAACATGTCATCCTACCAGCTCTGAAGAGTCAGGAGCAGGTGCTGGCAGCCAGAGTGGAGCTTTCCTCGCCTCATTGGACTGTCATTGGTCACACGATGGTGGGACATGCCTACCTCGCCACCCAGTAAAGGGGGCTGGTGACCCACTGACTGCTGCAGGAAGCCCCCGGGACTATCTGAAGCATCACTATCGAGGCCCATGGGGCCCACAAATGGGTACAAATCATGCATCCCAGGCACAGAATTATATCCTCTTTTGCTTATAAATGAGAGGAGCTTCCCTGTTCATTTATACCGAGATCCATGCCCTGTGTCCCTGTGCCCAGTTCGGGGCATAAACCAAGATGGTGACATGACCTCAACTCCCCTCTGAGCACTCAGCAAGTCCCGTACACTGCTCCATACCCGAGGCAGGAGCCATCTTGTCCCCACTTTCCCTAAGAGGAAACTGAGGCAGAGACAAAGGTGGGGTGCAGCCAGTTCTGTTAAACAAGAGCGGGTTGTGGCTTTGAGCCTGAGAGTCTGGCAGGGTTCTCTGTGTGTGACCAGCACCCTAGAGGGTGCCCAGGAGGAAGGGACTGGTGGACACGCAGAGGCCAAGGGGCAGGTAGCCACTGGACCTGGGATGGATACTCCAGGCAGGGGAGTAGCCTGCGTGAGACTGGGGAGGAGACATTTGTGAAGGGCGAAGGACCCCTGCTCCATGAGCCTGGGGGTGCTCTGTGGGGTGGGAAGGCATGCAGGCACCAGGACATCCTAGTCCCCCAAAAAGTGGACTATCTCTGGGGACCAGTGGTAGGAAGAAGTGCATCAGGAGAGGGTGTGGGTAGCAGCTCTTCCCTTCCACAAGCAATGCCCACCCCACCCTGGAGGCAGCAAGAAGCTGGCCAGGGAGCGGGGTCCCACGAGCTCCAAAAGCTCGGAAGGACCCTCTCCCTCCCGATGAGGTGGAACCTAGGGCTCCCAGAGTGAAGACACAGTGGGAATGAACCTGCCCCCTGACTCCCCACTGTGAGAGCATCCAGTAGAGGCCAGCCCTCCCAGAGCCTCCCAGCCCAGGACCACCCTCCCCAAGGTCCACGCTCTCCCCACCAGGGCTCCCCAAGGCCTGACACCTGCAGTCCGTCTCAGCTGGAGGCCAGAACACCCACGTTTGGTGAGAGAGATCTGCCCTGATGCTGTGGGATGAGCCACCCAGGAGAGAGGGGCTGCATCCCAGCAGGGGCTTCTCGGACTCTGGGACCCTTGGGCAGAAGTCGCAGTGCAGGCCTGGCTCGGGGTGCTCTTCTGGGCTCCGTCCTTCTCCAGGTGTCTGCCCAGCGCCCAGTTGCCTGGTCCCTGGCACCGACCACCCACAAAGCCCCAGCTTCCATGCACCTTGCCCCCCCATCTGCAGCAGCTGCTGGGTCCCTGGGAAGCTACCCCTGGCCCATGGGGACACTAAGGGTGGAGACATCCCTCACCTACAGAGGCCCAGGGTTCAGAGACTCAAAGCTTCTCCTTCCACAGCCTCAAGTGGTTCCCAGGGCCCAGGGGGGTAGGTGTGCCTGCACCCTGCCCCTTCCCTACTGCTCTGGAGTGGGCAGGAGGGGCAGCACAACCAGCACCCATGGGAAGGACAGACTGCGGATTCCCAGCTTCATGAGGGATTCCCACCCCTTGGCCTGGGCCTCAGCCTTCAGCCTCCAAGGTCACCATTGTGGTCTGAAGGCCAGGGACCAGGACCCCCGCGGGCTTAATGCTAATTTGCAGTTTGCACATCCCGTCCTGGAGCTGTGACCGGCAGCAGCAGGGCTTTGGGAGGGGGGGCAATCCTTTCCCTTCCCCACATCCTGCGGGAGGAGCCCCTTTCCTTCTGAGAATGTGGGGTGAGCAGGTGAGGTTCCTGCACCACCTGGAAACTTCTGAGCAGATGCTCGGGAGAGTTGCAGGGAAGTGGAGCCGGTACCGTGAACACCCATGCGCTCAGGGCCAGGCTCTCCATCACTGGTCAGTGGCTTCCTAACTGTTCCCACATTGGCGCGCAGGAAGGGACCTGCCTGTTAGACAGTGGCCCCCCCCGGGGACAGGTGTGCACACCTGCGAAAGGACTGGGTATTGAGCATCCTCAACCTCACCAGAGTCTCTCAGGAACACAGTATCCTCCTGCCGCATAACTTTGTGTTTGCCCAGGTGGCTGGTTGTGGCCAATGACACTTAGGTGGAAGCGACAATGTGCCCCAAGGCACCTCACACATTTCCACCTGCCTCTCATGCTTCTGCCTTTGAACAAGGAGAACAGTCCTGGGCCAGCGTGCTGGTCCCAGGAGGAAGACTAGAGACGCAGTGGAGCCACCACACCTGGTCCAGCCTGATCAGCCGAGCCCCAGCCCCCAGCCCCACAGGCCCCGACTTATGTCTCTGCCCGCTGGGCTGTTTGTCCCACAACGTATCAGTTTCCCACAGCTGCTGTAACAAAATGCCACCAACTGGGTGGCTTACCACAGTACTGGAGGCCACGAGTGCAAAATCAGAGCCGCTGGGCTGAAGCCAAGGTGTCCACAGGGCTGCCTCCTGCAGAGGCCGTGGGGACAATCCACCCCCTGCCTCTTCCAGCTTCTGGGGGCGGCTGGCACTCCTTGGCTGTGGCCGCCTCACCCCCACCTCTGCCTCTGTGGTCACATGGCCTTGTTTTCTGTGTCTGCCCCTAACCTCCCTCTGCCTCCTCTTCTAAGAATAATTGCGATTGCATTCAGGGCTCAGGCGGGTAATCCAGGATGATCTCCCCATCACAACGTCCTTAACTTAATCCCATCTGCAAAAACCGTTTTTCAGATAAGGCCACACTCTCGGGTCCCAGGGATGCGGACGTGGTGTGTTTTGGAGGGGTCGTTCTCCAGCCGCCGCATGCAGCAACAGTTTATACGGCATATAAATCTATAGCGATTTTTTTCACCAGACGATACCGGCTCTTCTTACTCACGACGTGCTCTGCTGTCTTTCCATTCAGCTCCACTCCTTATGTAAGCAACGCTGCTCTGACCCACTGAACTGATTTCATGCCCACAAATGGGTCGCCACCTGCAGTGTAGAAAGTTCTATCCCAACTTCCACACCTGCCAGGGTGGGGGACCCAAGAGAAACTGAGTGATTTAGAGGAAAGAGAAATGTGCCCTTTCTGTACAGCGAGGGTGGGCGGACTGGCAGGTGCCTAGAAGGACACACACATACACACACACACTCACACTCGAAGACATGGTCCCGGCCACCCTGCCTGGTAGACGGTCCTCCCCCTGCTGCCCACGCAGCAGCTGGAACCCCAGGAGCAGTGGGGCTCACTGGGGGGCTAGGGAAGGGGCTCTGACGGAAAGGAAGGGAGTGTGTGGTCCCAGGTGGCCCTGTCCTCTCCCCCGTGAGGATCCGCTGCTGCTCCCTCACCCTCCCCCTGGCACACCCCTGCCCCACATCCGAGCGCCATCCTTCTCTCCCTGACAACCCCATGCTGCTTTGACCAATCATGCTCTATTGTACATTCACTCACATCTTTACCTACGCTGCTAAAAGATGAGAAACAAATGAGATCAGAGCCTGGAACTCTCCGGCAGATGGTACAGATTTTCAAGGTGACTTTAAAGCAAGGAAGACACCAACACCTTTTTAAGGGGCATAAAAACTTAGGTCTGCAGGGATCTGTGACATCATCCAGGCCCTGGGCAGGGATTCCTGAGGCCCGGCCATGGCCTCTGCTGAGCACTCAGCCCCCTGTGCCAGCTGCGTGCTGGACGCCTCTGCCTGGAAGCCCCCCTGCAATTCATAGTGGGAAAAGAGAATGCTTCGCCCTTTGTATCTGCTCCCACCCACCACTACTCTCGCCTCTCCTTCTGCAACTCAGGCAGACCCAAGTTTGCCACCATTGCTCAGCCGCAGGGTGACCCTGGCCAAGAGCCCTAACCTCTCTGAGCCTCGACCTCTCTGAGCCTCAGTTTCCTCATCTGTAAAATGTGGATGGCTGCCTATCAGGTTGCCTGGCGCCCAGCCTGGCTCACGGTGGCCCTTGGTCAACGACGTCTGTCTTTCCCACCCAGTGATGGCAGTGGTTTCCCACAGCTGCAGGACAAACGACCCCGCACTGGAAGCTTAAACAGCAGAAAGCCCTGTGCTCACTGTTCTGAGGGCTGAGGCCCTGAATCAAAGTGGAAGTGGGCCGCGCTCTGTCTAGAATTCCAAGGGGAGACTCTTCCCCGGCCTCCTGCAGCCTCCGTGCTGCTGGCCATCGGCCCCCTCGGCGCAGGCCTGCAGGGCAGCCTGTGTCTGCGTCTCTGCTCCCGTTGGGGCGCCTGTCAGAGTGGATCGGGACCTGCCCTGCTCCACTAGGACCCTGCTTCCAAGTACGGTCACATCACAGGGTCCCAGGTACCAGGGTTAGAACTGCAGCATATCTCTTTGGGGAATATGTTCGACCCAGAACACCGGCGTTCTCGTTTTCAGCAAAATCACCATGTCTCAGAGCAGCCAGCACAAAGCGTGGACACTCACTGCCGTGTGTCCCTCCTGTACCACAGAGGGCATCCTTCTCTCTGCCCTACCTCCCCCCCACCATTTCTTTCCTGGTAGAGACCCTGCCCCGCCCTCATTGGTCCTCCCCTCCCTGCCAGACCTCCACAACCCCCGGCATTGAGTGCCAACTCCGGGGGCTCACCTGGCCTCCCAGACGGAGACCAGGTGCTTGTTCCGGAGCTGGACACCAGCCTGCTTGGGGCCTCTCCAGCCACCACAGCTGCTACCTTGCCTCCCTCTTCCTCTTTGCCCGGCTGCTGGCACTGCCCACCTGACTTGTTCACGAATGCTGGGCCCTCACCACAGGGTCTCAGGACCATCTGCAATGCACCCACCCTGAGAAAGCTCTCCCAGGCCTCCAAGGTGTCAGCCAGGAGCTGGCTGCTGTGGGAACCCCCGGATACCCCAGGGTCAGGCTAGGCAGCAGATGGATGTCCCATCCGTGCCACATAGCAACGAGTGTGCCCACCCTGGCAGCAAAGGCTTGCTGGGCACTCAGTACCGTGTGAGGTCAAAGGACCTCTCCGAGGTGACACAGAAACTGAATTCTGAATTCTACTGGCTTCAGAACAAGACAGAAAAAGCTTCAGGGGGCTGGAGAGTGTCCAGCAGAGGAGTCAGCAGCTATGGGGACCCTGAGGCCAGGAGGAGCCCAGAGCAACAAAAGGCTGTGGAAGGCCCGAGGGACAGCCCTCCCTGTGGGGCAGGTTCCCCGGTGGTCCCCAGAGCCCCCAGAGCCACCTGCAGGGCACAGCGGCCAGTGGGAAGGGTGGCCCGGAGCAGGGCGGAGGGGGTCCCTTTCTGCCACCCCTGTTGCTGCACCCTGCAGCACCCCGCATGCCCCTCCCAGAGCACTCGCCCTCCCTGGCTTCTGGGGAGGCCACCCTGCAATTAGCTCAACAGAGATTCATCTCCCCGCCTGACCAAACGCAGCCCACACACCCATCCGCCTCCCGAGTCAATACAGACAGACAAGCAACCGATAGAAAAATAAGCAAAGGAGGGGACAGGAAATCCGCAGAAAGACAAGTTGCCCGGAAATGTAGAGAATGCTCTGGGCGTCCCGGTCCCCAGGGAGGAGCCCAAAGCAGGGAGGAGCCCCTTCCATCCGCTGGGCAAGTGTGAACAGACACTGTCCTGTGCTGGCCTGGGGGGACGGGGACAGGGGATGCATGTGCCCCTTTTGGCAAAGGTGGAATGTGGGCAGCCTCTGGGAGGAGCGGCTGGGCGGAAGACACTCCCGTTTAACAATAGCACCCCCGGACATCTCACGGGTACACCTGTGCATGCGTGCAAAGGTGCACAGGTGAGCATTCTCACCTCCCAGGGCTGCGCTCAGCCCGAGCCCCCTCGCCAGCCACCTGTTCCTCCCTCTCTGTGAGTCAGGACAGGGCCCCCACGCACCCCGTTTGGCCAGCCCTGCACAGGGCAGAGAGTAGACCCACTCGGGGTTCAGTGAGCAAACAACCTAGCAGGAGGATGGACACACACAGGCCATCAGGTGCTCTCCGGGAAAAGTGGTGACATGGGCCCCACACTGGGCAGGTCCTCCGCACAGCACCCAGCACCTCGCTGGCCTGTTTCTCATCTGTGCACCCAGGTCACCCAGAGCACCCAGCTACAGGAGGGTCGGGAGACGGGTAAATGAAGAGCCACCTGTACCATGCTCTGCACTGGCCTGGTGCCTGGTCCCTGCTCACGGCAGGACCATAGGATGGTGCTGAGGCCACCATCACAGGGCTGCTGATGGGACCACTAAAATCCAGACTGCACACCCGTGTTCACTGCAGCCAAAGTGGGAGCAACCCCGGCGTCCAGCATCGGGTGAACGCATAAACAAAGTGCGGCGTGTCCAGGCAATGGGATGTTGCTCAGCCTGAAAGAGGAAGTTATGACATAGGCCACAACCCGGATGCCATGACCTGGATGAACCCTCCCCTCACACAGGGGACCTGAGGAGTCAAACCCACAGATGGAAGAAGATGGTGGGGACCAGGGGCCGCGGTAGGGGATGGGGAGTTAGTGCCTCACGGGCGCCCGTTCAGTCTGGGAAGATGACAAAAGTTGTGGGCTGGAAGGCAGGGATGTTGGCACGGCACCACAAAGGCATTAATGCCCCGTTGCTGGACAATTAGAAATGGATAGGATGGTAAATTCGGTGTTGTGTATGCTCTGCCACAATGAAAACAAAATGTGCCACTAGATGCTTTCCGTGCTGGGGCAGCAAAACTGCAAAGCACGAGGGAGGTGGGGCCCTGGCGGCGCCCAGAGTGGAGGGACCTCGCCCGCTGCCCACCGTCGGGCCTACTCCGTGGGTCGGGGTCCCTCACCCACCCGAATCCCTGCATCTCAGACAATGGGGCAGTCTGAGGGGGGCTCAGGCAAGGGTCACCCGCTGAATCACGCTCACGGAGACAAAGGGAAATGGAGGAAGGAAAGGACGGCACATTTTCCAGCTGAATTTCCAGCTGGAGGGCCTGAGTCGTGCACATCCCACCCCATGCAACCTTCCCAAGTGTGGCGTGGTTCCCACCCCAGGCTGCCCTGCTCTTATGTGGATGTGGATGCTTTCCCAGGTCCTGGGAGCTGTGACCCTGGGTCACCACCCCCAACTCAGTTGGGCTCCCCTTTAGGGGCCAGCAGACACATGCTGGTTCTGAGGATTCTGAGGCAGAGGGGTGCGGGACACAATGGGGGCACACAGGGGTGTACAGGGTGGCGGGAGTGAGTCCCTGGTTGAGGGAGGCAAACAGGAAGGGCACAGATGTGCCCAGACCAGGGGACAAGCATGTGCATCAGCAGGAGGAGGGGTCAGGGAGGTCATCCATGGAACAGACACTGGCTGATGGTGGGGGGTGGGGCAGGTGCAGCGGAACCAGGCCCCCAAGGCAGTTATGGGGATGGGAGGAGGAGCCCCCAGGCCTGGGCACAGACACTCACGAGGAGGTGATGGACGGACAGTGAGGTGGGGAGGCACCGGGTCTCAGCTCCTCGGCCAAGCCTGGGAGTCCGCCCCTTGATCCAGCAATCCCACTTCTGGATGGCGCCCAAAAGAAGCGAAAGCAAACAGGTATGTGCGCCCCCGTGTTCACAGCAGCATGAGTCACGAGAGCCAAACACAGCCCAGTGTCCATCAACAGATGAACGGATAAGCACACCACGGTCCACCCAGTGGAAGGTCACTCAGCCTCGAAGAGGAAGGACATTCCAGCACCTGCCTCGACCTGGGCGAGCCGTGAGGACATCGCGCTCCGTGAAAGAAGGCAGCCACAGCGACAAACACCGCGCGCTGCCACTTGCGTGAGGTCCCCAGAGCCGTGAGAGCCACAGAGGAGAGAGCAGAGTGCAGGCTGCCAGGGGCTGCGGGCGGGGTGGGTAGGGGATTATCTCACGGGGGCAGACGGAAAAGTTCTGGAGATGGACGGAGGTGGAGTTTTCACAGGAATGTGAATGTACGGAACAGCAACGAACCATTTAACTCTAGTTAAAACGGCAGATTTTATGTTATGTATTTTTTACCAGAATAAAAAAAAAATCTTTAATCCAAAAAAAAACAAGACAGAAAACACTCTCTGCCGAGTGAAGGCAAGAGAGAATGTGGTCAAACAAAGCACAGAAAACCCGCTCAGGGCCGCCTCACGTAACGTCCGGGGCAGACTGATGGGGCGGTGTGCGGGGAGGAAAGCGTGGCGTGCCACCCGAGGGTCCACGCAGAGGGAAGAGCGAGGAGAAAATACAGCAGAGGGGTCTGGGGTCATTCCCGGGTGCCGGGACCATAGAGGGTTCCTTTTTCGTCATCGATCGGCTTTTGCAAAAATGCACGCGTGTGTTGTTCGTGATACTACGACTGCTGCTGCTCCTGCTCCCGGTGATAATAGTCAATTGACTCTAAGAAACACAAGTGAGAGGGACACCCCCCAGAAGAGCTTGGGGCCCCTCCAGAAGGTCCTTCCTGGCCAGAGTGGCCCCCAGATGCATGTGGGAGGCAGGAGAGAGCTGGAGATGGAGTTTTGCACAGACAGAGGCTCCAGCCGGTCAGTGAGCTGGGGGTCAGGGAGCCTGCAGTGAGGACCTGGACACTTGAATCAGTGCAGACGGGGCCTGGGTGTGTGGAAGTCTCCTTTAAAGCCTCTTTTCTCATTGAAATTGTAGGGGACGCCCAGTACGGGGGCAGACGTTGTTCCTCTAAAGTGATTCGACCTGGCCTGGAGCTCAGCTGACCATGACCCCCGCCACCTTCAGCATCTTCTACACATCCCCCTGCTCCTGGGAGCCACCTGGGGGCGGGGACAGGCCGGGGCTAGGGGCAGGCAGCCCTGCCTGGCTCCAGCCATGGACCCTGGCTTCCCGCCTCCCTCTCTGACCCCCACCCCAGAACCGGGGGTATTTCGGAGGATTCTGGGAAAACTAATGGTATTGCAGAGGCCCCAGAGCTGGGAAGAAACGGGAGCTGTCATCTTACGGAAGACATGCGGGGTCCCGCCGTCCGGGCCCCACACGTGCCCTGCCATGAATTACCAGCCCCTCGTCCTCCTTCGTGAGACCACAGCCACACGGGGTGGGGTTCAGAGCTTCCCCTGCAATTCATTTCCCTTCGCCAGGAGCTCGTGGGCACCCAGGGAAACGGCCTTTGCCAAACACTAATGCGATCCGGGTCTATTTGTTCAAGCAAAGTCAAGTAATCGATATCTGAATAATTCAGCTTCCATCGAGGATGCTTCGGGGGAGGGCAGATTGGACGTGTTTACTATTCAGAGCAGATCCACTTGCAGGTTTGGGCACAGGAGACCTATTTGCGAGGGTGACTCAGGGCACTAAGTAAAAGGACAATTGTCAATCACGCGCCAACGGCACTGGCTGGCCATGCCGTCCCCGGGGCTCCACGTCACACACCTCTCCTCCACACACCGGGCCCCAACATTCCAAATTTCCAAATGTCCAGCCTGAGCACTGAGCGGATCTGTCACCTTGGATAGAGAATGGACAAGTGTCTGAGCAAGAGCTCCTGCTCACCAGCTCCCGCAGGAAGTGACACAAACACCCCGGCACCTTCCACGGAGCTCCCCCCTCTGCAGCTCCTCCGGCAGAGCTGGGGAGGGAGCCATGCTGGCGCGGGGGGCTGTGTCGCTTGCCAAAGCTGTCCTGTTGTCGCTGCCACGGTGGCCAGTGCTTTCCCTACCTACCGCAAGCCACAGATCCCGGCTGCTAGAGGCACTCCTCTCCAAATTGCTGTGGCCCCCAGAGTCAGGCACGCTGTGGGAAATAAAAGCTTCTATTCCTGGCCTAACCCTCTCTTCCAGAACTGGGACAGCCAGGGCCGGGCTGTCGCCAGGGTCTGGGGACTGGCCTGAGACCCGTCTCTGGGTCTCTGGGTCTTGCTAGTCTCTGTGGTTCCAAAGCCCCACCACCGTGCCTGTCCGCTTCCCGTGGCAGGATGGTGCCTCCAGGGGGCAGGGATCCCCGGGGCCCCTGTGGCTGCCCCATCAGCCCCCAGCCAGGTCCAGGCACCGAGGCCCCAGCAGCCCAGGGCGAGCACCGCCGCCATGGCAGTGGCTCTCCACCTCAGACACAACAGGCCCACGTCCCTGTCACCTGACCTCACGGATCGCACACTCCACCCCAGAACCTGAAGAGCCACAGATTCAACAACATGTGTAAAGCCTGAAAAGAGGCCACTTCTGCTATTCTTAGATGAGCTGACAATGACAGAAAGGCGGCAGTGGCCAAGCTGCAGTGCGAGTCCTGCCACATGGGACAGAGGGGCCCAGGCTTCAAAGCAGGGCCTCACCTGGACCCTGGCCTCTCCCCTGTGCAGCGGAGGAAGGTGCCACGTCCGGCCCCAGGACAGCTCCATCGCTCCTGAGCAAGCTTCAAGGGGTCCCTGGGCCTCAGGGGAGGTCGGTCCCACGTGGCCCTTAAGGAACCCCAGTCTAGGGGCTCGTGGCAGGAGAGGAGGAAGGGACTGGGCCTCGGCACTCGCTCCCACCTCCCTCTCTCACCCACAGGGACCTGCAAGCTCTCCCTGACCCAGGCCACACCAGCTCTCGGGCTTTTTCTCTCCTGCAAGGGTTGTGACACCAGCAGTCCCCAAACCCAGCCTGGAATCATCAGCTGAATCACCAGCGTGCTCCCGGACCCCACCGGCCCTATCAGAACAGCCAGGAGTCCGTACTTTGTAGAACCCGGTTCCCTATGCTCCCTCCCCTTCTCCTCTCCTCCAGGACTCATCAGCTCCTCACAGGGTCACTGAGCACCAACTACAAACCAGGTGCCACGCAAGGTGCAGGACAACCGTGGCGCCCGAGAGGCAGACAGCGCCGTGGGGCTCTTGCTGCGTGCCCAGCACCTTACCCAGGGCCTGACCTGAGGCACAGACACTCCCTCCACTCTCTAGGGCTCTGTACCCGCTGCTGGACGCCCTTCTCCCACTGTTTTGTCTGGCTAACTCCTACTTGATTACTGGCACCTCTTTCAGGAAGCCTGCCAGAATTTCTCTCTCATGGCAGGTTCACTGACCACTTCTCTCTGTCCCCAGAGCCTCCCTGAGAAGTGCCTTCTCATGGTGTGTTTTCAGCACGCACTGTCTGCCTTTCTGGGCGAAGAACTGCGTCAGGGTTACCTCCCGCACCCAGCCAGCAGATTGATAGGCGTGAGTGAAACCACCACCTCTGCCCATCCACCTCCCCACAGACGCTGGGTGGGTTGGCTGGCTACGTGTGAGGAGGTGTCACTGTCCATGGGAGCCAGGGTGGGGCCCCACCTTTGGGGCCGAGGGAAGGGTCTTCTGTGAAGGGGGTGGCCTTCCTGATGTTGGTGCCCCCAGAGAGAGGCAGATCCTCACAGTGGGAGCCAGACGCTGGAAGGGGAGGTCCAGGGAGAAGCCCCTCTCCTTCCTGCTGGCCAGCACTGCGGCCGGGGAGGGGGGGGGGGAGGCTGAGGCCAGGCTGTGCAAGCACCACACCCGAATCCAGGGCAAAGCCATGCTGAGATCCCCTGCTGGGCCTCAGGGGTACCCCACGGAGCCAGGGGGGAGGGAGGCATCAAAGCCCAGAGCAGGGCATCAGAGGGGAAGCAGTTCCCAGGCCCTGGGAATGGGGGGGCACAGGGGCCCTCAGGATCTCACCTTCCTATGTTTCATGCAAGGACCCCACCTTGGAGGCTGTGGGTCATATTTTAAGTAAGAAAAACGACGATTTGTTCATAAGACCCTTCCAGGATGCTTCCCGCACCTACCCCACGTTCTGGGTGGTGACCGCAGCCGATGGAGTCCCCACCCAACCGTGAGATCAGCAGGAGCCCCTGCCCTCTGCAAGCTGAGGTGTGGAGGAGAGCCCCACACACAGAGACAACCTTGCACTGAGCTCCGAGAAGGGTCACAGAGGGTCGCAGAGGGTCACAGAAGGCCTCAGCCAGAAGCTGACCCCCACCGAATGCAGATTACAGAAGGAGGGAGGTCATGGCTCAGCAGAAGCCCAGAATCTCGCAACAGAATGCCCCAGTTCCAACGTCCGCTCTGCTTGGTCAGCTGGGCACCCGGGGCAGCATCCTCCACCTCACCTGGCCTCCGCATCCCCGCCAGGAAAGGGCAGTTGTGACAACCACCCAGCAGGGTCCCCGGCGCTAAAAGACCAATACTTGTCCAGTGCTGCTGGTGCCACCACTGCCATGCTCTTGCACCTGCCAGGCCCCTTTTCACAGGAAGCAGAACGATTTGAAAAACTCAGGAGACATGCACCCCCCGGGGGGTTCCCCGAGATCCAGGCGGGGCCCATCTGAATGCTGCCTCCCCTGTTAGCAGCGATGTGACCTTGGGCACATCGGCCTCCCGAAGGGGAGCACCCCAAGTGCAGAATGGGAGCAACAACCCCCCACCACCACCACCACACACACACAGGGATGCTCCGGGCTGGAGACGGAGCCCAGACAACTCTTCCACGGTGCCTGGCACTACTAGATGCCCTGCAAATGGCAGACATCAATTTTTATTAGACGAATCAATGCCTCCCTGGAGCTCTGGTGCGGGCCGGTGGGGGTGGGGTTCCCAGGCTGCCAGCACACACCCAGGATATATTTAGCTCCCTGCTGCAGCGGGCTGGGTGCAGGCATTCCAGCCGAGGACGCGGAGTCCCAGCCACCTCTACCTCCTCCCTGACCACCCTGGTATCTGCTCCAGCGCCCAACTCCCGCTCGTTTGTAGCTGTAGCTACGTTATCTAAGAGTACACACATGCACACGTCGAGTTCCTGTGCTTCTAGCGTGTGGATGCCACCCACCGCCCTAGTTCCACCGTGAAAACGCGCCTCCCAAAATAGAGAATGCGGTCCCTGGAGCAGGAGCCGGTGCCGGGGAGCCAGGCAGCTGCTCTCTAGTCAAGCCTCCTCGAGCAAAATCCTGTCTCTGGCATATCTGTAAAGTGAATCAGCAGGAAAAAATAAAACAGCACAGCATTAGGAGGAAAGACAAAAGTGCCCAGAACCCTATGGCATTTGGACGTATTTTCTTCTAGTGTGTTTTTTCCTGTGTATTTTCTAGAAACGGTGTGTAAAATTCCATACCCCATATTCTTCATTCACCGCCAGCACCGACGCATGCGGCTCACTGATCCTTCAGGTCATCTCAATGGCTGCATACTCTGCCTTTATCAGCAGCTCTCAAAGTTGGTCTAGGGACCCCTGGAGGTCCCCAAGACCCCATCAGGAGGTCGACAGGGTCAGAGCCATTTCCGTAATAAGATTGGGATGTGATTTCCCCTGTCCATTTCCACCTGCTCCTGAGAGGAAGGTTCTGCAGAGGCTGCGAGCGTGTGGCATCACCACTGATTGAACACAGGCCGGACATGAGCACCCAGCTGTTCTCTATTAGGCCGGACATTGATGTGATTTGTAAAACTGTGGAGAAATGCCACTCTGTTCACTAAAAATCCTCACATGTCAACACACAGAAGGCTATCAGCCAACAAATTAGCAAATATCTTAGAATTGTCTCTATTTTAATTTCTAACTGGGGACACATCAATAGATACAACACACTCGGAAGCTCTCCAGGGCCCCCAAGAATTTGGAGTCGAAGCCTTGGAGTCTGGGTGCTGCCGCTGTGGATGGATGGCGAGCTATGTGTCCAGCATCCCGAGGCTGGGGGGCCGCGCAGCGGACTGCGCCAGCCCCCCAGGGAACAATCTCTGTGTCTAAATCCGTGTCTGTGTTCCAGAGCCTTTTGCAGAAAGATTCCCAGGAGCAGCAGTTCTTCTGTCAAAGGGCCCAAAGCATGTGCCTAATTGCTTCCGTGAAGCTGATACAAACTGATGCCCCGGTCAGCAGCCTGCGACGGGATCTAACTCACGGGATCTGGGGTTTAAATTTAGCCAAGTTAAGAGTAACACTGGTTTCCTATGAGAAGCCATTCTTTCAACCCCTCAGCTAGGCTGGAGATGCCCTGGGAGAGGGAAAGGTGTGGGTCCCAGAAGCAGGCGCTCAAGAGGCTGCCTGCGGAATGCGGGTGGATGCCCTCCCATCACAGTGGTGATCAGATTAAGGGTCTGGAGATGGGGAGCATCCTGGAGGGTCCGGGCGGGCCCCGATGTCGTCCCAAGTGTCCCTGTGGGAAGGAGGCAGAGGGAAGCCTGACACACTCAGAGCAGATGCCTGGGGGGGGGGGGGTTATGGAGGGGGAAGGGATGCGGAGCCACAGAAGCTGGAAGAGGGAGGAGGGCATTCTCCCCAGAGGCCCCGGAGCAGGTGGCCCTCTGACACCTAGACTTCAGCCCAGTGACACCAAGTCTGGCCCGCTGACCTCCACAATGGGGAGGAAACATCACTGATGCTCACAGGACCAGTGTGTGTGCTTTAGCACAGTGGTCCTCCCAACGGGGGTGTGTCACCCTCCAGGGAGGGGGGCTGACTCCCTTCTACCCCAGCCCCATTTCCTGGCCCATGGCACCACCTGCTAGGGAAGCTTCTTGCGTTGGGCTGCAATGTGCCCCCTTATAGGCCCCACCAGCCCCCACCTCACCCCGCTTCAGGGCTATGGTGTAGATGCCACTGCGTATCTGAAGTCCTCTTAGCTCCTTCAAAGGCTGCAGGCTGTGCTGCTCTCGCAAAGACACAGGTGGAGAAGGGATTGGGGGTGGCAGGAGATGGAGGCCAAGGAAGGACGGGGAGAGGCCGCGTTGGAGGGAGGACAGAGCCTCATGGGGCAGCTCCAGGCCTGGCAGGGCTTCAGAGAGGCCTGCCTTGGCCACAGGGTCAAGTCTAGCAGGGCCCTAGAGGGCCGGCAGGGAAGAGCTATCAGGCCCTGAGTCCTGGGAAACCTGCCAAGGATTCCGGAGGGGGCCTGTTCACTGTTGGCACTGCCATCCTTTGTCCCTCTGCACCGGGAGCCCACGGCCACCCTGTACTGCACCCCACGCCCACGCTGCACCCCACTCCCTCTCCCATTAGACAGGCAGGGAGGTGTCTAGCAGGATGCTGGGCTCCTGGCATCTATATCGTGTTTCCTGACCCGCAGCACACTGGAGTGTGTGCAAGGGAGCCAATGTGGGTAATTGTGCACCCCTGCTGCTACTCCCCGAGCACTTGGCAGGCCAGGCCTGCTTTCAGAGCTGGAGGTGAACCACTGATCAGAACCACTAGAAAAGGTGAGTCAGAGGAACTGAGGCCCCTCAGTGAATCTGGGCTTAAGCAGAATAGCACGGGGGCTGCAGCAGGGCAGCCGGCACTGGCCACGGCCTCAAGCCCATCACTTGCATCCACGGCTGGTCACCCATGCTGACTCCCTCCCTCGCTGCATGCCCTGGCCCCTCCCATGCAGCCCCGCTGGGCAGTCTGCTGACCGGTGTTCGCCCTCGTTGCCCACCCCCTGCCTTTGTGTTGAGCCTTCTGCCTCCCTGGTCAACGCTCATGTGCTGGTCTCAGGACTCAACTCTATGTCCTCTCCTCCAGGAAGCCTTCTCTGATGCCATGTGGAAGTGATTCCTCTCCTCCTGTCCACGTTCTGTCTCCTACCAGGTTCTGAAGACACATATTCCCTGTCTGGGTTACGACCTCCACGGGGAAGTGTCCTCAGCACCTTCTGTGTGTCCAGCACAGGGTTCTACACCTGGAAACATGTCTTACCCCTGTCATACCAGCTGCTGCTTCACGTGAGGTAGGTGGGTGGGTGAGCAGTGGATCAGGGACCCTGACAGGTGAATACTGCCTAAGATGTCTCATGGGAAAGAGGCCCAGACTGTCCCAGGGGCAGTGGGACGGGTGTTCAGAGATGCTGGGGCCCCTATGCTCCACAGTCAGGAGTGTGGGCTCTGGGGTCGGCACTTGGCTAGTTGGATGGCCTTGGGCAAGCGACCTGGTTCCTTGGGCTTGGAATGCTTACCTGCAAGCAGGGAATGGCCTTAATGCAAGGATTAGGGTTATGGCACACGGTGGCCCAGAGCCCTGGGACAGCGCTGGGACCCCCAGGTGGGAAACGCTGCTGGCCAACGCCCTGTCAGTGGGCATGGAGGAGGCTTGCTCGCCTGACAGCAAATGCTGTGTCCCCTGGCATCCACACACGGGCACAGGGCTGTCAGGACCCAGAAGACACCCCCGATCCCAACAGTACATGAGGTGGTAAAGGGGTCCACCTGGGGACACACACCCAGAGCTAAAATCTGGTGTCCTGGCTCTCCAAGGGACCACCCACGTCTTCCCACTAACCCCAGGGCTGCCCACACACTATCCCAGGACCCAGGCTCACCGAGTACCAGGGAAAACCAGATTGTGTGAGACCCCCCACATCATGCACCAGGGGACGATCAGATGGTGCCAGACCCCCTCCCACAGACAGTGCCCACCAGAGCTTGAGAAATGTATGGCTCCAGACCCTGCAGATGGACCATTCAGTGGCTGCACAGAGGTTGGGACTCAGGTGACACTAGCCACGAGAGGAAGGCTCACTGAGGTCCAAGAGGATGATGTGAGTAGGAGTGATGTGGGTCAGGATCCAGGAGCCTGCCAGGCTTGGATCCTGGCTTGTGAGTCACGGCACACACCACAGAGGTCCAGCCCAGCTTCCCTGTCAGGAAGTTGGAAATAGGCGTCGTGTTCAGAACATGCAGCCCCAGTGCACTGGCCCTCCCCTACAGGGCGCTGTGCACTCCATCCAGGTGTTCGGAGCCATTGAGAGGCCCACTTGAGCTGGAGAACGAGCCCAGAGGTTCTCCCTTAAACACTGACCCCTCCTCACCCCTCCTTTCTCAGAGGGCAGTCCTCCCTCATTCATTATTCACGAAGGTGCTCCCCAAACACCTCCAGGAGTGGGAGGCCCTGGCTGCAAGCACACATGGACATGACACAACCCCACACCGCCGAGGAGGTGTGGAACGATCCCCACTTTGCAAAACGTCACCACCCTCCCAACCCAGCAGCAGGGAAGACAGGGAAGGTAGGCCATCTGTCTGGGTGTCAGGCAGCTGCTGTGACAAATGGTCCCAGACATACAGGCTTAAAGCAGACATAATCCCTTATGGTCTGGGGCCGGAGTCTGAAATGGGTCTGCAGGGCTGGTTCCTCCTCGGGAGGCACCCTGGTTCCTAGCTCAGGGCCCTCCTCCGTCCTCCCTCCTCAGACCTCTGCCTCCCTCTCCTGAGGTCCCTTGATTACAAGGGGCCCATGGAGTAGTTCCTCCAGCCCACAGTGTTAACTTAATCACATCTGCAAAGTTTCTTTCCAACAGACACACAGGTTCCAGGACCTGGACGGGGACATGTTGGGTGGGGGCCACTACTCAGCTCCCCGCACCATCAGAGGCACTCAGGGAGGGGCGGCAGCTGGCCCGGGGCCACACCACAGCCAGGTCCTCAGCAGGAAACCTCAGCTCTGTCCACTGCCCCCAGCAGTCTGGAGTTCTGCTTGGAAGCTGGGGAGATGGAGGAGGACGACCTCCAGGATGGGGGACAGTGAGGCAGATGGAGAACACGGCAGGAAAAGTGCGAGCAAGGGTGTTTGGGCATCAGGAGCAAAGACTGTGCTTTGCACACAGTAGGTGCTCAATAAATAGTCGTTGAAAGACTGAATCAGCATTCTGGAACGGCTGAACCCTAGAAGGCTGGGAACAGAGGTGGCCCCGACCAGGCTGAGGCTGGATCATTTCCGGGTCCCCGTGGGAGCCTCTGCAGGAGTGGCAGCTGCGGTGACACCTGTCCTCATCCCACCTCTAGGTCTCCTGTGGCAGATGGGGACAGGTGCTCACTGACCCCTCTGCATCACAAGCCCAAATGTCTGTCTCCTTACTTTGCAGCCTGAGGCCTCCCCAGCCGGTGGACCCTTGCTCGCCCCACACAGGGCAGGGTGGGACTATGCCCACCCATGATCCGTCCCCCACCCTGGAGGTTAAAGACCCCAGAATCCCACTCCCCGCAAGGGACAGTTCTGAGGAGCAGGCCCACAGCAGCTGCCCACCCATTCAAACACCCCCACTTCACCCCTCACCCTCTCCACCCCTGCTTCCTGGGGTCACTTCCCCAGCCATCTGCCTGCATCCACGTCCTTGTCCCCAGGGGAACCTGAACTCAGACAGTCACAAGGCATGGGGTGGGGTCTGAAGTATCTGAAACTTAGGTGGGGGCCATGGGGATGGTCTCAGCCATTCCTCCTTCTTGAACTTCATGCACAACTGCAATGGCCAACTGGGACTTGGAGACACCGTTTTCCAGTAAGGTGTGGGGCCACTGAGGTCAAAGGAGAAGCAGAGGGTCAGATAGAGGCCTGGCTGGGATCCCTTGGCCCAGGATGATGGTAAACACTGGGGGAGGCTGAGTATGAAGAGAGGGCCCGAGGTCATCCTCCATTCAACCCCTCACTGGCCAGATGCTCACGGAACCCCTGCTCTAGACAGTCCGTGGGGGCTGTCTGGGAGAGCAGCTTGAGGTCTGCCCTGAGCTTTGGAGGGTGTGGACAGCTGTGACAAAGACCATTCCACCTGCTTCCTGGTGCCCTGGATGCCCAGCGCCCTCGAGCAATCATAAAGAGCAGGAGGTATTATCTCCACTCTACAGATGGGGAAATTGAGGCAAAGAGCAATAAAGTGATCCAGTCACTGGGACTCAACTAGCAGGTGACGACTGGGACCAGAGCCCAGGTGAGCCTGACCCCAAAACCATAGACTGTATTTTCCAAGCCATCAAGGTGGTGTCCCTTGCTGCTTAGAAATCTTCAGGCAGGGAAGGCAAACAGCACATGAAACCCCGAAACACGCCATTCTGCGACAGAACCTGTGTAGTGTATGCCTGGCTCACCAGCAGCCTAGAAGCCCACCGAGGGCAATACGTGCCCAGGACCAGCCCCGGCACCCAGTAGGGCTTGCCGTTGGTGCATCCAGCATAAAGGCACACCTTCCACCCTCCCCAGCCCTGCCCACGGACAGGGACCACTCAGATCTCCCGGCTCAGGCACCAGATAGACACTCACTGACGTGGCCTCCCTGGCAGGCTGCGGAGAAACCCCCTTATACCAGGGAGCTGCTGTGTAAAGGGCAAGTGCTTCCTGCTACGAAATTGTCAGAGAAGGTCTAGGTGGCAGAAAAGGATGATGGGGGACCATGTTTCCCTGAAATGTTGGGTTAGCCTCAAACCCATATAATCTCTCTGGAAACAGTAGAGGAAGTGGGATGCACCTCTGAGGATGGCGGTAGCCCCTGTCTTTACACATGAGGACACTGAGGCCCAGAGAGGGAAGACAGCCTGTCCAAGGTCACATAGCAGCCCGGGTCGGTGGGGCTGGGATTCCCGGGAGCTCCGGCACCACCAGTGGGAGCTGCAGCAGAGGCATAGGACAGCCGTGATTGCTGCCTTGCAGTGGGAATGGACAGCTCTAGAAGGCCTCGAGGACCTGGTGGAAGGGAGAGCTGGGGCCAGAGGGTCAAGGTTACAGAGAGGCACACGGGCTTGACACGGTAAAAGTCTCTCTCACGGTCTGAGCTGTGTGGGAGCGGACCCTGGGCTGTGCTATGACCCCAGGTAGGAGTCCCTACAGAAGGCGAGGAAAGAGCATGCACTTTGGAGGCAGAGCTGGGTTTGAGTCTGGCTCTGCCTCCGTGGCTATGCACGGGCACGTGTCACACCTGGAAAATGCAAATATTGTTCATGGCCCAGGTGAGAAGATGGACCGTATAAGCCCCCCGTCAGCACAAAGCGTTACCATGATGTCCTAAATGGTCAAGGCTTATCCATTCCACTCAGCCACGCATCAGGAAAGGGCAGTAAATCACCCACGATGCAGGCACAGGGGGCAGGGTGGGGGCAGACGGAGCCCACCCAGTAGGGAAGATGAGTGTCTGGGCACACCGGGGTTCCAATCCAGCTCTGCTGTTCACAAGTGGTGCGGCATGATGCCAGGCGACCCACAGCCCATCTGGGCATCATAACTGGGGACACCCCAGCAGCCCCAAGAAGCGCTGTGAGGATCCAGGAGCATCAGGCCAGGCGTGGGGCCCAAGGGAGCGTCCCGTGAGCCGTGGCTGCCGTGACACTGAAGTAGGGTGCTGCCCGACACCCTAGAGGCCTCGCGGATGGAAACATCCTCAAGTAAACAAAGACGCTCCGCTCAGGTTGCTCTGCCCTGCGTCCTAGCAGCCTTGGGGCCCGCTGCTCTCAGCCCATGCAGGCGGCACACATCTGGTTTGTCCCCCCAAGCAGCTCGCCATGTGAGCATGATCAAAAAGCGAGCTACTGTCTGAACACCACCCGTGCTCTCCTACTGAGACTATTTTAACTGCCTTTCCAAGCCTCTCCCACGTGTCAGGACCTGCACCCTTGGTCCCTGTGGAGACCCCAAGCGGAGGGAGCATCAGAAGCACAGAGAGGTTCAGTGATCAATACTGCTAGCAGGTGGCAGAGCTGGAATGAGCCCAACAGACAGGAGTTCAGAGGAGGACTTACCAGGTCCCCTGTAGCAAGGGGTGCAAGGAAGCCCCCTTGTTGGGGCAGACCAGGGGCCAGAGTCCTGGCAGCTGCTGCTGTCCTCAACCGTTGCTGGCCCGGCCAAGGCCCGGTGCCAGGACAGACGCCACCGGCTGGAGCCCTTCCCACCCTCTCCTTTCATTACCCAGATGAACCCATATTCTCTGGCCAGCTCCCACGCTCCAGATGACTTTCTGGAGGCTCAGCGCATCAGACAGGTGACTTCTCCAAACATGAAGGTCACACTCCCTTTTCTGGGACAGTAAGACTGGACTTGCTAAGAGTTCATCAAAATCAGAACTTGATTCTAGAAAATATGCCATCTACCCCCAGTCAACCTTATTGACAGAAATGGTAATGAATCGAAGGGTCTCGGGCGGCAGGTTAGGGAGTCACCCTGAATCTCAGAGGACAACAGTGCAGAGCTCAGAGATGCCCATGCTGAGCTAGGGAGCACCAGCTGGTTCTTGGGCAACAACTGTCCTTTCTGGAGGCAATTTCAGATGTATTTTTGGGTCAGGATGGTTTGTCTTCTGCTGTCCCTAATTCAGAATGAGTCACGCAGGGAAACCGGGCACCAGGGCCTCGGCCCGTGGGAAACACCCTAATGCCTTCTACCTCCAAAAAGTGGGAAAACCTCTTTCTCCTCTTCCCCCCTAGAGAGGGAGACGGTTGCTGATGTCTGGACATGTGTCCTTCCTGATATTCCTCCTTTACCATGATCTCAGTTTGCAGACTTGAGATCACGTATGACGTAGGTTCTTCCCTCCGTTTGCTGAGTTAAACTGGTTTGCTCAAGCACGGCTCCCCACGTTAAAGCCTCTCACACACCGTTCACTAGAATGCCCCCCGCCACCCCCAGACCGTGAGAAGCTCCAGCAGGATGTGCACCGGGCGTGTTGTCACCCACGGCCGCACCCAGACCCGGAGTGCGCGGGGCACATGGTGGGTGTGGGAAGCCCTTGCCCAGTGAGCGAGTGACTGCGTGGCTGCCTGGTACCCGCCGTGCCCTCCACATGTAGGTGGCTCAACTTTCTGCTGTACTGATGTGAGCATCTTCATGGTGACGTCTTTGTCCACACCTGGACGAGATGAAGGGATGTGCCTCTGTTCCAAATATCTAGCGCTGCGCCAACCAGGGTAGGGGCCTGGGGCTCAGGTTCTGGCTCTGCCACATTCTCTGCATGACCTTGGACGGTTGCCTTTTCTTCTCCAGGCCTTGGTCCCCCTCTGTGCATGAATGGGTTTGGACGCAGCATCCTCTACGTCCTTCCAGCTCTGTGATGGATCCTAGCCCGGCAGCCATGAACACAGTGACGGAAACAGCCACCCAGGCTCTCCAGCTGGCCCTGCACCCGCTACGGGCCGAATGATGCCCCCCTGCAAATTCACATGCCCAAGTCCTAACCCCCAGTATCTCAGAATGAGTCTGTATTTGGGGACAGGAACTTCACAGAGTAGTTAAGGTAAAATAAGGCCAGCCAGGTGGTTGCTAATCCTATATGACTGGTGTCCTTATGAGAAGAGGAAATTTGGACCAAGCACATACAGAAGGAAACCTCAGTGAGCACAGAGAGAAGACAGCCATCTACAAATTAAGGAGGGAGGAGGGCTCAGAGGGAACCAACACCCCTCCCCGGCACACACACACACACACACACACACACACACGCACGCACCTTCAACATGGACTTCCAGCCTCCAGAAGTGCGTGCATAAAAATCTGTGGTTTAAGCCACCCTGTCTGTGGTGCTTTGACCAATACAGCCCGCCAGGAACCTCTGACCACCTCGGGGACTCCCACCTGCCAGGGTGTAGCCACCAAGGGATGGCATGCATCCAGGCCCACAGAGAACATGAGGTCTGCTCAAGGACTGGCACCCACTGGTGGCAGAGCTGACCCAGGAGCCCCTCCCAGCTCAGGTCCCCTCCCTATCCCCACTTTGCCCATTGCAACCCCAGAGGCTGCAACATTATGAGGCTACCACCTCATGGCCCACATGAGTGGGCCAGGGCTGCATGACAAGCTAAGGACATTCCCTCCCTACAAAGGGGAAACTGAGGCACAGGGAACCCATAGCTAGCGCGCTGGATTTGGATTTAGGCCTGATACAGAACGCCACCTCTGACACTTTCCCCGGCCACCCAAAATCAACGAGCCGCAAATAAGTAGGCAGATTCACGGGGCCCTGAGGTCATACCCAAGCAGTCTCAAAGGTGCACCAGGTCATCTGACTAAAGCAAGACATGCCTGAGGCCTGGTGGCATAAAAGAAAAAGGAGCCGCCCACCCAGGGAGATTGTATAGGTCACCTCAGGCTTTGACCCAAAGGCCCATCTGGGCAGCTGGACGCTGAACCAAGTGATGCCCACCCACACCTGCTGGCACCAAGCTCCAGGACAATGCCAGTCTCCTTGGCAGGAGGGCATCAGGGGACCTGCCTTCATTGGTGATAGAAGTCGCTGACCTGTCAGGTATGCGCGATGGCCAGACACGAGAGCCAGGTGCAAGGCACAAGGGACCATGCTCTCCCCCATCGCGCTGTACAAGGGATGGCCGAAGGACACATCTGGGGCACCAGCCTATCCCCAGGCAGATGGGGAGCAGACTCATGGGCAGCTCCAAAGGGCTGAGTTAACTCAGGAAGACTGAGGGGAACGTGACCATCCGGCAGTGACCATCACGAGCTACGAGCTACGGAGGACCTACTCTGTGGGGAGTCTCCCACGGGTATCTCGTTCTCTCCAGGTTAGGAGCAGCGCTACTTCTACACCTGGGGAAGCCAAGCTCGGGAAGGTGCCATCATTTGCCAAGATCACAATCTGCCACCAGGCAGACAGTACGGTTGAACCCCAATCCCCTTGCTCGTTGGGAATCATGACACCTCCCCCGTGGCCTCCAGTGCTCATACAGCCCTTCTTCCAGGACAACCACAAATGCCAGTGCTCCTTCCAGGGCTCCCCCTGATTACAGGAGGGACCAGAGGTATCAATTATGATCACAGAAGACCTAAAATTACCCTATGTGCACCCTGCCATTACCCCCACCTGCCATTAGATAAATGTGTCTGGAGCTTCTGCCAAGCCTTGGGGTGCCCTGCTCCCCAGCCACCTCCAGATAACAGGTTGGCCATTTCAGAAACCTTCTTCTAGAGAATGCTGCCTTCCGCTGCCTGCCATTTGCCTTCAGCCACTCTCCCAACGCCCACCGCCAGTGTGGTCCCTCCTTCCTGGGTTGGAGGGGGAGGAGACTATTCCCCCTGCTGGGAGATGGGTCCCTGGAAACAGCCCTCCCAAACCCAGAGCAGGGAGCAAGCACTCGCCAAATGCACACTCCCTCCCCCAGGCTGGTTTTTCCCCCAGCTTGTCCCGGCTTTTTTTCTGCACCATGGCCAAAGGCCATACTGCAGTCTGTGGCCCGACAGGCTCAGAGGAGAGAGTGCAGGAGTCAGGGAGCACCAGGTTAGAATCCGCACCCCACTGCGTGAGCTGAGCAAGTGACTCAAGCCTGGTGAGCCTCGGTCGGTCGCACCCTGAAAAACGGAGTGACGGCCCCTCCCTGCCAGGGAATGTACGGACCAACCCCCCTGCCCGGTTCCAGGCCACGGAGACTCTCTGAACCGCGGCTCCTCCGGCCGCGCATCAGACTCCCCTGCCAAGGCTTCCCTGCTGTCGGTCTCAGTTTCCCCAAGCGCAATAGGCTCGGTTGGCTTGTGACGATGTGGGATTTTCCAGGGCCGCACAGAGGCTGTCAGAGACGGTGGGTGCGGCGGGAGAGGCAGCAGTGGGGATGCGCAGGGGTGACGGGCCGGAGAGATGCCTACTGGAGGGAGATGGGGCGGCTCGCACACACCTGCAGGCTCTGCGTCCCCAATTCTGCAGCGGGCGAGCCCGGGGCGCCGGGGTCGGCCTGACGCCCACCCCCCAGCTCCCGCGGCGCGAGAGCCGCGCAAGGGCGGCGCCCCCTGCCGCAAAGCCCCCAGTGCCATCACACCTCTCCGTAGCAGGGTCTGCGGCCCTGCGGCCCTGCGGCCCTGCGCCCCTGGCCCGTAGGGTCGCCTTCTCCAACCTGCAGCGACCTGGGACCCGTGAGAAGCAAAAAAGTGGCGCCTTCCAGACAGCCCGGCGCAGCCACCCTGGCCGGCGCGGTGGGAAAGGGGTCCCCAGCCCGCGCTGCAGACCTGCACGAGCCCGGGCGCAGGGGCAGGGGGCTGAGGGCCCGCCCCGAGGGTCCGCAAGACCCTGGGGCAAAAGTTGGGTAGAGCCCTGGGTGATTTCCCCCGCGCTGCAGGTGCAGCCCTAGAATGCTGTGCCGCGATCCGGCTCGGGGACGCGCTGGTCCCTCCATCCGCACACTCACCTGCACTCATCTCAGCGGCAGCTGGGAGGCGGGCGGTCCGGCGCTGCGGCAGCCCGACGCTCCTGCCCGCAGGTGCCGCGCCCGCGCGATCGCCCGCCCGCCCGCCGGTCCGCGGGTGCGCCGGCCCTGGGCTCGGTCGGCGCCCGCCCGCAGCGCCGCCGCAGCCCCCCGGCGCGCCCGCCCCGCCCCGCCCCGCCGGCCCCGCCCCCGCCGGCCCCGCCCCCGCCGGCCCCGCCCCTGCGCGCCGCCCCGCCCTCCCCGCCCCGCCCCGCCCGCCCCCCCCGCGGGCGGGACGCACCCTGGGAAGTGTAGGCTCGGCGCCCCCGCCTCTCCGCCTTTGCGGCCCAGCCGCCGCGTGGACGGACTACAAGTCCCGGCCGGCAGCGCGCCCCGCGCACGCGCAGGCCGGCGGCGCCGCTGCGGCCTCCCGCAGCCGCCGGTGGGTCCCGGGGGCTGTCTTCGCCGCCTGGCTGGCGTCCAGGCCGGCGGCGGCTTTCGGGAGCCCGCGAGCGGCGCGGAGGGAGGCCCCGGGGCGAGAGCTTGGTGCAGCTCCTCTGGAGTCGTGGAACTGCAGGGGCCCCGGACACCTGGGCCAACCCCCACCTTCCCTAGTTTGCAGACAGGGAAACTGAGGCGCGGCGGGGCGCGGGCTGGGAATGTGGCGCGGGTGTGCCTCCGGCTCCCGCGGTGCTGCGTCCCACCCGTGGAAGGCTCGGGCCACAGCCCCTGCCGTCGCTCCCGCCGCCTGTGACGTCAGGCGCCCCGCACAGGGCGGGGTCCGGTACCGGACCGGACGGTGCGGGGCCTCAGGAAATTGAGGGGAGTCGGCGGAGCCCGCTGGTGCCTGGTAGTGACAAAGGGGGCCTTTGGGGTGCAGGCTGGGCTGGGGAGCGTTCAGGAGGCCGAGTCTCGGGGACCTGGCATTGCGAGCCGAGGTGGCCCCAGGACATTTGGCTTGGGCCAAGGCTGTTGGGAGATGCTGGCGGCAAGAGGAGGAGGGCCGGCGCAGGAAACGTGGGCTCTGCCTGGAGTGCTGATGCAGGGGCGGAGGCTCCAGCCCGGCCCTCAGCAGCATCCGGCCCTGGGCTACCCCAGCAGGGCCTCCGGGGAACGCCCGAGTCCGGCAGAACCAGCCCCAGGCCAGGCCAGTGGGCGCCGGCGCCACACGCCCGTCCTGGCTGGGTCCCTGCCCACTGGGGCCTTGATCCCAGAACTCAAGCGCACCCTGATGGGGAGCACAGGAAAGGGTCAAATGTCTTCCTCCTGACCCAGCGTCCCCTCTGTGTGACCTTGAGCAAGACCCCGCCCCTATGTGGGCATCAGGACGCAGCTGAGTGAAGGAGCCATTGGCGGAGAGCATTCCATTGGGGGTCTCGGTCTTGGCTAGGGCAGCTGCAGGCCAGCAGGGGTGGAGGTCCTGGGGGAGAGGGAGCCTGGCTTCACCTGCTAGCGCAGGGGGCCTAGCTTTGCCTCAGCGTTCTTTGTTGAAGTAGATAGTTCCCACCTTTTAGGGTAGTTGTGAGGATTGCACCTGCTGACGTATGCCATGCGCTGCCAAGTGAAGACCAATGAATGTCTTTGCTGTTATCCTACCTTGATTACGATCCTCGGTGCCTTGCACACCGCCTGGTCCAGAGTGAGCGAGCACTCCACACATACCTGTTGAATGAAGGGAGAGTAGGATGGAGAAAGGAGAGCGGTGGGAGCACCTCTGCCACCACTCACCCTCCTCAGGAAGCTCTCTGCCAAGCCCCACCCCCACCCTGTCCTGCTTCCTCCCTGGCAGCAGCATCAGCCCCATCTCCACCCAATCCCTATGTCTCCAAAGGCTCCTAAGAGCCTTCTGGAATCATGATTTCCTCCACAGAGCCTGATCACGATGGCAGGGAGGCCACCGTTGCACCAACTGGCCATGGGAAAACCAAGGTGTGAACGGGCACTTGATGCCATGTCCCATGAGTCAGAGGATGGATGTGGGTGGCTGGGTTCCTGGCTGGTCCCAGAGCTCAGCCTGCTGGATGGCTACCCCTGGCCTCCCCATGGAGGTGGCCTCGCTTCTCTGAGCAGCCACTGTCAAACAGCAGCAGCGACAGGGGAGTCACAGCAGTTATCAGCCTGGAAGGACCTCAGGGTCATGGGATCCTGGCACTCTTCTCTCACAAGGACTGGACCTAAGACTCAAGGAAGTCCTGCCCAGAGTCACCAGCAAGTTAGCAGTCAGGGAGGGGCTTGACCTGGGTCCCGTAGTTGTGCCACCAACCCTCTGCCCTTGTTCAGTGGGTCCCTGAGCAAGGGGAGCTCCACTGGGGCAGGTCTGCTTGCATGTCCTCTCCTGCACTGCACTCACTGACACTGGTTCACCCAGACTTGATTCTCATCCCTGGGGGTGTGAACCAGGTGTGACCTTGGGCAATTTGCTTGCCCTCTCTGTGCTTCATATTTTTATCCTTCAAAGCACAATCTCAACCCCAGTAGGACTTGTTAAAGGAGTAATATAAGAGCCTGGCAAGAAGTCAGGGCTCCATAAAAAATAGTCATTATCATTATTGTTATTAAGACAGACCTGGGAGAGGTGCATGCCATCACTTCCCCCAAAGACCCATTTTCTTTTCTCATGCATATTTCTTATATCCATCCATCCATCCACCCACTCATCCACCCATCCACCATCCATCCATCCATCCACCCATCCATCCATCAACCATCTGTCCATCCACCCACCAGCCATCCATCCATTCATTATCCTTCGATCCAACTACCCATCCAACCATCCATCCATCATCCATCTGTCCATCCATCCATCCATCCATCCACTCACCCATTCATCCATCATCCATCCACCCACCCATCCATCCATCCACTCATCCATCCATCATCCATCTATCCATCTGTCATCATCCATCCATCCATCCACCCATCCATTCGTCCATCCACATTTACTGAATACCTTTAATGTACTGGGCACTGTTCTAGTGATGAAAACAAGAATTTTTTTTTCTCAAATCATGTGATTCATTGTAGAAAATGCTGCCACCTATGGCCCTGAGGCAGAGGGTGTTAGAGGGCCCTCATGGGGGCTCCTTGACACAAGGAGGTCCCAGACAAACAGTCCAACCAAACCCTTTGATATTTATTAAAAGTATGTACATTCAGAGAGACGACTAGGCCTGAGTGGGTGCAGATGCAGAAGGAGCCATAAGGCGGTGGAGCTTGCCCTCCTCCTCTCTCTCTCCTCTTGCCAGGCTCACACCTCCTGCAGAAAGAGAGACACCCTCATGGCCCGCCCCACTGGCAGCCAACGTAGGGTCTCACCTGCTCCTTGGGGGTCCTCCCACCTCAACATTTCATTTGGGGGGGTCCCTTCAACCCCCTCTCAGGAGGACACCCCAGGCAGTGGCCCCACTGGCCCCTCCACCCAGCTCCATGCCCACTCTTGCTGCATATGCCTTTGGCCCATCTGTCCACCTAAGAACTCACAGGGTCCATTTGGTTTACTCCTCCCACAACACTTGAAAGCAGGACCGTGGTCTTCTACCCTATAGGCTTGGAACGGGGACAGAGCCTGGCCAGGCCTCACTTGGGGGAAGTGCGGAAAGGGTTGAGCTTTCCCAGGCTCCTGTGGACTGGGTCGGAGCACCGGTCTCTGTCCCTCTGGGAGGGCCTCGGGCACTTGGCATGCTGCCTCTGGTGCTGCCACGGCCACCTTGGGATCAGAAGGCTCTTGGGTGTGGACGCTGCTTTGTGGTGGTGCTTGAAGGAGGATGGCAGTGTAATTGGGCCAAGATGTCAGAGCACCTGGGCCCCAATAGACATGCCTGGTGCCAATAGGCAGGTGCCAGGTTGCACAGGAGGCCACTAGCAGGGGACATTAAGAGCCCCCGGGGAAAGGCTCTTTTCTTTTCATGATAAATGCTCCTGTGACAAACACAGGCACCTATCACTATTCCACAGGATTACAAATTACTTCAAAATTAGGGTCATTTGTCCTGAAAATGTATATTGCCCTTTTCTGGAGCACGAAGGTCTTGGGAAATACAGAATGCTGAATGGTGGGATGGGCCTGGGCACAGCTGGATGGCAGTGCCGACCTCAGCAGTCTGGGTCAGGTAGAGATTTTGGTTGGGTTTCTTGAGGCCAGCCCAGGAGTGGCAGGGAGGGAGAGGGGCCAGCGACCCATGGGCCAGGGGCTACTTATCAGCAAAAGAGCCTGGATGGAGGGGTTTTGTCTCACCCCCAGTGCAGCCAGCCTCATACTCAGGGAATGGGAGCGGAGGGCCAGTGGAAACTGCCCCTGAGTAGAATGCCCACAGCTCAGCCAGGTGAGGCAAGCAGTTAGGACCTGGAAACCTCAGTGCTAGTGAACCCATCATCATCCCCATTTTGTAGATAGGGAAACTAAGGCCTTAGCTTACCCAATTGCCAACCATTCCCAAATGGAATAGCTGGGAGGCACACCCAGGCCCTTTCAAGGAGCCTATGGGCTTTGGGACAGTGCTCTCTGGGTCTGGCATCACTGCCAAGAGGCATTGGGGAGGCCAAGTGACCAGGCTGAGCACCCTGGGGCACGAATGAGGTGCATGGCCCAGAGGGACCTACTCCATCAGATCCAAGCCATGCCAGGCCTGCTGCCCCCTGGGCTGCTAGGAATGCTCCCACCCTTACCTGGATAGCGCAGGCTCATCCTCTGGACTTCAATGGAAAGTCCCCCCCTTGGAGAAGCCCCCCTGACTAAGCCAGGGGCCACCTCTGCTCCCTGTGGCCTTGCCTGTCACTGCCACATCATTCCCCAGTCTTGCCATCTGGGTTCTATCTGGCTCCTGCAACAGATGTCAGGCCTACCTAGGCAAGACTAGGTCATCCCAGGGTCTCCAGAGCATTCCGGGGTCTCCAGAGTAATCCAGGGTGTCCTGAGCATCTCAAGGTCTGCAGAACATCCTGGAGTCTCCAGCATAGAGAACAGCCACTGACCTATGGAATCAACATGCTCCCCACTGTGGTCCCTTTTGCCACCTCTCACTCAGCCTACCAAAAGGAAAAGAGGTCATACTCCCTGAGCCCCCTCCCAACATCCTCGCCCTTGCCCTGGGTCTGCCCAGGCTTCCCACAAGTTGCTTCTGCAGAGAGCAGCCCGGAGTGGCTGGGCTCACCTGTGGCCTGGTCTCGAAAGGTGTTGCCCTGAAAACCCAACTGTGCAGGAACCCCCAGTAGAAGTCACACAGCCCTTGGAAGCGGACAACATCCAGTGGCCTGGGATGACCATGGGGCCCCTCCAGGCTCACTCTCGCCAAAGCTGCAGGGCTCTCCTACCTTCCCCCACCTCCAAATACAGCCCGAGAATGGGTTTCCTTCACAGCCAAGTGGAGAAACAAATGAAATATGATTTCATTGTGGGCTCTTTCCAACTACTCAATAATTTAAAAGCATGCCATATGAAACCCAGAGTAAAAATAACATGTGACTCACATCTTGGAGCCTTGCTTTCCCAAATGCACATCCATATACCTGGGCTGGCCAGCCAAGCCCCGCCATCACACACCTGCCGCTCACCTGCATTCCGCGGGCAGGTGAGGAGGGCAAGGGTGCTGACGCGGGTCACAGGTGCACGGTTCGTCTGCAGAGCCAGTCACTCCACACTTTCGACTGCCCGGTGAACTCTGAGTGCTTGGGTCGACCGGACAGCACTCTGCCATCACAGAGAAGTCACGAGAGCTGGCTGGTCATGGTGATGGAGTGAAGTAGAAGACATGGTCCTAATTCTGGAAATTATTCTGTGCAAGAGCTGCCAATCCACAAACCTTTCCTCTAATTAAATCGTCTGCCTGGGCAGCAGAAGCAGACGAGGAGAGTCAGGAGTGAGAGGGACGGAGCGAGCTCAGAGGCAGGGTGACGCACTGGCTGAGCACCTACAGTATGCCAGCTCCTGTGCTGGAGGCCAGAGATA
Source organism: Canis aureus (assembly GCF_053574225.1). Taxonomy (NCBI): domain Eukaryota; kingdom Metazoa; phylum Chordata; class Mammalia; order Carnivora; family Canidae; genus Canis; species Canis aureus. The sequence goes on from NC_135612.1 coordinate 60,856,222, forward strand.
GGAAGAGCTGGGCTGGGCCTCCGGGGAGTAACTGGAGTGTGCCAGTGGAATGCACCCCGTCCTGTGGCTGGGGTTAACAAAGCACCGCAATGCAGCCCTTTAAAACAATAGGAATTTGTCCTCTCACTATCCTGGAGGCCAGATATCTGAGGTGCTGGCATGGCCATGCTCCCCACAGAAAAACTCCCAATCCTCGGGAGGGTCTTTCCTTGCACTTTTCCCAGCTCCTGGGAGCTCCCAGCGGTCCTTGGTGCTCCTGGGCTTGTGGCTGCCCCCCTGTAAGCTCGCCTCCCTGTGTGTCCCTCCTCCTCCTGGAAGGACACCGGTCCTGGGATTTATGGCCCACCATACTCCAGCATGGCCTCATCTTAACTAGTTACACCTATGAAGACCCTATTTCCAAAGAAGCTCACCTCACAGATCCTGAAGGCTGGGACTTGAGCATCTCTCTGAGGGGCCCAATCCAGCCCAGTGTCATGCCTCATGAGGGCCTAGGAGGAGAGCCTCAGGTCTAAGGCCTCCCAGGGGGAGAGGAGTAAATGGACTCAGAGGAGCAAGGTCACCCCGGGAACCAGGTCCCAGCAGGCCGGGAGGCCACAGCTGTTCCCAGCTTGCTGATGACAAGATGGGCACCTGGATGTGCAAGGGATGCGGGGACAGCCTTCCCAGACCGGGAGACCCACTCTTGTTCTGGGCAGTGGAAAGCTCCTGCCTGAAGCCTCATGCAGCACCTCCTGGCCTCTCGTCCCACAGCACCACTGACCCCCAGGCCCATCAAAGCAAGACACTCATCACCTCTTAATTCTGGGCACGTTGGGCTTCGAAGGTGACTAGGCATCTGAGCACCACACAGTGTTACACACGAGGGGCCTTGGGTCTCCAAGGATGCACAGAAGTCAGCCAGCGAGGAAAGGCCTGGCTGAGGCCAGACGCTGGTCCCTCCAATGGCCAGCACAGGACACTCGCCACTAAAATTCTTTTCAGGCTCTGACCCAGCCGCTGGGAGCAGACACAGGACTGCTGGTTCAATGACAACACCACGGGCTGGGGGAATGCTGAAAGATGCATGTTCTGGTATCTTTATTACAAGCAAAAGCAAAACAGTGCCCCCCAGACTAACCTTGCCTGTCACCGCATCATCTTCTTAGCCGTGTTTCTTGGAAGGAGTGTCTACACTTGCTGTCTGCAATGCCTCACTTCCCTTTCACTCAAAAACCACCTCCCACACCCACTCAGCCATTCTCAGCCACACACTGAGGACCCCCCTGCGGTTCTGTCCAGTGGATAAGTCTCTTCTGATAGCTGATGTGCTATCTGTGCAAGTCCCACACAAACCACCTTTCTGGAAAGCTCCATTGTCTCCTGCTCTCATTCCTCCAAGTCCCCATCACTGGCTTCTCCCTTCCTGACCCCCTCTGGGAGGGTCTCAGGACACCCTCTCTTCACTGTGCCCTCTCTCCCTCCCCGGGCAAATGCATACCCACCCTCATAGGGAGGAAGCCACTTCTGTGATAGTTTGTTTCATGTGTCAACTCAGCCATGCCATGGTCCCTAGTATCAACCACCCACTGACCCATCCATCTGTCCATCCATCCGCCCATCCGCCCATCCGCCCATCTATCCATCCATCCATCCATCCATCCATCCATCCATCCATCCATCCATCTCTATTTGTTCTGTCTCTCTGGAGAAGCCAGAGTGTCACAACCTCTGACTCTGTGACAGCTCTGGGGCCCCAAGTACCTCAACTACAGGCCCCAAGCTGAGCCTGATCCTTACTATCTCCCACTCCCTCCCAGTTCCAGAAATAGTGCCTCCAGCTACTCTGTTGTTCTCTCTGACTCTCACAAATCGTTCTGAGGGCCTCCTTCCCTGGCCCTTCACATTTCCATCCTGCCCCCATTTATACACCGCTCCTTGTGGGGCCCTGGCCTAAGCCCTCCCTCACCTGGACAGTCACACCCATCCCCTCCTGGTCTTTCCACTCCCACTCCCAGCCCTTAATTCCTTCCCCTGCAGCCAAGACATCTGAGGATGCCTCCACTTGTGACTTCCTATTGGTCTTAGTGTAGCATCCTCAGTACATCCTTGATCGCTGCCCCGCATGTCCCAGCCACCAGTCTCCCCTCTGCTCTCCCTTCATCTCAGCCTCTCTGCCTCCTTCAGACCCTCGAACTTGGTCAACCCACTCCTGCCTCAGCCTTCCCACATCTGTTCCCCTGCTTGGATTCTCTGACCTCCATCCTTCACCTGGCAGTCTCCTTTTCTTTCAGATCTCAGTTTATTGTTGCTTTACTCAGAGAAGCTCTGCAGGACCCACACCCCCATCTAAATTAGATCCCCCCATCATAATCCCTCTTCCTGCCCTTTACCCTCTTAATCCCACTTACATCACATATGTTTGATTTTTGCATGTGCATTTGTGCATGTGTATGGGCGTGCGTGTGCACATATGTGTGTAACCCCTGCTCCTCCACCAGACTGCATGCCCTGTGAGGACAGGGACTGTGTATCCTGTTTGTGGCATTCATAGCCCCAAATGCAGCATTTGGCACATAGTTGGTGCTCAATAAATACTTTCCGAGTGATCAAGGAGCCAAAGCTTATAAAAGCAGAGAGCATGTGGGTGGAGGAGTTGTGACAGCTCAGAGTGTCACCAGGGCAGGCTGGTGACAGGGAAATAACATTTTGTCTGCTGTCACGGAGAGCAGGGAGGGAAAGGGCTTGGCTGCATTCCTGAGGAGTGGCATGCCTAATCCCTCCTGGGGGCGCAGCCCTTTGCCTTGGGCCTCAGTGAGTTACAGCTCCCCAAACGCCCCACTCCCCACCCACTTTATCTGGCTTCCCACTTCCCATCCCACTGCCTCTCACCTCTGGACCTCAGTCCCATTGTTCCACTGAAAGGCTTCCCTCTCCTCCTCTGTCTGGCTAACTCCTATCAATCCTTAAGAACTGGTCTGGGCATCGCCTCCATGAAGCCCTCCCTGATCCCTGAGCTGGGTTCCCACAGGGGACTGGGGCTGCCTGGTCACAGGTCTGTTCGCATGAGATTGTTGATGAGTTTCCCTGAGTTCCACACAAGATGGTGAGCTTTGAATGCTGTGAGATCCTCAGAGCAAATCTGGGATTTCAAGGACCAGGAAGGACAGGTCGAGGATGAGGCCAGACAGTCCAGGCAGGGGCCTGTGTTTGATTTGCTTTAACACCATTCCTGGGGCCCTAACTCATTCTGGAGAGTACTTGGGGTATCTTTCAGGGAAAACCTTAGTAAAGAAAGATTTGAAAACATTGAGTAAGAAACTAGGGTGAACGGACACTAAGGAGAGAAGAATGGAAGGAACTTAGAGCTGAGGCACCACCCCTGACCCCTGCCCTGGGTGGGACACCAGCCCACGGCTGCCCCACCTGGGCCCCAACAGGGAGAGGAACCAGTCAGTTCCATGACGCTCTGCATCCACACGATAAAAACAGCTACTGAGAAGGTGTGGCTCTCCTGTCCTTCCTGCTCCCCTGGGGAGAGGAGCCTGGTTTCACCCACACCCCACAGCAAACCGCACCATCCCTTCCTCCCTGGGGGGCCATGCACAGAGGGCCTGGCACACGGTTGGTGATGAGCAAGTGCTTCCTAGAAGGAAGTTACTGTGTCCAAGAAGACACATATTTTGTAACAGAAGAGTGACACATCATTTCATGGAAAAAAATCTGCTACTGATAACCTTAAAAAAATAAAAGTACCAGTCATTCTACCAGCAAAAATGGGTTTATTTGGGAGTAGCAGAGAACTGCAACCCAGGACAAAGAAGACAGGAACAAACCACAGGTGAATCTGCAGAACAAAGCAGAGGGGGCTCTTTTATGGAGGAGGGCTGTTGTAAACAGAGAGTCCATTGGATGAAACTGGGCGTTCAAAGCATAGTGGTTTCTCATTGGCTGAGCTGAGGCAGCCTCTCATTGGCTGGGCTGTTGCTGGGGAAGGAGGAAACCTTTCTGGTACCAGGTTTGTCTCTTCTCCATGGGTTTGCAATTTATTAGTTTTCACCCTGCCATCCACTTCCCAGACTACTGTTCTGAGGGAAGCCTTACTGTTTCAAGGCCCATCAGTCTCTTTGTTCACTGCCCCTCAATGCTCCCACTTCTCCCCACCCCACTCCTGGGGAACTGCAGGCACAGCAGCAAGGAGCCCTGAATTTCTCCCCTCCCCACTTTCCTGCCTGCCCACAGAGGGAGATAGACAATGCCCCAGCAGAGAGCAGCCGGGTGACATCAGCCTTGGGTCAACCCGAAGGGACAGAAAGGAAGGGACAGTTTCACACCCAGTCTTTAACCAGGCCCCACCCCTTCCTAATAGTTGAGGTCCGGGGATTGGGGGCTGGACAGCTTGTGATCATGATCTAATGAAGCCTATGAGTGTGGAGAGAGTGGGATGGCCCCGGCAGCTCTTTAGTCTCTGTCTCCTGAATGCTGTTCATCTAACTTAACTCCTGCTGCCTTGCTCCTGCTCCCTCACAGTGTCTGATTTCTGTTCTCTGCCCCCCGATGCAGCCCACAGACTTGCCAGCAGCTGGCCCCCGACTCAGAAGGTTCTGATAGTCTCAGATCAGCCTCAGCAATCAGCACCCAGCACTCCCTAGCTGTTGGACTTTCTCCAGGAATGGCACATGACCCAGATCAGAGTGCTGGCCCGTGAGCAGGGGCTTGCTGAGGAATGGTGGAAAACATGCTCCTGAGCTTAAGGACAGAGCTCCAGAAGACCTCCCTCTCTCCTGGCCTGGATGTTAGCTGTGTGATAGAATGGCCCATCCAAGGCTCAGTGTGAGACCGCCCACCATGATCCCTTTTTTCCAGGACGCAGTGTGTGCCCTGACCTGACTGACAGCACATGGGGCTCGAAACCCAGGGCGGAAGTGTGGCCAGCCCCTGCCACTCATTCTCTGTGACCTGCTTGTACAGTGTGCGCTGCCAGCTCTGTGGTCTCTGCCTCTGCTGGACTGGTGGTCCTGGTCGAGCATGGGAGGAGGGGATGGGGATCCTTCCACCAGGGGACAGAGCTAAAGTCCTGGTGAAGTTGGAATGAACTGCTAGTGAGGAGCTCAGCCCAACGGACCAGAAGGCAAAGAAGAGTTCCTCTCCTGGGATTGGGATTGGGATCATCATGGGCTCTTGTCCTGAGGAGCTGGAGCTGCCCCACACAGTCAGGGCAGGAGGGTAAGGATGGCATCGCTGGGGTGTCTCAAGGTTCTTCCGTGCCCAGGGCAGGCATGAGTAGGCGCAGGCGGTAGGGCTGTAGGGGAGCCTGGGCTGCCCTCACCGGGCGAGCCGAGGGTGCATGGAGTCCGCAGTGGCCATGGACGCCCTCTGTGGCCTCAGGCACCTGGAGTGGCGGGCAGGCGGCAGGTGTGCAGACTCTTCTGAATTGGGGCTCCGTTGACACTTGAATTCTGCACCTTGGCCATTGGTGCTTCCCTCCCATTGCTCCCTCACAACAGCCTGGGGTGGCTGTGTGAGGGAGCAATGGGAGGGAATGGGAAAGGCTCGGGGACTGTTGCTGATACTGAGTAACCCAGCCTACCCTCTAAACAGCAAGCCATCTGCTTTCTTGCCCTCAGTGGGGGAGAGAGAGAGACAGAGACAGAGTAGCACCTTGTTCAGGTCCTTGCAGCGGGTGGGTCTGCGGTGGGCAGGTACTGAGGGCAAATGCAGGGGGCCGGGGTGGGTGGGAAGACACCTGCCAGGCTCCCGGCTGGAGACAGGTGCAGGTCAGACATCACCTGGGGGCCGGGAGGATGGGGAATTTGACTTAGCGGGGCTCTGGCTCTTGAGGACATGGCCCTAGCATGGGACAGGTTGAGAAAGGACATGATGGGCCCAGCTATAGTTTGGTGAAAGAGGGTCTTCATCACGCACTCAGGGGTCGGGTCCAAACAGTGGGGGCTATGGGCCACGAGGGTGACATGGAGCTGCCCGACACTGCAGACAAGGACACAGCTGCCCACTCTCCGCACAGACACTGAGGTCATGGCTGAAGGATCTGGTTTGGAGATGTGATGGAGTTGCTTCAGATGTCATGGGGTAGTTATATGAGCGTGAACATTCACAGGACTGTACAGCAAAGCAAAGGCAATGTTTCCTGTGTGTAAAGTTTGTAAAAACAGTAAAAATAACAGCAAACGGGCACACTCCCTGTGCTGGGTGCACATACGTGATGTATATCCCTCCACGGACTCTGCATGATGATCCCTGGGCTCAGGTGAGTGAACGAGCTGGTGGAGGCGGGGCCTTCCCAGGGAGGCACCTCTGGAGACCTAGGCCCCCACTGGTGCTCTGCGGAGCCTGGCCTGTGGGAGACGCACGGGCGTCTGGGACCTGGAATGTTGGCCAGAGCCTGTCCTGTCCTTGCACCGCGCGGTGGTCAGCAGAGAGCGGGCAGCGCCAGCCTGCCTGCGCCCGTTCCTCCTCAGGAATCACCCCCGGTGGCTCATTGACCAGGGGCTTCTGCTGCAGAGCTTACCCGCTGGGACTGGAGCCACCCACAGCTGCCCGGAGCCGAGGTGACCGCGCCTGACCCCAGGGAGCCTAAGGCCCAGAGCACAGGTCCCAGGTGGCCTGGCCAAGGTTGTTCAGGCATTCAGACCGGTGCAAGGGAGAGCAGTCAGTACACCCCAGGGAGTTCCCCTCTCTTTCACTGTGTCTTTCTCGGGGCTTCCTGGGCCCCCACCCCACCTGTGGCCTTTCTGTGCTGAGTGTCCTGAGTCCCTGGAAGAGGCAGCACTCGGGAACTCCAGAGACTGGGATTCAGCCCTGGCAGGGTTCCAACTGTGCCGTGTGACCCAGACCAGCCCCCATCCTTCAGAGCCTCAGTTTACTCATCCATTAAATGGGGAAGATAACAGTGTGGTCATGGGGGAATAAGATAGAAGAAGGGAAATCTGCAGGAGGTTGATGAGCCCTCTGGCCAGACATGGCCACTCAGACTATGGATTGTATATAATTGATTGATTTAAAAAGTCTGAGACTCAGATGAACAGGCATGGGTCCGAGGGCTCCCAGCTGGCGGGGATGGCGAGGAGAGAACCAGGGAAGAGCCATGACTGTGTCATCTGGTCCACAGACAATTCACCTCATGGCTGGGGAGACCCAGGCTCAGAAAGGGTGAGCACCCTGTCCGAGGTCACACAGCCAGCCATCAGCAGAGCCAGGAACACCACCAAAATCAAGGGATTTCTAATCTCAGGTGTTTTTTAGTGACATGTAAGCACCAGGGGGGCCTGCCAGAGCATTTATGAGATCACTCTCTTCCTCATCCTTCCAGAAAATCAGGTCCCATGTATTATTTGCTCTACGCTGGTGCAAACAGACCCGCGGCACTTTTGTGTTTCTTTCTTCAAAGGAGGAGCTGAGTTTCCAGGCGGCGTGGGAAGAAAACGAATGGTAATGAGGCCCCAGAGCCCCATGCGCCACCATCACGGTGGGCACTATCTGCTCTCTGCCCTGTTCAGCCCTGTCGCAGCCTTGAGACTGCTGACTCCACTTCACAGAGGAAAAAACCACGGTGCGGGGAAGGTGTGCCCTCCCCAGGCTCAACAGGGAGCCGGCAAATGGCAGGGTCAATAGATGAACAGACTCCAAGTGTGCTTGGTGCCACCGCAGCGGTCTGAACCACCTCTGTGCCTCCCCTCATTTAAGCACCCTTCCAGGGGGCAGGGTTGTGATTTTTAGTGGCTCATGAAACACACATTTTTCACACAGCCCGGTTCAAGGGCTCTTGTGGGGCTGTGGTCCCCTCTGAGGTTTGCCAGGGGAGATCACTTCGGAATGGGCTCACTCACGAGCCCCAGTTTTGAGATACAAAATCAGAAGGTTAGTGGGTTTAAGGGTCTGACTCAAGAAAATACAGCCTAGAGTGGCAGAGCCAGGTGCCTTCTCCTCCCCCACCCCCACCCAGCCTCCTCTGCAGGGGGGGCGCAGCCAGGGAGCTCATGCCTGTCCAGGTGGGAATGGAACTTGCAATTTCCCGGGGAAGGACACCTACTCTGTCTCCGATGGCAATTGCCACCACCACCTAGATGTTGCTGCACTGAATCCTAGCACGGCTGGCATGGCCAGCTCCTGCCCTGACTTCACAGGTGCCCCTTAGGCCAGGAGGGGACATTGGCCCCGGGTCTGATGCAGATGGGACTCAAGCTAGGTCTGCCAGTCGAAAACTCATACTCTCTCTTCTCTATCACTCCCCTGCCTGTCTCAAGCAGCTGAGAGCTAGCACAGGGCCCTCACCTTGATGCAGTCAGCCGGTGACCCTGTCTTCCTGAAAAGCACTTCACGGGCACAAGCCATTCTGTGGCTGGCCCCAAGTCCTGTGATGGGGCCGGAGCCCCTGGCCATATGGGTGCTGGCTCCATGCACCAGCTGTGTGGGCTCGGGCTTGCTGCATCCCCTCTCCACCCCTCACTCTTAGGATTGTGATGCCAGAAGCCCACCTCCAGGGGAACTGTGTGGTCAGATGAGGTGACCCGCATGAGCAGGAACTACAGTGGGTGCAGTCTGGGTCACCACAAGCGAGCCAGATCCTCATCCATTGTTAAGTTAGTAATGCTGTTGCATGATTAAGAGTTGGGGATCCAATACAGGGAGAGCCAGGTGAACCCCAGCTCACCACTTCCCCGGTGAGCCACTGCTCTCATCTGTGGAGGGGTAATTATAACAGGTCTTGGGCACCCCCACGGGGGAGGCCCACAGGGGACCCAGAGCTGCTCATCACAGGGCCTTCAAGCTGTCTTCTGGCTTCCCACTAGAGGGCAGTGGCAGGCGAGAGCTGCCCAGCAGGTTTGCATGGGTGTGGGGACTTGGGACCTGCAGGGGGCAGCCTGATGTCTCCGTGTGGTTGGGGGGTAACTGAAGCCCAGGTGCTCAAAGTCACTCACAGAGAGACTCGCCCCCCGCCTCCAGATTCCCTGGGCTCATCTGTGGGCTTTTCCATAATGGGGGCATGTGGACAGACACACCAGAGGCAGGCGACAGCGTAAGGAGCCAAAATCTGGGGAGAGGGGGTATCAGAGGGTCTCCATCCTGGGGCCACCGGGGTCACCAACTCCAGAGGTCTGAATGTCAAGGGCCTGTTGCCCATCCCCAGGCTCATACAGTTGATCCGAAAAGCCTTCATTCATAAATTTGAATCCAAAAGATTGTTTTATTACCACACTGCATTTTTTTCTAATTACAGAAATATCACCTTTGGGTTATGAGAGTGATCCATGTGGAACCCATGAGCACCGTAAATGGTTCATCGCTAACCCCGTCACTTTGATGACCACAGTGAATGTTGCCAGTTTGATTTTGCTTCTCTAAGGAACATTTTCAAAAGCCAGAATGGGCCCAGTGGTCCGTGGTGTATTGGCTCCCTGCCCCACCCTGGAGGGTACATTGAGAATATCTTCAGGTGCTCAGTAAGGGTCCCATCGGGACCCAACACCTCTCACCACTGGGGCCACCTGAGCCCCTGGAGGGAGTCCTGGCCACCTCGAAGGAGTATAGAGAGGACAGCCCTGTGGCCCAATCAGGAGAAGCAAGCTCAAGCCCGTGGCCTTGTGGGGGTGTGTGACCCCCTTTCATGTTCAGAGCTGGGATTGCCGCTGCTGGAGTCACCCCATTGTCCCTCATCCCCATCTCATTCACATCTTGCTCTGGCCCCAAGCAGCTCTGTGTATCCCAGAAGGAAACCGATCCAATGGCCCTTTCTCCACACACATGCTCACATCCTGGGATCTCCTAGGTTCTGTGGGTCCTCTTCACTCAGACATGGCCAAGTGTGCCCTCGGGGCTCCTCCACAGCAGGTAACTTGTCTTGGAAGCAGTGGGGTCCAGTCCATGTCTCCTCGGGTGACAGGTGTCCAGGCCAGTCATTTAGGTTCACGACTACTGAAAGGAAGGTACACGTGGCTTTATTTTTTTGAAGCAAGATTTCTGATATGGTCTCTAAAAGTTTAAGACCATAAATTTAGGATCAGGGACTTGTTTTTACGTGAATTTTGGGCTCCATGGTGAGGCTACTTACCATCTCAACCACGTCAAGGAAGCCCTGGCGCTCTTTGTACACATTCTTAGCCCATCAATTAGGTTAGAGGCGACGTCGTGGGAGTGCTGTATCATGGAGAGAATTCTCCAGACCATGTGCACAGGGATGCCAGGGAGCCATGATCCCTCTGGCCTGGCAGCTGGTGAAGCCATGCTCCATAAAACCATGATCCACAGAGCTCCCAGCACAGCCACTTCTGGCTTGCAAACGGAAACTGTGGCCCCAAGATAGGTGTGTATCGTCCACAGTGGAGCTGGGATGGAAACTGTGACCCAGCTTGATCCTTGAGAGAACCTGCCAGGCTGGAGGAGCAGAGCTTCTAGACCTCAAGGCTCCAGTGGTGGGAAATCCCATAGTAGGACCCCAGCCTGGGGACTGTTGGGATCAGACCGTGTCCACACTGCTGTGTAGCCCAGGGCCTCTGGAAGCAGGTCCACTGCAGACCTGGGGGGCTGGTCCAAGCCTTTGAAATCGAAGGTGCAGGGGAAGCCAGAGTGAGATGCTGGCCTCCTGTTGGCCCTTGGCCTAACTACCTCTGAGCCCCAGGCTGGCGACAAGCATACTCCCCCAGGGCACGGGGTGGGGCCCTGCAGGTCAGCCCAGGCCCATGGCTGTCCAAGACCTTGGAGAGTCCCCAGGAGCCCCAGGACGCTGGGCAGGTTCCTGGGGACCGGGCCACAGGGCTGGGCGACTGGGTCCCCATGGGGCCCGGGGACACGGGGTCCCAGCTCCGTCCCTGCAGGGTACCAACTGGTGAACCTGTGGAGTCCCCGTGTGGCCATGGGCAATGGAGAGCCCTCCCCGCCCCCCCACCACGTGGGCCAGGGGGTAATGCTGCCCCCTGTAGCCAGGCTCCTGGATTTTCCAGAACAGCCAGAAGCCTGGCTTGCCTATGTAATCTCTACCCCTTAAATTGTTGAAAGGAATTCAGAAAAGTCTTTAAAAAAAAAAAAAAAAGATTTTCTTTATTTATTTGAGAGACAGAGACAGTGAGAGAGAGCATCACAGGGAGGAGAGGGAGAAGCAGGCTCCCTGTGGAGCAGGGAGTCCGACACGGAACTTGATCCCAGGACCTGATATCATGACCTTTGCGAAGGCAGTCACTTCACCCACTGAGCCCCCCAGGCACCCCCAGAAGAGTCTTTAAGCTGTGCTGCTGAGGGTAGCTGGCAGTGGGTGACGCTGCTCATGGGAATGGGAGCTCTGAGGCCGGACCTCCTCCCTGGAAGAAGCCTCGTCCTGGGACAGGACAGTGTGGGGCCCATAGGTGAGCACGTGAGGCTCTGCAGAAAGCAAGCCCAGGTCTCTAGACTCGAGGGACAGTGTTGGGGCAGCTCCGCCAGGAGGGCAGTACAGAAGCCCCTCCACATGTGTGGGAAGAACTGGGGCCCAGCCCTGCTGCCCAGCATGTCCTGCCTCCGGCCTGAGCCACCAGTCCCCGCCCTGACCCCTGCAGACCACACGAATCACCCCCTGTGGCTGAGGGTCAGTCACCGGGATGTAAAAATACACATTAGGGGTGTTTGTGGGCACTGGCTGGGACCCCAGCACTCGCCCACCCGTTTATCCTCATAAACACTGATGAGCCAAGGCCGAGTCTTCTGTCCTCCAGTTTCAAAGACAGGGAACAAGAGGCACAGAAACTTGCTGGTTGAGGAGGGGCCGGGAAGTGACTCTGCCCACCTACCTGATTATTTGCAGGAAGATGTGACCTTTGGGACAGGGGTGCTACTCAGACTTGCCTGAGGACAAAGGTCGCCTGGGAACCTGTTACAAATCCAGATTCCTAGGCCTGACCTGGGAGACCCTCACGTGAACAGTTTGGAGTCTGGAATATAATTTTAAGGACAGCCCGGGTGACTTATCATGAGCAAATATGAGTCTCTGGACAGCGCACGGGAGGCCCTGCTCATCTTCACAGACCCACCACTGGCCTCACACCGCACCCGGCACACAGTAGGTGCTCAATAAGTGATTGCTGAGCTCACTGGCCAGTTGCCCCCAGGCCCAGCTACAGAAACCAGGCCCCAGTGACTGGGGTGCTCTCCTCAGCCCGGTGAAGGGGTGGCTCTCCCAGCCTCCCTCCTCCCTGAGGCGCCCACCACGAAGCCCCGACACACCGCGCCCCCTGCTCCCCAGGGGGCCCCCTGCACACCAGGCCCCGCCTGAGACCCCCTGGGATCCCACACTTCCCTGCAGGCAGCTCCTCCCCTCCCAGCTTGGGAATGCTGACCCGGGACTTCCGATATAGATAAGGAGGAGGAAGGTCAGGGAGGAGACTGGGCCCCTTCCAGGCAGGGCGGGCCACTGTGGGGCGACCAATGACCTGGGCTGACTGCTCAAGCCACCTGACTGGAGCCTGGAGGGCCTGGCTGGCTGCAAACGTGCGCCTTCCTGTCCTGGCTGGCGCGCCCAGTGGCAGACCGTCTGAGGGGCCAGGACAGCAGCAGCCTTGTTGGCCGCAGGTGAGGGGCCCCAAAGAGCCCCCTCCCTCCTCCGCCTCCCTCCCTTAGCAGTGGCGGGGTAAGTTCTAGGCCACTGGGCTGGACCTGCCCCAGGAGGAGCCATCCTACACTGCAACCTCCCCACAGTGCTCACGGTCGTGACAGGTGAGGCCAGGGGAGGGTGTGCATGGGGTGTGCACCCTGAAACCGGCCTGGTCAGGGAACATCAGGGTGAGGGAGTGACACGTCAGGCTGGGGTTCAGGTGGCCAAGAAAGGGCCAGCCTGGTGTCCCTATGTCTGAGAAAGGGCGGAGCGCCGGCAGGTGAAGCTGGATGTCCACATGGTGGCCACTGTGAGAGGTGGGGATATGCTTCCCCACAAGTGGGGCCTCTGGAGGGCTCAGGAGGCAGGGGCCCCAGGGTTCTGATCCTGGCTGAGCACCTGGGAGCAAGTGGCTCTGCCTCTCTGGACCTCAGGTCCCCTGTCTGTAGGGTGAGAGCATTCCCGGGCCCCAGAGGGGGGCCACCCCCAGTCAGTGGCTGCTCTCCAGGGCCGATGACGGTGGGGGTTGTGGGGAGGAGCAGGAGCCCTGGACTGGAGGTAGGGGCCACAGCCCTGGCTCTTCCCCCGCTCAACACTGCCTTGCCCTGCCTGGACTTCAATACTGGGCCCTCCGCTCCCCACTTCCTCCAGCCCCCATCCTGGCCCCCAGGGGCCAGAGTCCCTGCAGCCCTGAGGATGACCGCTCCTTCTTTCAGGGAGCAGGGAAGGGGCAATGGAAAGGGATGGGGCCCAACAGGGGAGCGACGGGGAAGGCTCTGCCCCCGTGATCCTGTGACCCCGCCAGGGGCTTCGCGCAGGCTGACCGCAGCTGACCGGGGGGCTCTCTGTGAGCCCAGGCTAGGAGCTGCTCCTCTCGGTGCCCCATGACCACCCCCCTGCCCAGAGGTCACAGGATTCTTAGGGACCCGTGGAGGGTCCTCCTCCTTCATTTACAGAGAGGCCTGAGGCTCTGGGTGGCACAGCTTGCCCGCGGGTAGCGGCTGGACTAGAGCTGTCTTCCCGAGACCTGCCTCGGTGGCCCCGGTGCTTTGGCTCTGCCTCACGTGTCGTCCCAGGTAGGGGCCAAGGTAGGCTCCCGGGCTGGCCTAAGGCCACAGCCAGTGGACCTGGGACTTCACCCCAGGCAGTCGGCTCTAGGCCCAGGTGCACCTGCCGTTTCTCTGGGCCATCACGGCTCTCTCCACACACGGTGTGCATGTTCCGCCTTGCTGGGACTTTGTGATTTTTTTTAGAACAGGTTAAGATTTACAAAACAATTGCCAAGGTAGCACAGAGTTCTCATAACCCCTCCCACCCAGTCTCCTTGACCACTGACATTTCTCATTAGATCGGTACATTCCTCACAACCGAGGACCCGATATGGACCCCTCTCTTAAGTGAAGTCTATCTTTGGCTCAGATTTCCTTAGTCCTCACCTAATGTCCCTTTCCCCAGACTGGCGCCCGTCCGGGACACCACGTGGCCTGTCGTCATCCATCTCCCCAGACTCCTCTGGGCTGTGATGGTTTCTCAGACTTTCCTGGTTTCTGATGATTTTTGTGAGGAGCCCTGATCGAGGATTCTGGGTGATGTCCCTCACTGAGGATGGGTCTGATTATTTCTCGTGATTGGACAGGGATCATGGGTTCTCAGGAGGAAGACCCTGGGAGTGCGGTGCCCTCCTGTCACATCATGTCCAGGGCACCTGCATGGACGTGACTGGTCACTGCGATGGCCATGATGCCCTGGTCGAGGTGAGGTTCGCCAGGCTTCCCCACTGCGCAGTCCCCCTCCTGACCCTCCCTCGCTGTGCCCTTAGTGGAGAGGTCAACGTGCAGAGTGCACCCCCAGGGACTGAGATGGGGCTCCCTTGTCAAGCGTGGTGTATATACATACACCACTGGGAATTCTTCCACATGGGAGATTTGTCCCTCTCCCTCACTTATTTATTTGCTCATTTATTTATGTTGGATAGACTCATGGATACTTATTTTATACTTTGGGTTATAGTCTAATACTAATTAATTTTGTTGCTCAAAGTTTTCTAACATTAGCCATTGGGAGCTCTTTCACTTGGCTCCTGTGTCCTTTGATTCGTCCTGTCATGTTGGATTTCATTCATTCATTCACTCACTCATTCATTCATTCTCTTCCTTACCTGCTGGCGCCACAAGCCGGGCACATTCTGTACCTTTGCTGGCCGAGTCCTGGCATCAGCCATTTCTTCAAGGTCTTGATTCCTTTAGCTGGAGAGTAGTCTTAGAAAGCAGGATCTACCTGCACTCTGAGTGTGCTTGTTGCTACTTGGTCCTGACTTTTGTACACACATCAGCAAGTGTGAGTACACTAACCTGTGTGTATATGTGTATCTATAAGTTAGTGCATGTGTGCATGTAACCGAGCTACGTACACGGATCTGTAAGTTGGACTGTGACTGTGCGTGCGTCCAGCCGGGTACGTACGTGGGTCTAAGTACTTCCGTATGTAAACTGTGTCTGCATTAACTGAGACCTCCCTTCTCTGCCTCTAATCTGTCCCCACCTGGACCATCCTGCCCCTCCTTCATTCACTCCAAGAGTAAGAAACCTGGCTTTCACCAACTACCAGCCGTTTACCTGAATGTTCAAACACCTGCTGCTCCGCCCACATGCAGAAGTATAAGAATTTGTTGCCTCTGCCCCATGGGGAGCAGTGTTACCAGCTGGAGCCCAGTGCAAACACGTGGTTCCTTTTGGCTTCCGTCTGGCGCACCAACTGCCACCCTCACTAGGCTGGTTGGTGCATGCGTGATACAGTCTCCTGTCATGTCACTCTGCCTCCACCTGGGGTCCCCCGGCCTCCTGCCCCGTCCTTACCTGCACCCACGAAGCTTCATGCCGTGTGCTGCACACTCTCATGGTCTTTGACAAATGTGTGATGTCGTGCATCTGCTGCCAGGGCATCCTACAGCCAGTTCGCCACCCTGCAAAGTGCCTGTGCTTCACCTCCTCAGTCCCACTGCTCGTTTATCCCCCTCCACAAAGGCCAGCAAACTGTGGCCGTACTCTGGCCCCCTGCAGAGCCCAAGGCGCAGCACGACACACCGTCCCTGCACCTCCCCTCCTCCCTGCTCACTGTGTCAGGGCTCTGCCCTGTTGGCCAACAGGGAACCTCATTGCTCTGTACCATAGCCGCGCACCCCTGGGTGCTGGAGGGAGTGGGATTAATTCAATAGGTGGCTTCTTTCCAAAGTGCTCTTATGAGGAGCATGGACACCCTTGTAGGTGGGTGGTCGTGGGTTCTGGAGGCGGGGCTGCTGGTCGAGGACGTGGTTTCATAGGTGCTGGTGACTCACCTGCCACCCCTGAACCGGCCTGCCTTGGGTATGCTGACAGAGGCCAGGTGTGGCTGCCCCAGGAGTGACAGACACTCTGGGGTCACTCTGCACTTCTGGCTGGGGTGGGCGGGAGATGAGCGTCATTTCACCTATTTGAAGACAATAGGCTGATAGGGATGCCTGGGTGGGTCAACGGTTGAGCATCTGCCTTTGGCTCAGGTTGTCATCCCAGGGTCCTGGGATCGAGTCCCATATTGGGCTCCCTGCGGGGAGCCTGCTTCTCCCTCTGCCTGTGCCTCTGTGTGTCTCTCTCTGTGTGTCTCTCATGAATAAATAAATAAATTCTTAGGAAAAAAAAGATGTCAGGCCAATAGGACCTGCCTGCTCTGGGTCCCCACTACTTTTCTGTAGAGTGCTTGGTCCCCTCCTCTGGCACAGAGTATGGGCAGTGTTGACTGGGGCCAGCTGCTCAGGTGCCCTTCTGCTAAAAACAGCTGCTGGTAGGTGGGCCCAGGCCCAGCCCAGCCCTGAGCCAAATCCAGTGGCACACTTTGTTGAAAATTAGCAGTAGAAGGAGCTGGGAAAAACACCTGGCAAATCCTCCTTAAAAAGTAAGGTCATGAGAAACAAGGCCCCTCAAGTATGGTGGTGCCCTTGGTGGCTCTGGGGACACATGGACACAGTTGCACGAGGTGTAAACCTTGGTGACAAATGGTGGGTCGGTGTTGGCTCACTTGAGAGGGACAGACGTGCCACAGGGATGTGACTCGCTAATCGCCACCCCTGCCACCCTTCCCGCCCCATTACACACTTGGTTTGTGTTTGTCCGCTGCCTTTCTCATGGTGCCACTGGGTTCTAGTTTGGGGAGGAAGAGCACAGAGGTGACGTGCCACAGTCATCACGTCCATCAGGGGCACATGTTATCCACAGGACCTGTCACTACTGGCTGGTCCCTGGGCTGAGGTGGCGTTTGTCAGACCCCACCCCCCCACCGCAGAGAGAACCATGCATTCCCTGCATTTCCACACGACACTCCTGCGCTCAGTTCCACACCCGGGGCGGGGGGGACTTGTGCTCCCCGCCAGAGGTCAGAGGAGCTACACGCTTTAGTTGGTAGTTACTCAGTTATTCAATCACTTATATTTTTTAAAGATTTTGTTTATTTATTCATGAGAGACACAGAGAGAGAGGCAGAGACACAGGCAGAGGGAGAAGCAGGCTCCATGCAAGGAGCCCAACGTGGGACTCAATTCCAGGACTGTGGGATCACGACCTGAGCTGAGGGGAGATGCTCAACCTCAGCCACTGTCAATCACTTATTATTTTTTAAGGTTTTATTTATGAGGGAGAGAGAGAGAGCGTGCGCACAAGTAGGGGGAGGGGCAGAGGCAGAGGGAGAAGCAGACTCCCCGCTGAGTAGGGATCCTGACGCAGGACTTGATCCCAGGACTCCGGGATCATGACTTGAGCTGAAGGCAGACCAACTGAGCCCCCCAGGCACTTCTATTCAATTACTTGTTTACGCTAATATGGGCTTCTGAGTATTTATTGCGTATTTCAGGTTATACCTAATACTACTTTATTTTGTTGCTCCGAGTAGTCTAGCTTCGGCCATTGGGAGCCCTTCACTGGCTCCTCTGTCCCTTTGACAAAGTCTCATGTATCCCTCTGTCATTAATCCACCCTTCCCTCCCGCCCTGCCTCCCTCCCTCCCTCCCACTTCCTACTCTTTGGTGCTACACAATGCTCCGAACCAGACGTTTATCTCAGTGAAGGGAGTGTATTTCGCATGCTGGGGCCCAGCTCCGAGCCCCTCCTCCAGGCAGCCTCCCCAGCTGTCTCCAGGCAGGATCCTGGCTGTCAGGTGGCTGCGGCCTCTCTGCGCATCCTCTGTCAGGATGGCTCCAGCTGCGCTATCTGGTTTCCATCCATTTCCTGGGCTGTTGTTACCAGGAGGCTGAGCACTCTGGAGGGCAGGGCCATCCAATGCATCCGTGCCTGGGTGCCCAGCACTGGGCCAGGCGCAGAGCAGGGCCACCAGCTCCCCAAGCCCACTGTCACTGAACAGTCATGACAGCAATTACTCTGCTTTATGTGACCCCCTGAGCCCCCGGACTGCGCTCTTCAGCACCCCTGCACTGTAGCACGTACTGTGTCAGGCCAGCGTGGGAGTCCGAGGGACAGGTGTGTGGCATGGCTGGGTCCCCGAGCTCCCCTCTGTGAGCACAGGAAGGCTCTGCCCAGGAGAGAGAGGCGGAGGACTTGCCCATCCCACAATGGGTGAGGGGGACCCCAGGGCTGGCACCTGGGCTGCTGCCACGGCCGTGTCGCAGCCTGTGACTCCTTGCAGCTGGGCGGCTGGCATGGGAAGGGCGCAGGTGCGGACGTTGGCCGACGACGAGGGGCAGGCGTGCTGCGGCCCGGCCCTGCCAGGTGCCACACGTGCGCATGGGGTCTCAGCAGCCGAGGCCCAGGGGCTCACAGGTGCCCTCGCCCCACTCGAGGCCTGTGGGCTTCCCTCAGGCCCAGCGACCTCCCCGGAGAGCCGGGAAGAAGGCGAGCCGCTGGGGGTGGGCAGCGGGGCAGGGCAGTGTTGTGTGACTCAGCGCACCAGAGGCGTGTTGCTCAGGGCTCTGCCCCTCTGCCCCCCCCCACCCCCGGGCTGGTGTTCAGTGTCCTGAGGGGCTTGGGCCACCCCCTGCCCCCTCTGCTGGTGCTGAGTCTCTGTCATGTGACACACGCACGTGGGGCCCATCGTGGGGTCCTCATGTGCTGGCCACATGACGGCTTACACGGAGACCCCTGTTACAGCGCCGGTGTGCGGCTGGGGGGAGGCTGGAAGGAGGCAGTGCCTGAGGGAGGCTGCGGGGATGGGGTCAGACCCCAGTGGAGAAGGTGCGTAGAGACGTGCAAAGGCGGGCTGAGGCCAGAGGCTTCATTGTCAACAGGAAGGGGGGGGCGGTGTTGAGCCGGTTCCTGCTGCTCCGGGGAAGGTGGGGGAGGAGTGGGCACTGGGGGGCACATGTCCAATTCCCCCCAAGGGGACTGCCCTGCAGCTCCAGCTCTGCCCCAGGTTTGAGATCAATGGCACCCTGGACTTGTCAGCGCAGACAGAGGTTCTAAAAGTCCCTGGCCTGTGGGTATAGACAGAGAGGTGTAGCAGGTGCAGGGAGAGGACCCCCAGGAAGCAGGAGGTGGTGTTCAGAAGGGGCCTGTGGTCAGCTAGGTTGAGGGGCCAGGGAAGAAAAGGCGACTGGAGGCGGCAACAGAGAGGGAGCTGGTGGAGGGGACAAGGCTGCTCTGAGGGGCGGTGGGTGGGTGAGGCCAGGCGGAGGAGGGAATGAGGAGGTGTTGCTGGGAAGGGAGCAGAGAGATGGGAAGTAGTCAAACAAATCCACTCTTGCATGCCCTCAGGGACTTGGAGGCTGATAGGGCCACCTTGGCCCTCAGGTCCCCGCACAGCCCAAGGGGGACTTCAGGGCGTCTGGCGGAAATTCCCACCTCAGCATCTCCACCCACCGCTGCCCTGACCTGGGCCTGGTTTCCAGGGAGATGGGTCTTGGCTGGGAGGCTGGGGTTGGGTTAATGTTTGCATAAGCTTGGGTCCAGATCCACCCCCTGGTGACTGGGCTGCAGAGAATGTCCAGAATTCCAGCGGGGTTCCACCCAGAGTCGGAATGTGCTCTGGGGAGTGAGATTCAGTGGGATCTGGGGCGTTCCTGGGGTCTCATCTATAAGCCGCGGCGACTTTCCAGGCTCCCAGAGAAAATAGCCCCAAGAACGTGCCGTGAGGCCCAGATAGAGACCTCTCTGCTCCTGTCTCCTCTCTGCAACCCTCTCTGGGTCACCTCATGACTCACAGCCAGACGGTCCAGAGAGTAGGACATGCCTGTCCTGCGAAGGAAAAAATCGGGGTGCTCCTGAGACTGGCCGCTCCCAGCTGTGTGGCCCCTGGGGACCCCATCCTTCCTTTTGTAGGGGAGGGGGCTACTTAGAGCTGGCAGGTCCTGCTGGGTCCCTCTGAGGGGTGACAGGACATCATGCCGGCCGGGCCTCACTCCCCAGGTGGGCCGTGGAAACAGCCTTTATGCTTTTCCCACCAGCTTCCTCTGAGAACCCAAGGGGCATTACTCAGGATGCTGAGAAGTGGCACCCCTCTTCTGAAAGCTCTGTTTCTGGGAATACCGGGCCTCCCTGGCCCGGTCAGATGAAGGAGCACCATTTGGAGGAGGGCCCAGCAAATACGCCCAGGCACCTGGCCAGCTCTGGGACCGCCCCGCCCGGCTGAGGAGGAGCTGCTGGATGGCCGAGTCAGCGGGCCCCTGGCTTGAGGGTGACGCCTGCCCAGGGCAGGATGACCATGACCCAGGCCGCGGCTGGGGGCTGGCGTCTTCAGTCCCGGCGGAGCTCAGGAAGTGCTGACAGCTTCCTGCAGGCCTGTGACCCAGCCCGGAGTGGCTGTCTGTCATCATAAGCCTGTTTGGTCTCAATATCCTTGTTTTGCAAAGAGCAGTTCCTGAAATCTCGGGGAGTAGAGCTTTGCTCATCTTTGATTGGGGTGGTTTCAGCCGCTGAGGCCAAAAATAACAAACACAGGCCGAGCCTTTACAAGTCCTTTCTGTATGTCCAGGGACAGCTGGGTGCCAGGACCCGGGCTGGTGGCATCCATCTCTGTCATGTCCCCGCGCCCCCCGTGCATCTCTCCTCAGACCCGGGCATGCTGAGGACAGATGTCTCCAGCCTGGCCTTCCCGGTTCTGCAAACCCAGCCAGCACTCAGGAAAGTGTGCGTGCACCTAGAAGGTGTGCAGTGGCCCTTCGTCCATTTGCCTGTCTGAGAAATTGCATGAGTCCCCGTCACATCTACATCCTACAGATGTGGAACCAGAGACCAGGACAGACGATGGGGTGTCGCTTAGTGTGGACCAATGAACACCGGGGCCCTCTTTCCTGTGACCCTGGGAGAGGTGCCTTCCCTTCCTGCGACTTGTAAGCCTGTTACTCAATCACCTGCTTTATCTGGTGCTCATGTCCTCCTGGACTCTAAGTGCTGGGTCTTGCTAATATGTGACAGTTTAACTATCTGTATGTGCAGTGACTGTCTAACCAGGCCGGCCTCCACCCTCCTTCTCCTCCTCCTCCGCTTGAACCTTCATCTGTCCTAATTCCAGCGCAGCAGGGAACGCCTTCTTGCTCTGGTGGGGGAATCCTGAGATGTTTTTCCACGAATCCCCACCCTACCCGTCCTCTAGAGCAGGACCCACTGGAGGGCCAGATCCAGCCCCTGTCTTGTAAAGAAGGTTCCACCAGCGCAGAGTGGACCTGCTTGTTGACCATTCTTGCGACCACCACCCGCTGTGTGTCATCTGTTCATCCGCCCCTGCCCTGACCCACCCGATGGCCCTTTACAGGAAGCATCACCACCCCAGCTCTTGAATGACCCCTGTGGGCCTGGCCTGTCTTGTTTCTACTGCCCAGGGGCTGCTGGTGAGAACCAGAGCTGGGGAGTGAGGTGGGGAGTAGCCACACAGCCTACACCCACCCACCCACCCTAAGGGCCTGTGCATTCCTGAGATTCAGCGTTATGGCCTGTTGTGGATTAACTCTGGGGCAAGAGTGTGACCTGGCCTCTCCTTCCATAAAGCCACGTGCCTGAAGCAGGGTTGTCCAGGTGGAGGCTCGGTTTGCCTGGCGCTGGGAAGGCCTCTGCACCTCCTCTTTGCCTGGGTCTTCTTCCTCTAAGACTCTGCCCAGAGGCCTCCACCTCCAGGAAGCCTTCCTTGATTCCATCCTGCCCTCCTTTCCATCCCAGGCCTCCCTTTACCACTGCAAAGTTTGTGCTACATCATCCCAGTCTATTTCCAAGCCTGCCTCTCCAGCTTGTCTGTGAGCCCCATGTGGGTGGGGACCTGGCAGGTAGGGCTGAGACGAATGAGACCAAGATCACGTGGGTGGTAGGGGTAGCTCCGAGCCCCAGGTGGAGTAGGAGATCCATCAAGAGGGTAAGCCACGTGCCAGGGAGGCTGTTGGGGGACCCCAACTGAGTGTAGGGGAGGCTTGGGTCATGTCAGGCTCTGACCTCACTGAGCCAGGGTCAGGATCCATGTCTGTGGTCCTAGGGTCTGGCAGGAGCTGGTCCCCTCTGGTGCTGCAGACTTTCCCGAGGGAAGGGCAGAGAACCGGTTTGGGTGCTTCCCCGTGCAACCTGGAACGACATTCGTCTTGAAGGAACCCTTTGACTGTCTTCCATGCAGAGGACACTGGGGAGACAGGGACCGAGGGGCAGTGCATGTTTAAGGTCCCCCAGAGTAGGCCCTGCCAGGGGATCCTTGTCCCTGTCCCTTCTCCAAACCTCCGTTTCCTTGCATGACCCTTGAGGCTTCAGGAAGGCATCGGCTAGGTTAGCGCCGCACCCTGAGTGTGGGCTCTAGCTCCCAGGACGTGGTGGTCGGGCCTTGGCCTTCTGCAGACACACGTGCTTTCCTGGGTGACGCTCACCATGCCCACAGCTTCCACACTGGCTAGAAAACGTGCCTCTTGCATTTGTTCTGAGCAGACAAATGCAGGGCAGGAAGCCATCCCTTCTCCCAAAATGTACCAGCTCCTCTGCCAGGGAAAGTGCCTCCTCCCTGGCTGGGGATGGGGCGGGGATTGGGGGCGCAGGTATGCTTTGTGTGCAGCACCTGCCCTTAGGCCTGCTGTGGGGCTTCTTAGCCTCAGCAGCTTAGAGGGAGGGAAAGGTGGCGAAGGGGAGGTGAGGGGAAGGCTCTGAGGACACTGAGTCTGGCTGTCGACACCTGGGCAGCACCCAGACATGTTCACCACACCTTACAATTTAGTGAAACACCCATTGGCCCCTGTGATGGGAAAAGCGACAGAGGCAAGGGATGGCTCTCTGAATTGCCACCTGGAAGAATTAGAATCAGGGTTTGGTGCTGGAAGATACAAGGATCTGATTACTGAGAAAGCCCCAGGCTCGGGTGTGTTTTCTCTGGCTGCTTGTCTCACACCTTAGAGGGTCAGGGCATCTGCTTTGGCACCAGGTGGACCTGAGACCCCAGCTGGCGGCCCTGCCCTTGGGCTGTGTGACCCTGGGCAGGAGCCGCCTCCACGCCCATCTGCCTCTCGGTCCAGCGGATGAGATGGCGGTAATAGTCACTCCAGGAGTGCTATAACCCCTGCCTGGATCTAGCATCTTCTTGGCAAGTGAGGATTGGAATGTATTAGAGCAGCCGTGTCAGACATCAGAGCTGTTGCAGGTGTGTGTGTGGGGGGTGGGGGCACTTCGAGACCTCCAAGTCCGACTCCACCATCTGTCCAGGAAAGAGTGAGACCTGGGGAGTGACAGGCTATCCTGGTGGGACTCGAGGCTGGGCTGTGTGGGCCTGCCCCGTGCCCAGCCTGTGGGAAGGACCCCTATTTGAAAAGTCCCCCAAACTAGAAAGCTCATGCTCTTCCTCTGGAAGGTTATTCGGGTGTGCCTGCAGAATTGGGGTGCACTCTGGAGTTGGGGAGCACTGAGCAGAGTTGGGCACTCTGGGCAGGGATGCATTCTGTGCAGTTGGTGCAACAAGCAGACTTGGGTGCTCTGTGCAGAGTTGAAGCTCTGGATTGGGGTGTGCTGTGTGGAACTGGGGTGCATTCTGTGCAGTCAGGGTGCAGTGTGCAGAATCAGAGCACTGGGGACAGTTGGGGAAGCCCTTGGAAACTCCCTGAGGCCTTGGGCCAAGAGCACAGCTGCAGAGACAAACAGGATATGGGGTGTCGGGCCACAGCAGGGGACAATGCCCAGGAGAGGAAACGTGTCCAGTCCCTTTTATGGATGTGGAGCCCATCTGGGGCAGCTTTCAGTACCATTTCCAGAAAAACAAAGGGAGAAGGAGCCAAGCATCTCGTGTTCTGCACATTGTGGGGTTCTGGAACATGGGCAGACTGAAAGGTTCGGGGTCCCACCATACAGATACGGGCCACAGTCTGGGAGGGGCAGGGGCTGCAGTGGGCTGGACAGGGAGGGTTCAATGCCTGTGCCAGGCTTCTGTCTGCAGCCCCCGGGCCTCCCCAAGCAGTGGCACAGGCCAGCTCTTGGCTGCAGAGTGGGCGACAGGGCCAGGGAGGTCACCCTTAGAGGGCCTGGACAACCCTGCCCCCTGCTCTCACACGCCTTGGCCTTGAGAGACGCCCGGACACTGAGCACTTGTACAATGAACAGACTTTTAAGGGCAGCTGTGGTAACAGGCTGGACTTGGCCTGCTAGAGATGTCCTGCATCTCATTTAATCCTCATGAGGATCCAGAGCAAAACCACAGAAGAGCATCTGACCCCCCACCCCCCCGGGGCTTCTCTGAGTATCCAAAACACCAAGGCCGTGTGGCCGCCAGCAGCGCTGACCTTGGACGCAGGTGCCTACGTCCTACCCCGTGTGGCAGCCTGAGCTCTACCCTCCTGTGAGGCCTGAGGGGAAGAACAAAGGCCCATCTGCGAGCATCTGCGGTCCTCCACAGGTCCCAGATGCCACTTCCAAGGGCCTTGGGTACCTGTGTCTGGATGGGGGAGGCAGGCTAGCCCAGGAGAGTGGCCACAGCAGGGGAACCCGTCCTCCAGAGCAGGTTCGAGGAGGCCAACTTCTGAGGTCCAGTGAGTCCTTTGCAAGAGGCAGGGCATCCTCGGTTCCAGGGCTGTGAAGGCAGAAGTATGGGGAGCTGGGCAAGGTTGGGGGTGGAGCTGGAGCAGATGGGAGGGTGGGGAGATGGAGCAGCAGGTGTCCTCGAGGAAGGGGTGGTGAGGACTTGCCCTAGGAGGAGCTTCAGGACGGGGCATCCGGACCTCGTTTAGGCTCCCCTGGGGCCCAGAGGTGGGGTCTGCAGGATGCTGAGGCCGAGGGGAGCCGCGGCGGGAGGCACTGCGGTCAGGCAGGCAGGCAGGCATCAGCGTTCACCGACTGCCCTGGCCGGAGTCTAGGTGTACAGGGCAGGATGCTGGCCCCACAGGCGCGTCCACGGGAGCCTCCGAACACAATCTTGTTTAGGAAAAGGGTCTGTATGGATACAATTATGGTGAGGATCTCGAGAGGAGAGGGACTCCAAATGCAATGGGAGTGTCCTTTTACGGAAGAGAAGAGGAGCCACACAGAGGGTGGCCGAGTGCTGATGGAGGAGCATGTGGCCGGGAGCCCAGGAGCGCCCCAGGACCCTGGAGGCTGGAAGAGGCGGGAAAGACCCTCCTGGAGCCTCCAGAGGGAGCGCGGCCCTGCCCACATTGATTTAGCCTTCTGGCCTCCAGACCCGGAGGGAATAGACCTCCGTCACTTGATGGTACCCAGTCCATGGAGCTTTGTCACAGCAGTCCCAGGACATGGGTACCGAGGCCATCACAGCTGTCCTTCCAAGAGACACTGAGGGGACAGCCAGGCTTGGAGAGGCCACATGTCCCAGTGGGAAGGAGGGGCGGCCTGTGAATCGGCTGCCCCTTTGCTCTCAGGGCTCCCGGTACCCTGGGACCCACACAGTAGCTTCAGATTCGCCCCCGTGACTCTGCCTGTGAAAACGTCCTCCCCGACCCTTGGCTCCCTCTGTGTGGTGTCCATGCAGTGGGACCTGGCTGGTCTGGGCGTGCTGGGGGCCCGAGTGTCAGGCCTGGCTCTTTCGGTGAACTGCTAGGGCCCCCGAGGCAAATGGCTTGCCTGCTCTGGGCCTCAGTGACCTGCTCTGCCCAGCAAGGTGCCCTGGCCTCGTGCTGGCCCTCATGCCTAGGCTCCAGCCCCGTGGGGAGGGAGGGGAACTTGTGACTTTGGGGTGGCAGCACATGACACCAGGAGCTGGTAAGAGAAAGTTGTGTCACCTGGAGGCAACTTGGCCTGGAGCAGCGGTTCTGCCGGACGTTGCCCCAAGGTGACTAATGTCTGGAGGTGTCTGGTTGTCACAGCTGGGGTCTGCAGGGTGGAGGGGGTAACTGGCCTCTAGTGAGCCAAGGCCAGGGATGCAGCTGTAATCCTAAGTGTGCACAGCAACCCCTCCCCGTGACAGAGAGCCATCACCCCAAGTGTCAGTGGTGGTACCCTTAGAAATCCTGGCCTAGGGGCCTCAGTGTCTGTCAAACCCAGTTCTGGGCTCCTCTGGTTGTCACTGATCTTGGGCATATCCCACGACCTCTCTGACCTCAGCTTCACTGTCCGTAAAACAGTCACGTTGCCACCGTTACCGCTACCACCGAGTCAGAGGTGTTTCCTGGCTATGTGCACAAGACAGAGAAGGTCTCTGTCCTGCCCTTGATCCTGGGGCCCTGCTGGGTCCCAAAACCCGTGCGTGGGAAGTCAGAGAACAAAGTGGGGTACCTGTGGTCCAACCTCCATCTGTCCCTGGTGGGCCAGTGGGCAGGCAGAAGGCAGCACCCGGCCCCGAGGGAAGTGGTGCACATGTGTCTGCGTGTGAGTGCACGTGTGTATCATGTGTGTGCATACCTTCATGTGCATGCACGTATGTGTATGTGTGTCACGTGTGAATGTTGTGTGTGTGTGTCATGTGTGCCATGTGGGCGTGTGTGCACTAAGCAGAGGAGGAACAGAGCAGAGCCGAGGTTGGCACAGCCGTGGGGTGGGCAGCTGGTGCACTTCCCTAATCCTGGGGGCCGAGGCGGGAGCCCGGGTGTTCCCTGGTGTCGATCTCAGAGCTGGGGGTGCTGGGCAGTCGGCAGGCAGGACAGGGCCTGGAGCTGGTCCAGGGAGGAGCTAACAATCAACGTGAGGCGCCCTGGGCCTGCCTCTCCCACCGGCCCCGGCGCAGGGAGGAAGTGTGGCAGGAAGCAGGGGGTGGTGGCGGCCGCCGTGCAGTCAGCCGGGCCGTGGGTGGCCGCTGCCTGTCCTGGCTGGCTGAGACGGCCCGCAGGGCCAGCTGGCAGGGAGCCGGGAGCCGCCACCTGGTGCCTGCCCACCACCGCCCGGGAGCTGCCTCTGAGGAGCTGGGACGCAGGTACGGGGGACACCGGGACGGGCGGGACGAGGACCGGTGAGCGGGTATCATCCCCGGAGCTGGGGCTCACCACCCACGGTGCAATCTGAAAATAGTCTGTGGACTTTCACTTTCTTGAAGAGTCCTCTGGCATCTTGGGACTGTGGGGAGCAGAGAGCTGCAGTCTGGGGAGTCTGGAAGGCTGTGGGCCGGTTAGGAGACCGCAGCCAGGAGTCCTGAGCGCCGGGGGCAGCCAATGAAGCGCCTCGCTGCTGTGATCTCGCTGGACCCTCCCTTCATGTGGGCACCCAGCAAGCGTGTGCCAGGGT
The DNA here is from genome assembly GCF_053574225.1 of Canis aureus. Classification (NCBI taxonomy): domain Eukaryota; kingdom Metazoa; phylum Chordata; class Mammalia; order Carnivora; family Canidae; genus Canis; species Canis aureus. The sequence continues at coordinate 60,883,366 of NC_135612.1, forward strand.
CTGGGCAAGGCGCAGAGCCCAGCCAGCAGGACGGAGTCCGGGTGTCGGGGTCTCCGGTGGGCCCCTGCCCTAGGCAGGTGCCACATTGGGCAGACACCACAAGACAGCCCAGGGTGGCTTTGCAGCTGTGCCTGGTCACTCTGAGGTCACCATCTCTGGACCTCTTTAACATCATCTGGATAGAGATGAGTGCCCTGACCAGAGGCACCAACCAGATAGTTGTAGGGGAGGACACAGACCCAGGACTTCTAATGTCAGGTCCTGCCCTAGGTGGGTGCTCCCAGCAAGCCACTGAGACCCCCTCCTGGCTTCCAATGACCTCCCCAGGAGCACCAGACCCCCAGCTCTGTCCCTCACAAAGCAACCTTGGCAGTTAGTGGAGCTGGCTGGTGCTGGGAGCTGTGGCCTCCCACCCAGGGGGAGGCAGGGTGGGGGCTGAGATGGAGTGCGTGCAGGTTAAGGGCAGGCGCTCCAGTGCTGGACTCGGCCCCTCTGAGTTCGAATCCCGTCAGTGCCCCCTGGCCAGCTGAGTCCCTGCAGCAGCTGGCTGAGCCTGTGAAATGGGCACCGTGGCGTCCCCTCCCCCAGGTCATCAGGGAGATTAGATGGGTGTGTGTGGTCAGCACCTCAGGGTGGTGGGTGCTCAGGGACGGTCACACTGCAGTTGGTGACGATGACACATCCTATCGGGGGCATTGTGCACTTGATTCTCACAAAATGTCTGATGCAGGTGAGGTCGACCCTACCTCCCGGCAGAGAAAGCGAGAAGGCATGCGTATTACAGGAGAACCAGTGTCCCCGGGGAGGCCGTGACACAACATCTGTCCCTGGGGGGCTCCCAACAGCGGGAACCTACTCTCACCATCTGGAGGCCACAAGTCCGAAATCACAGGGTTCTCAGGAGGCACCAGGGGAGGGTCCCTCTCACCTCCTGCTTCCCGCCTCCTCCAGCTCCCGGGGCTCCTAGCCACGTCCCTCCCTCTGGCCTTTGTGGTCACATGGCCTCTGCCCCATGCCCATCCACATCCCTCCTTTTATAAGACACCATCCCTGGGTTAGGCCCCCCCGCCCCCTGCAGCATGACCTCATCCTAACAAGTCAGATCTGCAAAGACCCTCTTCCCAAGTAAGGCCACCTGCTGAGGCGCTGGGTGGGGATGGATCTTGGGGGACACCACCCCAGTCCAGGGGTGACCAGACAACTCAAGAGGTGCTTCTTGGTGGTGTGGACAGGGTCTATGTGCAACCAAAAGGTACTGGTTCTAGACGAGCCCCATGAGTGCTTCCATCAGACCCCCCAACCCAATCAGGACTGAAAAGGTACCACCTCTCCCTCTGTGGAACCCACTTTTATTCAACACCAGCTGTAACCCTGGAGTGTTCCTTGTGAGGCAGGTGCATCGGCTCTCCCCGTCTGGGTGGGCAGAGTGAGGCGTGGAGAGCTCTCCCAGCCCACCGACCCCGTGTCTCCTCCCCTGGGCCGGGTGCTGGCCAGGGCCTGCGGCCTGCTGCTGACCCACCAGGCACCCACCCCCCGGGGTTTTTGTCCCAGACAGACTGAGCAAAGAGGGTGAAGGCCAGAAGGGAGGGTCTCCCTGTGATGGTGACCAGAGAGCGGCCCCCCAGGAGCCCAGGTCAGCTGCCAGGGCTGTGGTCTGGGAGCTGCATCCACTGGAGAGCCCCGGCCTGTGAGGAGGAGCGAGGCCATTATAGGAAGCGGGGAGGGAACCTTCCTGCACAGATTGGGCCCACTTCCTCATCTCCAGCTGTGACTAGGAACCCCCCCCCCCCCCCCCGCCCCCGCACTGACGACTATCACCCATGGCCCCGCCTGCCCAGGCACATCCGTCACGGGGCAGGTGGGAGGGTCTCTGAGCCCAGGAAGCCTTCCCTTTGCTCTGGAAGCTGTCCCTGAGGCAGCCGGGAGCAGGCCCCTGGTGCCCCCAGACACACACACGGAAGGGCCGGTCCTGACCCCGGGGCCGAGGCGAACAGGATAGGAGGCTGCCACGGGACCCGGCACAGTCCTGCGAGATGCCCGGCCGCAGGGTCCCCTGCTGAGCCCAGGGTGGGGGCTAGGATGTGCCTCCTGAAGGGTAATGTGGCCGGGCAGGGGTGTGGGAGGCTTGGACCCCAACATGGGCTTCAGCAGGTCAGAGGGGAGGGACGGCAGGCTGGCCTTGCAGACCTCAGGCATCCTGGTCCCAGCACCCCCATGGTCAGCTGGGGTGTGGGAGCTGCAAGCCAGCAGGTGAAGCCAGGAGGAGGGAAAGAAACAGCCCAGGCTTGGGCTTGGCTGGGGCCTGGGGACCACAGCCAGTACATGGAGCTGGATCCGGAAGGACAGAGAGGGGTCTTCATGCTTTACAAGGATGGAGATAGCCTAGCTGTATGTGTCATCCCCTGGGTGCTCCTTGGAGTCAGGTCCCCATTGGGGGTGGGGGTAGGGGCCCCTGGAAGCTTCGCTCCTGCAAACCTTGCCGGCCTCAGGCTGTTGGGGGCTTGTTGGTTCTGGTGCTGGAGCAGATGGGCTGTTTGGGACCAAGGCCACAGGAGGGGCACCAGAGTAATTCCTGCCAGAAACACGGTGACTTGCTTCTGCAGCCTCCATGGCCATTACTACCTTTCTTTCTTTCTTTACTTTTTTCTTTTTTCTTTTTTTTTTTTTTATCTTTTTCTTTTGGATTATGGGAGCAATCCTGGCTTATAATGGGCTGAAAAGCAGCCCTTGCCAATCCCCAGTGGAGATCACTCTAGACCTTTTAGGGGAGGGTCCAAGGAAGGGGCAGCAGGCCTTGTGAAGCCCCCCTGTGGGCTGAGACTCCCCCACGTGACCATCCAGGGAACCTGGGAGGGGAGCCAGCTGCCTGTGCCACTGGCTGAGCAGTGTCCCTGGGTCCTGCTGGTGTCCAGTGCATGGAGGCTTTGGGGACAGGTCACATGTGGCTGAACTGGGTGTGTTGGGTGATGGGCAGTAGCTCCCACGGGAGCCCTGGCCTCAAATCGCCAAGGGCCAGGAAAGAAGGCGGGCAGGAGGCCTTGCCACTGACCCCGTGAGTCCTGTCCAGCTTGGGAGGAGCAGATGGCCAGAGGGATTGGCCCACTTCCCTGGGAACCCGGGGGTCTGGGACTCCGTCATTGCTCTGCGGCTGCCCAGCTATGTGGTGACTCGGGCCTTCCGTGCTTTGCCTGGTCAGTCCTGAGCCCTTTGGACGGTTGTGGCCAAGAAGTGACCTTGGGCGTATGGCTGTCTCTGGGCTCTGCCCCACCGTGCTGTTGGGCCCACCTGTCAGCCCCTCTGTACATGGTCCCCACCTCCCCCGGGGGCCTCGCTGACTCCCCAACCCCCTTCCCTCCCTCCACCCCCCAGTGTTGGGAATTACCCCTGAACTAACTAGCCCTGGCACATGCAGGTGGTGACAAACACTCGTGTCCAAGGCTCCCTGGGAACCTGGGTCCAGGCCCAATCCTTGGGTTCAGGGGGTCTGGAGGGAGGTGGGAACAGGCCTTGAAGGGAAGGGTCCTGTATATTCCATGTTGTGTCTGATAAAGATCCAGCGGCCTCTTGGTTTTGGTGACAACATGAGGAAGGGAAATAAACCCAAGGCCCAGCATGGGTCCAGCTCCCCTCTTTTGTCTTCTAGGACTGAAGGGGACTTCCCAGGGTACAGAACCAAACCCCCCACTCTGGGCCTCACAGGCTTTGGGGGCTCCTCTGCTTTCATGGGATGCTCGATGCTTTGGGAGCCCTCACCTCATCTATCACGACCTGTGCCCCATGTCCTGTGTCCTGCACCCCAGCATCTCTAAGGCTGCCCAGGTGCTTCCTGTCTCTGCCAAGGGCATCAGGGTGCAGCTGCGGGACAGGACCAGGGCCGGTGGTTGCCATCCAGGCTCAGTTCTGCATGGCCACCCCCGTACTCTGCCCGCTGCTGGGGACTTGCTCCCCAACATCCTCCAGGGAAGGGGTGAGATGGTGCTTTCCTGTCCCTGCATGCAGACGGAGCTCCCGCTGGCCAGTCCTAGGTTTGGGGTGAAATCTCATAGGTCATCATCAAGGGTCAGGGGGTCCCGAAATGAGGGGTTCTCTTGCTTGTGCTCTTGCCGACCTTGCGCATGAGCTGGCAGGACCATTCCTCGTCTCCACTGTCCCCGAGGCGGAAGCTGAGCAAAGAGCTGGCTTTTCCCGTCCCTGGGGCCCAGCTGGGGGTCTTCCCCAGCCCCAGCCCTGACCACTCAGCACCCCTGCCACCCCAGGTGTTCCATCTGAGAGGGGACTCTGTGTTCTTCTGTGTCCTCACTGGTGACAAAGCCCCAAACCCAGGAGCAGGGTGTGTTCATCTCTGGACATCTCTGATCCATCTCTCATCTCTGACCCCAGTAAGGAGGGAGGCTTAATGACTGCTCCTGGGGGGGGAGCAGTCGCCCATTCTGTCCTCGTTCTGCCTCGGCCACTTCCTCCTTCCCTGCCATCTGCCACCTGCTTCCTTCCCTCCACAAGCAGCCTGGAAGCTGGCTCACTTCCTGGCCCCTGGGATGGGACGGTGTTCCGGGGCCCCTGCTAGAGCCCAGGCCTCTTCCAGTGTCGGAGGCAGAATCCCCGGAGCCTGGGGCGGGGTGGGGCTGTGGTGTTGTAAGGAGCCACAGGGTCCCTTGGGAACCCGAGGCCAGAATCACAGCGCTGCTGGTTGTGGGAAATGGAACTCGATGGTGTCTCTGTGGGAGTCTGCTCCGGCCCCACTGGACAGGATGTGTGGGGTCTTGCTCACGTCCAAGGTGCCAGTGTGTCCCAAGAGGACTTCTCTGTGCCCCACGTCCGTCTGGCGCTTGCAGGAATGTTTGAGCAGCCATGACCTGTCGGGCTCTGAGCTACTTCCTAGAGGTCTACTGATGAGCTGGAGTGGGACCCCCACCTGCCCGCAGAGACTTCCAGCCCAGCTGGTGAGAGGGGCCCAGGTCTCAGAAAGAGCCTGCGGCAGGGGTTTGTCGTAGTGGAGAAGCAGAGGCCCCCCGACTCAGGAGCAGAGCTCTGGAAGGATGTGCAGAGGCCCACCAGGCGAAGGGGAGGCGATCTCCCCTCCTGACCCCACCCCGCGCGGCACCCACGGGCGCCTGTGTCCCTGGGGAGGCCTCGCTGCTGACCAGCCCCCTCCTCTGCCCACAGTGGCCAGCTGGCATGCGGAGCCCCCGGCCCTGAGGCTGCAGCGGACATGGAGGGCCCAGCGGAGGCGGCCTGGGAGGAGCCGGCCACCAGGGGGAGGGGGCCCACAGCGCCCTCGGGAGGCGGTGGTGGCGGCCACAAGGTCCAGAGAGCGGCCGTAAGCTCCTCGGTCATCTGGGCGCGAGCAGGGCCCGAGGAGGCCGAGGTTCTGGGCGGAGGCGGTGAGTACAGCGCGCCGTCCACCCCACTGGCCAGCCGCCCGGGATTGGAGCGGCGTCCACACGGTCAGGGTGCGTGTGGAGACCGCCCTGTGCCCAGTGAGACATTGTGACACACGAGGGCCCCGCTGGTGTTTCTCCAGATGGCCGTGTGTGTCTGATAACAACCCTGGTGTGCTGAGGGGAGGGCCGGGAAGCTCTGGAACAGCTGCCCCCGGGGAACTTACGGCTCTGGAGTAACCTTGGCGCTCCTGGTCCTGCTGTGTCCTTAGGACTGAAGCCCCTGGGACTGCTCAGAACGGGGCAGCCCTCATTCCTCTAGGGGGCAAACGAAGGTTGTCCAAGAGGGGATCCGGGGCCACCCAGGACCAAGCCGGGGCCTCCCCCTGGGGGAGAAGATGTGCCAGAGACGTGGGCACCTGAGGCCAAGCGAGGAAAGGAAGCAGGGAACTGCCAGGGATGGGATCATCCGGACTGTCCTGGGGGACCCCGGGGGCATCCTGACTGTGCAGGGGGACCCGGGGAGATCCTGACTGTGCAGGGGGACCTGGGAGCATCCTGACTGTGCAGGGGGACCCGGGGGCATCCTGACTGTGCAAGGGACCTGGGGGGATCCTGACTGCAGGGGGACCCGGGAGCATCCTGACTTTCCTGGGGGACCTGGGAGGATCCTGACTGTGCAGGGGGACCCGGGAGCATCCTGACTGTGCAAGGGACCTGGGGGGATCCTGACTGCAGGGGGACCCGGGAGCATCCTGACTTTCCTGGGGGACCTGGGAGCATCCTGACTGTGCAGGGGGACCCGGGAGCATCCTGACTGTGCAGGGGGACCCGGGGGCATCCTGACTGTGCAGGGGGACCCGGGAGGATCCCGACTGTGCAGGGGGACCTGGGGGCATCCTGACTGTGCAGGGGGACCCGGGAGCATCCTGACTGTGCAGGGGGACCCGGGAGCATCCTGACTGTGCAGGGGGACCCGGGAGGATCCTGACTGTGCAGGGGGACCCGGGGGCATCCTGACTTTCCTGGGGGACCTGGGAGGATCCTGACTGTGCAGGGGGACCCGGGAGCATCCTGACTGTGCAAGGGACCTGGGGGGATCCTGACTGTGCAGGGGGACCCGGGAGCATCCTGACTGTGCAGGGGGACCTGGGGGCATCCTGACTGTGCAGGGGGACCCGGGAGGATCCTGACTGTGCAGGGGGACCCGGGGGCATCCTGACTTTCCTGGGGGACCTGGGAGGATCCTGACTGTGCAGGGGGACCCGGGAGCATCCTGACTGTGCAAGGGACCTGGGGGGATCCTGACTGTGCAGGGGGACCCGGGAGCATCCTGACTGTGCAGGGGGACCTGGGGGCATCCTGACTGTGCAGGGGGACCCAGGAGCATCCTGACTGTGCAGGGGGACCCGGGAGCATCCTGACTGTGCAGGGGGACCAGGGGGGATCCTGACTGTGCAGGGGGACCCGGGAGCATCCTGACTGTCACTGCCCAGCTGGACTTGGGCCTGTTTCCTGCTTGGATACCTGGGAAGCGCCTGTGTGATCTCCAGGACCCCTGTTTCTACATCCTGGGCCCTGGGGACAAGCTGCAGGGGGAGGACCCTCCCTGAGCTGAGGACAGTCCGTTTCTCCTGCGTCCCCCCAGGGTTCCCTGCCTCACCTGCCCACCCTCCTCCGGGTCACGTGCCCAGGGCCCGGGCTGGAGCTCAGAGATGCTCAGTAGAGATCTGAATGGCCAGTGAATGATGGATGTGTGGGGAGAACACAAATAAAGCCTCACGAGGTACATGGCGGCAGCCTGAGGCATCTTTACACCTGTTTCCTCGGTTCCCCTGGCCGTGAGGAGCTGGGAAGGGCCAGGGTGACCCTGCTGGTGTGGACTCACCACAGGGAGGGGTCCTGGCATCACTCAGTTCCAGAGCCCGCTGGGCACCCCCTCTGCTGGCCTGCACTTTGGGGTGTCTCGTCAGTCCTGCCAGGCTGTGAGCCACACCCAACCCTCCTCACGAGGCCGAGAGGGCATATGTCACCCTCGGGGAGTGATGGTGCAGACAGACCAGGATCAGCCCTGGCTGTCCCAGACCTGGGGTTCCTCCTGGGCTGCCACCTGCCCTCTGTGGTCAGTAGAGCCGTGGCCCCCAGACAAGTGCACATCCTGGGCCCCAGATCATATAGCAGAGGTGATTTTGCAGATGGAGTTAGGAATCCAGAGAGGGAAAGAGAAGCCTGGGTCAGAATCTTCTGGCTCCAAAGATCGAGGACAAGCCACTGTCTGAGGGCACGGGTGGGCGCCCCTAGGAGCTGGAGACAGGCTCCCCCTATGGAGCCTCCAGGAAGAACTGGCTCTGCAGACACCTTTTTGCCAGTAAGACCTTTCCAGACTCCAGCACAGCTGGACAATACACTCGTGTCATTGTCAGAGGCCACAAGCCTGCGGTTACCTGTTCTAGGACATGGAGAACCTCCTACCCCTCCATCCTCCTCGGGCTTTTGTGACCTGGACAAAGGGGACACCAGGGGTCAGTGGTTTGCAGGGGCATGGATACATCTCTTCCAGAAATATTGGGGGCTTTGTGCTGGCATAGCTACGCGTCACCTGTTTTGACCTTGATCCCACAACCTTTCTCTGTTACAGATGCCACTCCTCCTGCTGGCGGCTCTGGGCCTGCTGCTGGGACCCCTCCTGGCCAGATGGGCACATACCCCACAGGTAGACATCCTTGGGCCCCACATCATGCAGCAGGAGGGGTAGGACCGTCTGGGTAGGTAGTCTGGGTAGGACCGTCAATGTGGGATCCCTGGGCATCCCCTCTTCCCTCCAGCCCCAACTGTGCCATGGCCTGCGGGTTCAGGAAAGTCTCGTCCCCAGACTCCCCTCCCAGATGGCTGTGGGGATGGGGAGGCTGGTAGGTGCGGATGGCCCGGTCCTGCGCCCAGGTTCTGCTTCGGCCCCGCCAGGGGAGGGCCCAGGATGCTGCATTTCCACGCAGGGCCTGAGGGCAGGAGTGGCCGGGCCAGGAGGCTGGCCCAGGCGTGGGGGCAGTGAGACTCTGGGAGGGGCCACAGGTGGGATGTGCAGTGGGGGACACAGAGGGAGGGGCAGGGCCTGGCTTCTGGGGTGGGGGCTCCAAGGACTGGTGGGATTTCTGCAGGGCACAGACGAGGGGAGGAAGAACTGGGCAGTGGAGGGAGATGAGGTGAGAAGGAGCCCCTTACCCCTGAGACCCCACTCCAAGCTCCCGGCTATGGTGACACAAAATCCCCAGCATTGCTGGCAGTTCCCCTTTGCCTCGACACCCGCCCGTCCCCCGACTTGCCTTCCGGGTGGCCGGCGCTGCTGTGGTCACTCACGATGGCCAGGGAGTGTTGAGCAAGCGGCAGATTATTTTGAGTCTGACAATGCCACCCGCCCTCTAACGGGAGTCGGAGGCGTCCCATCCCAGAACCAGTTGTGAAATGTTGGGCATGTTCCCATTAGGCAGGCGGGTGGGGGGGGGGGGAGAGACTGAGTCCTGATTCCAGAAGTCTCCATGTTGCCCTCCTCTCCCCTCCCTCTTTCTCTTCTCCTCCTTCTTCATCCCTCCTTCTCTCATTTCCCCTCCACCCCTGGGGAGCAGCACATGCTCTGGGGATCTCAGTAGCACCGTTGGGAGGTCTCTTAGCTGGGTAGGGGTGGGGGTGGGCAGAGAGACGGTTCAGCTGGGATCTGAACTGTAGGGCCGCCTGTCAGGCAGGCCAGTATTTGGTCTGGGAGCAATTGCTCCAGGTGGAAGGTGTAGTGAGTGCAAAGGCCCTGGGGCAGGGTAGGGGGGGATGCTTTGATGTCCTAGGGCAGCAGGGAGGCCACAGGCCAGAGAAGAGGTGGTGGGAGAACCAGGGCCAGAGGCTCGAGGCTGTGCTGGGGGGAAGGTGGGAAGGGTTTGCATCTTACTCTACCCAAGAAGAAAAAGCCCTGGAGCCATGCTAGCCAATACAGGAGACACAAAATTCATGTTTAAATTTATCTTTAATAAAATGAAAAATCTGGTTCACACAGTTACACTGGCTGTATTTCGAGAGCTCAAGGGCTCCATGTGGCAGGCGGTGGCTGTTCAGGACAGTGGATGGCACTTACTGAGAGGGTTGAGCCCTGGGGTGTGCGGCAAGCCAGAGCTCATCATAAGGGGACCCTCTGGCTGTCCGTGGGCCTGGGGACTGGAGGGAGAGCAGGGTCCAGGGCAGACCTATAGGCCCGGGGCACAGGGAGGGGGACTGTGGTGGGTTTGGCTCAGTTTGGCAGTTCCCTGGTGGACCTGTGTGCTGTGTGGTACAGGGAGGTGTTCTTGGTCTGAGCAGGGTGGGGCCTGGGAGCTCTTTGGAAAATGGGAGAAAGGAAGAGGGGTTAGTTTGGGGGACAGGGTGGTGAGTCCTGGGATGCCTGTGGGTGTCTGCTGTAGCTTGAATGCCCCTGTCTGGTGCTCAGGTGATAGGAGAGGTCGGGACTGGAGGTCAGGGTGATGCTGGTCACCTTGCCAATTGTTTACTCTGTGCTGCCCCTTCCAGACCTGACCTTGCAGCTACTGGCCGTGCGGAGGAAGACTGGGCTGCCGGACCCCAGCTTGCAGCAGACCGTGAGGCGCCGGCTCCGTCTGCTGGAAAATGACAGCCGAGAGGTGGCCCATGCACTGGGGGTGAGCCTGGCTTCTCTGGGGGCCTGGAGAGGTGGCCCATATGCTAGGGGCCCCTGGGAGGTGGCCCATGTCCTGGGGGCCAGCCTGGCTTCTCTGGGGGCCATGGGCAGGTACAAGGGTTCCAAGCCCAAGAGCAGGGACAGAGGATAGGGGTGGATCTAGGAGGAGAATGCTTGATGTCCAGACCTTGGAGTCCCTAAGGAGTCAAGGCCACAGGAGGGGAGGACGTCCCTGGAACACACCTCATAGTGGCACTGTACCTTGTCCCTGTCGGTTCTCCTGGATGACTGGGCCACCAATCACACCCTGCAGTTCCCACCACACGTGGCCCACTGTACACCCAGTGTCCCATTCCGGTCAGCATGCCCCCCACCCTGCCAGAGATTCTTAAAGTCTCTGTCATGGGGAGTGAAAAGGACGGTGTGTGTGGATCTTATTCTTAGCTTTTGATGGAGCCAGACCCCTGTAGACCTCTGCACAGTGGACGCTCTGGCAGGATGGTGGCCAAGGAGGGGGCCGGGCCGGGCGATGTCCCTGTGGTGGAGCTTAGGGCTGGGCAGTCACCATGTCCTGGGCTTAGGGCTGGGCAGTCACCATGTGACCTTGCAGCCAGCCTAGCCTGACCTTGGCCAGAACCCAGCTTCTGAGGCACCAGTCAGGGATGCTTAAACTTGTTACCCTACGGAGCTGAGGTGCAGGTCCAGCAAACAGCATGGGAGTACCAGCCCTGGGTGATGCAAGCAAGGGGCAGAATCCCAGCTGTGCCATGTGCTGAGGGGCAGGCCTCGAATAAGACACGCAGCCTCCGTTCTCAGGCTCTTCTTCTTTTTCTTTTATTAAAAAGATTTTATTTATTTATTCATGAGCAACACACAGAGAGAGGCAGAGACACAGGCAGAGGGAGATGCAGGCTCCCTGATGCAGGACTCAATCCCAGGACCCTGGGATCATGCCCTGAGCCAAAGGCAGATGCTCAACCAGTGAGCCACGCAGGTGCCCCCATTCTCAGGCTCTTAACTGGAGCCCAGAGAAGCACCCATCCACAGCACACATACATGGTACCTCGGAAGTGCTGGTGTTATGTCCAAGCCTGACCACCACCAAGAGTGTTCATGGATGGGAGTCAGGGGAGAGGGGGTACCAGACTTAGGGCGGATGCCTGCGTCGTGCTGCCCGAGGGGCTTGGTTGGGGTGCACAGGGCCGAGTGCACGGCCTACAGGGAGGACCTGGTTTGCAGAGGGTGGAGGCTGAGCCTGGGGCGCACAGGGGCTCTGGGAAGGAGCAGGGCTTGGCCCAGGCACGAGGAGCCACGGCTGGCTTGAGAGCCCCCGCCTTGGGCTGTAAAGGACCCAGCTCTGAGCCTCCACCCCTGCCTGGGTCACTTCTGCGAAGTGTTTGTGCTGAACGGCTCTGTCCCGGTGGCCAGATGCCGAAAGCCCCCCGCCTCCCCCGGGACCGCTTCTTCCCCATAGGAGTTATCGGCCAGGCTGCTGTCTATCCACAGTGACCAGGATCGGATCGTGGTGACCTTTAAGACTTTCGAGGAAATCTGGAAGTTCTCCACCTACCACGCTCTTGGTAAAGTGGTGGCCCTCCCAGAACTGGTTGTGGGGACTCCCCCCAGAGGACACTTGTCACACACTGAGCATTTAATGTCATAAATTGGGCTTCAGAATAGGCTGGTTCACAACCGCCAGTGTGGTGGGACTTGGGAGTTAGCGCTCACCCGCTCTCAGGGAGAAAGGATGGACGGGATGGGTGCAGAGGCGCAGGGTCTGTCCCCAGACACGGGCTGCCTTCCATGTTCCTTCCTGCCCTGCGCCGTGGGAGAAGCTTTGCGAGGCCAGACCTCGAGGGAGGCTGAGTTCACACCAGGCTGTCTGCAGCCCAGCCCAAGAGCTCTCTTTCTAAAGCACCCCAATCTGTTAGGAGGCACATGTGGGGTCCGGCTGCATCCTCTGGGGAACGGTGCTCCACCACCTCGGTCCAAGGGCTGAGAGCATGGAAAATAAGAGCGACAGTGTCTTGGGCACCTGGCACAGGGCCTGTGCCAACCCCCCAGCACACACGCTCCCCTTGAACATTCTCATCCCATCTCACGGATGTGGAGACTGAGGGTCAGACAAGTGGCTTGTCCTTGCCCAAACTCACCAGGACACAGGGAAGTCCAGGGCGTCTCCCATGGTCACCGCCAGTCCACTCACAGCCCAGATGGTCAGACCTGGCGCCTCTCTGGGTTTCAGACGGTCCCGCGAGTCCCCAAGATAGGGCAGGGCTCCCCCAGCGCCAGGGCCGCAAGGCTTCCCTGCCTCCTTTTGGAGCCTGCTGGTGACCTGGCCTGTCTGGTCCCCAGGCTTCACTCATCACTGCCTGGAAAACCTGCTCGTCGACCAGGCCTTCTGGCTGCTTTCGCCCAATGAGGATGAGGAGACAGTCGTCCAAGTCCACGTGGACCAGGAGGCCTTGACGCTGACGCATGAGAGCCTCCTCACCCAGGAGGGTGAGCGCTGCACGGTGACGGTGACGTCGGCCGGCTCCATGCCGTGCTGGGGACGCCCTGGGGAGGAGGGCCCGGGAGGCTCTGGCCTGTGCAGGGACATTAACGGGGGCCTCATGCAGGAAGGAGCACATGGGGGGACTCTGGCCGGGAAATGCCTGGGCCCTGTTGCTTAGCTGTAAAGACCTGGTCAGGCCCCCAGGAAATAACAGTCAAAGGGGTTCCGCAAGCGGCACCCGTATCGCTAGGGTGCGGAGGGGACCTCAGTAATTGGGCACAAGTCAGCCGCAAACAGACCACAAAGCTGCCTGCCTTCCCCTGGTCCCCGAGAAGAAGAGAGGTGGCCAGGCTCCCAGCAGTGGTCCCCTCAGACAGGGAAACTGAGGCTCTGCGCTCACAGAGTGGAGCTGGGACTCCAGGCTGGTGTCAGCTATTTCTGTGGATGCAGAGCCTGGGGCTGGGAGACCCTGCAGGGCGGTGGCCTTTACGCGTGTCCCCTGGCAGGGAACATGTGGAGCCCGCCTGGCAAAGATCCAGCCACCTGCGGCCAGCCACACTGAAGGATGGTCTCTGTCCCTTTAAAGGTCCTTTCTTTGTCCTGTGTCCTGACCACCATGTGCGACTGACCACCAGCCCCCGGGGTGCAGGGGGCGGCCCCCAGCCCCTCAGGCGAGCCTCGAGGGGTCCCCAGGGAGAGGCAGCCTCCGCAGTGGACTCTTCTGCTCCCAGCCCTGGCACGTCCTCCGAGGAGGTGGCAGCGGTGGTCGCTCCAGAAACGTTGATTCCATTTCATCAGTAGGTACCGACCTTTGTTTCTCTGCTTCCTGTCAGTCTCACGTGTTGTCGGGCCACATGGAGTTCGTCTGCAGGCCAGAGGAGGTGGACAGGGCCCCGCAGAACTGCTTGCATCCCTATCCTGCCGCTTCCAGCCTGTGGCCATGGCAAACCAGGCCAGGCCTGGACCTCAGGGCTGCCACCTGCCTGAGGACACTGACATTCTGTGGCAGGGCCGTCCTGGCAGGAGTGTGCAGCTTGGAGCTCTTGCTTCATGCTCTGGCTTGTTCTGAAATGCTTTTGAGGGCACTAGCTGCATAATGTGTGCCCATAGTAGGGAGGTATGAGGCAGATAAAGCCTGGGGAAGGCAAGAACGGGTGGCATGTAAGCTCCTGCTCGTGTGTCCAATGTGGGGCATTAACTTGGCTTGGAGCTTCCTGGCAGCCAAAGCAAAGAGAGAAACTCGATGCCCTGATGTTTAGAATCTGGGAAATAACAGGCAATGGCTCAGCTTGTGTCTTAGGCTAATGGAGGGAGGTGTCCCAGGATGCCAGCCTGAGGCAGGAGGCACCTGGGCTGGGCAGCATGGGGCTCCCTGCTGGCAGTGCCACACACCTGGGCCTGTGTGTGTGTGTGTGTGTGTGTGTGTGTGTGTAGTGGGGGCAAGTGCTGGAATTCGCCTGGGTCCCTGGGTTCTACTGACCTGTCCAGCCTACTCAGTTTCAGCTTGCCACACATCTGAGATCCTCTCTTGTCCCACTGCAGGTGGGCTCTCAGGGTCCCCTGGGACCCCATCGACAACTCCATGAGCCGACCTGTGACATCAGACACCCCATTGATGGGTAAATTCTTCCACTGGCCTTTCTCCCCTGGGGAAGGGGTGGGCAAGGAGAGACAGGTACCAGCATTCAGGAGGCTTCTGCGCTCACCTTGAATCCTCCCCAAGCCAGAGGAGGTAGTGAGAATCCTCTCCAGTTCATGTTGTGACAACCAAAGCTAAGAGGTCCACCGGTTGGTCCAAATTCATTTTACACAGTGAGACCAGGACGGCCCGGGTGCTGGTCCCCGCCTCCAGGGAGCCCGAGCATTGCACTCACAGACCATCCACACGCACGACTTTCTCCCTGGCAGCACATTTGACACGCCGAGGGCCCTCACACAGGTGGCCTCGGCTCCAGCTGCATTTGCCATGTGCACTAATGGAGGCTCCTGAGGCTTAGATCTTAGGTCTTCTCTTGCAAAAACAGCATGGGCCTTCAGTGTGGGCTCCTGGTCCAGTGCTCTCTGCTCTGCCCATGCTGGCTGGTGCAAGGATGGCCTTGTGTACCCATTCAGGGACTATAAGGCCTCATGGGAGAGGCACCTATGTTTACAGAGGCACCTGTCCTGGGTGGACGCTGGCCTGGCCTGCCTGGCCGGGGTGGGACAGAGGAGAGATCCCTGGCCTTGGAGGCTGACAGCTCTGGGTCTCAGTTTCTCATCCTCAGTATGGAGATAAGGTGCCCCCTCCAGGGATCACTAGATACCCGGCCCCTTGGGTGCAGTGGCCATGCTCCATCGCAACCCCAACCACCTGTTCCTAACCGAGCCCCCCGCCCCGGGTGTGCCCCCAGCACTGACCGTGTGGCCTCCTTCCTACAGCCACAGGCCTGGCCTCGGCAGTGGCGGACTACCAGGGATCTGGGCCTGAAGAGATGACCTTCAGGGGCGGCGATGCCATCGAGATCCTGGGCGCCCAGGTGCCCGGCCTGCCCTGGTGCCTGGGCCGGCACGTGGCCTCGGGCCAGGTCGGGTTTGTGCGGACGAGTCTCATCAGTGTGCAGGGCCAAGCGTCTGAGTGAGTGGCCGAGGCCCTGCCCTCTCCTGACCTGCCCTTCCACCCCTGTGGGAAGTCCTGGTGCCCCCGCCCTGGGCTGACTCCTAGGTGACAATCCTGGACCTGGGCCTGGGCCTCCCGCCCTCGCCAGCGTCCAGGCATCATTCGTTCCCTGGTCCCCGGGCTGGCGTCCTTCCCGTCCGGCATGCCCTGTCCTTCACCAGGGCAGGGGCTGTTCTCTGAAATCCAGCGTTGTCCTGCGGATGCTATGACAAAGCACCACACTGGGGGCCAAGAACAGCAGACGGCAATTCTGTCCCAGTTCTAGGGGACACAAGTCCAAAATCAAGGTGTCCTGGAGGTGCCAGGGGAGGATTGCTTCCACATTCTTCCAGTTCTTGCTGGCTGCAGCGAGCCTGGCTTGCGTCACCCCAGTCTCTGCCTCCATCTTCACCTGCACCCCAGCCCTGCCCCCACGCGTCTGTGTGTCCCTCTTCCTTTTTTTTTTTTTTTTAAAGATTTTATTTATTTATTCATGAGAGACACACAGAGAGAGGCAGAGACACAGGCAGAGGGAGAAGCAGGCTCCCTGCAGGGAGCCCGATGTGGGACTCGATCCCTGGTCTCTAGAATCACGCCCTGGGCTGAAGGCAGCGCTAAACCGCTGAGCCACCCGGGCGTCCCTGTGTTTCCCTCTTCCTAGAAGGACATTGGTCATGGATCAGGGTCCCCCCACTCCAGTGTGACCTCATCCTAACTGATTACATCTGCAAAGCCCCTTTACCAAGTAAGGTCACCTTCTGAGGTTCTAGGTGGAGATAAATGAATTTTGAGGGACAGTTCACCCCTGTGCACCACGTTGCTCCTTTTCATAAAGCCCTTCGACGACTCTGGGCCTGGCCTTCGCCCTCACCCCACCCCCTGTGACCCAGACCCTGGTGACCACCAATGTCAAAGGCTGCCCCCTGCCATCAGAGCAGGTGTGTTCGCCTCCTCAAGAACAACTCTGTGTGGACACGTGTGCCCCTACATGGGACATCCCCTCCATCCCGGCCTGCCCGTTTTCCTGGGGAGTCTCGCTGGCCCCCAAGTCCCATGTCCAACAGCTCATCCCTGGGGATGCGCTTCTCCCCCTACAGGACCCCCACAGCCTGCTGGTGACATGCCTGCCCTGTCTGGGGGATTCTGAGCGTCCCCGCTGTGTGGCCGTGGGCAGCAGCAGGAGCGTCCCGGGTGAGCGGTCAGCGCGCACAGCTAGGCCATCCGTTGGCGGCCGTTCTGCTCCCTGAGCTTGAGCTTCCATCAGAAAGACCTCAGGCAGGGAGCCCGCGGGAGGTGGGTGTGCGGAAGGCCTTTACTGAGTCTGCCCGGGGCCCCCGGGCCTGGCCTCCCACACATGTCTGCGGGGGACCCTCTGGCCCTGACATCCCGGGTCATTCAGGGACCGGCCCCTCCCAGATGGAACCTCAAAGGCCACTTTGGCTTCACAAATTCAAAGTGTCTGTTGCACCTGCTGGTCAGGAGGGAGCTGGAAGCTGGCCGGCCCGGAGCCGAGAGCCGCCGCTAGACCAGCGTCTCCCGAAGTGGGTTCCCCACAGCTTTCCGTCACAGACCCGGTGGAGCTCACGCGAGGTGGGGACGCCCTCCACGTGCCTGGCTGGCAGTCCGCAGCGATGCCCAGCACCGGGAAGGCAACGCGAAGTCTGACCTGCTTTCCCTGTCGGAACGCGTTGCCCACACTGACTTCACCGTCAGGACCCTCTCTCTCAGCCCCAGCGGCGGCGTTCCGTGGAACCCTGTCTGGGGAACCCTCCATCTAGAGTCCCATCACGTATGCAGGGGAGACCACGGCTTCTGCGTGGACAGCTGGGGTCCGTGTGACTTACGCCTGCCCTGACCTCGCCCAGGGTCTGAGCTGGGATGGCTGCTGGGTGCGCTCGTCCGTCCGCTCCCTGACGCTAGGGTGACGGGGCTGCAGCAGAAGCTCCTCGTTTGCTCAGCACGTGTTGACTGAACATCGGTCTATGCCAGAGCCTGCGCTTTCATCCTTCGTGTGATGAACCTGGTGGCCAGGCCTTTTCTCCTCTTACTTTGACATGATTTCAGACTTAGGGAAAAGTTGCAAGGAGAGCACAGGATTCCCATCATCTCCCCTCATCCTGATCGCCCAGATGTGAGCGTGTTGTGATGCTTGTTTCCTGCTTTGCCCTCGTGTTTGAACCCTGTGGCGAGTTGGCTACAAGCACGTGGCCCCACTCCCGGCGAGCTGGGCGGCGCGTTCCCTGAAGCCAGGACGTCCACCTGCATCCCCATGGCACAGCTGCCACAATCGGGAGACAACCTGGTGCAAAGTCGCTCTCTGCGGACCACACACAGGTCTCGCGAGGATCCCAGTCATGCCCTCCAAACCCAGAGAAAGTTCCAGACCCCGTGGCGCCAGCCTCGCCTTCTTAATCCGAAACAGTTCCTTCATCTCCTTGTCCTTCAGGACGTCTCTGAAGAATACAGGCCTGTTATTCTGCTGAATGTTCCAGATTCTGCCCCAAGATTTTCTTTAACTTCTCAAAATAGCTCCTAGTTTCAAAGCACTTTCCAAAATTTCATATTATGCTGCCAGTTTAGTCGTACAAGCACAAATCGCCTGTGCCTTCTCTCTCTGCTCTCCATCCTGGTTTTCATCTCCCTGACTTGGCGCAGACATGTGCCCTGTGTTTGCGTGGCACACTGTGGGGAGCACCCGCAGAGGCTGTAGGCAGAGCCGTGGGAGCACAGGATGCGAAGGGACTGAACCTGCTTGCAGCTGTCAGCCCCCTCCTCACAGGGGAGGGAACTATGAAGTGGGGCTTTGTAGGCTGCCTAGGAGCTCACCTTCCCCAGGTTACCATGACCCACGGGGTCTGTAGCAGCCTCTCCTGCTCCTGGCACCTGTCTCGGCTGGTGAGGCACCATCCAGGAGGGCAGGATCTATTTTGTTTTTGTCCCAGTGGTGAAGACATAGCAGGTGTGAGGGGTCTGTCAAATGAGTGGAAATGGGTCTTGCTTAGGAGATGTACTATCTTAAATAAAGCACCTTTTTTTTTCCAGGCTGGAAAATGTGATTTTTCTCAATGAGGAAGAAAGGTCATTCTTCAGCAATGAAGGGCGTTTTTCAGAGGAGGACGCCAGGCAGCTACTGAGGAGGGCGTCTGGCGCCGACGTGTGCACCGTGTACAGCTTGGGTAGGTGTGCGGGTGCTGGTGGTGGGGCGCTGCTCCCCTCGTGCCTCCCACTGGCTTCGGGGACATCACGGGACCTAAAACTGGTCACCCCCTCCAGCCCGGTGCTCAGGACGGTTTTTGTGGGCAGATTCCCAGAGGTACTGGGGAGGGTCTGGAGCTTTCCTACAGGGTTGCACCAGCTGGTGACCAGCAGCCCCAGGAGGCACTGAGCTCCTGCTCAACAGCATCGGCCTGGACAGGCTACTGTCCCCTCGGTGGGCCGTGATTGTTTTGGCTTCCGTGCACTGCTCAAGACACCCCTGCCCTCTGACATTTCCTCTCCTGAAAGCCCGACTTCCTCCATCAGGAAGTGAAGGAATGCAAACCCCTGGGCACTTAAAAGTGACCAGACATATGCTGTTGCTGCCCCCAGGACTTGTAGGGGTAGCAGACAGGCCAGGTGCAGAGAGGGGGATGGAAAGAGAGGCAGGGAGGTGCCCACAGTCCCCTGAGGTTCCCGCTGCCCACCTGCCGCTTCGCCGAGAGTCCGTGAGAGAGTGACCATCCTGCTGTCACAAGATGAGGGGCCTGGACCCGTGTGGCTGTGGTCTGGCCGGGTTGCCTGAGTGCTGGGGGGCCGGGGCTGGACCCCAGGGCTGCCACCTCCTACAGACAATGCTGCTCCCTTTCACCGCACCGCCCTGTGCTCAGGGAAGGCAGCGCCACGCGCAGAGGTAGGACACGTGTCAGCCACAGCCGAGGGAGTGGGGCCCCAACAAATTTGCCGGTCGACTGTCACGGGCAGGACAGGAAAGCCGGGTTCCTTCATCCCAGAGATGCAGGGGAATGCACGTGTGGACACACACACACTTACATGTAGTGCAATACGTACATGTGCATGCACACACATGCACACACACCTACACGTCACGCAGACACACGCATGCACACATGCACATCCACACTTGCTGCTCGCACCTGCGCTTACCGATGAGCATGCCAGGAACAGCTTCTCCAACAACGGAGTTCAAGTTTCTAGGTTCCCACACATTGGTCTCTCTTCCTAAAACAGGCAAACTTGGATCTCAGCTTTGCAAGTCGGGCTTAAACCAGCCCGGCATACGCTCTTGTCTTCATTAGGAAGGCTGTGGGCACCCCTCAGCCGGGGGACGTTCTGGGGTCCCCTCCCCCGGGGGCCGCCTAGCTTCCTGCGAGCCTGCACAGTTGTCCTAGCTGACTTCAGACGACCTTTCCCAGCCAGCTGCTCATGTCAGCCCATTTTCGGGAGGCAGAAACCAAGGCTTAGGGAAAGCCCCGTCACGAGGAGGGTGGGGTGCAGGTGGAGCTGTCGCCCTGAACTCCGGGACAGTGGGTGAGACTGCGAGCTGCCCAGGGTAGGGAGTGCACCCCTGTCCCCAGAGCGGTGGCAGCAGAAGCCCACGGCCTCTGGGGGCTGGCGGCAGGACAGAGCCTGTGGACAGGGGATCCTCAGCCCCCTCACCGGGGGATCCTCAGCCCCACAGTCCCTCAGGCTGCTCCAGCCCATACCCCCTCCTGACATGGCCCCTCCCGGAGGTGCTGGCCCAAGAGTGATGCTTTTTTTCTCCCCATTTCAGACAGATTAGAAGAAGCTGAGTGTGAACAGCCAGAACCAGGTAGGCTCCTCTCACAGGATCCTCTCCTATGGGATCCAGGCTGGGGCTGGGGTGATGCCAGGCTGCACAGCATGGATGGGGGGCGGGGTGGGGACCTCATGCCTCCCTGGGGGAAGGCAGGTGGGCGGGGCATCAGCCCTGATGGGGAGCTGGATGAGGTGAAGGTAAGCTCCCCCTGCTGCCATGGTGGGTCCCCCATGAACACGCCAGGCCTCCCGCAGAGCAGGGTGTCCCCTCCATAGTCTGAGCCATGCCTGGCCTCCGCTCTGTCCCCAGCAGAGAGGGGCGTCCCCTCCATAGTCTGAGCCATGCCTGGCCCCCTGCTCTGTCTCTAGCAGAAAGGGGCGTCCCCTCCATAGTCTGAGCCATGCCTGGCCCCCTGCTCTGTCTCCAGCAGAGAGAGGCCTCCCCTCCATAGTCTGAGCCATGCCTGGCCTCTGCTCTGTCCCCAGCAGAAAGGGGCCTCCCCTCCATAGTCTGAGCCATGCCTGGCCATGGGTTGAAACCTAGACCAGCTGAAATTCTCTGCTTTGAGAGGGTGAAGGGGGTGCAGGGCCTGGATTTGGAGCTTTGTGCTGGAGCAGCCCCTTTGGGATCTGTCTCTTCTTCCCGGGTGAGCTGGTTAAGGGATCTCCCTCCTCCCTCCACACCTCCATCTCGTCCCCCCACAGAGGATCTGCACTGGGGAGATCCTGGGCACTTGAACGCCTGAGGACCCTTTGGGGTTTCCCGGGCATGGAGTCCACCTGGATGCAAACAGGGAAGGGCCACCTGGGGTTCTGGACAAGGAAGGCTCCAGATATCCCAGGGCTGCTGTGGGGCCTCCCCTCACCCCTGCGCTCTGCTGCATGGGGAGCAGCAGGACTTGCCAGCATCAGAGGGGGTGGGCGGCCGATTCACACCCCCAATGAGGTCGTCAGGTCAGACATTTGCCCCTGAACCGCACTGAATTCTCATTTATTCCTGGACTTCACAGACTAACAAAGAGAGTTTGTTTTGAACATATTTTGTGCGAGTGAACTCGAAACAGATGAACCTTTAGATCCTGGTTCTTTCCTTGCAGACAAATTCCCCTTTAAGCTCCCGTTTTCCCAACAGGAAGCATAGCCGCATGCTCCTGGGCGCTGGCTGTGCCTTCGAGGGCCAAGCAAAGCCAGCAGTCCAGCGAGCGAGCTCCCTTGGGCAGCGGGGTTCCCAGATTCCCCAGCACCTTTAGCTGTGGGCCTCAGATTCCCAAACCAGCCAGGACGAAGGTGGAGACCCGGGGGTCTGGGAGCCATTCCTCATCTTTCCTGCCAGACATAGCCCCGGGCTGGACAGAGGGACACAGACTTCACTGTCCTCAGTTCTGTGGGTGGCTTTTGAGCATGTGCCGACCCATAGCTCTGATCGGCTTGTGAGGATTTCATGGGAGTGGGGTGGGGGCTGTACCTGACAGGAGACCCCCCAAGGGCTGAGGAAATCCCACGGAGGCAGCAGTACCAGGAATGTGGACATGTCTGTCCATTAAGTGGCTTTAACTCTTTCTGGAGAGAATTTTTTTTAAGATTATTTATTTATTTATTTATTTTTTAATATTTATTTATTTATTTATTTATTTATTTATTTATTTATTTATTATGATAGTCACAGAGAGAGAGAGAGAGGCAGAGACACAGGCAGAGGGAGAAGCAGGCTTCATGCACCGGAAGCCTGATGTGGGATTCGATCCCGGGTCTCCAGGATCACACCCTGGGTCAAAGGCAGGCGCCAAACCGCTGCGCCACCCAGGGATCCCAAGATTATTTATTTAATGGCATCACAACCTGAGCCTAAGGCAGATGCTCACCCACTGAGACACCCAGACACCCCGGAGGGAAAAGGACTTTAAATGATCGCTGAGCAGTGCTTTTAAACAGGAAGCATAGGAGGGCATTCCTGGGTAAAAATCTTGGCCAAAGTGATTCCTAGTCTCGTAACCATGACTGAGTTCCCACTGAGTGCTGGGTGCTGGGTGCTGGGCTCCGCGTTTCATGTCAGTTTTGATGCTCAGGTAGGGGAGGCTCAGGCAGGACCTGACAGGGACGTCCTTACCCCAGCCTGGACCCAGATCAGGTGCTCATCTATCTTGGGGGTTTTGGTGACTTGCAGCAATGCCTCTGCCTTCCCTGACCCCAGAGCCGCGTGAGACCCTACAGAAGGTGAAGAATGTTCTAGAACAATGCAAGTCCTGCCAGGACTGCCCGGAAGAGCCAGCATCCTGGGGTCTGTGCTCGGCGTCCAGTGGTGCAAGCTCACCGGACAGTGAGGAGCCCTCCTTCTGCTTGGACTCAGAGGCCGACTGGACCCACCCGGAGGCCCTGGGCTCACTGCTGCTGTTCCTGGATGCGCCTGAGTACAAGGCCTGCTTCCGTGGCCTGTATGACCTCTCCCTGCCGGGGCTGAGCACGCTGTTTTGTGGCTTCACCGACGAGGAGGAGCTAGCCGGGCACCTGGCCCAGGCCCGAGGGGCAGCCAAGAAGGCCGGCTTCCCCATGGCCCTCGCCAGGCTCTGCTTCCTCCTGGGGCGGCTGTGCGTGCGCAGGCTCAAGCTGTCCCAGGCCCGGGTGTACTTCGAGGAGGCCCTGGGGGCCCTGGGGGGCCACTTTGGCGACCTCTTCCTGGCGGTGGCTGTGTACGCCAACCTGGCCACCGTTCACCTGAAGCAGAAGAACAGGGACAGGTGTGTGCAGGTGGTGCCCAAAGCCTCGGCCCTGCTGCTGGGGACGCCCAGCCACGTCTGCAGCACCGAGGCCGAGTCGGAGCTCCTGAAGCATGCCCTGCGGCAGGCCATCGCCTGCCGGAGCCCCCAGGCCGAGGCCCGGGCCTGCTTCCTGCTGGCCAGGCACCACACTCGCCTCAAGCAGCCCGAGGAGGCCCTGCCCTTCCTGGAGAGGCTGCTGCTTCTGCACGGGGCCTGGGGCTCCCCAGAGGCCTCGTGGCCCATGGACGGCTACCTGCTCCTGGCGGACATCTACAGCCGGCAGTGCCTGCCGCACCTGGCGCTGAGCTGCGTCCGGGCGGCCTCGCTGCGGGCCCGGGGCTCGCCGGGCAGCGCGCTCCGAAGCGCGGACCTGGTCCTCCGGAACTGCCCGCGGCTGCACCACCCGCCCGCCCAGACGGCGCACCACCTCCGGCGGGCGCTGGCCTCCCTGGCCTCGGGCCCGGGGCGGGCGCTGCGCGGCCCCCTCTGTGCCAGCCTGGCCCGGCTGCACAGCCGCCACGGGCAGCAGGACAGGGCCATCTCCTTCATGGCGCAGGCGGCGGAGGCGGCCGCGGGCACCGGCCGCCGCCTGGCAGTAGACTACGTGGTGGCGCTCGCCTGGCTCTACGTGCTTCACGGCCGGAGCCCGCTGGCCCTGGACATCCTCGAGTCTGTCCTGGACGTGGCCGTGGCCAGCGAGGACCAGGAGGGCGTCATCGCCAACGTGGCAGCGATCGCCCTCAAGAGGACGGGCCGGACCCGGCAGGCAGCCGAGGGCTACTACCGCGCCCTGCGTGTCGCCAGGAGCCGGGGCCACCTGAGGAACCAAGCGGTGGTGCTGGCCAATTTCGGGGCGCTGTGCCTGCAGGCGGGGGCCGGGGGCCTGGCCCAGCACTACCACCTGGAGGCCGTGAAGCTCTTCTCGCGGCTGCCCAGCGGCGACTGCGGCCAGGACTTCACGTGGGTGCTCCTGCGGCTCGGCCACCTGCTCACCCGCAGGGCCCTCGCCCGGCAGGGCAAGTGCTACTACGAGTGGGCCTTTCTGGTCGCCGTGGAGACGGACCACTTGGAGGGTAAGTGCCAGCCCTGCCCTTCGCGGCCCCACTCTCCCCCGGGCCCTGGGTCGGGCGCGCTGGCTTCCTGGAGGGAAATGTTTTCCTCTCACTTCTGTCCAGAGCACACCCGGGGGTTGCCGCTTCGGGGCAAGCGGTTGTTCTTCCACCAGTGAGAGTGTTGACTATTTGCGGGTGCCCTGGAGGCTGGCTGGGGGGCGGCTCTCGCGGCAGTATGCCAGGCTCTGTGCGGGGGGTGGCCAAGAGTCGGGCACAGACGCCCGGGTCACAAGAGCCACGACATGGGGTGCTCATCACGATGATGGGGGGCTCCTGGCCCCGGCTCATAGGGTGGAGAGGGTCTAGCCCAAGCATGGGATGGAGGGTAGGCAGAAGGTGCCACCTGTGCCAAGGCCCCGGGGTGAGCAGGCTGGGCCATGCAGGGGATGGGTGTGTTGGGGGGTGGGGGGTGAGAACCTTGGCTGGGGGGCTAGGGCAGAGGCCAGGGAACACAGGCTGTGGTTTGACATTGTTCCCGAGAGCACTAGGGAGCCACTGAGGGATATAGGATATAGGACACTCACCAGGCCTGGAAGGGGGCCGTCTGGACCTCCGGGAGGAGCCCAGAGCTGGGTGCCCGGATGCGCCCTGCAGCCTCGGGCAGGTCCTGGCTGCGCTCAGAGGTTCTGCCCCTGTGCTGAGCCTGCAGGAGAACGACAGCCGCCGTCGTCTCTGAGCTGGTTTGGGTAGTTTGTCTCCTGAGGCTCGAGGCTCCACCTCTGTCGGCCCAAATCCCTCATCCTCTTCTGTGATCCTTTCATTTCCGTAAGACTCATGCCGATGGCCTCTCTTCCGCTGCCGATTCCAACACTTGACACCTTTTCTTCTGGTCTGGCTAAAGATGAGTCCACTTTGTTCATCTTCCCAAAGACTCGTCATCGGCTTTCATGAATTTTCTCTCTTCTCAACATTACTATTTTATCTTGGCTCTTGAACCTTTGCTGTTCCTTCCTTTTGCTTGCTCTGGGTCTAGTTACCTGCTCTTTTCCTCCTGCCTTAGGGAGGGAAGTTTAAATGTTTTTTTCTGAAATGTTTCTTTGTTAATGTAGGCGTCCCTCTAAACACTGCTGTCCTGCGTCCCGTGGGGCTGGGTACGTTGCACTTGTATCTCCACTCATTTCAAAATATGTCCTCGTTCCCGTTGTGATGTCTCCCACAAGCCGCTGGCTGTTTAGGAGCACACTCTTTGCGCCCACATATTCCGGGATTTCCTGAATTTCCTTCCTCCTGACTTCTGGTCGTGTTTCATTTGTCTCTGGAGGACACACTCTGTAAGACATCAGGCCCTTCACAATTACTGGGAGTTGCTCTGTGATTCGACGTGTGGTCCCTCTCAGGAAACATGACTGAGAGGTCTCGTGGGTCGCGGGCTTGTTCCAATCATCTGTGTCCTTGCTGATGTCCGGGTCAGCTGAGTGGGGAAAGAGCTCGACCGATCTCAGTCCCCAGGTTCAGGCGAGGCAACTATTTGCGGTTTGGAGCCTGGCCTCGTGAAGGAGCTGGAAGCCAGTTTGAATCCCAGCCCCACTGTGCGCTGAGTGCTCCAGACCCAGGACTCTGTTCGGGACTCCGCGTGCGTGCCTGCAGCGTGGGGAAGCCGGTGCTCCCGCCTGGTCGGCGTGGTAGGAAGGCAGCGCGGCATGGTGGGAGAGGCCGGCCAGGACGCCCCCAGGCCTGGGAATTGTGGAAGAGGTCAGCACCGTATCTGTGACCTGCCCTACCTGGGCTCATCACCATGTGCTCATCGGCTATGCAGCCTTGAGCAGGTGGCCTAGCCTGTCTGGGCTCAGTTTCCACACCTGCGATGCCCCAGGGGCTGGCACACAGCAGGGGCCTTTGGACCTTGCAAATGTCCCTGCGGTGCATGACGGTGATGCCCTCCTTTTGTCTCCCCCGCCCAGGCCAGCTGCGTGCCGTCCAGTGTCTCTGTCACTTCTATAGCACCGTCATGCCCAGCGAGGCCCAGTGCGTCGTCTACCACGAGTTCCAGCTCTCGCTGGCCCGCAGGGTGGCCGACAAGGTGCTGGAGGGTCAGCTCCTGGAGACCATCAGCCAGCTCTACCTGTCCCTGGGCACCGAGCGGTGAGGATGCCGGCCTTGATCCTGGGGAAGCCTCTCTGCAGGGACAGTTTCATTCCTAGTGTCAGACAGGCTCTGAGCCTGCAGGCCTGGGGAGCATCCCGACCTGTACTTGGGGCATGTGGGTCCCAGGACAGCTGTCCTCTGCCCACACACCTCACAGCCTTCCAGCGGAGGCAGAGTGTGCATTTCTGGGTCACTCTTCAGTTCATGGTAACTTTTGGAAACTGACCTCTGCGTTCCTCGAGTCTCCTTCAGCCAGCCCAGCTCTGGGCCCAGCAGCGTGTCCCTGACTGTCCCCTCAGATGTAAGGACTAGAGGATTCTTGTCCATAGAGTGATAGCTGGCTGTCCCACCTGCTTCCCGTGGGCAGAGTTTCGGGGTCGCCTGTCCTATGTAATGCCTACCCTGTGCATCCCAATCAGGTTGGTAAGGAACAGCCTGGGAAGATCACTGAGGACACCCTCTCCAGCGGGAGACTCTCTGAGAGGCAGGGAGGGAGCCACAGGCCAGCCTCAGCCTCCCCTCCACACTCCAGGGCCTCAGTTTCACCGCAGGACTAATGGAGAGTGACCTTGACAAATGCTTCTCAAAGTGGGGTCCCCAGAGCTGCAGCATCCACATCACCTGGGAGCCTACTGAGAAGGCACATTCCCGGGTCCCACCCCAGACCTGCCAAGTCCCAAACTCTGGGAGCACAGCCCTACAACCCGAGTTTGAGAACCCCTGGCGCAGGTTATCTCTACATTTCTGCCCAGTGCAGATGCTCCCTGCTGCGGCCAGAGGTCACATGTCCGTGTCTGGGGAGGCGGGGTAGAGACAGAGGGGCCTGCTCCCCCTCTCCGCTCCCTCCCAAGAGCCTCCTTGACTTTTTCCAGCTGAGCAGACGTAACCAGACGGGCACTGGGAAGAGCCCAGTCTGCCCCCACGCGGGCAGCTGGCCTGGGAGCACCTGCTCTGACCAGCTGGCTCTAATTCCAGGGCCTACAGGTCCGCGCTGGACTACACCAAGCGCAGTCTGGGGATATTCATCGACCTCCAGAAGAAGGATAAGGAGGCACATGCCTGGCTGCAAGCAGGGAAAATCTACTACATCCTGCATCAGAACGAGCTGGTGGATCTGTACATACAGGTGCAAGGGCGTGGAGCGCGTGCACCACACTCGCTGCCCCGCTCACTCTCTCCTTCGTCCCCAGAGCACGGCGGGCACCTGCTACGTGCTGGCTGCCTACGCCACCCCCACCCCTGGACTCCCACTTCCAGCATCTTACGCAATGACCCGAGCAAGCCCCCGGGGGCCAGAGGCGGGTGCCCCTCACTGCGCCCACCTGGGCTGGTACACAGCAAGTGCTCAGTAAACATGCAAATGATGCGTTCGCTCTATTAACACACGGGAGAACTTGCTTCCGCGGCATGTGGCGTGTCTCCTTAAAAATGCATTAATCACAAGCTCCATTTCCAGTTGCATTCCCAAACATGACGTGATTTGAAGTAAATTGAGAAGCTCATGAGGGTTATGTTTTCATTTTTGAGCACCTGCTGTGTACTTCCCTGGGCCAGGGGCTGAGGATCCCAGTTCGGGAGCTTATGGCTGAGAAGGGGAGCAGACACGTCAGTAAACAGTTTTCCCACGGGGCTGCCTTGGGGCTGTAGGCAGGGACATGGTGGAGGAAGGAGCCAGGAGGGTGAGCTCCAGTTGGTCCGGGGAGGCTGGATTGAGCAGCAGGCGGGTGGGGCCCACCTTCAAGGAGGGCTCTGGACAGTAGGATTCTCAGGGGCAGAGGCCAGATGTGCATGTGTGGCCGGTTCTGGATTGCCCGTGGGGGCTGGTCTACTCTTGTCCATTCATTTGCTGTTCGTTGAGCACCTAGTATGCACCAGGCACCTTGCTGGGCTCTGGATATGGCAGAGAAGAAACAGCCTTAGCCACCTGGTGGGAGGGACAGGCAGGTGTGTGCTGTCAGGTGTTGCCAGGGACCACGGAGGAAGATAGTAGAGGGGAAGCCAGATAGTAAAGCCCCGCCAGGGTCTGGGACTGGTTGCAGGGATTCAGGGGCCCCCATCTCTGAGCTACGTCCCAAACTCCTCACCAGCCCACACTTGCTAGCTCCCAGGGCCCTGGCCAGACAGAGTTCCCCATGGCACATAGCAGGAACCGCTGTCCCCCCTGAAGGACGAAGGTGTGGGCGAGGGGAAAGGCAGCCGCACTCCTGTTGCACATCCTCAGGGCCGCCTCGAGGGTCTAGGGGCAGCTGGGGATGCTGAGAGTCTCCGCCGGAGCACTGTGGGCCTCATGAGAGTTTCTGCGGGCCCACAGGTGGCACAGAATGCAGCCCTATACACGGGGGACCCCAACCTGGGACTGGAGCTGTTCGAGGCGGCCGGGGACATCTTCTTCAACGGGACCTGGGAGCGGGAGAAAGCTGTGTCCTTCTACCGGGTGAGCTGGCTGATGAGGGCGGGCCTGCTGCCTAGAGGGAGGGCCGCCCCATGCACTCACTTGCTTCATTCCTGGGTGGCTTCACCCAGGATGATCCTGACCCCCAGCCCCAACCTGGGAGGGACCATTGGAGGGATAGAGGCCACTCTGGGCTTACAGGACCTCAAACTCCTGGGAGGCCAGTCCTACTCCATCTGGCAGATAGGAAACTGAGGCCCAGAGATGCATAGGGGCACAGCACAGGATACACAGCCTGACCATGGGGGACCAGCACCAGGGCCAGGACTGCATGCATCTCCAAGTAGAGCAGCTGCTCCCTGCCCGGCCAGCCCACAGCCTGCAGCCCAGCCCTGGGGACAGAGAAACACCCACTTTTAGAGCAGGAGGGTGTTGGGTCCTACTTGTCAGGCTCTCATCAGCCGGGGGTTGGGGGCACTGGTCTGAGGTTACTGAGATGGGCTGCAGGTCATACCCCAGCTTGCTCATGGCCCAGCGGCCCTGTGGGTGTCAGAGCCTCTCCAAGCTGACTTTCCTCCTGGGGGACAGAGCTGAACAGAGACGCCACGGGATAACGGGGTACATTTGGGGCTTTGAGGGATACCAGGCCTGACCTGCCTGCTTGTGTGGCAGGATCGGGCACTGCCCCTGGCTGTGACCACAGGGAACCAAGAGGCAGAGCTGCGGCTGTGCAACAAACTGGTGGCGCTGCTGGCTGAACTGGAGTCGCCCCAAGAGGGCCTGGAGTTTGCCCACATGGCCCTGGCGCTCAGCATCACCCTGGGTGAGCCCTGCACCCCGGCCCCCCAGGGCCTCCACCTCTGACTCCTGCAGGGTCGGCGCAGAAGACAAAAGACAGGGGGGGCCCAGGGCACCTGCGGGGCTGCAGGTCACCCTCTCTTCTGCAGGTCCCAAATCTGCCCCTGGATGGTGCGGGGCCTGTCGGAAGTGTCCCACTCACTGGGTGGCTGGGCTCTCCTCATCAGTTCTGTGGCTTCCTCTGCCTCTTTCCCTGCTGACCACGAGGGCCAGCCAGTGTGCCCTGTGTTCTAGACACCTCAGGCTTCTCTCTGGCCCTTGCACACAGGCCGAGCTGGGTCAGTCATGCTGTTCCATATGCCGCCCCTTCCCGGTGTCTGTCCCCGCACTCAGCCAGCCCCACTGTTCTGTCTGGCGATGTCCCAGTCCCCTCAGTGCCTGACACCCCCTTCCCCCAGAGAGAGGCACACAGTGTGCAGCAGGGTTTGTGTGCACAGCCCATGGAGGTGGGCTGGAAATTGGAGGGAGCTGGTGACTCCCCGGGGGCGGCGGAGGAGCTGCAAATATAGCAGGAAGGATCCCTCTCCTGTGGGGAGGCTGCCCAGAGTCCTGGCACATGCCGTGCACAGCCGGCCTGACTCTGGGACCTCCCGCTGCCCCCTCCGGGGCCATGTGCAGGCACAGAGCTGGAACGTCCACCTCCCTCGGTGGACAGGGAGCAGACAATATTAGGCCCACTGTGCAGGTGGGGAGACTGAGTCCTGGGACCGGCTGGAGCTTTGGAGACGGTGTCGGCATGGGGGTCCAGGGCTGGTCTGTGCCCCCACCACCCCCACAGCCGTATCCTCACGCGTGCCCCCATCCCTGTGCCTCCAGGGGACCGGCTGAACGAGCGCGTGGCCTACCACCGGCTGGCCGCCCTGCACCACCGTCTGGGCCACGGAGAGCTGGCCGAGCACTTCTACCTCAAGGCTCTGTCGCTTTGCAACTCGCCCCTGCAGTTCGATGAGGAGACCCTGTACTATGTGAAGGTGTACCTGGTGCTCGGTGACATCATCTTCTATGACCTGAAGGTGAGTGCGGGCGGGGGAGGCAGGGCTCAGGGCACGTGGTGGGTGGGGGAGCCGGCCCCGCTTGGAGTGGGATCGCAGATCGCAGATCCAGGCCTGGCCCCGGCCCTCCTGCCGCATGGTCTCGGCCTCCGCCCGGAGCTCCAGGCCAGGCCGTGAGGAGCAGGCCAGGTCAGTGGACGTGGTCCGAGTCCCACACAGGCTGGGCCCTGCCCTCGAGAGCTCCACGTCCAGGGAACAGGCTGACATGTGAACAGACGTTGGCCACCACTGGGTAAAAACAAACAAAAAAGTGTGTAGTCAGGGCAGCCTCCTGGAGGAGGTAACTGCAAAGCTGAGTCTTTTTTTTTTTTTTTAAGATTTTATTTGTTTATTCATGACAGGCAGAGAGAGAGAGAGAGAGAGAGAGGCAGAGACACAGGCAGAGGGACAAGCAGGCTCCATGCAGGGAGCCCGATGTGGGACTTAACCCTGGGGCTCCAGGATCACGCCCTGGGCCGAAGGCAGACGCTTAACCACTGAGCCACCCAAGCATTCCTGAGTCTTAACAGTCAAGCGGACCTTCGCCACCAAAAGAGTCGGGGGGATGAGGTCATTCTCCGGGGTGTGGGGGAGGAGTCACCACTGCCCCCAGATACCACGTTGTAAGGTGCTACCCAAGTCCTGGCACCTCCTCCAGGAAGCCTGCCACTGTGGGCAGAGGGATTCTTTCCTGGAATCCTGAGTCACAGAGGGAAACGGGCTAGGGATGGGTTGTGGCCTACCCCGAGGTTTGTAGCAAGGACACCCCTGCAGGCAGCCTGGCTAGATCCTGCCCTGCTGGAGCTGGGGGAGCTGGAGCTGGGGCTCTACCCGTCTGCCAGCCCCGCAGTGGACACAGACCAGAGCCTGGAGACATCTGCATGCTGCCCTACGTGCAGGTGCCCCCATCGCCCACCCTGGGTGTGGTAGCACCGCACTGCAGTGTCCGTGCTCCGTGTTGGCTGAAGAGGGGAGCAGGGGCTGACGTCTCCACCCCCCCCCCATGGCACCCAGGGCCTGGGGCAGCGCTGGAAGCCCCCCACCCAGTTAGCAGCCACCAACTCCCTGCCCGGGGCAGCCTTGGCTGTGCACTGGTGACACCTGGTGGTCAGAGGTGGTCACTGCGGCCTCCTGCTATGTCAGAGCCCGACCGTTCTTTGGGGAGCCTGTGGGCAGTGGTGGGTACTGCAACTTAGCCTCACTGTGTTCCAGTCTGTGTGATCCAGGCTCTGTGTGATCCAGGCTCTGTGTGATCCAGGATCTGTGTGATCCAGGATCTGTGTGGTCTAGGCTCTGTGATCCAGACCCTACGACATCCACACTGTGTGATCCAGGCTCTATGACATCCAGACTGTGTGATGGAGGCTCTGTGTGATCCAGGCTCTGTGATCCAGCTTCTGTGTGATCTAGGCTCTGTGATTCAGGCTCTATGACATCCAGGCTGTGTGATCTAGGCTCTGTGTGATCCAGGCTCTGTGTGGTTGGCTCTTCTCATGCTTTACTGTTCTAGAGGAGTGGTGCCCCCACAGGACAAGGCAGAGACAGAGGCCGGCATGGTCAGCTAGTCAGGGTAGGACTAGGAGCAGCATGGTGGAGCTCCAGTGCCAGGGACCCTGGGACCCACCACCCTCTGACCCAGTGAGCCTGCATGCTTCATGTGTGCCTGCTGTCCCAGGCTAGGCTCTGGGCTGGGCCTCCCCCGTGTAGGCGTGCAGAGCCTGGCAGTGGGGCAGGGCTGTGGCCAACCTCACCTGAGCTCTGTCATCTGTGGCGTGTGTCCCTGACCCCTGGGCCACTGAGGAACACAGCCGCACAGAGGTTATAACCCCAGAGTCTATGTGATTGGTTACTAAGCAGCTCTGCATAAGAAGGGGAAACTGAGGCTGGAAGGTGAACAAATGTGCTCAAGACAGGAGTCAGGGAGCTGGGCTCAGAGGTACTCAACCTGACACCAGGCCCTGGGGATGGGAACTTATCTCTCCATGGTCTCACGGGGCAGGAAGGCAAGGTCCCTGGGCTTGGGAGGCTGGGGTCCAGTGGCTTCCCAGCTGTGCCGTGGCTGCCATCAGCTCCACATCTATCATCAGGGGTTACAGCCAACTTCATACCCTGCAGCACAGCCCAGGAGAGACGGAGGCTCCTCTGTGCGCCCCCTGCATGGACAGGCATGGGGGCCGTGGGCATCTCTGCCACTGTACAGCACCCCCTGTTACCTGCACATGGGGGCATCAGGGCTGAATGAGCATGACTTGAATAGGACAGATTTGGGTGTGAATCCTGCATGTGCCCCCACTGGCTGCTGCAGGTACATGTGCACACACACGTACATGGATACACACCACTTCCCTACCACCCACAGTGGCCAGTTCCCTAGTTGGGATGTCCCCTCCTCCAGGAAGCCCTCCCATCCTATACCAGGCTGACTCAGGTGCCACCTGGGAATCCCGCAGGCTGCTGCTCACCCCTGTGGTCAATGCGGTCCTGGAATGGGCCGTGGCTCCCGCCTCACACTGGGCCCAGTATCCGGAGGGGCTCAGAGCAGCTCTGAGTCCCTGCTGTTCTGTTCTCCTGAGCCCGCGCTCTGTGCAAGGGCAGTGAGGAGCCAGGGCTGCCGACGGTGTCCTGGGAGCTGTCCCAGGCAGCAGAGGGAAGGGCCGGGTCTGGGTTTTAGAGTGGTCTCTCGGGAGGGGCTGGGGCGGACACGACGGGGAGCCCGGGCAGGGCAGCAGCCTCCGGAGAGACAGGCTCGCGAGCCCCCGCCTGCACCCAGGGCCGCGTTAGGGTCAAATCTGGCTGAGCCACCGTCTCTCCCCCAGGACCCCTTCGACGCGGCCGGGTACTACCAGCTGGCGCTGGCGGCGGCCGTGGACCTGGGCAGCAAGAAAGCCCAGATGAAGATCTACACGCGCCTGGCCACCATCTACCACAACTTCCTCCTGGACCGCGAGAAGTCCCTCTTCTTCTACCAGAAAGCCCGGACCTTCGCCACGGAGCTTAACATCCGCAAGGTCAACCTGGTCCCCGAGCGGTGCTGGGGGCGGGCGCCCTGGCTGGCCCCCAGCCCCCCGCCCTGAAGACCCCGGCCCACGGAAGTGGAGTCCCCACCTCTCCTGGGGTCTCTGCGGGGCTTGTTTCCTGGGAGACGGGGGTCAGACAGCAACCAATGATTTTGTGGTGACCTGCCGCAGCCTGCAGGACCCCTCCCCTGGTCTGCCTCTGGGGGAGTGTCAGGGACCAGGCCCCATCACTGGGGACCCCCCTGGTCTGCATCCCGTCCTCAGCTGTGAGCTGGAAGGACAGACCCGGGCCGGGTCCCTCTGCCAGCCTCGCACACCCCAGTTCCTGGTGTCAAAACGTAAGACAGCTGCAGGCTTTCCTGGGCATCTTCTCCCCCACCCATCCCCTCACAGTGTGTCTGGCTCTAGCTCTGCCTTCAGCCCTCAGACTGACCTCCAGAGCCAGCCCAGTTGGGACTGTTATTGTCTCCATTTCCAGTTGAGGAGATGGAGGCACAGAGAGGTTAGGTGCCTGGCCCACCGTCACACAGCAGGTAGGTGGGGCAGGGTGTATACCACCTGCCCGCCTGCCTCAAGGGATGTGTCTGCATTAGAACCTAAGGGCAGGTCCTGGAAGAGGGTGTCAGCGCCTCGCTGTCTCTCCACCCCTTATCTGTGTCCCAAAGGCAACAGAGACGGGGCAAGGGAAGGTGGCCCCAGCGCTCTCCGACCTGAGCATCCTCTGGCCCAGCCTGGCCCGTCACCTGCAGCCCTGCTGGCCCTGCATGGTCTGCTGCTGAGCTTGTCTAAAGGCCCATCTGCACCGCCAAGCACCAGGGAGCCTCGATTTACAGGCAGGGAAATAGTCTCAGAGAGGCCGTGGGTCTCCCGGGTCGATCTCCCCCACACGGCATCATGTCACTCTCCTCTTTTTAATTTATTTTGTTAAGTAAGGTGAAATTTACATAAAATTAACCATTTAACATGGACAGTTCAATGGCATTTTGTGTATTTACAGTGACAAACATGTTTTCATTGCCCCATGGAAACCTGTCCCTAGAAAAGTCACTTCTCCTTCCCCCTCCTTCAAGAGCCTCCTTGAGCAAGAGGGGAAGCTGAGGCCGGCAGAGGGACTGGATGGTGGGCCAGAAGTCTGGGTCTGGACCTGAGCCCGGGAGAGGTTGCAGGCCCCGGGGGCCCCCGGGAAGGGGGCAAGGGATTGGGGTCGGCGGAGCCCCTGGGCCCTGCCCGCTCAGAGGTGGCCTGCAGGTCTCCCCTAGGCCTCTCCCGCCAGGGAGCAGCAGAGAGCCTTCCAGAAGCTGGCGCAGAGAGGCTGCCGAACCTCCCAAACTTGACCCCAAAATGCCTTCTAGAGGAGGGAGGGAGGGCGTGGAAAGCAGGAGGCGGCCTCGCTGTAATTGAAAACAGGACGACCTGATGACCTGCTGGTGCAGCAGGCAGTGGCGGGCACAGTAACCCCAGGACAGATCTCGGGTCACTGACTTCTGGGCGGCGCCCGGGCCTGGGCCTGCAGCCACCCCGCAGCGGACGGGGCCAGAGGGCAGGGTCACTCAGGGGCCCCACCACCTGCCTGGGAATCTGCGCCCCACCCCCTGACCTTCCCAGAGCTGTCGCTCCCACCCCCCGCATCCAGGGTCCCACGCCCCCCACCTGCCGGAACCCTGATACCCCAGGGTAGCAGACCTGGTGGTCCCAAGGGGGACTTCGGTCGCATAGCCCCTAGGTTCCCATCCCAGCCCCCCCACTTAGAGGCTGGGGACTTGGGGTGAGTTCATTTCCCTGAGCCCCAGTTTGGTCAAAGCCAAGCTGAGGCTGGTGACCCCAGTACTGGGAGTCGAGGGAGGATTCACAGAGCAGGGTGCTTGGTGCCAGATCCAGGGCTGAGGTCGCCTGTTTGTTCTCGATGATACTTAACACTGTGGGAAGAGCACCAACAACCACAGGCTGAGTCATCTGGTCAAGTCCCGTAGCTTCTTAGACCCTCGGTCGCTTCTTTTGTAACCAGAGACAAACCCTACGTCAGGGTCCTGAGAAGGAAGAGTGAAGACGTGCCCGGCACAAAGCGGCTCGTGGAACCGGGCAGCCGGTCCCTTCTTTTCAGCCGAAGCCAGGAGGTGGACAGAGGCCAGGACTCCAGTGTTGCTCTGCCCCTTCAGGGAGCAGGGCCTGGGCAGCAGCCCCCTGACCCATCTGTCGGCAGAGTGAGTGTGGGATGGGCCCGTGGCTGGCACCTGTGCACCAAGTGAGCACCCGGCCCAGAAGCCTGCTGCCCCCACTGTAGAAGAAGGCGTCCCCACCCGGTCCTTCGGGGCCCCCGGCCATGCAGGTTCAGCAGGCACCTCCTGCACACAAGCTCCGTGAACTCCCGCAGGTCATGTGAGGACAAATGTTAAGCCAAATCCAGGTTGGCCTCCAGCTTTGGGCGAGGCAACACTGAGTGATGGATAATGATCGTCCCAAGGACGCACAGCGTCTGTCCTCATCCCCACCATGGAGCGACAGCAGCCCCCGTTGCCTCCAAACGAGGGGCGGGCAGGGGCCGTGGAGGGTGGGTGTACCTGGCACCAAGCTGGACTCTCCCAGGCCAGGCATCTGGGGACACAAGAGCCCATCGCAGGGAGAGCTGGACCCCCGCCCCACCCCACGAGCAGAGGACCTCCCTTGTGAAGGGGAAGGCAGGTCTAGGCGGCCCTGAGGGTCTGCTGGGCCCAGCTCTGTGCCCCTTCGACTCCAGGCTGCATCTCCGTCCTGTGTTTGGGGGAAGTCAGCCTGTGCTTCCCGGCCTCTGGGGCTGGCCCGGCCTGGGCAGGGGGCTGCCGGCCACCAGCTTCACGACTGGGGGACCCTGTCTGTGCACGGCAGGGCTCTGCCTCCCTCTGATCCCATGTGACCTGGAGCACCCCGCGAAGGCCCCCTTCATGTGCCAGGGGGCCTCGCCCCTGTGAGAGCTTGGTTTCCGGCTGTGTGGAGGGCGTAAGGAGATGTCCTGACTGAGCTGTTAGATTAGCAGCAGCACATGAAGCTAGCATTTTAACAAACCAGAGTTTACTAAGGTCACCAGGTTGATGAGAAAAAGGGAAAGAAGGCAAAGACACCTGTGCACCTGCCGCCCTGGCCATGCTCTCCAAGCTCCACTAGTCCACATGTGAGGCCTTGGGGTACGGCTCCTGGTCCTGCACCAGGAGGCCAGGAAGGAGCAGGGAGGGAAGCCCAGGATCTCAGCCACCCCCCAGCTGGCGTGGGACCCAGACAGTCTGGGCTTTACCGTCTTCCTTCCCCAAGCAGAGGGCAAGCTCTGGACTGGGCCTGCATCCTTGGGCTCGGGGAGCTCTACAGAGCCTCGTTCCCTCCCCAGGGCAGCCGTCTGTAACTGCAAGCACGACCCTTATCCGCCCATGCTGTGCTCACCAGGCCAGCCCTCACCTCCAGCCAGAACCAAAAACATTTCACAACCTCTGTGGCTTTGGGCGGCGTTCGCACGGCATCCCAGGAAGAGGGAACGTAGGACTAGGGGTGTGACCGAGAAACGGGGCGTCCCCCAGACACACAGGGTGGGCTCTGCGTCTGTGACGGCTCTGCTGAGGCTGTCTGCAGGGTGGGGGGACCCCTCTGGGGACCTATTAATGTGGGGAGGTGGTGAGGCTAGGGGAAGGGTAGGGCTGGGTTTTCAGGGAAGTTCAGGGAGGGCGACGCAGCTGTGTTGGGCTCCGGAGCAGGCCCCACCCCGGGGGAGGGCAGGGGTGGCAAATCCCTCACCGGGACTGGACAGGTTGGCAGCAGGCACCTGCCCTCCCATCCCCGTGGGGCAGCTCCTGTGTGCAGCACGCTCTGCAGCGGCTCCTACCCAGGCTCACGGCCCGCGGGCCAGCAGGGAGGACCCCATGGAGTGTGGTCACGCCTGGTTCAGCCCAGGCTTCTCTATCTAGCACCACAGACACACCCATCCCCGACTGGGCCTGGATCCTGGGGCCGAGTGCAAGGTTGGGTGGGCCCTGACTGAAGGGACATCTGCTTTCTGGGGAACGCCCCAGAGGGCCCTGCCTGGGGACAGGGTCATCTCTCACCTCTGCCAGTCGTGGGGGACAGCAATTGCTGGGCAGGAAGTGACCTGCTGGGAGCTCAGCTGCTCACCTTGCTGCACCCCGACCTCAGCCAACACTGTAGGGCAGACCCAAAGACCACCCCAGGGCTCACTCCGTAGATGCAGGGAGGCATTCCGTGTCCTCCCATCCCCACGTGGGATAGATACTCTCAGCAAGTGGGGAACAGGCCTGCCTTAGCGGACAAGGGCTTTCTGCCCACCGTGGAGTCTAAGCAGGTTCCGTGTGAGCTGAGGAGGGGGCCAGGTGGCACCCCCCACTTCTAGTCCACATGATACTGAAGGTCCCAGAAAACCAGCAAACCAAGGACAAGAAATAGGTTCACAAGGGTTGATAAAGAAAAAACAAGTGGACACCATCCACAGATGGTACAATCGCTTGCACGGAAAACCTGCATCTCCGACAGCCTCTGGGATGAACAAGAAGGTTTCCCAGCGAACAAAGGCAGCTCCGCTCCTACAGACCCACAGCTCTGAGTTGGGAAATGCAGTTTGTATTTTTAAAGATTTTATTTATTTATTCATGAGAGACACACAGAAAGAGAGGCAGAGACACAGGCAGAGGGAGAAGCAGGTTCCTTGCGGGGAGCCTGATGTGGGACTCGATCCCGAAATCCCGGGATCACACCCTGAACCAAATGCAGGTGCAGATGCTCAACCGCTGAGCAGCCCAGGTGTCCCGGGAAATACAGTTTTAAAAACTACACTGTTCAGGGTATCAAGAATGTATACAAATATCTGGGAATAAGACTAACCAAATATTTACTGCGTGCATGAGTGGGGAATGGCAACATGGTAAAGATGTCGGTAGCTATGCAGCAATTGCAAAGAAAAAAAAAAAGAAGAATAAAAAAAAGAAAGAAAGAAAAAGAAAGAAAGAAAGAAAGAAAGAAAAACCCATGTAAAACTTTGGAAAGAGAGAGGCTCTAGAATTTGTACCAAAGAACCAAAGGTCAGGGTTAGCTGACCACAGAACTCCTAAAGAGGACAGAGTTGCGGAGGGGGCACGTCCCCCATTGGATCTGATGGTTTATTCTAAAATTACTTCCTGAATATAGGGCACTATCCTACGTTCCTTCTTGAATGTAGGACGGGTAAATAAATGAATATGAAAAGACAGACCACCTAGAATTGAGCTAGCAGACGTGTGGACAAGGCACACAGCACGTCGACCTGCAGCCAGGCCCCTCGCGGCCACTGTGGGCACCCTGGCCGGTCCACGTGTGAGGTGGTCACCACGCCACCGGGCTCCTCAAACCCCCGAGCCCTGTCAGATTAAATCCCAAAGATGTGGAAAGCAGAAGAGGTGTGACCTCCTCAAAAATAAGGAGCATCTTTTCATGTGGTCGAGTGGGGAAGAATGTCTCCCACGCGGCGAGCAGCACCAGAGAGAAAGGACGACGGATGTGAAAGCAGCACAGCGTGAGCTTGACCGCATTTGGGTCATAAACCATCACCCACACAAAAGGCACCACTTGGACGCAATGGAAGGACGAGCCATGGGCTCGGAGGAGACACCTGCGTATTCCAGTGGCGTCACTGTGTGTGTGTGTGTTTCCTGCATGTAATACACACAGTACGTACACGCATGTGCATAGGATATAACCGCACGCCCGCACGCACACAGAGTTGGTGAATTATTTAAAATAAAGGGGCAAACATGGCAGCAGACAAGTTATGGAAGCGGAAAGCAAAACGGCCAAAGGTCCCACCCTGGCGAGATGCCAGGCCATCCCTGTGCACCGGGGGCACCGGCGGGGACACGGACACGGGAGCTCCGTGCTGTGAGGCAGGACGGGCACCTCCCCGGAGAGCAATCATCTGGCGCCTTGTGGTGTGAGCTAGAAAGCCCAGAAGTGGAGTCCACCTGCTGCCCGACGTGCACAGGCGTCAGTGCACAGCGGGCCCCGCACGTGAGCCCCAGGAGACGTGCAGGATCGCACTGAAGCACCCGTGGTGACGGCAGCTGTGCCAGGAGGGGAACGGGCACATTTCTTCCCTGGAGAGAGGGCGTCCCCTCCCCCCGTGCGTGGCTCTGGCTGGTGGATATTAGTGCCCGGGACACAGGGGAGGCCTAGAAAGCCTGGCCACGTGGGAATGGGCTGCCTACCATGTGTGGGGAGGGAGCCCTGAGCCTCCGCCAGAGCCAGCTGCGCCTTCTGGAGAACACGAGGCCTCCAGGAGGAGATGTGAGGTGCCCCTGATGGCTGCCATCCACATGAGTGCAGCCATCCTAGGTCATGAGGTCACACGGTCGCTCAGACACCAGCCACCAGCCAGGTGCCTGCACACAGACGGCTTAGTGGCCACCGGCCAGACTGGCCCAGACACTGGTGAGTTTCATAAAATGGCTGTTGCGGGGATGCCTGGGTGGCTCAAAGGTTGAGCGTCTGCTTTGGGCTCAGGGCGTGATCCTAGAGACCTGAGATCGAGTCCCACATCAGGTTCCCTGCAGGGAGCCTGTTTCTCCCTCTGCCTGTGTCTCTGCCTCTCTCTCTGTGTCTCTCATGAATAAATAAAGAAAATCTTTTTAAAAAGACAATAAATAAAATAAAATAAAATAAAATAAAATAAAATAAAATAAAATGACTGTTGCTTAGCCTCCCTAAGTATTAGCGTGGTTTGCTTGCAGCAGGAGCTGACAGATAGGAAGCCCTGACAATCTCCTCCAGGGCCAACGGCAGGAACAAATGCATCGTGTCCATTAGGGAAATGCCATCCAACTGCAACAGTGGATGAAACGTCACAGGGGAATCCAGCAAACATCAGTTAGATGCAAACAGCAAGCTACACAAGATGGCACACAGTCTGACACGGCTGGTGGGAGGCCTGCTATCTTGAGGCTGATGCCAGCGGTGTGAACCCTCCCAGCCTGGCGAGTCTTGGGCTGCCCCTCCCACCCCAAGGTCCCGAGGTCGGCGCAGGGAGGGGATGCGGTTGTCCAGCTGTCCTGGGCCTGTACCAGCCCCCACGGCACCCCCTTACCCCTTCTCCCCTCTGGCCCCCACACCAATCTGCAGCCCTTGGCTTTGTTTTTAGTTCCAGGAGGGCTGGGCTCACATGGCTCAGAGCAAGGCTGAGAACCGTCTACGGTTATGAACCTCAGTTTAATAGACGGGGCACAGTGCCCCAAGACAGTTCCCTACTAAAAATGGATGTGGTTGTAAAAGAACCTAAAGTTATAAAATAAGTAAGTCACAGGGATGAAACGTATAGCAGAGGGAATACGGTCGACAGTGTGGTAATAACCTTGTCTGGTGGCAGATGGCAACCACTCTGACCGTGGTGAGCATGGAATACTAAGAAAAGGGCATGAGTACTACAGACGTACGAGCGGCCAAATCTGGGCCTCCCACCACAGCACGTGCTGGCGAGGACACAGAGCCACAGGAGCTCCTGCTCACCACGCTGGGGACGCGGAATCACCGGTGCAGACGCTCTGGGAGATGGTCTGTCAGTTTCTTACAAACTAAACATTTACCATCTGATCCAGCAATGAAGCTGCTTGGCATTTACCCAAAGGAGCTGAAAACTCGTCCACACAAAACCCTACACACAGATGTTAACAGCAGCTTTGTTCATAATTCCCCAAACTCAGAAGGAACCAAGATGTCCTTAGCTGGTGATGAAGGAATAAGCTGTGTCCATCTAGATGGTGGATTATTCAGCGTTAAACAGAAACAAACTATCAAGGCACAAAAGGGCCTGGAGGAGCCTCAGGTGCACGTCACAAAGAGGAAGAAGCCAGCCTGCAAGGCTGTGTGCTGTAGGAGTCCCTCTGCCGCACATTCTGGAAAAACAGAGCGACGATGGGTACAGGCAGGAGACCAGTGGGTGCCAGGGGCTGGGGTTGGGGAGGAGGACCCCGGGGGAGCACGAGGGTGTTTAGGGCAGCAAAGCTCCTCTGTGTGATACTACAGGGGTGGACACCTGTCATTCCGCAGTGGTCTAAGCCAACAGCCACACAACACCGACAGGGACCTGGAACTGAGCTGTGAACTCTGGGTGACTGCGTACCCACAAGTTCATCGAGTTTAACAAAGGTACCCTCTGGTGCAGGATGGCGGTGATGGGGGAGGCCGTGCATGACAGCCGAGAACCTAGCCTAGAAAGGAACCTTCTGCACTGGGACCAGCAAACTCCCTTAGGGAACTAGGTCAGGACAGAGAGAAGAATGTCATCTGTCGTGGCTCCGGCCGTAGAGCAGCTGAGGCTGAGGCGATGGGCAGCGGGAGGGTCCCTGCACCCAGGGTGGGGGCGAGCAAGTGTTGAGAGGCCTCTGGGAGGCCCAAGGCATGGGGTCTCCTAGAAGAGGGTGCGAACAGATGGCCCTCGTGACGGGAGACCCTGCCGCCAGCATCTCACATTGGCCGAGTTCAAATCCTAAGGTGGCCACGTTTAAAACCCAAATAACTGAGTTGCTATGAACGGAAAGCACAGGTTTCTGCGATCACTGGAGCTCCAAGTTTCTTGTTGATTGGTCTGAGGCAGGGACCTGGCGTCCGAGTTTTTGAAAGTTCTCGGAGTCATCTGGGGACCTCAATCTTGTGGGGGATCTGGGGCAATGTCCCCCACCCGATGGGGGCTCAGAAACGTCCGGCCATTTCGGCCACCCAGCTTTTCCAGCACTTACAGACTCCTCAGGGCTCGGTCCTTGCACACGCCTCCTCTCCACAGGTGCCCAGGCGGATCTTCTGCAAGCATCCAGGTGCTAGGTGGATCCTTCTGGAAAAGAGCAAGGGTGAGAGAAACACAGCAGGTGGATGTCGGGGTTCCGAGCCGTGTGTGAGTCGGTACTTCAGGCTGTACCAGCTTCCTGTGGCAGCCGTAACACACACAGGGGCGGGGGGCGGGCTGGTGAGGGCAGAAAGTACCCCCTCGCAGTCTGGAGGCCAGAGGTCTGAAATCAAGGTGTCAGCAGGGCCTCCTCCCTCCGGTCTCCAGGGAGAACGGCCTCCTTGCTTTTCCAGCTCCAGAGGCTGCTATCTTCAAGGCCACGTGCGTCCTGGAACCCCCCATCTCACCCCCTGCCCCCCCCCCGTGTGTGTGTGTGTGTGTGTGGACGCTCCTCTGCCTCCCTCCCAGAACGCAGCAGGTCGGGGGCCCCAGGTAACCCAGGTTAACTCCCCACCTCAATGTCCTGAATGTAACTTCATCCTCGACCCAAATCCTTCTTCTGCCTTACAAGGTCACATTCACAGGATCCAAGGTTAGGGCATGGATATTTTGGGGGGTCCTCATCAGCCCGATCACACCCATCAAGGGTGATTCAAACCCTACCCGTAGCCCTACAGAGAGCAGCGTGAGGGAGATGGGGCTGCAGGTGTAATTTTAGACAGACCCGTGGCTGTGTGCCCGCCCCCCTCCCCCCCCCGCCACCAGGCACCAGATGGAGGTGGGCGGTGGGGGGAGCCCTCCACACCAGCAGCTGGGGTCCCCCAGAGAGAGGGACGGGGGTAGCCTGGAGCCTGGGAAGGAGACTGACTTCCTGGGGAGGCTGGTCCTGCAGGATGTGGGATCCCAGGCAGGAACTGGCTGTTTCGTCCGGGAAGGCTAGAGGCTCAGTATCTCCACGGTGTGTGTGTGACTCCCTCTGTCCTCACGGCTCCTTCGTTCGGGGCCTGGGTTCTGAGACCTGGGTGTCCTTCCCTTTGTGGAGGAGTGAGGGGACGGGAGCTGTTCAGGGGCGTCCGGGGTGAGTGGCCCTTCTGTAAAGCCACCAGAGCTCACTTGACACCAGTCTGGCAATTTAAATAATTATTTATGTTTGTTTGTTTGAGGCTGGAGGAGGGGCAGAGGGAGAGGGACAAGCAGACTCCATGCTGAATGTAGGACCTGATGCGGGGAATGATCTCATGAGCCTGAGATCATGACCTGAGCAGAAACCAAGAACCGGACACTCGACTGACTGAGCCCCCCAGGTACCCCTGTCTGACACTTCTGACAATCCCACTGGGCACTTGAGGGACCCGGGGCCATGATGGGATGTGTCCAAGGCCATTTGGCCTGGAAGGTGAGAGCTCCTGGTCATGGGCATCAACTCCTTGGAGTCTGGGTTTCCCCATCTGTAAAATGGGGTTGTCGCTGCTGCTTTGTGAGAGTGTGTGTTTAAAGTACACACCCTCAGTAAATGGTGCTGTTGTTGTTATCTTTTTACTGGGGAAGGTCTTGATGGGGATGACCTACATGCACAGGGCAAAAATCTATCTCCCACGGCCTCCTTGCACGTGCTCCCTCCTCTGCCTGGCAGGCTCCTATTCAGCTGGCAGGACCCACTGTCAAAGGCCCCTTCTGTGAAGCCTTCCCTGGCCACAAGGCCTCCCCCTCACTGGGCATTCTATACCTCCCCAGGCAGCTCACATCATACTAGGTCGTTGCCAACTGTTTACCTGCTGGGACTCTCCCCACCCCCTGGCTCACTGTGAGCCCCTGTGAGCCCACATCCACCGTCTGTGCCATGATCAGTGCTGGGCTCAGAAGCTCAGCAGGTGTCTGTGGAGTGAATGAGTGCCTGAGGGCGGGTGTGTGAGACCTCAAGAACGAAGGTGGCTCCAGAGCAGGGAGTAGCCCTCCCTGAAGATGCAGACGCAGCCAGAAGTCCGGCCAGGGGCTGGGGGTGGGGAGGGTCCTAGCTTCCCTGGAATGTGGAGGGGCAGGTCTGTCCCTTGAGGTTGGGGAAGAGCTTAGAAGCCATGTGAAGGAACCATTTCTGCACTGAAACAAACGTTCTTTTTCTCAAAAACCCCTTAGGCTCCTCTTTCTGGGGTCATATTATTTGCCGTGAGTTATTGTTGTGTATCTTTTCCACTGAGGATGAGCCAAGTGAGTATTTGTTGGATTTTTGCTACAGAGAACTTACCCAGGCTGCTTTTGTCAACTGCGTGCTGCACAGATGCACATCTTCAAATCCCTGCTCTGAACCCCACTCACGTTCGGGGTGGGCGGTCCTGGCTCTTTGTTTCAGGACAAATTATGTGCAGAGACCATGTGTGACCACAGCCCCTTTGCATGGCTAAGGGAAAAGAAGAGCAGAACTCAGACCCCTCCTGCCTGCCCTCCCAGGCTCCCAACACCCCCTCCCTGGGGTGACATTTCCATGGTAACCCTGGGGGTGGTCTGCAGGCTGGCGGAGGGGGCTCGCACTCCCTAGGATATGGTGACAGCGTCCAATGGGAATGCTTTGAGTCACGGATCCCCAGCTCCCCATCACCTGTGTCTGTTTTGACGCTTCGCTTGCTCACTAATGGTTTATCTCTTCGGTTGTCGAGAGAGCCCTCGGCCTGCAGTGGGATGTGGGGTCAAGGAAATCACAGCAGGTGCTATTTGCCAGCA
The DNA here is from genome assembly GCF_053574225.1 of Canis aureus. Taxonomy (NCBI): domain Eukaryota; kingdom Metazoa; phylum Chordata; class Mammalia; order Carnivora; family Canidae; genus Canis; species Canis aureus. The sequence goes on from NC_135612.1 coordinate 60,928,006, forward strand.
GGCTGAAAATCTAGCTTGGGACTCCAGGAGGCTGGGAAGTGCAGGAGGACAGGTAATGGGGTGAACAACATCCCCCCAAACCATACCCGCCTAGAGCCTCAGAATGTGACCTTATTAGAAATAGGATGCTTGCCAATGTTATTAGTACAGGTCTGGAGGTGAGATCCTCCTGGGTCATCTAGGGGGGCTCTAAATCCAGAGACTGGTCCCCAGAGAGACAGAAGAGGAGACACAGAGAGAAAGCAGAGGGGTTGGGACGGAGGACAGGTGGACACCTGCAGCCCCGAGAGTTGGCAGAGGCAGGGAAGGACCGCCCCTCAAGCCCAGCCCCCCGGGGCTCCAATGGCAGGGAGGCCCTTGAGGAAGACTCCCAGCTCCCAGACTGGGAGAGCACACGTTCCTGTAGTCGTGAGCACCCAGTTTGTGGGAATCTGCTCGGGGCAGCCCCAGGAGAGCCATCCAGGACAATGGCTGTGTCCACGCCATGGGGACCCTCAGGCCAGGGAGCCCCTCGCCAGCTTCAGTAGAGGAGGCGGCGGTGAGCAGGGGCCCATCCTGCAGCAGGAATGACGCAGGCTGGTCCAGCCCCGCCTGGGCAGTCCTCCTGGGAGGTCCTCCTGGGTTTGCTTCCCGCGCCTCCTGCTCATCGGCCTGGGGCGTGGGCGTCGAGGAGGCCGCAGGAACCACTGCGTACGTTGGCATATTGCCATCGCCCTTTCAGAGGAGCTTAAGGCCTTACATGTTGGAGCATGGCAGCCTCACCACGGTCCCCCCCTGCTTCCTGACCTCCTGGGTGACACGGCGGTCATCTGGCCACACAGCGAGGGTGCGTGCCCCGGGCCGCAGCACACCCTACTTCCCTGGAGAGACACTTGTAAAAGGTGCCTCCCACATCCCTGTGTTTCACCCGCTCCTGCTTGTCAACCAGGGGCTCTCGGGCCCTGACTTCACAGCAGCCATGGCGGGGCGGGAGGCTCTTCCCTGCTCCCAGCCTCAGTTTACCAGTCAAGCAAGTCGGAAGGGAAACGACCACACGCCGGGTGCGGAGGAGGCCAAGAGTCTGAAGTTGAAGTGCATCTGGAACTCAGAGGTGCGCACGTGTTTGGTGCCTGCCCCCCAAACTCTGACACCCTCTGGCTCAAAGCTCAGCCATCCCGTCATCGTATGCCGTGTGTGGACTCACGAGAGCATGGCTGCAGTGAAGACATCACCCCGAGACGAGTCACACCCTCCTCGCCGCCCCAGAGGCCGCAGCCACGGACCCATGCTCATCTCCATGATGCTGTCACCCCCCAGAAGGTTGTGTAAGTGGCATCATGTGGGACGTGATTCCGCCACATGTCCCTGGGATCCAGGCTGCTGTGCTTTACCAAGAGTTTCTCCCTCTTTGTTGCAAGTGGTCTCCACACTTCGGATGGGATGGCCCTGGGGACTCGGGGGTGGCTCTGACCTCTCACCTCGCGCACTTGGCTGCTCCCAGTCAGGGCTATTATGGAAAAAGCTGCTATGAATGATTAACATATAGATTGCTGTGGGGACGCGGTCTTCGCTGCTCTGGGATGAATGCCCAGGACCTCCACAGGTGCATCATATGCTTATGTTTGGTTCAGTTTTTTACAGAAAGTGCCAGATCACGTCCTGGAGTGTCCGCACTGTTGTGTGTGTCCTGACAGCATCGTCACTGACACAGGCACGCACCCAGGACACCCATGATGGCTGGCCTTGCCGGCAGGGTCCAATATGATCATTCTTCCTTCTGTGCCCATTCTTGTATCTTCCCAACTTCACGGAATTTTATAATACATACTTTGGGATCAGAGAATCAGTTCCATAAAGATTATTTGATAAAGTGAGAAAATTCTCATGAAACCATGTTTTTATTTTTTTTTTAAGATTCTATTTTTTTATTCATGAGAGACACACAGAGAGAGAGAGAGAGAGAGGCAGAGACACAGGCAGAGGGAGAAGCAGGCTCCATGCAGGGAACCCAATGCAGGACTTGATCCCTGGACCCCGGGATTATGACCTGAGCTGAAAGCAGATGCTTGACCACTGAGCCCCCCAGATGCCCCACCATGTTCTTATTTTTAAGATTGTTTTAAAAGATTATTTATTTAGAGAGAGAATGTGTGCTCATGAGCAGGGGCAGGAGCAGAGGGAAGGGGAGACAGAGAGAGAATCTCAAGCAGACGCCCTGCTGAGCACAGAGCCAGACTCAGGGCCCAATCCCACGACCCTGACCTGAGCTGATATCAGGAGTCGGACACTTAAATGATTAAGTGATGGAGGTGCCCCAAAATCATTTTTTAAAGTGAAGATGCTGTAAGGTGTAGCAGTACCGTGAACACACCCACACTCTGGCACACTCACATGCATGCACATGCACCCACGCACTCCAGGACTCACAACCAGAGGACAATAACCCCATCATCCACAGGACTCCCCTGACTGCTGGGGTCGGGGTCAGGATTGGTCAGTTCCCCGGGTCACTGTAACAAATCACCGCAAACAGGGTGGCTGAAAACAGAGAAACTCATTCTCTCAGACTGGAGGCTGGAATCCAAACCGAGGTGGGGGTGGGGGTCCCTCCGGGGGCACCAGGGGAGGCTCCTTCCGGCCTCTCCCAGCTCCTAGGCATCCCTCCATCTGACCTCTGTGGTCATGCGGCCTCTGCCTCCTTCTCTGTGTGTCTTTTATAAGGACACTTGTCGTCGGGTTTAGGGCCCACCCAGGTAATCCAGGATGAGGGCACGTTGAGATCTTTAACTTAATCACACCTGCAAAGAAACATTTTCAAAATAAGTTCACCTCCACAAGTTCTGGTGGTCAGGAGGTGCACAAACCAATTAACCTACCTTGAGGGGATGACTTTAAAGAAATTTCTGTGTACTCTTTGCGACTTTCTGAATTATCCACAATGAGAATGTATAGCTTTTATAATTAGATGCAATCAACAATAATAATAGTGGGTTGCCTAAAAATAATAGTTATTTCTCCCACCTTGAAAGAGAGCCAGAAACAGGACAAGAGAGACGGTTGACAAGCAGGTTGACAGAGTGGGCTGGAGCCTCTCTAGTTGTGGGGAGGTGCCTGACCCTCCTCCCCCAACCCCCGTCCTGGCCCTGAGAGCCGGGGGCTGGGCTGGAGTCATGGTGTCATCATCACACAGGCATGTCCCCAGGGTGGGGGATGGGCCTGGGGGTCCTGTGGCCCAAAGAAGATGGGCACTGGGACGGAGTGGTGGGGCTTCTGGGGAGCAGCCGACAGGAGGCTGTGCTGCTGTTCACTGGACCCTGGGTGGGCAGCACGGCACAGACCCCTTGCCGGTCACTCTGGGCCTCACTGGTAAGATTGGCACTGTCACCTCCACTTTACGGGTGAGGAAATGGCATCTCAGGTGGATCATTTGCTCAAGGCTCACAGCTGGTGCATGATGGAGTGTGGCTCCGACGGGGCATGTGGTCTCCAGGACACCTTCCAACACTTGGAGACACTTGGCTGAATGTGGACTGGAAATGACATCTCTTTGGTGTCCTGGCTGTATGCAGTGGTGCTCACTCAGTGTTCCTGGACCCCGTCTCCCTGAGGGCAGAGCTCATGTCTACCTGCTTCTGTGTGACCAGCATTCAGTCCCAAGGACGTGGGACCCCTTGGGGCTTTGACTGAAAAGCTGGGACTGGGGGCAGGCCCCCAGAGGCCGGGTGGGGTGGTGGCGACCCTCTGAGTCCAGGAATCTGTGCTCCATGGTGCTGCTCCTCTGCTCTGTGATTCGGGCTTGTGTCACACTTGCCCTAGGCCTCAGTTTTCCCATCTATACGATAGAGGTGATGCTTCTCAGGCCCCGCAAGCTCTGCGACAGTGGTCTGTGGAGACAAATGGGAAAGTAAGTTTCCTTCCCCGAGGCTGGTTGGTGGCCCTGGCCTCCCGCCTTCCAGGAAGCAGGTCACTGCTGACCTCTGAGCATCCCAGGCCCCCGCCTGTGCCCAGCTGGAGGTGGCCAGTCCCCCTTCCGTCCTCTGGAAAGAATCCCAGGACCGCAACTCTGGGAAGAACTCTCAGCCTGGCCCTGGGAATGGCCCTGGGGACCAGGACTGTCTGCTGGAAAGACAGTGCCTGCAGTGTAGACACTGACACACACCCAGACAGTGCAACATTCGCACAATGCACACATACATGCACACAGGCATGCATGCACACTTATGCCTGGACTGCACATTCACATACACGTGCACACAGGTACTCACACCTGCATTGCACATGCATTATGTATGTACACACGAGTGCACACAGGTATGCATGCACACTCACATCTGTGTTGTACATGCATACACATGTGCACACGAGTATACACAGGTACACACACACTCATGCCTGCATTGCACATGCATACATACATGCACACAAATGCACACACACACATTGCTCTCAAGTAACTATTAACAGTTCTACCCTTCATACGTGTCTATGCAGAGAAAGGCAATCCTTAAAGGAAGAATCACCCAGAGACCCACCCGTGAAGTGCACATTTTGGAGAATTTCCTTCCAGACCTCGAGAGAAGAGACAGGCAGACATACATCCTTTCTAATTCTTTTTTTTAAAGATTTTATTTATTTATTCATGAGAAACATAAAGAGACAGAGACACAGGCAGAGGGAGAAGCAGGCTCCCTACGGGGAAGCCCAATGTGGGACTTGATCCTGGACCCCGGGATCATGCCCTGAGCCAAAGACAGATGCTCAACCACTGCACCACCCAGGAGTCCCATATCCTTTCTAATTCTTACAACAATGGCATCATACGGCCCTTCTGGGTGGTCACCTCTCTCCATTCTAGGAGGCACGTGGTCCCCTTTCATGTAGACCTGGGAGGAGCCCCGAGGGACGCTGCTTCCTCAGACAGCCCACCGGGCGGCAGCATGAAAGGCATCCTGATTGTTCCACATCCTGAAAGCACCATGGGAAATGTCCACGGCTTGACTCTTTCCTTGGGATTAGCACCTGGGAGCTGCGGGGCCAGTGGTGAGCAGCCTTTCTTTGCAGGAGAATCTGTCCCTGTCTGTCTGTGCAGCTCTCCCCACCCCCACCCTGAAAGGCGCCCAGCACAGGGGCACACCCCAAGCATGCTGCGTCCAGGGGTGTATGGGCAGGGATCTTTCCCTGAAGGCTCACTTGGTTTGGTTCAAGAGGCCACACGGCTCTCCTTGCACAATACCCCCTGCATATGGCTTTCCTTACACAGTGTCTGCCCCTAAACCACCATCGCCTTGTTTGAAGCATGTGTCTATACCCAGGTGTCAAGGGCTGTGCTGGGGAGCAGCCCCCTGAGGGCCACATTCATGGAAACGTCGGCTTAAAACACCATCCTTCCAGTGGACTCTGTGGCCGCAGATGAACACAGAACACGGCTCTGGGCACCTGGCAAAGTTGAGACCCTCCTGGGGGCACCCCTTCCAGGAACAGGTGCGCATGCCCAAGAGCAAGCACCAGAGGGAGGGCCAGGGAGGCTGGTATCGGGCCCTACCCTGCGCACTAACCAAGAAGGGACATTTCCCTGCCTGGGCTCCCCAAGGTGGAGCTGTGGGTGGAGGGCGGGACGTTGCACTGTGCCTGTAGGAACAGTGTCCAGTACAAGGAAGTTGTCCCACATGGAAGGAACAGTGTGGGGAGGGCCCCGAGGTGGGACCTGGCCTCCCAAAACCTTTGGGGGAGGGGGACGCCACAGAAATGGGGTGACAGAGGCTGACCGTGGTCACAGCCTGGGACCACTTAGTCCTGCGCTCTGAGCTGTGAGTCCTTAAAATCATGGCAAAATGCATATGACATAAAATTTACCCTTGAACCATTTTCAGGTGTGTGGTTCTGTGGCGTTTACAGTGCCACCGTGCCGCCATCACCAACAGCAACCCCAGAGCTGTTTCATTGTCCCAAACTACCGCTCTGTGCCCATGAGACACTAACTCCCCACCCCCGCCTCCCACCCGCTGACCCCACGAATCTGACCCCCCGAGGAAGCCCGTGCAGGTGGAGCCATGCAGTAGCCATCCTTCCGTGCCCAGCTTGCTTCGCCCAGCAGAACGTCCCCCAGGTTCATCCGCGTGGTGGCCCGTGTCAGAACGTCCTTCCTGTTTCAGGCTGCATGATGTCCCAGTGTGCGGATGGGCCACGCTGCATTCCGTCGTCCCTTGGGTTGCTTCCACGTTTTGGCTGCTGTGAGCATTTCCGTCTGAGGCTCTGCTTTCACTTCTTCGGGATGTTTACCCCAGAAGTGGAATTGCCGAAATGTACGGCAATCCTGTCCAAGGTTGTGAGGACGCGCCACACCGTCTCCCAGCAGCGGCAGCACCGTTGTGCGCTCCCAGCTCCCGCCCGCAGCGCGGGGTTCCGACCCCTCACGTCCTCACCGAGGCTTGTTCTCTGTTATTTATCTATTATAAATAGCAGCCATCCAAAGGGCCCAGGTGACATCTCATCATGGTTTCAATTTGCGCTTCCCGGAGGATGAGGGATGTGGAACATCGCTTCACGTGTCGTTGGCCATCTGTCTGTCTTCCTCGGAGACATTTCCACTCCGGTCCTCTGCTCACTTTAAAATTGTTTCTGGTTGTTGTTGAACTGTCAAGCTTTCCGTGCACTCTGGACATTGGCGCCTTGACAGACATACTCCGGGCAGGTGCTTCCTCGCGAGCTACGGTCGCCTCTCCGCTCAGCTGACTGTGCCTTGCACACGAGTTTTCATTTTGATGCAGGCCTGTGTCCTTGATGCCGTGTCTGACAAATCGTCACCAAATCTAACATCATGGAGCGTTTCCCTAATTGTTCTTCCAAAAGTGTTAGAGTCTTATCTTTAGACCTTTGATCCATTTTGAGCTAATGTTTGGGTATGGTGTGAGGTCTAGGCCCAACTCATTTCCTCGCATGAGGATGTAAGGACTTTTTTAAAAGGAAATTTAAAATATATATGCTGACTACAGAAGTCGTCGGTAAATATTTCTTGTACAGAAAACTGCTTAAAAAAAAAAAAGAACATTAAAATCACAAATCATCTCCCGAGAAGTGGAAACTTCAAACGTTACTTTTCAGAAACCATGTGCCTATGTGCAACACTGGATGCATAGCACGTGTGTCATTTCCAAATCTTCATCTTTCCCTGCGGTGTCTGGTGTGGGCTTCCATGCACCTCCTCAGCTCTGTGCCCTCCAGGCCCGTTCCTGCTCCCCAAGAGCCCACAGCGACTCCTGCACACCTCCCTCCACTCACCCGACTCCCTCCCTGCATCTTAACATAACCTGGAGGTTCAGGCTCAAGTGTGCAATTGGTTTACTCTTCTCCTAATTCTGCACCCGTCCCCCCTGCTGCCGCTCCTTTTTAGAGGAAAACTGCAGGAAAGTTTCTTCTCTCCACCCCTACACATTCCGTGGGCATCCTGTGGTCTCCGCCTACACTGCCTCACTGGGCAAGCTCCTCCAGTCCCATGGACTCCAACAGCACCTCTGCACCCAGGATTCCTGGTGGCACGCCTGCCCCAACATACCCTCCACCCTAGATCCACCTGCCACCTGCCTGACTCGGCCCCTCCACCTGGATGGCAACAGACTTCTGCAGCCAGACGCCTGAGCTTCGCACCGAGCCCCACGGAGCCCCACCGAGCCCCTCCTGCAGGGGTGTTCCTCTCTCTCTCAGGAACGGCTCCTCGAGGCTTCCAGCGCTCGGGCACAGAATCTCATGGTCAGCCTGGGCTCCCCACATTCTCCATCACCCATGGCTTCAGAGCAGATCCAGAGCCCACCACCTCGAGGCCACTTGCACCTGCCTGAGCCCTGTGTCACTGTGACCACTCTTAACTGGCCTCCTGGCCTCTGCCTCAACCTCTTCCATAGAAGCCGGATGGTGTCAGTCCCCTGCTCAGACCCCTCGGAGACTCTCAACTCCCTCACAGCCCTGAGACCCCTGTGACCCCACCACCTCCCTTCATTCATCTCATTCCAATAGCTCTCCCCTCACTTGCTGGGTTCTAGAGCACCCCAGACAGTGCTCTGCCTCAGGGTCTTTGCACATGCTCTTCCCACTGTCTGGAGCCCTCCTGTCCACACCCACAGGGCCCCTCTCTCCCTCACCTCCCTCGGGTCAGTGCTGAATGTCCCCTCCCGGTGAGGCCTTCCTGGCTGTCTCAACATCAGAGCAATTGCGGCACTGCCCCCCACCCCCCAACCCCACCCCACCCCGCCCCACCCCGCCCAGCTGGCTCATGTCCCCCAGCCCTGTCATACCGCCAGACACCTGTTATGCTCACCCATTTATTCCTTGCCCCACAGAGCAGGGACTTGGCTCTGTCCACCCACCCAAGGCCCACCACCGCCCACTGCAGCTCTGTGATGTTTATTCTTTGCTGAATGAATGAATTATAGATCTTTGCCCTTAGGAATAATGTTGACACTTGTTATTATTCTGTAAGCAATGCCTAATTACTTTGCCCGACTCCGTGATTCACCACCTTCGAACCTGCTGCCTGGCCTTCACGCCACAACCCCCCGATTGTTAAACAGATGATGTGAATCACCTCTGAGGCAACAGGAGTTCATCTCTACGTGGCCTTTCTAGGGGGGAGGAGACAGGGGAACATTTCCTGACCTCTCAAAGATTTAGAAACACCTGCGTGCTTCCTTCACACACTAAGAGACACTTGCTTGGGATGAAATTCTTGGGGGAGGCGATGCTTTTCCTTCAAAATTCCACAGTCGATGGGACACCTGGGTGGCTCAGATGGTTAAGCGCCCGACTCTTGATTTCAGCTCAGCTCACAATCTCAGGGTCACGAGATAGAGCCCTGCGTCAGGCACCACGCTGGCCGTGGAGTCTGCTTGAAATTCCCTCCCTTTGCCCCTCCCCACCCCTCTCTCTCTACTAAAAAATTTAAAAATTAACAAAATTCCACACATTGTCCCATTGCCTCCTGAGATTCAGAACCTCAGAGCCCCATATGTGGAGCCCCGGTCCAACCTCACAGAGCAGAGAATTATTTACCAACCAGCACAGGCCACGCTCGTGGCTGCTGGGCATCCACGCACACTCAAGCCTCTATATGACAACAAAGCCACTGTCTTCCCCCTGATGAGATGACACAAAGGGGAAAACGTGGAAACCATCAACAGAACGAAAGGCAGCCTACAGCGTGGGAGAAGAGATTTGCCAGCCGTTTACCTGATAGGACATTTATACCCAAAATATAAAAGGAACTCATACGACTCCCAAAAAATACAAACAAGTGACCGGCACACTGGCACATGAAAAGATGCTCGACATCATTATTCCCCAGGAAGTGCAAGTCAGAACCATGGTGAGCTCTTATGTCACAACTGTCAGAAGGGCTGGCATCAAAGACGAGACGCAACAGGTGCCTCCTGCACGGCTGGTGGGAGCACAAACCCCTGCAGCCCCCACTGAGCACAGGATGCGGGCTCCTCCGAGAGCTAAAAATAGAGCTACCCTGTGTTCCCTCTTCCGGGTATAGATCCAAGGGGAAGGCAGACAGGATACGGAGGAGTCGTCTGCTCCCCCACATTCACGGTGGCACCAGTCACAGCAGCCAACGCACAGAAACGGCCCAGGTGTCCATGGAGGGCTGAGTGGCTGACGACACGTGCGTGCAGAGGAAGGAGTGTCATTCAGCCACGAGAAAGAACAAAATCCTGCCGCTTGCAACACCACGAAGGGGCCTGGATGGAGTCACGGTGCATAAAGATTCCTCACTCACGCGTGGAATCTAAAAACCCGGAGCTCATGGAAAGAGAGTCCAGAGCAGAGGCTGCCCAGGCTGGAAGGGGGTGTGTGGGGAGATGCCGGTCCAAGAGCGGGAACCTTGGTGCAGAGCTGGATGCACCCTGGGGCCCCAAAGCACAGCACGGTGGCTGAGATGACCACAGGGTCCTACACTTGTAGGTGGCAGAGAGCGAATCTGAGTGTCCTCGCCACACACACACACACACACAGGAAAGGAGCAGCAACTGTGTCACGAGGGAGGCGGACTCCCCCTCGCTCCTTCTGCTCACCCTCATCTCTGCGACAGCCACTCATTCCTCCAGGAGTGAGGCGACCACACAGACCCCCCACCCTGGGCTTCGGTCTCACTTTGTCCTGAGGCCTCAGGGGAGACAGGGAGACAGGGCATCAGCTCTCAGGCCTCCAGACACTTCCTTCCAGTGAGCGTCAGCAAAATAAGCCTTCAGGTTCACAGTGGGGCCAGTTCTCGGTTCCGGCTGCAGTGGAAAAACACAGGAGAAGATGGACACGTCCATTCCATCTTCTGGGGGCAGAGACGGGGTGGGGGGTAGCCTTGCACAGGCCCACTGGCAGGGGTGCAGAAGGGGACATGCCTCCAGGGTGAGGTCACCGAGCTGGCTGTAGCCCAGGGCAGCGGTGGGAACCCTGCGTCTGCCCAAAGCCAGGGCTGGGCCAGGGGTGACACTGCCAGGCCTCCCTGGGGCAGGGAACCGCGGCGGCTAGTGGCTGAACCTTCCTGCCCGCGGCGCAGGATAATTACAGGGTCCCGGCCGCATGCAGGGGCGGGGGTGGGGGAGCATGCCGCGGGCCCCTTGGTGCCTGTGCTGCATGTGTGATTTGTCTGGAGGGGTTTCCGTGGAACACAGCCACACGGGAGCAGTGAAGGCTTAAGGGGCCTCTTACCGGCCACCCCAAGGGCCGCAGAGGCGCTGTGTCCACTGTGGACACGATCCTATCCTGGCTCTGGCCTTGCCGTCCCCTACCTGCAGCCAGTGCCGACCTCATGGACGCACAGCTTGCTCGCCAACCCCACAGTGGCCCCATTGCACTTAGAATCAAATCAGAGCTCCCACCAGGGCCTGGCATCCTTGATCCGAGCCCCCCGTCTACACTCCAGCCACAGAGTCACCTCTGGCTGTTCCCTCCTGGCCCATCCATCTGCCCCTTGCAGGGGTGGGACACTGGAACTACACCAAGTGCTGGTGGGTGGGGCAGTCCTCTGCCTGGGCCTGGGAAGGGAATCCCACTCTGGACCTGTATCCTGTCCGGGGCAGCACCTCCGTCTGCCTCTGTAAGCCTTGAATGCAGAGCCGATAATGAGTGGGCCTCCTCCGTGGTGGCCGCAGTCGCAGAAAGGCTGGACTCTTCCTGGATCCCTACGTCCTTCCTGGGCTGGCTTCCAGTCTGACCTCAGGCTCTCAGAAGGGGCTCAGTGCGCCTCACCCTGTCTTGGTCTGGTTCCCCTCAAGCAGACCGAGTCTGACTCTGGTCATTGTGCCATGGATCTGTAGGCAGGGTGTTCTTGGGACCTGCCCAGAGAGGAATTTAGAGGTAAAGGGACAACGTGTCTGCAACTCACCCTTGACGGTCCAGAAGAAAATGTGTGTGATGGAGAGAGGCAGAAGCTTTTGGGGAATCAGGAGCAGGTGTATGGTATTCTTTGAATTATTCTTGCAACTTTTCTTGAAGTCTATAATAATCTCAAAATAAGAATCCCATAAACATGGAAGAAGGTGGCATTGCTGGGGAGAAATGCAGTGGGAGGAGGGCCTTGGCTAGGAGCTGGGGACCCTCGCTTTGTGGTTGGGTTGGGGGGAAGCGGCAGTGCAGGTGCACAGCAGGGCCAGGGTGTGGAGTGATCCAAGGACAGTGCCAAGCTGTGCAAAGCTGGTGGGAAGTCAGATGTAGAGAATGTTTGCAGGGGGGTGTCAGGCAGGATTGGTGTCTAAAAGGAAAATTCTAGGGATGCCTGGGTGGCTCAGTGGTTGAGCATCTGCCTTTAGCTCAGGGCATGGTCTCAGAGTCCTGGGATCAAGTGCCGCATTGGGCTCCCTGCATGGAGCCTGCTTCTCCCTCTGCCTGTGTCTCTGCCTCTCTCTGTGTCTTTCATGAATAAATAAATAAAATATTTTTTAAAAATGAAAGGAAAGTTCTAGCACAGCAAGGAAAGCTGGAGGTATAATGAGGTCACCTTCGGCGTGAGTCCCTGTGTCGTGAATGAGAGGGCGGCAGGGTCGTCTCCTGAGAGAGCAGAGTCCAGGGGATGAGCACACTGGGGTGATGCAGCAGGGCGACCATCCCGGGGTAGTCCTCAGCCCACAGCCATGGGGTGAGACAGCAAGGGGTTGTGTTTACCAAATGACCATGACAGAGGCAGACAGACAAAGAAATGGGAGAAGAGGAGCTTAATTGCAAAGACTTCTTGATCGCTAGGATCTGAGCTGCCTGCAGAAGGGTGGGCAGAGTGGGTGAGGACTGCCACCCAGAAAGTCGAGTCAGTATCAGGACTGGGGCAGAGGGATGTGTGAGCAGGCTGGTGGAGGGTTGGAGCACAAACCCGCCTGGGGAGAGGGTAGGTCGCCGAGACCATTCATTCAAGGGGAAGAGGACAGGCCCTTTGGCAGGTGGTGCTGGGACAACGGGACATCCCAGTGCAGGTGAGTACAGCCAGATCCCTCCCTCACGCCACACACAGAAATCCCCCAGAAGGGGCCGCAGATCCCAAGGGAGGCACTGAAGTCATAAAGCTCCTAGAGGAAAACACCCACCCCGCCCGACAACCAGGCGTCAGCCATGCCCAGGCCTCCCACCGGCCTCTCGCCTGCAGCCCCACGCTCCCAGTTCCAGGTGGCCGGCGAGGCCAGGCTCTGGGCTCCAGGCACACACAGTGCTGGGGAGGGGCCGCCCGGGGAGGGGGAACCACACAGCCTCCAGGTGGGACAAACCAGAGTTTCATCCCTAGCCCTGGGCCTTGGGGGAGCTGCTCCCTGCTCTGAGCCTCAGGTCCTCCTGTAAAGTGGAGACCTTGTGTAGGCACTCGGCTGAGTGCTCCCCATCTATGTTTACTGTTGGGTAAACATACTCTGAGTGGGCACAGCTTCTGCACGACAATCTCAGTTGCAGGTAACCACAGGAAACCCAACTCTGCTGATTTCAATGTCATAGGACTTTACTGGCTCAGTTGACTGAGAACAGAGTGCAGCTTCAGGCATGGCATGATCCAGGCTCCCGACCTGCTTGTCTTCTCTCTTTCTCTCAGTTCCACTTCTCATGAGTTTTCATTCCAAGGCAGACATTCCCCTCGAGGTCATCAGATGCCACTGGTCTGATTCTCCCAACCAAGGAAAGAAAAAGACCAGAATCAAGGAAAGTAGGCTCCTCCCCACAGCTCCATCAACCAGCTCCTTGAGAGGAATTGACTCTCAATGGTAAGAGGGCCCACCCCTGAATCAATCACTGTGGAATGGGGTGGGACATGCCAATGGGTTGGGCCAATCGGGGCTTACCCTCAAATGGGACTGAGTTTCAGGAAACTCAGAAACTTGGTGCCTGTCCATTGGAAAAATGGGGAGTTCTAGAAAGACACCAGATCTGCATCCAGAGCCTGACACCAGGGCAGGGTGGGCACTGGGGGGTCTGCCCATGGTCAAGGCTGAGAAGCCAGGTTGCTGTGAGGAGCCCAGCCAGCAAGGGCACCATGGGGTGTGGGGTGCTCTGAACAGAGGAGAGGTTGGCGCAACAACGCAGGCAGGGCTGCCCTGGCAGGTGTGTGAGAGGGGTCCCATCCCTGGACGTGAGCAAGCCCACTGGGACGACACTTGGTCGGCCTCCAGTGCTGGCTCTCTGAGACCACATGACCCCAGCCCCCAACTGGACACCTTCCATAGTCCAGCCCACGCCACCCCCCAAAGCAGGGCCCACTGTGTGACCTTGGGCGAGTCACTTAACTTTTCTGAACCTCTTCCCTGTGACATGGGAATGGTAGGAGACCCTCCACAGGGACATATGGGAACATGGTAGATGCCCAGAAATGGTTGGTCCTAGGACCACTGGGGTGGAGGTGTCCTGGAGGGTGCCTATGTCCCGCCCCAGGGTGAAAGTTTTGAGGGGTGCCCCACATGGGCATCAGCACCCTCCTTGCCCTCGGATCTGAGGCACAGCAGGCCCTGGGACCCTGAGGACAAAGCCCAGGGGACAGGAAGAGCAGCTTGGCCCAGGGACAAGGGGAAGGGGACTCCAGACCCCTGTCCATCCTTCCTGACAAGGTGGCCCAGGCCTTGGGGAGCCAGAGTGACCGTTTCAGAGCAGGGCCCGGCCTCCCCAGCTCCTACGAGGACGGGAAGGGCCTCAGGGGCTGGAGGGCTGGCAGCTCCTCTGAGGGCGGCGGAGGCCAGCAGCCTCCAGGACAGCTGCACGGGCCGCCAGCTGAGTGGGTGGGGCTGGCCGTCCTGAGAAGGAGCAGACAGGACGCACCCTCCCAGGAGAGGGGTCACGTCCAGCTCCTCCGTCGGGCCGGTCCGGGGCGGGGCAGTTTCCAAGAAGAGCCCAGGCTGCAGGCGGTCAAAGCTGAGGCCTGTTGTCTTAGGAGGAGACCAAGCCCTGCTGTCCGGGCAGGCTGAGCTCACCATCATTTCAGTGGGCCAGACCCCTCCCCTGCCCGTCTTGCTCAGCTCTCGTGACTGAGCCTCTGCGTCAGCTAGTCCCAAACCAGCTTTTGCACAAGAGGCCCAAGCCCCACTGCCTGGGTTCTAATCCTGATTCTGTGGCTCGTTGCTGTGTGACCTTGGGCAAGTCACGGAACCTCTCTGTGCCCAGCTCTCTTAAAGGGTGAAATGAGCATATCAGTAGTAGCAGCTCCGTTGGAGATTTGGGTGAGGGTTTGGGTGAGGCTGCTACATGGAACTCGGTCAAGGGGCCCTGTCCGTGAGCCCGGCTGTCTTAGCAAACCACCTGCCCTTCCTGGGCCTCGGTTCTCCTTCTGTAAAATGAGTATGAGCAGAAGTGTAGTGCTGAGAAGTGCATGGATTTTGGGGTCAGACCCACCTGGTTTCTAGACCCAAGTCCATCATCCAGGGGCTTAGTGGCCTTGGGAAAGCCACTTGAACTCTCTGAGCTGAGTTTTCTGCACCTAAGTAACAGGTATAACTGGCACCCCCTGTGGCACTGTTCCCAGAATTTAAGGAAACGCCTGAGAGAGAGCAGAGCCGGGGGCAGCCGACCAGCCTGACAGCAGTGGGGTCCCTCCCCCTCTCCAGGCCTCGCCCCACCCTTGCCGGGGCATTGCCCCCCATGCCCTCGGGGTTACCAGACACCCACTCACCCGCACCCCGTGCCCCATGTTTCTTTTTTTTAAATAATAAATTTATTTTTTATTGGTGTTCAATTTGCCAACATACAGAATAACACCCAGTGCTTATCCCGTCAAGTGCCCCCTCAGTGCCCGTCACCCATTCACCCCCACCCCCCGCCCTCCTCCCCTTCCACCACCCCTAGTTCGTTTCCCAGAGTTAGGAGTCTTCATGTTCTGTCTCCCTTTCTGATATTTCCTACCCATTTCTTCTCCCTTCCCTTCTATTCCCTTTCACTATTATTTGTATTTGTTTTCTGTGCTGTGTCACAAATTATCATAAACCCACTGGCTTAAAACAACACCCACTGAGCATCTCATGTCTCTGGGCCGAGGTGGCACATTCTGGCTGGTCCTCATGCAGGGTCTCATGGGGTGTTGGCCAACAGCTCCCCTGACAGGAGGCTCAGCCAGGGGGTATCTTCAGGTCCTTCGGGGCATTGGCAGAACTCACTTCCTTGTGGGTATAGGACTGAGGTTCCCATTTCCTGGCTGGCTGTCAGCTGCGGGATGCTCAGCTCCAAGACATCGCCCCAGGTCCTGGCCCTGTGGCCCCCTCGAGGCCCCCCACACATCCATGCTCTCTCCACACTTCAAGGAGGAAGGGCTCAGTCCCTATTAAGGGCTCTCCTGATTAGGTCAGGCCCACCCACACTCAAGAGGAAGGGAATTATACAGAGTGTGCATACCGGGGGGTGGGGTAGGAATTTGGGGGGAACATCCTAGCATCCGGCCCACCTCCTCCTTTGGCCCTTGGGAGCCCCAGGAGGAAGCCTTCTCACTTCTGGTAGATAGCAAACTGGAGCCCCTGGTCACACAGCAAATGCCTAGAGAAGAAACAACCGGGCACCAGCCCCAGATGCGTACAGCCTTCTTTTGTAGACGAGGGGACTGATGTATCCTCTACAGCCTTCTGGGTCTAAGCAGAGTCCAAAGACGAGAATTACAGGAGCAGAATTTATCTCAAAGGAAGAACATTCTAGCAACTGAAGGCACTGCTTTGATGGGTAGTGAGCTCCCCATCATCAGAGGTGTCTGAGCAGAGGCTGGCTGGCCCTGTCGGGATGCCCACGAGCTGGTGCCAGTCACCATGCAGCTTCTTCCAGTCAGTCTCTGAGACCTACCTTCCTGCCAGTGGGGACCGTCGTCCTGCTGGAAAAGGAGCCCAGCAGGTGATCAGAGCTGGACTGGACGCCGCTCCCGACTCCACTGCCTCCGTGACGGGGTCAGGGGTGGATGTGACAACCACCGACTGGAGCCAAGAAGATACACTGAGCCTTTCACCGGGCTGCTGGGGAAAGCCCCCCACCCCCACCCCAGAGGAGGGCGCCTGGTCCTGCATCAACCAGCACCACGGGAGCACAGTCTACACGGGCCGCAGGACATCAGGAGCCCCTAGATCAGGCCAGCCCTGATGCCTGATCATAAACCCCCGTCTAGCTGTCAGAGCACCTGTCGAATGGCACTCACAGGAAGGTCTCCCATCCCCCCGGGTGCTGGAGCAGCCCCTGCCAAGCCCCCAAGCATCCTTCTGTCCCAGCATCATCCACACGTCAGGGCACAGCTGCCCTGACAGCACAGCGCATGGCTGAGGGCATGTGCTCTGGAGCCAGACAGCCTGGGTCCGGATCTTGGCCCTGCTCAGGCCGGCTGTGTGACCTTGAACACGTTACTCCACCTCTCTGTGCCTTGGCTGCCGCACCCACCAAACAGGACCATGATGGCACTGATGTCTCAGGGTTCCCGAAAGCAGTACCAGGTGCTGGCCGCTGTGGCTCTCGCTCCCTCTCCCCGTTGAGGCCGGGGCCCCGCGTGGGACAGCTGGAAGAAGAAAGCCAGGCAGGGGTCAGGAGGGAAGTGTCTCTCCCAGAGGACCCACTGCCTGCAAGTGCGGTGAGTGACAAGGGGAGGGGGCTGCAGACAGATGTGACCACGTCACTGCCCCCTCGCCACCCCACCCTCTGAGTCACCCACTGATGTGAGCTGCTGAGTCTTATCGCAGGCCGAGGTGTGGCCAGGGATGGTCCTCGAGGTCCCCAAGTGACATAACCATGACCTCATCCGATGTGAAGCCTGGGCCTGGACAAGGGTCAGGTGACAAGGTAAAGCCTGTCCGGAGTTTGGATGGCTCGGCCCGAGAACCAGGGCCCAGTGCCGCCGTCCACCTCTACACAGAGGTAGAGGTGAGGGACGCGGGTGCCCCAGGGGGAGGCCGACCCCCACCTAGCCCAGGTCCAGCCTCGATGCACTCAATTCCATTCCGATCCGTGTAGATAACTCTGTCCGACGCCCAGCGTGCACCAGCCCTGGGGAAATGAGACACTGTCCCCTCTGGGCCCGGGGCTGCCATCTGGAGCCAGCTCAGGCATGACCTAGATGGTGGTCATATCATAACCCGGAGCAAGGTCACTGTTCACAGCCAGAGCCGCCCCTCAACGGGCGCAAGGCCCAGAGTCACTTGGAGAGCATCTCCTCTGCCAGAGGATGTTGGGGTGTCCCCCAGAAGGCACTTGCCATAAGCGCACACATAAGGCAGAGGGCGGGCCAGGGGCACCTGCCACCAGCTGCTCTGGGCTGGCCTGTGATGCCCAAGCTCCCCGGCGGGTGCTGACCCACCTCAGTCTTTGGGCTCCATCTGTTAGAGGGTCCCATGGTGGCATCTGGGGCCTTCGGTATATGGTTCCCCACAGATCCTCTCCCTTCTTCTAGAACCTTCTTGCCCTGCTGTGCTGTGTGCCCCATGTCACATGGGCTGACCCCAGCCCATTTGTTCATGGAGTTCTTCGCCTGTGGTCGTGGGTCACCCGGGGAGGCCAGGTGTGCAGCGGGCGTGCTCATGAGTGAGTGGGTGGGGAGACTCTCACCAACTTCGGCATCTGAGCCCCTGCTCCCGAGGAGCTTCCGGGACTTTCTGCCAAGCTCGAGCACTACCACCGAAGCAGCTGCTTCCCTGCCCCCTGCCCCCCCAGAAAGTCCAAGTCACACCTGCTGACCACTGGAGCTTCTTGTGGAAGCCTGGGCCCTCTTACCCCTGGTCCCCACCAAGGAATATCTTATGGGGAGCCATCTAGGACGCGCTGTGGAGGGTGCTGTCAGGACACCGGCTGCATCTTCTTTCTGAGGCCCCCTGGGGAAGCCTCCCCTCCTCTCAGTGGTGAGAAAAGCCAGGCTGCTGTGGAGCAATGGGCTCATTGCTCAACGTCTCATCATATGGACGTCAATGTTTCCCTATTTGCCCTCAGTACTGGGAAGCCCAGAGCCACATTTACAGACAAGCACTAAAAAATATCATCTCATGGTAGGAATTCATCTATCAACCTCACCTCTGGCTTTCCATTATTTTTCTACACCCCCCCCCTTTTTTTTGCTTTGCTCTGTTTCTCTCTTCTCCTTTTTATCTGTTCTGTTTGTAAAGAGTCTTAAACACGGTGGGGGCAGGTACGGGGAGTAAATATACATGAATGAATGATACATTTACCCAGACAAAATCGCCCCCCAGCACTTGCGGGACATGTCCTAGTGGCCGGTGAGAGTGTAGCAGGGAGGCCTGGCAGGGTGCCCGGGCATGCCCCAGAGCCCAGGCCAGAAGCCCCGGCTGAGGGTGACGAGCCTCCCGTCCCCCGACCCCCATAGGTCCTGATGGCAGCAGGACCCCCTTCCCACCGCTCCTCAACGTGCCCCCTCTTCCAAGGCACAGGCACCTACAGAAGGGCAGGGCTCTGGGACAGACTCAGATCCTGGGCAAAGAGGCGCGGGGACGCTGCTGGGGGTGTGCTGGTCTGTGGAGCCTGCGGAAGCAGGAAGGAGCGGCAGCAGCAGGGCAGCAGGGGGTGCTGCTCCCGCCGTGTCCCCCCCCCCCGCCCCCCCAGGTTGCCCCTGACATCTCTGAAATGCACTCCCTGTTGGCCTGCCCAGCACTCTGGGCTCCGGCCAGCCCGCGCTCTCCGCAGCCTCAGGAGCCCAGCCCGCCCACGGCAGCGGGGAACCAGACGACCCCAGGGACCACACCCCTGCGTCCAAGTGCGGCAGAGAAGCTTGTATGCGTCCTTTTGCTCTGGGCCTGTTTCCCCGTCTGCACAAGGCATAGATAGAGATCCCCTGTGGAAGCGGCTGTAAAGGTCACAGGTGGCCATTGGGGGCAGTGTGGCCTCCGGGGAAGAGCCTGGACCTGACTGGCGGAAGGGCCCAAGCCAGCGGAGTCCCAGCCTGCCACAAGCTGTGACCTCGAGCCTCCCCTAAGGAACATAATCCCCGCCTCCTAGGCGCCCTGAACACTGAGCCAAATGCTGTATGTGGGGCAGCATCGCGGGGCCCCAGGAGCCACATTTGCTGTCACTCGAAAGCTACAGAGGGTTGCTGCACAGCTCTCCTCTGCAGCGGCAGCCACCCCGCCTTCAGGGTGCAGATGGGGAACCTCTCTGAGACTCAGTTTCCCCATCTGTAGACAAAAGGGTGAGATGAAATGAGCTCTTGGCCCTCCCTCCCTGAGGTCTCTGCTCCCTGGACCCTGCGGAATGCAGGCACACGAACACACTGCCCCGAGACATGGGCGTCTGCGGTGGGACGTGGGCCCCCAGAGGGTGCACTCTGGGTCGTGATGCCCCCATCACGAGGGTCAGCCTTCTACCCCTGAGGTGTGAGTCCACCCTGCAGGACATGCAAACCAGGAGACCGACCAGGGATGGGGACAGCCCAGCCCAGTCTAGCCCTGGGGCCCCCAACCCCTGGAATGCTCCACATCTTAGACAAAACACATTCCCAGTTTTTCTGAGGTAGAAATATATGTCGTATTGTTCTTTTAGAAGGGAAAGCCCAACCTCCCTTCACAGCCCACTGCCTTGTGGTCCTTCACATGTTCATGGCCACTGTCTCTCCCAGATTCCATGGATGCTCATGTCCAGGGTCCCCCAGAATCTTGGCCCTGCGTCCTTCTCAGTCGGAGCCACTTTCTCCAACATACCTGTCTGGCATGGCCACCCCCCTTCTGATCCATCAGTAGTGCCCAGTCCTCCCAGGACCCCAGGGCCTCAGGGATGGGACCCACCCTCTTCTCCCTGCTGCCTCTCCCAGCTGCGGGTGGAAGTTCCTGAACTGGGTGTCCATAACCTGCATGGGAACAAGCATCCTTATTTTCACCAACGCCTCCCCCGAAGGGCAGTGTTTCCTTCAGTGGGGAAGTGGGCTCAAGAGAAGTCACGGGCATTTCCACGCCCTGCTGGCTGCTGCAGGCACCCCAAGTACCCTTCTGCTCAGCTGCTTGGAAATCTTGGCTGATGACCCTGCCACTGGCCAGATGATGTTATTTAACACACTCACAAAGAAGCCTGTGTATAGATCACAGACACGGATTTGTTTTTCTATAGACTTAATACCTGTATTCCAGTAGCACTGTATACGCTGTGCAGTTTGTTTCATGCATTTTTAAAAAGCATCATTCTGCAAGCCAGCCTTCCCTGACTTCACCAGGTGGCCAGAGGGGCTCACCACACAAACAGGACAAGGATCTCCAGTCCCAGGGTTTGCACACGTGTGTTTTCTCCTGCCCAATGAGTCACCACTCTGATTTATTTTTGCTTCCAGAGCCTCTGACCAGGTGGTGACCAGCTCCTGGTGTGTCCTCTCCCAGGCCCCAGTCCCTTTG
This sequence comes from Canis aureus, assembly GCF_053574225.1. Taxonomy (NCBI): domain Eukaryota; kingdom Metazoa; phylum Chordata; class Mammalia; order Carnivora; family Canidae; genus Canis; species Canis aureus. The sequence goes on from NC_135612.1 coordinate 60,948,771, forward strand.
CTGCATAGCCCATCTCCTCTGTGGGGTCCTCCCAGCAATCCTGTGAGGGAGCAAAGTGGCTCTTCATTGCCCTTCTGTGCAGGGGAAACTGAGTCACAGAGTTGTAGATGACTCCCAGGGTCCCTAGGGACTGGGACCCCCAGGGGGACAGAACTGTGTCAGACACCTCAGACAGACCATCACACCTCCAAGCTATAAAGACAGAGGAGGGAATTCCGGTCATAGGCAGGTGCTTCCTGAAGGTCTGTCTCCAGTAGAGGTGGGGATCCCGGTGTGGGTTCCTTTTGAATCCTGGGCTGGGGAAGGGCAGCTAGGGCAGCTCACTGGGGAGGAGGAGTAGGGGTATGTGATGGGAAGGAGTGGGAGGGTGTGATGGGGAGGAGGAGCAGGGGGGATGTGCTGGGGAGGAGGAGCAGGGGTATGTGATGGGGAGAAGGAGGAGCAGGGGTATGTGATAGGGAGGAGGAGGAGGGGTATGTGATGGGGAGGAGGAGCAGGGGGGAATGTGCTGGGGAGGAGGAGGGGATGTGATGGGTAGGAGGAGTGGCAGGGTGTGCTGGGGAGGAGGAGCGGGAGGGTGTGCTGGGGAGGAAGAGCAGGGGGATGTGCCGGGGAGGAGGAGCAGGGGGATGCGCTGGGGAGGAGGAGCAGCAGGGTGTGCTGGGGAGGAGGAACAGGGGGATGCACCGGGGAGGAGGAGCGGCAGGGTGCGCTGGGGAGGAGGAGCAGGGGGATGCGCTGGGGAGGAGGAGCAGCAGGGTGTGCTGGGGAGGAGGAACAGGGGGATGCGCCGGGGAGGAGGAACGGCAGGGTGCGCTGGGGAGGAGAAGCAGGGGGATGCGCTGGGGAGGAGGAGCGGCAGGGTGTGCTGGGGAGGAGCAGGGAGATGCGCTGGGGAGGAGGAGCAGGGGGATGCGCTGGGGAGGAGGAGCGGCAGGGTGCGCTGGGGAGGAGGAGCAGGGGGATGCGCCGCGGAGGAGGAGCAGGATCCCCGTCCGGGATCCCCGCGCCGTCTCCCAGCCCAGGCAAGCCGGCAGGCCGGTCGGCGGCGCGGCTCGGGCTGGGTCCCGCCGGAAGGCCGGGCGGGCGGGGGGGCGGGCGGCAGCGGGGGCGGGGCTGGCTGCGGGGCCGGGCCGCCCCTTCCAGGGAGGGCGGGCCGCGCGCGCCTTTAAGTGCGGCGGGGCCCAGGCGCGCCGAGCGTCGGCCCAGGAGGAGCGGGCGCCTCTCGGCTCCGAGCCCGAGCGCGGCATGCCCCCGCGGCCCCGCGGCCCGCCCGCCTGAGCCACCGGCGCATGTGGCCGCGCGCCCAGCCCCGTGCCCTGCGCAGGCGGCCGCCGCCCGGCCCCCGCCCGGCCTCGGCGTCCCCGCGGCTCCCCCGCCGGCCCCCCGCGCCGCCGCCCGCCGCCCGCCCCGCCGCCCTCCCCGCCGCTATGCCGGCGCGCGCGCTGCTGCTGGCCGCGCTGGCCGCCCTGGCGCTGGCCCGAGAGCCCCCGGCCGCGCCGTGCCCCGCGCGCTGCGACGTGTCCCGGTGCCCGAGCCCACGCTGCCCCGGCGGCTACGTGCCCGACCTGTGCAACTGCTGCCTGGTGTGCGCGGCCGGCGAGGGGGAGCCGTGCGGCCGGCCGCTGGACTCGCCCTGCGGGGAGAGCCTGGAGTGCGCGCGGGGCGTGTGCCGCTGCCGCTGGGCGCACGCCGTGTGCGGCACCGACGGGCACACCTACGCCAACGTGTGTGCGCTGCAGGCGGCCAGCCGGCGCGCGCTGGAGCTCTCGGGGACGCCGGTGCGCCAGCTGCAGAAGGGCGCCTGCCCATCGGGTAAGCGCTCGGCCTGGGGAGGGAAGGCACCTCCCGCGACGTGGGGGCGCAGGGCCGGAGAGGGGCTTCCAAGGCCACGCTGGCCGGGCAGGTGGGCAGGCCTCTTAGAAGTCATCTAACCGGACCCCTGGTCTTCTGGGTGGGGAAACTGAGGCGCAAAGCCACGGAAGTAGTTCAAGGTGAAACGGGCCCACTAGCTCTTCGCTTCTCTATCTGGCCTCACCAAAGCATACCTGTCTCGTGTATCATTCTGCTGCTCCTGTATTTCGGCTCTGCCCGGGTGCAATCTTTCCTGGCCATAAAACTCACCCAGAACGGATGTTCTCTTGAGTGAAACCCAGGTTTCTTTCTTCTTAGCTGCACTTAGAGTGCATGTCTCCAGAGGGCTGTTTGGGAATGGTGAGCAAGCATGTGGGGTCTCTGCGGGCATGGGGCCTCCTGGGACAGGCTGCTGAGACAGGGAATTCCTTTGTCCCTCCAAACCCTAGGACAGCCTCCCCGCAACCAGAGCTGGCCCAGGACTGCTTCTTGCCACACAACTTGACCCTGTGCATGGAAGAAAATGCTAGGAAACCCTGCCACCCCTTTATCTGTTTAGGGTGCTTCTTAGGAAGGCAGCCTCGGGCATCGGTTCAGTAGGTGCTTGCAGTCACCATGTGCTGGGCGCTGAGCCCCAATTTCACAGAGACGAGTCAAGCCCTGCGTGTGCCCTCAGTTTACAGCCGCTGGGGGGAGACGCTGACCACCAAGCCAGGCTTGGCGGGCCCCGGGAGCACCAAGGAGCATAACTGCCTGGGCTGCTGGGAAGCCTTTGGGGATGAGGAGTCTCAACGGAGGAGGGAGGACAAGTCTTCTAGGTAGTGGTCAGGAATGGTTCTCTGGGAAGAGCAGATGGCAGGAGCCACCACATGGAGGCCCAACTGCATAGGATGAGCTGCACCGGCGAGAGCACGTAGCCGGGAGCAGCTGGCGTGTAGTGGGATGTGGGTGTATATGTGTGTGTGACACCCAGGACTGGGTGGGCTGGCAGGCATGGGTCACAAGTGGCCATAAGTGTCTGGCCAATGGCTTAGACTTCATCCTGCAGGCCAGACTTCCCAGGTTGCATCTGGTATTCTGAAAATAAGTATCTCATGGCCCAAAAAGCTTAGGAAAATAAACAGTGTCCATGCAGTGGTGATTCACACTACCTTTGAGTCTATCAGACATTCTGAGAAACCTGCAGAGAGAGAGAGGAAAAAAAAAAAAAAACCCACACAAAATCATAAATCCCAGGATTTTCCAAGAGAATTTCAGCAGAGACCTCTTCTTTCCTGGCAAAACATGTATGACCTCCTCCCTGGCACCTCGGGGTTCTGGGGAGCCCAGTCTGGGAAGACCATGTAGGATTCGATATGATTATTTAGGGGAGCCAGTGAAGGGCTTTAAGGGAGGGGAGGGTGATTCGGTCAGGCTTGTTTAGGTTGTGCCCAGAAGAGCGAGGGATGAGAGCACAGTGCCACACGGATTCTTGGACATGGACATTGGCATTGACGGGCCCTCCGCAAGCCATGCCAATGGCCCCCAGAGACAGCGGGCTGGGGTGACGCTGGCACCCGCCCATTATATTTTGGCTATGTCCATGGGGGCCCCCCAATCCTGACTCTGCCACGTGGGGGACACTATTAGACTAAGGCTCCAGGGTCCGGGGCAGTCCAAGCATTTTGAAACCCTCATTTCTTGACTGAGGGAGTCCACGTTCGGTACCTTCCCTGTGTGTCCAGCTGGCCCTGGGCCTGTGACAAGGGCACTGTGATGGGCCACACCCTGCCTATGCCCTGGAGAGACTCCACAGTTGGTCAGGGAGACAAGTGGGGGGGGAGAAGAGGGGAGGAGCCTGACAGACAGGTGCAGAGGGCACTCAGCAGGCAGGCGGGGGCTGCAGCGTGGGGGTCCCGGGCTAGGGCTTCAACGAGCTGCTGACCCGGTTTCCTCTTCTGTAACAAGCGTGGGGCTGACAGTAGCAGCTGCCGGGAGAACCGTGGCAGGGATTGATGGGCCAGGGCGTGCGGGCACGTGGCCCCCTGAGCCGTCGGTAGACCATGTATTAGTTCACGGGTTGCTGTCCCCGTGAGGACCACTGGCACCACTTCTGTTTTATCTGGCCAGGTCAGCCTCGGTGCTGAGCTGCGGAAGGTGAGCCGGAGCTCTCCCGGCAAAGGATGGGGTGGTCAGGAGGGACGGGGGCAAAGCAGAGGCTGGAGGAGCAGCCTCGCAGGCACAGGATCCCAGAGCCCAAGGGGCAGAGGCCTTGGGAGGGAGCAGGGACCATAAAGGGGGCTGCGGGCGCGGCCTCCGTGCCGCGGGGAGGGTGCACGGGGCTGGGGTCCAGCACGCTGTGCACATTAATCTGTGTGGCCCCGCCCTTGCTCCTGGGCCCTGTGCCATCATCATCACCCCATGCACAGGGACCTCAAACATCCAGGCTCCGGCCAGTTCCACCTGCAAAATCCAGTCCCTACAGAATACTTGCTGAGCCAGGGTCTCTGGCTAGCGCTCTCATCTGCCTCTGCGCGTCTGCTCCTTCTTACACCACAGATGCGCTCGGTGAGGCAGGGAGCGGTCAAGGCATTGGTCTGAGGTCACTTGGCCAGGAAGTGACCGAATCAGGCCAGCCCCCGCCCCCTGTCCCCTCACCCGCCCCGCCCCGCCCTGGCTGGCTTTGAAAGCTGCGATGTCAGGGCCCCAGGCTTCTTCTGCAGGCAGGGACAGCAGGGTCCTCGAGGTCTGGCGTCTGGGTCAGACCAGGGTCCCTGGCTCCACTGGGCTGGGTGATGTCCACACATAGCAGCAGGCGAGGTGCTGCCCATCCCGGGCTTTCCTGCACACAATTCCTGCCAGCTCTGCCCTCACCTTAACCAGCCTTCAGATGCCAGGTGCTGGCGACCAGGTCCAGTCTTCAGTGCCTGGCTCTTCCCTGGGCTGGAGCTCTGTGTTTCTGCTGGTCATGGTCCTCATGTCACCTTGTCCTCCCACCCATGGATGGGTCCTCAGCTCCACCTAGAACCTGCCCCTGAGCCACCATTGTTCCTACTTGTCCCAGCACCACTGGCCTCCACCTCCCTCATCCTCCCTCAGATCACTTCTCTATGCAGCGGTCACAGTAACCTTGATAAATCCATGGTGCCCGTCACTGGCGGGACCTCCCTCAGCAGCCCCCCAGCACTTTGACCCACTGGGCCCACCTGGTCCCCTCCCACCCCGTAGCGCCACCTCATCCTCTGTGCTGCAGCCCACTCTTCTCTTCCCCACCTCAGGGCCTTTGCACATGCTGTGCCGGCTGCCCCAGGTGCCCATTCCCTCACCTTCATGTAACCATGTCCTCATCTGTCTGGGCCTGGTTGTGCCACCCCCCTCCCCGAGCTGCCTTCCCTGACCACGACACCTAGGCCACCCCTTGCTCAGCCTCATGAGCACACACCAAGGGCCCTCCAGAACCCCTCCCTTCACCTGTGTGATCAGCCTTATCTGCCGTTTCTCCATCTTACTGGCTCTGAGCCTCACGGGGCAGGGGTCTGGCCCCGATTCCCTGCCAGGCCTGCTCCATCACCCGGCATGTAGTAGATATTGTGGAATGGACAGATCATCTGTGAATCCCCCATAAGCACCCCGACCCTGCTTGCACACCCCCAGTGAAGGGAGCTTACTACCTTTCCAGGAGCTTTGCATCTGCCCATCTGCCCACCGCCTGGTGCGGATAAGTGCCCGTCCGTGGGATAGTAGACACGGCGATGAAGGTAATCATCATGTCTGTAGGGAGAGGAGGCTTCTGCTTTCACCCAACCAGAGCCCCGCGACCCCCCAAACTTCTCTGCCCGCAACTGCAGACAAATAGGCCTGTGCACACACAATTAATTCAAAACTTAGAGCCCAAGGGCAGGTTACAACGTGGCATTTAATAATCCGCGTTGATTGCGCAAGCGGGGTGCAGGTTCCGACAGTGTCTCTTCCTGTTTTATTTATTTAAGGGCTTTGGTCGGTGTTTGAGTTTTAATCCCCTCAGCGGCTTCCTGCGCATGTCTTGGAACTCGGCCCCGGGGCCCGGGCGGGATGACGTTTCCCGTCCACCCCCTGCCCACACGCTGGACAGCGGAGGCCAGCTGCGGCCTCTGGCCAGTCTCAAGAGGGGAGCAGAGACCGGGGTGCTGTGCAGCTGTCCTTCCGGACCAGGCCGGGGCCTCGGGGGCGCCCCCACCCTCTGCTCCTGACCTTAGCCTGGAGGTGTGGCGGGGGTCCCACAGCAACCCCTGGGGGCCGCCTACTCAGACTCCTCCCCTTGCCGTGAACCCCCACAGGGCGGCCCGAGGGGGTGTTGTAAGACTGGATCTCCCTGCTGAAAGCCCAGCCATGGCTCCCACTGCCTTCAAGACCAAGCAAGCACGGACTTCTAATGCCGCCTGCAGGGTTGGTGTGACCTGGCGTCCTCTTCCTGCCCGGCTTCGCCGCCGTTAGCAGGCCCCTGTGAAATCCCCGATCCCACATTGTGAGGGACAGAGGACTATGTGTGGCACCCAGGTGAGGGAGACGCCACCACCAGAATGGGGAAAGGAGTAGATTAAGGAGGGCTTCCTGGAGGAGGTGGCATATAGACAGCCATTTAGAGGTGGACGCAGAGCCCCAGTGCAGAGAAGTCTGATGGGAATCACTGAGCATAGGCTGGTGTCAGACGGAGGAGCCGGGAGGTGACCCATCGTCAGGAGGTGGAGAACCACCAAAAGTTTATGGGTAGCAGGTGTGCAGAGTGGCTGCAGGGGCCCAGCTAGTGGGAGGCCAGTGTCCTGGGTGGGGAGAGCTGATGAGGCCTGAGCTAGGGTGACAGCTGAGGGCCTGAGGATCTCTGACGGGGGCAGGGTGTCAGGGGGCTGTCAGGGCGGAGGGATGGCAGGGTCTTTCCTGGAGGCAGGGCGCCTGGAGAAGCAGGTTTGGAGAAGCAAGGTGGTGAGTTCAGGTTAGGTATGGGGGGCACCCTGGCGTCGAGGGTGTGAGTTCTGTGGCAAGAGACTGGCTGATGAGCTACGGCAACTGCGTGTCCATGGCGGGCACCTGGCTAAGTGAGCGGCGTGTCCTGCCCGAGGGTCTGATTGCCTCCTGGGCCTCACTTGAGGGAGAAAAGCCACCAGACTTACCAGGGTCCAGGTGAGACATCAGGCTTGTGCTTCAGGCTGCCACAGCCTTACACACACATTAGGCCCTTTATGAGAAAAAGCTAGCAGGGGCAGGGACCTACCCCAGGTGAGGAGGGACAGTTCTACCCGAGCCCAGGTCCCCTGATTTTGCATCTGCTGCTCTGCACGCTGGACACACCTCCAGTGCTTTGAGGAAGTGGCTTTCCTGCTTGATTTTGATAAGTATGTTACATAAGCAGGTAAGAAAGAGAATAAAGTCACAGATCCCTTGTCCTCAGCGCCGCGAAGATGTGACCAGGACGTATGTATGGGTGCCCTAAACCGAACACCAGGTCTAGTGCGGGGTGGGGGTGGGTGTGAACCCTTGGAAATCTGCAGCGCACAACCTGCGCAACCGTATGCTTTAGCCCCTGTGGCACATGATGGGCAGAAACAGAACTGAAACTGAGTTCTGTTCTCCACGTCCAGCCGCTCAGGGGTGAGCCGCAGCTACCCCACCTGCAAGCCTCCTAAGCTCTCTGCACTGCAGCTTCATCTGCGAAATGGTACCCTTCTCGCTGGGCCACTGGACAGGCAGTGAGGTGAGGAATTTAATGTGCTTTGCACGGTGTAAAGGCTAACGGGCTTCAGTGTAAACAGACCTAAGTACCACCCAGTGGGTGTTTCTGGAATAGATGGAATTTGGAGAGAGAAGGAGAGGTAGTGGAGGAAGGGAAGGTGCTGGAAGGCCGTGTTTGTGGACAGGCTGCCATGTGCCCAAGGGAGTTCCGCTGACCATACCTTGGCTTCCGTGGCCACCCAAAGTCCTGCCTGCCTGCGGTGCCCCTCTGACAAAGGACGGACAAGCTGTGTCAGAGCCTCCTCCTCCTGAGGCTGGCTCAGTAGAGGAGCCACAGTGACCCCAGGCCGAAGACTGGCCAAGCTGGGCGCCCCCGGGCAGGACAGCCAGTCACGGGCTGAGGACCAGCCCGGAGCTGAGGAAGTGCCTGGAGTCAGCATCCCTGGCTCTGGGCCGTGGGTGGGCGTTCTCCTGGCCTGTGAAATGGGCACAGATCCAGCTTCATAGGACGGCTTTGAGAGGTCATAAGGCTCATAAATACCCGGAGCCCAACGTATGATGGCTTCTGGGCAGGACCCATGGCGGACGGGCCCTGTGCTCCCCTGACAGGAGCCTGGAGCCTGAGGGCCACAGACAGCAGCACCGACGTGCCCCTGGGAAGCCCCTGTTCCTGGCTCTGGGTGAGACAGTCACTTGGGGACAGGCAAGTTTTTAAGAGCAAGAGAAACACAGGGAAATGTTCTGGAATCTAATTAGACCTGGGGGGCAGCTCCTGGGGCTTCAAAACCTGCCCCTGAAGAGTGAGTGGGGCCTGGGGGCCATGCAGGGGCCCCCAGACGGTGCATTTGTCCCTGCAGAGCATTCACACACACCCTTGCTCATCCAACCATTCTCTCCCTGCTCCATGCTGTGGACTGGGAGAGCCCAGGCCATGGTGGCCGTCAGGGGGATGTGCCTTGGGAGGGGTTATGAGGGGCCGTAAGGGGACCCAGAGGGGTGAGAGTGGTCACTGAGCCTGCTGAGTCAGGGCAGGCTCCCCAGAGGAAGTGTGCTGGCCTGGGCTTTAAGGATGAGGGAAGGGGCATTCGTGCCAGAGGGTATGGGAGCTGGGGGTACTGGGGGAAGAGGGACAGTCGGTGAACCTGAAGGTGTGGGTGGAACCCGGACACCCCATCCTCAAATGCTCTGCAGGCTGTGTTTAGCGTTATGGACAGATGGGCACAGCCTGGGGCTTTGTGGTCATCTGCTGATGGCCCTTTCATCCCGGCTCATAGCTAACCGCTTGGTGACAGATGGGGGCTTCTTTGGAAAAAATAAAGGCAATGACCTCAGAGGAACAGAACTGGGTCTCAGTCCTGACTGCCCATTATGTGCTGGAGGGGTAATGCACACGGTTGGACAGGCTGCGTACTGCACAACTCCAAGGGAGGCCAGTCACAGTGTGATCTTTGTTGATAATGGACTTGTGCAGTCTACAACCTGTGTAGCAGCAGTCCGGGGTGGTCGCTTCCCCACTCTGGGCCTCGGTATCCCCATCTGTTCCATGGTGTTATGACCACCCAAGCTGGCGCATCATGAGTCCTCTCTCAGGCTCTGCCACCGTCCCTGAGCCCTCCTGGAAGCTCTGCCACTCGAGGATGTTGGGGCGGAGCCCGGAAGCCCAGGCTCTGACCCTGCGGATGGAGGGACGCTGGTCCCGGTTGCTCCCGTCCTGGCCATACCCCTTCGTCTCCTGAGAGGCGCCGCGGGACACCTGGCCTTGATTGCTTGGCTCTGTGTCACATTCCTCCCGACTCAGACTTCCAAGGCCTGTGGGTTACAGTTTATTTTTGAAAACAAAACACAACAAAACGCTAACAGCTGAATCTGGTCGGGATTGACTGTTGACTTCAGAACTTTGGCTGGAGGACCGGGTGGGGGCGGGGGTTGTCAAAACCCCAAATAAACAGAATCTGCTTTCCAGCCGTGGGGCCCGAGGTTTTCATGTGGAAAGAAGCGGTGGGAACCGAGTCCTCCCTTCCCACTGATTCATGGGGTGATTCATCGGTGTGTGGGGAGGAGGACCAGGAAACAGGCCCTGCCCCGCCCCGCCACCCCCTCCCCACCACCCACCACGGATGGTCTGCTTAAAGGGACAGGGCCTGGCAGGGTCCAGGGGGTGCCCCAGGCCCTGGGTCCAGAAGGACTCAGGCTCTGACGTCCTTGGGACCTGGGTGGAGGCCTCCCTGGACTTCCCTCTGCCCTATCCCCTGTCACCCTGTGCTGTGCGTGGCTGGTCACTTGCCTATACGTGGCAAAGGGTGCACGCAGAGGCACTCAGCATGCATGGATTGAATACAGCCCGCATGAGAGCGAGTACCATGGGCAAGACGTTATGCTGGGAACCCCCAGGAGGGAGAGAAGCATTCCGGCTGGAAGAAGCCTTTCAGGGGGGTGGGGGTGTCTGCCTAGAAGAGGTGGGATTTGAGTTATGCCCGGGGATATGGGTTCCCAGGGGCCTTGGGCTGGGGAGGACAGAGCTGGGCTTAGCCCCCACAGCTGACTGGCAGTTTTACCTGCAGAGTTTGGGGACGGTTAGCAATCCTGCATGGAAGTAGATGCGTGAAGGCCGAGTGGGCCCGGCCCCGGGGCCCTTGTTTTGCGAGCTCTAAACCCCAGGCTGCCAAGGGTGTTGCCACCGGGAGGAGGGCTCCCAGGCAGGGTAGCCCCTGGCCACCTGCAGTTTGATGGGAGAGAGGCCTTGCGGTGCCCAGCAATAGGCCACGTCTCCAGCCAGGCTCTGGCCACTCCAGACAGGCCGCCTTTGATTCGAGCTGACCACAGTGGCCTGGGCCCCCCGGGTCCAGCGCCGGCTGCCTGGCTGGGAGGCAACCACCAATCACAGAATTGATGGGTGGAGTCTCCTCTCCACACCTGACCTTGGAGCCTCTCCCCCAACCCTGCGTCCCAGCTCAGGAGTATTGGACAGTCAGACAGTCGGGGCATTAGGGAGCCACTGGGGTTAGGTGAGCAGCCCCTAAGGATGAGAGTCCCCAGCCTGAGCTCAGAATGTGCCTTCTCCAACTAGGTAAGCACCTTCGGGCAGGAGGATTCATCTCTGAGCCACACGCTCTCCCTGCCTTTGAGAGGGAGGCCATGACCCCCACCCTGGTGGCCTCCTGAATGTGGGGAGATTAGTTGGGAATGTGGGTGGGGCCTGATTTGCCCACAGATGTTTTTGGGGCACCCATGGTGGCTGCACTCACCATGATGCCTCCTGTCCCTCTGGACTAAATGGAAAACCAGATTTTCACCAGATCCTGATGCTCCGTCACCTCTCAGATCCAGAGGAATCTCAGCTGCAAAACTAGGCTTTGCAGGCCGAGCCCTATTTGCTCACCAACAGCAGGTGCTGGGGTGCGTGGTGGGCTCCCCTGGGCAGGGAGCTTCGCATCTGCAAGTCACATCCACGCCCAGTTCCCACAGGTCAGGGGACATCTTCAGTCTCATTTTCAGACTAGGAGTCGAGGCCCAGTGAGGGCGAGTGATTTGCCTAAAGCCACACAGCTGGAAGTGCCCTGCCAGGCAGCATGCGTCACTCCCAACCCTACGCTTATTCCTTATTCGGGACGGCTTACAAGCAGCATGGGGGCAGCATCAGTTCCAGGTAGCCCCAGTCTCTGGCGGGGACCTGGGCGACCTCGGCACATGCCCGAGCAGGGAGACCAAAGGGGTGTGGGCCCCGTGCCACCCACATCCCTCAGGCCTGCGGTCCTGGCAGGCGGCAGCCCCCACTGCTGACAGCAGCAGAAATCCGAGCCGGCGAAGGTTCCAGGGGAGTTCGTGAACCGCCTGGCAAGTCAGACTGGGGCTTGGCCAAGTAGGATGGGGGGCCCTGGCGACTCAGACATCCGGAGTCCCGCGAGGCCCAGGAGGGGGTCACACTATGGCCAAATGGGGCAGCTTGGGCAGGCCAGCCAGGAGCTTCGCTGGTCTCTTGCCCAGTCACTGCTCTAGCCCAGGGGCTGGAGGGACAGGCCAGAGCTGGCAGGGGCAGGGACGGTCACCTCATGCCAGGGCACAGATGTATATACGAGAAAGAGCAAGGTCTGGGAGGCTGGCCCAGATCTCTCTTAAATGTCAGGTTGCTGCTTGCAGCTGAGGGCAGGTGTCCTAACCTCCTCTGACCTCCTGGCCTTCCTGGTGGCGTCCAATGAAGTAACGTGAGGAAGCTCCGCCTTAGCCGTTCTTGGGGTGAGGCAGCCCCCTCACAGATGTCCGGGTGTCACCCTATTGCTGAGTGTGGAGCATCCCTGCAGGGCTCAGGGCCCGGTGGGGTCCCTCCCTGGTGGGGCTTCCTCCTGGGTGGGGGATTGGGGTGCCACGGGCCATGTCTGGCTCCTCCTGATGCACCTGGTTCTTCCTGCCAGTGTAGGTCTCCACCAGCTGACCAGCCCGCGGTACAAGTTCAACTTCATCGCGGATGTGGTGGAGAAGATCGCGCCAGCCGTGGTCCACATAGAGCTCTTCTTGAGGTGCGTGAGCCCCTGCCAGGCTTCCCCCCCATTCTAGTAGGGGGGTGGGGCAGGAGAAGCCAAGTAAGCGCACATGGGGTCAGATAGACCCCCCCAGACACCTCCACCACATGTGCCCTTGGGTGGGGGGGCATCCCCTCTCTGCCTCTGGTTTCCTCGCCGAGGGGAGTGGGCACCCAGTTGCACCAGCTGGGCTGCAGGTTTGCTAAGCAGGTGTGCCCGGGGTGAGGTCGGGGGCAACTCTGGTATCACGGGGGCTGCCCGAGCTGGTTCTGGGAAGCACCGCTGCCTCGAAGGCTGATTGTCAGCAGAACCCTGGGGTCTTCTCCCAGGTTGACCCATACACCCCAAAGAGAAGATGTTGGCAGCATGATGTCTTAAGTTAAAAGTCTGACTTAACCTCTCGGCCACTGTGTGTGGAGGGGGCCACCGAGCTGCCCAGATGAGGCACGCAGGGTCTGAACCCCCACTCCACGCTGCTGGAGAACAGAGAGAGCCAGGCCCACGGGCGACGGAGTGGATGCTCCGCGCAAGGCCTGGGGCCAGGGCGCTGGGTCTTGCTCGTCTGCACAGTGTGTTCCCTAGGGGTGTGGAGGCCGGCCAGCACAAGTATGCCAACCCCGAGCCCCAGGGTACCAGGTGGCCTGTGGCAGAATTGCTCACGCCAATTCCCAGCCCCAGCGTCACGCTCCCTGTTCACAGGCGTGGAGCTTGCCCAGTGGGAGCCCTTGTCATGGGGTCATGACATGCCCATGGGTCATGGTCATGCCCATCTCTGGAGGACAGGGGCAGTGTTCACCCCTGACGGCGCTCCATGGGACCAGCAACCACTGGCTCAAGCTCCCCATCAGATGAGCAGGACCCTTGGACCCACTGTGCACTCTGAGCCATGTTGGCTGCTTTGGCTGCATTCCTCTAAACAGCCCTGGTGAGTGCCCACCTCGTGGAGTTGGGGGCTGGCCGCCGCAGGACTCACCCTGAGTCAGGACCGGGTGGCCCACCCCTCAGCACTGGCTGGCACGCTGCTCCCGAGGCCCTTTCTGCCCACACTCAGGGCCGAACCCCACATGCTAGGCTCTGATATTCTCATTTCCTGGGTTGGAGCAGAGGCCAGGGAGCTTCTCCAAGCTCACAAAGCCACTGAGTCGGGCTTTGACCCCAGGTCCTCAGGCCCCAAAGATGACCCCTTACTGCCCTTTCTGTAGGCTCCAGACCCTGAGACATGTCATTGAGGAAATTACAACTGGACACACTAAGTGGCAGGTCCCTGGCCTTGCCGGTGGCTCAGACTGGCCAATGTCTTTCTAGAGGGCTCCAGGCATCAGGCTCTCGGCCAGCTAATTGTTGACTGCAGCCCAGGCTGGGCAGGCTGCAGTGCCCTTGGAGACCGATGTCCTAGTGGGCGGGTGGGCGAGGCCAGGCGGGCGAGATCTCAGACACAGATGAGATGCTCATCAAGCCTGAGAGCCTCCACTGTGACCCCTGACCTGAGGGAGGAGGCCGCCGGCTGCCTTGGGCCCCTCCTGCGGACACGCACCAGATCCCACAATGGGTGCTGGCGGGGGTGGAAGCGGAGGCTGCGGTCACCCTTGGGGCCGAGTGGCCAGGCTGCCTGACCCAGACGAGCAGTTCACATCCTGGACCACTGTCTATGCCTGTTAACTACTGCTACTACTACTGTGTGCGGTGGTTGTGGGCATCACATCACCTCGTGTCTGGCTCAGAGCGCTCGTGACGTTCGTTAGCCCTCGTCCTGGTCCTGCCCGCGAGGCAGCCTTCTGCACTCTCTCGCTTCCCTGAGACGAGCCCACCTTCCTGTTCTCTTCCCTCCTGCATGGTTCCAGGCCCCTTCCAGTACCCTTTCTCCCTCATCTCTGGGGGCGGCCCAGGCACTGAGTACTCACACCGTCCACACCCCTCGGGATCCCAGGGAGGGTCCTGAGCTGTGTCCTGCCTCCCCGGCGTTCTGGCCATGGGCCATGGGCCCTGTGGGCTCTGCTGAGGCTTGGGCTTTTTCTTACATCAGTGAATTCTGACCTCTGGCCGTTTGATCCCATTTACGGAGGTGGGCACTGAGGCCCAGGGTCTGCCCGTGTCTGAGCGTGCATGCCGCCCGGCACTGTCCAGTGCTCCCAGCCCTGAGTCCTTGGAAGGACGGCACCTGGTGCAGAATTTGTGGAGCAGAGCCTGCCACCGGCCCTGCCTGTCACACCATCCGGGGCTCTGGGCAGCTGCCAGAGGGGAGGGACCTGAGGGGGGAGGGGGGAGCACACCCCTGCCCCCAGGCTATGATCTCCCTGAGTAGTCAGATCTGCCCCCCTTAGGGAAGCCAGCCCCCCTGAGGGCCAGCTGTGGGTCAGCCCCAGCGGACACTACATGCACATTAATGTGTTGTCCCTCATGCTGACAGCAGCCAGGTTTATTGAGTGACTTCCTGCCTCCAGGCGCGTTAGATACCAGGCATCACACTCAGCAGGGCAGGGATCCCATTTCCTAGCTGGGGAGACTGAGGCCCGCCCACAGCCAGGCAGATAATAAGTGGGACAGGCCTGAGATTAGAGTCCCGGCCTGTCTGGCTCCAGCGCTGAGCTGTCTGGCAGCGAGCGTCCGCTGGTCCTGGCAGGCCTGACGTGCATGGGCCTCCCGTCTCTTCCCGGAAGGTTGCAGGTCACAGATGGTCGTCCCCTCGATCTGGCTGTGAAACGGGTCCAGGCGTAAGTGACCTGGCCAAGGCCACAGCTGAAGGTGGCAGAGCTGGGGTTGGCCCCAGGCCCGGGGGACTCCGAACCCCACGCTGGGCTCTGCTTCTCGCCAGCTGGTGCATGGCTGTGGCCGGCTCTGCATCCAAGCCCCGTGTCCAGGCCCCCACACCCAGGCCCCTGCCCATCCTGACCGCCCTCCTGTGCTCCCCTCCCTGCAGACACCCGCTGTTTGGCCGTAACGTGCCCCTGTCCAGCGGCTCGGGCTTCATCATGTCAGAGGCTGGCCTGATCGTCACCAACGCTCACGTGGTGTCCAGCACCAACGCCGTCTCAGGCCGGCAGCAGCTCAAGGTGCAGCTGCAGAATGGTGACACCTATGAGGCCACCATCAAGGACATCGACAAGAAGTCGGACATCGCCACCATCAAGATCCACCCCAAAGTGAGTGGCCGAGGGAGGGGTGGGGGGTGGGGGTCGGAACAGCATTAGCCCAACCTCCCTGTGGGGCATTTGGAGGAACTAAGGCCTGGGGCGCCCAGCAGTTTGCTCCCAGTCGGTCACAGGTCAGGTCGGACTAGAACTGGGTTCTCCAGACCCCTGCCCTGTGCTTCCTCGAGCTGCCAGCTGCAAGCAGAGCTGGGCAGCCATCCACCAGCCGGGCCTGCATGGAGGTCCTTCACGGCCCAGGGACACTCCCAGTGTCCCTCCCAGGCCCACTCCAGGACATGCAACCGTCCCTGTGGAGCTGACAGGGCTGTGGGAGCATTGGGACATATGCCCTCGTCCCTCCACATCCAGTCCCCACTATAAGCTGGCCTTGGAGCCCACAGCGAGGCCGTGTCATTCCCCATCACTGCTAGTGGCCGTGTCCAGGGGGCCTGCCACAGGCTGGTACCGTCTGTGCCCCACAGACCTTGGCAGACAGGGTGTCAGCGTCCAAGGGGACACAGGCTAAGAGAAGTGAGGCCACTGCCCAGTATCCTGCAGACCCGGGGCAGGGCTTATCCACTGTCATGGTTACGAGGCTCGGTGAGGGCCGCTGCTGGCCACCCCTACCGTGAGGTCAGTGACCCTGGGGCTGTCTGTGCTGGTGAGTCTGGCTTGGCCTGGTGACTCTGAATCTGGTTCTGCTCTGTCTCAATATAAGTTGAATAGTTTTGGTGATCATGAGTCTATGTGAGGAGGCTCCTTCCTACACGATCAAGGGAGAAGAGAGTTACCCTAGTGTGGACCCTTCCCACGTTTTTTTTTTTTTAAGATTTTATTTATTTATTCATGAGAGACACAGAGAGAGAGAGGCAGAGACACAGGCAAAGGGAGAAGCAGGCTCCATGCAGGGAGCCCGACTCAGGACTTGATCCCAGGTCCCCAGGGTAACACCATGGGCCAAAGTCAGCGCTAAACCGCTCAGCCACCCGGTCTGCCTCCCTCCCCATGTTTGACTCATTGATGGTAGTTACCGAGCCCGGGGTGTCACCTCCATCCCAAAGATGAGGCTGCTCAGGCTGGGAGCGCCGGGGGTGTGCTCAAGGGCAGGGGTTGGCAGCTTTGGTGGTGAGGCTCCAGGAAGTAAATGCTTCCAGGTTTGTGGGCCTGTGAGCGCTGTGGACACCTCTCAGCTCTGCAGCAGCCACAGGGGATAAGAACGCATGGCTGTGTTGCAATAAAACTTTATTTATAGAACAGGCAGCAGGTGGATGTGGCCGTAGGACCAGTGTGCAGCCCCCGCCGATGACACCCACAGGGCAATGTGGACCCAGACTGGACCCCAGGCCTGGCTGCCACTGGGTCTCTCCCATTCCAGGACCTGTGGCAAAACCCTAGGATGGGGCACACCCTGGCAGCCATCGGTGGCCACAGATGCTGGTGGAGTTAGTAAGGCCCTGGTGCCCTGGTGCCCAGGCTTTAGTGCCTGCTGGCCGGATTGGCACCCACAGCTTCTCCTTGACGCAGGCGCTGCCTCTGAGCCCCTGAGTCCTGCGTGTGGCAGCTCCCCCAGCTTTGGGGAGAGGCTGCTGCCCCGAGTGGCTGGGGCATGGTGAGGAAGAGCGTCCCCGAGGCCAGGTGGTGTTATCCCTCCCTCTGTGACCAGCCAGGGATGTAAGCGTCATTCCTGTGGGTCCTCACGTCCAGGTGCGTGGGCCCAGCTCCTCCACCTGGGACCCTCTGTGCCAGGCCCCCCCGCCGTCCCACCAGATGGCATCGGCAGTCAGGGTGGGAGGTGTGGAGTCCTTGTCAGAGCTAGAGGGAAGCTTGTGTGATCGGAGCATGACGGTCACCAGCACCTTCTTCTAGAGCTTTGTGTCTGTGGGTCATGGTGGACCCCCAGGAGCCTGCAGAGGAAGTGCAGCCTCATCTGGCCACCCCAGGGGTGGCATCTGACACAAGTCATATGACACCAAATCCCCAAATTCATGGGGGTGCTGGTGAGAGAGGCTCGACTCCCCTCAATTTTGTGGATGCTGGCATGTGCACTCAGCACCCTAGCCAGCGCTCAGGAACACCTGCTCTGAGCATGCTCCCTGCAGCTTCCGGAACATGGAGGCAAACCCAACACAGCCAGCTCCCAGAGCTCCCAGTCTAGCTGCCAAGTCGACATGAAGTCTAGCGTCACGTGGAAATAGCGTGGGCAGGTGTCTCAGTGCGTGAGGGGTGATGGCAGAGCTTGGCTAAGTCACTCTGTTGCTCTCAGTTTCCCTGTGTCTCTACTGAGAGGTGAGGTTGAGCTGGATCAAGAGTTCCAGGGTCTTCACCTGGGCTCCAGGCTTCCCGCAGGTCTCTAGGTCACATGCATCACCTTGTGTGTGATGCATTTTGGAAGGTATTCAGAGCTCCAGCAGATTTCAGAGGGACCTGTGACCATGGAACTCATGGCCTCAGAGGCCGTGCTCGGCTGGATCCTCCAAGCATCCTCCCTGTGTGCAGCCCCTGCAGCCGCCTGGGGAACCCTGTGGTCAGTCACAGGGCAGCTGAGCCCCTGTTCTGAGGACTCCAGCCTGAGTCTCTCCTACTGTGGGTCAGCTGGAGGCCGGCCTGGCCTCTGTCTGAGTTGGCGACTTGCCTTGGCCTTGACCCCTGACGGCTCTATCCAGCTGCTCCTGCCTTGCTGGGACTACCCTGCTGGGGGCTGGCCTCCATCTGGCTCCCGTCCCACCAAAGGCAGACAGCTGAGCCTCCCTTTCCTTGTCCCCTCTCCAGAAAAAGCTGCCGGCGCTGCTGCTGGGACGCTCGGCAGACCTGCGGCCCGGCGAGTTTGTGGTGGCCATCGGCAGCCCCTTCGCCCTACAGAACACGGTGACCACGGGCATCGTCAGTACGGCCCAGCGGGACGGCAAGGAGCTGGGCCTCCGGGACTCGGACATGGACTACATCCAGACGGATGCCATCATCAACGTGAGTGCTCGTGGGGCCTCAGGCGGGCTCACCCCATCACTCAACACATCCCCTTGCTAGAAGGTTCCTTCTTTATGCTAAATAGAGCTCGGGATCCCTGTGACTTCTGCACCTGGGTGCCAGGACCTCCCTGGGGGTTAGAAGCTGCTGCCTTGACCTGGGACAGCTCTTCAGAGATGCAGAGAGTCTCTGCCCGAGTCACCCCCTCTTCTGGGCACTGTTGGTTTCATCACTGTAGCACGCGGCACCTTTTCCGCTTACAGAGCACTCTGCCCCGGCCCAGCATGCCCACCTCTCTGGGTTTGCCATGACCTGGACTCTTCTGGAAGTGTTAGCCTTTGTAGAGAGCCCTGGAGGCGGGTGGGATAGAACCGAGCCGTGGGTCAGGTTGGGGGGAGCCTGTGAGGTCTGTGCGGGGAGCATTGGTCACCAAACAGCCGTGCGCTTGGCCTCTGGGGCCTCAGCTCTCTCACCTGTGGAATGGGTGCAGTGAGGCCTTTCGAGATGCTGTTGGGAGTGAGATTTGATTATCCATTTCTGTGCTGGTTGGAACGAGGGTGGGAAGACAGAGCTTCAGGAGCCCTCTGGCAGGGCTCAGGGCTCCCCTAACGTCGCGTGTCCTCTGCTTGCAGTACGGGAACTCCGGGGGACCCCTGGTGAACCTGGTAAGTGTCCCCAAGTGTAGGGCCCTCTAGTGCTCTGGGGCTCTGCTCCCGTGGCCATACAGCCTGGAGGCGGGATACAACCCCAAAGATGGACCTTGAAGCTTCACACGCAATAGCTGGGCTGAAGGCCCGGAAGGAGGACATGGCCCCAGGCACCAGCTGCCCTGGGCCTCCATCCCCCCTAGAGATACTGCATTGTCAGAGGAATAAGGATGACCCAGAACAGCAGCCAGACAGGGACCACATGCCCAGCGAGGACGGGGGGGGGGGGGGGGGGGGGTAGGGGAGACACAGGTCAGGGCTGGTCACTGCTCCGGGCCCCCATCCTTGCATTTACATGCGAGGAGAGGGGGCATCCTCGTTCTGTCCCAGTTCTCTCAGTCACCACTCCCTCACATCTGTCCTGGGCCCCAGAGTGGGACTCCTTCTCATACCAGGTGAAATTTATAGAATAAACCAGGAGTTCAGTTCAGAAATCAGTTCAGCTCCTGGGCCCTGAATTACCGGCTGCCATCCCCACCCCAGGGAGCTCCCATCCATGCCACAGTGTGTCAGACCCGAGCACGCCCAAGTGTGATGTGAGGAACAGTGAGGGGACGCTGGAGAAATACAGGCAGGGAGGGCTGCCTGGAGGCGGGAGTGTCTAATCTGGGCTGTGGAGACTAAGGGTTTGGGGCTTAGGAGACACGCAGGAGAAAGTCCAGGGAGAAGGCGCCACATGAGCAGGAGGGGTCAGAGGAAGCTTCACCCTGCCCCCTCACCCCCTGAGCAGCCCTGCAGGTGTTCAGCAGGACGGGAGGCCACAGCATGGGTGTTCATAAAAGCTGTGCAGGTGGGCTTTATGCTGGAGGCCAGAAAAGCAGGGGTGCGTGCTGGGCTGCAGGGAGGAGCACCTTCTCAAGGGTGTCAAGAACAAGGTGTCTGCTGATCCATGCTGTAGCCTTGAAGGGGTGCAGGGCAGGGGCAGGGCGGGAGGCCAAGTTCCAGGGGATGGAGGGGGGGCATGGGAAGCTGCCCTGGCCTCACACCCCTAGCCCCACTTCTAGGAGGAAAGGAGAGAGACCCCAGGCCCATAGGCATCACTGCCCCCTGTCCGGGCTCCAGCCTCTTGGGATGCTGTGGAGGTGGAGGTGTGCTCCTCCTCAGTGGGCACCGCCTGAGGAGCAGAGGGAGAGAGGGGACCAGGTGTGGAGGGAGGAGTGGGAGGCGAACCCCGAAGGGCCTCCCAGGATGGCTTCTGGATGCCCCAGGAGCCTCCCAGCAAGAGGCAGTGCCGGCCAGGTGGGCCCTGGAAGCCAGGTTCGGGGCAGGTGCAGACAGGATGCTGGGGCCCCCCTCCCGAGTGATGCCCCTCTGACTGCCCTGCCCAGGACGGCGAGGTCATCGGCATCAACACGCTTAAGGTGGCAGCCGGCATCTCCTTCGCCATCCCCTCGGACCGCATCACGCGCTTCCTCACGGAGTTCCAGGACAAGCACGTCAAAGGTGCGGCGCTGCCCCGGGGCTGCTGAGGGAGGGGACGGGCAGGGGGCCCCCTGCTTTCCTGCACGCGCTCCCCTTCTGGCTGGGGGTCCCCCACTCACCTCCCACCTCCAGCAGCTTCTGCCCTCCAGGCTCCACTTCTCTGGGTGGCTGCAGACAGAACTGGTAGTGTGTCCTTCCCTCCCTTCCTCCCCCCGCCCCATCCTTCCTCTTCCCTTCCCTCCTCCTTTCCATCCACCCACCCACCCTTCCATCCACTCATCCACCCACCCCCCATCTACCCATCTGCCCTTTTATCTACCCCTCTGCCTACCTATCCACCCTTTCTCCCCCATCCTCCCTCCCTCCCATGTGCTCATCCCTGAGCACTCCTGCTTCTAGCCTGAGGTCATGCAGACTGTCCCAGAGGGGAGCCTGTACCCTGGGGAGCAGAGCCCAAGCCCCTGATCCCTGGAAGGCATCTTCCTCTCAGCACCCCACACAGGGGTGCCCAGGCCTTCTCCCACTGCTGGATGGCCATGAGCATCCACCTGGTGGAGGCCTTGGCCAGCCACGGGTGACTCTCCCCAGTGAGGGCCTGCCCATCACTCTCTTAAAGTTGGTCACAGCTGCTTTCTGAGGGAGGGTCATATGGCTCCTGATCTCGGGAGCTTCCTGGTGGCCTCCACCTTCCTGCCTTGCATTTAGCCCAGTGAACCAGTGAATGTCTCCCTCCTGCCATTTTGTCTTCTGTGCCCACCTGGCCGACGCCCAGATCTGCCTCAGCCCCACCACTCACACCTTCAAATTGCTTCCATGTCTCCTCCCAGCCCCCTCACCAGCAGTTCATTGAGAGCATGGGGCTTCTTCATGCTGGCCCTGTCCTCCACGATCCCATCAGACAAGCACATGGAGCCCCGTGTGGCCGAGACCAGTGCCATGAGGACTGGTCACACGAAGAACCACTGTTGAGGAAGGACTCCATTGGGTTCATCGGTGTCCCTCATGTGAAGATGGCCAGGAGCCAGGGCAGAGCCAGTCTTCCCTAAAGAAGCTGAAGGCTTCTTCTGTTGGATGGGTTGGGGACCATTTAACACCACATCTTTTCTCCTTGCCTGCCAGGAAGCTCAGAACTCAAGCCAGGGTTGCGCCTTCATAGTCTTGATGCTTTCTCTAATAACTGAGCTTTTCTAGTATAATTACCCTCCCTCCTGCTCCAAGGGTGCCTTGGACTTTGGCTACCTTCCTGGAAGTCGATGGATCTGCATTTTGCACAGGTTGAGCTGTTAGGTGACTGTTGGGAAGCGGATGATAGCGTCCTCTTGCTTCTTGCTTCTCTCTTCCTCTCCTCTCTCAGATGAGAACCAGCAGGGGCCACCAGGGTTCATTCCTTTATTGTACAGAGACTGTCCCTGTCAGTGCTCACCTCACCCCAGACCCCCTGGGAAACACTCATTCCCTGTCCCCAGAGCTGTCACCTCCCTCAGGACACGTGGATGAATCAAAGAGCCCAATCAATCCTAGCTGGATGACCGAATCTATAATTTAAAGCCCTTCTGAAATTGATTGGTGTTCACTCCTGCTTTTTTTTTTCTTAATAAAATTATCAAAATACTTAACCAGTTAATCCAAAGTTCTTTAAAACAGACCATCCTTGAACCAAGGAGATGTGAAGGTGCGTTTCTTGTTCCTGTCTAGGGTGTGGGGCACAGAGGCCTCTGGGGTCTCTTAGGGGAAGAGGAGCCACCATGCTGGTCCAAGGGAGCCTCAGTGTCAGGCCCCAGGAGTTTTGGGGTTCAGCCAGCCTTAGCACTAGAGTGTACCCAGGAGTGTTTGGGTCAGTGGGGCCAGGTGGTTATGGATATCTGCCCCTCTCTGAACTATGGGAGCCAGTGGTCACATCCAGCCTGGGGCGTGGACTTGTCACTCCTCTCCTGCCCCCGGGGGTGGGGGGTGTCTCTGTGGCCCTGTGCTGCAGGGAGGTGCCAGAGGTTCTGGCAAGAAGACCCTAGAATGCACGTTCCCTGGTCACGAGGTCCCAGGCAGACCGGGGACACCTGCGTGCTGGAGTGCTTCCCCAGTAGAGCAGGAGGCGGCAGCGGGAGGCAGAGGAGAGGCGGGCAGGACCCGTGCTGGGGAGCCCACTGTCCCTCCTTCAAGATGCCCGAGGCTGTAGTGTCCCCGAAGCCTGAGCTCGGCTCTCTGCCAGTGCAGCGGCTAGGACCAGGACTCAGCGGCGTCAGGGCTGCAGAGCGGGTCTGGGAGCAGAGGGAACCACAGTGAACGTCATTCCTGCGCGGAGCCTGGGGTCCCGTGGGTCGGGAGCCAAACAAGCGTGCAGCCCTGAGCTTTCATTCCAGCCGGGACACTGGGCCACAGGAGCTCCAGTATGTCCTATGAGGGCAGAGTAGGGAGGCCCGTGGGGGGCAGGAGAGGGGATACAGAGGGGGCCTGGGGCAGGTGGGCCGCTGAAGGGGCCAGTAGGGAGTCCACCACAGGAAATGCTCCTGGCAGCCTGGGGAAGGAGGGCGGCAGCTGCAGGATGAGGAGTGGTTGGGTCTTGGTCAGTTTTGAACTTGGAGCCAGTGAGGCTTGGAAGGCGGGGTACAAAGTGTGAGCAAGGCAGAGGGGCATTTCCTGGGATGGGGTTCAGGGGCAGATCAGGGATCAGCCCTGATGCCCAAGAAACTGCCAGTGTGAGCTGCTTTCTGCCTTGGTTTGGGGTTTTGTTGTGAAATTCCTGTTCCACACAGCAAACCCGGTCCAGTGGCGTTAGTGTGCATGCAGTTTAGGGGGAGCTGCCCGGCTTTGAAGGAGCACTCGGGCAGGACCTCCAGCCGACCTCCTTGTTCCCAGCGCATGGGACCCTCCGCATCTGGGTGACCTCCCTGTGAAGGAGGAGACACAAGGGTGTCTGCTGACCTAGAGACTCAGTGCGTCCCCCCTGCACCAGCCCCACATTGGGCTGGGCCTGCTGGCTCTGGGGGGTGGGCAGTGGGCTTCCAACCAAGGACTCTAACGAGCAGGCCCCTGCCTTGTGGGTGGCAGGGCTGCACATCTGCCCGGCCAAGGCACTGCTCACGCACAAGCACGGGAAGCTCAGTCCCCTTCCTGTTTTGAAGCATGACCTTGGGGTTCTGAGCAGCTGACAGAGAGCCGGCTCCGTGCAGGAGCAGGACGCAGGGCCAAGGCCTCTGCTAGGGCTTCCCTCCTGTCCTCTGAAGACCTGGCCCCATCTATGGATTGTAATGCCATCTAGGGAGTGATTCCCAGATTCCCATAGCCAGCTTGGCCCCATCTCAGAGTGCCATACTGGGATGCTCAGCTGCCCTTGTCCCCACAGACCCTTCCAAACCCAGAGGTCCTTTCAAAACATAGGGCAGACCATGGGCCCCTCTGTTGGAAAGCGTCCCCAGGCTGCACCTGCTAGAGGTAAAGACCAAAGCCATGGGCCCTGCAGAGCTGTGAGCCTCTCCTCACCGTCCTGGCCTCACATCACTCAGAGCCACCCATTCCCAACCATCCATCCTCTGTGCAGAAATGTCAGTTTAGGTATTTTGCCCACTTTAAAAAGTTGGGTTATTTTATGTTCTTACTAGGTTTTGAGAGGAGTCTGGATGCATCCTGGATGGGAGTCTTTGTTGGGGAAACGAGCTGCCAATGTCTCTTCCTGCTGCTTAACTTTTCATTTTCCTGACTTCACCTTCAAAGAGCGGATGTTTTATAAATTTTTATGAAGTCTCATTTACCAGTTTTTTTTTAAATGGACCATGCATGTGAAGTTGTATCCAAAAAATCTGGGCTCACCAAAGTCAGGAAAATTTACTTCTACATCTCCCAGTAGTTTACTTTCTGAGGCCTTCAAGTTAGGACAATGATGCATTTTGAGTTAATTTGTTTAAAGAGTACCGAGTATGAATCAAAGTTCTTTTTTTTCTTTCTGCTTTGGATAGTCAGTTTTTCTAGCACTGTCTTTTTCCCCACTGAACTGCATTTGCTCCTTTGTTGAAAATAAAATGAGCCCATCCTCTCTGGCTTATCTGTCTGTCTGTCCATCTATGCCAGCTTCACTCTGTCCTGATTATTGCAACTCTGCAGTGTCTTCAGGTCAGGTGACACCAGCCGTCCCACTGTGTCCCATCTCCAAAGCCATCCTGGTTTTTCCATATCCTTTGCATTTCCATATGGATTTTAGAATCAGCTTGCCAACCCCTGATTCCAATTTCAATTATTGCAATTGTTTTAAATTTCAATTTCCGATTGCTTGTTACTACAATATACAAATAAAGTTGATTTTCGTATGTTGTTTCATCGTAAGAGATCCCGTGACCTTGACAGCTTGTGCTGGTAGGAATTTTTGTGGGCTCCATCACAGATGATTCTGTAGTCTGTGCACAGAGATGGTTTTGCTTCTTTCTTTCCAGCCTGGATGCTTTTTCTTTTGTTCTTGCCTAGCTGGAGTCTCCATACGATATTGAATATAAGTGTTGAGAATGGATGTCCTGGCATTCGTTGTTTCTGCCCTTGGGGAGAAGTCTCTAGTCTCTCACCAGCAAGTAGGATGTGCTTGTAGGTGTCCTTCATTGGATGGAAAAAGTTCCCTTCTATTTGTAGTTTCTATTAGGAACAGATGTTAGAAGATTTTGTCAAACACTTTTTCTGCACCTTTTGAGATGACGGTTTCCCTTAGTCTGTTAATGTGGTAAATTGCATTGGTTGATTTTTGAATGTCATACCATCCTTACATTCCTGGCATAAAGCTCCTTCCATTGTGATGTATTATTATTCTTTGTATATATTGTTGGATTTCATTTGTTGGAAATGTCTAAAGGTTTTTTGCAGCTGTCTTCATGAGGGATGTTGGTCTAGTTTTCTCCCTCCCGATTTTGGTATCAGGATGATAGTTGGGAAGTTGTTTAGGAAGAACACTTTTTTGTCTTTATTTCTCTGCTACAAGACTGCTTTACTTTTTTAAAGATTTATTTATTTATTTATTCGTGATAGACATAGAGAGAGAGGCAGAGACACAGGCAGAGGGAGAAGCAGGCTCCATGCCGGGAGCCCAACGTGGGACTCGATCCCGGGACTCCAGGATCACGCCCTGGGCCAAAGGCAGGCGCCAAACCGCTGAGCCACCCAGGGATCCCAAGACTGCTTTACTTTTGACACCTGTTGACCAAATGTTAGGGGCCTCCCTGTACCAGTTGGCTGTCCTACCATTTCACCCAAGTCTGACACTGGCTACCTGAAGATAGTGTCAGAAGCCATGGTTAAGGTCGCACAAGACTGTCCCCGATTTCAGATGCCAATCACAAGTCCAAGATGTCACCTGTGCTTCTGACCCACTGGCTGGCTCCCTCGTTGGGTTTAATCATTTGCTGGAGGAACTCACAGAGCTCAGGAAAACAGTTTACTTACTAGATGACCAGTTTGTGTGTAAATAAAGAAGATTAATTCAAGAACAACAATAGGAGAGATACACGAGACAGGTCTGGGAAAGGATGCAGAGCACCTACACATTCACCAACCTAAAAGCTCTCTGACCTGCCCTCTTGGGGTTGTAGGGAGCCTTTACTATGTAGTAAAGCTATGAACCATGATTGGTTCAGCCACTGCCAATTATTTCCACTTCCAGCTCTTCACCTCTCCCCAGAGGTGGAGTGGAGGTTGGGGTTGAAAGTTTGACCACCTGATTACATCATAGATTTCCTAGCAACCAGCCCCATCCTTAGGGGCTTCTCAAAATCACCTCCATAACATACACTCAGGAGTGGCTGAAAGGGGTTTATGGTGTGAGTTACAGAAGATACCAATCTCACATTTATCACTGTGAGGCTTCAGGGGCTGGCAGCAAAAGAGCCCTTGTCACTGGGAATTACAGAAGTTTTAAGGGCCATGTTCTGGGAACCATAAACGGAAATGGAAACATGTATTTCTTATTATAAAATCACAACATCACAGAAGTATTCACTCATTTTCAATGTTCTAGAAGAGTTTGTACAGAGAGGATACTATTTCTTTCCTAAACATTAGGTAGAATTCTCCTGTGGGACCATCTGGGCCTGAAGTTTTCTTTGTGGGAAGATTTTTAATTTCAAAATAGAGGGGGGGCTACTATGGTTATCTGCTTCTTCTTGAGTGGGATCAAGTAGTTTAGAAACTTTAAGAAATGTGTGCATTGTATCTGAGTTGTCAGATGGGTTGACATCCAGTTATTCATTAATTACATCTTACTACCTTTTCAATACTGTAGGATCTGTGGTGATGTCACCTCTCCCATGCCTGATCCGGATATGGATAATTGTCTTGTCTTTTTCTTTTTTCTTCTTTTGACTGATCAGTCTAGCTTAAAGCTTATCAATTTTATTGATCTCCAAGAATAAGCTGTAGCTCATGTATTCTCTATTAAATTTGGGTTTTCTATCACACTAATTTCTAGTCTTTATTATTCCCTTTCTTCTGCTTACATTGGGTTTCATTTGCTCTTCTCTTTCTGGTTCTTAAGGTAAAAGCTGAGATCAGTGATGTGAGACCTTTCTTATTCTGTGATATTCGCACTCTGGTATTATTAATTTCCTCCATGTACTACTTCACCTGTACCTCACAAATGTCAATAGGTCATTTTCCCTTTTTTATATAGTTTTAAATACTTTCTAATTTCCTTTTGATTTCTACTTTAAAGATGGGTTATTCAGAAGTGTGTTGTTTAGTTTTTAAATTATTGGAAATTGGGATGCCCGGGTGACTCAGTGGTTGAGTGTCTGCCTTCAGCTCAGGGCATGATTCTGGGGTCCGGGGTGGAGTCCTGCATTAGGCTCCCTGCAAGGAGCCTCTTTCTGCCTCTGCCTATGTCTGCCTCTCTCTGTGTGTCTCTCATGAATTAATAAATAAAATCTTTTAAAAAATTATTGGAAATCTTCTAGATAATCTCCTATTAGCGATTTCTACTTTAATTTCATTGTTGTCAGAGAGCATGTTTTTATGATAAAACATTTTGATTGTATTGAGACTTGTTTTGTGATTCAAAATAAGTAAATGTTACTTCTAGGGCTAACCTGAACTTCTAAGTCACAGGTTGGCACAGCCAAGGGGATAGATAGAGCTGCTGCCTTAACAAGTTGTGTGTTTAAGTCTTCAACTGGAGGGCCTGGCACATGGCTAGTGCTCACTAGGCATTACTGGCTAATGTTATATTTTATGGGGAAAACAGGAGATGGTAACAAGTTCAGATCTGAACAGGAAAGTTTGGGGAACCTGCAAGATGGAGGCTGGAGAGGAGAGCCCCATTGGCCACTGGGGTTTGGGTGTGGGGCTCAGCAGCAGAGAAGCTGTGGGGGCTGATGTGGTTGCATGGGACCTGAGGGCAAGGATGGGCATGAAGTCACCAGACTAGACAGGACATCTCCCAACACCTCAATGGCAGCCTGGAGGAGAGAGGCAACTCTAGGCCTGTGAGCAAATGGGATGGATCCTGTTGCTTTCTGCTCCTGGGAGGAATTTGGCTCCCACCTGGTGCCTCAGGGAGGGCAGAGTCTTTCATAACAGCTCTAACAGAGTCCTATAATGTTTTGTTCTCAGACTGGAAGAAGCGTTTCATTGGCATACGGATGCGGACCATCACACCTAGGTGAGTGTCTGAGGATGCAGCCCTGCTGTCCCTCCATCTTCATCCCTCACCTCAGCTCTCCTCCCAGACCTTGCCCAGGTGTGCTCAGCCACCTGCAAGTGTTCCACCGGGCCAGACAGAGTCAGACTCGCAAGTCTTTGCTTAGGCCAACCCTCTGCCTGCAATGCCTTTTCCTCCTTTGTCTAATGGGTTCCTTCAGCCCCCTGAGGACTCACAAATTACCACAAACTTGGTGGCTTAAGACAATAGGAATCCATTCTTTGGCAATTCTGAATGCCAGTAGTCCAAAATCAGGGTGTCAGCAAGTCTGTGCTCCCACTGAAGGTTCTGTGGAGAGAGTCCTCCCCTGCTTCTCAGGGCTCCAGGTGTTTCTTAGGTTGCAGCCACATTACCCCAATCTCTACCTCTATCCTCATGTGGCCTCCTCTGTGTATCTGTGTCCAAATATCCCCCTTCTTTCTCTTATAAAAGCACCAGTCCTTGGATTTAGGTCCCATCCTAAGTCAAGGTGACCCTATCTAGAGATCCTTAACCAATGAGATCTTTAGAGACCCTATTTCTAAACAAAGTCACATTCTAAGGTTCTGAGTGGGCATGAATTTTTTGGAGGCACTGTTCTATTCCACATGCCACTCAAGTGGGAGGAGTACCACCTCTACTCCCTGCAAAAGCACAAGTTTTTCCCTTCCAAGCATTACACTGGTCTCATGGGCTGGAGTTGCCCTGTCCCCTCAACTTTGAACCTGAGCTCCTTGGGAGTGAGAACTGTGTTCCAATCATCAGTACCACATATGCAGCAGAGTAGGTGGCTAAAACACTGATAGTGAAATAAAGGGTGCGGTGGGTAAGGAAAAGGAGAGAGGGAGGGAAAGAAGGGAAGCAGAGAGAGAAAAATATACAAAGTCAAGTCCAAGAATTTGAAGAAGGAGGTCACTGCATTGAGGGCTCTGGGGAGAACTAAAGCATGCTCAACTGACTATACCCTCAAACCTATGCAGCCTCTAAAATGATCATTCTTCCCAGTTCATCAACTGTTAATCTAGGGATTAAATCTGGAAGCCATTTGTATTCAAGACCAATATACCAATTTATCTAAATGTGTTCTTTCTTTCTCTCTTTCATCCACCCATCCATCACACCATTTGTCCATCCATCACATCATCCTTTGATCAGTCTGTCACACTACCCATCTGTCTATTCATCCATCACACATCCATCCATCCATTCATCCATCCATCCATCCATCTATCCATCCAGAATTCATCCATCCATCATCATTCCATCAATCTTTCACACCGTCCATCCATCCATCACACCATCCCTCCATCTATCCATCACACATCCCTCCATCATACCATCCTTCCATCCATCTATCACACCTGTCCAGTCTTCTGTCTATCCAGTCCATGACTCACTCATTGCTCATCCTTCATCTATCTGTTTATTCATCATTCCTTCCATCCATCCATTTTCTCATCCATCCTTCTACCTTTCCTTCCTTCCTCTCATACCTCGTCCTGCCCACCCTCCCAACTATCCATCACCTTCCCCTGTCTACACTTCTAACCATCCATCTTCAGTAAACTTTCTCTTGAGGAGCCCATGTCAAGTGGGGGACACTAAGAAGAACCAGTGACAACCCGGAGTGGTCAGTGGTGGGACAGAACAGTGCCGAGATTTAAAGGAGATGCCTCTTCTGGCCCAGGTGGTGGGGAATGGTGGGAGTAGCTTTCTGCCAAGGAGTCAGTTTAGAGGCTCAGAAGAAATGCATTAATGGTGGAACTACCTTTTCAGTTTGGTGGAAGAACTAAAGGCCAGCAATCCAGACTTCCCATCAGTCAGCAGTGGAATTTATGTGCAAGAGGTTGTTCCAAACTCACCTTCTCAGAGGTAGGCTGTACTACGGGAAGCAGGGAAGCCAGACTGGAGGGAAGCAGACATCCTGGAGGGTGGAGTTGGGTGGGCACGAGGCCTAGGGTGGGCCCACTTCAGTGACCTTGCATAACCTTGAGCTCCTGGCATATGACATGGCATGGAAGTGGCAGGTGGCATTCTAGCCTATCATCTAAGCCAGGGGGGGGCTGGAGAGATTAAGTACCCCGTAGAGCATTGGCACTGCCCTTCCATGGCTGGGCATGTCCTTTCCTTTGGGTCAGGAGAGACAGAGTAGTGGAGACCCCTCAAAGCTCAAACCCCAATCCAGCCTACCTCCCACCAGCCCGCTGGACCCACCTGGGTCTTCCTAGGCCTATTTCCTCATCTACAAAATGGACACAATTGGGCCTACTCTTTCTCCTCTGAGGAGACCTTGTCCAGACCAAATGAGACAAAGCATTATTTTCTTTGAAACCTCTAAGTACCAGAAAAATATTGACTATCTGCAACACCAGGAGCCAAGGCAACTAGTGTAGTGCAGGTACCACATGCTTGTATGGCCCATGTAGGGCCCAGAAGGGATCTGAGCAAGCCTCTTCCCTCCTTTGCCACAGGTCACCAGTCAGTATGGTGGGTGGGCTGCATCCAGTCAGTGGTCTAAATGGTAATCCCTGGAGCTGGAGGTCATGCACATGGGGTCTGTGAGGGACGAGGGCAAGGTATGGAATGGAGGGGAGCCAGACAGGCAGGCCTCCAGCCCGACAGGGCCCCTTCAGCCAAAGAGGACCTCTCTTCCTGTTTTCTGTGCTGTGCTGCTTCAGCGGCTATGCAGGAAGTTGTGGACCCTGTAGCACATGGGCTCAGTCCACAGTTGGCCTGCAATAGAAGTTGTTGGAACATAGACCCATGAAACCAAAGAATTACCACCAAACTGAGGGTTTCAGCAGTTACCAGGAGTGGCCACAGGCAGGCCGCCTCAAGAGCCAGAGTGATGGGATCAGTAGCAAGGGTGGCTGCTGCTGACCGAGGCTACCTAATCTGTTAGCCCTCACTGCAGCCTGGACCTCGAAATCTGCAGGTGTGTTCCCACATAGGACTGCAGATGTGCAAACTGAGGCTCAAAGGGGCCAAGAGTCTGACATGTGGCAGCCCAGCTAAAAGAACTGCACCCAGAACTTGAACCCAGGCCCTCGTGATATAGAGAAGAAGCCAGCTCACAAAACACAAGCCATTGTAGGACATTGGTTTCCACCTGGTGTAGGAACCTTGGAGTCAGGACACTGTTCTTACTGGTTGAAATGATTTTTCTTAAACTGCTTCTGTTCACCTGATTGTCCCCCAAGCAGGGTCTGGGCCCCGGGGGTGGGGGGAACATGCAGTAACTGGGTGTCTCTCCATTGGCAGAGGGGGCATCCAAGATGGCGACATCATCGTCAAGGTCAACGGGCGCCCTCTGGCGGACTCAAGTGAGCTGCAGGAGGCTGTCCTGACGGAGTCCCCTCTGCTGCTGGAGGTGCGGCGGGGGAATGATGACATCCTGTTCAGCATCTCTCCGGAGGTGGTTCTGTGAGGGTGGGGCCCCCTCCCCACATTGCCGAGTGCCAGAGCCTGCAGCCTGGGACGGGTGCCAGCTGAGAGGTCCCATCCAGAGCCACGGCCTCCCACGGGGTCAGGACGAAGGACCACAGACGGTCCTCAGCAGAGCCAGTGGCCTCCTCCTGGCCGTCCAGGGCCAGAGCCACAGGCAGGGCTTGGCCAGGGACCCACCTCAGCCTCAGGAAGGTTGACTTCTATGTGATCGTGCCATGGGGACAGCTGGATGCCTCCCTTGTACAGATGCTCCTGAAGGCCACCTTCCAAGTGCCCAGGATATCCAGAACACTCCTCTGGAATTCCCTCACAGCTCCCACCCTCCCTTCTATGCCCCTGCCTTTACACCTGTCCAACTCTGTCTGAATGCCCAGGCTGCTCCTACCCCACCTCCCCTCCCACTCACCTGCTCAGGTCAGTTCCCGAGCCTGTCCTCCCCGAGAAAGGCCTCTCATCCCCTGCACCAGACACCACAGTGTCCACCACATTGAATGACCCGGGCTGTTGCTCCGCCAGCCTGGAGGCCCTGGAGGGTGGCCGTGTCTGACTCCCTTTGGGAGTCAAGTGTGGGGACCTGGCCCAGATTGGTCCCAAGGGTACCCTGGCTTCTCACCCAAGCCCTGTGGCTTCCCAGGCGGGAGAGAGCCTGGCCAGGAGCAGAGTGCCTGACACCCTCTGGAAGGCCACCTGTCTTCCTGAAGGTGCCCATGGGGCAGGGGGCAGAGGAAGCCCCCTGACAGGGGGAGGGGTGACGAGGACTGAGCCAGCTTCGCCTCCCCTGTGCTGTTCAGCAAGGGGCGGTCGACTCCTGGAATCACCCACCAGAGCGGCTGGGGAGCGCGCGTTATGTGTCGAGGTGTATTTGTGAGCTTCGCTGTACAGTGGATTCCCCCGTATGCTTGTACTGTATGTTTCTCTACTGTATGGAAATTAAAGTTTACAAGCACATGGTCTTCAGCCCGCGGATACTCAGGGTAGCCCACCCCCGCCAGCCACAGCTTCTCTTGGATCTGGAGCTGATTTTCCAGTCAGCCAAAGGCCTGGGAACCACCCCAGGCCCTGGGGCATAGGGCCGGCTCCCCACTTGCTCCTAGTCTGTGGTCTCGGCAAGACGTCTCCCTGCCCCTGCCTTGTCCTCAACCCAGGTGCGGGAGGAACACCGATACCACTGTCCCCGAGGCCAGGGGGCAGAGCACTTGGAAGGGTACCTGGCTTACTGTGAGCCCAGCTGAGCCAGGCTAGTGTGCCAGTCCTAAAGCTTCTCTGTATCTGCTCCACATCACCCTTGCTTCAGACCCGCCAGTGATGGGGAAAGAAGGCAGGAAGAGACAAAGCAGATTGCCCAGGGATGCAGCAGGGGCAGGGGGTGGGGGGCTCCGAGCAGGGTATAGAGCCATGAGTTGCCCAGGGCAGGCCCCCTAGTAATAAGCGGAGGGCCCCAAGGTGAGGTGAGCAAGCTGGGTGCCCAGCTGATCTGAGAGGGAGGGGCCCAGGCCTGGGTTCTGGACCCCCCTGGTCCCAGCCTTGCAGGGCGGCAGGGCTTGCCCAGCTGGCCTCTGGGCGGCTGTGTAACTGCTGGACACCTTCTCCCTAGGGAGGAGTGAACAACTGCAGGACTTCAAGCCCTTCCAGGCTCTGAGATCCTGAGGCTCGACAGGTCCAGATTTAAATAAGCCCACCATGGGGCACTTTTAGAAGATGGCCCCAGGTGGCTGTGACCGTAGGCCGCCGTGGGAATTCTGCTTGGTACCTAAAGGGACTCATGAGACAGGCACACCAGGCATTGGTGATGCTGGATGCAGCTGGCTGTGCACTGTGGCCAGCCAGCTAGATGGAGAGAATCAGACCAAAGAGCACCTGGCACCCACCCTGGGAAAGGACCAGAAACTATCGCAAGCAGCTGTGAGTGAGGACGCCGTGATCTGCTTCAACACCCCGGTTTTGCAATCCTTGGGCTCTGATTACCACGTGTACTGAGCACCGCTCCCCACACCCAGGCCACACGGGGGCCCTGGGTCTGCTCTGTGGGAAACAAGGTCCTGGTGCCCAGGCTGCCCTGCATGAGGCTGAGCTGGAGAAAACACTCAGGCCAAGGGCAGACAGCCACGGACACTCAAGCGACCGCCAACGGCCAGCCCAGGACTGTCCCTTGCAGCTGCAGGACACCTCAAAGGTGGTGGAGGATCTCGAGCATTTCAGGGACTTTGTCCCAAGGTCTGGGCCTTGGATAGACCAAACTCCCTGAACACGGCCTCCAGGAGCACCCATGGCAGCCAGACAGCAACACCCCTTCCCCACCACTGCACCCCAAAATGCTTGAGTCTGGAGAAGGTGAAAGGAAGGGGACAGAGGCACAGCAAGGGGGTGGCCACTGCCCAGAGAGACCCGGGGCTCGACCAGAAGGCACCTGCTTTGCTGCAGCCAACATGGAGTTAAATGTCATGTAGAGGCTCCTGACTCAGGGTTTGGCCCCAACAGTGCTCCAGAATGTCACTTGGCATCCTCTCACTCTCTGCCACCAGCCCCCGGGATGACCAGGGCCATCTGCCCCCACCTCAGGTCGTCCTGCTGGGAAGTGGGGGTCTCTGAGCTTGGGAGTCAGCCCAGCCTGGGCTGTGGTCTTGGCTTTGCCCCTTTCTGGCTGAGCCGTGTTGGGGACTTCAGCTCTATGCTTGGCCTGTGCTTGCCACTCCCTGGGGAGGAAGGAGCCCTCGCCTGACCCCGGGGGGCTGCAGCGGTGGGAGTGGGCTCTGTGGTGTTCAAGCCCTCTGTCTGCCAGCCACCCAGCCTGCACCCCCGCCCCACCCCCGCCCTCAGCTGAGAGGAGCTAACTTCCCCAGTGCTCCTCCAGCTGCACCCGGTGAAAAACAACTTTTCCAGAGCCTGCCAGCTGCTGAGAGCTATTACGCAACCCCCAGGCCCCTGAGGCAACCCCCAGTGTCTGGGTTTGCAGCCCACCCCTCCACTATCTGACCTGGGAGCTATAAACGGGGCACTGACAAGGGCAGCACCCTAGGAGACGAGCACCCTGTTCCAGCCTGGGGCCCTTGTAAACACCTGGGATCCAGGAAGTACAGGACCGGGAGGAGCATTGCAGGTCCCTGGCTCCAAGCGCCCCATTGGACAGAGGCGGGAATTTCGGCCTTGAGAATAGGGTTTGGGGTCACACGTGAGCTCACGGCTGGGCTCCGGGGGACCAGGGATGGGTTGGAGCAGACAGCTGCGGCTACAGCTGCAGCAGAACAAACATCCGCCGCCTGAGCGCGTGGGGCTGGGCCAGGTTCTCCAGGAGGGGCAGATCCCGGGGGGCACAGCGTCTTCCTCCTTCCAGGGCCCCTCCCCACACCCAAGAGGATTAGCGGATCCAGAACACAGGTCACCGAAGATGTAAGCTCTGGAAAGGGTCAGATGCCAGGAAAAACAGCGGGGCACCTGTTGAGGCTTGAGTGGTGCCTGGGGACACTGGAGCTGGGGGCCTGCCTGCCGACACCTGCCCCAGCCCTGGGTCAATGTGGACATACCTGACCCCCGCTGCCCTGCTCTTAGTCCACATTCTTCAGGTTTTTTGTCCATCTCTGTACTCTCTCCCTCTGCTCCACCTGCTTCTTCCAGCCTTTGCCTTGTGCAAGCTGCTCCATCCACCTGAACGCTGCCCAGGCTCCCTTGTGCCTGCCTTGCTCCCTCCAATCATCTGCATCACAACCCTGGAATCAGGACATCACACACATGGCCAAAGAGACCTCATGGCCATAGTCAAGTGAAGGCTCCTGACACAGAAGGTTATCCTGGATGATCTGGGCAGCCCCTGGGGTCACAGGGTCCTGACCAGAAGGAGGCAGGAGGGTCAGAGTGGAAGATGTAGGGATAGAAGCAGAGGCTGGGGGGATGTGAAGAAGGGGCTGTGCCACAGGAAGGTTCTAGAAGCTGGAGGGAACAGCTGTCCCCTGGAGCCTCCAGGAGAAACCACACCTGCCCACACTTTGACGTTAGTGCATTGACACTGGCTCTGGTGTCCTCACACAGTGGTCACACACCTCAGGCACCCCTGCCCCAGATGGCTGCCCTCTAGCTTCTCAGCTCCAGAGGAGACTCGGTCAGGGGTGGCCAGCTAGCTGTAGGGTGCCCCAGCCCACCTCCCTCAATCCTCCCAGACCCACAACCCAGCCCCTCCCAACCCTGGCCAGGTCAATGTAATAAGGACGAGATGGGCACACTTGTACCCACAGCACAGGTGAGCATGCACATAGCACGGATATGTGTGCACTCATGTCATACACAAGTGTGTACATGGAACAGACATACATGTACGCATGGTACACATGAATGTGCACTGCACAAATGTGAGTGTGTACACAAAAGCATCCGTGAAACTGTTCCACTCTCGATTGCACCAATTTTTGGCGTGATGCACGCTTGTGGACATTTCACTCAGCACATTAGGGTTACACCTACTTTTCCTGGATTCAATTTCTTCCTCTTTTATAAATTTGTTTTTCCTTTTGGTTAAAATGTTTTCTCCAGTAAATGTTTTCACAAAGAAGTACAGGGGTGGGTGGTGAGTGAAGAGCTGACATGCTTGAAACGTTTTCCTTTTTCCTAAATCATTTTTATCATGAAGTGTGACACACATACAGAAAAGTGCCCAGACCTAACACTTGAATGTACAGTTGGCCCTTGGACATCACAGGCATTAGAGGCACTGACTCCCTACACAGCCAAAATCCACATTTAACTTTTGACTCCCTGAAACATAACTACTAATAGTCCACTGTTGACCAGAAGCCTTACTAATAACAAAAAATACTGATTATCATGTATTTTGTATATTGCATGTGTCATGTACTGGATAATAAAATAAGCTAGAGAAAAAAATGTTACTGAGAAAATCAAAAGGAAGAGAAAGCACGTTTACAGTATCTATGGAAGAAAATCCGCGTCTAAGCGGACCCTTGTAGTTCAAATCCGTGTAGTTCAAGGGTCATCTGTATTCTCAGAAAGCGAACACATCACCACCTGCCAAGTCGAGAGCCAGAGCGCTGACGACCCCCGCGCTGCCTCGCCCCCCCAGAGGCTCCCGAGAACCCCCTGGTGGTCAGCACCCCTCCCGCTCCTCCGTGGCTCTACCACCTGTGCGCGCATCGCTCCGCACAAGCTGGGCTTTGCCTGCTTCTCTAACTGCTGTAAATGGACTCTCATAGCCGCGCTCACCTGGGTCCGGCTTCTGGGCTGACAGTATGCTTGTGAGTCACCCATGCTGCTGCGTGCAGCAGTAGTGAGTTGATTTTCACCCCGCGTAGCCTCCCACCCGTGTCCATCCGGTCTCCCGTTACAGACACTCGGGGGGCTCTGGTGTGGGGCTGTGGCCGCCGTGCGGGCGTGCACATCTCTGAGCGCATCTCCAGTGACTTGTGTGAGCGTTTCCGTTGGGTGTGTTCCTGCGAGTGAAGCTCCCGGGTCACTGGGTGTCTGCATATTCCGTTTTGGTAGAAACACAAGCTTTCCTAAGTGGTTTTACTAATTTGTCGCAAGGTGTGTGGCCAGCCTTGAATTGGAGGCGTTCTGTGGGCACAGAGCAGTGGCTCTTGATTTCAGTTCGCAAATCCATGACCCCTCGGAGGTCGGGCGACTTTTCAAACACTCATCGGCTGTCTGGGCATCCTTCCTTGTGTGTAGCTTTCAAGTCTGGCCAGTTAATCTCCTGATCCGCCTTCTCCTCGTCGCTGGGTAGTTCTCTTGCATACCACAGAAATGAGCTCTCTTCTGTTTTCTATGCACTGGAAATACCTTCTTCCTCTCTGTGGCTTACATTTCACTCTCCAAATGGTGTCCCTTGATGAACAAAAAGGTTGGTTTTAATAGCCCAATTTACCAATCTTCTCCTTTATAGCTCATGTCTTCATGTCTGACCTAGAAAGTGTCTTCCCGCCCCGTAGGTCCCTATCTTCCTGTTAGGCTCCTGACACTTGATACGTTTTACACTAGATGACTTCTGTATGTGGAGCACAGGAGAGGTCAGGTTTCATTTGCTGCATGTGGACAGATGGAGAGCTGACTGTCCCATAAGCCATTTATTGGAAAGATACATCCTCTTCCTCCTTTGCCATAAACCAATCTCCCATATGCATGTAAGTCTGTCTCTGGACCCCTTTTGCCCTATTGCTCTTTCTGTGCCCTTGCCCCAACACCACCCTATCCTAGTTATTTCAGCTTTATGACATAGTTTGTTATCCAGTGCAGTAAAGCCACCCTCCTATACTTGTCCTTCAAAAGTGCTTAAGTATCCTTGATTCTTTGTCTTTCTGCATATGTTTTAGAATAAATTCACCAAGTTCCACCCCTTGTGAATTTGGTTAGAAAGGCGATGAATCTATAGGTCAGCTCTGAGGGAGGTGACATTTATGATATTCAGGCTTCGAATACATGAACTTGGGTGTTCGCTCACTTATTTGCATTTTCATTAATTTCTCCAAGTAATGTATAGTTTTCTGTGTAAATAGTTCACATTTGATATTTTAAATGGTATCCTTTGATTTTTGTTTTAATTTCTGAACCTTTGCTGATATATCAACCTGTTTTTTAAGATTTCTTCTTATTGTTCATCATGTTTTATACTGGCCTGTAGACAACAATCTTGCCAAAATCACTTGTTAATTCTCACAATTGATTACTTTGGATTTTCTATATATTTAGTCACATCACATATAAATAATGAGTTTTATTTCTTTCCTTTCAATCCTAATACCTTTTACTTCTTCTTGCTCTACTGCACTGGCTAAACCTCTTATTCAATGTCATGCAGAAATAATGAGAATGGGCATCTTAATCTCGTTCCTGATCTCAAAGGGAAATCTTTCAACATTTCACCCTCAGAATAATGTTTGCTGTAGTTTTGTTGTAGTTACCCTTTGTCAGCTTAAGAAAGTTCCCTTTTATTCCTAGTTTGCTAAGGGATTTTTTTAAATTTTTTTTTATTTATTTATGATAGTCACACAGAGAGAGAGAGAGAGGCAGAGACACAGGCAGAGGGAGAAGCAGGCTCCATGCACCGGGAGCCCGACGTGGGACTCGATCCCGGGTCTCCAGGATCGCGCCCTGGGCCAAAGGCAGGCGCCAAACCACTGCGCCACCCAGGGATCCCGCTAAGGGATTTTATTATGCATGAATACTGATGTTAACAAAGTCTTTTCTGCTTCTACTAACATGATTAAATGATTCCTCCCCTATTCTGTTAATATAGGGAAATGCATTGATTTTGAAATATTTTACCAATTTTGAATTACCGGACAAAATCTAATTTTATTATGATGTCTTACCCTTTTTTATATTCTTGCTAATATTTTGCTTGAGACTTTTGTGTTCATAAGTGCACCAGGTTTGCAATCTCCCTTTTTCCAAGGGTTCACATAGGATTTTGCTCCTAAAACAGCCTCATAATAATATGACTTGGGCAATTTCTACTCCTTTTCTCCTCTCTGGGAAAACTGGTGTAAGATTGGCATTTCTCTCCTAAATGGTGATAGAATTTAAGAATAGGCATCTATTCTTGGAGTTTTGTTTGTGGGAAGGCTTAAAAAATGGGTTCAATTTCTTTAATAGCTACAAAACTAGTTTGATTTTCTATTTCTTCATGTATCAGCTTAGATAAGTTGTATTTCCCTGGGAATGTGTTCATTTCATCCAAATTTTCAGAATATTAGCCTAAAATATTCATAATTTCCTCTTTTTATTTATTTTTTAAGTTTTATTTATTTATTTATTTTAGTAATCTCCCAAACATGGGGCTCAAACTCACAACCCTGAGATCAAGAATTGCACACTTCACCAACTGATCCAGCCAGGCGCTCCTCCTCTTTTTATTTTTTGAATGTCTTCAGTTTCTACACTTATGTCCCCACTTTTAAAAAGATTTTATTTATTTATTTGAGAGAGAGAGAGAGAGAAGGAGCAATGGAGAAGGCAGAGGGAGAGAGAGAGAGAGAGAGAGAGAGAGAGAGAGCCAGACTCCCTGCTGAGCAGGAAGCCTAATGCAGGACTTGATCCCAGGACCATGATGAGATCATGACCTGAGCCAAAGACAGATGCTTAACCCACTGTGCCACCCAGGTGCCCCCTCACTCCATTTTTACTCTTGACATCACTATTTGTGTCTTCTTTCTTTCTTACTTACTTAGTCTTGCCAGGAGGTTATAAATTTTATTACTCAAAAAACAAACAAACAAACAAACCACCATTTGGTTTTGTTGATCCTTTCCGTTGTGTACTTGTTTTGTTTCCTATTTCATTCATTTCTGCTCTTACCCTTATTATTTCTTCCACTTTCCTTGTTGGGTTTAATCGACCTTCCTCCTTTTTTTTCTTCCTCCTGAAAAAGGTATAACTTCCTTGTGACACAGCTTTCGCGGGATCACCCAAGTTGTTTTTCCTGGAACTCCTTTTAAGTGATACTGCACACTGTGGAGTGCAGACTCTGGAACCAGACAACCTGCATCTGAATTTTCACTTTACAACTTTCTAGCTGGGCTGCCATGGCCAGGTGACTTCTCATTCCTCAGTTTTCTCATTGTAAAGGGGAGATAATCATAATTCCCACCTGGGGATTAAATAATTAAAACACTTTACACAGTGCCTGGCACTCAAAATAAATTATTAGTTGTTACCTCTCTTATTACCCCTGTTCTCCATTTCTAAATTCAGGAAGATTTCCTTGACTTTTCCCTTCAATTTATTCTCTGTAACTTTTCCATAAATTCTTTCTTGTTCTCAGATTGCCTCTTTTATTTTTCTATAGTAACCAATTCTTGTTCTATGGATGCCAAATCTCTCCAGGATAGTAATTCCTATATTTTTAAGTCAACCTGTCTGAAAACAGAATGAGCTCCATTTTCTTGGAAGTCAGCTCTGCTTCTCCACCTCATTCCTTCCTCTGGCTGCTGCTGCTTCTCCTCTAATATTAGCTCGTCCTTGTTTGTCTGCCAGAACAAGTGACTTAGGGACTTGGTTAATTAGTGGAAGTGCATGGTAGCTGTGCAGGTTTCTCTGCTGAGAGAGAAGTGGGCCATGATCTGTGGGTCCTAGATGCTGTATCTCCTGGCAGGCATCACTGAGGGTATGCAGAATGGGCCATCTGGGATCCTCATTTCACTGACAAACTAAAGAGGCCTTCCTCTGGAATGCCACCCTGCCCTTGGAGACCCGATCTTGCATTTGCAGAGGAGCTGGACAGTTTCCTCTGCCACCAGGTCAGCTCACCAGCAAGCAAGCCTCCATCCCTTCACTTCCTTTCCCTCTTCTCTGCAAACCCAGGTGGCTCTCCTGGCACCCTGGGTCTCCTTTGGCCAGTTCTCTCAGCTGTGACCCCTCTGCTCCCAGGAGAGATTTGTCTCCCAGAAACTTGTTAAAATCTTCCACCTGTTTGTGGTCACTGCTCAGGCCCAAACAGCTTTTTAAACTGCTTCACTCTGTACCTCCCTACTGTCATTTCACTGGGACTAAGAGACAGGAAGGGAGCAGAGGCACACCTGGGTCCAACACCTTGGATAAAAATGTCTTTAGTGTGTTTCTAGATTTATTTTTTTTTATAAATTTTTA
Source organism: Canis aureus (assembly GCF_053574225.1). Classification (NCBI taxonomy): domain Eukaryota; kingdom Metazoa; phylum Chordata; class Mammalia; order Carnivora; family Canidae; genus Canis; species Canis aureus. The sequence goes on from NC_135612.1 coordinate 60,989,725, forward strand.
TTTATTTATGATAGTCACACGCAGAGAGAGAGAGAGGCAGAGACACAGGCAGAGGGAAGAGCAGGCTCCATGCACCGGGAGCCCGACGTGGGATTCGATCCCGGGTCTCCAGGATTGCGCCCTGGGCCAAAGGCAGGCACCAAACCGCTGTGCCACCCAGAGATCCCAATTTCTAGATTTCTTTACTGAGGTTCCCCAACTCCTTTACTGAGGGAAGCTCACCTATGGTTGCAAATCTTGGTTCTGTCAAGTGTGGTAAACTCTCTGAGCCTCAGCAGATGGAAGCTGTAATGCGTGTCCCAGAGTTGTCACGACATCCACTTGACTGTTCCCTCCAGCCTGAGTGTGTCCTGGTGGAATTAGGAAAAGCCTTCTGATCCTCTAGATGTTTTACCACTTCTTCCCAGCAAATACAGCCATAGGTAGACAAGTCTACTCTGACCTTGTATTTGAGGGACACTATCTAGAGGTGGGTTAACCAGAGGGTGATGAAACACATTGAGAGGTCCCAGGGTCCAGCTCACAGAGCACACTGTGACCCACTGTAGACCACCAGTCCCACTTCTGGCTCTGAAAACAAAACTTTACAAATGGACTAAGCTCTTCCCCCCTCTCCTCCTTCAGCTGACCTCTTGGCCTTCATGTAGCCTTGGGGACAGCATTCCTTCAGGCGGCAAAGGGATGCCTGAATCTCAGTGGCAGAGCTTAAGCATGGCAGCTTCCCCACCGCTGACCAGCATAGTTGCACATTTGGAGAATGGCCCACACACAGCTTCTTCCCCACCTGCAAGGGCTGAGCTCCATGAAAACCTCCTGACAAAATAGGAGCTTAGCAAACTAGAGGCCTTTCCAGTCAAGGGGGACAAACAGGCCCTTTGTGTATTTTGCATTCACTGAAATGAAACAGTAAAGACCACCTTCTAGATAAATAGAATGTCCATGACCTAAATCACAGTGTCACTGAGAAACAGAGTCTTTACAAACCCAGTCCTTTATGTCTGCCTTACTCCCAGCTCACCTGCTCTGCGGCTGGTAACACAGAGACCAGGGCTTCCTCTGCGCTTGCTCCTCTGTGACCCTCTGATACAGCCCTCCTCAGCCCTGCTTCAGGCCCACCTGGGTCCCTGAGGCAATGCACGACTCCAGTGCTTGGGGCTCTGTGGGCAAATTCATCCCACAGTGGGGCATCCCTCACTGGGCCTGTGCCCTCCTGCCACCGAGGTAACTGTCAGGTTCTCTCAGCTTACCTGGAAGACCCTGCAGCCCCAGAACCCAGCTCACCTGCAGCTTCTCAGCCTCCTCAAGCTCTCCCACAGCTTCCCTGCAAGCCCTCTCTACCTCCACCCTGCCATCGGCTGTACCTCTGAGTTCTGTCTCCTTTTTCTGCTTGTTCTTAATAGCAATGGCAAACTTGTCAGATACCAGAATTGAAATTATTGTCCTTGAGGAATAGGAGTGCAGAAATAAATACATATGGTGGAATGGTGACAAGAAGAGCTGGCAGGAGGTGAGGGTTGGGGGGACACCCAAATGCAAGCATTTACACATGCAGGGCTGAGGCTGGGTCCCCAGAGGTAAGGACGTGGGGGTGAGTGCTCTATTTGAGAGGTGACCCTAGAAGCCCTGTATTGAGTGGAGAGTTCAGATAGGGAAAGAGAGGAAGCCAAAGGATGGTGAGCCGGTCACTGACATGACACCTTTGGGAGACAATGTGAACCATGCAGCACTGTCCACCTGAGGGGACTGGGAGCTGGGTGACTATCGTCCAGCCCCCACTGTCACTGGCTAAGGGCAGCTCTGGGGGCTTGTGCTGGGTGAGCACAGAGGGCAGCGCTTGAGCAGAGCAGCAGGCAACACCTGCAGTGAGACACTATCCACGCATTCCGGGATGATCATGAGGAGGCCATGCGAATGGGTACCCAGAGAACTGGCGGCATAGGGACGCATCCCCAGGACAGGCAGATGCATGAGATGCTGTAGGAGGTTAGAATTTGGCACCCCTTAAAACATGTTTTAAAATCTTTTTGCTTTTTTTAAAAGATTTTATTTATTTATTCATGAGAGACACAGAGAGAGAGGCAGAGACACAGGCAGAGGGAGAAGCAGGCTCCATGCAGGGAGCCTGATGTGGGTCTCAATCCCAGGACCCCGAGATCACACCCTGAGCTGAAGGCAGATGCTCAACCACTGAGCAACCCAGGTATCCCATAAAATCTTTTTGATTTGTTGATATTTTTAATATGAAAAAATTAATAATGAAATTAATTCAAGTGCACAGTACAGAATAGAAAATATAACTAAACTGTGAACGTTTCTCCCAGCCCTGATACACTGTAGCATCATTCTCCTTTGAATACATGAAACTCTCCCCATGCACCATAGGCAGCCACTGTCCTGATTTCTAGCAGCACACTGGTCATCACTTTGCCACTGGTCATCACTTTGCTGCTGTGACAGATGTGTGGGCTCAGTATTGGTGCCACTCCTCCGTGGTAAGTGGTCTTTTCTCTCTAGAGGCTTTATGATCCTCTCCTTGTCTTTGGTACTTGGGAGGAGGAAGCACTGGTGGAAGCTATAAATGGTGGGCAGAGTGTGGAACGCTTGCTGGCTGGCCCTCTGTGGAGGGGTATGTAGAACCTCACCTCCAGGCTCTGCAGACACCACGACAGCATGCCGCTTCCACACACAGTTGGAAGAAAAACTCTAGCAAATGCAATTATCTTGCTGTTGTTTCATTTCCACTGGTGCTTGAACATCTCTTGTGTCTGGTGCCCCCAGCAGCTTTTGGCTCATCCACCCTCTGTCCAGGTCTGTGCATCCCTTCACATAGACACCCGTACCTACCGCATAGATATGGGTGTGCATGTGTGTGAATCTGTGTGCACAGAATTGCCTGCAATGGGTCTCCACATGCTCAGGGCATGCAACTCGAGAGTGCACATGCTCACAGGGCAGGTGCTCACGGGGCAGGAGCTCACAGGGCAGGACCTCTGTGGCATTCTGACACCTGCTACCACATAGATGAACCTGGAGGACATTATGCTCAGGGAAATGAATCAGTCACAGAAGGACAAATGTTGTGTCATTCTACTTATAGGAGGGCCCCAGCAGAGTCAAATGATGAAAGATCTAAATGTGAGACAAGATTCCATCAAAATCCTAGAGGAGAACACAGGCAACACCCTTTTTGAACTTGGCCACAGTAACTTCTTGCAAGATACATCCACGAAGGCAAAAGAAACAAAAGCAAAAATGAACTATTGGGACTTCATCAAGATAAGAAGCTTTTGCACAGCAAAGGATACAGTCAACAAAACTCAAAGACAACCTACAGAATGGGAGAAGATATTTGCAAATGACGTATCAGATAAAGGGCTAGTTTCCAAGATCTATAAAGAACTTCTTAAACTCAACACCAAAGAGACAAACAATCCAATCATGAAATGGGTGAAAGACATGAAGAGAAATCTCACAGAGGAAGACATAGACGTGGCCAACATGCACATGAGAAAATGCTCTGCATCACTTGCCATCAGGGAAATACAAATCAAAACCACAATGAGATACCACCTCACACCAGTGAGAATGGGGAACATTAACAAGGCAGGAAACCACAAATGTTGGAGAGGATGCGGAGAAAAGGGAACCCTCCTGCACTGTTGGTGGGAATGTGAACTGGTGCAGCCACTCTGGAAAACTGTGTGGAGGTTCCTCAAAGAGTTAAAAATAGACCTGCCCTACCACCCAGCAATTGCACTGTTGGGGATTTACCCCAAAGATACAGATGCAATGAAACGCTGGGACACCTGCACCCCGATGTTTATAGCAGCAATGTCCACAATAGCCAAACTGTGGAAGGAGCCTCGGTGTCCATCGAAAGAGGAGTGGATAAAGAAGATGTGGTCTATGTATACAATGGAATATTCCTCAGCCATTAGAAACGACAAATACCCCCCCATTTGCTTCAATGTGGATGGAACTGGAGGGTATTATGCTGAGTGAAGTAAGTCAATTGGAGAAGGACAAACAGTGTATGTTCTCATTCATTTGGGGAATATAAATAATAGTGAAAGGGAATATAAAGGAAGGGAGAAGACATGTGTGGGAAATATCAGAAAGGGAGACAGAACATGAGACTCCTAACTCTGGGAAACGAACTAGGGGTGGTGGAAGGGGAGGAGGGCAGGGGGTGGGGATTAATGGGTGACGGGCACTGAGTGGGGCACTTGACGGGATGAGCACTGGGTGTTATTCTGTATGTTGGTAAATTGAACACCAATAAAAAATTAATTTATTTTTTAAAAAAAGAGTCAAATCCACAGAGGTAGAAAGTAGATGGGGGCACCAGGGATTGGCATGGGGAGGAATGGGGAGTTAGAGCTTCATGGGGACAGAGTTCCAGCTGGGGAAGATGGAAAGGGCTCTGAGGATGGAGGATGGGGTGGCTGCACAACACTGTGAATGACCCAGACACTTAAAAATATAGTTTAGATGGGCAATTTTATGTTATGTGTATTTTACCACAATAAGATATTTTAATGGTTAGAATGTTAAACTTTATGTATATATTTTATCCCAATTTTTAAAAATGAAAAAAGAATCTCCTCTTCACCCTGGCACATTAGTATTTTATGTAGATAAAATAAGACAGTCCGATTTCCCTGGCGCGTGTGGAATTGGAGCCTGGTTTTTCACATCAATGAACACAATCATCCATGGAGACTGACCATGCACCAGCTGTACGCCAGGCGTGAGATTCCTCCCCTTAGTTTGATGCACACACCAGCCCCTGATGGGAGCATTGCCATCAGCCCCAAACACATGCAAGAGACCAAGGCTTCACATCAAATGTCTAAAAAGTGGTAGCATATAAATTAAATCCAGGTCCCTCTGACCAACACCATCCTGCTCACTGGGCCTCAGTTTCTCAGCCAAGAAAAGCTTGGAAAAGAAAAGCTTCATTCGCTGCATTCTCAGACCTCCCATGAGTGAGAGCTGTCGGGGCTGAGTTCAAGAGATAGCAAGGAGGATCACAGAGTCCTTGTCCCCAGGGACTCCCAGTCCAGCAGGAATGGTGACTCAGTAGGATCCCTGCTGAGAAAGCACCCAACCTGGCTTGGCAGGCAAGGCATGCTTCCAAGGAGGTGACATTTGAGCTAGACTTTAGAGATGAACAGGAGGAAGAAGTTCTGCAAGACAGAGAAACAATGTCTTGGAGAAATTAAATCCGAGATCTTTGTGGTTCAACAGACCTAAAATCAAATCCAAAGTCCTACCTACTAGCTGGTAAAGCGAATAACTTATCCTCTCCAAGCCTCAATTTTCTCATCTATGGAATGGGATAATTGTGCATGCATCATGGGTTGGTTATATAGATTAAGATGAGACACAGGGATGTATCTAGCCTAGCCCCTGTCCACGGTGAGCCTGCAGTAAGCAAGCTGGGGCTGATACGGTCTCTGTATCACTAAGATGGTCCAAGAGGTCCTCCCAGCACCCACCCAATGGCTAACTTAGAGAAGTAATGATAACAGCAAAAGACTCTCTCAAACACACTCACTTCGAGCAAGTAGGATTTGTACTCTCTCTCCCTGAGGTCTGCTGGCACCCTCGTCTGCCCCAGTAGAAAGTTGCCTTCTTACGAGATTAACGTGCTTCTGCATGCATTTTTATACTGTATTTGGGTAGGAAGCATTGACGTGTCAGGTCATCCAAGGGCTGGGCCGTAATCTGGCCTCCATCCGCTGGGAGTCAACACCTCTGCCAACAGTCCATGTCATCCACAAATAGAGCCTTTTTCTATTTTGGTGTCTCGGAGAGGGCCTGTTCATGGATGGGACCCAAGTTGGCCACTATCTTGACAATGTGTTTGCATTTAGAGCAGAATTGGATCTAAAAATAGGTTTTGGAAAGGTGGCTGCTGAGGCCAATACTCTGCACGGCCAACGGCAGGTTTGGGGCTCAGGATGGAGCCTCGGCTGAGAGTGTGGGGAGAGCATATACTACCCTGCCTTCTGGCCTCCATGGGCCTGCTGTCTGAGCATCCTTCCCTGTCTCTAAATGTTGCCTCTTCTGGGAAGCCATCCAGACCACCTGGTTGGGGGGTGCCTCTTTGCTCCTTCCCTACTGTCACCCTACCTGCCTGTCTCTTCCAAGAGATTGAGCTCCTTGAGGACAGGGCCCATATGATTCCTCTATGCCTTCCCAGCACTGACCAAGATGCATAAGCTTTGAGTTTGAAATGACCTAAGTCCTCATCTTGTTTCTGCCATCCCAGCTCTGTGACCTCAAGCAAGTCACTCTCCCTCTCTGTGATGCAGTTTTTGCACCTGAAAAGCAGAACAGCAATCCCTCCTCACAGGGGTGATTATGAGGCTCAAAATAACCAGGTGCCCCCTCTCTTGCTGCCGTTAGACTCCTGTACCTACAAAAGCAGATCTTTCACCTGGAGCTACCTGGGCATGGGACTCACACTGGGAGCAAGAAAGGTGTATACTTCTGAGAAGATTCATTAGGATTAAATGGGATAATTCAGGTCAAATAAAATTAAACATCTGCCTGGCATTTAGCAAGTGTCCCCAAAATATCGGCAGCCATCACCATCATCACTACCATCATCACTACCATTAAAGATCATCATTACCATCATTATCACCTTCATCACCATTACCATCATCACCATCATCACCATGATCACCACCATGGTCACATCATCAACACCATCACCACCATCACCATCACCATCACCATCATTACCACCATGATCACCATCTTCAACACTGTTGCCACCATTACCACCACCACCACCACCACCATCATCTTTACTCTCATTAGTGTTTCTCAAGAAGAATCTATTTATCTAATGGTATAAGAGTAAAATGTTGAATTGCTGAAGATTTTGTTGGGAGTAGGGGAGGGAAAGTACATCCCAGCCTTATAGCAACAACCTGAAGATCCCCACAGTCAAACGAGGGGTGGGTTCCCCCTGGAGCCCCAGGCCTCACTGGAGGCCACATTCCCCTCGGACCCCACTCCACCTGCTCTGTGCATGCTACTCCTTTCCCCTCCCAGGTGTCCCCAAGGAGCATCAAGTCCCTTGCCCTGTTTTCCAGTCTCCTTCCGTGGCACTGGGCCCAGCAGATACCCTGGCCATAACGGCCTCTCCCGACTCAAGTGTGTTGCAGTGTCTTGCCCATAGAGCATCCCAGAATAGTCAATGGCTTCCATATGTTTGTTCTTCAGTGTTACATAGAATATGTATCCAACCCCATGCTAGCACCTCATCAAATTTTTCCAGAAAAAGCTGAGCTTGGAGATTTTTAAGAACTTATTTTGGTGGCACAGGCCAGAGGTAGTGGTTCCCAGAGGGAGGCATATGCCGGGCATGGGCCCACCACAGATGGCCAGTTATTATGTTGTCAGTGCTGCTAGCTCAGTGGCACCAGCGTAAGACCTGGAACTGGCTGTGTGGCCTTGGGTGAGGGATATCCTCTGAGCCTGTTTCAAAATACCTATAAAATGGAGATATCTGTCCCTGACTCTCAGAGGCCCATGTGGCGTCCACTCTGGAAGGTGGGCACTTTACCCACCACACTCCGCAAGGTCCAGTGCTCCCAACCCTGCTCCCTGTGCCAGGGCCAGCACTGAGCTGTGTGCTCTGCCTCTCTGCAAGCAAGCCAAGTGGGTCTGTCCAGCCTCTTACCTGGCTTGTGGGCTGCACACACCCCTCCCCTTGAGGGTAGAGACTTCAGGTCTGGCCAGCCTCTCCTGAGCAACCACCCTCCACTCTCCATCATATTCACCTGAAGCAGGGGATGGCTAAGGTCGGTATATCTAGCACCCTGAAGCACCCCTTCAGAGAGGGTCGGGCTCCTTATTTAGAAGAGGTGGGACTGTAGCACCCTTTGCTCTTAGATGCACGTTCTGGGCAGGAAGAGCCCCATCTAGGTGCCCATTACCACAGTGACATTGTATCGACCACTCACCATGAGGAAGGCACCTGAGGGCCTGAGGTATAAGATGTCATCTCGAGACATTGTAAACGAGTTGTTTCCTACTTTTTACAGACAAGGAGACATGCTCAGAGAAGATAAGGGGGTGCCCTGGCCACATAGCACAAAGGTGGCAGGGCTGAATGTGGACCGGAATCTATTCGATTCTTAAGTCAAACCATGGGCTCCGTGCACACTGCTCACAAAGCTGCCACCCAATCCCACCGTCGCCTGGTTTATAGGGACTGAGGGTCCTGCTTTGGAGTCTGGGTCTCTGAGCCACTGCCAGCTTCTGTGACAGGCTCAGGTTCAGGGCTAGGCAGACATAGGGCTGACAAATATTTGTGGAATGAATGGTTTGTGGCCTTAGAGGACCAGGTCAGAACTGGCACGGACCCTCCTCGCTCTGTTTCCTTCATCAGACCTCCCCGCGTGCTTGCTCTAGGCCCAGGGCAAGAGAGGCTCAGGGAAGAGGCAGGCCCCATCCCGGGGTCCCTGGCACATGCAGCTCACCAGATACCCTTCTGGGTAGGACTTGGGGTGCAGCCTCAGAGGTCCTGGTGACCATACTCACAAGTTGGCCGGCTCACCTACAGACCATCCCGTCTCTCCAGCCGAGGTCTGCCTCTGGTGATCTCAGGTCAAAGGACCAGCCTGGGAGTGTGCAAGCCACGTGCCAGAGAAGCAACACTCAGGAGCAACCCCAGCCAGAAGCGGACAGCTGTGTGGATAACCAGCTTCCTCGTGCCTCAGTGGGACCACTCCAGATGTGCCTCCTCCCTTCCCTGCTTCTCTGCCAGGGCTGGCTGGGGTTGTCCGGGCTCCCGCACAAGGGTGAAAGAGCTTGGAGACCCAGGACAGGGTAGGTGAAGCGTGTGAGGACTGCAGGTGAGAGAGTGAGCGCTGTAGGAAATTGGGCCCTTTCCACAGCGGGCTCTGAGGATGGGACTTGACCGTGAAGAGCTGCCCCCATCATCTCTTTTAAAGGCCTTTTCCAAGAAAGGACTGCAGCTGGAGAAATCATCCACTCTCGGCCCATCCAGACGTAGAAAACGGGCTGCTTCCCAGGCGTCCCCCGCTGCCCATGTCAGCGGCGGAGGGGCCCATACCCCAGGCCAGGCCGAGTCAAATTTCACTGTGGGCCTATCTCCCGTCAGGCCCGCGGGCCGGGGCTGCCAGACGCCGGCCGGAGACGTGTGACAGCTGGCCCCAGTGACACTGCTGGGCCCCGTCCAGCCCGCTCCAAAAGCTCTGCTGCTAAACTCATCTGCATGGGCCCCTGTCTGCTGGTTCCTTCTCTCCGCGTCTCTTCCTTCAAAAAAATTAATAAGCTGACTGCCCTTTCCTCACGGTAAAGGGAACACGGTTCAGAGCAGAAAATCTGAAAAACACGATGAAAACGTTCCTAACGGCAGCCCGCAGGCCCGGTGCAAGCACTTCCACCGCAGACCGTGCTGGCCTGGACGGGGCTGCCCTGAACCCGCAGGGCAAGCTGGGGAACCCGCATCTTGACAATACTGAGGCTCCCGGCTCCACTTTCTTCCTCGGGTGGCCTGCCTGCCTCCCTCCGCCAGGCTCACCCCCTGAGGCTGTGCCCCGAAGACCCGCAGGCGCCGTCCCGCGATCCCTGGGCCTGCAGACCCTCCGGCCGCCCCCAACTGCTGCTTCAGGCTCGCTGTTCACTCCAGCAGCCTTAGCTTTTGTTCTGGAAAGTGTAGGAGCCATTCAGCAAAGGACCAGTGACACCTGCTCCTGGCGCACATTCCCTTGGCTGCCCTTGTCACTGTGCCAGCTGCGGCCACTCAGGGGCGTCCCTGAGACCCACCGTGTGAGGGAGTGGAGGGGGGTGGGAGGACTCAGAGCACAGGGATCGCCCCCCCAGTGTGAGGCCGGGACAGGAGCCCTCGCCAGCCTGAGTGCCTGGGGCTGACCTTGATGTACATCCTCGCGGCCAAAGCAGCCTCGGGGCGGTTCCTTCAGGGGATCCCTGAGGCTCTATCTCACTCTGACCCCTCAGAGCCTGCTCTTGACCAAGACCCTGAAGTCCTGAGGCACAAGCTCTGTCCTGCTTTCCCGGGATTCCTTTCTCATTAGAGACAGAGAGACAGAGAGACAGAGAGAGAGGCAGAAGGATAAGCAGGCTCCGCACAAGGAACCCAACGTGGGACTCAATCCGGGGTCTCCAGGATCATGCCCTGGGCCGAAGGTGGCGCTAAACCACTGAGCCACCCAGGCTGCCCAGGATTCCTTTCTCTCAATGGGCTCCGTGCTGCCCGTGATGTAGCTCGGCACAGGGCTCCGATGACAGGGGGCAGCTTGCTGAACCCCCACAGCATGAGCATGCCACATGGAAAATACCAGCTCCTCAGGGTGCTGCTGGCCCCAGGTGGGAGCCTCCTCCCATGCACAGGATGCCCCTCACTACACCATTCTCCCGCCCCGAATGTCCATGTCAGAAGTTGGGGTCCCTACTCTAGTCTGTGCTGACTTGTTAATGGCATCGACTGCTCCGCCTGTCATTTAGGCCAACAACCGAACCCGGCTGCACTTGGTCTTTCTAGGCTCATTTTACCCCCCACCCCAAAACCCCTCTTTGTCCTCCCTGATCAGTGAGCCTGATTCTCATCCCAACCCACCCGACTTAGGGTCAAGCCTGGACTCATGATGCATGAGCGATGCCACCCCCTGTTCAAAGCCTGTCACACCAGGGTGACGCTCCCTGGCTGATGGGGCAGGTCACCAGCGCCTGATGTTTGTACGGGGCCTGGGGCCTCTTGGGAAACAGGGGAAGGTTTTCTGCTAGTGGTGCCATGCCGGCCCCCAAGTTGGGGTTGTAGAGGAGAAGGAAGACAAAGTGTCCCAGCCTTCTGGGACAGAATAGTGACGACCCCAAGAAAGGAGCATGGAAGTGCATCCCAGGCAGTAGCTCTAGGCCTAGGGGACCCCAGATGGACCCGGGTTGCCTCTGCCCTCTCAGGAGCCCCTGCACTGAGACTGACTAGAAAACAAGACAGCTATAAGACGTTGGGGCTGACATGTGTGGCCAGGGGCTGGGGGGCAGCAGGTGGACAGAGAGACAGGCAGAGGGTCAGCCTGGGTGGAAGCCAGCAGAACTGGGGAGGCCAGGAGGAATTGGGAGGGGGCATGTCCCATGCCTGAGCACTCCGGGTGTGACTTCTCAGAAAAGCAGGAGGTTGGACCTCACCTTGGGAGGAGGAGATGCATGAAGCCTTGGCAGGTGGGTGAATGGAACAGGGGCCCCAGCAACCACATGGCGTCTGGGTGAGGGGAAAAATCCTGGAAGCTGCCCCGAGTCCAGGTGCCCACGGCTGGGTGTCCCCACTGGCCGGTGAACACCACACACACTCATGGCAGACTGGAGGCCGGGCAGAGGAATCAGACCACGAGGACGCCCAGCCACCCAGGCCAGGTGGCTCTGCCCTCTCTGGGCCCTGCATCCCCTGGGGCGCGCAGCTGCTGAGACAGTCTCTGGGGGATGGGCATCGGACTGCACCTGTGACACCCAGTCAGTGTCTGCTTGGAAACCAGAAGGGAGCAGGTGGCCTGCCAACCAGGGGTGGAGGTGGGGAGAGGGTGTGGGTTTCTAATCCACCAGGGGTCTTAGAACAGAACACCAGGGGCTGGGGGCAATGGACATCCATTCCTCAGGGTTCGAAGGCTGGAAGGCCGAGATCGAGCTGCCAGCGGATGGGTTCCTCTCTACTCCTGGTGTGCAGACGGCCACCTGCTTGCTCTGTCCTCTCGTGGCCTAGAGACATCACCTCTCTCCGTCTCTTCCTGTAAAGACACTAATCTCATCACGGAGTCCCACTCTCATGACCTGATCACCTCTCGAGGGTGACCCCTCACCTCCTAACACCCCCACGTGGGGGGATGGGGCTTCGACATATATATTTTAGGAGATGCAAACCTTCAGTCAGTAGCACTCCCACCAAAACAAACAAAAGGACTACATTGGATTCTGCAACTCTGAACCTTGGGATCTTGGAATGTCAAAGCGCAGAATAGTAGAAGGGCACCCCCTCGCCCTGCGGCCTCATACACACCTGTGCACCACTGGGGACATCGAGGTACACCTACTGGTGCACCCAGGCTTCCAGGGATCCACTGTGTCTAAGAAGAATATGCTACTTTTACAATGGGAAGAAATAAATTGTATTTAACTACAAATAACAATGTGTCAACAGTGCGGCCTGCTAGGGAGAACCACTCCTAGAACCACAGGTCCAGGCTCTTGCGCTCTGAGCAGGCCCTTATTTCCCCAATCTTGTCCCCTGCCACTCCCCCCAGCTCCCTGACTCCTGCCCCCACTGCTGACAATAGGGGCTGATCAGGGCCAGGACAGGGACACAGCATTTAGGGAAGCACCTGTTTGCAGGGTCGCGCAAGCGCAGCCACTGCTGAGAAGGAACACCACCCCCCCGCCACCCCATGCCATGCTCTGTACCTCCTTTCCCTGCCAGCCCTGTCCTGAGTGCAAGCCTCACCTTGGGCTTCTGGACCCCAGGAGACAGCCGGCCCTAGGGTCACTTCTGAACCTCCTCACCACACGAGGCTCTGCTAGGCTCGTGGGTGGTATTTCAGGAGACCATCAGGTCTCCCAGGCCTTAGAAAGTCCATGTGATGTGGGGACATTGCTTTGGAGCCCCATGAGCGTGGCCTGGCAGCCTGGCCCCCTGGAGCTGTGAGACCCCGAGTCAGGCAGCTCACCTCTGGGGCCTCGTCTGTCAAGTGGGTCCCTGAGTCTCCACATCACAGAGTCGGTGTGGAGATCTCCGAGGGGGCCTGGGTCAAGCGGCCAAGTGCTGTGCCCAGTGCCCACCTCTCAGCAGGAGCCCCGCCCCCTCTCTGCCCAGAGGCAGCTAGCCCTTCTAGAAGGTCTGAGCTGGGAAGGGCATGCACTCACCCATCCCATGGCCGGCTTGAGGCAGACTTAGGATCTCCTGTCCCCTCTCCTGGACCGGCCGGCCGGCCATGGCCATGGTCCCACGGCTGGCAGACCCGGGTGAGTGAGGTAGTGTCTGTGTCCGGCCCTGGTCTGGTGCCTGGGCAGTGAGGGCACAGGAGTGGGGAGCCAGGAGGTGCCGAGCTCAGGCCTGTGGGGAGACGCTCTGCACAGCCAGCAGGGTGGAGGGCACGGGCAGCCCTGCCCAGCCCCATTCCCCCGCCCAGGCCCACAGCCCCCGCCTGTGTACTGGGAGAGAACCCCAGGCCAGCCTCCTGACCCGGGCCTGAAGGAAGCGGGTGGAAGGTCCTCAGGCCCCGATGGTGCTCCCAGGGCCCTGCCAGTAGGACAGTTTGGGGGGAGCCAAGGAAAGACAAGGTCATGGGGACAGAGGGCGTCACTTGTTTACAAACACCTACAGCCAGAGACACCACATGGAGGGTGACACGTAGCCCGTGGAGACAGAGAGGGCCACCCAGCAGCCCCAGGAGGCCCTAAGGCCCAGGCAGGTCAGAAGACTATGGCAAGGAGTCCTCGGCCTCAAGCTGGCAAGTCTGCAGAAGGCTCTAGAGAGCAAGGACGTGACACTGTCACATGTGGGCAGCTGAGCACTGTCGAGGGCTTGAGCCATGTGGCCCCAAGCAAGCTGGGTGCAGGAGTCACTGGGGCTGTGGCCCACAGGCAGGGGTGGGGGGTGCAGAGGGAGGTGACTTGCATAGGGATGGACAGAAGCAAAGGCCAGCCAGAGCTGCCTCCACCCACAGACGGGGAGACCCCGAAGACAAGAGGGTGGGCCCAGGGCCTCAGTTTCCCAGTGGGGAGCAAGGAGACCAGGTCACAGAGGCATCAGCCCCTCCTGTTTTAAAGGTGCCACTAACTCACATCCAGAGGGAGAAAGGAGTGGCTGGCAATGTGATTCCCACAGCCTGGGCTCACCTGCAGCCCCAGGAGGAGGGTTGGGGGGAAAGGGCAGACAGGAGTTCATCTGTGCATGTGACCGCATACACACACACACATCAGACCAAACTCACACTTGCACACTCATCAGCCCAAGCCCGCAGAAGATGTGGGCAGCTGAACACAAGTGGTTCCCTGTCGGCTCAGCAAGGAGGCTTCTCCTGCTGCCACCTTGCACCACGTCCCACACGGGCACATCCAAGCTTCTGACACCCAGAGGAACACCATGTCCATTTGACTAGGACACCAGAACCTGTCTTGGTGGCCTAAGACATTCAAAGCCACCTCCCACCTGGAAACTTGTCAGAGCTCAGGAGGCTGCGCTGGGAAGGCCCCCAAGGCTCCCCTGGGGTTGACACGACACAGAGAGGAGAGAAGCAGGCTGACTGGCTCTCAGTGAGACCAACGTGTGGCACCCCAGGAGCACTGCTGCAGTGCCACTTATGCACAAGGTACAGGGCTGTGACCATGAGGTCATTGGGGACAGAGGCTCTGGCTTGCTGCTAACCCACCAGGAGCTCCTGGGGGCCATGGAGGGACGTTCTTTACCACTGAGGCAGCTGAGCGGGCACCAGGGGGCTGCAGAGAGAGGAGAGAGCCTGTCTCAGAGCCCAGGGGGGCAGGGGGTCCTGGGCCCTGACATCACCGTCTGGAATGATACAGGACCACACTTAGCCTTACCAACCACTGAGTCCGTCACCCGCTGTCTGGATGAAGCTGGTATGAGTCGGGTCTTGATATCTTGTCACAAGAGGGTCCAAATGAACCCAGTAAGGGTCTATGGCATCTGAAAGTCCTAACCTGAAGGCCGGCATCCTGAGGACACACGGAGAGCCACAGCATCATTACCAGGAAAATAGCCGAGTCCCACTTGGCCCGATGCCTATTTTGCCTGTGTGACCCAAGGCCGGAGGTGACTTCCGTGGGCTCACGGTGTGGTGTTTCATGGACCACTCCTCTGTTTAAAACAGATTTCGGGGGAAAAGTTTTCAATTAGTAATAATCGCACCTTGGATAAACCTCACTGGCAACAATACGGCCACCGTACAAGGCTTAAAACAAAACTTTTAAATTATATTTTACAGCTGTGTTGGTACAAACGTGAACGTGCTCCAGGCTGGACTCATCGTAGATTCTTTATTCTCTTCCCTTTTCCATCTGGTTTTTAAAGAACTTAAAGCCAAACATTCGTAGGGCCCTCAAGGCCTGTGTGTGCCCTTGCCTACTGGAGGTGCCAGCCCCCAGCAGCCAGCTAGAGCCCCGGGCACGGCCCCCACCTACAGTGCGCCCCAAATGCTGGGCCAACCGGTCACTTGGAAAAGCGTGTTCAGGGAGAGGGCAGAAGTTGCTGGAAACCTACTCGAATTTCCCACAAAGGTGTGACCAAGCTCTGGTCTAGGACAGGGACCAGTTGACAGCCCAGGACAGGGACCCGTTGACAGCCCAGGACAGGGACCACAGGGGTGATGATCCAAGACCTGTGACCCAGGAAAGAATGACTGGAGCACCTCAGAGAGCCCTCTCCCCAGCACCTGGCCAGGTGCCTAGTGACCTCCTGGATACCCCCACCCATCAGCCCCACCTGCCCCACCCTATTCCCCCAGAAGTCCTAGTACCACAGGCTCCTTCAATACCCTTTGGTGTCCCCTAGAGCCTCAGGTTAGGACAGGTTCCTGATTTAGCATCCCAGTCTCTACCTCTGTCTCGGGGTCAGCCTGGCCCAGCCATGCTCAGCTGCCTGCCAGGAAGAACCCTGACCCCATCCTCACTCAGGTCGAAGGCCTGCAGCCCCCTGGTCCAGCATCCACCGCCCACCTGGGCCTGGCTCACGGGCCTGCAGCCTGCAGTCTGGCTTTGTTCTTCCTCCTTTCTGGAAGGTTCACGTCTCCGGGCTTGGCCCTGGCAAGCTTATGGGACTTGGGCCGTGAGGGTCCCAAGGGGACTGTGAGGAGGGTTGCTGCCCAGCAGGGGAGGGGGAGGCGAGAAGTCCTAACAAGAACCAGAGGGGGCTGGCAGCCCAGCCCTTCCTGGCGGGAGTCCCTCAAATCCCAGAATGCTGCAGTTCCGGGGCCGCGGCCAAGGGGGCTGCAGTTTGCATCAGAAAAGCCTGGGTCCTCTCCAGGCAGAGCCTCTGGGGGTCTGTCTGTCACGAGCATTTGGGCCAAACAAGGACCCCCAGCTTCCTGGCAGACAGTTCTACAGCAAATATGAGCACCTACTGCATGCTCGGTTTTTGTCAAACCACATGTTGTCATTGTTTTAATTTTCAAAGCAGCCCTCTCCTCCCCATTTTACAGATGAGGAAACTGAGCCCCAGAGGACCAGCCCCCAACCTCGGTTTACCCAACTGTGAAGGCAGCCCTGTGATGTTATCCTTCTAACCTGTGCTTATAGCCGAGATAATCCCACTTCAACCCAAGGTAGGTGGGAGGAGGGGGTGGCCTGCTCCCCCCAAAGGATCACCCACAGCATGAGGGGCCTCTGGGGCCTGAGTGTCCCCACTCCACCCCAAGTTGGGAAGAAGCGTACAGTCAGCTCTCACCAGCAGGGAAGGCCACGGAGACCAGGGAGGGGCTGATGCCTACAGCCAGGGCAGGTGTGTGCTAGGAAGAGCCCCAGCCCCAATGGGAAGCTGCAGGTGCCCTGTGTGGGGATGATGGTGCTGGAAGCTCCCCATCCCAGGCCCCACTGGTGTCAGACACACTCCCCGCTGTTCCACAGCCAGTTCCCACAGCACACAGACACAATAGGCAAGATTCGTGACAACAACGAGCTGATGGTATTTTTCATCATGTTCTCATGACTCCACACTTGATGAGTTTGAAGAGAAAACAAAGCCATGATTTACTCCTTAGATTATTTTGGGATTTGCAGCCCAGCTTCCGTGACCATAAGAAAAACGAAGATGGGCTTTTTTTTTTTTTTCCGATTTGAAAGACACAGGAATGAGGGCCAAATGAAACTGTTCAACAATTAACTTTATTTTTATTCTTCAATAAAAATAAAGAATTAGAAATTAGGATAGCTTTGGACTTGACAATGGTTATACTGACAACAAGAAGATAGAGCAATTCTTGCACAGTTGGCTTCTGCCCACCTTTTTCTGTAGGAAAATGATTTCCAAATGAGAATTCTACCCACTGCTAGAGTGCATGTTTGTGCCTCCACACTCAGACTTGCATGTTGAAACCCTAACCCCCAATGTGACAGCATTAGGAGGTGGGGTCTCTGGGAGGTGCTTAGGTCATGAGGGTGGAGCCCCATGAATGGGATTAGTGCCCGTATGAAAGAGACCCCAGAGAGCTCCCTCACTCCCTCTACCTTATGAGAAACAGGGAGAAGACACCATCTATGAACCAGGAAGCAGGTCCTCACTAGACATCGAATCTGCCAGCACCTTGATCTGGATTTCCAGCCTTCAGAACCATGAGAAATCACTTTCTATTGTCTCTAAGCCCCCCATTCTGTGGGAATGAGATAGTCAGCCAAACTATTAATCAAGGGTGAGGATAGGATGGGGCATTTTCAGACAGTTGAGATCACAATATGTTCGCTTCCCCTGCACCCTTATTAGAAAGCCAACAGAGTGTGAGCTCCACCAAACAGGGCAGTCAATTCAGACCAAGCAAGATAAGCAAAACTAGTGTGTTCGAAGGCCTAGAGATTTAGACAAGAGGCAGAGTCTAGTGTTGAATTAGAAATAAGCACATTAAAAAAAAAAGAAATAAGCACATTAATTTTTTAAAAAATAACATAGCGAATGATAACTATAGGGGAAAAAAGGTAAGGCAGGTAAAGTTGATCATAGTATATGATCTGGCTTTGCTGTGAGTTATATTTACATGATCGTGTGACTCTAACTCAAACTACATTTTCTGTGATGGGGTGGGGAGAATGATGGGAAGGAGACATGTGGGGTGGGGGCAAGGATGAGAGAAAGCTAGCACCTCTTCCATAAAGAAGTCAGTGGTATTAACTCAGCTGAAAAAGCTAGAATCAGCAACACAAGAAGACTATTTAGGAATACAGCATAAATACCAAAAGAATTAGTTTTAAAAAAAAGAAAGGAAGCAGTTGCCTCTGGGGAAGAACAAATGGAGTGGGTGGGTGGAGGGCAGGGGACTGCTGGTTTTTATAACAAGCTTGGGAATGATTTAATTCCTTAGATCACAAGCGCATACAACTTTGATTTAAAATGAGGCTGAAAAAAATAAAAAATAAATAAAATGAGGCTGAAAGAAAGTTTTCCTGTGAGCCATGGAAAAAGGATAGCTCGGACAGCGGCCCAAGGGGAGTGTGCATGAGGGGAGGGGCATGGAGACCCGTCCCAGCCAGAGAGGAAGGGAGGAGGGGGAGGCAAGAGATCTCAGGATCACAGGGTCCTGGCAGAGGGCACAGACCAGAGTCCAGCAGGTGAGTCTGGGGGTCCCCAATGTGTGGGCCTGTGTCGACCTTTCCATTGTTGCACGTTGCACAGGAGGAAGGCGCTTGGCCTCATGTCCTGAGGTGCATGGGAAAGTCACAGCAGCAGAGGCCATGTGGATGTGGAGCATCTTCTAGCACCTTAACTCTTGCCTCCTCTTAGATCTTAACTGAATCCCTTGAGGGCAGAGGCCATGGACCCAGGCCTGGGGACTAGCTAGTGCTCGATGCTGTGAGTCCACGTGGTCAGCCTTCTTGCCATACTAGAGTTTGTCCTCCTGCTTCTGCCACCAGATGGAGAGCCAAGATGAATTTGTTTCCCATTTGAGGGATGAGGAGTGAGGCCAAGGCTCATTTACATTCTAGGAAAAATACAATGTCTGGTCCCTCTGCCCCCAGTGTGGGAACAAGCAACTCCTCGCTCAAGGGAGAGGAGATACAGATCCATGCTCACAGGCCTCATCTGCCCTTTGCACTTTGGGCCAGTTCTCTACAAATCACTGGAAAATTCTGCAGTTCTGACAGCAGCCATGCACACTTTGCTTCCTCCCTGTGAGCCCTACACAAAGGGCTCAGTTTGCTCATCTCTAAATCTTCCCTGAGCTGTGGTGCCCATGTGCCCAGGCAGTGACATGGGTGGGCGGCTGGCTCAGGTGGCCCCGTGGACTCTGTCCTGTGCTGGTCCTTGCTGCTCAGAGCGTGGGCCGCAGGTGGGCAGCTGCGGTGTCACCATAGACCTGCTGGAATGGTGAGTCTCACTGGGATCACCGGGGTCTACATCCAGCTGCTACTCTATGGGGCACTAAAGGACTGAATTTCCACCCCAATCACACAAGGTTAGGATGTCAACTGCCAGTGAGGAAGGTGGGGTTCAGCGAGGTTGAGACTGGCCCAGGGCAGGTGAGCCCAGGCGGGAATAAACGCTCTGGCCTCAAACCCGGGGCTGGGCCAGCTGGGGCTCAGGAAGGCTGACAGCTCCAGTCTGGATGCAGCCTCTAAGGACACACAAGGGACACGCTAATCGTCGGCTTCAGTTTCCTCACCTGGGAAGTGGAAAGAATCATATCTAATTTTGCACAGTGTGAGGAGCCCCCACTCTGTTGTGGGCAGACTGAACTGGAGCCTCTGGGGAGTCAGACAGAGGGGAAGACAGGTGGTGGGCAGGTGAGGGCAAAAGGCAGTGCAGATGCCAGAGCCTGGCACCCGGCTGAATCCTAACTCCATCCCTGCTGACTGTGTGACCTTGGGCAAGCCACCTGCCTTCTCCATGCTTCGGGTTTCCTCTTCCGGGACTGAGAGAGTAGCTGGGGATGACGTTCGTCACTCTCTGCTGGAGGTCTACAATGGAACCTGCTACAGTGGGAGCTCTCTAGATTTGTCTGTTGAACAGACATCAGAGAAAAGAGAATGCCAGGCCGGGTTCAGCTGGAGGGAGAAGGAGCAGGGGTGGGGCAGGGGGCCATGGGGAGGCTTCCTGGAGGACACCCCAGGCCGAGACTACCGGGGAAAGGAGGAGCCGGGCTGAGGTTCTGGCGGGGAGAAAGGAGACCGGGGAACCCTCAGGTTGGGAACACAGCACATGGCTGGTCCCCAGTGGGTAGGTGAGGGGATGAGGAAGGCAGGGCCTGCTGATTACCCCACCCCTGCCTGCTCCACCTGCTGGACGAGATGCCAGCTCCTCAAAGTCTGAAATGATGCCAGAACCTTTAGATGTTTCCAACCAGCTTATTTTGTCTTCTAGAAAGATCCACAGGAAGAACGTTACAGAGAAAGGAAGCCAGGCTTTTTGGCCACTGAAGGCTGCATCCTCAGGCTCAGCTCATGGGTAGGGTCCCAGGCCGCCACGGGCATAGAACACTCCTTCCAGCCTGCCCTCTGTGTAGGGAGCACCCCTCCTTACAGAGCAGCTCCTTCTCCAGGGTACCCCATCCTCAGGGGTCAGCCCCTCTCAGGCCCACCCTTACAGACATCTATGTGGACATGTCCCCAGATTTGAGGACAAAGGGCTGGGGCTGCTGCCTGTGAAGCCACAGGTGGAGAGGATGCACGGGAGCAGGTGCAGCTGATGGTGCCTGAGCTGTGACCCCAAATGACCCGCAGGGGCTCTGGGAAGCAGGTGCCCAGGAGCAGAGATGGACATGCTTGCCACACTGGACCCATTGGCGGAAGGCTTCCTCCGTGCAGCCCAGGCTGCCCTCCCACGGCTGCCCAGTGGGGCTGTGTCTGCCTTCCACAGCTAGGAAGCAGGACTCAGGGACCTGTCACTTGTCCCAGGTCATGATGTTTACATAGGACAGAGTGAGACTCCGGGTGAGGCCCAGCTAGGCCGTGCCTCCCACCATCTTCAAAGTCAAATCTGCCCCAGGGGTCTCCATCCTGGGGACTGTCCCCCACCCATCCACTTGACTGGGCCACAGCTGGTACTCTTTCCTCCGACATGTGGTGCAACCCACCAGCAAGTCCTAAAGATGCCACCACATCTGGAACGTTCTCACCATCAGTGCTTACTGCAGTCTGGCATTTCCTGTATGAACTCATTAATTGTTTCTCATTGTTGCCTATTGTTTGAACCTTCCTCTCCCCACCGGGATGTCAGTGCCGTGCAGCACCATAGGCACGCAGCCACATCCCAGAACAGCCAACAGAGAGAGGACAGACACGGGGCAAGGGGGCCAGCCCTAGGGGTGCTCTGATGGAGGGAAGCGTGGAGCAGGGGTGCTGACATAGGGCCTCCAGAGGGCTCTCTCGAAAAGGTGTGACTGGGTTGGGTCGATATGGCGGTGCACATTCATTAACCATATGTTGCAATGACTCGCATCTGCATGGGCTCCATAAGGACGTCTTACCTCCCTGCTAATTGGGATGAAGCAGAGGGCAGGGCCCTGGCGACCCACTGCTGTGCCCCAGGAACCAGCAGGTCCCCAGAACATTAAGGCTGTCATGTAGCAGGTAATAACTGGATACCTGTCATGTGCATGCAAGGCTTTGGAGACCCAGAGGGGAACCACAGAGCCGTGGCCCAGCCCACGTCACAGGAGAGCACGTCCGTGGAACAGAAGCAGGTGAACCGCATCGATGGGTGAGAAGCAGGCAGTGAGGGTTGTTTGGGAACAGCCCCACAAGGGGAGCTGCAGGGAGGACAATGAGGGAACAGTGTTGGAGGTAGGGGGAACAGCAGGTGCAAAGCCTCTGAGCAGGAGGCTCCAGCTGCCCCTCTGATTCTCTGAGGGGCCTAATGGGATCGTGGGCAGATAGCACCCAACCCTTCACACAACGACTCCAGCCAGATGGGCCAGGGCTCCTTTAAGCTGAAATCGGCCAGCACAGCTGCCCGTGTTGTTCACATACCCGACAGCAGCCTGGCAAAAGCGTGCCACTGAAATCCCACCTCGTTGTTTTGGTTTTGATTTGTTTTTCTTTTTAAGGAAAAACAGCTGTGAGGCCAAGAGAGAATGGGTATTTTGGAGAAACTTCTAATACCACAAGCTCAGCTTAGAAACTTGGGACCAGGTCCCAAAACAACCCCTTCTGGCAGGGCTGGCTACAGAGATCCCACGCACAGGCTGAACTGAGCTGACCCACTCAGGGGTCACAACCAGGATGGCAACCCTGCCCTAGGGGCCCCAGATTCAGGCCAGCTCAGCATCTACCCTCCTCCATCCTCCTGACAGGAGCACTCCCTGCACATGGAGTACTCAGACTGCCTCGCTCAGTGTCCCCACACACTCTGGGACCCTGCTCAAGGGCCGGCCTGAGCCTGGGGCCTGCAGGGCACAGCCCACAGCTGTCCCACCTGAGCGTGTGCCAGGCATGGGGCTGTCCTCGGTGCTCCCAGGCCCCTGGACAGCACTGTCGTCCTCCTGTGAGCTCCAACAAGAGCAGCAGCCGTGACAGTTAGCATCCACTGATTATCCAACACCAGCAGGTTGCTATCTCCTCGGATCCTGAAGGAGTCCCGCCACGTAGATGATGCTGATCCACTTCACAGATGAGAGAACTGAGGTGCCTCAAGCTTGCATCACTGGCCTGAGCCCCAGAGCAGGGGACCAGGAGCTCTGGACCCCAGCACATGGGTTCTTTTCATGCCCGGTACCTATGTCTCGCTTAGCAAAAAGCCAAGGGACTAGAGGCTTGAGGATAGAATTCCAGGCCGGGCTCTGAGTCAGGGCAGCCTGGGGAGGCCTGTGATGGACAGGCCAGTCCCCTGCTCCTCACCTGGGCTCCCCGGGCAGGGTCTAGGATCCCCACGTGCTTCTGACTAAGGTGTAGCAGAGGCGAGGCAAATCCTAGAGAGAGGGCTCCTCCTGAGGCCGGCCGCAGGCAGTGGGCCGTGGGGGGACAGTGGGGTGCCTGGTACTAGACCCGGGAGGGAACACAGGGAGTTTCCTGGAGATCGGCAGGTGACAAGCTCTGAAGGCCAGTCTGAGGAGCTGCCACTAGCCCCCAGAGCAGTGGGGAGCACAGGTCCTGAAGCAGGTGCCACTGGCCTGGATGCTAGCGTGGAGGGGAACAACGGGGGCACAGAGAGGAGGGCTCCAGGTGGAGGGAGTATCCGAGCCTCGACAGGACCAGGCATCGGGGGGCCGAGAGTCCCCCTGGGAGTCCGGCTGGGGATCACAAGGATGTGCCCTTCCCTGGGGAGGTGGGGCCAGGATGAGCTACAGTTTTCGGGACCTGGTCTGGGTGAGACGGAAACCCAGGGCCTGGCACCTGCCCAGTGCTCTTGTGCAGCGGACGGCCCTTCCCTCTGAGGGTCAGACGTGAGGAGCGGAGAATAAACCCGCCTTTGAGCGGGGCTCCTCTGAGAGGAGAGCTGTCCCCGCTGCCAGGAAACACACACGTGCACACGCATAAGCATCTGAACCCGCGGGGGGTGGGGTCTCTTTCCAGCCATGAAATTAAAACAGAGCCTGGCGTGGGGGGGAGTTGGCAGCAGTGTGCCTGATCCTTGCTGTGGGCTTGATGAACTGGGATAATGAGTTTGAAAAGAAAACTTCTATTAGCCATTAAACAACATCAAAAAAATGTTCATGGACCGGAACCCAGAAATTCTGTTTCTGGGAGCATATCCTAAAGAAATAATCCCTACTTCGTGGAGGGAGGGCCACGCACACAGTCGCTCGTGCACCCTTGCTGTGCTGTTGGCCAGGAGTCGGGGAGCTGGCTCTGCGTGGGGCCGCAGGGGAGAGCAAGCGACGGGAGAGTCCGCAGCCCTCCCAGGGTCGCCAGGAACACCAAAGCTGAATGGAAACTGAAGAAACAAGAGAATATCCTCTAAGCCCTGGAGCGCAGCTCTGTCTGGAGGACCTGCCGAGGAAGGGGGTCCGCAGCAGGACACCCCCGGCCCAGGCACTTGTCTGGGCCGTGTGGGTGGGGCTGTGCCGATTCCTACCTCTGATTTTAGAATTGGGTAGAATCTGTTTCTATTATTTTTATGGTTTTCACCAAGGGAAATGCTCTCAGCTGGAAAGCGTATGACGGAGCTTTGTGCTCAAACCGCTTGTTTGGGGAGGAGGGGAAACTGAGGCTCAACTGGGATGGGAGCCGGAGGCTCCATGGCACAAGGGAAGGCTGAGGCCTCCTAACGCACGGGGCACAGTCTGACTGGGGCCCCGAAGCTGGGGGGTGGGCAGTTCCCAGAAGGACACAACACTACCCCAGGCGGGACCCCACAGCAGGGACGGGAGTACTCATGCGCCCCAGGGGTGCGCTCAGTGGTGGGGGGTGCTCAACCCAGTGTGATTCTCCAGGAACTGGATTCCTGATGGCTCAGTGCTGCCCAGGCCCTCCATGGCCCCCACCCGGGGCTGCAAGCTTGGAAATCGCTAGGTAAGGGGAATACTGATGGGTGCAGAGGTGTCGTCAGCTGTGGGAGGAAAAGGCGCCGTGGGGTGGGGTGATGGGTCCGCGGGGTCACCTCCCGGGAGTAACCATGAAAGCTGCCACCAGGGAACACAGCCCCAAACCTTGGGGAGACATTTCTCTGTCCATCAGAGGGGATGAAGTGTCAGGAGGAGGCCAAGGTGCAGGTGCGTGTGGTCATGGGGGTGCAGTTGGTGCAGCCGCTCTGAGACCCCCGGGGCAGGTTCCACTCAGCACCCGCAGCCACTGCAACCCCGTCAACCACTCCATGTGAGGACCTCACACACGCTCCGGGTTCACCCAGAGACCTGGGGTGGCTTCAGAGCAGCTGTGCCAGCAGCGCCCATGTACACATGGCTGGACACCCCTCATGGGGCACAGGGGATGAGACAAGGCTTGAAACCAGCTTGAGGGGATCCCTGGGTGGTTTAGCGCCTGCCTTTGGCCCAGGGCATGATCTGGTCCCGGAAACGAGTCCTGTGTTAGGCTCCCTGCGTGGAGCCTGCTTCTCCCTCTGCCTGTGTCTCTGCCTCTCTCTCTCTCTGTGTCTCTCATGAGCAAATAAAATCTTTAAAAAAAAAATCAATTTACATTAACATAATGTTAAAAAAAGGAAGCCAGCTTGAGATTAAACAGTTAACCTGGAATGATTCTCAACACCTGAAAGCCAAGGTCATGAATGCACCCCTGGTGCTCATCTTGGTCACAGGAGGCTCTCCAAGGCCTATGACAGTAGGGACACATCAACCTTCCGCCCCTGGACCCACTGCGACCACTCACTCCCACCCTGGGTGTCTATGTGAAACGGGCCTTGGAAAACCTCCTGGATCTCCTGCCATTTGCAGACGGGGGACACTGAGGCAGGACCTTGTGTTGGACTACACAGCAAGGAGCTGGGCCCAATGTCCTTCTGCTAATACAGAGGTTCCAATAGCAAGCGTTCGAGGCCATGTGTCCCCCAGCCAAGAATGGGGTGGGCAGGGACCGGGCAGCATGAACGTCACAGCCCAGACACCTGGTCAGGTTGGCTTGGCCAGGAGCGACTGCTGACAACCTGCAAGAAGTAAGAGAGTCCTCTGGATTTGGCTGCTGTGGTGCCCTTGGGTCTGCAGGGCTGTGCCACGAATGGAGGGACGCTCGAGTGTGGGCCTGGAGAAGGAGCGACCCCTTACAAGGGAGGCCGGAGAGGCAGGAGAGGCCGGGGTCGGTGCTGGCCAGCGTGGAATGCTGCCAGGACAGAAAACCCGCCACGTAGTGGCTCCACCTGGGGGTCTGCCCCGGCACTCCCAGTCCGGGACTCAGAGCCACTCCAGGCCCCTCGCTGTTGCTGGTCCTCTCATCACCCTCCCCGGCATCCACACGGTCTCCCAGGCAGGCAGGGAGGGGCCAGCACAGGGCCCCCCAGAATCTATCACTTCCTTAAAGCCTTCCCGGAAAGCCCACCCCCACCTCTCACACCCACTGCCCAGACCTAGGAGGCGTAGGCATACGCGTTTCCTGGCACCGCACGGTGTGAGATCCAGGTGTGCGCAGGGCCAGTTCTGGGGCCTCCCTCCTTGGGAGGTAGCTGTCCTCTCCCTGTGTCCCCACATGGTCACCCCCTGCACCTGTCTGTGTCCTCATCTCCCCTTTTATAGGGACGCTGGTGGGACCGGATCAGGTGGGACTTGTTTTATCTTAGTCACCTCTTTAAAGACCCCACCTCCATATACCCCTGGGGGCTGGGGGGACACAACTCAGCCATCGTGCATGACCACCCGCAGCCAGTTCGGTGCCCACTGCGTGGTGCAGACACACACGAGTGTGTGCGCCAGCCAGAGGCTGTTCAAACGGCACCTGCAGGAGCCCACTGTTCCCGATGCTTCTTACTTACTGTTTAGCCTCAGAGGTCAGGTGTCTACTGCAGTGTGGTGACCTCATCTGGAAAATACACTGGTCTGCTTCTGCCCTGGTGGAGAGTCTGTGCAAAGGTCCTGAAATTCCCTGTCTCCCCTCACTAGGGAGGGGGCCTGAGCCAGCTGGGCATCTGAACTCCACCAGGCTTACTGAGCACCCACCGCGTGCCCAGCAGGGCGACAGGTACTTGGCTCACGGAGCAAGGGTCAGTGGCTTTCCAGGGGATCCTGGATGATGAGTGGACATCATGCACTCTGGGAGGACGGCCGGAAGGGTGTTCCAGGTGAGGGAGCAGCTGTGCCAAGGCCTGGCCGTCTGCAGGGGGGCTGCAGGCTGCGGACCGCAGTCGCAGGGAAGCAGGAAGTTCAGGCTCTTGCCCTAGGGCAGGGGGCACCCAGGGAAGACTCTAGGGTGGGGCTGGGCTTAGGTTGTGTGGACCAGAGCCCAGGGAAACAGAGGAGGGGTGAGCTCCGAACAGAGGGACAGTGGGGAGTTGAGGTGGGGAGCTGGGACAGAGAGGGCTCCATAGGAATTGAGAGCAGCTGAGACAGCAGGGAGGCAGGAAGGACTCCCCCTCCCCCTACATCTGGCATCAGGGGAGACAGTCATCCTTGCTGGGTGGATGTGGGGGTGCTGGGTACATACATGGGATGAGAGGGTGCAGGGTGGGTGTGGGAGGGGCTGAATGAAGGTGGGGGAGGGGTGGGGTGGAGTTGGGGAGGCCCTGGTGTGTGTGTGAGGGGCTGGTGTATGGAGGGAGCTGATGGCTGTGGGAGGGGCTGGCGGATGTGGGGGGGCTGGCGGATGCGGGAGGGGCGGTGGGTGTGGGCACTGATGGGTGTCGGCTGCCCCAGCCCCTGGCCTCCTGGAGCGCACATCCACCGGGTAGTTTTCACAGCGGTCTCAAGAAGCCTGGTACCTGGTGGGAGACTGGCATCTGTGGAAACCACTGTGGTCCTGGAGCACAGGAGGGAAAGGAAATAATCCCTCCCTGGCAGCCGGTGAAGGGGGCACTTCTCCAGCCTGGCTGCGGGAAGACTGGGAGCAAACACAGACCAGACGCCTGTCTGATGCCAGCAGGTGGGCAGGATGCCCGCCCTGCTTCCCTCCTGTCCCCACAAAGGGCTATGTGTCCCCCTGGCTGGGTTGGTGTCACAGCTTTCTGAGCAAAGTGATGTCTCAGCTGCCCTGGCCTCATGGGCCAGCCAGGCAGGGGTGGGGACCGGGCACCATCCACAGAGCTGTCATCCCCATCATCACCGTCACTGTGGCTGCAGACAGGAAGTAGGAGGGGATGCAGAGGTGAGGGCTCTGTGGCCTCCTGTCCCCAAGTGCCCTGTCCCAGGACTGCCTGCCCTCTCTGGGAGGACGGTTTGCCTGGCTGTAAACTGAGTTCCTCCTGCCCCCAGCAGCTCACCTGACTGCAGGTGAGCACACCTGGGGGCTGCCAACTGGACGCCCACGCTCTTCCTGGGTCCTATGAGGACCAAATATCCCAAACACTCATGCTTTCTATTCTGTAACAGAGTCTTCTATAAATCTTTACCACCTCTTGTCCACCCCCAAACACTCCAGAAAGAACCACCAACTCATGTTCTGTGGCCTCTGGTATGTCCCAGTGTCTCCACGGACTTCAGAAATGTGGCTGGAAGGGCCGGAGGAGAGGGCTGAGGGAAGTTTCTAGAAGGAAGAGCTTCCTTCCAAACACCCAGACAAACAGAAGGCAGCAAGGCTCCTTTTGCTCTTTTTGGCACACGGGGGTCCCGGCGCCACCTCTGGACTAGCAGAGCGTCTGCCCTGAGGGGCTCCTGGCCCATAGGAGCCCTCCCAAGGTGGCCGTGGGGGCACCTGGGGCTGCAGGCTGGTCACCTGGAGAATAGGGACAATCCACTGCGTTGGGTGACGTGTGGATGGTAAGCAGCCGGTAGCCAGTGCACTCTAGAGCAGGGGCCCCGAGTTTGCTTCCTGCTCCTGGCCGAGGACTGTTGCGGGTCCGCAGGGCCCACTCCCTCGCCCTGAAGCCCGCTGCACGGGCTGATTCTCCAACAGCCCCTTCCGCGTGGACATCCCCACTGTCCCGTGTCCACAGGCTGCGTGGTTTCCCCGCACACACATCCCCCTTTATTTCCCTAGCCTTTTCCCTTGGGGCAGCCAAACCAGAAGCTAGAATCCCCCTACCTGCATGTGCCCCAAGGTCAGAGGGACACTGGGCCAGCCACCAAGCCACTCACTGCCTCAGTTTCCTTATCTGAAATGGGCGGAATCGTCTGGCCCTTGGCTGGGCCCACAGAGATCACACAAGGAATGAATCCTCGTGCCCTGGATTGCTCGGGCTGCCATACCCCCAGAACAGAACCCGAACAGCAGAAACTTCTTTCCTCATGCTTCTGGAAGCTGTTAGTCCGAGCTCCAGGCGTGGGCAGGTTGGTTTCCCCCGAGGCCTCTCTGCCTGGCGTGTGGACGGCCGCCTTCTCCTGGTGTCCTCTCCCGTGGTCGTCCCTCGGCATGTCTGTCCCAACCACCTCTTCTTACAGGGACACCTGTTACTCTGGATCAGGACCCCCTCTGCCCCACGCCCCACCCCCAGCTGGCAAGGACCTCATTTTATTGTCATCGCCTCTATAAAGGCCCCACCTCCAAATACCTTCTGAGGTGCTGAGATGAGGGCTTCGCATGTGGATTTGGGGGTTCGTGGTGCAACCATAACATCTTACGTGGCTGCTACTTCAGGAAGGACATAAACGCAGAGATTAGAAGCACTGTAGCCACAAGGGAAGACCTGGGCCTTTTTGGGGTGCTTCTTGCTGAGCTCCCCTCCTCCACCCCTTCCTGGGGCCGCTCTCCCCACAGACATCTCTCTTCTGGATGAGCCAGGAGGAGCGACCTGCACTTCCACCGGTCCCTTGCTGCTCGTGTCACCACGGAAGGCCAGCACCCTGCGCGCCCAGGGACAAAGGCCGAGCATGAGCCACTGCAGCTTCCCAGGCAATTTTGGAGTTTGTGCTCACGAAGCCTTTATCCTGTGTTTGGTCATATTGTACGTGATATTCTATACGGGAGCAGACACATGCCTTCAAACAACCTCAGTCACTGTAACTGGCAAGGGAGCCTCTCTGGAAACATTTGTTCACGTAACGGGGCTGCAGGGGAACAGCAGCTCATGCTTTTTTTTTCCTTGTGATGATTTTTAAAGAATTTCAACCTCAACGATATTGCAAGATGAAAAATGGATTTCCCACTGGCTCTCGAGCTTGGTCTAGTCTTACTGCTCTGCATTAATTTTGAGGCTGTCCACATGGTGTGCCTGCTGGAGACGGGACTCCATCCATCTCCAGGAAAAGGAGGCGTCTGCCCCTCTGCTCACCGCTCCCTCCACCCAGCACTGCACAGGCAGGGGGCTCAACATGACTCCCGCCGCCCCAGGGTGGGGGCTAGCCAGGAGCTGCAGCCGGCACTGGAGCTAGAGAGGTGACAGGGGTGGAGAGGGGCCCAGTGTGGGGGCTGAGGCAATAGCACAAGCCCAGGGTGGTGACAGGAAAGATAATGTCTCATATGGTGAGCAGCCCCACTTAATGGAGTGATGAGACCACAGCTCTCAATGCTGTCACTAAGAAGCTTGGGGCCAAAGTGGTTCTTCTTCCCTCTGCAATAATCAGACCCACCCAAACCTTTTCTTTACTCATTCATCAATTCATTTCTTCACATTTATTTGCTCATTTATCTTTTTCATTTAAATCATTCATCTGTCCATGCATCCATGCATCCATCCATCCATCCACCCACCCACTCACTCACCCATCCATCCATCCATCCATCCATCTATAAATCCACCCACCCATCCATCCATACCTCCCTCCAGTGCTTGCCAAGCACTTCCCATGAATGGCGTTGTGCTGAGTGCTGAAGACAACAGAGGATTCAGACCCAATCCTTGACTTCAATGAGGTTCCAGACTGGTGGGAAGACTGACCACAAACCAGTCAGTGCTGTCCAGGGAATGTGGGCTATGACGTGATGAAGGAGGAATGTCATGAAATTCCTTCTGGCAAAAGAGTGATAGTTGGGCAGGGAAAGTGATGGGCCACTGTAGCTGTGACGCCAAGTGGGAAGCGTGTCTCCTGCCAACACTACACCCACGTCCACACAAAAGCACCAAGGAATGACACAGAGAGATCCAGACTTGGGTGTGGTTCCCAGTGGCTATCCTGGGGTTGGAAAGCTATGTGGGCAGCCAGCAACGGGCAGCACCCAGGGATACAGTGAACTGTCCAGCAGGCCCCTGGCCCTTGATGGCAGGGTGTTGAGGGGCACCCACACAGAGACAAAGACCATGTAACCAGGGCTCCCCCAAGGGGTGGCCCTCTGTGCAGGCCGGATTCACAGAGGGCCAGGCTAGAGCCACATGAAGCTCTTGCTGTGGCCTCCCTGGTCCCTGGAAAAGACTCTCTATTGAGGTAGGAAGCCTGGTGGGCCCACACACGGTCATTCCCTGCCTTGGCATCCTTTCAAGGGCTCTGGGATGGCTCCTCCCTTGTCCTCAGGGCCACTGATCCACCTCCGTTCTCCTCGTGGGTCCGAATGGACCTACCTCCATTCAGGCCCATTAACAGGGGTGCTGGTCCTCAGACTCTGCACATCACAACTGCCCATGGTGCTGGAAGGAGTGCAGACTCCCAGGCCCAGCCACACGAGTCAGGGTCAGTGAGCCGTGGGCCCTTCCACACACTTGGAACTCCAGGATATATTACCTCAGTCAGCCCCTGCAGCTCTGCAAACAGGTATCTCGGCTTATGAAGGAGCAGACACCTTTGGGGAAGCTAAGAAATGTGCTCAAGGCTTCAGACAGTAACCAACCCCATACAACTTGAACCTGGACCTAACTCCAAAGCTGGTCCTTTTCAGATGCTGCCACCAACCCCTCCAGGCCACCAGAAGGAACATCTGGTCAGGGTTTTTAAGTATGATGACCTAAGAAAACATTCCTAAAAACGTATTTTGTTTTTACAAGCCTTGATCTGAGTGACGACGAAGAATTTCAAGAGATGTCAGAAATGTTTGCAAACCACATTTGTGCACCTGGAACAGACACCCAGGAGCTTTTTTCATATCTGGTCTTTGCACCCCAAGCCTCTGGCCTTTGTAAGACCAAAGTCGAGTTTTCTCTTGCGGGCCTCCTTGCTCAAGAGACTGGCAGGCCTACCTCTGAGCAAGCGTGTAAAGGGAGTAACCATGCTCACATGCCATTGCACGCGACCAGCACTTCCTTCCTCTGGGCATCACAAAGCTGAGCCACCTCCCTGGGTCACTGGACAGTCTGGCGGGACAGGAACCAGCTGAGGTCAGTCCTTGTGCTGGAAAGGAAACGGGGCGGGGGAGCTCTCCTGGCAGCTGCCAGGAGCCCTGGGTCCTCCAGAGCCTTAGTGACCTGGACTCAGGACCAATGCCCCCAGCCCATGAAAGTCTCTGGATAGAATTTTCAGTGACACCAAGTGGCTGTGAGGAAAGGATGAAAGCAAACCTGGGACTGAGTGGCATCGCCGTGTCCCCAGTCTGGAGGCGGAGGGTATCTTTCTGTTCCCCGTGGAGAGTGGACCTCCCACATGCACGTGTGGCCGAGCCACCCAGCTGAGCTGTTCTGCAGGTGCCTGGGGGGCCGGCCTGGCACTGGGGCTCCCTGTGGAGCGTCTATCGGCCCCACTCGTCTGTCATGAGCAGTTAGGCAGCCAGTGGCTCATGCACCCGGAGGCCATTGTCTGAAGCTGTGTGGCCACCCATCATCTTCTGACAGGCCCGCCATCTGGTGTGTAGGACATGCTCCATGTAGAGTCTGGAGTATGCCCAAACAGCCACATGAGCCATGTCCCATAGAGGGGAATCTTGTAAATAGGATGCACACCCTTGCATGGTGCCAGGTGTGGCTGGGTGCTGGGCAAACGCTGACCTTGTGGGAGGAGTGGTTCCAGGGACAAGACCACCTTCAAGAGTCAAACACTTAATGGACTGAGCCCCCCAGGGTTAGTCTCATAACTAAGATTTTCAAAAAGTGACTAAGTTACAAAGCAAATATACTAAAGTGAGATAGCTTTTTATTAAAAACAATATGAATAAATGGTCTTAGATGGGAAGACTACTCACCATAAAGATATAAATCCTCCTAAGAGTAATCTGTCGATTGAACAAAACCCCCAAATTCCAAAGAATCTTTCATTAATTTGGGGAAGGGAGAGCACTAAATTTGACAAAATAATACCAAAGTTTGCACGCCTAAGACATTTTTCTCAAAAGATGAGAGAGGCCTTGACTGCTCCAAAGGATACTGAAAAGTATGAAAGCCACAATAATGGAAACCATAGGAGCTGATGTAAGAAAAGACAGTAAGATAGAAAAGGGCAGAAATAGGCCTGGAAACGTCCATGATTCTGGCATTTGACGCAAGTGGCAGTGCTGAGGGGCCAGCCATCCGGGATCCCTATCTCACACCATATCTCAAGGCAAATTCCTGGTCAACCAAGAACTGTGATGCATGCTGAGAAAAACAGATGAAAGTAGAAACAATCTCAGAAAATGTTCCAAACATGACCTCAAAGGCTGAAGCAGAAAAGAGTCTTAGTTTTATATATGTAAGATTCCAAATTTTATTTTAAACTTCATGTTAAATAAAAATGAAGAAAATACAATCAAAAAGCAAATGATAAATGAGGAAAGGTAATAGGTAATACATGTGTCCCAGGTTTATTGTTCTTAATATGTAAAAGATATTTTTAAAGTCAACAAAATACGGTAAAAACTGAAAGCTCCATTAGACAAAAAGCAAGAAGGGGCAATCATCAGAGAGCATGTAAAGATAACCTACAAATAGCTGGGAAGACACGCCCAGCCTCCGTAGGGAGCATCTGCCCAGGAGGCACCAGTATTCCTTACCTCCCAGACTGGAACCAGGAGGACACCGCTGGTAGGGGCGACAGAGCAGGAAAGGCAGGTGCCTTCCCGGGAATGGCGTGATAATGGGGAGAGCTCTCAAGAGCCAGATGTGGTTTCTTACATGTTAGCCCACTTCAATGCTGACAAGCAAGGGACGAGGCTGATTCTGTCATTCATGCTGTTTGAGTGGGGGTGCCCCGGGGATCTGCCCAGGCCATCTGGCCCTGCCAGGCTCTCACCCTGTGCTTGTCCTCCCTGGCTCTCCAACCTCTGACTCGGCGGCAGTAGTATTACCAGTACTCGCTGGTCCCAGAGAGCCGGCTTCCAGGAGCTGACCCAGGCACAGAGCTGCTCCGAGCAGACACTCTCTACATTCCGCAGGAGCCTTGTTAATCTTGAACATTTGTGCTGCTTGACAGGAGAAATGCCTGAGAAATGCCCTTCAGCAGGAAAAAGAGTCCAGCCAGAGGATGGCCCCATGTCTGTTAGGGAGATCACAAGCACACACACGAGTGATGAGCACACAGAAGGGCCTCAGGAAAGGGGTGCACCACGATGCTACCAGAAGGCGGACGGACTGTCCACTGGGCCCCAGGCAGAGCGGACAAGACAGTCAATGTTCAGGCCTCAGGCCTCAGAGTGGCATGAGGCAGACCCGCACGAATCCAGGACAACACTGAACCCAATGCTGTGCCCTCTGGCCCCAAAGGAAATGATGTATGAGCAGTGGTTCTTACTGAGAGTGGAGTTGTGAGTCAGATCTTCCTTGACACTTTCTACATCCTGAAATCGTGCCTGAGGTTGGTTTCACCGCTGGCTTCTGTAGGCTCTAGGGCATGCCAGCTGCCGGCTGTTGTTCTTGCAGGATGGATGAGACCCCGTAAACCAAAACGTGGGTTCAGTCAAGTGAGCTGCATCCTTGGACGCTAGACCCTGGACTGCTTCTTGGAGCTGCTGGTAGAAGCCACCCACTCAGAGGTGGGCTACATTCAGGTGGACTGCTCCCCAGTTAAACTATGACATGGATACTAGCAACTGCTCACTCCGTGCTGCACTGAGCATGTCAGGATGGTTGCACAGGTGCTCTGGGCTGGACCACTTCCTGGCCGTTTGGCCCACGGCGGTGACTGAGGCTTTCAGGGTCAGTTTTCTCACCTGTAAGATGGATGTGCTCATAACTCCCCTCACATGGCTGTCTGATGGTCCAGGAGATGGAGATGACAAAGCCCTGCATGCAGTAAGTGTTCATTAAAAGCAGCTCCTCTCACCCACTCATTGCTGCTGGCCGTCCTGCGGTGTCCAGGGTGGGGTCGGGCTCTCCCTTTCTAGTCAACCACTATGGTAATTCCCAAAGCTGGAAATTCAGTCTTGAGAAACAGGTCCTGCCCTGGCCTTCACATGCTCAGAGGCACTTGGGGCTATTGGGAAACAGAACGCCATCCTCGTTCACCTGGCAACACCTGTGCTCTGTGGGTGCCCGGGTCACGTCTGCCCACTGTGCTGCTGAGTGGTTGTGCTGAGTGGGGGACACACGAGCAACCGTGTGTCCCTCCGACCTGGCCTCCACCGGAAGGCAGGCGTGCTCGCTGGTGCACAGGGCGGGGAGCTGCCGAGCAGCACGGGGCATGCTGCTGACAGCAGAACAGCCGGATCCGAGCTGCAAACTGGAATGAAGGAATCTGTGGACACAGCCGGCAGGTCAAGACTGTGAACTGACCAGACCAACGTTAATGCATTTATTTTCTTTGGAAACATTTCCTTGATGGAAACTTCTATTTCCATATAAAATGGGTTTTCTTCTCCTTAAAAATCTTAAACTACATCATTCAGGTAAGCTTAAAATAGGATTTAATTATATGATAAAGTCACACTAGTTGACAAAGAACCAGATTGGCATCATTAAGCACTTAGTGAAGCAGAGCTTTGTAAAAAAATAATAATAAAATCCCAGAATGCAAAAGATCATCTGACCAGAAAACCTCCGATTATGAGCAGCTGGCCTCCTCTTTGGCACACACAGCACATGCAAAGTCCTAATTATCCAAAACAAAAAGCAAAATCAAAACAAAAAAAACCCAGTCCATCAGGAAGAAGTGATCCCAGCAAATCTGGTTGGAAAGGCTGGCGCAGGACGAGCAGAAGTGCGTTCAGAAAGCAGCAGCAATATCCAGCATTGTCTTAACCAGAGGTCAACATCTTCATTAGCTTGATCAGTTTACTTAGACTGAGCTGTCATGGTGCTGTGATTACAAGCTTTGATTTCTTTTTTTTTGTTTTTCCAAGTCCCACTTGTTTATTTTTTGTTTTTATTTTTTTATTGGAGTTCAATTTGCCAACATATAGCATAACACCCAGTTCTCATCCCATCAAGTGCCCCCCTCAGTGCCCGTCACCCAGTCACCCCCTGCCCACCTCCCCTTCCACCACCCCTTGTTCATTTCCCAGAGTTAGAGGTCTCTCATGTTTTGTCTCCCTCTCTGATATTTCCCACTCATTTTCCCTCCTTTCCCCTTTATTCCCTTTCACT
Source organism: Canis aureus (assembly GCF_053574225.1). Lineage (NCBI taxonomy): Eukaryota > Metazoa > Chordata > Mammalia > Carnivora > Canidae > Canis > Canis aureus. The sequence continues at coordinate 61,025,267 of NC_135612.1, forward strand.
ATTTCTTATATTCCCCGAATGAATGAGACCATATGTTTGTCCTTCTCTGACTGACTTACTTCCTTCAGCATAATACCCTCCAGTTCCATCCTCATCAAAGCAAATGGTGGGTATTCGTTACTTCTAATGGCTGAGTAACATCCCGTTGTATATATAGACCACATCTTTACAGCTTTGATTTCAAACTTCCTACACGGGGCTTATTTACAGTAAACTCCAACCACCACGATGGCCTCTTCAGCACTTCGCTCTCCTGAAGGACAGCGGTCCAGAGGTTCTTATAGAGCTACAAAAAACAAGCACATACATCAATAATAAACAAGATTCCTTAGACAGCCAAGGAGACAGACGCAGATGCCCTCATAAGCTTTTGTTGAAAACACAGTGAATTCTATGTCGCTTTTTAGAAAAGTTTAAAATGGTTTCATTTATATAATCTTTTTTTCTAATAGAAAACAACTGGGAAAGTGTAATACTTTAAAACATGTTTATGGTGACAGCTTCACATGCGTCCTCTTCTCTGGGAACTCCCGTAGGGGGCGGCCCGCACGGCTCCCGCAGGTGGGTGCCAGCTGTCTGCTCTGACACTTGCCTTCTCCCCTGGTGGCTGCCGGCTGGGTGGGTACCCGCACACGGACCCTCTCCACCTGCCCCTTCTGGGCCAGCGGGCCGCCTCCTCCAGCACACTCACACTGAACCCCTCCCGCCAGGCTGCCCCCTGGGAAAAGCAGAACAGCTTTTATTCCGGAGGAAAGCTGTGAACCTTGTAGAAGCAGGTGACTGGTGCTTCATCTGCCCCAGACACAGTGCCCAGGAGGACAGGTCTCCAGTCCACGGAGACACGGACGGAGCCTCTTGTGTACCTGGCTGGCTTCAACAAATTTTACTTCTTAATTTTACTTCTTCTTCTTCTTTTCTTTTTCTTTCTTCTTCTTCCTTCTTCTTCCTTCTTCTTTCTTTTCTTCTTCTTCTTCTTCTTCTTCTTCTTCTTCTTCTTCTTCTTCTTCTTCTTCTTCCTTCTTCTTCTTCTTCTTCTTCTTCTTTTTTTTTTTTTTAAGTATAAGGCTCCACACCCAATGTAGGGCTTGAACTCACAACCTGAGATCAAGGGTCGTGTGCTCCACCACTGAGCCAGCCGGGTGCCCCTTACTTTGAAGAATCCACTGTCCCTGCACCTGCTGAGTGCACTTGCTGGTCCCCTTCAGCCCTCTGCTCTGCTTGCTCTCACAGAGACACGGACTCAGGCTTGCTTTCTCTGCACAGGTGACATATCACAGTTTGGAGCACGATACTCCATTTAATGATCATTTTAAATAACCTCTGGCAGCCATATTTGTTCACTTAAAATGATCTTCCCGCCTAGCAGTACCTGTTTTAAACGTGTGCCATATAAACCTTCCTGTCAGGTGAGGTTTGGGGATTCCACCGTGGAATCCAGAGCCACAAAGAGCCTGCACCACAGGGATGCCCTCCTGCCCGTGAGCCAGGCTGCGCCTCTGCAGGGCAGGCACACAGGCAAAGGGCTCCAGTCCGCCAGCCGCTCTGGCTCCTTCCACACCAGCTAACACTCCCATGTGCTCGGGGCCTCCTATGATGCCATGTCCGGGTGCTCCGTGACGGGCACCACTCACATGTCTCTTCCTCAAGTGCCAGCCAGCCTGGTGCCTCATAAGCGCCCCCACAGGCATAGGCTAGCCCCTCTCCTGTGGCCTTATTGGCACATCCTCCTGCCTGTGCCCATTCGGGCCCTGGCCACACCAAGGGCTGAGGCCTGATCTCCTGTCTTCTCTCCAGGCAGTAGATCTCTACCCACATCCTGGCTCTGCTGCTTCCTGGCTGGGCAGCTGTGGGCAGGCCACCTGGCTTCTCTGCATGTTGGGTTTCTCCCTGGCAAAGTGGTTTTTTCATAGGCCGTGTGGGAGAGAGCCAGATGCTCAGGCCTGCAGTCAGGGGACCGCAGGCCTCCATGGATGTTACTGTCTCCATGCCGGCCCGGGGACTTCTATCCTGCCCACCCCAGGGCCCAGTACCATCCCAACCCCAGGTGTGGCCTGGGCCGAGGTCAGGGTGCCTGCCTCCCTGCCGGGATAAGTCTGTTCCCCTGAGCACACATGGAGGGCTTCTGTTCCCTTACATTTAATCTCCACTGAGACACAGCAGAGTGGCAGCAGGTGTCTCGGCATGAAGGACATGGCCGTGGGGGTGGGGGGTCAGGTGGGTCAATCCTGTTGCACTGCTCATAGTTGTAAGACCCCAGGCAAGTGGTAACACAGGGACAACACTCTAGCAGATGCTGAGCAGACCTCAGTGTTCATCACACTGAACATCACATAGCTCACAGGGATATGAGCTGGCTCAGTACTGAGCACCATAAGGGTCACACAGCAGGACAAAGTAGGGGCACCTGCCTGGAGTGCCAGAAAAGAGCTGAGAGGCAGTGTTCTGCTTAGACGTAATGAATGGAAGTGCTCCAGGCAGCAGCGAGAGCAGGTGCAAAGGCCCTGAGGCAGGAAAGCCTAGCATCATAGAAATGAATGGGGATGGTGAGGGTGGAGTCCTGAGGGCAGGAGGGGCATAGCATAAAATGACCTTGGAGAACCAGACAGCCAGAGGGCAGGCTGCCTGGGCTTGGGGTGCAGGAATGGGTGTGATGTGCATGTGGTTACGGGTATGAGGGCTGTTGCTGGAGGCCTCAGCAGAGGAGCAGCCTGACAGGATCACTCTAAGAGATCCTTCTGGAGCATGGCGGGGCAGGAGAGATCGGGGAGCTGAGCCGGGGCTGCTGGGAAGCGAAACTACCAGGGGTGAGTGGTCATTGATGGAAAGCCAGCATTGTGAGACATCAGGAGGACCCAGCTCTGGAAAGGGCTCCCGGGGGTGTGAGAACAGGGAACAGCCTTAGGGCCTGGCACTGGGCAGGGCTTGGGCTGACCCTGGTACCCCGGCCCAGTTAGGGTGTTGCTGCCACCGCACATCTCGGAGGCAGGCAGGCAGGCTGGGGTATGGCTAACTTGCCCCAGGCCACCCCGACCTCTCCTGGCCACCCCTCCAGTGCTGCCCAAACGTGACAACTTCCTGGGAGGCGCCAGGGCCCTCCTGGCCCATGCCACCATCTCAGACGCCGGAATGACCACCAGCAGCCCCCAGAGCAGCCCCCACACATGCTCGGATGCCTGGCATTTCCCACCCGGCCACCGGGGGACTCACCTCGCCGTCGGCTCTGCCAATCGGTGAGTCCAGGACAAAGTCGGGAGGGGCGATCACGTCCACCAGGGCAACCGCATCGTCTTTCAGCTGTTGGAAAACAAAGTCCATTCGCTTGGCAACCCCCAGAAATCTCCATGGTGACCACTGAGAAACAGAGCACTGGCCGTTTGTTGCTACAGCCCGCTAGCAACGGTAACCCTAGCAGGCGCGTGCGTGGCTTGATTACTAACGCATTATCTTTTCGTTGGCCTGCAACACAGATTCCCTCGGTGTGTGTCTGAATATTTTCACCATGTTGCTAATCACTCAAGACTTCCAATGCGTTAACCGTTTTTCAATAAGGTAGGAGCTGCTCGTAAAAGTGGCTCTGCAGCCCACTCACCGGCAAGCGTCCTCAGATTTGTGTCTGAATCCTCCCTGATCTGGGCAGCTGCTGCTGTAGCAGGGGAAAATGTGTCCGGAAAAAATGTGCCGGAGAAGGTGTTTATAGGCACCTGGGAAAGTCGACCTGTGAAGGCTGTCTGGTGCGCAGTGGTTTTAGGACTCCCCATCCCCTCCTGCAAGTGATTCTTCAACATGACACATGGAATTTATATGAGACTCCCAAGAACATTCTTGAAATGCAGAAACATTTTTTTCTTGAAATAATTGTGAAGTGTCCTGGTGGCACCAACCAGAGCTCTGGCGTGGGACAGTTTCGGCGACGCAGAGAGCAACGGGCCATCCCGGAATAACAAAGTCCACACGACAGAGGTGAGCAGGACACCTTCATGGTTCAGATGCTGCTCGTTAGTGCACCTGCTCCCTCACTCCACGGCCATGTGCCCTCTGCCCGCGCGTCACAGATGAATGAGCCCGCCCACTTCAGATGGAACCGTTGGCAGAGCCAGGCCCCTTGTCTACATGGGGGTCAGCACACATGCCACGTAACAGCCCAAAATGGTCGGCTCAGTGGCCACCTCTGCCGAGGCCGCAGCAACACACCCACAGATGATGCATAAGTGAACTGCCGGACGGGGCTGGCACCCCCTCCACCTGTCTGACCCATGACCCAGGCCTCCCTGGTAGCAGATAGGGACAAGGCGTCAGCTGCCTGCCTGTCTGCCTGGGCCACAGCCGCCAGACGCGGGTTCCGGGGGACATGGCTATTTGGGAGCAAGGTGAACATCTGCTGCATTTTTTGTAAACAGCAAACCCCCCCCCCACCCCGGAACACACAAAGGAAACCCTTCTAGTCACTGGCTTTACTGGAAAGAACCTACACGTGGCCACACCCCGGTACAGTGCAGTCACAGTCACACACTGATCCAGAACCCCAGAGATTGGGGGCTGGCTGCTGGTGAACTGAGTCAGGGAGGGGCTGAAAACCAGTGGCAGAGGTGTCACCTGGAACCGCACTGACTCTGAGTGCCAAGGAGAAATGAAGTGTCAGGTCGCCAGTCCTTTGAGACTTCTAATAAAATTATATCCCATCAAGAGGAGAGAGGACTCTGCCAGCTACCGTCACCCAATCTGGCAGCACCAGCACGCGCGGCCCTTTCACTGTAAGTTAGTCAAAATCAAAGATAAACAGCCTCGGTCACACAGGCTTGTGTCCACGGCCAACAGCCGTGGGGCTGCAGTGAGCGATGGGACGGCACCGCTCCAGGCCATGTCCGCCCCTGCAGAAAGGCCCCCTGGACCGAGTGCCACTACAAAATAAAGTGGGGGCTCAGTCCATGTGACTCTTCTGGGTGACAAAGGTCAAAGAATACAATACACAAGAAAACTACCCTGAAATGAAGTTAGTCGGCGGCTGAGTCCCTTGGAATGCTTGAGAGAATTGCCAAGGCGGCTGTACGAGGTGCGTTCCAGACTACGGATTCTAAGACGTTCCCTAAAAGCTACTCTTTCCTAACATTTCTGACAGAGCCATATTTTCTTAAATCTTCCTGCTCTTGTTTGATGTTTTACACGCTCGAATGTGTGGGAAGCAAAGGCGGGTGTGTGTCAGTGGTTACACGTAACATGGGAATTGTGATGACCAAGAGTGACTGCAGCTCACCTGTGAACACAGGGTCAGGATGGCGTTCTGGATCATTTTTCCTGCTTCCTCACCAGAAAAGTAGCCACCTGTAAGCACAGGACTGGTTACACCAGGGTCTGGTACCCGAAGCCCACGTTACCCCACCAGGTGCCCCCTTTGTGTGAGAAGGTCTCCCCTCTGCAGGAATACGCTGGCTGGGGCCAGGGTTCCCATGTCCCCTTCCCATCACCGTGCAAGTGCCAGGAGGTCACAGCCAGGCTAGGAGACCTCCTCGACCATTATCACTATCACTCTCACCTCCACCTCTACCACTACCATCACCTCTATTACCATCACCTCCACCACCATCACCCCAACTCCACCATCATCACCTCCACCTCTACCACCATCACCCCCACCTCCATCACCATCATCCCCACTACCTCTACCATCACCTCCACCACCATCACCCCCACCTCCATCACCCCATCCCCCACTACCTCTACCATCACCTCCACCACCATCACCCCCACCTCCATCACCATCATCCCCACTAACTCTACCATCACCTCCACCACCATCACCCCCACCTCCACCACCATCACCCCTACCTCCATTACCCCATCCCCCACTACCTGTACCATCACCTCTACCACCATCACCCCCACCTCTATCACCCATACCCCCACCACCGTTACCCCCACTTCCACCACCACCCCACCACCACTACCATCACCTCTACCACCATCACCCCCACCTCTAGCACCACCATCACCTCTACAGCCACCATCATCATTACCCTACCTCCATCACCCTCACCTCCACCACCACCATCACCTCCATCACCACCATCATCATCATCCCCAGTGCCATTAACTGCACCACCTCCACCTCTACAACCACCACAGTGGGCTTGCGGTGGCATCCATTGGGCTCAAGGCCACAGCCTGTGCATTTGAGTGCACAATCTTCTCTTTGATTTTTGTGAAGAAAACTGTCCATACATCAGAGTTGTCAAGTCTTAGTGCATGGTCTCCTGCCCTACACCCTGCCACTCCCTGGGTTCAAAGCCCACTCTCCCCTTTGTAAACCTAGCCACATGCTCTCACCGCCTCCTCAGAGCAACACCAGCCCTGAGCAGGAAGACCTTGTTCTTGGTGAGGGGAGTAGGACAAAGAGTCTTACTCTTCAGGAAGTCCACATATATGCACAAGACATGAACAGATATATAGTCTGACTGTAGCATTAACATGTCCCAGGAGATATTAGGGAAAAATGGTCTGAAAATGTTCCTTAGAAGGATAATAATGGAGAAAGATGGAGGAATTCAGGCTTACACCATTTTCACCAATCTCCAATTTCACTCCACGGCCATGTGCCCTCTGCCCACGCGTCACAGTGGAATGAGCCCGCACATTGGTATGTGGAATCAGTCCACATACCACCTCCTCCAGGAAGCCCCCCTGGATCCACAGGCTGGCATTCCTGAGGAGGTCTCCCAGCAGCCTGGGCTTGTGTCTATCTGGGCCTCATGGTCCTGAAGGTGTGGGTTTCAGCTCTCTATAGACCAGCTCCCTGCCTGGCTAGTACGGGTCTTCTGGGAATATTCTCTGAACTGAACTGGAAACAGACTTCAAACTCTGAATGAAAGGGAAACGTTGTCCTGTCCTGATGTTGCTTTTTTTAACATGGAATCCAGGCTCACCTGCCCTCGGTCTCCCCCAGCCTGTGATGAATGCTTAGTACACACACATGGAAGGTAACATCTCACGGGGGAGGCAAAGTTCCTGGACAGGACGTGGCTGGATTCCAGGTAGGACAGGGCGGGGATAGGGCGGATGGACAGGTGTCCACTGCCCAGGTCTTACCTTGGTAGAGCAGGGCCATGTGCTGGCTCAGGGTCCACAGGGCGTAGAGGGCACTGAGCCGCCCCAGTATGGCCCGCAGCGGGGGCGGCACGCTGGGCTGGTGTGTGTACTCGTGGAACCTCCGCACCACCGTGAGCTCCAGGAACGCCAGAGCCAAGGGACGGCAGTAGTACACCTTAAAATAAAACACAACAGAGCCGTCGACCCCTGTGAGCAGGCGGCTGGGGCCCCAGTTACAGTGTGCTGGGGGCGGAAGAAGGAAGCCTTAGGAACACAGACCCAGACCAGAGTGCCAGTGCATGCCCTGGAGGGACACTGACACCAAGTGACGCTGCGCCTGGAAGGGGGCACAGCATGAGAATCACCCACATGCGAACAGCACGGGAAGGCCAGCGCCCAGAGGCAGCCTGGGCTGAGGCCGGCGCTCATGTGCTCCTCGACCTGGGGAAGCCCAGTGACCGCTCTCTGCTTGGCCCCACCTGGAACGCACAGGGACAACCGTGCCTGGCCCTGCAGCACAGGGGCACCCCCGGGAGGTGTGAGGGCACACAATGGGTCCTCCCTGGCACAGAAGGCACTCAGCAGGCCACCCCAGCTGCTCTGGCCCCACAGAGGAAACTGTCTCCCGTCCCGCTCATGAATCCGTCCAGAAGCAAGCAGTGCTAACTGCAGCTGAGACGCGGGACCGCTCCCAGCTGGGTTGCATTTGCAGAAGGAGCTCTGATGCCCGCTGTGTCTGTGAGCAGAGGCCACTGCAGATCCTCTGGTCCCAGTGTTTGTCTTCACCTATCAGCCCCAGAGCCCGCTGATCATCAGCTTCATTAGCTTTTCTTTTCCCCTCTTCACTGTGTCATCATACCAGATTTGTTCTATTTAGAACAATAACACTGGTCATGATGAGCACATGTTGCCTTCATGTGGCAGGCACAGGAGCCGTGTCTACACAGGACCCTGGCTGGTTGGGCCGAAGGGCTGCATGACGGCTCTGCCAACCAGGTGTCAGCCCACCCTGCATGTCATCTGAGAATCTGAAATGACACCTGTGGAGCCCAGGGTTTGAGAGCTGCGTGTGCTGGGTCCAGAAGGCTACGTGGGCCCCAGAGTGACAGCCACGCTGGGCCGGGGACGCAGGAGGCCTGAGAGAGACGTGGCACTGCAGCAAAGGCCAGTGGCCCTGAGACGCCATGAGCCTGAGAGCAGGTCCGCTTCTGCTGGCTCTAGCTCCAGACCCCACAAGGCCTGCGACACTTGACGCCAGGGGCTCTTTGCTCAGGTAAGTTTGTCCCCAGGGACATCTACCACCATCAGATGCATCCTCGGTTGTCAAAACTCAGGGGTGCTGTTGACATCATTGTGGGGGGAGGTGAGGTGCTGCTGAGCATCGCACAGTGCACAGGACAGGCCTCCCAAGAACTGTCCGTGGATGGGACTGGATGGAGCCTCTGCTCCCCAGGCTCCACTAGGCGGGGACGTGTGGTAAGGCCACAGTTCTGCCTTGGCTCCTGCACCATCCATTGACCCTCCAGTGCTGGGCTGTTTAAGTGTCCCCTCTGGGAGTCTGATGAGACTCTTCCTGGACTCCAGGAGGCGGGGGGTCAGCTGTCGCTCTGCAGCCCCGAACCTGGGGCTAGTGCTCGCAGAGAGGAGCACTCAAGGGCAGGGCCGGTCACCCGTGAAGACTCTGGAGGGGCAGCCCTGCCCCCAGCCCTGTCACGAGGGCAGCCCCTCCCACAAGCCCCTGTCCCCATGAAGCCATAAACCAGCCAGATCAAGCTATCTGTTTCTGCTGTGCTCCAATTCCTGAGGATATTTGCACATTAGCAAATAATGAACGATTCAGGCAAAAAATGAATTCCTAATTGTCCAGGTTCAGACATCAGTTCAGGGCAAAGACCCAGGCCCTGGGTTTGGCGCTGGGTTCCCTGCCGGCCCCTCGCACAGCTGAGCTGGATGACCTAGGGCATCTCTCTTGGCCTCGACTGCTTCATCCATGAGAGAAGACAGCAGGAAATGACATGTGTCAGGAGCCCCATGTGCAGCTGGGGATGGGTGGGCGAGGGAGGGGGCGTGCTCAGCTGCCTTCTGAGGCAGACAGCTCTGGACAGGGGCTGGCTCCAGGAACTGGGGAAACCCGTGACCCACTTTTTTTACATTTTCTCACTTTGAACATGGGAGGGTATTACTCGGCCAAAAAAGGCAATAAATGCATCTTTTTCACTGCCAGTCTGCGTAGGTGCACAGCAAGGGGCAGCTGTTTCTGAGGGGAGGCGAGAGAGGAATGCGCTCCCCCACTCCGAATCTGAGTCAGCACACTCTGGATTTTTTTCTTTAAAGATTTTAAATATTTACTCGTGAGATGCACAGAGAAGCAGAGACACAGGCAGAGGGAGAAGGAGGCTCCCTGTGGGGAGCCCGATGTGGGACTTGATCCCAGGACCCTGGAATCAGGCCCTGAGCTGAAGGCAGACACTCAACCACTGAGCCACCCAGTGTCCTAGCACATTCTGGATTTTAAGGGAAGCAGGGAGTAGCTGCCCCAGAGAACACAGCAGCCCACCTCGCCATGCCCATGGGACACCGTCCTTCACCTGCACAGCCCCAGTTCGTGCTCTGGAACCCCTGTGCCTGCTACCTTGTACCAGCAGCCGGTTCCCCGCCAGGAACCCTTCCCCACCAGGACATTCTGCGGTCATGCCACATGAGCTTCCCTGGCCTGCAGTCTGTCTCCTGACTTTATTTACAGAAATGGTGAGCATTTATATAGTCAGATCTGAATACTTTCTCTCTTTTACGGTTTCTAGTTTCCTGTCTTAAGAAGGCGCGTCCCATACCAAGGCCATGTAAACGTTCTCCGCAATTTTCCTCTCACACCCTGTGGCTGCTCAGGTCACTGTATGGGAAGGGGCTACATCCCCCTTGGAACCCATGAATGTCCAGCCCAAGCTGTGAGAGCTGACCCAGTGCTCTTAGCACGCTCTGTGATCCAGACCAGCGGTGGAAAATGCAAGACTGCACTTGGGTCATTACCTCCCTCCAGGCCTCATGCTGCTCCATGCACCTGCACTCCAGCCAATGAGTGCCGATCAGCCCAGCAGTCCTCCCTGGGGACCCAGAGCCCAGGCTGGCCTCGCCCTCTCCTGTTCTCTTCTCTGCGAGACTCACTGAAACGCTGCTACGAAGTCCCTTAATGAAGGTCTAAAGGTGAATTGTTTCTAAAATGGCTGAGCCCCTGCTTGGGTTCCATTGTCAGGGAGCCAGACATGGGGTGGCTGGTAGGGGTGCAGAGGGACAGGCACCTCTAGGCAGTGTTCCAGGATTCAGGTGGCATGGGAATGAGGGCCTCTTGCGCCCGCCATATCTTTGAGGCCTTGGCTTGTGAGTCAGGGGGAGGACCTCCACTTTCACTCCAATAGTGACAGCCTGACAGGCGGGGAAAGGGGTGATGTGGGACAAGCTAATGCACTCCTGTCAGTGTCCAAAAGACTAAGCTTGCTGGGGCCCCAGCCATTCCAGAAGGATCATTTCCATGCCCCCTATTTTTGTGGCACTGAAGTCAAGTTTACTGACTGGGGCCACCCACGAAACTTATTTACTGTACAACCTACGTTCGAGCTGCTTTTATCAATCCAGGCCTTTGCAAGAAAGATGCCATCCTGTTCCCTCACCTCCGCACCTGGTGCAGGTGCTCCTGGCTGCATCTGACCAAGCGCTCAAGCTGCCCATCATGATGTAACAGAAGGGGTCAGGAGCCTTTGGAGGAGATGGCCAGATGTGGACACGGAGTTCCCAAAGGACATGAAAAGAGCCTCATGAAACAAGACCAAGGAGAAGGAATGGCCCCAGTTCTAGAAACTTCTCATGTTTCCTTTATCTGTGGCCTCCCAAATGACACCGATCACTCCAGATATACTGGCTGTATGGGTCACAACAGGCCAGATCCAGATGCAAGCAGGCGTTTTAGAGAGGGCTGCTTTGACGCTATAGATTGCGGAATGTGGGAGCCAGCCCCGTCCAAGTACAAAATCCAAAGCCACCCTGGACCATTCCCACCAAGGCTCCCTGAGAAGGGTAGCAATGACCTGAGAGAAACCCGGTGTGACCTCACATGAGTCACCAAGCTGTTGCTGGCCAGCCAGGAGGGACCAGGACTGGTGTCTGGCCCCACATCCCAGCGTCCCCGCTGTGACAGTGACAGTTCTGGGTGCTGCCAGATGCTGCCAGGCACCTTGAATACAACACCCACAGTCCAGGGAGTTCTCTGTAGCAAACCAAGGTGCAGAGACCTGCCCATGCGCCCGAGGTCCCAGGGGCCGAAGGGCTTGGCTTGCCACCCCCAGGACATTCAGTTTCCCAAGGCCACGGCAGCACAGGAACTTAGGGCAAAATAAAAAAGCAAATTTTAAAACAAATATGTACCTGACTGTTGTTTCTTGCTTCAAAGTCATTCCTTCCTGATCTTTTCTCTTCATTTAATTTTTGGTAACTCTCAAGGAGAAGGTAACAAACCAACCACTCGTATGCCGCCAGAGGGACTTCAAAACAAGAAACAGAAAAAAAAAAAAGTGACAATAAAGTATCTACTGTCTGCAGAGCACTTACCAGGGAAAGGTGCTGCCGAGAGCAGCTCGGGCAGATGGAGTGATCTTCAGGACGAGTGCGAGAGCCGGGCTAGCTCCCAGACAGGGACACTGAGGCACAGGGAGGGCCCAGCTCTAGGTTGGGACAGGCCCAGGGGAGGGCATCCCCTGGCTCTAAGGCCACCCCGGTTTCTACACTAGTCCAGCAACCAGAGGCCAGGGAGCCCCAGAGCCACCTTTGGGGTGAGCATTGTTTTGGGACGGCTGCAAATTCTGGCTGGTGCTCACGTGCTTAGTCTGACGGGACAGAACACATCCCCCGTGTCACTAGGGATTTGCATGGACACCAAGGACAACTTTGTGGCAGATGGCGGGTGAGCAGCAGGAGGAAGGGGTGCCCGTTCACTGGCCAGCCTGGCCATCAGCCTCTGTGGGGCTGGTGGGCAACTGAGCTGGGAGTTCCTATTGGTCCTCCTGGGGCCCCAGCCCAGGCATGTCCCTCCCAAGGAGCACTAAGGGAGGAGAAGTGCCCTAGACTGTAGACAGGCACGCACTGGATGGGGTGGAAGAAAGACCCATGGGAAAAACCTCAGGGCATCCCTGCCCTGCCCTCTCCCTGCCCCCAGTGCTGTGCCACATCTGTGGACGCCTCGCCTCCTCGTCACATCTCAGCCAGAGATGACGCAGACGCTGACACAGCACATCCTATGTACCAGGCAGGTTCCAATCTCCTCGGAACACCCAGCCAAACAGAGCTGCTACCTGCCCGATAAGGACACAGGGCAGGAGGAGGTGCCCAGGGTACAGAGGGGGAGGGTATGAGTCATCTGACCTAGTCATGTGGCCCCGATCCACACCGTCACCAGCCCCTACCCTCCAGCCCTGGCACAGGGAAGCCCTTTTGCTCCGCAGCTGTTCTGGACTCAGACCCCCAGGAGGGGCCATGGGGACCAGGCCACACTGGATTTGGGCCCAAAACCTGGGCAAGTGGTCCTCGGGATTCCTCCTGCATCACACAGCCCGGTCCCAGGAAGAAGACAGGCAACCCTCAACGGGGACCCGTTGCAAACAAGCTGGTGCCTCTGAGGCCTCCTCTGCACAGCTATCTTCAGGCCGTGCCAGAGTCCTGCCAGGTATGGTCACTCCAACAGAAGCCTCCAAAGGACATGCCCACATCCTGATCCCAAACCTACAAACATCTTTCTTGGGAAAAGATAGACAGAATCAGTTAAGGATCTCAAGAGAAGATTCCCCAGGAGTGGTGGGCCCCAAACCCAACAATAGTGTTCTATTGGGATCAGAGGGGAGATACACGCATGGGGTAGGCCATCGGGGTAGAGGAGCGATGGAGCCATGTGGGCATGAGCCCAGGAGCAGCCGGGGTCCTGGAAGCTGGAAGAGGCAGGAAGGACCCCACCCCCCCCAGCCCTGAGCCTCTGGAGGGAGCGCAGCCCTGCCCACGCCTTTTGTCCAGAGCTGCCAGAGAGAAAAATGTCTGTTGTTTCCGGGTCCTCCCGCACTCCCCACGCTGGTCACTGCTACTGCATTCCAGCTGTCCCTTCTCCTAGCCCCAGGGCTCCTACACATGTCTGCTGGGCACTCAACTCCTCGAGTGACACCTGAGCTAACAGCAGCATCACACCTCTTCTCCCCAACTCCCGGGCCTTCATTCTCACCCAGCCATCTATCCAGTGAGCCCCTCAAGACCAGCCAGACACCTGCCAACCACCTCCCTGCCCTCCCACCCTGCTTCCATCCCTCCCCCATGTTGCCCTTGTCTGGGTCCCCACTTCTTAGCCATGTCCCCTTCTGAAGCAGGGCTCTGACCGCCACGTGCCCACAAGGCAAGGCGTAGATGACTGGCCCCAGCTCACTGGCTGGCACAGGCCCGGTCTGGGTGTTGCCTGCCATCTGACCATGTTCCCATACCCTGAGCTCCTGTATGGCTGTCCGTTCCCACACAACCTCCTCTCAAGGTGCAAGACCCGCCACAGAGCTGGCTGCCAGGGCAACAGTGCTCTCCCTACATCTGGTGTGCCCAAGGGGGTTTTCAGATGGTGGCCCCCAGCATGTGGCAGCCAGCCCCAGCAAGAGTGAACCACATAGCCCCGGCCCTACCAGGCTCAGCATGGGGATGACCACATCCCCCCAGTGTACCACAGGGGACACTGGGGCTCGGAGAGGTTAAGTATCCAGCCCTAGGTCATGCTGACGTCAGAGCCTGAGGTCCCATGACTGCACCATGGAACCCCAGTGAACAGATACAATGTGAGCCCACTGCCCTGTATGTACACATGGCTGTCAGAAGCACACATGCTGAAACACAATTACTTAATATTTTTGCAAATTAGCCAATTTGACCAGAACAAACGGGCCTCATACTGTCAGGGGACAGCGCAAATCCTCAGATGCACAGGATGGTCCTCAGCACACATGCCTGTGTGTGAATCGAAGGAAGCAGAGACAACAGGCCATGCCCACCCCTCCCTCTCCAAATAAACAACTCATCCCCCGAAGGGAAATCTCTCCGACCTTCCTGACAGGCAACGCTCGGTACAGAGGGGTCTGACGTCTCCAGTCCTACAGAGCACGAGGCTCATAAAGATTTCACGTAATCTTCACCACAGATCCCGCCAGCACATGCCAGGGCCGACACGCGGGATGGGCTGACCATGGGTCCCAGAGATGAGGGGCCGGCCACGTGCCACATGCTCCCTCCTCTGCGTGGACAGTGACGGCAGCACTCAGTGTCACTTTCACCAAATGAATTTTAGTTCCGTTTTTTTCCTCTAGAAAATGTTTTTACTTTGTTGGATCTTGCAAAAACCAGGGCACTCACAGGAAAAACAGATGACGCGGCCTGGCACATTTCCTGCTGTAGATACGCAGGAGGGGCCCCTGGTTGCACGGTGTCTGTGAGGGAGGGACTGGACTGAGTGCTGGGCACGTCCAGAAGCTGGCAGACCACTTGTTTACTATTGGGTTTTACAACGGGTGATGGTTTTAGAGGAAATAATGCTGGTTGGGTTGATGTTATAAGAAGCATAAGCTCATTTTCTAGTGTTCTCTGTAGCAACACTTGGCTGAGGAGCTCTGTAACCATCTGAAATAGATCTTTAAGTGCGTCCTGCTTCCTACGGTTACTTTACAAAGGCAGGTGAAGACCTGTTAGGTTGGTTATCATCAGGAAAACCATGACAACATGTGGCAACCAATAAGAAAGAAAACACTTATGAGCAGGAGCTTTCTAGAGGATGGTGATGATGATGATGGTGGAGGAAGTGGCTGGGACATCAGCCCAGCCTGGATTACACTCTTGCTCCGGCCGCTGACTTGGATTGGGGCGGCCCAGTCTCCTCTCGGGAAGACGGGCGCAGTGCGTGCAGCCCTGCGGGGCCGAGTGGAGAGTGAGGTGGGTGTCCTCGGTGCCCACAGCTGCTGATGCTGTGAAGCCACAGGCTCTCGGCCTCTGATAAGCAGGCGGGTGGTGGCCCCCAGGCCCGGGGGATGCTCACTCTGAGGTCTCCTGATACAGGGCCAGGTGCCCTCCTCCCATGACAAAGGTGCTCTGCTAACAGTGCTCGGTGGAACAAAGGGCGTCTTCGTGATGACTTCTGTGATGGAGAGTAGAGTCCGCGTGGTTGTATTTACAACAGTGACCGGTGGTTCCTGAGCATGTACATGGTACCAAGCACGGTGCTGAGCGCTGCAATCAGCTCCCGCGACCCAAGAGCCTGACGGAGCAATTACAGCTCTTCCCAGGGTGCGGCCAGCAGGCCTGAGGCGGGAAGGGGTCGCCCCCTTGCTCTTCTGGCAGTGGGGCTGCGCTTCCAGGTCCCCGGGGGGCTCAGCAGAAGGGCAGCTCCCGCCTGGCCAGGACACAAGCCCCACAGTTCATCACCATCCCACAGGAGCAGTCTCCAAGGGGCGTGTAAACCAGTGTTTCGGGTAGCAGCATGAGGCACTTGCCCTTGGTGCTCATAGGTCAGATGAAGGTGAGGTTCATGACGTTTCTGCTGTGGCTTCAAGTGTTGTGTTTGGCAGGGGATGTGACAGAAAAAGGAGTGGGACCCCGTGGGAGGCATTCCCTTCCTTTAGTGACATTCCCGTTTGGGGGAAGCGGGGGCGCAGGCTCAGGGCAGGAGTTCCACCACCGTTCCTTCTGCAGGTCTCATCCCACACTCATTAGGAGGCTTCCAGGAGCTGCTGGGGGGACGCTGAGCTTCGGAGCACAGCAGGCTCGGCTGGACCCGGGCTCCTCGCTTGCACTGTGGATGTGCTGCTGGACCTCCCAGAGCCCGGGGGCCGGAGCAGGAGCAGAAGGAGGTGACCCCAGGATGGGACCAGAGCCTTAGCAAACTCCCTCCAGCAGAGAAGCTCCCCCTGAGCCCTGGCACTCTGGTTCACACCCACTGCTGCCATGGTCACTGCCCTGTCCAGGACACCCTCCTATCTCATGTCCCTCTGTTCCTACAGTGGCCAGAACGGACTTTTCTCCAGAGTAACATTTTAGAGTGAATCATTACAACGAACACCCAGACCCAAGTCAGTGAGCAGCTCTCTTGCTCAGAATTGAGTGTTTCCCACAGCCCTAGTGCACTCCACCGAGCACATCCTTCCCACGGTGCCCCTGTGGCCACCACGTCCCTGTCACTGAGACCTCAGGCTGCCCTGGCCAGCCAAGCCCCAGTGCACGGGCCACCGCCACACAGAGCGCCTGTTCCTGTGACCAGGCCTGTCCCCCATGGACTGCAAAGCCGCGCAGAAGGCACCTGCGTCTCAGCCAGCTCTGTCTTCCAGCCAAGCAGTACGCAAATGCTTGGAGATTGAAGGAACGACCAGCGTAAGAGCACATGCCGTCTGTAGGTTGCATATGTTCTGTGTTGAAATATGAGTGTGCTTGCTATGCTGCTGCCTACAGCACAGCGTTCATTCCTCTCTCTGAGGATAGAGCCTGGGGTAGGGGGAGAAGCGGGGCCTCCACCGCTCCCCACTGCGCACAGCAGCGTACAGTATCCCAGGTTAGGGTCAGGCACTCAACAATCACAGCCAAGTGCGAAGAGCAGGGAGCCCAGTGCCGAAGGCAGCTGAGCCTATTCGGGGCTGAGAAGAGTGAGTGTACTGCAGGATGGGGGCCACAGAAGTGAGGCCAGCAAGGGTGGCATGTGCAAAGGCCCTGAGCTAGGGAGACTCCGGCTTCCTGTGAAGATGGCTCAGTCACAGGGGCAGCCAGTGAGCAGGAGCCCAGCCACCCAGCAAGGCAGGAACAAGACCCAGGGCCTCTCCCTCTTCACCCTTAGGGAGAGAGCACCTGACTCAGAGTCAGGCCCACAGAGGGGCTGGATGAATCCAGGAACCACAGCCTACCCCTACTGAACACATGCCCCCAGGGATCACGACATGCCCCAGGGAGGGAAACAGGGAGATGGTGTGCTCACCTGAGGAGTCCAAGCAGCTGTTGATGCTGGGGCATGAAAACCTCTGACCAAGGATCTCAGGATAGGCTTCCAGAAAGTCCACAGTCTTCAGAGGGCTCTCTAGGCGCACACCACCTGCAAGCACACCCAGGATCTGGAGTGACCACCCCACCCCACCTCGCTGAGCACCTTGGAAACTGGAGGGTCATGGTGAGCAACACGTTTCCTTCCTAGGGATGCAGGGTGTGCCTTGGTGGGACGTCTCTTACGTTTAATGCGGGATGCCAACAGGCTGAGGAGGTAGCTGCTGGTCTGCTGCAGGAGGATGTTGTTGTCACCTTCATACGTGCAGTTTGGGTCATTGTCATTCCTCAGGTCACCCAGGCGGTTCACTGCAATGAAGCCACGCACTTCGTCACTTAAAGTGCTCACGAGAGGCAGGAACCCGACTGTCCTGGCTGGCCCGACCAAGACAGCACTCCCAGGCTGCCCAGGCCCCCACCACGCCTCCTCCTGGGCTGTGTCCTCCCAACCTCCCAACCAGATGCTCGTTTTTAAGGAGACATGAGTAGCCACAGTTAGTGTGACTACTGACTTTGATGCCCCAGTGCAGTGCAGATGAGCAGGAGTGCTCGAGAAATGCCCAGCATCGCCGGCTTCTCCCTCTGTCCAGCTGACACTGAGCCTCAAGTGGTCAGCTGGCAGGGCCCCAGCGTGCGGGTCACGACAGACACAGGCTGCTGCAGGGGAGCTGCCTACCTCGTGGGGGGCAGGCATCATTTTACACAAGAAATTTCAAATGTCCCAGGGCGCCGTCAGTTAAGCGTCAGACCCTTGATTTCAGCTTAGGTCAAGATCTCAGGGTTATGAGATCAAGTTCTGCCTCAGGCTCCACACTCAGCACAGAGTCTGCTTGGGATCCTCTCTCCTTCTCCCTCTGCCTCTCCCAATTGTGCATACACTTGCTCTCTCATTCTTTCTCTCTCTCTCTCAAAGTAAATAAATCAATCTTGAAAAAGAAAAAAGAAATTTTGGATATTCCAAGACATCTCTGTTTTCTTTTGCTGTCTCTCCTGTCTGTTAAGGGACCAGATTCCTTCACATATTTTATAAGGTACGCTTTCTAGACGCCGTTGTCTGGGTCTCCATCCTCACCACATGCGAGGCTGGTGGGACAGGATGAGTGGAGGGAAGAGGAGTGGGACTCCCATGCTCACATGCTGCTGGGAACAGAGCCTGAGAGGGTGTAAGATGTTCTGCAGCAGACATGGGGCTTGTGGTCCCCTGGAACACCTGATCGTTTCCCCCCCAACTCCCTACAGACCACTCTACAGAAACAGCTGGGCATGACCACAAAGAAACAATTTGAAACAATTCACAATTGATATTAAACCTAGGCAGAGCCCCATTACACGTACCCCACTGAGCTGGGTTTTGCTAGTTTCAGCCCAGCATTTGTACCCTGACACCTGACTCAGTTGTTTATGTTGTCTGAGGGGCTACAGATTCCCTTTCATTATTCTATTTCAAGCCCAACAAAGCAAACTATTTATGGTGTCTCTAGGAGCTGTGACAACAAACAGAAACTATAGAGCACTGCCCAGAGGACAAGATGTGTAAGTGACGTGGGCGCCACCGCAGTCACCCGTTCGTCAACGGGTAACGGGGAGGCAGAGTGTGGTGGGAGCCCAGCAACCACTGCTGGCCGCCTGCGTGACAAGTAACTGGAGCAGATCCTCACTGAAAGCACGTAATGAGCCACAGACCATCACTGTAATGATTTAGGCAAGAGCCTAAAATGCTTTTGCAGAGGTTATCAGCTTGAAAACAAGGTTGTTGCCGATTCTGTTGTTCGGAATGCGTGTGGAGCCTTCTCTGGATAACTACGTTTTACCAATCACTTACTGAACACCAGCACACGGGACGTGTCCTGAACACTGAACACTCTGACAATTACCACAAATGAGAGGCCACTGGCCACGTGCCACATGCCCTACACGGTGCTGGCCGAGGCAGGACCCTGTGTTGTGGTATACTGCCATCGTCCTCGTTTTACAGGTAAGGAAACCGAGGCACAGCGAGGTTAGCTGGCCCAGGTGCAGCTAGTGAGTGGCAGAGCAGGAGTTGGTCCCCGGCTGTTGGCGGCCCACTCTCTTCACCACAAACCAGCTGCCCAAATAAGAGCCAATGCCAATAAAAACTAACTCTTTTTCTAAGTTTTTTTTTCACCCAAATAAGACCTGGTGCCAGTTTACTGCCAAGTTGTTCACCAAACGGTTACAATTCAAATGAACAGAGTATCTACTGTCTGCTCTGGTTTCTGGGGGGCTCCTTCACATAGTCTCCCCACTGTTCCTTATCCCCAGACGGAGGCCAAGGAACGTGAGCCAGACGCGGGGGCATCTGTCTAGGGCAGTGGGCTGGCAAACCTGCTTTGGGAAAAGCCCAGACAGTGAACATTTTAGGCTTGATGGAGATGACTCGACCCTGGTTGTCATGCAAACATGGCCACAGAAGATTCATGAACGAGCGGGTGCAGCCACATTCTAATAAAACTTTATTCGCAAAAACCAGTGGTGGCTGACTTTGGCCTACAGGCAGTCGCCTACTGACCCCTTGAGTCAAAAGTAGAGCTATAGACAGAAAACCCAAGAAATGCTTCAAAACCTACCAGCCAGATAGCCATGTCCTCCACACGCCTCCCGGCATTCCTGAATTCCCTTCTGGGCAGTCCATGAGGCCAGGGGCTTGCTGGCCGACACCAAGGCATGGATCTCACGTCCGAGCTCTGCCTTAAGAGAGGAAGTCCAACAAAAACAGGTGAAAAGAGGCTCTGACACCAGAGGTCAAAGGTCAATTCACCCCTAGGGTCAAAGGCTCGTGTCCCCTCTAGTCTTATCCAGGACACCTGACAACTGCAGGAGAAAAAAAAAAAAACAATTTTAGCTTAAAAAGCAAGGATTCATCTCAGAGTGGAGACATTGTGCCATAAGCAGTTTCACAGCCACAAAAACGGATGGACCAGAGAGTTCTGTGCAGCAAACAAACGCCAGGGCGTAAGGACGATCGCAAACGCAGAGCATAGAAGCAGAGAGTACACGTTATACGGTTTATGCGAAGCTCATGAAACTGAAACCAAGCAGTGGGAGAAAGAAAAGCAAGAAACCAGACAGGAGGTGGAGGTAGGGCTCCCCTCCGAGGAGAGGTGAGGGTGGGGACCATGTCCCAAGAGACTGCGCAGGTGATGCGATTTCTAGTTGACGCTGCAAGGCTATCCCTGGCCAGCGGCCCCGGGCCTCACATGTCTCATGATATCCTTTTGCTTCTACTTAACATTTAACAGGTACAATAAAGAAAAAGAGACGTGCACACCTGCTGAATAAGATGATCCCTGTTACTGGTGTTTTTGGTGTGAAATAAGGACCATGTCTAGGTCCCACTGTGCCTCAGTTAAGCACTGAGTTTCAGAAAGAATATAGCATGCTTACTACACTTTATTACATTATTAATAGGAGAACGATTCCAATGTCAGCTGGCAAAAGTCTCAGTGACTCACGCTGGGGAAAAACATGTTTAATCCCCGTGTTCCCGTGGACCTGTGTGCTGCTGAGCAGTGCACCCTGCTGGCGGCCTCCACACCACCCACCACCCACCCACCCCCACCCCCGGATGTTTGCGCTGAGTATTCCAAAACGTGCTAATTCAATACAGGCCTTTTAGGGTGTTGTACATAACACCGATCTGCAGTATTTCTGATTTGTTTTCAGACACATTCCTTGTGATTCATTTTACTCATGCCCAGGAGGCAACATGCAGGGCCATGGAAAGGCGGTTGTAAGCCGTTTACACAGGGATCAGCCAAGGATGAGTCTACATAGCTGCCGAGCTCAGTGCACACTCATTTCTGGCATAAATCCTTGACTGTCAATTCAAATCCAGTCAGCTGGATTCAGACCTTTAGAGGGTTGTTTACGAAAGGATCAGAACCGTGAAATCTACTGAGGAGCCGGTAATGTGCAATCTGCCAAATCATCATGTTCTCAAAAGGAGGAGGACAGCTGAGCTCACAGCCTGGAGTCGGAGTCACGTCAGCACATCCCTGAGAGCTGGGAACATGGACACATGCCCGCGCTGTCCAGATCAGTGAGGGTTCCACGAGGCCCGGGTGGGCAGACACAGCTCAGGAAGTGGCCCGGCAACCCCACAAAGCCACCACGGACGACGGGCGTTATTTTGAAAGACAGGCTGAGTCTGTGCCGATCAACATCAGTGAGAGTCAATGATGATGAACACTGCGGGAGGGCGGGGGGGGGGGGCGGAGGGCAATAAGGGCGTCATCTCACCTGCCTGGCACTCTGGTCTTTCCCCATGAGGCCCTGCTGAAGGTCCACCAAGTCCAGGAAGAGTGATTTAGAAAAGTGGTCTAAGGCATAGACGGCCGCCAGATAGGGGAGCAAGCGCCATTGCTACAATCAAGAAGACCCTCACATTACCACACCACACATCCTCGTGGGGAGCCCACCCCCTCCCCCGCGGGGAGCCCACCCTGCCTTGCAGAGAACATGCTCCCCCTCCCCGCAGAGAACCAGCCCCTCCGGATGGCCGACGGCAATGATGACCAGGGCAGAGTCCAGGGGCAACAGGTCAGCAACAGCAGGATCTTGCTGCCACAGCCAGGAGGCCCTCTGCCCTGATGCGCTTCCAACCCAGCCGGTCCCTCCCATCACCCCACAGTCTTGCCCACAGGTGCTGCTTCCTGTATACCATGTTATTGGAACAGTGATGATCAGCCACCTACAACTGAGGAAGCCAGCCGACTGCACTGGCACGCAGGGCTAGACACTTTATAGCTTGTGCTCTGTGTGCCTACCAAGGATCAAGCAACCACCCCTCTGCCACATGGGGAAACTGAGGCTCACAGGGAACTAGAAGTCCCCCCAAGGCAGGGACGAGGTCTCTTGCACATCCACTGCTACATGGATGGAAGGGGGGGGTGTTGAGGAAAAAGCAGGAAAGGAAGTTGTCACCACCACCATCAACACCACCGCCATCCATCGCTTACTGAGTGCCGGGTGCCAGATGCCCTGCCGACTGGTTTCCATGGATTGGTGTATTTAATCCTCACAACCGCCCCACAAAGAGGTATTATCATCAGCTCTAATTTATTAACGAGCTAGTCAGAACGCAGAGAGGTTAAGTGCCTTGCCCAAGGGCACACAGACAGCACAGTGGAGCTGGGGCAGGAGCCTAAGCGCTGCGTCCAGGCAGTCAGGTGCACTGACCTCACGAAGGATGTGGGATTCATGGTGGAGGGGACAATATGCGCCACAGTCACGAACCAGATATTCTGCTTCTTCTCATTTATTTGTTATTAAAACAGGCTCCCAGCCATGATAAAAAATGTTAAAAGAAACTGGGATTCTGTTATGGTTCCTTCCAGCTCTCACTCGGACACGCCTGTGCTTACACAGAGCTTGGGCCAAGACCAGGTCAGACTTGCTATTGAACTCAGAAGGAGCCCCCTGTTTGACCCGTGATGCCCCCCGCTGTGACCTGGGAACTGCAACCCTAGCCCACCAGGTGAAAGACAAGTGTGTGAGGAAGGGGTGAGGCCAGGTGTGTGAGGAAGTCCCGAAGCTTCCATGTGTGAGGAAGACCCAGGTGAGGCCAGGTGTGTGAAGAAGTCAGGAAGGCGAAGGGAATGAGGAAGTGGGAAGGCCAAGCATGTGAAGAAGGAGTGTCAGGAAGTCATAAAGTCCAGGCGTGTGAGGAAGGGCTGATAGCATACAAGCACCATGAGTATTCTCCAGGATAAAATTTATCTCCCTTTGCCAGGAACTAAGGAGCTTATTATTGGTGTTGCCACCTGGGATCCCCTTTTGCCATCCCAGGGTACCTCTCTCCCGAGGAACAGCAGGACGAGTGTCCCTCCTGATGGGGGGTTTTCTCACAATGAACAGCTTGAATGCCCAGCTGCTGTGGCTGATTATTCCCATAGGGGGTCATGTCTGAGGGACGTTGTGAACCATCAGAGCATGCATGGCCCTGGACATGCGGAGCCTGCAGTGCCCTCAGATACAAATGGAGTGAGCCCCTCACCAGAACGTGCTTCCTCCAAGGCCCTTATTTTGGCTCCTGTACACACTCCTTTTCAGGAGGACCCACTGACAAGAAGTCTGCTGCCCAGCTGCTAAGCTCCCCTTTCAGCTGGTCCATGAGCAGCCTGAGGTCTGACCTGCCCCCGGGAAGCAAAAGGCAGCACCCAGCAGAGCATGTGCACATCCTCACAGGCGGGACTGGTGGCTGGACTTGGCCAAACCAGTACCTGCATCTGATACTCCAGCACCGGGACTTCCTCCTCATCTGATGGCCCAAACTGACACCGAGTGGCCGAGAAACGAAGTGCTATAGAGACAGCCAGCTTTAAGTTCACGGTGGACATGCCCACAATGGCGACCCGGCCCATGGACAAGGTGCCCAGGGATGCTCCGAAGCGCTGCCGGTCATCCTATGGAAGAAAAGCACATGGTGAGCATGAGCAGGGCAGCTGGGCCACCTCGGGGACACTCCTGCAATGACCACAGGGCCCGGCTGCCAGGCCCACCCCTAAGGGCGCCCCCGACCCAGACTTCCAGGCCAG
This sequence comes from Canis aureus, assembly GCF_053574225.1. Taxonomy (NCBI): domain Eukaryota; kingdom Metazoa; phylum Chordata; class Mammalia; order Carnivora; family Canidae; genus Canis; species Canis aureus. The sequence continues at coordinate 61,048,981 of NC_135612.1, forward strand.
GGCTACAGTGTCTGAGTTGTAGATGGCAATAGCAGGGGACATTCAGGGGATGCTCTGCTATGGAGGCAGCAGGCAGGAGGGATAGGGCCACACGAATCCACACCCTGTGTGGGAACCACAGGCTCCTGGCCTCTCAAGTAGGACAGAGTCTGGCTGTGCTAGTGCCAACATTCTGTTCCCATGACCCCCATTCCTCTGGAATTCCTCCTTCCGCACAGAAGACAACCTTCCTGAGGGCTGTGACGGTCACTGGCTGTGTTCTTTTATGATAGATGGTAGCCTCACATGCATTTGTGTTAATCTCCTGTCGCCAACCTCAGGGCCTTGGGCACGATTTTCTACAGCAGTGGTGCCCTGGGAGCACCCAGCTTCCAGCCTTAACTGATCTTGCCATCCCGGCCTCCCTCACCTCCCACTGCCTCTCCTGCCTTCATTTCTTTTACTATTTGGACTTCTCTTCCAAAGTCCTATCCCCTGTGGTATTTGTGTGGCAACCCTGCAAACCCCAGTGAGCCGGAGAACGTTTACAACACCCTGACACAAAAATGACAGTTGGATGGATCATCGCTGGGGAAATCTGAAGGCTCAGAGAGTTCTACTCTGTGGGAGTCAAGCCCGCACCCTCTTTCTGGAGGATCTCATCTGTTTTTCTGTGAAATGTTTTCATTTCTCTACAGTGTGTTTGCAGCGAGCACTCACCCGACTTCTCCCCAGGGCTTCACGGGCCGTCCATTGGGTCTTCTTCCCTTCCTTCACGTGGACATTCCTCTTCCTTACCGCTCCCTTCCCCTCCTCTCACTCTGCTGCAGCCTCTCCTATGTGCTGAGGACCCCTCTCTCGGGCCTTCCAGCCTCCAGCCTCCAGCCCGTCCCCCGTGACGCTCATCCCCTCTGTTGTATGCCTTCTGCTCCTTCATTTTCCTACTGGCTTCTGATGAATGGCTGACACTACTATTCCCATTGGTAAGAGACTCTGGCTCCATGTTGCCGACTTTTCTCCTCGTCCCTAGCATCTCTATCATGCTTGCTTCCAACTGAGCTGTTCCAACTCTGATCAGGTGGGTGTATGTTGTGGGACAGAGTCCTCTGAGGCTCATGTGCTCCTGGGGATGCAGCCACCTCAGCTGTGAGCTCAGGACCTAGGAGGTGACCAGCTGCTCCAACATGGGCCATTGCCATCGTGCGTCTAACCCTCCAAAGAATTTAGGGATGTGATGAGCCCCGGACACCAGACAACATTGTCGCCCCATTTGGATATTTCATCACACAACCGATGCCCTCAAGCTCTTTAGGGGAAACAGCAGCAATAGGGCCAGCCTCCCTAACTAACCCGGGAGAGCTGGGTGGGGGGGTGAGGTGGGCAGAGGAGTGGACATCCATGGGCAGCTGTTGGCCAGCATCTGTCATCATGCCCAGGCACCAGAGGGTGCAGCTGACCTAAGTGACACCTTCCTTGTTGGGGGTACTGGAACATGAACTAGAAGAAATTTGCTGCCAGCCAGCCCAGCAAGGGTGGTGGGACTCCTTGGAGGCCTGGGGAGTGTCCTATGCAGCACTTTCCACCTGTAAACTTCTCCACCTGGAGATACCTGTACCTTAAAGGGGGTGACGTAGGTACCCTCGAGGGTGACCTCTCCATTCCGGTTCAGAAGGTCTTGGCGAGGAATTCTAACCTTGTGGAACATGGCAAATCTGTGCAGAGACACAGCAGGACTTCTGGTTAAACTGGGCTCTGGCCCTGGGGCTTATCTACTCTCCCTGCAGAAACCTGACAGATAAAAAGCAAAGGAAAGCTAAAAGGGTGACAATCTCCCTTCCCAAAAGAGAAAACAAGAAAAGTCACTAAGGGCAGGAAATTTCAACACATTTTTCTATTTAAAAAGTAGATTCAGAGGGTGACTGGGTGGCTCAGAGGGCTAAGTGTCTGCCTTCTGCTCAGGACATGGTCTCAGGGTCCTGAGATCGAGTCCCCGTGTCGGGCTCCCTGCTCAGTGGGGAGTTTGCTTCTCCCTCTCCCTCTGCCCTCCCTTACTTGTGCTCTCTCAATCTTGCTATCTCAAATAAATAAATAAAATATTTTTTTTTAAAAGTAGTAAAAAAAAAAAAATAAAACAAAAAAAACCCGTGATCTGTATGCGGTGGGGCTCTGTGCGGAAGCAAATGGCCATCTACTGGTAATCACGAGGCCAGGTGCCCTCATGCTGCTGGGACAAAGCTGGTTAGTCAGAAAAGGAGGGAAATGACTTTTTAAAAGATTAGAATCTCTGGTTCTTACCCTTCAGTCTTATACCAGGATCCACAATATGATATGAAAAACCAGCAAACTAAGATTTTAAAACTCTCATGTTAAGCAACAGAACCGTGTTATTGTACCCATGCTCAGAAAGCATGTGAATTCATTTCTTTTAGAAAGCTAAGAAGAATAGAGGCCCACACATGTCATTATAGATCACTTACGCATTAGCAATAGAAGGTATCCTTTAGAGCTGTCAGGTTGAGAAAACCTACTTCATAATAGTCTAAGGGACCAGGTTATACAAAGGTATGGATGTTACATACACTGAGCAAAAACCCCAAACCGCCTTAGAAATCTCAACAGATCACACAGCAACTTATCTGATTACCAAGCGCATTTTCAGTGTCATCCAGAAAGCTCTTTTGACCCATAAGAGGCCATGGTGGGGAGCACAGCGTCACCAAGCCTGAGTGGGGAGCCATCCCTCTTTACTTACCCTAACTCCAGCCAGAACTGTGGGCACCCCCAAGATGGGGCCAGGCACCCCATCAAAGCCGGGCACCAGCTCTGCCCAAACGGGGTCCTGACCCCCACCCTGCTCCACCTGTGTTCACTCAGCCGCCACTCCCTCTGGTCCAGTTCACTGCAATAATCGTCCCCGGGCTCTGTGCAGACCACATCCCTTGCAGAGAAGCACAGGCCTTTCCAACTGCTGATCAGAATGATGAGAACCTGAGCACATCCCTTCGACCCATCCGCCCTCCAGCCCCAGAATGATGTGGGAAGCTCTCAGATGGGGCCTGGCCTACTGTTCCAGCAGCCCCACCTGCCTCTCAGCCTCCAACCAGGTAGCACCTGCCAGGACCCTCCAATGGGCCAGGCTGTCCCATGATCTGAGGCATGTCTCTCAGAGTGCCACTACATCCTCCAGAGGCCTGTCACAATTCTCCTCTCACTCTGCCCTGCAGCAGGTAACTGGTGGTCCCCTGGCACCACTACCATGTGAACCCATTCTGTGGTGACTGCTCACTGTCCACAATCTCACTGAGCCACCTCCTTCTGGTTGGCAGTTTCTATGGGCCTTACTGACCCTTTGTTATAGAGCCATTGGGCCTGACACTTGAAAGATGCTTGCTAAGAGCCGTGTAGTGGGTTGCAGCAGGCAAGACATCGTGCCCTGGGTACCACGGGTCTCTCCACCACCCCTGCATGCAGGCCAGCCTTGGGGGAAAGACGCAGCACACTGTCCAGGTCTCCCAGGGAAGAGCAGAGACCCAGGGCTGGGTGCAGGGCCGCTGGCAACAGCCCCGTCCCACATTCCTTGGGGAACATCTAGGGGATCTGCCGGGCAAGAAGGCACAGCCGGCCACCAGGCCCCCGCCAGCATCCAGGCGAGAGGCCAACCTCTGCAGGTCGCCCTCCCAAGTATGAAACCAGGGTCGGCTGCAGACCAGCTCCTCCACAGGTCTGGCTGGGAGCAGCTGAGGCACTGCCCAGGAGCGGCTGCAGCACCTTAACCTCCATGGGGCCGCTCTGACTGGCCGCAGTGGAGGCCCCCCAGGCCGTGAGCCCACACAGCCACTTTCAAGAATACACTGGATGCCAGTACCCCCAGAGTGTTCGAGACTATTACTTGGAAGCTGAGGAATGCTTCTCCAAGCACAACTCAGCAAACTCAAAGTGCCTTTTTTAAGGAATGGAAAATCTTCCCTCGTTCTTGCGGCATGGAGACAGAACAGGTCTCAAGGGGTTTATACCCATGAAAGGATTCACCAAGCTTAACTGAGAGCAAACCCCCACATATTCTCTTTTGAGCACATGCAAACTACAAATGCCGTCCTAGAAACAGTCAGATGGCAGCGAGGCCAGTGTGTGTGTGTGTGTGTGTGTGTGTGTGTGTGTGTGTGAGAGAGAGAGACATGGAGGCATAACATGGGGTGTGTGTGACAAGATGTGTATGCATGACATGTATGTGTGAAACAATGTATGTGAAACACAGTGTGTATAACACATGTATGTGTGATGTGGGGTGTGTGTGACACACGGGTGTGACACGGTGTGTGACAGTGTGACACAGGGTATGTGTGTGACACACGGGTGTGTGGGGTGTGGAGTATGTGACATGGGTGTGTGACAAGGTATATGTGATGCAGGGTGTGACACAGGATAGGGTGTATGTGGTGTGAGGTGTGTGGGGTGTGTGTGGTGTGGGGTATGTGTGGTGCAGGGGTGTGATACAGGTGTGTGTTATGAGGGTGTGTGACACACGGTATGTGTGATGCAGGGTATGACACAGATGTGTGACACAGGGTAGGGTGTATGTGGTGGTGTGTGTGGCACGGGGTGTGTGTGTGGTGTGGGGTGTATGACACAGGTATGTGTTATAAGAGTGTGTGATGATGCAGGGTATGTGTGATGCGGGGTGTGTATGTACAGGGTATGACATGGAGTGTATATGACATCGGTATGTGTGACATGGGGTATGTATGACAATGGTGTGTGTGTGACACAGGGTGTGTGTATGACAAGGGGTTTGTGAGATGGGGGATGTGAGACAGGGTGTGTGTGACATAGGGTGTATGTGCACAGGGTGTGACATGGAACATATGAGACACAGGGTGTGTGTGTGACATGGGGTGTGTGACAGGTGTGTGTGCACAGGGAGTGACATGGAGTGTGTGTGACAGGGGGTGTGCATGTGACGCGGCTCTCAAGTGGCAGATGAGGCGTGTGTCCCTGTCACGTGTTCCCTGCCCCACAGGCGTCTAGGAGGGGACAGCACTAAGGGACTCGGAGGGCTCATGGGCTGGCATCAGCAGGGCCCCAGGACCTGAGTGAGTGGCCCCGAGTGGCAACCCCGCAGAGAACACGGGACCCGTTGAGGTCAGGGCACACACTCACCCGTTGTCTATACCATTCAGTCCCACCTTCTTCCCCATGTCGCCAATCATCACCCCCGGCATAGGAAGAAGGGTCTTGGGGTTCCGAATCTGTACAAAACATGGAAGACAACGAGTGGCAGCCATTAGCACCTCACAGAAATGAAAAAGAACACAATAAAAAACCCCCATGACTGAGCCCCAGGCTCCCTTCCTGTATCTGTGAGGGGAAAGAGGGTAAACTGTGTCCCTCGAAAACGGGACCTTAAAGAGCCAGGGTTTTTGCAACTATAATTAAGCCAAGGATCTGCAGACAAGGTCCTCCCAGATCACCACAGTGGGCTCCAAATCCAATGACAAGTGTCCTCTAAGAGACAGGATGTAGCCCCAGCCCAGGGACCCGGCAGCCACCAGGGCTGGACAAGTGGACTGTCCCCTGGAGCCTGGGGGCGGGGAGCTGGCCACACTGATGTCAGAGATCCAACCTCCCACTCTGTGGTGCTGTCTCACTGTGGCAGTGCCCGGTGACCAGCATGAGAGCCGAGGAGTCCTGCAGCCTCGAGGCCAGCAGGAAGGTCACCTTCAGGTTGTCGCTGGACCAGGGCCATGACCACACACCCGTGCACATGCATGCTGGAGGAGACATGGCCTGACATTAGCCCCACAGATCTCTGCTCCCAAAGTGGGGAAGGAGCACTTACTCAGGCACTAGACGTAGCTAGCAAATGGTTCCTCACCATGGGAGCTCCACGCCAGGGATACAGGGCTGCACCCGAGAACACCAGTAGAGTCGTGACTCCCAACCGGGTGTGAGCCTGCACCGTCCCCTCCCGCTGGGGACAGGTGTCATGTCTGAGAGCATCCGGCTGTTCTGGCTGGAGGGCACCCTGGGCATGAGTGGGTGGAGCGCATCCCACTACATGGGGCTTGGCCCCATCACAAGAGGCTGACCCAGCCCAAACGTCCACTGCCCTGGCAAGAAACTCTGCTTTAAGGAAATATACTGAGTTCATGCTATTCGGAGTTTAGCTAACTGTGGAATCGCTTGCTTTTGTTGATTTTGGTGGAACAACCATCTGATTGGATTGAATGCCATGATAACAGTATTTCAGATAAAACAAAGGCTGAAAGTCCACATGTAAATGCTCTTTCCCCTTCCTTGTCTATTTCGGAAAGGCCTGGTGAAGATTCAGATGCTAACTATTCATAATGGTTTGAAATTGAAAAAAGTCGGAAAGAAAGTACACACGGAGAGAAGACGCACTAAAAGAAAACTAGTTGGGGACGCCGGGGTGGCTCAGCCGTTAAGCGTCTACCTTTGGCTCAGGTTGTGATCCCAGGGTCTGGGATCAAGTCCCACATCAGGCGCCCTGCATGGAGCCTGCTTCTCCTTCTGCCCACGTCTCTGCCTCTCTCTGTGTGTCTCTCATGAATAAAAAAATAAAATCTTTAAAAAATATAAAAGAAAAGAAAAGAAAAAGAAAAGAAGTTGGTGCTTTTTGAGGAGCTGCACAGAAAAACAGCGCAGGGGCAAGGCCCAGTTCACATGGGAATCAATGGCCACACAGTCACCACAAATTCCACACTAACCTCCCCATCAAGGAAAGGGAGCAGACTAATGCCCAGAATGGAATTAGTTAAGGTCATATGATCTCAAATTTGACCGTGTACATTTACAGTTTGTGAGGCCTGCCGACTGGACATGAGAAAACAAACTTGAGAAAAATCACACCCCTCCACCAGATGGCTACACCCTGTTGCATGCATCATAACTCTGAGTAGCTTAGTGATTCCCTGTTTCAGGCCCTCTTCCTTGATGGTGACAGGGAAGCACGGCACCCACAAGACCTCGCTAGGTGCACACGAGGCACACAGAAATGCTCCGCTGGATGGAGGGGTGACATGGTCCCGCCAGAGAGTCAGCAACAGCACGGCTCTCTGAAGTGAGGGCCGGGAAGCCTGAATGAAGCTGAATCCTAGCCCAATCCCCACAAGAGGCCCATCCAGGTACAAGTCTGTACTCAGAGCAGCATCACATGGAAGCCTGACATAATGACAAGTGATTTCTGGTCTGCATGCGGGGACTCGAATGTGAATCGAAAATAAGCACATGAGCAATGAGGAGAAAGGGACCCACTGGTCATCACTGAAATTAAAACCCTTTGTGTCTCAAAGGACACAAATGAGAAAATGCAAAGAAGACCTCTGGGACGAGAGAAAAATCATCTCTCGGATGAGGGGTGAGTCTCCAGGATGCACAAAGAGCTCTCAGAACTCAACAACCAGAAGACGAGCCACCCAATGCAGAGAGGCACTGGACCAGCCACATGACGGGAGAACTGTGACTGTGACCGTGCCCTGCAATGCAAGAAGCCAAGCAAGAACCGGGGCCACAGGCCAGGGCTTGATCTATAACTGCCGGCTTCCCTCGCATGTGTCCTGCTGCCAGCCCAGGACCAACCTCTCAGAGCCAGCCCGCTCCCCTGAACAGGCTCGGTGACTGCCCCAGCCTCCCCAGGGACTGCGGCCAGCTCTGAGCAAACAACTTTGCCTTTCCCTTAGAAGGGGGGGAGCGGGACTATTTCCACAGGGCAAGGGACTTGAACAGGTGTTTCTCCAAAGAAAATACATACATGGCCAACTGGCACACGAAGAGCTCAACACCATTTGGGTTCTACGAAAATGCAAATCAAGACAGAACAAATACTAACACTGCCCATGTGGGTGCTTGTTTAAAGAAAAAAAAAAAAAAAGGAAAATATATATTGGTGAGGGTCCAGAAGAACCCAGAGAATACAGAGTGGCGGGAACTGTGGGAAGTGGTACGGTGGTTCCTCAAAAAGTTAAACACAGCATGACCAGAGGACTCCACAAGTCCAGGCCTGGGCCGATGCCCCAAAGACCGAAACAGTGTTTTAGCAGACACCTGCTCGTGAGCGTTCAGAGCACTGTTCACCACAGCCCAGAGATGAAAACAACCCGAACGTCCACCGACAGGCAAGTGGATATGCACATCGGGGTCCATCCATGCAATGGATTGATTATTCAGCCTCGGAAAGCAAGGAAGTTCTGGCAGCTGCTCTAGTACGAGTGGACCTCAAACCCACACTACAGAAAGAAGCCAGATGGGAGAGGTCATGCTGTTGGATCCCTTCCACATGAAATGTCAACAGGCAAACCTGTAGCCAGGGGCTGGGGAGGGGAACAGGGAGCCAATGGGGGCATGCGGTGTTCTCCTCAACAGGAAAATGTTCTGGAACTCAGGACAGCCCTGGGGACACACCAGATGCCACTGAATTGTTCACTTCAAAGTGGTTAATTGTATGTTATATGGATATCACCTCAATCAGGGAAAAAAAAAAAAAAAAAAAAGACGTGGCTGACTTCCTTCTCTCCTGAGAGCCTCTCACCAAAAAGGTCTTAACAGAAATGCCAGAATAGGGTCTGGGTATGGGGAAGCGGGGCTCCCATTCAGTATCCAGTCGCCAAGACAGAAAGGCCTTAGACAAACTTCCGGAAGCTCGGCTTCAGGGACACCGCAGCCGCCCTGGGCAGGCGGGACACGGGCCCCAGCAGGAAGGCAGGAAGCCCTGGCCCAGCCATTGGTACCAGGTGTCCTCTTGGTGGTAGCTTCCTGCTCATGACCGGGGAACAGGCTACCTCAAGGCCCCCAAGATGGACTTCATGTCTTAGACCTGCCAGCTCAGAACCATAGGAGGGTGTGGCTGGGAAGCCCAGGATTGTGACAAGTGTCTGAAAACTTGGCGCCATGGTCACCAGAGGGATGGAAAGACTATCCCTCAAGTGATGGTGGGTCTAGACCAGGGTTGATTGACCCCAGCATCCCTGACTCCTGGGGCTGGATGATGCCCTCTTGGGGGCAGGCGGGTGGGGTGTCCTGCGCTCAGAGGATGCTGCCCAGCCGAGAGCCACCTCACCTGTACCACAAAGGGGTGCAGGCCATGGCACTGGCCCTCCGGTGTGTACAGCTGAGCGAACACCACAGCGTGGGTAGCAGTCTTGCCCATATTGCCCACCCAGAATTTGGCAGCTTCAAAATCAGGGGAGTGTAAGATGAATTCCTGCACAAGAGAGAAAAAAATTAAAGTTATAATCAAAGTTATAATTAACAACTGAAACACATGCATAATTCCTTTCCCTTTTGGATCTATCCAACATTTTCTGTTGAAAATTCCCGTGGAAGACTAAGTGGATGAACGGCTGGCTCCTGTCTGTTGCAGGGAGCCCTGGTTTTAAACACAGCATACCCTTGTGTCCCATGACTTAACAAAGACACATCCATGGAAAACTAGGACTCATGTCAGACAATAAAATATACACCCTGGGGTGCCTGGGTGGCTCAGTCGACGCAGCATCTGCCTTCAGCTCAGATCGTGATCTCGGGGTCCTGGGATCAAGCCCTGCTCAATGGGGAGCCTGCTTCTCTCCCTCTCCCTCTGCCCCTGCTCATGCTTGCATGTGCTTGCTCTCTCTCTCTGAAATAAATAAAATCTAAAAAAAAAAAAAAATCACCAACTATTCTAGCAGCTGGCCAGTGCCCAGGTACTGCTTACTGTGATGCCTCACCTCCTTGGGGTGCCATCCCTGGCCACAGCCCTTGAGTGGAGCCCCTCCTCTGTGCTCCTACTGTTTCTCTTTCCATGGCCTCCCCCCAACTACAAACTCCATAAGGGCCACATGCCCAGGAGCACAATGTAGACACTTGACACGTTGAGGTGAACGAACGTGGGTTAAGGGATGGGCCAGGAGGCTGGTTCAGTGAGGCAGGAGATGAGCAGAAGAGCAATGAGGGGGTGGGCCAGGGGCCTTGGAGGGCCTAGGGATAAGGTGGAGTGGTGGTGGGGCGCTTGGTAACCAGACAGAGCCACCGTCTGACCATGAGTCACCTGCTGCGTACACTGCAGGCCAGTGCGGGCAAATGCTGTGCAGGTTTCCTTCTCCCTGAAGGAGGTAATGTCCTCACGCAGCCTGGGGGTGTGTACAGGGTTACCAGCTCCAGGTGCCCCGGTGACTACCTAACAGATGCTGAGACCCCACAAAAGAAAAGTAGGGGCAGGGGTAGGCCTACCGGTCTACCTGTGGCACCGATGCCTACCGCAGCCCTCACCCAGCTGCCGCACAGGGCAGCGACTCCTCCACCAGACACCTGTTCTCGGCAGGAGTCGCTGAGCAGCAGGCTGCCTCACAGCCATGGCACTGCCACTCTCTGTGCCCATGTCTGCCCACAGCCTTCACGCGGTCTCAGCCTGTCACACCTGCAGATGTCCTCCCTGCGTGTGGCACACTGAGCCCACTCCCTTGACGTCTCCACAGTCCCCGGTGCACCTGACTTCTCCTTGCTAGTGTCCGTTCATGTCTTCCCCAAGCACATGTGAGTCCCTAGAGCAGAGATCTCTCTGTTGCACTCACTGCTAGGTGCCCGGTCTCCAACAGCAGGGCCAGGCACATACGAGGTGCTCAACAATAGCTGTCGTCTACACGGATGCCTAACCTGTGGCCCACAAAGGGCTCTGGGCTGCCAATCCCTCCAGCTCTGACGTTACGCTCTGATCTTCACTGAGGTGCAGATGCCAACAAGCAGCGGATCAGAACCAGGCTGCTCCATGGATGCCACACTTCACCCTGCCTCCCCACTTAGCACTGGGAGCCCACAGTGCCAGCGTGCAGAGCACAGAGACAAGGCCAGGCCAGGCCAGAAAAACCAGGGTTCAGATAAAGGCATCTGGTTGCTGGAAAGCCAAATAAAACCCCAAGAGGGCCATGGGCGATCTCTCCACTCTATTCTGGTGTGGAGAGCTATTGGCACTGTGCCATGACCACCGCTCCCTTGGCCCTGCCCTGCCCTGCTGGGGGCTCCCCTTAGGTCTATGGCTCTGTGCACCTGCAGGCAGCACCGACGTACGCGGTGCACACTCAGCCCACATTGCTGAAGAATGAATGAGTTATGAGTGAATACACAGCACAGGGCTTATACTTTCTGTTACAGACTCTTCCAAACACGCTACCAACAAGAGGAAGGCAGAGGGTTCCTAAGACACCAGACCAGGTGTAGAAAGAGCAGTGGAGGGTGTGGTCTTCAGAGAAGTGGAGTGGCCCGGCACAGGCACAGAGGGCATGGAGAGAGGAGGCTGCCCTGACCTGTGCACCTCATCCTCTCCCAGCCCTGCCTTCCCCTGCAGCATTGACCACCCAATAAATCATGACTCCACTAGCTGACATCTGTGTACCCCTACTGGAGCCTAGAATGTCTTCTCCCCAAGAGCAAGGACACAGCCCTGAGTGCCCATGGCTAAGACCATCACCCTCATGGGGCAGCACTCCACAGATGTGCTGGCGCAATGCACAAGGCACAAGGCAGCAGCCATCAGTGCACACCAGTGTGTGCCATGGGGTGCAGCAAGGCGGTGCACTCTGAGGGGCCAGATGTCAGGGCAGGAGAAGACAGAGCAGGCCCCTGGCTGGCAGAGCCTGGCCTCAGATGGGGACCAGGCAGCTAGAAGGGACCAGGGTCAAGGGTCAATCTTCGACAGAGCAAGAGTGCATGTGTGTGAGCACAGGCAGGGGGAGGGGCCTAGGGAAAGGGGAAGCAGACTCCCCAACACGGGGCTCAATCCCAGGACCCTGAGATCATGACCTGAGCCAAAAGCAGATGCTTAACTCACTGAGCCACCCAGGTGCCCCGCACTGAGCAGCTTGAACCGTTTACAAACCCAACACCAACAGGCTGCCTGGTGAACCAAGAAATAAACCCTTTATGTCCCAAGCTGCCACTTTGCAGGGTGATGATCTCAGTGTGCATGTGAAAAGCACACGTGCACAAGGACGGGTTTCTGAGCATTGGGACAGCAACTTACACATCCTTGAAGCCCAGAGGACAATGGGAACATAACAAGTACCTGGGTAGTGGGGTCATAGTGGGCCGTTGTTCGGATGGCCTTGGCATTACTCCCATGGCTGAGTTCGGTCACAGCAAAACATCCAAAAATCTAATATGGAAGCACAAAATGGGGTAAGGCAAGAAAGCTCTTTCTGCGCACCCCTGGAGGGGCCCCACCACCATCCTTCTGGAAGGACTAAACTATAGGCCAAAGCATCAACTCCCCCCACACACAACCAGCTGGGGTCTTACGGGGTCATGGGGCCATGCTGGACGCCACGGCCCTGGCCTCTGGGAACAGTGAAAACTGAAGGCTTCGCTTTGAGAGCCACAAGCTAAACCCACCAAGTGCTGAGGATTCGGGACAGCATGCTGGGGAATACACGGCCCCCAGGAGCCCCCTTCTGCTCCCCGAGGTGCATGGGGAGAGAGCGCAGGCACACAGGTCACTGTAGCTCTCGTCTCACCTCCATGTTGAAGATCTTTGGAAGGTACTTTAAATGTCTTTCAGAACCCAAGTTGTATATTGCTAATCCAAAAGTCTGAAAATACAAAATCAGCATGCAAACAGGTGAAGTTAAAAGAGTCCTGCTCTTCTGCACTCTGGGAGTGGGAGTGGCAAGTACTGTAACGTCCACAGGGGGCTGAGACCCGGGTCCCTGGGCTCAAGCAGCTCGTGTAAGTCAAGGGCAAGCACCTCCCGCTAAAGATGCCCCAGGGAAGTCCCAACCAGCCAGATGGGCAGAGACGGGAGCAGAGGGGGAGCAGAGGGAACGAGGGTGCAGGACAGGGGGCAAGCTCTGCTTTCCATCAGAGCCCCATGGTGGGCCACAGGTGTGCCAAGGCCACAGACACGTCCTCACCTCTGCCCGTGTACCAGCAATGGGAGCCCTGGCATCTCCTCTGACCTGCTTTCCCTTCCCTGCTAGTTTTTGCTTTTTTTGCCAGGTTTTTTGGGGGCATTGGGGGGATGGGGGTTGGTATAAAGAAGTCCTAAGCTCCTCTTCTTATAGGGCTTTAACTTGCACTGTATTCTCATCAAGGCCTCATGTGCACAAACTTGCATGTACAGCTGAGAAAGGCAGGACCTCTCCCTAAAGCATCATGGGATCTGCCCACACATTCTAATCTCCATTCTGGCTTCCCACACAATTTTTTAGAAATCTCTTAAGATATGTGCTGCCAAAGTGAGCGCTAGAAATCTCTTAAAAGAAACATTTCCCCAAATGCTCGCGTCCCCACGAACCTCCACAAGCCAGCAAACACTGGCGCGCCAGCAACCACCACACCCCGTGGGCACCGTCTACATCTCATGAGGACCTGCTCTCTCAGTGCTCTTCCTCCTGCTTGGGCCTGGGGCGGCTTTGCATGAGGCAGAAAAGGCATGCTCTCCACCCCCCACCCCTCCTCGCCACCCACTTACCATCATATTCAGCAAGAGCCTGATAGCCAGGGACCAGTCATACATGCCCAGGCAGTCGGTGAACACCTGAAACCACAGAGGGTTCGCTACCATGTCCTCCAAGGGGAGGAGGTTGTACTCCATGATTCGCTTGCAGCGGAGGAAGCTCAGCTCCCGGTACCTATCCAAGGAGATATCTTCCTCGTGGGAACGAGCGAAGAGCGGGTCATTCTCCAAAGTCGAGAAGATGGTTTTCTGGAAATGCAGGAGACAGGGAGTGGGCCACTCAGAGGCCAGTGACAGATGCTCACTAGGCTCTTACTATGGTTTTCTCAAGGCTGCTGGCTGTGTGGGACACGGTCTGACCCAGAACCCAGGGGCAGATGAAAGTCCTCCTATGCTCCTTCTTGGAGCTGCAATGAGGCTCGCTTGGCGGGCTCATGGGACACAGGCCATGCCGGGGACTAGCTGGGGTCTTCAGAGGCCAGATGGCCCACCTGTGCCCGTGAGCTGGATGCCCAGCACACCCTCGGGGGTCAGCCTGGCCCACTGCCCACACGTCTCACCTTCAGGCGGAGCACGTCTTCGCCTTCCAAGAACAGCACCAGCTCCTTCCAGCAGAAGGAGGCTCGGGCGCGGTAGGCCTGTAGGGGCCCCCTGGGGAGATCCAGCAGCAAGGCATCTGCACCGCCTTCCAATGGGGACGCCATCACTGGGTGTCAGCCTGCAGGACACAGATGACCTGAGCCAGTGAGCGAGTGCACCGTGTGACAAGTAGGAGAAAAGCAGACTCCCAAAGTGCCGGCCAAAGAGAATTGTCATACAAGACCTCACGTCTACCTTCCCTAAAGACAAGGTAAGGAGACATCTGAGAGCAGAGGCTCCATGCTTCCATCTGGCCCAACAACACCTCACCCTCTCCGGACCACCAGACCACTCCCCAAGGCCCAGCCAAACCTTATGGCCCAGGAAGCCTCCCTCTGGAGTCCAGTCAATGCTGGCTGGTCCACTCTGACAACACAGGACAGGACCAAAAGTCCCCTTCCAGCCTGCCTGGGCATCAGACAGGAGCCTCTGAACATGGACTTTTGTCCTGAACTCTCTTGACAAACAGACATCTGGCTTCCCACCAATAAGCCAGGCCTCCTGAGGCCCAGCCTTCTTGACCAAAGAATGATTCTGGAAATTTCTGAAAGGAATGGTTCCTGTCCACACTGCCCTGGCTCTCAAGGCACAGGATAGGAGGGGCCTGTGAACCTAGACCTAGGGGAGTGGCAAGAAGGAGAGTAGGGTCCCAGGCGTGGACCTCCAGCTGAGTCTTCAAGGCCTCTGGGCACCTGAGTATGGTTGCTCAATACTGCTAATAAGTAATAGGGACTTGATCTCTTGACAAAAAAACTTCTATGCTTCTGGGGGTGGGGGGAGGTGCAGAGGCACCTGTGTGAGCACCCACATGGTTATGGCAGGGACTGTGCCCTCTGACCCCATCTCTTCTAGAACCAAAGGCATCCTGAGAAAGTGAGGCTACAGACCTACATCCCATATGAACACAGGTGCACAAGTCCTCAATGAGTCCTGCAGACCAAATCCAGTCACCCCCCATGACAAGGGACGTGGGCCCCAGGAAACTATGGGCAGCTCAACATGTAAAAGTCAGTTAGGGGCACCTACATGGTGCCGTCAGTTGAGCGACTCTTGATTTCAGCTCAGGTCATGATCTCAGGGTCGTGGGACTAAGCCCCACGTTGGGCTCCAGGCTGGGCACAGATTCTGCTTGGGATTCTCTCCCTCTACTCCTCCCTACCTTTCTCTCTCTCTCTCCCCCTCTCTCTCTCCCCATCCCAGAAAAATAGAAAGAAAGAAAGAAGAAAGAAAGAAAGAAAGAAAGAAAGAAAGAAAGAAAGGTCAATGTAATATGCCATGCCAACAGAATGAAAGACAAAAATACATGATTGTGTCAATGGATGCAGAAAAAGCACCCAAAACAAAATCCCATGCCCTTTCATGAAAGAAATTCTGAACAAACTGGGAGCAGGAGGGAACACCCTGCACCTGATAAAGGGTGTTCCCCTATGAGATGTCCACAGCTATCTTCGTCCATTAATATGGAAGACTCAATGCCTTCCCCTGAACATCAGGAATAAGACAAGTGTGTCTACTCGGCCTCTTCTCATCAACATGCTCCTGGATGCTCCAGCCAATGCAGTTATGCGAGAATATGAATCAATGCATCCTGATTAGAAACCTATCCCTTATCTGCTGGTGATGTGATTAAGTATATAGAAAATCCTAAGGAATTCACTAAAAATATAAGTTCACTAAATTTACTAAAAGAATAAGTTAGTTTGGCCAGTTCTTTGGGTACAAAATCAATATGCAAAACTCTACCGAATTTCGTTTTTTTAAAAAAAGGATTTTAGGAGTCAACAGTAAAGGACCGAGGGTGCCGAGCAGGAGTGGCCTCGGCGATTGAAGTGAGTGAATTCAGCTATATAATTCAACCTTGTTAGAGGGCTTTTTAAAAAATAAAAAGTTGATTCGGTGCATGAGAGCAAGTTACTGCTGCATACCGTTCAGAGACTTACAGGTGCTTGCCTGCATTGCAATAAAGGACTCATATATTGAGCAAGACTTATATTTATCTCTTCGTTTTGGAGAGCCTAATAAACTGTTATTACAGTTTCTCTACTGACTTTCAAAAGTTTTGAAGTTTGAAAGAGACATCTTTACAATTAATACAGCATGAGCACGGCCAGAACAGAGAACCCTGTTATAATGGGTCTTTCCAGTCAAAATGGTCAGCTGAGGGGCCCTGTGAAGCCCAGTGGTGGCCCCGGAGGACGGGGGCACACAGACACAGCAACAGATGAACCAGCTGAAAAATACCAACACAATCAATAATGGCACTCAGCAGCAAGCACAGAGTATGACCACCACTATTAAACCTGGTGATGACTGGAAAAAGACTTTAAAACTCCCTCCAAAGGATCTAAGAATCAAAACTTCGGATGTGACCTCCACAAAAGGAAATGAGTTTGAAGATTACTGTTTGAAATGGGAGTTACTGATGGGAATTTTTGAAATGGGCTGGGAAAAGCCATCTCCTATTCAGGAGGAGAGCATTCCCATTGCTTTATCTGGTAGGGATATCTTAGCTAGAGCAAAAAATGGAACAGGCAAGAGCGGTGCCTACCTCATTCCCTTACTTGAACGGCTAGACCTGAAGAAGGACAATATACAAGCAATGGTGATTGTTCCCACTAGAGAACTTGCTCTACAGGTCAGTCAAATTTGCATCCAGGTCAGCAAGCACATGGGAGGGGCCAAAGTGATGGCAACCACAGGAGGAACCAATTTACGGGATGACATAATGAGGCTTGATGACACAGTGCACGTGGTGATAGCTACCCCTGGAAGAATCCTGGATGTTATCAAGAAAGGAGCAGCAAAAGTTGATCATGTCCAGATGATAGTATTGGATGAGGCAGATAAGTTGCTGTCACAGGATTTTGTGCAGATAATGGAGGATATTATTCTCACGCTACCTAAAAACAGACAGATTTTATTATATTCTGCTACTTTCCCTCTTAGTGTACAGAAGTTCATGAATTCCCATTTGCGGAAACCCTGTGAGATTAACCTGATGGAGGAACTAACTTTGAAGGGAGTAACCCAGTACTACGCCTATGTAACTGAGCGCCAAAAAGTACTCCGCCTCAACACACTTTTTTCCAGGCTTCAGATAAACCAGTCGATCATTTTCTGTAACTCCTCTCAGCGAGTTGAATTGCTAGCCAAGATTTCTCTACTGGGTTATTCTTGCTTCTATATCCATGCTAAAATGAGGCAGGAACATCGAAATCGTGTATTTCATGATTTCCGAAATGGCTTATGCCGCAATCTTGTTTGCACTGATTTGTTTCCCCGAGGTATTGATATACAAGCTGTGAATGTGGTAATAAACTTTGACTTCCCAAAGCTGGCAGAGACCTATCTCTATCGTATTGGAAGATCAGGTCGCTTTGGTCATCTTGGCTTAGCCATCAACTTGATCACATATGATGATCGCTTCAACCTGAAAAATATTGAGGAGCAGCTGGGAACAGAAATTAAACCGATCCCAAGCAACATCGACAAGAGCCTGTATGAGGCAGAATACCACAGCGAGCCCGTGGAGGACGAGAAGCCCTAACAAGCATGCTTTCACAAACTACAGAGGGCTCGTTTGGATCTGTGACACATCGTTTGGGGGGGATGCTCTTCTCTTTGTGGCTTTTTCATCTTCTTTTATTTTGGAACTATGAAGACTTAAAAGAGCTCAGACATTTTTTTCTTTTTTTTAACTGGTGAAGAGAAAAAGCTGAAAAGAAGGAATTTACCTTTTTTGTTCCACTTGTTTGCACTGTGTGCTGACTGAACATTAGTTGCACTAACTGCTGGTTTTAAAAAAATGTTTTCTGGGGAAGGGGGACAAGGAAGGAGGAGAAAGAAGAGAAGGGGAGAAACCCTAAAAAGAGAAGAATCTTGATGAACACACAAGCTTGTCTACAATTTCAGAATTCTCCAACAGCTGACTCTTGAGTGCATTTCAACTTCTCCCTAATTACTCATCCGTTTTTTAAGCCTGAAGAGCTTATTACTTATTTGTGCGAAGTGCCTTATGCTATGAGACCATTCAGAATATCATCTTTTAGACGCAGCCCAAGAAATCAACAATAGTTCTTTCCTTTTTTAATTTTTTTCCTTCCTATCTTTTTTAAAATTTTTGTCTTTTCATTTTGATTTCAAGTTGGAGTCTCTCTCTTCCCTTTATACCCGATACTCAAGCCCAGGGCTGGAAGATGACACGTATTAGTAATGTTAAACACCATTCTCTTTTTCTTTATGTGGAGGAGTTGATATGCAACTGCAGTTCATCCGCACTGTAAATACATGTATTTAAAAAAACAAAACAAAACAAAACAAAACAAAACACAATCCCAAGTAAAAATATCTTCCGGGCTGAGTAGATTACAACATCATCGCTCCCAAAGGAAAGAGCAGTCTATCATTGCAGGAGCCATATGACAAGCCTTTGTGCTCTATAGCAGAACACTAAAGACTGGTTTACATACGCTTCCATTAGCAGTTATGGCACTTGATGTGTAGACATGTCAGAGCCTTGACCCTCTTTCCTCTGTGGCAAAGCGTGTCCCATAGAAAATTGGGTGTGTATACTTGTATAAACTTTGTAAATAAGTTTTTTTCTGGGTTTTATATATATATATATATATATATATATATATATATATATATATATATCTTTTTTTTGGATGAAGGTTGCTGGGATTAAGGGGATTAGAATGATTATGGGAGCAGCTAAAGATGAGAGGGGCTCAGTTTTCCGCAACACTAAATTCTAAAAAGTACTTTGGCCTCTTTAGTAGAGAGAGCAGACCTCTGTGGT
Organism: Canis aureus; assembly: GCF_053574225.1. Taxonomy (NCBI): domain Eukaryota; kingdom Metazoa; phylum Chordata; class Mammalia; order Carnivora; family Canidae; genus Canis; species Canis aureus. The sequence continues at coordinate 61,067,841 of NC_135612.1, forward strand.
GACCCTGTGTTGGAAGAGGGACCTGGAAGTCTGGGATTTATTGTTTGCTGCCACACTGTATCATCTAATACCTTTGGAGAACACCTGCCAGAGAGAGCAAAGAAACTTCAGAAACCTATAACTCAAGATGTTATTTTTGAGAAGCTCTCTCTGATTTTGCTTCTCCCTCCCCTTTTAAAGAAAGTTTGAGGAACTTTTCAAGCTCAGCAAAAGGGGACAAAGATTAATCTCCCTTGCAGTGTGGAAATTCAGTTGTGTGGCAGTGTCTGAGCAGTATATGTACGAAGCATGGATTTTGCATTTCAGAACATTAGCCAGTACCAGCTTTGGTAATGTTAGCAGTTCTGGAGCTTACTTTCTGTGGATCACTTCCTGTACTGTGTAAGTGTGTTGCCCTCTGCCCACCTTGATACATAAACTTGCAGGAATGGGCAACTCCTGAGAGCTGTTAACTTTCATGCTAAAGAAAGCTGCTTGCCATCCTCTTGCTTTGTGACAAGAATTATCTGTCATTTTGCATTGTAAATTGCTGGCAAATGCTTTACAGTCAATAGTGTTGCTTTAAATTGTGCCCCTCCCAACATGCTTGATGTTTGGCCTGATCTCCAGGCAAAAGGAGTGAGATGAATCAAAACCAGTGAACTTTTTTTTTTTTTAATGTTTTTAATTCCCTTTTAACCCAGTGTACTAGGTCAATCAGGAGGCATCTAGGGTTTAAAAAAAAAAAAAGCAAAAAATAAAATGAAAAAAATTTGTTTCCTATATTCCATTTTTTCGAAACCCTAAAATATTACAAGTCCTGCATATGCTTTCGTGCTTAATTCGTGGCTAAAAAAATCAATTATTCAAAGTTGCTTTTTTTTTTTGACTCTTGCATAGTTCTAAGCAAAACTATTTTGTGACTCACCCAAAACTCCTTAGGATCAAAATCCTACAGATGCCTCCTGATCAGACATAGCCCTAACTCCTTAAAAAATCTGTAGCAAGAGCTGCACAGTACAAACCCAAAAAGAATAAGCTCATTTATTTAGTATCCAAGCTATGTTCTATCCAGCCAATGTTGGTTACTAAATACAAGCCCTAATTAAGAAAATAACTCTTTTCCAGGGAGGGGTGGGGGGGAGGGAATTTAGAAGGCATCAACTTTTGACCAAAAATATCTTGCCCTTGTACTGATGCAGCTCTTTCTTCCCCACCTCTGGCGAGATAAGAGGGATCATTCATTATAGAAGAAAAGCAAGAAAGGCTTGTAAATGCAATTTGATATCTCGCTAGAGAGTGTAGGTGACAAAAACAGCGCAGTCTCGTTTGCTATCCTCAGACTGTGCCCGGTGCCACATGCCTGTGGGTCCCTCTTAAAGCACAGACTTAATTGAAAGTATTACTGAAGTATAGCCTCTGGTGAGGAGTGGCACTTAAACTATCTGGGACACCACTATTGGACACAGTTCTGTAGAGGCAGCTGTCCAGTTTTGGTGCTGGACTCTTGAATAGGAATTATTAAATGGAAAGATGCTCTAAGGACTAGGTCAAGGCCTAGTCTTTTTTTTTTTTTCTTTTTTTTAAGTCCCCCCTCACTACAAGAAGCATTGTTATTAGAAATTGTTTTTGTCTTCTTTCCACTATTGGGTGTCTGTTTTCAGTAATGGTAATATTTTTTCCGGTGATTCATTTGGATGAAACTGTTCCCTATTTTTAATATTTAAATTATGTCCAACTCACAGGTTTTGCCTGTGGTTGTAGTTGTGTAATGGGTTATGGACTGTTACACACCTTGCTGCCTCTGGGCCTGTGTTTTGTTTTTCTCTTCCCATACATTCCAACGGAGAAACTTCTTGTCTTTCCCTTGGGAACAGAATAATCTAAGGGAGAAGCAAATCTAAATATATTTCTCAATTATTTTCACGTTGGCCCCACCATCATAATATGGGTGGGCCCCAATGGCTAGGGGGCGGGGGGAGGAATTGGTTATCAGTATTTGTTTTCAGAATGAGATGGAAGCATCTTTCCTTTGCTGTGTGCTTTGTGTTTGATACCATCATGCTTGAGTTAGAACCAGACAACTCAACACAAAGCCTTGAGTGTAAATTTGTTGGAATCAAAACATCTCATTCGGATCACTTGGTTTCATTTGGTTTTTTTTTCTTTTCTTTTTTAATAGGGGTGGGAGGGAGGTTACTATGCCCCAAAAGGGAGGGTGTCTGCACTAAGGATTTAGAAACACTTTGGAAACTCATAACCTCATCAGAAATGGCCTTTAGCCACACTCCTGACCTTCTAGATGAGTACAAAAAGATGAAATGATTTTTGGGAATTAAGCCATTTATTTTAATTTGCTACTTTTTTCAGTGTTCTGTGTATCTTAAAAATTGTTACTGTGGAATCATTTTCTGACAAAATACTTTTGTCAAGCAAAATTTTTGGCTTCATGGGAGCTGAAGTCCGTCAATGTTTTGGTGAAATTAAGTGGACTTTGGTGAGCTTATAGTTCTACTTTATATCCTTAAAGATATGTTTTTTAAAACTCCTCCCAAAAATCTCTGGTCTAAAAACTCATCTTTGGGGTAAAGAGTTAAGTGTCCAAAGGTTACAACAGTTCATGAGGTTAGAGGGAGCTAGCCCGGCACCTGGACTCTGCCCCTCCACAGCTGACAGATTCCAGCATAAGTGTGTTTAAATTCTCCAGTAGACAGTACTGGGCAGGGCAAGGGAGGGGGTAGGGCTGGGTTATTAAGATACAGGCTTCTGTATTTTAACCAATGGTTGTGGGGGAGGGGTGCCTGGAGAAAACAAAGTCACTTCCCTTTTTTGAAACAAAACTAAAACTTGAAAAAAATTATTTTTGTTTAGTAAAAATGGGGTAGAATTCCAATGTCCCTAGCCACAAGGGACCAGTTCCACTGAGAAATGAACAGTGGGGACTCAAAATTTTGAAAACATTTGGGGAAAGGGAAAATTGGCTTTCTGTTAATTGGCAAATGTTCCAGTGGGACTCTGTTTTTGTTGGGATGTGTTATGTTGTATGTACACATATATATGGACCAGAGTCTGCTGAGTTTATAAGGTTCAGGAAAAAATGGTTGATAAAATCTTGGTTTTTGTTAATTTATCTCAATAAAAGCCCACTGGAACTCCAAAAAAATAAAAAATAAAAAAATAAAAAAAGGATTTATTTATTTATTCATGAGAGACACAGAGAGAGAGGCAGAGACATAGGCAGAGGGAGAAGCAGGCTCCCTGCAGGGAGTCCAATGTAGGACTCGATCCCAGGACCCTGGGATCACACCCTGAGCCGAAGGCAGACACTCAACCACTGAGCCACCCAGGTCCCCTATACTGAATATCTATACACTAGCAATAAACAACTCAAAAATGAAATGAAGAAAAAAAATAAATTTACAACAGCATCAAAAATAACAAAATACTGAGAAATAAATTCAGAAGAAGTGTAGAACTTATACTCTGAAAACTACAAAGTGTTTTTGAAAGAAACCTGAGACCTCAATAAATGGAGAAATATCCCTCGTTCCTGAGTCAGAAGGACCCAGTATTGTGAAAATATCAATATTCGCCAACTCATCTACAGAGCCAATGTGGTTTCATCAAAAGCTCAGCCGCCCCCCCCCCTTTTTTTTTTTGGACAGGAATTAAAAAGCTGATCCTAAAATTCATATGCAAATTTAAGGAACCCAGAAGAGACAAAACCAGCTTGAAAAAGAACAAAGCTGGAGAATCCATTCTGCTTGATTTCAAAACTTGCCACAAAGGGACGGTAATGAAGACATATGGTGCCACATGAAGACAGGTGTGTAGATTGACAGCAGAGGGCCGAGAGTCCAGCAGTAAACCCTAATATGGAAGGTCAACTGCCTTTGGACAGGCTGTCCAGACAAGGTCACGGGGAAGAAACTGTCTTCCCAAGTGGGGCTGGGCACCCGGATGTCCGTGTGCAAAGTAATGAGGGTCCACTCTTCCCACACACACATGACACTTACCAGATATAAGTGTTAACACTAAAGCTTCACAAAGAAAAGGTAGAAGTGACCTTCACAACCTTAGGTGAGGCCAATCCTTCCTGGACACGGCATCACAAACACATGCAATAAAAGTAAATCAAACATCATCGAAATAAAAAACTTTTGCTCCAAAGAATGCCAATGGGTGAGTGAAAAGGCAAACCAGAGAATGGAAGATATTTGCAAATCACATATTGATAAAGGACTTGGACCTGGACTATATGAAGAATCTCAATAATAAAGCCAAATAACCTGATCTAAAGGCCTCAAATAGGTACTTCTGCAAAGATATGCAGGTGGCCAACGAGCATGCGAAGAGATGTGCCACATCAACAGCCATCAGGGAGTGCGAATCCAAACCACATGAGATACCACCCCATGGTGCACATCAAATCGGCCGGCAATAACACGTATTGATGAGAATGTGCAGAGTGGAGTCCTCATGCCTTGTTGGTGGGAATGCACAATAGCAGTCATTCGGGGAAAGTCTGACGGATCTTCAGAAGTTTAAGTAAATAGTCACCACGGGACCTGACAATTCCACTCCCAGGTACACACCCAAGAGAAATGGAAATAAATATGTATGCAAAAATTTGTGCATGGATATTCACAGTGGCATTATTTTTAACACCCCAAAATGGAAACAATCCACATATCCATCAACTGATGAATGCGTAAACAAGATGTAGGCTATCCATACAATGAAATAGTATTGGATGAACCTCTAAAGTGTTGCATTAAGTGAGAGAAGTCAGACACAAAAGATTACATATTGTATGATCTTACCTACATGAAATGTTCAGCATGGGCAAATATGTAGAGGTTAAAGTGGACTAGTGGCTGCCAGCAGCTGGAGAATGATTCCTAACAGGGCCAAGATTCCTTCTGGAGTGATGAAAACATTCTAGGAATAAACAGCGCTGCCGATTGCCCCACTCTGGACCATGCACTTCATTTTTTTAAAAATAATTTATTTATATATTTGACGGGAGAGAGAGAGAGAGAGAGGGCAAGCGTACGAGCAGGGGGAGGGGCAGAGGGAGAGAGAACCAGACTCCCCACTGTGTAGGGAGCCCAATTCGAGGCCTCCATCCAGGACCCCCGGATCGTGGCCTGAGCCATCCAGATGCCCTGAGTGGTGCACTTCAGATGGATGAATCGTATGGTGAGTTACATCTCAATAAAACAAGAATTTTTTTTTTTTTAAGGTAAGCCACAGCTCTTGGCAGAGTCCAAGTGCTTCAAAGTGCAAGCTATAGGGCAGCTCTTGGCTTTCTGGATTTCCATGCCCTGACTGCAGTCCTGTCACTCCTCACACCGCCTCCCTGCAGTCCAGGGCACCACCCTGTGAGTCCCTTCCTGCTCCCCTCCAGCTGCTTGCAGACTCTCAGCCCCAGCCACTCTCACTCTTCATCACCTGCTGAAACTGTCCTGATGGATGGAGGGCTCCCAGACCTGACTCTGAAGAGCCGCATGCTCATCCGGCAGTTTTCTTGACACTCCTCCGTTTTCATGATCTAGAGGTCCTCAAGCTCTGAATGTTCAAACCCCGGGCTCCTTGGCCCAGCCTTTCCTCCTGCAGACCCAGGTCCATACTGCCAGTCCCCATGGTTCCCGTGTGCCAAGCTGGAATTCCCTTCTCTGACTCCAAACCTGGATGGTCACCAACCACCCCCACCCCCCGCACTGCACCTCGTTAACACCTATGGAATCCTTTCTTAACTCTGCAACTATTAAATCAATCACAATACTGTGCAACCATCGAGCAACCGCTGAGGGTAGGTGGCCGCTAAGCAGCTACACCATGTCAATGGTGCTTGCAACCCCAGGTGTTATCAGCACTCTTATGTTCCAGGTGAGCAAACTGGAAGCTTGTTAGAGTGAAGTAAGTTGCCGGAGATCTACAGCCGTCAGCTCACCAACCTCAAACCCCATGATCCTAAGCAGCCAGGAGGATCCCCAGGGCCCCATGCTGCCTGGCGGCACCCACATTACTGCAGATGGTGCAGCTGCTGCCACCAAGGGGCCTGACGTGAGCACTGACGAGCTGGGTGAACTTGGCCTGTCTCTTCACCTCTTCGGGTGTCATGTGGTCACAGGTAATGCTAGCCTAGTGCCTGGTGTCTAGGCTGCTGCAACTCACGGCGGGCCTTGGAGCTGCCCCCGCAGGACATCGTTACAGTAGCAACAGCCCTGACTCTAAATGCAGACTGATCGTTCTCCCTTTAGGTGACAGCTGAGTGGGCGACCTCTTGGGACAATGTCTGAAATCCTCCAACGGTCTCTCCTGTTGACCTACCTGTCCTTGGCACCCGCACTCTTGCCCCGGGCAACTATTAAATCAACCACAATACGCGCAACCATTGAGCAATCACCGAGGGCAGGTGTGCCCCCGGGCCTTTGCACAACCGCTCCCTCCACCCCGGCCAGGCACTTCGTCCCCGCGCCGCCCGCGCTCCCAGCCCCACGGCCCCGACCTTGGATCCCGCCAGGCCTTCCCGGTCGCCGGGTCCCCACACCGCCCGGCGCATACAGGTGGCGCCCAGCAAATGTCCTTCGGGGCTCGGCAGACGTCCCAAGGCGAGCGCCGCGCCTCCGGAAAGCTTAGAGCCGGGCTGGCAGCCGCGCACCACCTCCCGGCCTCCGTCCGCCCTGACGTCATCACCCCGCGCCGCCGCCAGTCGCCGGGGAGACGGCCGGGGGCGCTCCGAGGGGTGGGGCGCGCGCGCGTGCGTGTCGGCATCCGGGAGGTGGAGAACACGCGGCCCCCGCCGCTCCGCCCTGCGCCCCAGAGCAGCTGCGCCCGGGCGCGCCCCCCACCGCGCCCCGGGAGGCACGCCCCGGCCAGACCCCCGGCCAGACCCCCAGACCCCGGCAGCCACTCACGCCCCGTCCAGACCCCGCCCCCCCAGACCCCCCTCCAGACCCCGGTCCAGACCCCCAGACCCCGGCAGCCACCCACGCCCCGTCCAGACCCCGCCCCCCCAGACCCCCCTCCAGACCCCCGGCCCCAGACCCCCGTCCAGACCCCCAGACCCCGGCAGTCACCCACCCCCCCTCCAGACCCCCGCCCCCCCCTCCAGACCCCGCCCCCCCAGACCCCCCTCCAGACCCCCGGCCAGACCCCCAGACCCCGGCAGCCACCCGCCTCCTCGGGCCGCTCTCCCTTCCCGTGAGTTAAGCTTGGTCAGTTGCGAATTCCAGGGTCCATAACAAACGGGCGTCTCCTTGAGCAGAAAGGACCATCTGTTAGAGCAGCAAAGGGGTAAGTTTGTTTAGAGCCCCAGAAAACTCACAAAGCACACGGCTACATAAGGATTACAGATTATTGTAAGACTTAGAATTTGAGTATTTATTTAACCAACAGGGCAATGAGAGACTTCACAGGCTAATATATTGTATTACACGGTTGGTAGCAGACTTAGCTTCTCTGATGTTGAGGAGTTTTAGTTAAGTAACCAAAGACCTGATAAAGACAAAACACAAACCTTGGCTTTCTGGGCAGACAGAAGAGAATAAAAAAAACAACTTCGTTTACATGTTCTAATCGGAGCCGACCAACAATCCAAGAAAACTTTGTCTTTTTAACAGAGAAAAGTAGAGTTTCAGTCTGAACACCAGTGTACTTCTAAAATCCATTCGTTTTGACCTTAGTTGACCACACATAAAATTCCATTGCCAAAATTTCCCTTCATAAGCCTTCTGCAACTCTTTTATTTATTCAGATTTTGAGCTACGGTCTTTTTTTTAAAACTCAGTCTTAATTACATTTATCAGAATTTTGACTCTCAGACGCCTTATTCCCCCGTGAAAACTAAGTAGTAAGCAATTGTGAACTGTTACACCATAATTTTTAGATCAGAATGTATGAATATAAATATATTTTGTAATTTAAAAACATGTTTTTTCATAATACAATTTTTAAAATGTTTTTTTTTAATTATTTATGATAGTCACACACACAAAGAGAGAGAGAGAGAGAGGCAGAGACACAGGCGGAGGGAGAAGCAGGCTCCATGCACGGGGAGCCCGACGTGGGATTCGGTCCCGGGTCTCCAGGATCGCGCCCTGGGCCAAAGGCAGGCCCTAAACCGCTGCACCACCCAGGGATCCCATAATACAATCTTTAAAGCACAAAGCATATTTACTAACAGACTCAAGTACCCTCAGCTTCTCTGCAATAAGAAGCCAAAGGCACAAACCTACATCCAGTAATTAATGCTCCGTCCTATTTGGAAAAGACCTAGATGTCCAACAAATTCAATCTCATTTATCATCCAAGCAAAACTTTAAAGTCTCCAGTTAACAAAGACTTTGAAAGCTATCTTGGCAATTACCCATGAAACTTTTGCGACAGACAAAATTAACCATCATTTTTAGTCCTCTTTTTGCTAACAAATTGCAACGGAGATCACATGAGTTTATTTGACCTTTAGTAAATTTTGGTAGGATAAAAGTTTCCTATTTAAAGCTGATAACTCTGAAGATATGCCTATCCTAATTAAACCAGCAAACTTAAATCAGTTTAAATACTGAATCATGTTCCACCTGGGACCACTTAAAGGCCAATCAATTTTTCCCCCATTGTCAGTTTTTACCTGAGGCACCAATGAAGAAATCTGAAGCAGACAGTGTTAAATCCAAGGTGTTACTCTTCACTCCTTGCTCCTGAGGGAACGAGGAGGAGCCAGTGGTGCTGGAGGTACTCACTTGGTATAGGAATCAGTTATGCAGGCCACACCCAAGGTGGTGGAGCAACAGGAGGAGTATGGAGGGGGGCAGTGCAGAAGAGGTAAGACAGAGGATCCTCATTCTAAACGTCCTGAGCTCGGACAGAGGAGCAGACGCCGTGGTTTTTTTCCACCAAAGTAGAAATATGCGGTTAATCATTCTCTGAGTTTTGTCCTAGGTCCCCAAATACCTGATAACATTTAAGAGCTGGATCCCAAACATGTTGCAGGATGTTAGCTTCAAGCAAATGTCTACTGATGCTGGCATCAATACTCCAACCTTTGATAATTTACAGAATAACATCTGTTGTTCACCTGACACCTTTGACTGGACTCTTCCCTGGATTCTGGAGGAACAAGTACCCTAGACCCTTTGCCAAATAAGCCCCTAACTCAAAGCGAGGAAGAGACTCATTTTCATTTCCCCTCTGAGTCTCCCAGACACTCTGTCTGCTATTCATTGTCACCCACATTATTCAATAAACTGTTTTCACTTTCTCTGGCTTGTATTTTATTTCTGTCCTGCGTGAAGCCAAGGACCCTCTTGGCTGGTTCTGTAGGACCTTCCCCTGTGTTCTCGGACTCAGTCTGCCCACATCAGGAGAACCTTCCCGTTGCAAAAGCAGAAGGAAGAATCTGAATGCTGAGCCATGCAAATTAATTCTCCATCCAGGCAATGTTTCCAGCCATGGGTCTGTGACATCATTACAAGGGGCCCCAAGAGTGCCTGCAAATCTAATCATGGTCTAATAAAGGGGCGCCTGGGTGGTGCAGTTGGTTGAGCAACTGACTCTTGGATTTGGCTCAGGTTGTCATCTCAGGGTCATGAGATTGAGCCCCACATCTGGCTTTAAGCTCAGTGCAGAGTCTGCTTGAGATTTTTCTCTCTCTCTATCCTCATGCTGATGCTCTATCTTCCTCTCTCAATAAATGCATCTTTATAAAAACTAATGGTCTGGGACGCCTGGGTGGCTCAGCGAGTAAGCATCTGCCTTTGGCCCAGGGCGTGATCCCAGAGTCCGGGGATCCTGTCCCACATCGGGCTCCCTGCATGGAGCCTGCTTCTCCCTCTGCCTATGTCTCTGCTCTCTCTCTCTCTCTCTCTCTCTCTCTCTCTCTCTCTCTCTGTGTGTGCCTTTCATGAATAAATAAACGAATAAATACAATCTTCAAGGAAAAGAAAACTAAACTAATGGTCTAATCAAAACAGATGCCACCGTTTTTCTAATGGATATACTTTTGAGAGTAAGAAAAAAAATCTAGAACAATAACTTACACCTTTAGATCAGTTCCTTCCAAAATTAACTACTACAAAGTAAGTTAGGTTCACATGTTTCATTGATATCAGATAAACATCTTTCCACTTGGGAATCATTTGAGCCTAGTGCCAAGTGACAGAGAGGGAGCAAGAACTGGCAGGCAGGCTTGCAGTGAAGCTGGAGGAACAGGCGGACTGGTACAGGGGAGAGGCGGGAAGGGCAGGGCAGCTGGCGAAAGGGTGGGGGGATGACTTTGAACTATTGATTCTCTATCTCATGGGGTGGCGAGAGCACACAAAGCAGAGACTCCCAGGCTTATCTCCCTCCTTTCCCTCCCTCCCTCTCTCTTCCTATGCTTTCTCAAATCACTGCACCTGTACCCCGCCCCAGCCCCCGGCCGCCACCAGCTGCTCAGGGCTGACTCATAGCCAGCTTTGGTCTCATTACTTCATCTCTCCACTTAGATTCCTGCAGGGGTTGCTGGGTTTAGGAGTACCATTCCCAACTCTGACCCTGGCTTTTCTTTATACCCCATCTTCTGGTCTCTGCTTGCCAGCCCTCCAGTACCCCATACTGGATCTGCACCCCAGCCTTAGGACACTGCTTGACCTGTGTCTGACAGGGAGTGTGCTTTGAACATCCCTGGACCAGGTGGACCCTGAAACATCTTGGATGGTGGTGAGGTAGGGAGAGAGGAAGGGATCGCACTCAAGTCTGGTTGTCCTGCCAGGACAGGACCTGGGTGGATGGAGACACCTTTGAGGCCAGTCTAGGGGGAAGAGCCTTCAGGAAAAGAAAGGAATCCTGGTTTCGAATAGGTTTTGTTAGCTACTTGCCGTAAAACTGCCAGGAGTGGCCATGGAGCTGGTACAAACAGTAGGGGAGCAAAGACCTCTTGCAGTGACGCAGCTGATGATGAGCTGGGCGTCCTCTGTCGGGTCCCCACCTGCCCACTCTTGATCATTTTGACATCTTCCCACTCCACCCCATTTGGCCCACCCATTCCTTTCTCATCTTCAGCCATTTGCTTTACTGGGCATCATTGGTAAGTGCAATCATTTGAACATGTCATGAATACTAAAGTTTCCTCCCAGACTCTGGCCCTTTGTCTCTATCTACATCCTCCTTTCTCACCTGCCACCATCTGCGTCACTTCTTCAGGACCTACAGAAGAGCAGGGCCAGCTACAAAGTACCTCCACCCCATTCCCTTCTCTCACAGACCTTTACCCTCAGTAATGAATAACTGGGTAGCTCCTGTGTGCCAAAAACTAAGCCAGGACTCTGGTGATAAATAAGTCAGAGAGATTTCCTGACCTAAGGACACTTGTGTCCTCAAGGGAGGAGACAACACACAACAGTTGGCAATGAGACACAAATTTGTGGGGGCCATTTGGTTGGGAGGTCAGGGAAGTTCTAAGGAGAGGACATATAATCTCATTCTTTTCTTTCCTTTTTTTAAAGACTTAATTTATTTATTTATATGAGAGAGAAAGAGCATGAGCAGGGATGGGACAGAGGAAGATGGAGAAGCAGGCTCCTCACTGAGCAGGGAGCCCAACGTGGGGCGTGATTCCAGGACCCCAAGGTCATGTCCCGAGCTGATGGCAGACGCTTCACCGACATAGCCACCCAGGTGCCCCTAACCTCATTTCTTAATTGGGAGAAGAGGCAAAGGCTCTCTTGGCAGAGGGAACACCCAGAGAAAAGGCTAGCCTGGGAATGAGGAGAATGAGCAGACCCCTTGGCAGGAGCTTAGTGGGAGGAGTGGAGTGTGTGTGTGTGGGGTTACAGCCTGGAAGAAGCAGCAAGTGGGCTTATGTGGAACTCTGCAGGTAGGAGCCAAGAGGCTGGTAAACCTTGTTCTTCGTTCCAGCAAAGAGCTGGCATGGTCTTATACAGGGATTCCTGCCCACTAAATATGGGCTTCTGGATTTATGACCTTTCTCTGCTGCACTCCTGTGACACCCAGCAGGGCAGCAGGGACAGGTCAGTCAGTGCCAGGACATGGTAAAGCCTCAGAGACCAAGAAGGGTCTGGACACATAGGAACACAGAGCCTGAAAGGCAAGAGAGGTTGAGGAATTGGGCTGCATTTAAATGAAATAACACGCTAGATGTACTTACAAAACCTAAGTGGACACCTTGCCTCGCTTTTGCCTGAAGGACTTCACATACCAAGCTGAACAAAGAGCCAACAGCACTTTGAATCCTGAGATCAACTTGAATCAACAAGCACACCCCTCTATTACCAGTCCCTGAGTTAGCAAAGCCTTTCCTAGGACCCCCAAGCTCCCCGGTAAGAAAATTGCCCTTGGCTGTGCTAATATCTACCACTGTACACATGTGAGATGAGCTTCTTGGAAGAAAAATTTTTTTGTTTTTGTTTTTCCTACAGTGAACAAAGGATTATACCCTTGGGAACTGCTCTGTTTTGCTCTGTGCCCTTTATTTGGACAGCCAAGTCTTTTGAAGTGAGAGCTCCCTTGTAGAATTTTTCTTTTTTCTTTCTTTCTTTTATTTTTTTTTTCCAGTGGAGCCTTCCTTTCACAGAATCCTCCCCCCAAGACAGGAGGAGCCTTGGAGCAGAGAAAACTTTCTTCTTTCTTTTCTTTTTCTTTCTTTTTTTTTTTTTAAAGTAGATTCCATGCCCAACATGGGGCTTGAACTTAAAACCCTGAGACCAAGAGTCATATGCTCTTCTGACCGAGCCAGCCAGGTGGCCCCAAAACTCCCCTCTCTCCATAGCCTTTGAACCCTGTGCCTGTGTTAAATGCTGTACTTTCATGTTTCATAACCATCATTATGGCCTGAAGCTTGCTCAAGTGCAGGATCGTATTTAGCTCTTCATTGTACATGCTTGGCCCAGCCCCACCCCCATGTTAGCAATTGGTGAGATTTGTAATGACTCATCTTTTGGCTGTTCCAACTAGACTATGCCCCTGAGGACAGAGCTGGGGGTTGAATTCTGTTCCCCCCCTCCTCAGAAAGCAGGTCAAAACCCTAACCCACTGTACCTGTGGCCTTATTTGGAAATAGGGTCTTTGGAGAAGAGACATGGAGAAAGTGGAGGAGCAGGCTGTGTGACCACGGAGGCAGAGTTACATGGCTGCAGTCCAGGAATGCTAGCAATTGCTGGCAACCAGCAGAAATTGCGGGAGAGGCAAGAAGTGTTCTCTTTCAGAGCCTCCAGAAGTGTGAGAGAATGAATTTCTGTTGTTTTAAGCCTCCCAGTTTGTGGTGATTTGTTATAGCAGCCCCCAGGAAAGAAAGGAAGAAAGCAAGCCTCAGGGGGAGGAGCAGAGCGCCTGGGCGGCTCAGTCCATGAAGCATACGACTTGATTTCAGCTCAGGTTGTGAGATTGATCCCCGGAACCAGTTCCCTGGGATTGTCTCCCTCTGCCCCTCCATCTCTGTCTGTCAAATACATAAATAAGAGTTGGGGGCAGCCCGGGTGGCTCAGCGGTTTAGCGCCGCCTTCAGCCCAGGGCGTGATCCTGGAGACCCGGGACTGAGTCCCAGGTCGGGCTCCCTGGATGGAGCCTGCTTCTCCCTCTGCCTATGTCTCTGCCTCTGCCTCTGCATCTCTGTGTGTCTGTCATGGATAAATAAATTAAAAAAAAAAAAAAAAGCACAGGCTTCCCTTGGGAAGCCCTGAAGGGAGAGAGTACTTAAATCACCAGCAGAAAGAATTATTTGGGACAAGAGAGGACGTTTTTTCACATAGTAATTCCATCTCTTACTCTTTTTTATCATTTTTTTTTTTTTAATTTACGATAGTCACACACAGAGAGAGAGAGAGGGGCAGAGACACAGGCAGAGGGAGAAGCAGGCTCCATGCCGGGAGCCCAACGCGGGACTCGATCCCGGGTCTCCAGGATCGCACCCTGGGCCAAAGGCAGGCAGCGGCTTTTAAGAAACAGAAGGACGATCCCTCTCTCCCCGCCCCAGCAACAGTGCCCTAAGGGGGCTTGCAGCCAATGAGAGACTGGCTAACCTCAAACTTCTATTCTTCTCCCCCGAACTTCTGTTTAAGTTAAAACACCCCTCTCCAATTTCCTCCTAAAAACCTGATATAAGCTGACCTTTCCTTCATCTCTCCAACTTGCCTTACACTGTAGCTTGCACCTCCGAACTGCTATTTCTCGGTCATCCCCGAATAAACTCAATTTGCTAGTAAAATCACTGGCTATTTACTGTTTGTGTTTGACAGCGCAGACCCATAAACCCACGAGGTCCAAGGCCGAGGGAGGGCGTGAACATCACTCGGTGGGGTCTCCCCGGAGACCGGCGCGTGCCCTTCTCTCCAGCAGATCGCTCGCTTCGCGCTAGGGCTTGCCTCCTCCGGACTCCGCAGAGACCCTCCGGCGAGCGATTAAAGCCCCCCACGGAGCGACCCGGGCACCTAGAGGAGGAGTCCCCGGGGTTTTGGGCCTAGCACAGACTCTGCGGACTGTGCTGGAGGCGGGGCCCCCACCTGGAGGGGACGCGCAGGCGGCCCGGAGGGCTCAGACGGCAGGCGCACGGGCAGCGGGGAGGAGCCAGACCTCCGCCGGCCACCCGCACCCGCGCCCGCCACAGGACCCCGGGGCCGGGGGAGCCCAACGCAGCGTGCACAGGCCACCGCCAGCGCTGTCCTCCGAGCGCAGCGGGAACTCGCCCCGGCGGGCAGCACCGCCGCGGGACGCCCCGGAGAGCAAGCGAGCTCCCCGTCTGCCCCGCCCCCGCCCCTTCGCCCCGCCCCTTCGCCCCGCCCCCTTACGTCACGAGCCGCGCCGCCCCGTGCGTCATCACAGCGCGCGTAGCCGCGGAGCGCCGGGAGCCGGCCGGCCATGGCGGAGGTGGGCCGCGCGGCCGTGCGGGACCCGGGTGCGCTGCTCCCCGGGGGCTTCTGGGCGGCGGTGGCCGTGTGGCTGGAGAGGCCGCAGGTGGCCAACAAGCGGCTGTGTGGCGTCCGCCTGGAGGCCCGGCGGAGTGTTGCTGAGCCCCGGGCGGAGGACTGCGGCCAGCGGCCCAACGCCGGCCGGGAGCAGGAGGAGCGGGCCGCGGCCGCCCCGGGTCTGCGCCCCCCGGATGGGGCCCTGGGTCCCCGGCCGAGCTCGGGCCCCGACCTGGGCACGGCGGGGCGCGGCCCCGAGGGGGCCCGGCGCCGGCGAGGGGAGGAGCGCGGGGACGGGGGCCCCGGGCAGCCCCGCGAGCCGGGGGTCGGGGACGCCGGTTTCCCGGCCTCGGATCTGGAGTCCGCCTGGGACGCTTGCTCTCGAAGCCAAGCCGGCGGCGGCCCGGAGGTGCTGGCCTTCCTCGCCGGGCCCCCGGTGGGACCGCAGCCAGGGGCGCCCCGCCAGCTGGACCTCGTTCTCAGAACCGTCATCCCGAAGACGGGCCCGCGCTGCCCGCTTGCCGTTCCGAGGAGGGAAATGGTCGTGCGAGGTAGGAGCGATCTCACGGCCCCGGGCGTCGGGGACGGCCGCGAGGACAGAGTTTTAAGTACGAATACGTTATTGCGATAGGGAGAAGAGTCTCCGCTTGGATTTGTGCAGAGGAGACGGCGCGGCCGAAAGGCAGAGGGAGGGGGAGAGAAGTGGGGCGGGCTCGGTAGAGCGGGGGAGGCCAGAATCAACCAAACGGGGGTGTGCGGCCCTGGTGACCCCCTGCGGCTTCCTGCTCGCGCTCCTGGAAGTCGGGCTGCCCCCCACCCCCCACAGGGGCCCACCCTAGGGTTAGGGCAGGGCTGGGACTGCCCCCGCAGCCTTGAGGGGCCCGGTCATTCTAGGGATGCAGCCTGAGCTCTTAGAGACTGTCAGTGTTTGAGTCTTTGCTCAAACACCAGCCAAGTTTGCGACAGGGCCCAGAGAGCCTGGCCGGAGTTTGGTTAGGGAGAGAATCTTGTGCACAAGATGCAGTTTGATTAAAAACTGTCCTTTGAACCTCAGAGCAGTGAAAAGGCACTAACCATACTCACTATGTCAATACCTTTGTAAAGTCCTAGGGAGGTTTAGTTGTTTTTTAGTTGTTTTTTTTTGCTGGTTTTTGAGGGGCCATGTAGAAATGTGCATTTCTAGTACAGAGAATGGGGTCATCGTTGGGGGGGAGTGTCTGGAATGCCTGAGGGAGGAGGTGAAGAAGCACCAGATGTCGAATGATGGATAAGAGTTTAGCAGGTGAAGAGACTAGTGGAAGGCCCGCTCCTGGAGGACCTGGTGGAAGGCTCCCTCGGGCTCTTGAGTCCCAGAGCCAGCTGTGATGTCCAGTCCTTCTCACACCTACAGCTTCCTCTGCTGCCTCCAGCTGGAGCAAGTTGTCAGCTGTTCAGGGCCCCTGTGCCTGGCCTGAGCCCACCTGCCTAATCCAGAGCACCCCCTTTCCTGAGGCCTGTGGCCCCCTCACATCTGCAAAGTCCATTTTTGCCTTGTCACACAGCATACTCTTGGGTTGTGGGTATTAGGGCATGAACACCTTGGGGAGGCTGCTGCAGCACATGAGGCAATGTCAAGTCACTGGTAGGTGTGTTCCCTCCCATCCCCACTTCCCAGTACTGTCTGCCTCTGTGTCCCCTGCAAGACTCTTCCCAGGTGTCCCCTCTGCCGGGAGGCCCTCCCTGATCCCGTCGTCGTCCAGACTACTTTAGGAGCTCCTCCAGCTTTTGTCTGGGTTTGGTCACCTTTTACATCTCCCCTCTGCCAGACAGAGGTTGGTGAGTCAGGTTCCCCGAGGCCTTCAGATGTAGACATCTGCATTCCCAGATTGGCTTCTCTGGCGAGGAGAGACAGTGCTCCTCCCTCTATAAGGAGTGCTGGTTTTAGGACTGCTTTCTCCCCTCGGCTCCTGCTGGCTCCTGCTGAACGTGTCTGCCGCGTGCCTGGCACCCCGTGAGCTCGGTTCGCAGCAGTGGATAGGATGTAAAAGCATATCTATCTTCCTGGATGCCGTGGTAAAGAGAACGGGGAAAGCCTTGGGAGAGCAAAGTCAGGCTGAGTCTTTACTATCTTTAACATTGGGTCTGATAAAATGCTGAACTAAGTAAGCAGTTTTCATTGATTATCCCTGTCTTTGTTCCCCAGATGTCCTCAATGGAACAGTAACATTTTTACCTTTGGAAGAAGACGACAGAGGGAATTTAAAGGTTGAGACAAGCAACGTGTATCAAATCCGGCTCAGTCAGAGCAGAGAAGAATGGTAAGAGCTAAAGACTGGACTCCTCCTCCAGTGCTGTGTGGTATCAGTCGCTCATCTAGGTAGCTGCAAGAATCAGGGTCGTTGAAGAACAAAGGCGCCCTTCGGCAGCTGAGGTGTGTGAGAATGTGTTTCCTGTTTCTAGTTGATGTCTCCATGACGTGTCTTTGTTCCTGTGGGCACCCGGCCTGTGTGTGGGTGATCCCAGGCTGGCCGGAGTCTGTATTCTTTACATTCCACGCAGCTATGATGAATAGCACCTAGATGTAGCTGAATTTAAGTAATTGCAAATCTTTTTATTATATTCTTTCTTACAGCTTGGGAATGGGGAGCAGGAATAGCTTCCTTTTTTATTTCCTGTTGAGGCTCATGTGGTTTCGGATATTGTGGGTATTCAGTGGTGCTTATCATGAAAGTGGCAGATCAGTAGGCCCCTTAGTTCATGTGGCTTTTGGGCCTGTACAGCAAGTGTGAAATTTGGTTTACTTCCATTTGGTATTTTTTAAATGGAAAAGTCAGAGGAAGGGTAAAATCACTTATCACTTTGCTGCTGATGTTTTTCTGAGAGCCATATCTGGTCTGTACTTTCCAGAACAGGCTTGGGGATTGTGTCTGTGTAAGCAGGCTGGGCTTGTTGGCACATGGGTTTGTATAAAGCAGAGGAGTACAGTGGAAAGAGCCTGATTTGCCCACTAACACTGTGACCTTGGGTATGTCATCTTTGTGACCCTCAGTCTCCCCATCCCTGCAATGGGTTTAATAATTCTTGAACCTCTGAGGAGGAGCCTAGGCTTTGTAGGGACCTGTTGCAGGCATAGAAGCTTGATGGGAATACTTAGGGCCTGGGTGAATCCTCTTAGAATTGTCAAGAGACTGCCCAAGAGATCCGGCCCAAGGCTCTTTCCTTGGTGTGTTGTTGGAAACTGGGGACTGGGAGCAGGCACCTTGGGGAAAGTGTGTCTCCTGTGGTGGTCACCTGGGGGCGCTGATCATAGAACTGGTAAGTGGGCACTGAAGGCATCTGTTGGGTTCGCTGTGAGAGCTCCCAGTGTGGCACGGCCGTAGCAGTGTGCAGTACATTCCACGCGTGGTGGTCACATTCTTTGCTGATTTCCTGAGGGCTTGAACTCCGGTGCCTGCTCCTCATCTTTCCAGGTTGGTGTTTCCTGTCTTTGCCTACCAGGCAGTCGTCCCTTTGGGCACTCGGGCCAGATGCTAAGCACAAGTTTAATGGGGTTGGCCAGGCCACTGCTGTAGCGCATAGTGCTCCTGGTCGGCTCCTGTCGTCCGCGGCAGTGGTGGTGTGCGCCCACCCTACCATGTTCTTGGCACTGGGCAGAGTGGCGTGATACATAAGTATACACTCTACCACCAGGTGGTACAAAGTACAACAGGTAAGACGTGTCTCTGTTCCCACGTCTCCTTGTTAGCTAAGGCAGTGTTGTGTCAGGTACATGCAGAGTGCTGGGAAATGCCTCTGAGGAGGGGGCATCCTGGATGAGCCCAGAGTGGATGAGGAAGGAGGCTGTGGGGACTCTGGGAACACCTGGGAGAAGGGCACAAGGCCCGGGGAGAGCACAGGAAGGGCCTGACAGGGGTGCCAGCCCTGGCTGGAGAGCTTCCCAGGTGAAGGGACTGGGAAGGGGAGCAGTCCGAGTCCTTCCTGGACTCTTCCCACATCATGACCCGCCTGGGTGCGCCTCTCAGTGGAGAGTCAGTGCCTGTTACTCAGGGGGAGCTATGTGCCTCTGATGTACAGGGCAACAAAAAGCCTGACTGTCCTAGCTCTTGCCAGAGTGCATGACCCCTTACCCTGCCCCCTCACCCAGCTGCTGTGCTTCCACTTGCTCTTAGGGCCGATGATGAATGCCACCTTTTTGTAGCCTCTTTTCTCCACCTGACAGTCTGGATCCTCTCCGCTTATTGGGCCACCTGAATTGTGTCCTCAGATAGTGTGTTGTGATCTGGGCCTGTGGGGTGAGCTTTTATTTGCGTGTTCATCACACAGACTGTGAGGGCCTGCTGTGCATCTGGTGCTGAGCAGGTGACAGCGGACAGGAGCTGTGGGGGCAGGAGATACACACAGAACTGAACCTGTGAGCTGCACAGGGATTTTGTGTGTCCTTAGCTTTGAGGCCAAGTGCTCCACTTTCTGCCTGGGGAGTATTTGGTGAGCCGGTATAGTCACATTTGAGTTGCACGTGTGAAAATATATGAAAACAGAATTTAGAGAAATCCTTAGATGTTCAGAAGCTGGCTAGTCAGTGCGTGAAGCAGACAGTAAGAGCAGCTTTGTTATTTGTCCATCCTCCTAATGGGCTTCATAGGATGGGTAAGTGTGTTTTTAACAGTGTTTGTAAGAGAATTCTTTCTGCTTTTAAAAAATGTGTTTTTCTTTATTTGATGAAAGTTCTAAAGCTAGTTGTTGGGCTTCAGGTCAAATATTTTGTAATTATAGCTGTCTTAACACGTGCTCTCTTCTCTTGGTAAATGTTAAAATAAGAATTGAAACTAGCTCTGCTTATTCATATTTCTCTTATTTTTAAAGGTTTATATCTATTTTAATTTTCTGTCCAGAAAGATGGCATTCAGATGGCATTGTTTATCCCAGACCCAGCTGGCTGGGAGAAGAGCTGCTGGCCAGGCTGGCCAGGTGGTCTGTGGACAGCAAGAAGAGCGAATTTAAAAGCACCCTGTCCCTCATTTCCATCATCAAATACAGCAAGACTTACCAGATGCTCAAGGAGAAGTATAAAGACATGGTCAAGGTAACCCTGGGGAAGACATTTGTAATTCCCCTCATTTAGATGAGGTGACATTGGCCAAACTATACCAGGTGAAGTCATTTTTCCAGTAAACATCCTGGTTTCTGCAGACGCAGACACCAAGTTGACGTATAGCTACTGAGGGCCTGTGTTGTAGGTTGTATTTCAACATAGGGATACAGACAGCAAAAATGTCAACAGATGTGTTACAGAAAAGGAATTTTTTTTTTTTTTTTGCACATTGCTAATTTTTTTCCAAGCAAATAAAGGGAAATATTTAATTGAAAGTAGTTGGATATTAGTTACAAAATTGTCACATTTCCTTATATAAACTTAAGGACGCTTAAAGAAAATATATGAAAAATTAAATACAAAAGCGTGTACTTCCAGAAAGAAGATAAATTTCATATGTCCTTAACTATGTTTAGGATGTAGAGACAGTAACAGCAAACCTCTATGCTCACAACCAGAGTAAGAAATAAAGCTTTCCTAATGTGACTGAACTTCATTTGTACTCTTCCAAGTGTATAGCCCTCTTTCTAGAGGGAACTATGATTTGTCATTTCTTCGTGTATGTGTGTGTGTGTGTGTGTGTGTGTGTGTGTGTGTGTGTGTGTTTGTTTGTTTTTGGAGGGAGGGAGAGAATCTTAAGCAGGCTCTGTGCTCCGCATGGAGCCCAATGCAGGGCTTGATCCTAGGATCCTGAGATCATGACCCGAGCTGAAATCAAGAGTCAGATGCTCAATTGACTGAGATCCCAAGGTACCCATATGTGTTTTTTTGTTTGTTTGTTTTTTAAGTCACTTACCTATCATTCTGTAACAGAGCACCTCAAAGTTCATAGTCTGGAGACAGTGGCCTTTCACTCTTGCTGAAGTGTGTGGCTCCTAGCCCTGGCTGACCTAAGCTGGGGGCCCCTTCCCTTCCAGATCCTGGCCTGAGAGGCCTTCATTATCTTATTAACTATTCAGTTCCTTCAGGAAGGGACTTCATCTATTATTTCAGCCTTTGAAATTGGCCTAGTGAGACCATCTGACCTGTCTAATCCCTTGTGACTAGAAATGGGAATCTGAACGTGTCACCTTGTCATGGATTTGTCCTCTGTTGCCAGATTCCGTCGTGCATGTCAGTGATGTAGATAGTGAGCTGTCACACTTGGCAGCCCATGTTGTGCAGCTTTCAGGGTACCTGCTGTTGTCCTGTGTGGCAGCTAAGGCTTTCTCCCTTTACACATAGGGAGATGGGGACCACCTGCTGAGTGCTGCTCCTGACAGGTGACAGCCAGGCACCAACAGACCAGAGGGCTGGTGCACTGGCCTTGTGACCCTTTTGGTCTCCTCGTCCAGGTTTTCTTGTTCATTTCCCTCATCTGGATAAGTGATGGGGACAGGAGAGCTGAGCATTTTCCTATGATGGTACAGTTGTTTCATCTAAATATCTTACATGTCATTTTTGTTGCAAAATCTTGCTTTGGACAGCATTGTTTTTGATGTGTCCTATGCCATCTATAGGCATAGATGGTAAAAGTTTTGTGTGTCTTTATGCCACTTATCTATTGTATGAAAGTGATCATAAATGTCTGCCTTTGGAATGAGCTTATTTTTAAAATTTTCCCGCCTGAGAAGTCTCATGTGCTGTATGGCTACTGGGGATACTCTAAGTGTAGTGACATTAGGCAGAGTGATGGAGTTATAATTACATGCACTCTGGAACACTTTCTAGGTATGGCCTGAAGTAACTGATCCGGAAAAGTTTGTGTACGAAGATGTGGCTCTTGCTGCCTACCTGCTGGTAAGAGTATGTCCGGTCATCTAAGCTCCTCTGCAGTGGGGGAAGGTTGCTACCCTCAGCTGCTACCAGTGGGGAACAACATTTATCAAATCCATCACTTAGCATGTTTCTGGTTCTGTTGCTAGTTTGGTAACACGTATAGTAGTTGGGCTTGGTGTGAGTGAGGAATAAACCTGTGTCATGAAGCTCCAGCTTAGCTGGGGCTTCCCTGCCTCATCATAACCACGGAGGCGCTGGGTGGCTCACGCTGCTGACGGGACCCCTCCAGTCCTGGTTCCTTCCTTAGCTAGTTTGCCAGCCTCGAAATTTGGGTGTGCCTTGACTTAATAGTCTTGACTTTCTTATCTAAAAAAATGTTTAGACCAGATAATTTCTAATTTCTTTTCATCTGTGATTCTCATAGCCTTTTTAGAAATAGCATACTTTGCTTTGGTTATTAAAGTATATGTCCTTGAAGAACAGAGAGAAGCCATGAGGAAACCAGCAGTCATCTGTAGAGCTCTTGCCCAGAGAGGATCACTTTCATGTAGACTGTCAATGGGAGGAGGAAGCTTCGATGCCCCTGCAGCAGCAGGCAAGGGCAGCTCCCTCTGCTCACCTATAGGTCGGCTCTGCAGACCCAGGGCCACAGATGAAGCCTGTCCTACCTTTTCTGGAAATGTTATTTGTAACCCGTGTAGAATTTGTATCTGAATTATTCTTGGAAGGAGTGAATCAGGACTGATTTTATTTTATTTTATTTTATTTTTTTTTAACCTAGGTTTTGTGGGAAGAGGAGCGAGAGGAGCGGGGCTTGACAGCCAAGCAGTCCTTTGTTGACTTAGGATGTGGTAACGGTCTCCTGGTCCACATCCTGAGCACTGAGGGGGTAAATGTACATCTGTGGCCATTTCTAATTCCTTTTCCAGAGTGTCTTCCAGTCCAGCACAAGGGCCCTTGAGGTGGTTTTCTGATATGAGCTGGATCCAGAGTCTGCCTGGGTGTTGGACTGGTGACCAAGGAGCACAGGCAGCCCATGTGGCTGGGAGAGAGGAGATAGAACAGGGCTCTTGGGCTTGCAGGGGCTGCGCCTGTGGATGACAGACTTTACCCAGTACAGCCGTGGTTGCTGTAAGGTGCTTCTCTGGGGAATGCGGCATGTCAGGGCACGGGAAGGGGAATAAGAGGCAGTAGGTTCTGCCCTCCAGAAGCTGGATGCCCAGCTCAGAGGATACTTACACTATGATATAAGCTTATGACACTGGTTTGTGCACCATTTTCAGATCCGTGAAGTCAAGGCAGGATGTGCTGAAAATAGCCACTGCTGCTCAGGGCAGTTTAGTGTAAGCAGGAGCTCCGAGCTCCCTGGGCCGATGCTTTGGGCCCGTGTCCAGCCTTCCTGCGGAGGATGCCATCATTGTCACCTGGCTGAGCTAGCTGGAGCTTAGTAGCTTCGTGCTCCATCATGGTGACCCCGGCTGATTTCTTCCTGTAGCATTCTGCCCTGTGGGAGAGATGTCCCGTCCACAGCTATAGGAACTTGAAATGGGATCATCAGAATGTACTTTTTAATTGCTTTATTAAAAAATGAGTTTATGACAGTAATACCTGTAAATAAGTTGTCTCTGGGGCATCAGCACATCAGGTGGTGGCCTGTAGGCTGGTAGGTAAGGAGGACCGGGTACCTTGTCCACCCCTCCTCTCCTCCCAACTTGGAAATGAGCCTGGCTGCCCTGTGAGAGCCCACGGATACGGGCACAGCGTACTGGCTGAGACGCAGCCACAGCGGATGGGCCTTGTCTGTTTCAAGTTGGAGGGGCAGATGTGCTGGGGTCTGGACTGGACTCCGGGCCGTGAGACAGGCTCTGTTTCCATGTGCATCTCCTGGGCCACTGTCCTCGGACATGTTCTCATACCTTGACTCCATTTTCCCATCGTGAAGGCTCCTGGTGGGTGACCTTTGCGGACTGCAGGTTCTTACCCATGCCTTGCAGGGGCATGAATGTCTGTTTCCAGCCCTGAGATACCATGAGTGCCATCCGTGAGTGTAAAAGGTCTCTTGCACTTCACACTGGTGGCAATCTCTGCAGAGTTTAATTTGTTCTTGCTAATTTATTATACTGTACCAGCGTTAACCTTCAGTTTCTGAAATTATTTTAGCATCCAGGCAGAGGGATTGATGTACGAAGAAGAAAAATCTGGGACATGTATGGACCACAGACTTGCTTAGAGGTACTGGCCTTGTTTTTTTGTTTGATCTCAGCATGGTTGTCTCATAGTGGCAGTTCTAACGAGTGTGCCAGGTGCCTCGTGTATTCACTGGTCCTGACACAGTGCCAGGTTGGTATCCTGTCACGCCCATGGCCCCTAAGAGGGCAGGGCACACACATACAGCACACGATGACAGTGAGGTTATCCTCTTGGCTCGCCTCATGTTCCTGACTGTGTTCAGATGACAAGTTCATTACATAAATCTTTGTGTGTCAGTCTTAGTCCACTTAAAAAAAATCTGTCATAGGCCAAACTTTAGAAGTTTTTGATGATATTGTCATAATGGTTTTCAGAAAGGTTTTACTTCAAATACACTTTCAGGAAGAGTTTTGAATGCTTTAAGAGATGCATCCAAAATACAGGAGAAAAAGTAGAGATTTACATATTTACCAAATTTTTGAGTGCCTTCAACTTGCCAGGTGTTTTCAGGTGCTGGCAGTTCAACAGTAATGAAAGGCTCCTGCCTTCATGGGGGTGGGGGACACCCCCAGAAAGAGTGGATGCGGGGTGTCAGGTGTGGTACTTGCTGAGAGGGATGAACACCTGAGCAGGGCAGGGGAGGGTGAGGGGGCTGCTGGGGCACCAGGTCTTGCTATGTATGTTGAGTAGCCAGGAGGGCCTCCTAGCAAGAAGGCAGGTGCTACAGAGTCCAGGGAAGGAAGGTAAAATGCACCTGGGCTGGGGCTGGGTCTCAGGTGTGCCGATGCCCTGTGGAGCTAGACTGCACATTTGTCTCTGGAGCCTATGACTGTGGAGCCACAGTGAACCCAGGTCCCTACAGTCTTGCTCAGAAGGAGCTCACTTGTCCTGGTCCCAGTCAGAGAGGAGTGTCTCCCTAAGGGAGAAGGTGACCGGCCACCTGAGCAGCATTCCCCATCAGGTCTGGTGTCCATTGTTGCTGTGTCGGTGTCTGGTCGGGGCCTCTGAGCTGGCCAGCAGAGGGCTCCATAGGAGGGTCTCCACACTAGGTCCCTCCCACTGCCCAGCTGTGCTCCACCGCCCTGGTTACCTCAAGACCTTGGTCCTGGAGTTAAATGCAGGATGTGACTGGGACACAGATTCTCATCCCCAGTGGCCAGAGAGCTGATGAGACTTCTCACGCATTCACTCGTCACTGTGGAGGGTGCACAGAAATCAGAAGAGCGTGATGTGCCCAGAAGCTTGCAGCTGTCCACACTTGCTCTTTTGCCCCGCGCTTGGCCTGCCGCTCCTGTGAAATAATGCTCAGCTGTGCCATTTCATCTTTAAATAGAACTTTGAGACCATTTGCATATTTTCTGCCTCATTTTTTTTGAAGGTAGAGAATGACATTGTAAAAAATAAAAAAGATTAGTGGAAGGGAGTGGCAAACTCTTTGGGCTCGTTTTCTTTATCCACACGGTCAAAAGCCGAGGACAAGTTTACAGCTTCTTTCAAATCGTCATTTGATTATAAGACTGCTAAATCACAGCAGCTGTAAATTACATTTCTATTCATGCAGGCCATGTAAAGGAAAATAGGCAACTTTAAATCTAGACTGGGTGGAGATAGAGAACAATAAGGTCTGTTTTTTCCTGCTGTTAAATTCTATCCATACCAGTTGAACAGTACTGTTTTCACTGTTTTAATGTGCATAAGTAGAAGCCCAGATGCTTATTTAAGAACCGGAAAGATTAAAAAAAAAAAAAAAAAAAACGGAAAGATGGTAGAGTTCAAATTCCACTTTGTATATATCATGCCTGTGAAAGACTCAGTTTTGTTCTAAGGAAGGGCCTTGAAAGTGAGTGTTGTCAGACTGTCTTCCTGGTGTGTTTTGAGCTAGGAAAGCAGCTGTGCTCGCTTCCCTTGGGTGTTGGCTCTTCAGCTTTAAAGTTTGGAGGGTCTTGAGCGGCTGTATAGTATCTTTTCTCTGTCTTCCCAGTTCTCACTGACAGTGTTGGGGTCCGACTGCAATCGTGTGATGGTCTGCTGCTTAGCAGGAAGAGTAGGGTGTCATGTAGGAGTAGGGTCGATGTAAAGTTCTAAATTACCAAATTTTTGTAAGTTCTAAATTACCAGTTATCTGCGGCTTAATTACAGAAATTATCAGAATGGCTAACCTGCCTGTGGAGTGGGTTTTTACTTGGTGTCTGTTTACAAAAGATTGTGCAATAGCAAAGATTTCTTCTATATGTAAACTGCTCCTGCCTCAGCCTACCTCATCCCTTCACAGGTGTGCTTCATCACATAGGTTGACAGACGTGAGGTTATGTGATGCATTACATGACACACTTAACCTCAGACCCACTTGTGTTCCACTCACTTGCTCCTGAGGCCCTGTCTGGCTCCGATGTCCTGCCAGTGTGGAAACTGTTGCTCTGTCCTTCTCCTGTAGCTTCTTTGTGTGTTTGTGTAGAGAAGCATGTTTGTAAGGATCAACAAGAGATTAGCACTCAGAGCATTGTTAGTGTCTTTAGTGATGACACTAAAAGCTGCTGTATTTCACACCCTCTGGGGCAGACGCAGGCCATACATTCAGGGGCCTGCCCAGAACCCACGACGACCCGAGGGGCTGAGACGACCACCCCAGCAAGCCGGGATTCTGCAGGGCCTAGCCTCATAGCTGTGTGCTGCTTTACCGCACCAACATGTGGTCTCGTTGTGTGCTTTTCTTTTAGGAAGATGCAATCACACCAAATGATAAGACCTTGTTCCCTGACGTTGATTGGTTAATTGGTAACCATTCCGATGAATTGACACCATGGATACCTGTCATTGCAGCCAGGTGAGCAGATAGCCCAGCCGGCAGGGCGGCTGGTAGGGGGGAGCAGAATGTTTTGGTGCCTAAATCTCACTGTCCAAAACTAGCCGCTGTGGCTGTTGAACACTGGAGACATAGCTAGTTCAGATTGCTGAAATGATAATCTGCAGAGTATATTGGGTCAGGGTTAAATTCTGCCTGTTTTATATAAAACGTGGCTGAAAAAATCACAAATGTGATTCACGTTTTTCTTCTATTGAATGTGCTGATGAAAACTGATCACTTCTGCAATATATTTATATCCAGTATTGAGAGACCTGTCATATTTTGAAAGCTTTTTTCTGGCAACAGGAGGGTTGGTCTTCAAAGGAAAAATCTCTCAACATGGAGATACTTGCAGCAGTATTTATTTCTCATCCCAGGGGCTAGACATGTGGCAGCGCTTCTAGGTCAGGAGGAGATGTCACAGAGATGCAGGTTACGTTGCTGCCCCAAATATTTCGTGGCTATGGCTCTTCATCCATGGTCTTTTGAGCTGTCTTAGCTCTTGGAGAATGATGTGGGTCAGGGAGCAGGTGTTCATCCTGGCTGGGCCCGCCTCCCAGGTGCCTCACTCACAGCCGAAATCTCAGGCATTTCAGGAAGTGTGGGTTTCAGTTGACAAGAGCAACTGCAGTGGACCGAGTGTTTTATAGAAGTAATTCACTTCGTATTTCATGGGGAAGGTATGCCATGCTGCACTGTTTCTAGAAATTGAATTAGGGAGAGCTCTGACTATTTTGTCACCTAGAAGACATTGTCAGCCAGCAACACACATGTATTTTACCCAGATACATGTTAGCCGTACAGCTTTCTGCTAAATTTCCTTTTGGTTTTTGTGGATTGCTTTTGAAGGTCTTCCTACGGCTGCCGCTTCTTTGTCCTCCCCTGCTGCTTCTTTGACTTCATTGGAAAATACTCCCGGAGGCAGAGCAGGAAGACTCAGTACCGGGAGTACCTTGATTTCATCACAGAAGTGGGGCTGGCCTGCGGGTTTCACGTTGAGGAGGACTGCCTTCGCATTCCCTCCACCAAAAGGGTGCGTCCTCATGAGTTGCTGGCTCAGGGCCAGTGTCTCAGAACCACAGGTGATGCTGTGCTGTTGGAAAGTGTGTGGGATCCAGAAGGAGCCTGTGTGGATCTCGGCATTCCGGCCCCTGGTGGGGTGCAGAGGGCTCGTTCAGCCTCCACAGCCCCTGGCACTGCCTTCTCCACACCCATAGCAACTTTGCAGGACCCTCAGGGAGTCTTCATTTCCTTCCCAGAAAATACACATGGCCCTCGAGGACCTGCCCAAAGCAGGTGTCAGCCTAACTTGTGTAGCGGTGGCCTGAGGGTTGTCTGTGGCTCTGCCTGCCCTCAGTTCTGACTTCTTGGGTTCCTCAGTGATTGGCTGGAATTGAAGTTTGGTTTAGAATGATTCCTGTTTTCTCGTCACATGCTTCATTAATTCAGATTGACCTAAAATGTACCTGGCCCAGGCAGATTTTGGCCCTTACACAGTCTGTGAAAACAGCAGGAGTACCTTGTGTGACCCTGCCAGCTGGTCAGGGCAGGCTCGGTGGCATTCCCACTCACCCTCTGAGCCATGAGAAGTACTGCCATCGATTTATGATAGTTTCTGATAGCTTCCTCTTCTCAGACTCAGTGGCTGTCAGTGAGCCACTGCTCTGAACAGCAAAACAAAAAAAAACCATCGTATCCAAATTATTAACTTCATTGCTTGACAGGCAAAAAGGGTCTAAGGTGTGAGGTGAACTCTCGGCTCTGCCACCTGCTGGCAGTGAATTCTTGGGCACATTGTGAGCCATACCTGTGTCCTTGTCTGTCCAGCGAGGAAAAGATTAAAAAAAATGGCACCTTCATTGTAGGTGCTTAGTGGTGGTGAGTGGGGTCCACGTGGCCTCCAGTATGTCATTGCTGCCCGTGTGGTCACTGCTCAAGTCACTTTGAAAGCTTCCTTTAGGACTCTGCTTCAGAGCCATGATGTCATTCTCCTAAGTGCGCTCACGTTGGCAAGTCACTCTACTAAAGTTGGAATTGAATCTGGGAACTGCTAGGCTTTGGGTCATGTCAGTAGGTTCAAGGATCTCGCAGTTTGGGTTTTTTGCACTTGTCTTTCTGTTGTCTTGTTAGAGAGCATGTATCAGTCCTTAATCACTCTGAGCCTCAGCTTTCTTGTAACTCGGTGGTTTGGAGTACAAATGTAAGAGCAGATGTGCACATATAGCAGCTATCCAGTGAGGGTGATGACACCTGGCATGCTTGTTCGCACACAGAGAGGTTGAGTTACCTGCCCAGGATCATGCATGCATCAGGTGGCAGGGCTGGAGACTAGTAAGAGTGGCTCTGATATAATTGGAGTTGCTTTCTTTCCTTGTCTCTAACCTGGCTTTGTAGCTCCTCCTCTTGTAGGAAGTCCAGAGATGCTGTGCCTAGGGCAGTGTTGCTGGACTGGCCTCACTTGCCCTGGGGACTCCTGTGCGGCAGCCTTCAGCTGGATGTACAAAGAAGAAAAGAGCATGGAATGAGCATCCATGCTGTACTGAGTGCTTTGCTAGATACTCCTCCCTCCCTCGCTCTGGCAAGGTTGATAGGAGGACATCTCATTTTGAGAGCTGACAGTGTTACTGTCCGTTTCTGCACGTGAGGGCCAAATGGAGGCTCTCACATGTAGAACGTTCAGAACAGGCATGGCCATAAGCTCAGTAACTATGGACTTGTGATTTGTACATGTGTGTTAGGGCTCTGAAAGTCTGAGCCAGGAGTTTCTTTGTGGGCTTTTGCTCTTGGTTTATTTTGGATGTTTTTATTGGTTTTTAAAATAGGCTTTTCTTTTGTGATAAATGCCTAAAACTTTATTTATTTATTTATTTTAAAAGATTTTATTTATTCATGAGAGAGAGAGAGAGAGAGAGAGAGAGAGGCAGAGACACAGGCAGAGGGAGAAGCAGGCTCCATGCAGGGAGCCCAACGGGACTCGATCCCGGGTCTCCAGGATCACACCCTGGGCCGGAGGCAGATGCACAACCACTGAGCCACCCAGGCGTCCCATAAATGCCTAAAACTTTAATGTGTGCTGCAGAAGAAGATAATTAAATGGCAAATATTGAAATGCTATAGGAACCTGGTAAAATACTCTGCTTTTTTTTCACAAGCAGGTTTGTCTCATTGGGAAATCCAGAACATACTCACCTGCTAGAGAAGTTTCCATGGATAAGCAGAGAACCCGGTATATTAACAGCAGGCGGGGCCACCTTGCCAGCCCACCCGGCGAGACGCCTGCCTCTCTTCCACCCCGGGCTGCTGTGGGACATGAGGGTCACCCCAACGGGCACCAGGCCCTGGACGTTGGGGCTGCCGAGGGAGGGGCAGAGGCCCCGGCTGATGAACTCTGGCTGTCTGGATTTCAACCTAGAGAAAAAGTTGAGCGCCTGAGGAACTGTGCCACCCTCCCTCGAGATTTTATTGACCAAGTGGTCTTGCAAGTGGCACATTTGCTGTTGGACAGAGAGGAGCAGATAAGCATAGGAGATGCTTCCAGCAGCAGCTCGAAGGCCTGGAACCGAGGAGGTAGGCCCCCGACCCCAGCTGCGGCCGCCTGCATGCCTGCTGGCTTTCAGGCAGTGGCTCGGTGCTCCCTTAGGACTGACTTAAAATTGTGTGGTGGTTCTAATTATGTATATTTTAAAGCGACGTCAGTGATGAATAAGCCACTTATATGCTAATTGTTTAAAATTTTCCTTGTGGTTCCCATTAGTATGCAGGACTCCATTTCTCTTAGAGGAAGGCACTGAGGGCAGAGGGGTAGTGTTCACACATTTAATTAGCCTTTACAGAAACGTTCAGGCTGCAGGGTGTGGAGACACTTCTTTTCTTTTTTTTTTTTTGAAATTTTTAAAATTTATTTATGATAGTCACATAGAGAGAGAGAGAGAGAGAGAGGCAGAGACACAGGCAGAGGGAGAAGCAGGCTCCATGCACCGGGAGCCCGACGTGGGATTCGATCCCGGGTCTCCAGGATCGCGCCCTGGGCCAAAGGCAGGTGTTAAACCACTGTGCCACCCAGGGATCCCCGACACTTGTTTTCAATTCATAGTAGGATTGAATTATTCAAACTGGAAACAGGGTCCTGAAAGTCAGAAAGGTGCTCTGTCCCCTTGAATGTAAGAGATGTGGTCTGATCCTGTGGAATCACCAAAGCGCAAAACTCAGCCATGATAAACAGAAGAACATTATATCTGATTGTTCTCATAGAATGAGTAATGTGCTGAAATCGGTGTTCAAATCAGTGGTGTTCAAGAGAGATGGGGGCCAAAGTGTAGACTGTTCCTGCTTCGGTAAAGTGTCCAGTCTCAGGCGGCTTGCTGGGCCCCAGCTGGTTTCTTCCCCGCCTCCACTCCCGGCTGAGGTGTTGACTGGCGACACCAGAGGGCGCTGTGGAGCTGGCTGTGCTGGGCAGTGTCAGAGACTCCCCTGAGGTTTTGGGGTCATTGGGGGGTCTAGGGGAGCCCTCTCTCAGCCTGTCAAAGGCTGCTGCCTGGCTGGCCCTGTGAGTGGGGGGCCAAGGAGGAGGCGGCAAGCCTGCCCTCCCCCACCCATGATACTGTCCTGCCCTGAGCCTCCATAGCCCTCATGCACTTGCCACGCGGGAGTGCTGTGGAGCATCTCCCCTTCTCTGCGAATTACCCGATGCTGGTGGTGTCTGATGGAGGTGGGGGCTCTCCAGGGATATAGGGGCAACCCTGGCCAGAGCCCCCAACTCCAGGTGCCTGACCATCCGTGTAATTGGGCACCAACCCTGAGGCACCATGGGCTGCCCTATGGGTTGGCACCCCACTTCCTGCTGAGGTGGGGCCCAAGTGGAGAGGAAGGCAAGCTGAGGGGGATTTCCAATGGGGCCTCGAGTGCCAAGGAGCCCGCAGCAGGTGAGCAGGCGCCTCAGAGTCGTTTGAAGGCATCTGAGAATGTGGAGTTTGACCTTCAGACCACAGGAGTGACTGAGCTCAGGAGGGGCTTGCCTGTGCCTGGGACAGAACTTTCTTTCAGTGGGGTAGACCAGGTCTTCTAGGCTCAGACGTAGATGTGAGTGGCTCTGATCATTAGGTCTCAGGTGTCAGGCCTGCTCACCCATGAGAAACATCTGCAGAGCGGGGGGTGCCATCCTCCCCACATGGGTCTTGTTGCCCCGGAGCTGGCCGGAGGTGCTCTCGTGCTGTGGACATGTGCCCACAGGCTCCTGCCCTCAGGTGGTCTTCCCACCTTTTGGTTGCTGGAATTTAGTGACCCGTCTGAAACCTGCCCTTATATAATGTATGGGTGGGTCTGTCCCCAGGACCTCAGTGATCTCAGTCCAGGGGTCTTCCCTCTGCAAGGCATGGGTGAGGGAGCACAGGGCAGGAGGAGGTGGTCCCTGCCCTCATGACTGAGTCAACACACACACGACAGAGGATGAGCACCTGAGAGGTCGCAGTGCAGAGCTGTGTGTGTGAGCACCAGCGTCCAGGGACTTGTGTGGGGCCAGACTAGGAGGGGCAAGGACGGCTGTCTGGGCCGGTTTTAGCCTTTTCCTTAGATGTGCTGCTTGCTCTTGGAACGTGGTGGAGGCAGCTGAGAGGTGCATCCTGAAGGTCAGCTAGGCTTGGTAGATGGAATCCCAGCCACAGGGTGGCTGCTCCCTGGGAGTCTGGGGCTGGGCCTCTAGAGTCTGTGTCTGGGAGGCAGGGGCGTCTCAGCTGGCCTACAGAGTCGCTGGGTGGGCATAGGTGAGCCCCCAGGCATGGGGCCTGGCAGATGCAAAGTCCCTGGCATCTCAGATGGTGCTGGCTTGGCCCCTGCAGTTCCAGCTAGGTGCTATGTGGTATGGGCTCGCTCAGAGTGCAGGTAAATCTCACGGCCTGCCCTGCTGACGTGCGTGAGAGACTGGGGTTGGCTGGACGAGAACTGGTCCCTGGGCCAAGCAGTGGGCGGGCTTGTTGGACAGTCTCTAACAGCCTTTACATTGTTGTTGTTGGGGAAACCCGGGTTTCAGGAAGCCTCTCCTTGACAGAAGTGGCCAGTGAGCTGGACCCAGAGACACTGCAGAGGTTGAAGCGGGAGTGTGGAGGCCTACAGACACTGCTCAGAAACAACCATCAGGTGTTTGAAGGTAAGGGGATCGGGCCTTGAAATGTGCTCCTCTTTCAGAGCTGGGTGACACGTTCCACCTTCTCATGTCAGAATGTTCTTCCCCACAGATTCTGGAATCACTGCTCCCTGCTTTTTCTGTCAAGTGAAGTTTGCTTTATTTTTAAATTTGTTTAAAATTTATTTATTTTAGAGCGAGAACATGAGCAAGAGAGCAGGGGTGAGGGCAGAGGGAAGAGGGAGACTCTCCAGCAGGCTTCCTGCCGAGCACAGAGCCTGACTCTGGGCTCGATCCCAGGATCCTGAGATCCTAACCTGAGCTGAAACCACAAGTCACTTAACCAACTGACCACCCAGGTGTCCCTAACTGAAGTTTGCTTTCAAGGAGATTTACACTTTTAAAAAAGTGGGGGGGGAGAGGATAGAGTGCCCCCGATCCCGCTTCAGCCTTGTGAGCATCTTCTGCCAGGAGGGAACATTGCCCACACCTCTTCTCCGGTCCTTTCTAGCCCCATCAGGCCTGGTACCCCTGGGCCTGGCCTTACCCCTGTCCTGGATATGCTTATGCCTCACGTGGAAGGAAGAGCAAGTCTGAAAGCCTGCTTGCTGGGTGTTGCTGGAGGACTTTCTCGGTGGGGGTTTGTTATTTGCTTGGGCTCTTGGCTGTCTGCAGACTGGAAGCATCGTGAGCTCACATCTGGGCCCTGGGCAGTTAGAGGAGGGAGCCCCGATGCCTGTCCACTCCCCTCCCCTGCATGCGTGCACTGGGCCCTTGGGAACGCAGCTCTCATGCCCTTCCTGCACTGACGCTCGGGCTTCCAGGACTGCCAGGAGGTAGAGCGGCCCAGGAACCTGTGCTCATTCCCTTCGTCTGTCCCTGCCCTCCTGGGGCTTATGGGGAGGGAGACACAGAACCAGTGTTTACAGGGGTACCTGGAGTTAAAAGAAGTTCCTTTATTTAGAGTTTTTAAGCACACACCTGTCGTCCAGATGGTTGGTAATTTGTCATATTTGCTTCAAGATGAAGCTTTTTCCTCCTTTTCTTTGTGGAAGTGTTTTAGAGCACATCCCAGCCCACCAGCTTTTTCACCCCTAAGACTTCAGCAAATGGCTTTAAAGATGGTGGCATCTGGCATCACCGTAGTGCCATAGGCATGTTCCCACCCAAGTCATGATGTGCAGGGAGATCTGCCCTCATCCCAGGAAGGGGTTGGGACGGCCAGACTTGGGAAATGACATCTGAGCTGGGACTTGGTAAAGAGGAAGAGGAACAGCATTTGTGATGGGTCTGAGTTGGGGAGGAGTGGGATTAGGGCATGAGGAGTGAGGGGAGGGGGAGGCAGGCGGCTGGCTTGCAGTCCCCCTGTGGCTGTGAGGAGGTTTGGGTCTGTGTGATGGCAGGGGAGTGGTGGCACCCATGTGACTGACTTCCAGTCCAGCTGCAGGGTCACTGTATGCCTGTTCTCTGCTGTATCGGGGCCTCCAGGGTCAAGTGCAGGGCCCTGTCAAATCCCCCCACAGCGCAGCATCTGACTCCTTAGGACTTAATATGTGGGAACACATTTTATTCTATTTCCACTGGGAGGTGTCCGATGAAGGCCAGCTGTGGACCAGTGCCGAGCACCTCTTCTTTCTGGGAGGTAGGGGCAGGGCAAGTGTAAGGGTGCAGATGGTATTTCAGTGTGCACCATGGTGGTTCTGGCTGGTGGTGCGTAAAGATGTGCTAAGAATGTGGGGTCTAGAGGAGACCAGGCTGGCAGGGGCTGCGGACCTGCCCCTGGACCCACCCTTCACCTGCTGAGTCGGGCTCCTGTGAGGTCGTGCTGCTCGCTGGCTTGCCTCAGGAGCCACACTTGGAGCCCATTGCCTGCTGTCTGTCTGCCTTGCACCCCCCGCCCAGCCCCCCAGCTCCCCCACATGGCCCTTTGGCTTATGTTCCACTCCTGATGCTCTTTCCTGTCCTGCAAGGCTACCTGCTGGCTCCTGCCCCCATCCCAGTGCCCCAGCCCTGCTGGTAGTGTAGCCATAGTGCTAGACCACAGCCTGCACACCTTTCATAAACAGCATTCCATCTGCCTCTCTGGGTCCCCAGGGTCTGCATGTGCTGCTGTCTCTCGGCCGCCTGCATTTGGTCACATCGCTGCCTCCACGAGACCCTGAGCTCCCTGCGGGTGGGGCCAGGCTTTGTTTGGCAGCCCAGAGCCCACTGCTTTGTCGCTTAGCCTGTGTCACAGGATAAGACAGAGGAGCAGCCCAGTGAGGAGGGCGCACTTCCCAGACCCCTCCTCACAGGGAGACCATTGCATCCCAGAGTCCCCAACCCCTGAGATGCCACCTGTGAGCAAAACCCAACACAGGAGGACGGGGAGCCCACAGGCCTTGTCTAGGGATGCTGGCAGTTATCTGAGCCCCAGGACTTGGGCCCATCCCCCCACCCCTACCGTTGTGCAGTTCCTGAGGAGAGTGGTTGGACAGTGCCTCAGGGCAGGTGGCCACAGTGGCTGGAAGTGTATCTGTCCACTCCCAGCCTATAAAGCAAAGAGAGTTGGGTGCTGTCACTTCTTCCCTGACCCTGTGTGCATGTGAGACAGGAGAGCTTGGGTGTGCACAGCCCTGCATGTACATGGGAGAGCTTGAATATGCACCCTGGCAGTGCCTTTGGGCGGCCCAGTGGCCCTTGTGGAGTTAGACTTTGTTTTCATTTAAACCCGGTTTTGCTGGGTAAGTGCCTGGAATGGCCCTGAGCCCTGTGACCAGAACTGGCATCTCCAGGTTTGGGGCGGTTGCAGGAGCTGGGGCCTAGGCAGGCAGGCCCTCCACTGGGGTGTGGAGAAGCTGGGAGGTGGGCAGCCTTCCTGAATTGGCAGTTCCTGCTCCCCTTGAGCTCCAGCAGGGCTGCCTGGGATCTGCTTTCCGGTTCACAAGGCCTCGGTCAGTTCAAATACTCATTGCAGTCCAGAAGGGCTGCTCTTTTTTCCCCCAGCATGTTTTTTTGGTTGACTTCACAAAATTGTATCTTTTTTTTTTTTCCATTATAAATATGCATGTATGTGATTGCTTTTCTGTGCAGTTCACATGGGGGGGGGGGGCACATTTATTTTTGGAAACTTCTGAGTAGGCGGCTTGGGGCCTGAGCTCTGAGTAAACATTCTGCTGTAGTCATGCAAAAACTATGCTCTGAGGCTGCTCCTACCTCTGAGTGTGTTTTACACTAGAGCAGCTAGTCTCTGCTCATGTTTATAGGGTGGAGGAGGGAAAATCGATTTTGGATACCCTCAGTTCCGCCAGCACTGAGTCCCTTCCCCGGGCCAGTGCAAGGTCCTGTGCAAGCTGTGGTCAGGGGCTGGGAGGTTCCGGTGGGGGTGCCTGGCCCAGGGTCTGTACCCGCAGTGCCTTCATCGCCTGTGCCAGCCATGGGGAACATGTGGCCACAGCTGAGGGATGGGGACTTGCCCGGAGTCTCTAGATAGAGAGGCTGGACTGGCAGCCCAGGTCACATCTGACCAGAACTTGAGCACGGGGCACTGTTCTGGTGAATTATCCCTCATGATTTCCTGGAACAGTTTACAGGCTGTTCCTCAGAGTGCTTTGGTCAAGGTTTCATATGCTGTCAGAATTGGGAGGGGAACGGACCAGCAGGTTTTGTGTGCTATGTTGAGCAAGTCTGCGGGAGTGCATACTTTGGGAGGAAGCAGAAATACCACCAGATAAGTGAACTTTGGTAGAATATATTTGGTTCCTGTGATTCCATTTTAGAATCAGGAGCATATTCCCACTGGGGAGAGTCCACTGGGTGGCCTGACCCACTCGGGCTGGAGTGTGTAGAGCTGGAGTGTTGTGCCCTCAGGTCCCAGCACGGGCCTACCCAGGATGGGAGCTGCCCTGGAACCTGGAGGTGTGTGGGAGCATGTCACCGCCCCCTGCCACAGCCAATCCTGTGTCATTGGTGCCCAGGCCCCCTTTCCCTTGACCCTGTAGTTAACCGCTCCAGACATGTGGTGAGGTGCCCTCTTAACTCTTGAGACCACTGTGGAGGGCCTGCTGCCAGCCAGCCTGTCCTCTAGGAGGGGGCCCTCCTTGGAGGCTTTTGTGGGAGGCTCCCTCTCCCCTGGGTTTCTCTTGAACGTGTCCAGGCCTTTGGGCGGGGCAGGGGCAAGGGTTCCCTGCCTTTTTGGAGAGCACACTCTGGTCACCTGATGGGAGTCTCTCCTCGGGACTCTTCCGAGACACACTTCAAGGCCGTGTCATCCTGCCACAGGAACGTCCAGTGGAGCCCAGTGACATTTCCCTGACCTGAGCTATCAGACTGAGGAAGCTTGGCGTCAGCCTTGTGGGGAGCAGTGCAGGAGGCCGGCTCCGAGGAGGGTGACAGTTGTGCCAGGCCGTTAGTAGGTGCCTCCTGACCTCCCGTGATGATGAATCCCTCCATTGTGGCCCTCCGTGCATCAGGCGCCTCTCTGCAGCTCCTCTGATTGAAAGGGAAATGTTGACTAGGCGGCAGTCTCCAGAGACAAACAATCTCGTTATTGCCATGACACGAGGCCATTTGAAAGCAAATCCAAGCTTTAATTCATTGCTTTCAAGTTCTCGTCAGAAGTTAGAGAGCCAGATTTCTTCAATAAGCTTCCTTTATTTCTCCCCGAGCCGGTCTGTCTCCGGGTGGTTTTACAGCTTCCAGGGAAAACCAGGATGGATTTGGCTGCTTTGGCCACATATCCGAGGAGTTGCTGGCTTCTGGGGATCAAATGGCCGGGTGAAAGCCTGGGAGGCGTCTCAGCCCCCGTGGGGGCTACCGTCTCAGGAGGCAGCTTGGTGGAGGGCCCAGTCTGCTGCTGGGGCCCTACTCCCTAGTCCCCATGTCCTGCAGCATCCCCAGGGCTGACGGGGCTGCTGTACTCCCTGCCCACTGCTTGTGTTTGGGGGCTCTGGCTGGGGGTCGAGGGACAGTAAACCCTCCTCTTGGCCTGCCCAGAAAGGACCTGTGCTTGTTTCTCTTCGATGCAAAGGTGAGGTTCCCCAGGACAGGCGCCGCTGCAGCTTCTACAGCTGTACCCAAGTCCATGCAGGTCTTATGCCGGGGTTTCCCAGGCTTTCAGCGTTGTTTCCCACAGGCCCATCATGGTGCGGCTGCAGCCACTTGTCCACGGTCTTGTCAGCAAGACCTTTGGTTCTTCACCTCCGTCCTGGGGTCCAACGTGTGCCTCCTTACGGCCCCTGACGCTGGCCCTTCAGGGCTCCTGGCCCTGGCACACCTCCACCCTGCTCCCTGCCTGCCCTGCCGGCCTCCCTCCCACCAGGCTGAGGCTCCGACTCTGCCTCCCCCAGAGCCCACCCTTCTGGCATGAAGGGACTGAGGTGTCAGGGGTTGTCAGAGCAGTGCAGCCATGATTGAGGTCTCTGCCCTTGTCTCCGTCCTGCTGGGTGCTGCTGCCCCAGAGTCGGGGCGTCCCCAGCTCTATGAGTGGGTGGACTTGGAGAATAACGCCTGAGCCATGTCTTCTCTTTGTTCCGAACCACAGTTCTGAATGGGCGAGTTCACATTCGTGACTGGAGAGAAGAGCAGCTACAGAGGCAGCAGCACCCGGAAGCAAAGCGGAGACTGTTCTCAGAAGCTTTCAAAACCCGCATCTGCTGGTTTTTCAGTCACCACCCTGACGGTTGTGTTCTGCCTTCAGACAGCTGCCCGTTTGCCCATGGGCCTGCGGAGCTTCGGCCTCCCCGGACC
Source organism: Canis aureus (assembly GCF_053574225.1). Classification (NCBI taxonomy): domain Eukaryota; kingdom Metazoa; phylum Chordata; class Mammalia; order Carnivora; family Canidae; genus Canis; species Canis aureus. Next base: position 61,106,432 of record NC_135612.1, read on the forward strand.
CCCAAGAAGAAGAAGCAGATTCTGTGAGCTGCTCCCACCCTGTAAGCAGAGCCTGGTGTGGGGGCCCAGCGCTCAGCTCCTCTGACAACTGCAGACTCCGCTGGTTGGGGTAACTTCCTCCAGATTGCCCCCATGATGTGACTCGTTCATTATATGAACACCAGATGGGACAGAAGCTGAAATTCCTCCCACCCCCAGCCCCGTCAGGGTGTAGGGTCTGTGTTGTAAATGAAGTCACACTTGCGTTTGGGATCTTTATTCCAGAAAGAGCACAGGAGTTCTTGGTAGCATCTCATTGTGATGAAGGTGGCAAAAGTGCCTGGACCACCTGGCCCCTGTAGGGGGCCTGCCTCTGTCCTGCTTGCCTCAGTGTGTGATAGCTGACTTACCCTGCCTGCAGGAGCGCAGCTGGTGCTGCCAAATCCTGGCTGTACTGGAAACCCAGCTGCTTTGGGTGCTAATCACTAGACTGGTATTTTGTAAAAGCTGTCACACTTATGTGTGCAGGTTATTTTTAGTTCAGAGAACAAAACACCCATAATCTCTTTACCTAGGTCACTTTAGGTGACGTGGAAAAGAATCCCAAGTGATACACAACAAAGCCAGAAAATCTAAATGATACAGAAAGCACTCCCCGCCCCCCGCCCCTCCCTACTAGATCATCTCCCCAGAAGTACTGTTAGCAGTTCTTTTGATTCTGGAAAAAATATCCTATGTGTTTCTGTTTAAAATTATTTTTACAGTTTTACTAAAAGGTCCCGTCAATGTACTTTGTCATGCCCTTCATTTGCCGCATACCCTGGTGACCTTTCTGTGGTGCAGTCTTCTCTTGGGGCACCAAGAATGAACTCATTCCTTTCCCTGAGAGGCATTGCAGCTTGGCATAGCACCTGGTTTCTGCACATCCTCCAGGGCCGGCTGAGCTGGTGAAGTGGGGTCTGGGGAGTGTGCCTGCCTGCCTAGCCCCATGTGCTGGACATGGTTTTTCCCACCCTCGAACCTCTCCCTCACAGGAGGCTCTGGGAATGAAGTCCCAGCTGGGGCAAGTGGCTGCAGTGTGTCACTTGGGCCACGATTGGCCTGTACACATGGAGTAGCTCTGGCCAGCAAGGTGTGAGGGGCCTGCTGCGGAGCCCCTGCTGCCACTTTTGCGGGGGATGCCTGGTGTAGGAATCTGTGGCTGGCCGAGCAGAAAGAGAGAGGCCTGGGTCCGGTGGTGGCCCTGAGCTGGGTTAGCCCGTGCTGGGCCTGTAGTCTCCTCGCCTCTGACCTCAGCTACAGAGATCAGGTGTCTTCATCAGTACGACACCAGTGAGCTGAGGTTTCCGTGGCATGGCTGGGATGATACCCATCAAGACAAGCCCCCTGGCCTCTCTGCCTTGGGATCAGACTCCCTTCCCCTTGTCTTGAAGGAGAAGTTCCTCCTAAGGGGTGAGGTGTGAGCCCCGGGACTGCCCTTCCAGGGCACGCAGCTCCAGGTGGACAGCCTAGCATCTGCTTTAGCTTTCAAAGAGAGAGCGAGAGAGAGAGAGAGAGACTGTGGCAGCCGTGTTAGCCTGGATCTGCTGTCTGTGCACCTGGACCCTGTCCTGGGCTCTGGTGGACTGGCCCTCAGGGAAATGAGCTGTGCTGCTAAGTCTTGAGACTGACGGTTTGCCCTGAAAAGCCCCAAGGACCCATCCTCAGTCACGGGTCTTGTTTGGGGTCAGGAGGGGTGTTGGGTGACATCGGCTCTCCTCGGGTGCCTTGGTGCCACCTTTCCTCAGGTGAGTGAATGTGGGTCCTACCAGGCTGGGCGCTATACTGAGAGGAGACTTGACACACTGTTGACTCCCCACACACCACTCAAGATAGCAGAAATGGCCTGAGTGGGCCATGTCACCCGGATCCAACCTCTTGCTTCCAGGTGGTACTTTTTTTTTCTTCCAGTACTTCTTAACGGCCACCAGTACCACTGCGTAGAGTCCACGGTCACGTGCAGCCTTACCCTTGCTGCGGCATCACAGTGTGCATGTGTCCACGGGAGGGTGTGGCCAGAGGACTGCTAACCGTGGCAGCCTGGCTGAGGCCAGAGTATGTGGGGCTGGGGGGGTAAGACTCCTAGAGTAGGGGGCTTGGAGGTTGGGCAGGGGAGTGGCCACTCAGGTGGCACATCTTCCACGAGCCCTCCAGCCTCTCTTCCTCCACCTGCTCTGTGTCCCTGGCCAGCAGGGGTCCACTCCTACCTCTGAGGTGACCCCCATCCACTTCTCCTCATAAAGAGCTGTCACCCCCCCCCCCCAGGGGATTAGAAGGTGACACTCCTGTCCCTTCCCTCTCAGCTCTGCTCCTGGGTGACTGCCCACTGAGAGTCGCCTCACAGGGGCACAGCTGCCACAGCAAACCCAGGGCCCCTGCAGGAGAACCCTATGTTGGGGGGCCAGCCCAGCATGGGGAGGCTGAGAGCGTGTCTTGCCTCCAGCTCAGGTCTGGCCGGCACCTCCCTGGGGAGAATTTCCAGTAGGTGCTGTTGTCAGGAAGAGGCAGCTCATAGGGAAGCACATTAGAACCGTGTGAATGGTGGGCTGACCTAGCTCCTGGCTGACTTCTTGTCGGTGGGGCTCTAACTCAAGAAGCAGGTTCCATGGCACTTTGGAAGACCTGGCGCACCCTTCCCGCAGCCCTGGGTCCAGTGGGGGAAACAACTTTGGCAAGGCACAGGTCGGGAGAGGCTGGGCTGGCTACAGAGGCTGCCCCCTTGGTCTCTCAAGTCCTCTTGTGCTTGACGACGGCATATCCGTTGTACTGAAGCCCCACCACCCTGTGGCGAGTCAGTGACTGGTGCCACAGGGAGCAAGCTCTCCCTCAGACAGGCTGGTGACTTGCCCAAAGTCACAGTTTGCAGCTGCCAGAGTTGGGGTTCAAACCTGGCTCTGCCTCTTCCAGGAGGCTCTTCCCTGGCAAGGTCCTTGACTGGAGGGGACACCTGGGCCTAACTGGCTAGGCATTGGCTTCTCACCTGCCATTTAGGGCACATGGTACCAGACTCTCCGTGTCGATGCTGAAGCATCCTTTCAAAATCCATTTCTGTCAAGAGCAAGTCCGTGTAATACAGAATATTAAGTAGGCGATGGTTTGGTGCCTGGATGGGGCCAATGGCACAGAGGTGATCCTTGAGTGGTCCCAGTTAGGAGATCTCTGCCCGGTAACTCTCTCCAGAATTGTAGCCAGGCAGCATCACTGTTTCGCACACAGAAAACACTGACCTCCTTGTTCTCATCCTGCCCTGAGCCATGGTGGTGGTTGTCTCGGCATCCTTGTCTGCAAGACCTCAAGGATGCAGCAGAAGAAACAGGAGCAGGTGTTCAGGGCTCAGCCAGCTGGGCCCTGGGCAGGAGCTTGGCTGTGCAGCTCCCATGGTGTCAATCATGGCAGCGCTTCAAACCCCAGACCTAGGGGCAGTTCATCCTGGCGGCTCCTCTAATGAGGAGCGGAGGTGAATCACTCAGGACCACAGAGCTGGGAGGTTAGTTGAAACCGCACAGTAATCTATCTGGCCTTTGTTGCTCCCAGGGGCTGTGGCCTCCAGGGCTCCTTGGGTAATTAGCAGTCTAGGGACTTTTAATCCAAAGAGGCCGCAGCGGCCTTTGTGGCTGGGCTCCAGCTCCGTTGTGTCTGATGATTTATCCAGGTGAGGGGCGGTGAAGCATTTGCCCGCTTGCACTTTTCTGCCATCTGACCCCAAAGCCATCTGTACAGTGCAGGGAATGGGAGGTTTGCAGGCCAGGATGGCGGGGAGTGGGGCTGGGGCTGACTGCTGGTGGGGAGACAGAACTGCACCCCTGCCTGGAGCTGAGAACATGGCCTGGTCCATGCATTCAGCAAATGCTTACAAAGCACCTCTAGTGGGCTGGCACTGGCAATGTGGATGCAGGGGTGCAGTAGTGCTGGAGTGGGACCCCACATCCTGGTGGTGCTGGCTGGATTCCTGGGTGGCTGGGCTGTGGGGAGGAAGGGAAGAATGGCATGCTCTGTACTGTTCTTCCTCGTATTGCTTTTCTAGTGCTTGCTCAGGAGTCACAGTGTATGTCCTTCATATGTCAGTATCTACCTTAGGTCCATACTAAAACCACTTCTAGAGAAGGCCGGAGCCTCGCAGTGATGTCATTCCGTTGACACACCTCCCGTTGGTTGTCATGCGGTATATTTCTAATGGTATGAACCCAAGAGCACACAGTGTCGCTGTTGCCTGGAATGGTCCATTGACTTTTAAACGTTAAAAGAAAAAAAATCATGTTTACCTGCATACTTTTGTTCCCTGTACTTTCCATTCCTTCTTGTCCGTATGATTTCAGTCTGGTATCACTTCCTTGCAGCCTGAAGATCCTCCTTCAGCATTTCTTGGAGTACAAGTCTGTGGGTTATATGATCATCTTTTGTTTGCTGAAAATGTGTTTATTTTGTCCTTGTTTTTTGAAAGATATTTTAGTTATACATAATATTCCAGCTTGACAGTAGTTTTCTTTTAGCTCTTTAAAGATGTCATTCCATTTTTTTCTGGCCTGTGTTCCTGATAAGAGGTTAACCATGGTTTTCATTCTTGTACCCTCTATGCCATAGGTGCTGTATCTGTGGCTGATTTTAAGAGTTTTTTTCCATCTGTGGTTTTTAACAGTTCAGTATAATGTGCATAAGGTGCACCTTACATATGGTGTAATTTTCTTTTATTTATCTTGCTAGGGTTTGCTAAACTTTGCAAATCCCTGGATTGCTGTTTTTGATCAAATTTGGGGAAATAATCAGCCAATATTCCATTCAATTTTTCTTGCTCCTTTCTCTGTCTCATACTAAATCTCCAGTGTGTGTGTGTATTTTTAGTCACTTGATCCCTCCTACCCATCACGGAGTCTGTTTATTTTTTAACCTTTTTCTAACATGTGCCTTAGTTTGGATGATTTCTGTCTTAACTAGTCTCTAAGTCATTGGTCCTTTCTTCTGTTGCATCCAATATACTGTTAATCCCATTCAAGGATATTTTTTTCAAAACTTCAGATATTATAGGTTTTTTTGTTTGTTTGTTTGTTTGTTTGTTTTACAAGTAACTTGTGACATTTCCCATGTCTTCAGCCTTTATCTGTCAGGTTTAAAGTCCTTTTTTTGCCAGTCCCAACATTTGGGCCATCTGTGGGTCTGTTTTTATTGACTTTTTTCTCTTGACCATGAGTCACATTTTCCTGTTTCTCCTATGACTAGATTTTTTTTTACTGTTGTTGTATAATGGATACTGCGGATGATATGTTGCAGAGATTCTAAATCCTGTTGTCTTCCTATGAAGAGTACAGAGTTTTGTTTTAGCACCTGTTTATCAGTGAACCACTTTGACTCAGTGGAGGCTTGGCATCAGGTTAAGGCAGGTTTATTTCTGGTTTGCCAGTCTTCCACGTCCCTGCAATCCTGGGACGGGTCTTACTGCTAAGATGGGTCTTTCTGGGGTTTCATGGTAGAACTGGCAGGACTTGAATCCCACACAGTCTCTCCTCTGGCATGCAGTGGCCACGTGCCCTGCTCAGCTGCACTTCCAGCTCCTGTCCAGACCATTTGGCCTCTCAGCCTGCTTCTGTGCAATTTAAGAGGTGGCCAGGGTTTCGGGAGAGCTCATATACAGTGGGGTGCCTTCCTCTGTGGTCCCTCCTCTCCAAGATTGCCCTTCAATTTCTAGTTGTTTTATCAGCCCTAAACCCCATGCATGGACTCCTTGGGGTGGTGAGACCACAGCTTTCTGTCTGACCTCTGCCCCCATGCACTGTGTAGTCCAGGCAGTGCCCTTGATGTACATCATGCCTTGTGGACCCCTTCTACTAGGGATAGACCCTTCCCCCAGATTACACCTGATTCTGATCATTTGTGCCTTCAGATACTTGTTTGCATCTGGGTTCGTAGTTGTTAACAAAAGAGCTGGCCCTGCGTGACTACTGCACCGTCAGTGGAGGTCAGAACCCTGTGCACATCTGTCCTCCCAACCTGATGGCCAGCTTCCACAGGTGGAAACCTAAAAGTCATCCGTGGACCCACAAATGAAGTCCATGCTCCTTCCTCTGTCTGGCCTGTGGAGTGCCCTCCACACCAGGCCAACTCTCAAGCTCACCTCCTCCCTACTAGGTCTCGACCCCCAGGACTCCAGCCATGACCACTCCTTACTCTCCCTGGAGCTCTCTGGACTGTGCTGCCCAGCGGGACCTTCTGCAGCAGCAGGGATACCCCCAATCTGTACTGTCCAGGGTGCTGGCTGCTGGTCACTGGCTACTTGAAATGTGGCCATTAGGTCTGAGGAACAGAACTTCTAGCTTTATGCAATTGTGATTCAAATGTAAATAGCTGCATGTGAGTAGTGGCTAATACACTGGACAGAGAGCACAGACCTGTCTTCGCTGCTCCAAATGTGATCTGACACACAGGATGGGCCTGGCCTTGGAGTTTCTTGGAAATGCAGAATTATGGGGCTGCTGCAGACCTGCCAACAGGACCCCTGCGGCGTACCCAGCGAGCTCAATGGCTGCGATTTACTTGTTCTCTGGATGGTGAGTGTGCGGGAAACGCTGCACTTCTGTGCCTTTTCACATGCGGTTTGTTCCTTCTGCCTGGAAAAGCTCCTCCCTCTTCTCTGCTCTTCAAATCTCAGATGAAGCCAGCCCTCTGGGAAGCTTCTCCCCTGGGGCTTCCTTGCTGACAGTTCATGGTAGCTCTGGGAGGCCCTCTGAAGGCTGGGGAGGGGCTGGGGAGACAGCCTTGCTGGGAGGGGTGGCTGGGGCTGAGTGGAAGAGCTCCACTAGGGGAGAAGAGGCAGTCCTAGAGGCTTCAGGTGGAGGACAAAACAGCTGGTTCTGTGCCACCCTCCATGGTGAGATGATAGGAAATGCAGGAAACAGACTAGGGGCAGATTTCTGCTCAGTTCACAAAACACCTTCAGGCCAGCACAGCTGACAAGACTTAGAACATGCCACCTTTCAGTAGTGAGCACCCCATCACCAGGGGTGTGTAAGTGGAAGCTGAAGGGTTATCTGGCAGGGATGCTGGGTGGTGGTTTTCCTTGCTGATACGTTTTTGGGGCACGGACTCCCATCGTTTCCAGGGTGCCTCCTACTTTAGGTAGTCTGTGTCTGAGAATGGAAGTGTCTTGGAACCACAGGCCTTGTGGAGCCTGGCTGTGGAGACCTGGAATCTCCTCTCTGTCATACTTCCAATGTGCTGTGTGATCTCAGGCAGACCCCTCACCCGTCTTGGGCTCCAGAAGCCCTCACGGGTGGCTCCTGCAGGCACTGGTGCTGGGCGCCAAGTGGGACAGCCCCCATGCTGGATGGCCAGGAGTCCTGCCTCTTCCATCCAGCATCCTGGGCAAGGCAGCTCCCTCTTCCTGGAGGGAAATACCCCTGGGTCTTTGCACGACAGCTGAATGTGCCAACAGAAGGGCTATTGACATTTTCTTCAGAGAGAGGATCACTTTGCTCTGATGAGTCTTGATGTGACGTTCTCCAAATGGTTCGCTGGCAAGGAAGGCTAATGGGTGTGTTTTTAGAACAGTCCATGAGTCCTGAGCGTGTGCATGGAGCAGGCCTTGTGATGTACAGACCCTGACATAGGGACACCGTCCAACTTCTCTGTGTGGCACTGGTTGACCACACCCGCATGTTTCCCACAGAGCGGAGAGGGCGTGGTGAGGGACCCTTGGTGGATCTGTTATCAGTGGTTGCGTCACACCTAGTGATGAACCAGATGGCCTAGAGCAGCACTTCCATGTCACCTCCTGGTAGCCCTGGGTCAGCAGCAGGGCAGAGTCCTCCACGAGGGGCCACACCAGGCTGCAGCAAGGAGTTGGCCGGGGCTGGGGTCTCTGCTCAGGCTCAGCTGGGGAAGAGCCTACTGGTCTGAGCATGAGGCTGTTGGCAACATCCAGTTCCTCACTGGCTCTCGGCCAGAGGCTGCCCTTGGCTTGCTGCCCTGTGGCCCCTGCCCAGGCCAGTTCCAGATAAGGCCACTTGCTTCTTGAGAGCCAGCCAGGGGGAGAGCCAGCTTGACCGTGCACGATCCCATGCCGTGTTACCGTGGAAGCAGCCGTCCATTGCCCCTGCTGGGTCCTGCTGGAGAGAAGTCAGGAGCAGGTCCTGCCCACACTCAGGGAAGGATGTGGGCCTTGGGGCCGCTGGTCTGTGCACCCCTGTCTGGACTGGCCCAAGCTGTCTTGTGCTCATCCTGGCTGATGCACGCACCCAAGCCTCTATTGGTCAGGATGAGGCAGAGTGGCCCTGACGCCCTTCACCTCCTGCATACGAGGGCCAGGAGCGCTGGCTTTGCTTTAACTGTGACCCTTGGCAGGCCACCCCCTGCTGGGTCTCTGCTTCCTCAACCATCATCCATCCACAGCAATGGAGCTTGACCTGGGATGCTACAGTTGTATCCCCCTGCCCCAGGCTGCAGGCTGTCCCCCACAGACCCCTTTGGTAAGTTGGCATGAGCATTCACTCTACCCACCTCCCAGGGTGACCAATGGAGGTTTTGTTTCCCATACTACTAACCAATTAATTCAATTCTCCATGGACCCTGGGCTGAGTGTCCCCCAAATCTAACTCAGCCCTCACTCTCCTCCTGGAGATGGCATCAGACCCCTCAGGGAAGGGCTCAGTCCCACAAGGCTGCCCCTCCACCCAGACTCCACAGTCCCCTGTGCTTCTGGCCGCAGGTCCTTGGATCCAAGGGTCCCACAGCCCACCTCGGGTTTGACCGTTTGCTAGAGCGACTCATGGAGCCCGGGCAAACATGCTGTGCACTGAACCAAACGATGTCACTCGGAACAGCCAGATGGGGGAGAGGCTCTCTGGCCCGTCACCTTCCCGCATCCCATCTGCACCTCTGCCTAGGGTCACTGACCTGGAAGCTCTCTGATGCCCCCTCTTGGAGTTTTCTGGAGGCTTCACTATACTGGCCGGACCAATCGGATGGCTGGCCTTGCTCAGGGGTCTCAGTCTCCAGCCGCTGGTCCCTCAGAGGCCGAGGTGGGGCTGAACGTTGTACACCCCCCTCCAATCACATGGTTGATTCCCCTGGCAACCAGCCCCCAGCCATGGGGGCTTTCCAAAGGTCACGTCATTCACACAAGACACTTTTGTCACTGTCATCACTTAAGAAATCCCAGGAGTTTTGGGAGCTCTGTGCCAGGATGGACGAAGACCAAATTATATTTCATATTTCATATTATAAATCACAGTATCAGACCTGCCTGCCCACAGCCTCTGGACAGGTGGCCCTCCTGCCCTGACCACGGCAGATGGGACCAGGCCTGAGGATCTGACCCGGGAGCCAGCCCAAAGCACCAGACTCAATCAGGTGGGGATCTGAGCCAAGAGGTGCAGAGCTTGTGGTCAGGTGGATGGTCCCTGAGCAGAAGGGACGTGCAGGGCCACCAGCAAGGAGCAGAGACTGTAGCCCGGAAGTGACCTCTGCTGCCTGCAGTTGTCTGCCCTGTAGATCGTGGGCTGGTCTCCCAGGTGGAGGATTGCGTGGTGCTTCTGCAGCCTCAGCTTTCTCACCTCTAAAACTAGGGGTGAATGGACACCCCCCCACCACCAAGGTTTTCTTTGTGGCCCAGGGGAGGGAGTGGAGGGCAGGACAGAGGGAGGTGGGCTGAGGTCACAGGGTCAGAGATGCAGGGAACTCCTCCCCTCTCCTTGCTCTATCTGTGTTGCCTTTTATCCTTAACTCCCAGAGGAAGGTCCTCATTGTCCTCATTGGCACTCTTTATACTGATGAGGAATTAGAGACACAGGTTGAGATGCTTGCCCAAGGCCACACAGTGGATGGCAGCACCAGAGCTGGAACCCAGGCTGCCTGGCTCAAGCGCACATGGGACAAGGAAGGAGACAAGGCTCCCGCGGCTCTTGTGGGTCCTGGTCAAAGAGATGGGGCCCCAGTGATGTCCTAAGGCTGCCCCGAGACCCGGAGCCCCTCAGCTCCAGATGGGCCGCCCCTGGTGGTGGATCCAGCCACGAGAGCTCAGAGTGAAGAGGTACTTCCGACAGAGGAGTGAAGAGAAAGGAACTTCTAAACCCTCAGGGGCCCAGAGAACGCTGCCTGGAGTGCCTCACTCCTTCAACAGCCTGTTTAATCACCAGACCTTGACGCTCGCGGCAGAGCCTGCAGCCCCGCTGCCCAGGCTGGAAGGGAGTGAGGACAGTTCTTCGCAGCCAGCCGGGGCTAGGCCAGGGCACGGCTCCATACTCCACGCCGACTCACCCGATTTAACCTTGGGATCTGGCTCCACTCCGTACTGGGGTCCCTGCGTGAGCCGGCGGGTCCCTCCCTCGGCCTGGGGGTCCCCGTGGGCCGGGAAGCCAGGATTCTACTCGGGTTCCAGCCAAGTGCTGTGTGTGCACTTCCTCTGTGGATTCTCGCCTCCTTGGCGCCCGCCCCACAGAGGCTCAGCAGAGGCCCAGCGTGGAGGGCTGGGAGCCATTTCTTGGCAGGAATAAAAACCACAACTCAAACTCCCTCTTGCTCCAGATGAAGAATGCTGCTTGGTCAGCCAGGCAGCCTGCCTTCCATCTAGGCTCACTGATGGCCAGGGGCCATCATCCATGGAGCCCCCAAGACAGCGTGGCTGGCCTTCCCATGGGACTGGCCAAGGGAGCTTCACCACCAGAACCCACCTGGCAACTGGCACCTGTGCCCTCCCCAGCTCCCCCAGCCTGGCCTGGGCCTGCAGGTGTGGCCTCGCACAGCACTGATCTCCCCCCTCCCACAGAGCTGTGCTTGGGAACCCCCACCGCCTGCTCTCTGCACCCCATGCCTTGCCCACATGTCCACAGGAGAGTGACCATCTTCATGCACTATGAGCCCCAATCAGGCCATGTGCATTCCTGCTGAGGGCAGACTGGCCAGTAAGAAACCCGGGGTCATGTGGCAGCAATTTATTCTGCCCTGAGATTCTCTCTAGAAAGAACCAGGCCAAACCCTGAGAGGAACATAAGTGATAAACAGAGTCCCATAGCCTCCTAGAGTGCCTGGTTCTAGAAAGTTCCTGAGCTCCCAAGCCATCCATGGCTGTGGGGTCAAGGACACCTCCCTCCCTCCTCTTCTATTTTTTGGCAGAAGGTATAGTTGGTTTCTGTTACTTGCATCCAGAAAGAGTTCACTTGGGGTGTGCAAGGTGCCCACGGCCTGGAGACCTGGGGCCTGGAGCGGGGCTGTATCTCAGTGCACAGAAGCATCCAGGCTCTGAGGGCCTGAGAACAAGCCCAAGTGTCCACAGTTTGCACGGCCCCTCCACCCTGCACCGCTGTCCCCCAGTTAGAGATCTAGCAGGAGGCGAAGCCCCGGCCCTGGAAATGCCTGGCCCCAGGGCTCTCGGAAGTGGGGGCACCTGCTCTGTCTGCGAGGAGCCAGTATCTGGGGCTGTGAGAGGCAGGAAGGGGACAGTCCCAATAGCTATGCCGTTGCTAGCTGGCTGGGGGCCGCTGGCCCTGCCTGTGGCTGTAGGTCCTTGTTGGGGTCAGGGAATGGACAGGAGCCCCTGGACGCCTCCCACCCAACTCCCCAGCTGGAGGGGAGGCCTCTGACCAACGTGGGGGCCTCTCTGAGTCACCTCCATGTGCAGGCCGCTGCTCTGGGAGCCCTGGTGCAAGTGGATGGAGTGGAAGCCTGTCCCTTAAGCGCCCACGGGCATGAGGGCCCAGCCTGCCCTGACTGGCCACGTGATTGCAGCGACATAGACAGCGGCTGACATGCCCACAGGGTCTTGATACCTGTCTGGTGGGCTCGGGAGCAAGTCTCCACTCCCCTTCCCCAAGCCTCAGTGTGTTCACCTGTAAAACGAGGGGAGCCCCTCTGAGTGACTTCTGTGTCCTTACGCTGACCTCTGCTCTGGGCCCCTTGCCCTGGCCAGCCTGTCCCTGGTGCATGTGCCCTCAGGGCTGGCAGGGGTGGGGCCTGGGGACAGCCAGCCAGCCGCTCCTCCCCAGAGCTGATGACAGAGACCCTGAGCGTTTCCATGGAAACTGGAAAACAACGCAGATAAATCTGAGATTTTGTAATCGCCACTCTCGAGTAATCACAGTGGGATCATGAGTCCCGCTGTTGCCGTTGGAGCTGGGTTTTCCCCACTGCGCATGAGACGGCCCCTGCCCTAGGCCTTTCCTGACAGGAAGGACCACTGAGGCTCTGTGCACACCCCCACCTGCTGCTCCCGCCTCACGTGGAGCCTCCATCCGGGCCTCGAGGGCTCCACCGTCCCCGAGTTGGGATGTGGGGCTGCCTGTGCTGGGTGCCTTCCCAGGGCCAGACCCTCCGGGGGTGCTGTCAGGTTCCTCCCACAACAGGCCGGGCTGCGGAGGCTCAGAGTCTCCAGCTGGGTCTGGGTGTCTGCACTGCCCCTTGGCTGCAACTCCTGCCCGGAAGACCGCTGTGGGACCTGGGTGGGGTGTGGGGTCTCACTGCGGGGTCCCCTGGGATCTCAGCCTGGCCACTGGCTGAGCGTGAGTTTGCGTGGTGTGCTTGAGGGCCTGAGGAGAGGTTCTGCACCTGCAGAGTGCCCTGGCCCATCCCCCATGGGATTTCAGAAGACTAGATGCGAGGAGGGTGGGATCCCAGTGCCTGCTTGCTAAATGTGGGCATTCTGGGTGCATTTGGGATGTGCGATGGCACAACTCCCTGATGGGGAGGCAACACTCTCCATGGGGAGGCCGGGACGCGACAGCCCTCCCTCCACATGATCTGGACTCACGAAGGCTTTAACCTGACTTTAATTCAGGGAGTTGCTCAAATTGGAAGAACGGCCCCAGTTGGCCCCAGTTACCCTGAGATGCCGCTGGAAGTCAGTCCCCGGACCCAGATAACCCAGATAATGCGGTCTCTGTATCAGCTGACATGAGCTGTCAGGGAGGGGCACCGAGTCCCTCCACGGGCTGGGTATGGGCTGAGCCCCACTCGAGGGCACTGGCTCTGCCCAGGGGCCCCTGCCTCTCTCAGATGGGTCAGCCGCAGCTCCGGGCACTGGGTGGGTCTTGGCAGGTAAGGCCTTGAGGCCTCGGGAAGGGCTGCCCTGGTAGCCGGACAGAACAGGGGGCCGGGGCAGGCCGGGGCAGGCCTCCTGTTCTGGAAGTCAGGCCCCTGGGGGAGGGAGGCACACAAGCTGGGATGGACTCTGATCTTGTAGAAGGATTGCTGTGGCTCTGGTGGGCACTCCTCCTTTGTCCTGCCTATGTCGAAGCCCTGACGTGCCACCACATCTGGCTGCCACAGCGACCCCTGACGTAGCACCGACACCCCCATCCTGCAGAAGGGACAGAGCCCCGCGCGGAGCACAGGAGCTCAGCGGTACAGCCACCCAGACCTCCAGGGATGTCCATGGTCCTGTGCCGGGTCTGCGGTGGTTGTGTGGACGGGGAGACTCCCAGGCCCCTGCAAGGTTTCCATCTGGAGCCCCACAGAGACCCAGGGGAGCCTGGGAGGGAATGGAGACTCCCCAGGCCGGGTCAAGGCGGGACGCGGGGGGCCCTCACCGGCCATGCAGGTGAGAGCTTCAGAGAGCATCACGTGGGGTGTTCAAAGACCCTCGTGGATGGTAATCAGAATAGGGGAGCAGGACAGGCTGGGCCTGGAAGGATGGAGGGTGTCCCCTTGGAGTGGGGGAGCGCAGAACCCGATCCCCCAGGACCAATGGCCATGGTATATGATGCTGCGTGGACTCCCGCGGTCTCCATAACGAACCACATTCAGGCCCCTGTGGATCCTGGGGTCTGGAGGGACCCACACCAGACACAGGCCCCCCAGGGGCTTTTTCTGTCTGGTGGCCTGCACCCAAGGAGTCCACACTAAATCTACTGTTATTTCCCATCAATTAGTAAATGAAACTGATTTATTTCTTGTGAAGAGGATACGTGCACTCCTGCATTCATCCTCCTGCTCTTGCTTCTCCTTTATCTTACCCACGGTGCGCTCAACCCTACAGCTGGCTGGTTCAGCTGCTACCTGTCCAACCCTCCATCCATTCTTCCCTCCATTCCTGCATCCACCCATCTACCCATGTACCTTGCATCCACCCACCCACCCATCTACCCATGTTCCCTGCATCCACCCACCCATCCATCTACCCATATATACTGCATTCACCCTCCCACCCATCTACCCATGTACCCTACATCTGCCCACTCACCCATCCATGTATTCATCCATCCCTCCATTTATCCATCCGCCCAGCATTTGCTGAACATCCACTCTGACCCTCATGTCATATCGGATGAAGAAGACATACAAAGGAATATGGCAAAATATGGTTCTTTGTTCTTAAGAATCTCACATGTTCGAGGGGGGAGGGACCAATAACGATGATGGAATTCATGTTTGCTGAGGTGATGTACCTGGCACCTGCTAAGTCCATCCGACATTTTCCATGGATGTGGCTAACTCTGTTGGAAAGATGCATTAGTGGAATGCCAAGGTATTCCTGGGGTGGGCAGGGGACAGGGAGCAGCACTTCCTTTTGAAGAGGCCTGGGCAGGTCAGGGTTGACCATCATGTAGAAGAGCAACTAGCAGTTGACTATACAAAAGCACTGGGGTGTGGGCCACAGCTTAGGCTCATGGCATGGAGATCTAGTCTTGGACAAGGGTAAGGAGGACCTTGCCAGGGCAGTGAGAATGGACCCCGCCCTGCTGCCTCTGCTGCATGCGTGTGCATGTGCGTGTGCGCGTGCGCGTGTGTGAGTCCTTCCTGGGATGTGTACTTACGGAAAGCGTGGGCCAGTGAGTGTGCATCCAGGTGGGCGGCCAGTCTCAGGCTGTCTCCTTAGGGTGGGGATGGGTGCAGGTGCAGCCCTGGTACTCGGAGGAGTCTGCTCAGCAGACTGTCTGTCTGCCTCTGGAGGGATCACAATTAACTTGAGTGGACTGAATGCTTTGTGGTCAGGAGTCAACATTGGCGAACACGGAGGAAACTGTCCCTAGAAGCATTTTTGCATCTGGGGATGAGTATGAGTGACTGCCTCACGGGCCCGTCAGGAGGCTCTGAAGCTGAGGCCCCTCTCAGAATGCCTGGAATGCTTGGAGCTGGGCCCAGGTAGGTAGGTACACGCACACGTGAGCACATGTGCAAACACATGTACGGGTACCTGCCTCTACTCCTGCAGGCCTGGGGTGGCCCCTGTAAGGGAGAAGACCAAACCATCAATGATTGGACAGAAGAAGGGACCCTCTTAGTGGGACAGAAGCTCCAGGAAAACAGCCTGGGGCTCAGGGTGGTGAGGAGAGTAGTTAACAGTGACTGTGCCTCAGGCTGGGGGCTTGCTGACATGTGGGTGGGCCACCCAAGAGCCCACGGTTAACTGACCCCTGTGTGTCCTGTGGCCGGGGACCTCCCAACACTCGGAGAGAAGGTCATCTCCAGGCAGAGGTGAAAGTAGATGGGGATTTGGGCTCTTTCAACTCCGAAAGTAGAGCCTTAGAGCTTGAGATGCCCCAAATCCTCAGAGTGCAGAATGCCTCCCCATATGCCTGGAGCGAGCGGGTAGGTGTCCGCATGTCCCCTAGGGCAGAGGGTGGGTCCCCCCAGACCAGATGGGGCCTGACTCCCCTTTCCAGCTCCACAAGCCCTCCCTGAATAAGGCTGCCCTGCACTGGACCCCCGCGGCGAGGTGGGAGTCCCTGCAGGGGCGGCCGGGGCAAGGCTCCCCCATTTCCTCTTGCCTGTCCCCTAAGGGAGTGTTGAACAACTGTGCCCCTAAATGCTACCCCAAGGCTAAACAGTGACAAATGATAATATAGGTTTATTTTGTAATGTTGGCACTTAAACAAAAGCAGGAGCCTCTGCATCCTAGGCTGGTTTGCACGGGATCCTGTGGTGTACGACCCTGTACCGCCTCAGTCTTCAAAGCCACTCTGTCATGAACACGATTATTTAAATTGAAACAGATTAAAAAAGAAAATTTGTGTGATCCTCATTTATATTCCAAGACTTAAGGTTTTCTTCTAGATTTAGTTATTCCTACATTCGTTATTAAAACACAATTGAAAAAAAATAAAGCACAATTGATCAAAATAATGGAAGTACATGGGAAATTAATTCTGATGACAACTATTACACATAAACTTATGTTTTATTGGAAACAATGAGATGAATGAAGCCATTTTTAACTCCATTTTGTGCTATGCATCGCTGGAATTCTAGGGGGCTCTGGAGTCCATTGACTTTCATTTTTTTACTTTATAGATAAAAAATTGAAAAACACTTATTGATACAGTGGCCCATTGTCAGGGTTCAATCAGAGGCAGGATTGCTGTGTCTCCTGCGTGTGTGTATAGACATACATATATGTCCATCTGTAAATTTATAGATTTATATAAAAGCTTGTGTTATATTCCTTTATACACAGTAATGAATATATTTATATTTTAAGTACAATTTATATTATTATAAAATTAAAGATAATTTTATTAAATTAATACATTTACATAAATATATGTATACACATATATACGTTTATACATTTATACACAGGCTTATGTCTAGTATTGCAAATATGTATATATTTCTACATTCCTTTATAGATGAACGTATGTACACACACACACACACTTGAGTGCAGGATTATCTACATTGTCGCACACATGTACCTACGTGTCTGCTTCTACAGGGACAGGTTACTGGGGTCAGCCGTGTGCAGTGGTGCTGGGTTAAGGGTGTGACCGCTGTCGTGCAGCCTGGCTTCCCTACAGGGGAGGTGCTGGCCGTCTGTGCACCTGGGGGTGATGCCCAGGCCTTGAGCTCTCTCCTGGGGGGTGGGGGCCAGCCTGGCGGGGAAGCAAGAGCTTGTACATGGGGGCCCCCCATCTTGCTGCTGGGTGTGAGTTGGCTCCACGGCGTCTGAGCAGCACAACCTGCGGGTGACCCCGTGAAAGCAGGTGTAGGCAGCGTCCTCAAGTGACAGGTGCGACGGAGACCAGGAGAAAAGGGAAGACGGCTACTGGGGACCCCCACCCCCACCCCGTGGTTCTTTCTTGGGGAAAACTGGCAGTCTGGTCTCTGACGCAGGTGGAAACACAACACAGAAAGTAGAGCATCTTGAAACAGCAGAGCTGAGGGCGGGAGAGGCCAGCATCTCAGTCCTGCGTGCCTGCTTTACGTAGAGCTCCAAGTGGGCAAGATCATCCATTGGGTCAAAGGATGGAGGCTTGAACTTTCAGGAGGGCAAGGTGTAGGTGGGGGCCGCATGGACATGTCCACTTCATGAAAATCATGAAAATCCAGCTGTTCGGGTTTGGTGTTTTCCCTCTGTATGTTATACTGAACAGATGTCCCAGAAAACGTCCCCAAGCTCGGGCCTGCACAGTAAGGAAACAAAGAAGACGAAGCAGCCCCAGGGGGCAGGTTTGTGGGGACGGGGGTGTGAGATGAGATAGAAACTCAGCTTGATGCCCCATCCACGAGCACTGGTGACTCTCAGCTCCTTCGTGTCACAGGTACTCACAGAACACCTCGTGTGGGCAGGTCCTGCCCTTGGCCCGGAGGGTGTGATGGAGAACAATGCATGTGGAGACAAGTGGGTGCTGGGAGCTCGCCACCCGTGAAGGGCAGCCGATAACTCACGTCCTGGCTTCTCACTTGGCCTCAGGCCTCTAAAATGGTGGGTGTGATGGGCACACACAGCATTTCCGGTGCCTGCTCCAGGTGGGGGTGCTGCAGACACAGCCTGGACTGCTGGGGTCACAGAGCCGGGGTATGGGAGCCCCAGGGGAGTGCCAGACTCAGCCCCGGAGAGGAGTGAATCAGGGAGGCTTCCAGGGGGAGGTGGCCTTTGGGAAGAGTCTGAAGGCCAGGTAGGAGGCCCGCAGCTCGGGGAGCAGGGTATCACTCTTCCCGTGATATTATTTCCTCAAATTATGCTCCCTGCTCCCTCAGCCTCAAATACCTCTCCCCAGTGTGGGATGACGTGGGCCGTGCTCACTCTTGCTTCTGGGAGCAGAGGCTTGTGTTCTGTCTGACAGGAGGCCTGGAGTCCAGCCCAGAGCCTGGTTCACCCTGGCAGCTCAAGAAATAGTTGTCCTGCGACCTTCGAGCAGCTAGCTGGCACGGCGCCCGGGACCCCCACACCACGAGAGATCAGCTTTTCAGCTACACTCACCCGAGATTTAGCCTGGCCTTCCTCGGTCCCCGTCTCGGCACAGACACCCTGTGACCTTGCTCACAACACGTCTGTCTCGGATCCCCAGCCCCCCTCACGTATCAGGCGAGATAGCCCTGCTGTAACCAGAAAGCGGCATGGAAGAGGTGCTCAGGAGGTGCAGCAAAGGGCGTGGGGTTGTGCAAGGCGTGTGACCCGGGTGTGACCAGGAACCTGCCCCCTTGCTCCACAGGAGGCCACCAGCTGTACCAACATTGTCCCCTATCTGTAAACAGTCTGCTCTTCCTCTGCTGGCAGGAGACCAGAGAGAAACTTTCTTGGTGGTGCTCAGTGCACTCTGCTCCCTGTGGACGGACAGACCCCTCCTCCTGGCCTCTGCTCTGACTGGGTGGGGGGGGGGAGGTTGCCTGCAGGGAGGTTTGCTGGGGGGGCCCAGGCTGGGGGAGCAGTGCTAAGAGGGACTCTTGAATGAGCTTGGTTTTCTTCCCAGTAGGTCCCTTAGCTGGGAGGGGAGGGGAGGGGAAAGGAGGGGAGGGCTGAGTGAAAAGAACCTTGTTTTGTTTGAGAATGAGAGCCCCCGAGCCCCCATGTGGGGGAGACCTGTGATAATGAGACCCTCAGAACTAACGGCCCTCTTCCCTCTTCATCCAGAGCAGCCCGGCTCCAATGATCCAGGGGGAAGGACTCTTTTTTAGAGGTTCCACTCTGCCTCAGGCCCATGCTTTTGTGAAATATGATAAAAATAAGCTGCTAGAAAACCAAATAAAAAGGTAGGTATTCAAAAGACAAGGCTCACTTAAAAATTATTATTGTCATCGGGTTTAGCAACAGACGTAAAATCACTTCATCAAAATGCCCTACAGGTTTCCGTGTGCTCTGCATCCGTTTTTCCTTGAACAGTAACAATGGTTTGCAAATGGCTCTGGGTCATGGCACCCTTGGGGTCACGCTGGCCTGGTGGGGTCAGCCTCAGGAAGGTGGTTTGTCCTTGGCTGAGGAAGGTGATTTCCTGGAGCTCAGAGAGCCTGAGGGTCCCGGGGACCAAGGGTCCAGCTCCAGCCACTCAGATGGTGTGTGCTGCGTGGTCATCAGGGACGCCAGTGTGCCCCCTGAGAGATGATGGGGGTCATGGGCAGACGCTTGCAAGTGGACATGCTGCCTCTGAAGACAAGGAATGTGGTGGGAGTTGGGGGGTGGTTTCTGAGTTAAGGACCCTGAGTTAAGAAGGCCTGTGGGGAAAATCAGACCCAGTTTTAAATTCCTTCCTATTTACACTGTAGCGTCTTTTGTTTCTTAACCTTCCAGGGGAGCTTTTATGATTCTTTCTACTTTGGTAAGAGGGTCAGAGAGAGAAATGGAGGTGGAGAGGAAGGGGAGTGGGGTTTGCTCCTTGCCTCTTTGCAGGCCCAGGACAGCCTGGCACCACCAGCAGGATGAGAGGTGGGTTGGGTGGCCACTGGGGGTGCCTGGAATGAAATGTCTACGGGTTGCCTGGAGAGATGCACAGGGGCGTGGGGGGCCCGGAGACAGACACTTCCAGAGGAGAGCAGAGGTTCAAGGGGAGGACAGAGTCAATGCAAACTTCCTCCGTCTTCAAAATACTCAAGAGGGAGAATAAAGCTGACACCTGAGGCATATTCATAGCCGCTCCCACTCATTCTCTCACTCAACGCTCAGGATAGCACTGCAAACAGGACAATTCTTTCCATTGGACAAATGAAGATACTGAGACCACGGGAGGCAGCTGACCTGCCAGTTACACAGCACGTGATCACAAAACGTTACTTGAATCTGGTCCCTCAGACTCCAGGGCACAGGCTCCCTCTAATGTACCACCTGCTTTTATCACAACGGAGTCCATGGTGCAGATGCTCACATGTTCAGCAGGGTTGGATTGCACCAGCTCATGCAAGTGGGCCAAGTGCCTTCTGCATTCCTGCCATGCAGTGGAGCCTGGGCTTGGTTTCCCTCCCAGCCCCAGGCTGTGAGCTCTGGAAAGATCCCATCCACCCATCCATCATCGACTCACTCATCCTTCCTTCTTCCCTCATTTCTCCCTCCTTCCATCCAACTACCCATCCCTCCACCTGCCCATCTATCCATCCTTTCTTCCTACAAGAGGTTTGTTAAACCATGGACGTCCCCTGTGCGAGGTACCAGGTACCATGTGATCCTGCCTGGGAGTCCCGATGTGACCTTGTAACAATGTAGCCTGCACCACCAGCACCATTTCTTGAAATGCCTGCTTCTCCCCTGGCTGGTTTTAAACACGGAGCTGGGGTTGGTGTGCGATGGAGCCCCTTCGTGATGGTGGTGCTACCTCCACGTCACCACTGTCTGGGAAGAGAACAAAGTTGAAAGGAGAAGCAACTGCACAAAGTGCTGCATCCTCGGCCATGGGTCATGACCGCCAGGCAGCCTTCAGTGAGGTGCCAAAGGGCCTGGGGACCACTGTCGCAGCAGGCACAGCCTTGGTGCCAAATCTTCAGCCACTGAGTTATTTACAAGCTTTCAGAATGGAGATAGCAGGAAGCCCTCTGACAGGTGAGACAGGACAGAAGCTTCCAGCAGACACAGGCAGTTTCAGAGGTTTCCTGGTGCAGTGATTCATCCAGAAATTTCTTTCAAAACTCATTTCTATCCGGTGGTGATCATTAAGTGTTGGAACCAGACCCTGGTGAGGCTCTCTCCCTCCTCCAGCACCAGCCCATGTGGAAGGGAAGTGCAAGGTCTCCTGGGTTTAGGAGGCAGTGGGAGGCATGTGCCAGCCTTGTCACCCACCTGCTGTGCAGAGCTTGGGCCTCCGAGTCTTCCTCCTCTGAGAGCAGTGCACGGGCTGGGTGGCTCTCAGGTCCTTCTGGCTCAGGTGCCCCGAGGCCCCGACACGGACGGTCTGCTGTGGCCGTGCCCCTTGGCTGAACCTGTCTTCAGCTGCAGGAGGCCATGGCCAGGAGGGAGCGGCCCTCATGGGAGCACAGGCTGTGGGGTGAGCCATGTGCTCCTGGGTAACCGGGTCAGACTCTTCCACCCTGACCTGCATAAGGCGGTGTCCGAGGCAACACCTCCGGGCTTTGCAGGGAAGCAAGGAGGGGGTGGCAGTGTTGTTGGGGACCCCTGGGGTGGAGACCCTGCAGGGTCTGAGGGCTGAAGGCCCAATAAGAGAGAGAGAGCCCAGGAAGCCCTTTGGAGGCCGGGAAGGGCTGGGCTCCTCGGAAGAACCCCACGTTCTCCGTGGTGGCCCAGGCTCAAGGCCACGTCAGCAGCAGGCCTGGCCTGGGACGCAGCCCGTGTTCTCTGGGTTTCCACGAGGCACAGGCTTCTGGCAGGATGCGGGGGAGGCCAGGTGCCCGGGGAGCTGCTTTCCTCTCCTCAGACAGAGAAGGAAAAAGTGACTTCCAAGAACTGAGTCGCATTCAGAAACCTTGAATGCCTTGAAAGGACCCTTTCTTTGTGCTGGCTGAAGCTTGCAAAAAGCTTCAGTTGCCCATAAGGGCAGCAGGGTCCAGGGGGCCTGTAGGGTGGGGAGGGCTGACCCAGGAGAAGAAACAAGGATGGGGAGCGGGGGCCCCAGGGCACACAGCCAGGCCCAGGAAAGGGCCCTTGCAGGGCAGGGTTGCTCTGCTCACAGCCGGCGTCATAGCCAGGCCCTGACCCCTGTGGCCACGGCAGCCTGGACAGGCAGTGCTGGGAACCCCAGGCCGCCCACCTGTCAGATGGGCAGGAGGTGGCAGGAGACAGGGCGGCTCTAGATTCATCGAAGACTTTCTTCAGTTCTTTGCAACCCTGACAAGGGGCATGGTTGGGTCCTGCCCATGTGCTTGTGTCATTTGCCCTGAGGCCCCGTTTTCTGTCCTGGTGTCCCCCAGCTGAGGAGGAGATGGGTGGCCCAGCTGCCCTCCCAGGGCCCAGCAGTGCCCTCTCCCTGGGAGATGGGGGGGGGGGGCAGTGCTTTCCAGGAAGACAAAAGGAACCTTCCCTGAAGCCCCAGCTCAGCACCACATCTGGTCTGTGTCGGGGCAGAGGAATGAGTGGGGAGGGAAGGAGAGAGTGTTCGCAATAAGTAGGACACCAGCCACATTTCCAGAGGGCTCGGGGCGCCTGGCACACCGGCCGTGAGGCAGCTCACTGGGTGGCCCTGGATCCATCCATCATCCCCTCCACTGTCATCTTCAGAGAGCCAGACAGAGTGTGCCTGCAAGGAAGGGCTCCGGCCCGCCTGGTCGCCCTGCTGGTCTACTGACTTTATGAGTGCCCCTGGCTGGGCCCCGGTCTTTGTGGGCCTTGGTGTCCCCATCTGTAGAGGGATGGGGAATGAGCCCCAGTTAGGGAAAGAGCCAAGGTGCAGAGGTCAGGTGTGGAGCTGAGCTGGGGAAGGGGTGGGCTTGGTGAGACCCTGGCAGTCAGGCTGAAGGGCAGAGCAGGTGCAGTTGGAGCTGTAGGCACAGGCCAGTGAGGGGTGAGGGGAAATGCCCGAGTGATTCTCCAGGAATGTCCCTTAAAGGGGGGACAGACAGGAGGTGCTCACCTCTTTTAACTCTCACTCTTCCCTTCCTCTGGCTGGAATGCATCTGCTAGTTGGAGCTGCAGCAGCCACATTGTGACTCTGAAGACACCACACATGGAGTCTGTTGAAGTAGAAACAGGAGGATCTGGGGTCTTTGCCAACCTCACACTTCCTGGATGCCCACCTCCTGACATTTTTCACCTGACAGAGTAAACGGCCGATCTGTGTAAACCCCTTTATTCTGTTTCCTGTCGTATGCAGTCACGCCTGACCTCACCTTGCTCTGCCATCCCAAGCACCTGACTAGCAGCAGGCCTGAAGCTGCTGGGATGGGGAAGGAGGTGGGAAATGTCAGGGGATGCCAGGAAGAGTGTGAAGTAGCTACTGGAAGAGCCGAGTCAGCGTGACTGGGCGAGAGCTTGTGACTACACTGTAGGGGATCCTGTCTGGGCAAAGCCTGGCAACGCTGCCAATATTGGGGATCGGGGATGGGAGATACAGAACGAATGAACAACTTCACACCAATAAACTCAACGAGGTAGCTGCAGGCAAGTTCCTTGAAAGACACAAAATGCCAAAGCTTGTTCAAGAAGAAAAAGGTAACATGAATAGCCCCACATTTCCATAAGAAAAATTGAATTAGTAGTTAAAATCTTCCCCCGAAAAGAAAACTCAGCCCCAGTGGTTTCACTGGAAAATTCTACCAAAAATCTAAGGGAGAAATAACCTAAATTCCACCCAAATTCTCCTGGAGACTAGAAGAGGAAGTCGTATTTTCAACTCCTTCCAAGGGGCCAGCATCACCCTGACACCCAGACCAAATATGTCATAAGGAAAAATGGCTATAAGCTAATCTCTGTTATGAATGTAAGTGTAAAGTTTTTAAACAAAAATTCTGTGAATCCAATAATATGTAAACAGGATAATATATCACAGCCGAGGCAGATGTGTACCAGGAATGCAAGGCTGGCTCAATATTTAAAGAGCAGCAGAGTAATTTACCCCATCAACAAGCAAAACGTGAAAAAAATCACAGAATCATCTCAATAGAAGCTAAAAAGCCTTTTACAAAATCCAACACCTATTTTTGGTAAAAACTCTCAGCAGACTAGGAGTGGAAGGGAACTTCCTCGGGATCGAAGACACCTGCAGACACCCAGCATTTGTGTCCTACGTGGCGAGCAGACTGTGCGTCCCGGGAGCAGGGATGGATAAGGTATGGGAAATAGAACAAAGCTGCGGTATTAGCGCACCGCCTGACGTAGGGAGGCGGCACGGCGCACAGTATCTCCTGGCATCCTTTCACCGACCCCATGGGGAAACTGGGGTATAGGAAGCTGCTGGCTCACCCGATACTGGGAGCCCGGGCCCAGAGCCTCAGATGCAGGACGGCGCCCACTCCGCGGACCGCGGCGTCTTCAGCTCCCAGCACCACGCCTGGCATGTCGTGCGTGCACCAGGCTTGAGAAGTTACCAGTGGTGAGAGTGGTGGTAGCCGTAGTCCCTGAGCACTCGATCCATGCCCGGCTCTGTCTACACACTGCATGTGTGTATGAATACTTGTATCAACCCCATTTGGATGGGACAGGGATAGTAGAACACACCTTCTCACACCTAGTGTCCTAAGAAGGGACTTTACCGGAACCCTCCTGGGCTCTGGTCTCCAGCCTCGCTTGGCCCCTAGCTGGAGGAGCATCCTTCCTGCTGCAGCATGCCAGGCATCCACGCACAGCTTCTGCATCCTCTGGCCATTCCAGGAGCACAGTGGGGTGGCTCCTTCCAGCCGCAGTGTTTGGGGGCAGCCCCTTAGAGAGGCTTGCGGGGTCCCCGCTGCTGGTGGCCAGGCGGCAGCCCCACCCCAGAGCCTGCCGTTAGGAAGCAATTGTTGCCGCACATTTGAGCTCTGTTCTTACAGCTAATATTGTATTTCTACTCCTGCCTGCCTGATGGCTTTATTTCCCAGTTGGCTCCAACAAATCTCGGACAGGGCAAAAGCATGTGATTAAGACTTCTTCGCTCCCAGAGATAATCCACATCCCATCCCTGCCAGGTGGGGACTGTTACTGTCCTCATTTCACAGATGAGGAAATTGAGGCCCAGAGAGATGAGTGGACGGAAGGACGATGTGCTGCCAAGATGTGGGCTCCTTGCCACAGACTACCCAGCCCTTGACATGAGGGCCAGGTTGGCAGCAGGAGGTGGGTGGGCCAGCCCCTGGCATGTGGCGTGAGGAGAAAGAACCCTCTCAGGGCTGCCCTGTGCCCCCGTCACTGTGACTGGCTGGACACGGTCCCCAGCATCCATCAGCCCCTCTCTTAGAGATGGGATGGCAGGCAAGACATGGGTGGTGTCCCAGCTGGAGGGCAGGAGCCAGGTCGACAGCCTCTCCGGCCTCTCCTACCTCCCCTCTTATCGAGGGCCGGATACACAGAGGGTCCAGGAAGTCTTGTTAAAACAATTGGTGAGTTTTCAACATTTCAACCTTCTTGTTTTGACTTTCAGGAGAGAAAGTGTACGGCCTGGTTCCCTACCTGGAGCCTGCACTGCTGTGTCCCTGATGTGTGTCACCCTCGGGGGCCAGGGGTCAGGGCGGCCACAGCAGGCTGCAGAGCACACCGGCCGGAACGCAGCTGAGAAGCTCCCGGGCCATCTGGAGGAGTCCTCTCCAGAGCCCGCCAGTATTTCTGCCTCCGCCTGCGGCAGCGGGAGGTTGCCAGGGCTGATTTTCCACTGTGAAAAGAAATGCTCTAGAAGGAATAGAGTGGCCACGTGGACTGGGGCCCCATCTCCCAGCCAAGCTCAGGCTTCTCTTCCTTCCAGTGATCCTCCCCGTCCTGAGGCCGAAGCTGTGTCCCAGCATCCAGCTTCCCGGGGCTGCGGGGCTGCAGTCTGTTCAGCAAATGCAGCACCCACCCCCCGAGATCAGACTTGGTTCCTGCCCCCCGGAGCGCTGGGTCTTGAACAGTGTTGACTGCAGTTTGTTGGATCGTGTTTCCTGCTGCGACAGAGGGGAGCAGAGGGGCTGTGGGAGGCCAGAGCAGACACCAAAGACAGGCCTGGCAGCAGAGAAGTCAGCCTGGGAGCAGTGAGAACACAGCTGGGTATTGAGGGATGAATAGGAGTTGGCCAAGAGGAGGAGGTGAGAGAGGGCAATTCAGGTCTCTAGCCAGATCCCTGCCCCAGGTTTGGGTGGTTGGGTGGTAGTCATGAGGGCTTCTGGGGGGAGGTGTTTCCTCGAGTGACACCTTCAGAATCCATCTCCATAGAGGCCTTGGGACAGACAGAGGTTGAAAACTCACAGCTTTTCATCGAAGGCCCTCCAGGGAACCCAGCTACAAAGCACACAGGCCTCCCTGTGAACCAGAGAGGTTTCTGGGCCGTGGAATTGGCAAAGGGCAGCAGAAAAGCAGGGCAGAAGGAAGATGCATTTCAAAAGAGGGTCAAGAATTTGCTGCTCAGGAAATATTTCTGGAAAAGTTCAATGGGGCGTCTTGTGGAATCTCAAATATTCCAAGTTGAAGAGGAAGGAAGGTTTGTGTTCCCGGGATGGCGGCCTGTCTTAGCTTTCCTTTCCCGGGTGAGGCCAAGGGCTCTGGGGAGGGGGTCAGTGCGTCAGTGCTGGGGAAGGCGTGCTGGGGGGAGTGCACGCCGGGGGCCAGGGCAGCACCATCCTCAGCCCTCAGTGTGGAAAACGTTCAGGGCGGCCTCCACCTGCCTGCCACTCACCCCTGCTCCTGCTCTGCCTGCATTGCTGCCCTAAGGAGTGACTTCATTTCTCGGGGACCCCCAGGGGGCGCAGTGGGAGGCATCCAGGAGGCCCCACAGCCCACTGACTCTTGGCCACGGTCTTCTGCAAGATGCTTCCTCATGTGCTCACTGCTAGGAGAGAATCCACTGCGGGGGGACCAGATGCAACTCTCACGTCCGCCGGAAGCACAGCTTTCTGCAGACACGCACGCTAAGGGGCAGTGACCCGGCTCTGCTGCAAGCGTGTCCAGCTGCCTCTGGGAGCGTGATGGGGTGGGCTGGGGGGGTGGGGACAGGCACAGGCCTGGTGCTCATCCTCTGCGTGCTGCAGTCTGGACACCTCCTCTTTCTGTTCCCAGTTTGGGAGCTGAGGAAACGGGCACCTGGGGAGCCTGTGGCCATGGGGGTCAGGGCTGGCTTCACACGAGAGGGACCGGATGCCACTTCCCTCACTCTCTTGGGATGGGGGGCCTGAGTGCTCCTGTGCAGCACCCCCTCGCCCCCTGTGCCCGGGCAAAGCCCTCAGCAACCAATGTACCACTCGTCCCTGTAAATGAGACCGTGCAGGCAAACGTGAGCTTGGAAGGCAGGAAACCAGGCCTGCGGTGATGGCTACGTGTGAGTGTGTGCGTGTGTGGTCACGGGTCAGGGACTCCGAGCTCTGGGAGCCGATGTGCACCCACCTGACCCAGGGGGTGCAGAGGCCGGGCTTACTGATCCGTGCAGTCCTGTGCATGTGTAAGTGATTTTAACTAGAACAACATATTAACAGGGATAATCCTCCACCTTTTCTTGATCCAGGGTCCCCAGAAAGCCTTTCCTCTGAGTTCAGGTTGTTACAAAAGTTTTGTTTTTAAGTTCATACATTTTATTTTTTAAATTCTCACACAGGCCACTTGCCTTTTGGGGCGTATGGTGTTGTGGGTTTTAACACGTGTGCGAATCTGTATGAGCGCGCCAGCCAGCCCCCCAGGAACCCCTTGGGCCACACAGGGCCCCTGTCCCGGGCCCTAATGCCCGCCACCGGGGGTGCTCTCCTGGACCATGGTTCTGTCCTCTCCAGGGCGCCCCTTGAGCACAATAAGATGTGACAAAGACTTCAGAGCAGTTTGAGTAAAGGTCGCCCAAGAAGAAAGAGGGTGGCTTCCTTCTGCAGCGTGAGGCCTTGGGGACTCTTCCCATTCATCACTGGGTGGTGTGGTCATGGGACGTGGCCTCGTTTGTTTGCCATTCACCCAGTGGAGGACACGTGCTTTGTTTCACGTGGGCGTCCTTTGCCAAATGTGGCCAGTCGTCAGCCACTGTTCCTCCACACAGCCGCCATCCCCTCTCTCAGGACACTGGTGACACAAACCTTAGACCTCCTGCTACTCCCCAGGTCTCCAAAGCTTTGTTCACTTCTTTCTTTGTCTATTTTCTTAAAGATTCGTTTATTTATTTTAGAGAGAAAGAGAGAGTGCAAGCACAGGAGAGTGAGAGAGTGGCGGGCGAAAAGGGAGAGAGAGAATCTTAAGCAGATTCTCCACCTAGTGTGGAGCTGGGTATGGAGGTTGATCTCATGACTCTGAGATCATGACCTGAGCCAAAATCAAGAGTCAGATGCTTAATCCACTGAGCTACCCAGGCGTCCCTGCTTCTTTCTTTTTTTAAGTGTACTTTTAATTTATAACGTAAGTTACCATTTAAACCATTTTAAACTGTGCTGTGTAGTGGTTTTTGGTATATTCCCAATGTTGGGCAGCCTTCACCAGTCTGCTTCCAGAACATTCCTACCACCCCATACCCATGAGCCGTCACCTCTAGCCCCCTTGTCTGCCTTCTGTCTCTGCAGACCCGCCTGGTGTGGACATAGCATATGGACAAAACCGGGGACATGTGGCCGATAGTGGCTGGCTTCTTCTGAGGAGCACCACGTCCTTAAGGCTGTGGTCTGTGTCCTCCCAGTGGCTGAGGAGCATTCCATCATACGGACTCATCATTCTTCAAAACTCCGTTTGTGGGTTGGTGAACACTCATGCTGCTTCCCCTGCCCGGCTACTGTGACCGATGCTGTGATAAGCATCTGTGTGCAAATGCCTGTGCGAACCCTTATTTTCAAGTCTGTTTGAACTAAATCATATATGTAGCCGTGTCATTTGTTGGTCACCTGGGGACTATTTGTGACTTTTTGAGAGACAGCGAACTGTTTCCTGCAGCAGTTGCACCATTTTACATGCCCACCTACAACAGACGGGGCTTCCAATTTCCCCATGTCCTCACCAGCAGTTGCTGCTTTCTGCTTCCAGTGGGAGCCGTGCTGGTGGTTGTCAGGTGGTGGATCACTGCGGTTTGGATCCACGTGTCCCCACTGACAAGGGGTGTGGGACACCCTCTCATGTGCCTACTGGCCATCGTATGTCTTCTTTGGAGAAGCATCCATTCAGATCCTTTGCTTGTGTTAAAATTGGATTATTGGCCTTTTTATTGTCATAATCTAGGCACCAGAACTCTTACTGGATATATGATTTGCAAATAGTTTGTCCCATTCTGTGTGGTTTTTTCCACTTTCTTGGGAATGTCCTTTGGCAGCAGAAGTCTTTAATTTTGATGAAGCCCAATTAATCTATTCTTTCTTTTATTGCTTGTGCTTTTAGTTCCATATCTAAAAAACTTGTCAAATCTGAGGTCACAAACTCTTACACCTGTGTTTCCTCCCAAGGGTTTTATGGTTTTAGCTTTTACATTACAGTCTTTGAAATAACTTTGAGTTAGTTTTTATATATGGAGTGAGGTAGGGGTCCAAGAGTTAGTTTTTATATATGGCGTGAGGTAGGGGTCCAAGTTTGTGATTTTTTTCATGTAGATATCCAATTGTACTGCCACCATTAATTAAAAAGATTGTTCTCCCCCCATTGAGTGGTCTCGCCAGCCCTGTAGAAGATCAATCAGCCATAGCTGTATGGGCATATTTCCAGACTCTCAATGCCAGGGCCACATCTGTGTTTATCCTAATGCTAGCACTACATTGTCCTGAGGACCCCAGCTCCATAGTAGGTTTTGAAATCAGGGGTGTGCATCCTCCAGCTTTGTTCTCTTTTTCCCAAGGTTTTGTTTGGCTATCTGGGCTCCCTTTAAATTCCAGATGAATTTTAGAACCAGAGTATCCATTTCTGCAAGACAGGCCATTGGAATTTTGATAGGAATTGCACAGAAGCTGTAGCTCTGTCTGGGAAGTATTGCCATCCCAACAAAATAGTAAGCTTTCCAGCCCATGCACACACAATGTCTTCCCATTTATTTAGCTCTGCTTTAATTTATTTCTTGGGGTTTTCTCTATATAAATTCATGTCATATGTAAAGTGACACTTTTATTTCTTCCTTTGCAATCTGGAGCCTGTAATTTCCTTTCCTCTCCTGACTGCTCTGGCTAGAGCCCCTGTACAATGTTGAACAGAAGTGGCCTTGCCCCTGATCTTCGGGGAAACACCCAGCCTTGTACCATTGAGCATGTTGGAAGCCATAGGTGTTCTGTGCACATCCTTTATCAGGTGGAAGAATTTCCCTCCTGTTCCCAGTTGGTTGGGTGTTGGAGTTTGTGATCATGTTCTAACCTCATTTGTTCTCTTTTGTTCATGCTAGATAGTTTCTGTTGCTCTATCTTCAAATTCACTGGCCCCTTCTTCTGTCGTGTCTATCTGGCCAAGGAACCCTTACAATGAGTTTTAAATTTTGATTCCTATGTTTTTTCAGCCTTATGTTTTTCATTTGGTTCTTCTTTACATATTGTGTTTCTTTGCTGAAAGGTTTTTTTTTTTTAATATTTTCTTTAATTTCAGTAGTCTGCACACTTTCTTGCTGGGTTACTTTTATGATCCTTGCTTTCAGGTCTTCATCAGACAGGTCTGATGTCTGAATCATCTTGGCATTCCTCTCTGTTGGTGGTCTTTTCCCACGCAAGTTGAAGTTTTCCTGGTTCTTTGTATGCCAAGTACTTCTGGATTGTATCCTGGACATTTAGAATATTATGTTATACGGCTCTGGGTCTTGTTTAAATACCATGGAGAATGTCCATATTTTTGTGGTAACAGGGGTTGGATCCAGCTGGGTCCAGCCCACAGTTTCTGCCAGCCTCCTTGGGTTAAGGTTTAACATCGGCCCCATTTCCAGTCTTGGTGGTGATTTGTCCTGTGTGCACCACCCAGTGGCCAGTCTGGGTCTGGAGAGGTGGTCTCCACGTAGTTGAATTATCAGTCCTAGCGCGCTATTTACATCAGATCCATGCATGTGCAGCTTGGGAGTGAGCCTGGGGGTTCAGGAACAGCCTATGATGTCAGGCTGGTGTCAGATTCCAAGCTGCTTCCTCATTAGGACGTCTCTGGGGGCTTTCTGGTTCTCAGGGGTCCCTTCTTCAGTCTTGGTTAGCCTGACTTGCTGCACATCTCCTGGTGCTATGCTGAGTCCAAGGCCAGGCTGTGGGAGGATAGGACACAAAGCAATTGGCTTTGTCCCTTGCTCTGGGGGACTTAGGCTCCTTCACTGGGGAGGGAAGTTTGGGCACCTGTGGGCTCTCGCTGCCCAGCTGTTAGTGCTGTAGCTGCTGACACCTGGGAGACAGAGGGAAACAGTCCACCAGCCAGCACAGATGGAGGCCCAGCGCTCATCCCTGTGCAGCGCCCCTTCTCTCTTCACCACCCAACCCCAGGAGTTGCTTCCTTACTGAAAACTCCCTGCCTGTCAGCTCCCTCTCCTTCCCCAGACAGCCTGCGGTGGCTTCTGAGACAGGCCAAGCTTCTGGCTGTTTCCAGAGGGAGATAGAAAGTCCCTGCTGTCCCCACCCTTCAAGACTCTTTCTTCCCCTCCTCCCCTCCAGCCTCTCCTCTCCACTTCTCCCACCTCCCTCTTCCCTCCGTGCCCACATCTAACTACACTTCACACTCTGCACCCATCACTCCTTAGGGTCTGCAGTCTTCACTGAAGAACACTCAGAGACCCAAGGCTCAGAGGAGCTAAGGGAGTGATTCACAATGGCAGAGCTGGATCTACAAGCCACACTCGCCAGATTTGCCTTCCTTGCTTTTTGCACCAGAGAGCTTGGGCAGCCGAGAAGAGGTGTGCTTTATCCCTCTCTCTCTCTCCCTCCTCCAGCTGGATGTTGACAGGCATGTTCCCAAGCCCAAGGCCCCAAGTGACTGTGTGGGGCAGACCCCTCCCCCTGCCCAGTCCCTCAGCCAGGTTCCTAGGAAAGTGAGACCCAATGTGTGCTCTGATGAGACAAAGTTCAGGGGTTTGATTGTTAATGCTACTCTTAGAAAGTCACTGGAGGGCACTTCCAGTCATAAGCCAAGTCATTGGCCTTCCAGAGGCCAAGCACTGTAAAAGCATTTTCTAAAGAAAAAATAAATTGTGAAAAGGAAAGAAGGGAAGAAAGGTAAAATAAGCTTAGTTAACCTTTCAAGGAATTTCTCAACAATGGACTGACACCAATGTACCAGGATGAAAGATTCTCTGTGCAGTCATTAAACTACTGCAATGTGACAACATGAGTTTGAAAAGAAATTGGATAAGTGGTAAAACTGGTAGGTTGTAAGAAGGCAAAAAGAGCAAGAGCAAGAACACAGCAAGTGTTGAAAATCCACAGTGAGTTCCATGTGGACAGCATGGTCGTGGGCCTGAAGGAGAAAGAACAAGCACCCAGCCAGCCCCCAAAACTCTATATCTGCTGAAGAGTTTAGCGAAAGATCTAGTTATAGAAAATACAGACACAGAAGAGAAGCAGGGAGTTTGTTGGTCAAGCAGAGTGAGACTGTAGGCACCAGCACCAAGTGGAGACCCCTCCACAGAGGCGGGTGGTACAGGGTCCGGGGAAGCAGAAGCTGGCAGCAGAAGCTTGCTCTGTCCTCACAGCTGGTTGGGAAACCCACAGCACAGGGTTACGTCCTCAGCCAGCTCAGAGAGGAGGGTGGGGACCTTGAGCAGAGAGGAGGGTGGGGACCACCACAGCAGGACATGACGTGGTGCTCAGAAGGACGCCACTCTTGGGGTTTAATGCTCCGCAGTTGGGGTCCTGAAATTATTAGCAACATTACCTTTGAATCTGTGCCTTGGAGGGAAGTCTGATGGGCCAGTGGGACATGGGTGTGGGCCTGGAGCCCTGGTTTGCAAATGTATCTGCCTCCACTCTTCCCCACTCTGAGAGGCAGGACGGAACATCCAGAACATTGACAATTCACTGTCTTCCCACACTTGCTCAGACTGGGGTCAGCTGTGTGAGGCACAATTGGCTGTACAGGACAAGGGGAAATGCTGAGGGCCAGGGAGCACCATCTTCCTTCCAATGATTTCTGAAGGGTGGTGCACGTTCCAATTATAGGCTGACTCATAGTCAAAGAAGTGAAAGCCACTTAGAGGGTCTCTGGGAGGTCAATAGCCAGGACACCACTGAGACCTCTGGACCAGAAACCTGGTTGCCTGGTTCCAGCCCTGCATTCATTCACTCACATGTCTATTCATTAATTCATTCACTTATCAGACATATGCCAAATTCCTTTGGTGCCAACCTCAGAGACATGATGGACCCAAGATGCAGAGATGTGAAGGCTGTGTGCTCACCATTTGATGGGCCTGGGCTTTACTCATGTGAGCCCCTTCAGTTCTCTGTGGCTTCCTGGGGGGTTACCCCTTATACAGAAAGGAAAACAGATGCTCAAAAGGAAGTGATGCTGCCTGAGGTCCAACTGTAGAACCCAGCAAGGCCAGGGATGGACCCAGATCTGCTCACCTGCAAAACTCTCTTCCACTGCATCACCCATGTCCTCTGCCCAGAGTGGGGTCCAGGAGCTGGGAACCTCTTATAAGCTTGCCACCTGTCTTCTACCGCTAGGGGCAACCTGGACAGGTGGGATGAGGCAGGGTCTTGGTTGTGGGAGGGGCCAGTTCTCAGGTCTGCTCCTGAAACTGGGGTCATCACGGAGCAGGTCCAGACCCAACTTCCCAGGGCCATGCGCTGTCATGGTTCCCAGGTGTCTATACCCTTGGCCATGGCCCTCTGGATGCTAGGAAGGATGTTCCAGAGGCCCCAGAAAAGGCATTCTCATGGCTCAGACTGTCCAGTTCTTTATTGTCTTTAGTCTGGAAAACCTCAGGACACATCTTCTCTCCTGGGGCTCCATGGAATCCAAACAGGGAAGACCAAACACCATGTTTATGGAAAATATCAATACTTTGCTAGATAAAAATCTCACAAAATGCTCAGCCTTGCTGGGTATTGGCAAAATTGGCTCTGTGTGTCTGCTCTGTCATCTTCCTTCCTTGACTTGAAAAGTGCTGCTATTTCTCAGTTTCCTAATTGTAGATGCTACTCCTGACTCCCTCCTATGGAAGAGGGGGATCCTCTACATCCTCTCCGAGAAGTTGCAGCACAGTTTTTGTTTAGTCAATATTCAGTGTTGTTGTTGTGATGACCCAGTAAGTGCCCCTGACTGACAGACACACAATGGACCATGATTATATCATTTTCACCAGCCTTATTGCTTGCCTGAGTTGGTACTTGCCTTGTGTTTTCATTTACTTGGATTTTCATGTACTTATCATTAACTTATCCCCAAACTCCCTTCATTGTGGCCAAGTACATCAGGTGGGTCCTTTCTTAAGCCTCTTTGCTAGGGTCTTCCACTTACAGCTCCAGCCTGGCTAGGTTGCCCCTCAGGTCCACTGCACTGCAAGTTTCTGCAGCTCCCTTTGTTCCCCTCCTGGACTGGCTCTGCTGCTTCCTGGTTCCCATAGCATTTTTATCCACGAAAGTCAGTTAAAGTTAGTGGTTAAGGCACATGTTTTAGAACCCGACTGCCTGGGACCAAGTCCTAGCTCTTCTGTTTTGTTCAGTCTCACCAGCCACTTACCCCTGGTCTTACCCTCCCTGGGTGCTGGTTGAGGCAGCACCATCTCTGGAGGTGGACTGAATTTGGAAGGTCCTGAAGAAGAAGTTGTTGAGCTGAGAACAGGAAGGAGGAGAGTCTGTGCAGTCAGGTGTGTGGAGATGCATCATGGGAGATGAGGCTTGAACAGTCAGGTGGGGGCCTGGAATTCCAGGCTGAGGAGTTGAGGGATGGGGTCTTATCTGTAGGCAAGGGGGAGCCCTTGGACATTCTTGAGCAGGAACATTATCTGGAATTGAGATCTAAAGAGGACTCTTGTCCCCGTGGATCCATCAGGGTTCCTCATTTAGAAATACTAAGACCTGCTCTGGATAAATAACTTAAGCCAAAGAAGCATGTGCTAGAAGCAAACCAAGCCATTAACAGAATCCAGGGAAAGGCTAAGGATCCAGACTTTGAAGAGGGTGGGTGGGGCTGGAGTAGGGCCCAAGGGGGTGAGAGTGACACAGTGAGACTTCTAGGGCAGTTTCCCCATGAGTGCATTGTGCTCAGTAGACCCAGGAGTACCATCCTGGGAGAGAACAGTGGGTAACCTGACTTGGGTCTTGTGTGCCCCTTCTGCCAGGCAGGGAAGGGGAGGTCCCTGACCCATATCTCACTCAGGTAGTGGCCAATGGTGAGGATGAGTCCCCAGGGTGAAATATGGCCCAAACTGTGGGCCAGATGCTGGGCAAGCAGGACAGGGGCATCCAGCCCAGCTTGCATCCCCATCCAGAGGTGAGTGACTCACTCAGGGACACAGGGAGCTTGTGGGCAGGTAGCACCAAGAACCAGCTCAAGAGATGGCTCAGAACATTCCTGTCCCAATGGGCTATTGGAGGAACCAAGGACAATGCTTGATGCAAACCAGATGTTTGGGGACTGTTTCAGGTGGATATGAAAAGGAGGAGGAGGAGGAGGAGGAGGAGGAGGAGGAGGAGAAAGAGAAGGAGGGCCAGACAGGAGGACTGGCTCCACAGAGTGGCTATGTGCTCTCGCCATATGGATGGTTCCAACCCCACTGTGGTACTGCTTGTGGTGTGAGTCCACTGACAAGGTACATGACCTTTGTCTCTATTCATTACACTATTGAGATTACATCAAAATAAAAGCCACTTCACAGGGAAGGAAACAGTTAACAAAACCAAAAGGCAACCTACTGAATGGGAGAAGATATTTGCAAAAGACATATCCAGAAGAAAATAATATCTGAAATATATAAAGAACTGATACAACTCAAAACATCCCCAAAACAAATAATCATTTTTTAACAAAGTAAAAAAAAAGGGGGCCAAAGACATGAACAAACATTTCTCCAAAGGAGTGATCCAGATGGCCAACAGACACATAAAGATGCTCAATATCACTCATCACTGGAAATGCAAATGAAAAACACAATGAGATACTACCTCACACCAGTCAGAATGGCTAAAATCAACAACACAGGAAACAACAGATGTTGGAGAGGATGTGGAGAAAGGGGAACCCTCGTGCACTGTTGGTGGGAATGCAAGCTGGTGCAGCTACTCTGGGAAACAGTGTGAAGGTTCCTCAAGAAGTTAAAAATACAACTATCCTCTGATCCAGCAATTCTACTACTGGGTATTTAGGCAAAGAACATAAAAATACTAATTTGAAAAGACACGTGCACCCCTATGTTTATAGCAGCATTATCTACAATAGCCAAGGTATGAAAGCAGCCCAAGTGTCCCTCGACAAATGAATGGATAAAGAAGATGTGGTATATATATACAATGGAATATTACTCAGCCAACAAAAAGAATGAAATCTTGCCATTTGCAACTACATGTCCCACGGGGCCATCGAGGAGTTCATTTAAGGACAGAATGACAAAGCCCTCTATTCCTGAGGAAGGAGGGTTCCTCATTTAGAAATAATAGGACCTGCTCTGGATAAATAACTTAAGACAAAGCGCCTGAGTTCCATCACTGGACAGGGGACCACCAAGTCCGTGCCCTTTCTGTACCCTGCCTCCCCGCCAGGACCAGCAAAGGGTGTTGAGTGGCAGGGTAAAGAGCTGATGGGTACCTTCCAGAAAAGGTCCCCAGCTGCTCTTCCTGGCACTTGAGGACAGAGCGCTCCCAGTTCTGAAGGCACATTCCTGAGAGGTGTGCTGACCGCCTGGGCTTGCATGTCAGCTGTGCTCATCATGCCTGCAGGATGGAGCCAAGTCTGAGCTGAGTAGGTGGCCCTGCAGGTGGTCTGAGGTGGAAGCCAGGGGCAGGGTGTGGTATGAGGCCTGGCTGGAAGACAGGTCCTGGGGCATGGGGAGACACCGGATTCCCCTCCCTGTGTGGTGTGCTGGCAAACCTGCTCCCAGGAAGGGCAAGAATCAAGAGCCCTACTTTGCAGCACTTGCCAGTTTCCAAGGTGCAAATATGCGTATCGTGGCGGATTCCGAGCCATGGACCATTTAACAGCTGCTCTCCATGTTCCTGAGTCCTTAGCAGTCTGCTCTTCAGGAGATGAAGGCCCTGGACCCGCAGGCCCACCCCAGCATTTGTTCAGACTATCCCAGCTCCGTGACACACAGCCCTATTGTGTCCTCAGCAGCCAGGCTCCTACCCTCTCCAGAAGGCTTTTCCAAACCACAAAATGTCCCAGATTCCTCGAAGGGCCCACGTAGCCAGAGAGCCTGGGACCCCGCCTGGGCAGGACCTGTCCCAACAGGAGACCACCATGAGGTGCCCTGCAGGGAGTGAGAGCCAGGAGGGGAGGACTCGGTCTTGGCTGGGCTCTGTGTGCCCTCTCCTGGGGCTGAGTCTGGCCGACACCCCGCCCACACTCCTGCACAGTCTCTCTGCCAGCCGCCTCCACTGCAGACCCTGGTCGGCGGTTTCAGCCTCGGGCCTGAGCTCTCTCAGAGACACCTTCAGCATTAGCAAGTCCACTGTGGTTAAGCTTGGGAGGTCGCAGCGGCCGCCAAGCCGTGCTCTCCTGGGAGCAGCATGCTGGCTGTGCTAGCAGGTGCCGCTGCCATCACACCCGCTTCACGGATGACGAAGTGCAGACAGAGGTTCCAGGTCACGAGGGCTGCAGGTGTGACTGGTGGCCTGCTCATTCTGCACCCTGATCCTTGCTTGTCTGCTAGGTCACACTTACCCAAGGGAATGTTTGTCCTATTGGGACGGGGGCCCATGTCAACTGTGTCCCGAGTCCCCCTCGGGTCCAGCAGGGTGCCATCTGAGTCCAACATGTTGTGGATTCAGTGACCAAGTGGCTGGTTTTTGGCCCCTGGAGGTGGCAGGAGAACCTAGAAGTATGCTTACCAAGGCCTGAGGCCCGTCCCTCGATGGGCAATGAGACAGAGAGCTTTGGTGCAGCCTGACAGATGGGAGGGCAGGGGTTACTCCTGGGAGCATCCAAGCAATAATGCAGTTCCCCATCGAGCTGGGATGGCCACTGAGTTTCCAAGGGTCTGCAGGCAATCGGAGATCTTCTAGGAAAGTAGAGTTTTCTTATGACACATTCAAAATCTATTTGTAAGCCAGAGCATGATTACCGAGAGCTGGAATTTTTTGAAGGTGGAGGGTGACATGACGAAGATATTAACCCCTCTATTCTTGGTCAGCTCACTCCAGGGACAATGTTCCCAAGCCCGAACCACTGTCTCTGCTGATTAGCATGGGAAAAGCCTTTCTTTTTCTAGTCTCACTTTTCATGGTGAGGGGCAGCAACCTGACATTCTGTGAGGGCCCAGAATACATGAGATGGGGATGGTAGGGAAATTGCAGGTTTTAGGTTCAGCCATAAATTGAGCAAACTTAGTGCACAGGTGCAGCCTTCCGTTCTAGTAAGAGAGTGAATTGGATGGGGGCTTCAGGGGGATGGCACTGGGGTCATTGTCTCCCCAGCACGGGTTTGGTCTTGAGCTGGGCTGGCAGAGACTTTAGCTGTCCATTCATTGCCTGCTCCCCCGATTTCTTTCTACTACAACCCGATTTCATCCCCTGCCACTGTCAATCTGGAAAACAGAAGCCCATCCAGCGACTGGGCAGTGCAACTGGTCAGACTCAAGCCCCGAACCAAAGAGACACCTGGCAGGTCCATGCCAGCTGGGGTGTGAGAAGAGGGGGATCCCTGGGGGTCCCAGGAGGTTCCCAAGGCCTGGTCTCTGTGTGGCCTGCGGGGGTAAGATCTGTGTGGCTGAGGGGCCTCCTCACCTCCTGCCTGGTGTGTGGAAAGATTCCCCAGTGGCCAGCAAACTCCGACCTCTAGGCATAGCCGCAGCTGGTTGAGAGGCTCCCCCGGCCCCCCAGCCTCTCTCTGTTGTGCCTGCATCGCTGCGTGGGCAGCCAAGGTCAGGGACTGTGGTGCATATGCATCCCCGCTCCCAGGCCCAGCTACAGCCAGCCCAGAGCCAGTGCCCAGCACACACTTGCTGAATGAGTACATCGTCCTAACTTGCCTGTGACCTCGGTGGCTTGCTCCTCTAGTGGAAGTTCAGCTTCTTCATGCTTGAAAGTGGATGACACCCCTTCTCTGCCAGGGTGAACGTGAGGACCATGTGAGAAATGCACAGGAAGGTTAGAACCCTCAGGGCCCCAGGCTCTCCTCCGCAGAAGGAGGGGCAGGCTCCATTGTGGCCCAGGGCATGCTGTGGCATCCCAGGATTGCAGAGCTGGGGCCCGGCCCAGGTCCCGGCCCAGGTCCCCGGCTGCAGGGCCAGGGCTGAGCCCCAGCGCCCGGAGCCAGGCCAGGCTGCCACCTCAGCGGCTGTGCCCCGTGCAGCTGAGTCTCTCCACCAGCTGTTTCCCACATTAGCTGCCCCTCCTGGGAGGGCCTCCAGCTCTGGAAGGGTGGGGACAGAGGTCCCGGGAGCTCTCCAGGCAGCCCTGGGCTCCTTGGCTGCAGGTGGCCGACAGGGAGGGTACTGGGCCGTGGCCTCCTCAGCCGGGGTCTGGAGGCCAGCTGCTTTGCAATCATGCCCCCTTTTGACCTCCGGGCTCTCCACCCTCAGGCTCTGATAGGCCAGGCCAGCCTGGTGTGGGAGGCAGGACAGCGGTTGGTGCTGTAGGGCTGGGCCTGGCCAGAGGGGAACCCTGAGACCACT
Organism: Canis aureus; assembly: GCF_053574225.1. NCBI lineage: Eukaryota > Metazoa > Chordata > Mammalia > Carnivora > Canidae > Canis > Canis aureus. The sequence continues at coordinate 61,145,791 of NC_135612.1, forward strand.
GGTCCAGTCCTGCTAATCGGTGCTAAGTGCTGAGGACAGCACTGGGTAAGGGGTGGGGGTCACCCTGGGATAGGAGCAGCGTCATCAGCTCCCCTGGGATGGGGCAAGACCGGGAATGTGACTTTAGGAAGGGGGGCATCCTGGTGGGCCTGACCTGGTCAGGACACCCCCAGAGGGCTTCTATGCGAGGGACATGCCATATTCCTCGCTCTGGAGGCTGAGGGTTGCATGGAAGTGACCCTGACAGTGACCTTGGATGCTGAGGGGGCCCAGGCTCCTGGTGGGTGGCAGCCCTACCACCTCAGCCTGGATATTCAACCCGCAGAAATGCAGATGGTACATGATGCTGTTACGGGATAATCTGTTACGCAGCATAGACAGGAAGGAACACGTAAGTAAAATGAACACGTAAGTGTCAAGAGCCACTGTCCAGGCTTCTAGGTCCTCTGCGAGCCCCCGAAGCCCCTTGCTTTTGTGCAGGGTGTCCACATACATACCTACTCACCTGCACACCCACTTGCACACAGGCTCAGCTGCACACACACTCACCTCCACACATGCTCACCTCCACACACATACTTGCCTGCACATGTGCTCACTTCCACACACACACTCACCTACAAGCACATGTGAGCATGCACACACACAGGTTCCCAGTAAGGCCCTCTGTAACACAGGCTACATCGTCTCATGTGTCTTCTCTTTCTTGTTAGCTCAGTAATAAGCCTGGACACGTTCCTATGCACAAATCCAGACCTGAACCGTGGGCCCCCAGCCTCCCAGCATTTCCCTGTATGTTGCAAGGACCACCATCTCCAGGTTTTGTGACGAGTGACACTGGACCTCTGCGTGCCCACACCTTGGCTTGCACGTGGTCTCCTTGGTGCTGGATGCCAGATGGACAGTGGTCAGGGTGTAGGCTTTGAATATATATTTGTGGGATGGGCTTCTACATTTCTATGTGAAAAGATGGGCCTTTGTGTGGTTCCCACGGCCGGATGTCTGCGGGGCCTGCTGGGCCCACATTCCCTCTCTCCGGGGAGCAGCGTTCCCAGCTAAGAGTGCAGAACGCAGCGTCTCTTACCCCTGTGTAATTCTGATCATGGGGAGGTTGGGACAACATGGTGCCTTGTCTGTTTGCAGCTGCCTCTTCCCCCGTCATGAATTCCAGCCCCTGCCCGCAGGGCTTTCTGTCGGGCGCTTTCCTTTAGAGCACTTGCGAGAGTGTCTCCATGCTGGGCTGGTCAGGAGGGCCAGCAGTGAGGTGAGCCTGTGGTGTAGGGGGTTGGGGGAGCAGTGATGAGGAGCCCTCCCAGGAGACCTTGAGCCCCTCGGGGTCCCTTCTCCCCATGGGGGAGGCTAGGCCCAGGGTCCATGGGGAAGTAGAAAATGGGGTTCCTGGAAGGAGTTTTAGTCTAAAAGAGGGTTCGTCTTGGTGTGAAAACGGAGAAATGACTCTCCCCAAAGGCAGTATAATCCAAAGGAAGCCATGTCAGGAAGGAGAAGGCCACTGCTGGCCTCAGTCTTTTCATCTGTGAATGGGACTCATGACCTTTCTTAGGGAAGAAAGGCCCTGCTGCCTTCTCACTGGACCAAACGGGGTGCTTGGGAGCTCCTCTGCACCGCTCCAGCACAGCAGCACACAGCAGCACAGGAGCCCACCACAGGATCCCCACTCCCCCACCCCCACGGCGGGAATCAAGCCCATTCCCTTACCAGGTACTGTGCCTCCGTTTCCTGCGAGATCATCGTCCCTTCTGGTGAGAACACTCCAGTCTTCACCTGGCTAACCACAGTTCTTGGCTTAGATGTCACTCCTTCTATGAGCCTGGGGGATCCCTACTTGTCCCTCTCCAACCCTGGCCTCACTGCGCACAGGGGTCTGTTAGCTGCCCCTCCTAGACGCCAGCAGCTGGACCCCTTGGGCAGGGCAGTGACAGGGGCAGGGGGCGGGAGCTGGTCCTTCTGCTTCCAGTGGTCCATAGGCCACTGAGGACTCCCTCTGCATGGGGAACCTGGCCTCTCACCCCCCTCACCAGCAGTGCCAGCTACCCTGGGATGTGCTGGTGACCTCTCTCTGCTTTCACCTCAGGGCCTGGGGAGGAAACAGGACACCCACAGTTAATAAGCAACCTGTCCTGAGCTTTCAGTTAGTTTCACCCCACTCTTCCCTCCATCCAAGGCTGCATGGGGACCTTGCATCTGAACTAGGCTCACCCACTCGGCCCTGAGTCTGCAGCCTGATTGCTGACACCTCTGTTGGTCACACTCCAGGGTTTAGTGACCTGTGCCCATCTTGGTTACAGACGGGGGCTGTTCCCCGGGGCAGGGCCTTGTATCTGGGGGGTTTCAGGATTTCAGGTGATGCTCAGCAGGACCCACAACAGAAGGGACAGGTGGATCCATGATGTGCAAAGTGACAGGGAATTTGAGTTCTCTTCAGTTGGCAAAGCTTCGGACAGTTCAGCAGATGGAATTCCCGGAGCCTGGCCACCAGGCACGGAGCCGTGCGTGGGGCCCATCACGCCCTCCTCCTGACCACTGGCACTCTGGCTGGGGGCAGAGGCCAGGGGCCAGCGCTTGGGCCCCTCTCAGCTGTGTGGCCCGGGGCCAGTGCCCTGGACTCTCTGGGACTAGGTTTCTCCAGTGCCAACATAAGGAAAATAAAACTCTTCTGTTGTCTACACTTGTGTTAATGATTTTAAAGTGATTTCTGTTGCACCTTCACCTGGTCACCATGTGCAAGCACTGGGGGAGCCGGTGTGGCCAGAGGGAGCGTGGGCACAGAATCTTCCCTCACTGGATCACCAGGAAGAGCATAGAAAGAACTGCCTGTGAGCACTCGCTGCCACCTTACCGTCAGAAGGGACCTGGGGAGGCGGGTTATGGGTTATCTGTGATGCCGGCCAAGGTATGCGCTGCAGCTGGGCATTACCTGTGTCTGGGGCTGCGCATCACCTGCACTCAGATCCCAGCCTGGTCCCTTCTGAGCAGCGTGGCCTGAGCCTTCCTGAGCATCGGTCCCCTCATCTATTAACTGGGAAGGGAGCACAGTTCTGAATGTTTGAGTCCCTGAAAGTCACATGTGGAAATCCTACCATCTGGTGTGATGGCCTCAGGAGGCGAGGCCTTTGGGAGGCTGGAGCCTGATGAGTGAGATTAGTGCTCATGTGATAGAGACATACAATACTGTAGAGGATCCACCCTCATGACCTGAGCACCTCCCAAAGGCCCCCTGTGGCCGTCACGTTCCATTTCATAGATGGGGAGACTGAGGCTTAGAAAGTCTATGTCGGGATCCCTGGGTGGCGCAGCGGTTTGGCGCCTGCCTTTGGCTCAGGGCGCGATCCTGGAGACCCGGGATCGAATCCCACGTCGGGCTCCCGGTGCATGGAGCCTGCTTCTCTCTCTGTGTGACTATCATAAATAAATAAATAAATTAATTAATTAATTAATTAAAAAAAAAAGTCTATGTCCTCACTGCTCAGAAGGGACTGAGAGCCAGGATCTGAGCCTAGGCACCAGCGGCTCCAAACCAGAAACCTCTTTACCCTCTGCCTTCTCTAGGGTTTGTCTTCTGTCTGAAGACGAACTTGCCCTGGTTGAAACTGAGTCGGGCTGTCAGTCCCATGGGAAATCTTTCCATCTGGTGTTTTAGGAAGGAGGAGGCTCTGGGGTCTCTTTTCACCTCTTGCAGGCTGAACTGTGGGGTGGGAGAGCGGGGAGGGCCCCAGAGCAGGTGGCCCTGAGTATTGGCAGAGGAAAACCATGTGAAGGGCTCTGATGGCTGTGGGGTAGCTGGATGAATGGAAGCGGCCCAGGTAAGTGGGGCTCCAGGCTGCCTCCAGCACCTCTCGGAGACTCCTGGCTCCCCCTTCCTCCGTATCGGGTGTTCTTCACTCCATGTGGAGCTCTCACCCACCGAGAGCTCTTGGCAGCAGGAGCCCAGGCTGCACAGACCATGACCCCAAAGTCCTTGGGCCACAAGGCTGAAAGATCCAAACGGCCTCTGCACTTGGCTGACACCCCACAGCCTTCGGGACCAGCTCGCTCACTTGGTCTGACACTGTGTTTCTCACGCCTGTGCCTGTCACAGTCTGCAGCTGTGAGCTTCTTCCTGCCAAACTGTCCACATTATCCAGTTATCTTGTCTTTGCCCCTTCTGGGCCTGACTCTTGTCATCCTGACTCTGGGGAGACCCAGGCTAGGTCAGAGGCTGCCTGGGGGCCCCTGGAGCCCTTGTCCTCCCTCTGCCGCAGCCTCATCCCCCAGGGCTCATGTTTGCTCTCAGCTCTGTCCTACATGTACGAAGTCAGCTGGACAAAGTAGCCTCCCCACCTGGGGTATGCAGTGGCATCGAGGGGAAATGGAAGGCAAAGTTAAGGTTCTGTTTGGTGCCTCTGGTATTTTCTAGAAACATTCTTTTGCACATACCCTTGTGTTTTCTGCTGAGACAAATGCTTTCCAAAGCAGTGTGCCCTCTTGCTGGAACTTAATTAAAGTAAGACTGTTCTTTTACTCCATTTTGGTTTGTTGGTAGCATAGAAGGTAAACCTCTTTAGTTTGGACTGGAAATTTTGTTCAGGTTTATTTAGAGATTAAGGTTATTTCTGTGTCACATACAGAAAAGTGTCTTTACCCCCAAGTTGCATCTCATTCCGACAGTCATCCAGCTGTCTTTACTTGGATGAAACGGACTCCAGAGGATAAGGAGTTAATGCCAGCATGGACTCCAGAGTTAAGTCCAGCACGGCCTGAGCTTACAGACCCCATGGGGCCTACGGGGCCTACGTGGCCTGCGCGAGCTGTCCTCCCAGGCACCCTTTAGCTTGGGGCTTATTCCCTTCCTTCCAGAGCTTAGGGAAGTCACTTAAACCTTCATGGCCTTCAGAATGCTCCTCAGCCACCTGGTGTGTGAGACAATGCAGCCTGGGAAGCAGAACAACCGCCTAAGGCAAGGGTGCAGTACACACCTTGTCCCTGTCTGAGCCTATGACCTGCATGCGGGGTCTCCCCCTAGGGTCCCCATTCCAGATATGTCTAGAGGGTGTCGCCATGGCAGACTTTGTTAATCAAGCACAGCATCCCTTTGTAACGGACCCAGACACAGCCTGCCTCACTACCCTCAACTCCAGGCTCTAAGCAGTCCCCATGTTTATTCAGAGTTGGCACGTAACATGTAGCCTGCTTGGTGTTTCTGGCCTAAGGACACCTCAGGGGTGACAGGACCTGGGCAGAGCCCCAGCACAGGCAGGACAGTCAAAGGGGATGATGGAGGTCCTGGTGCTGGAGAGCCATGATCTCTGAGGACCTATGTTGTATCTACGTGATGAGGATCAAACCATATATACTATTGGGAGGAAGACTCTGTTGACCTAGGTAGTGGCAAAATAGTAAAGTCAAAAGAGCAAAACCAAGTGTTGGGTTTGGGGCTGTCACGTGTGAACAGAATAAAGCAAAAAATAATTATTTAAGAAATGTACTCTTAAAAAAGAAGGGTGTGCCCTCACTATGCCATCTTGCTCAGTCCTGCTGAGATCCGCATTTCCATGACAAAGCTCGGCAGGGGGGCGCCTGGGTGGCTCAGTGGGGTAAGAGTCTGCCTTTGGCTCAGGTCATGTTCTTTCCACTCCTTACACATGTTTCCCCTCCCTGATTGCACAAAACAAATGTTCAATGCACGTTTGTAGAAATGAATTGGTTCACAAGTGGCAGTATTTCATTCTAATTGGTACGATTCATTTGTCTTAAAAAATAAGATCATCATTTCTTATAGGAGGTCAGCGTGCTTGTGTTCAGACCTTATTTGTCCAATCTCTCTCTCTGCTCATCAAAGTGCGAGGATGAAAGCTCATTTGTCTCCAGTCTGTGTCGTGTCTGTTCCAGTCCCTTGTGAGGCTGGGCACCCACAAATCCTTGCAGTGAGCAGATGCCTTGCTGTCACATAACACTGACGGGCAAAGCTGTCCTGTGTTCCTGTCAAGGAATGATGTGCTTGTCCCCCCAGGTGACCTGCCTGGAATCTCTCCTGGGAGATATTCAGAGGGCACAGAAGCTGCTGCCTGTGTCTCCTCATGAGGCATCCGATGCCTCCACTGATTTGCTGATCTACAGATGGCCACTCAGAAGCCCTGGAGGGACTGTGGGGGCCCCTACTGCCATGTTGTCACAGCCGCCTTCATTGTCCCAGCTCCCACTCCACTAGGTTAGCCCTATCTTCCTTAGCGATACCTGGGGCTGTAAGGCAGCCTGCCCTTCCTGAGAAAGTCAGTAGGGCGAGCTTTGACTTTAGGGTCTGGTTTCAGAGAAGGTCTGATCCGATGAGAATTCCTCTTGAATTTGAAAGCATTTAGTGGGAGGGACAGGGAGCTAGGAAGCTGCATTTGAAGGCCGGAGGCTGGGCATGGAGCTGGTGTGATGGTCTCTGTATGAGGCTGTGTGGAGGGGTGACAGGAGCCAGAAGGACCAAGTTTGATCCCCAGAGCCCCTGGTTTCTAGTTATGTGACCTTGGAAGAGACACTTGACTTATCTGAGTTGCCCTTTCCCCAACTATAAAATGGAGTCATAACAAAGGCTGATGTTACTCTGACTACTTGCTGTGTGCCAGGCACTGTTTGAAGCCCTCTGTGTTTATTTATTAGTCTAATCCTAATTGCAACCACATAAGCAGGTGCAACTGGTAGTTACTAATATCTGTGCTATACATATTAGGAAGGGAGACCCACGAGGTGACTTGCCCAAGGCCATGGGGCTGGGGTCATGGGAATAGCAGAGGTTGTCCATCTCTTTTGCCAGCCCCTTGCCTTCTCTCCAGTCCTTATAGCACTGGCACCAAGGAAACACACCCCATCATGAGAGTGAGCCCCCTCTCCACTGGCCACACTCCATTTCTGGGACAGGGCAAGGCTTGCAGAGCCCCTAGGTGAGAGTGGATGAGTGGGGCCAGGGGAAAATGAGGTGAGGGTCTGTCTCCTGGCTCCTTTCATGTCGGGGCTGCCAAAAAGCTCCCTGGAACCTGGCAGCTTCCAAGTGTCTTCCCTCTATTCTTGTCCTGCGAACTGGCCACTGACGGGTTTGGAAGATTCCTGCAGGTTCAGGAGCCCAGAGGGGCCAGCAGGGGGAGAGAGATATAGACTCCTCCCCCAGAGGGGCTCAGAGAGCCACAGGGAGAGACAGAGCTCAGCTCCAAAGGGAGTTCCCTTCTGCGTGGGGGCAGGGAGCCACGCCTCCCGGGCTCTCCCTCTTTCCTTCTCTTTGCTGTTCTCTCCCTTACCCCTCCTTCCCTCCCTTATCCCTTTCCTCTCCATCTTTCCTTCATCTCCTTCTCCCGTCACACCTTTTCCACTTCTTAACTGCCCTTCTTTGTTCATCCACACCTGGACCTGAGCTGAGACTTGGAAAAGGGGACTGTGTACTTTCTCCCTCCAGCTCCTTCTGCCCATCCACCACAACTCCCTGCCCCTCAGTCTCCCGCTCACCTGCTTCCCTAAGCCCCCAGACGGCTGGGTCACTCCAGTTCGGTGCCTGCGAAAGGGAGCGTAAGGCGCATGGAAAGGGCAGAAGCAACCAGGGAGAAGCGGGCAGCTTTCTTGCTTCCCAGCTGCGCAGGAGTTACCACCAGGAGGCCCCGGAGGAGGAGGTAGGTGTGACCACTGCGAAGGCCGTCCTGGTCTGGGGCAGAGCGGTGTGGAGCTCCCTGCAGCCAGTGCATGTGGACGGAAGAAAAGACAAGGCGGCTGCGGAGCGCTCCGCGACGCCAGCCTCGGCCCAGGTTGGGCGGCGGGGCTGCGCCCCGGGCAGCTGGCACGGGCTGGGCCGGCGCGCCTTCAGCACCCTGGACAGCGCCGCGGGAGGCCCCAGCTCCGCAGCGCCGCGCGCACCGCCAGGCACCGGGCCCGCCTTGGCCGCTGCGAACCGCGCCGGCGGCTCTGGATCTCTGGGTCCCCGAGGGCGCGCCGCTCCCGCCGCCACGCGTTCCCACCCGGAGCGCAGGTCCTGCCGCTGTTCGCGGGGCGCCTGGCCGCCGCGCTGGTGCAGCTGCTGCGCCTATAGAGCCCAGCTGTCCGCGGCCTCGGGCGCCTTCCTGGTGAACCCGTCCCTGGGCCACCTGCTGCTGGCGCCGCCAGACAAGCCCTCCATGCTGCTGGGCACCCTGCGCTGGCCACTGCCATCCGGGCCCAGGGCGCACCAGGCCGTAGGCTTCCTGGGCACCTTCCTGGCGTCCAACTCCGTACTAAGCGCGGTGGCGCTGAGGGCAGACCCGTGGCTGGCGGTGGGTTTCCCGCTCCGCTACGTTAGTCCTGTTGGCCTAGAAGTGGGGACAGTCATTGGCCTTCACGTTCACAGTGCTCTCCTGCTCATGGCTCCGCTACCGAGTCGCCTTCCAGTCCTGCTTGCTTCCCCTGCCCACGGACCACTCCATGCTGCCAGCTTCGCGCAGCTGTTCCCGGTGCTCAGCCTCACCTTGCTCGCCAGATGCTTCTGGTGGCAAACAGCCACTGCCGGTGCTTCGACGTCATCACTATGAAGGTGCTTGTGCTGCTCATGGACCTGCACCCCAGGTAGTCTGCTGGTGAGTCCCTGCCCAGCCCAGAGGGCTGCACCCAGCTCCTGCGCTCCCCACTGGCCCCCGGCTCACAGGAGCCTGCAGGCACTAGCACCTGCCCCAGGGGTTCCTACGCTGTGTGGCCTCCCCTGCACGCTGCTCCCAGGGTTTCCATACGGGCTTGCTTGTACTCTCTGAGTCCACACAATGGAAGGGCTGGATGCTTCTCAGCCTCTGCACTTGCTCTGTGGAATATGTGCCCACAGTGAGCTTTTGCACAAGCTGTGAGGTCTGAGCCACGTAAGAAGGGTTGTCTGCCCTGCCTTCCCCCTGTGGCAAGAGTCAGTCACTCCTCTTCTGGGGCAGGTGGGTGTGGACCTGAGTACTCCTTCTTGTTTCTGCCCTGCTGACCCAGTGCCCTTGCCTGGTCTGGGGTCTCAAGTCTTGGGGAGGATCTGTCTGGTTCTGTATGCTCACGGCTTGCCATGCAGTTGCCCACTGAATCTCCAGCTGGTGTTACTGCTGGGGGTTGCCCCTCCTCCCACCTGCTCCCCTTACCACTAGACATTGGCCCCCCCTTCCCAGGCCTTCCCCCTCCCCTCCCCTCTCCTGCCTCAGGACACAGGCCAGCACCCTCCCTGAGGATCCCATTGTGCTCCTCTGTCTTCTGTGGGACGACTTAGATCCCTCTGTCCCAGGGGGAAGGAAGAGCTAGTGGGGAGGGCAGTGCTGCAGCTTCACAGAGGAAGGGGGAATCCTCCCCTCCTTCCAGCTCTCGGTTATGTCACCTACAAACCAAACCTGCCTCTTTCTATCGTCTTTCCTTTTTTTTAAAAAAAAAAAAAGATTTTATTTATTTATTCATGAGAGACACACAGAGAGAGAGGCAGGGACATAGGCAGAGGGAGAAGCAGGTTCTCTGTGGGGAGCCCAATGTGGGACTTGATCCCAGGATCCTGGGATCACACCCTGAGCCAAAGGCAGATGCTCAACCACTGTGCCACCCAGGTATCCCCTGATTCATCTTTTAAGATGCTTCTCTGAGCTCTAGGAAAGAAAGCCATGGCCAGACATGGTGAGAAACAGTGAGTCCAGGATAGTGGGCAGCTTGGAAGGTGGGCTTCACCCAGGAGACCTCTGCCATCTCGGGCATCCTAGAGAGGAACAGGGACCCCAGGATCACACCCTGAGCTGAAGGCAACGCTCAACTGCTGAGCCACTCAGGCATCCCTCTGTCATTTTTCCTTGGGCTCTCTGGCCTAGGCATCCTCCTAGGACCTGCCCACTTGGGATCTTTGCTCTGCACTCAGCTCTGCACTCCCCAAAATGCCCTGCCCTCTGTCCTCTGTTCTGGACTTCCAATGTTGCCTCAGCGAGCAGAAGCATCACCGCTGGAAGCTGTCAGGCAGATCAGCAGCTTCATTGGGTCCTTTAACATCTGCTTTGCCCCTTACGTTGGGACCAGGTGGGTCCTGGCCCTCAGACCCCTGTCTTGGATGCTGCTGGGAAGTGGGCTCAGCCTCAGCCAGGCAGCTTCTGAGGTCTCCCTACTGGGGACCTGGAGGGATGCTGATGTCCGCAGGTCCTTCCTCTACACCCAAGGAAGTCAGTACCTTACCTCAGCTCTTGTCAAAGGCCCTGGGACAGAGACAGCGCTAGCCCCACATCCCTGCTGTGGCTGCTGCTGTCCAGGGAGACCAAGGCCGGGCCACAGGGAGGTGTGGGGTCTGTCGAGCTAGCACCTGACTCTTTCCAATCTTAGGAAGCTTTTCAAGCCAGTTGGGTGATCTGGGATCAACCCAGGCCTCAGACTCAGCATCTCCTGGGCATGGATTCCGGGATCCTGGGGGGAGGTCCAGGCCAAGGCCACTGTCACCCTGGGTGACTGCTCTCTTTGCTCTTCCTTCTGTCCCTTCCTCTGGAGACCCTGCTCTGGAGCTTGTAGGGGGCTGGGGGAGACCTCATGTAAGGGGCCCAGTGGACACCACGGTCGTCATCCTGTGATGAGGGCACCTGGGTCTGCTTCCCGCCTCTGGGGTTCCTGGGATTCCCACTCTGTGGGTAGGTTCCTGCTGTGGTCAGCCTCTCTGGGTGGTCCCCACACCCCATCTTGGGCTGAGGCAGAAGGACACCCTGATGGACATGGCTCCTGAGAGGAGCTGATGGTCCTTGGCCGCTAGCCCAGGCTGTTCACCCAAGGGGCAGGGGACGCACTGGGCATGGTGCCAGGCTCCTGGGTTTATTCCAACAAGCATCTCCTGTAGGCTCTAAGACACCTTGGGAGGTCGGCTTGTCTGTTCAGGCTGTCTGACTGCTCGGGTCATTTGGTTTGTTAGGTGTTATTGGGAGGGCACCCATGGTTCCCGCAAGTTGGGGGAGCTTCTGTGCCAAGTAAAGTGGGTTCCATCTTCCTTCAAGCTCCCACTGAGAGCTCTCTGGAATCGGTGCTCAGGATGAGTCACATGGCTCTTGGCTACCACCCATCTGGCCCCGGAATAAGGTAGATTTCTCATGGATCACAGACATCATGCTTCTTCACATGAAACCTGGCCAGTTGTCTCATGTTCTTAAAAACTGCATGCGTGCAGTTGTGGACAGAGCCAACCGTGGAGCTCTGTGAACCAACAATTTGATCTGGTATCGTGTCTGTGTGAGCACATGTGATTATGTGTACGTGTGTGTGCATGCATGCGTGTGCAGGGGTGGGTGCTGGAGTTTCAAGAGCTCCTGTACATGATCCATCTTCAGCATTTGCTTTTGAAATTATGAATGAATCACGAGGAAGCCTGGATTACTCGGCCATAGCATGTTGATTGCTGGCTTTTACTTTTACGTCTTGTATGTGTGCAAGAGCCCATGTGTGTATATGTGAGCATGCCTGTACCTATGCATGCACATATGTGTTTGCATGCACGCACGTGTGCAGGAGGAGGGGCCAGAGAGCAGAGCCTTAGTGCATACATCGACAGCCTGGTTTCCACTGTGCTCACTTGGGGACATAGGCAGCTCACACTCTCTTCTCTATGACATGGGTCCCCAAGTCCTCCGTGGGAACTGTGGATAAGGTAACATAGAGTCTCTTATGATTGTCACGAGTGCTCACGATGTGGTACATCTCATCCACTCACTCATCGTTTCTCCTGTGTGCTGCGCTTTGTGCTGGGTTCCAGGTGAGTCCTGCCTCTCTGGGCTCTTGTTCTGATGACAGGAGATGCAGGTCAACAGGGTCAAGCAGGTGTCTCCAGGAATGGGGGGGGGCATTGGGGAGTTGAATTTGGGAGCAGCACCCTGGCTCTGTACCCATCTGCACTCCCACCCCCACCCCAGAGTGTGGACTCCTGGAGGTGAGTGTGCAGCACACCTGAGACCTTAATCCACTCTGGTATTTGAATAAATAAAACCTGAGGGTGATAACCGAGAAACAAAAAGGGAAAATCACCACGTCCCCAGCTCCTTTGCCTTCTTCATCCACACCACCAACCCCGGGCTGGAGGTGACTTTGTGATGTTTCTAACCAGGTTAAATCCACTTCAGGGCATCCACAGAAGAATCTAAGAATGCACCACAGTCCTGAAAACAATTCTCCAGAGGAGAGCTCTAAAATATTTTTAGCAATTACAAAATAAGCAGAACAAATGCAGCTCGTTTCAGGGGGAGAGAGACTCTTTTGGGAGGAACAGGACACCCCTCAGTATATGAACGCTCCGAGGTTAAACCACCAGCCACATGAGAATTTCATCCGCACACATGGCTATGAGGTTCTGGTGTGGTTAGTGCTTCTGCTGTGGGAGGTGCCAGCCAGGCAACTCTTTCCGCACACCGACCCGGCTGTGCTGCTCCCAAGCTCAATCCCCCGATGCCCTTCACTGGAGACAAGTGCCTAAGGCTCAGAGAGCATGCACAGAGCCACTCCGCTAGTAACGTCAGGGCTGTCATTTGTCCTCGTCTGTGGTTCTAGAACCTTTCACACCTCCAGAGCATGGGGTGTATGTGGGCGTGGTCACTACTGCTGAACCACCCACTCAGCTCCCCAGCAGGCTTGTGGTGCTCACGCCCTTTGTCAAGTTCACCCTCACTGGGGTATCCTGAGCACGTACCCGAGCCACAGCAAGGCAGCGGGCCAGCCCCCTGGACTCCCTGCTACCCCAGCAGATCCACCAGGTCCTGGGTGGCATAGCCAACAGGCTGCTGAGAGTGAGGGCCTGGCTCCCCACTGCTGCCACTCTGCTCAGCACTGAGGGGAGCTGAGAGGGCCTGGGGCTTTCCCTCAGGCTGGTAGTTGGGCAGGTAGGCATGCCCAGGCTGTCACTAGATGGCCCCAGGGGACATTGCCTGGGAACTGCATGCGCATCTTATTGTTCACAGTTCAAAGTGGCACACAGCGTGTTGTAGGCCCTTCCAAGAGGTGTGTTGGATGAGGGGTGAATGGGCACACTTCCCTCTCTACTACTGTTTATTGCTGTTTGCTCACCTTCTCAGGCCCCAGCTATCCTCTGCAGAACTGGGGCTGAGCTGCATGATGGGGGGCCCACCATGTGGTAGGATGGACATTCGGCTAGGGCCTTGCTCACGGGATGCTGCAGAGCCTGTAGCGCTGGCCCCCCACCCAACGTCCAGGGAGGGGCGGGTCCTGAGTCCCTGCCTTGCACACACACACAGAGCTCCTGTTGGCCTATCTGGGCATTAGGAGGAGCTTACAGCCTGGTGGAGCCAACTCAGCAAGTTCTTTCTCAACCCCCCTGGGTGTCATTTGTCTGCTTTTGGCTGATTCTCCAAGGTGTCCTTGTAAGCTGGATATATTTAAATGCTTATAAATTATAAAATGCAACTCAGGGAAAACAAATTATTTTTAGGAATAATAGTAACTAGGTATGTGATCAGAAAGTAGTTTAAAAAAAAAAAAACACCCAGGTAGTTCAATGAAAACCACATCCCAGCCTTGGGTTAGCCATTGCAGGTGTTGGGGGGGTGAGGGTTGATGGGCTTCATTACCTGGCTCACGGAGGCAAGTGGACCTAGAGCCTGGGGTCCCCTGGGCACCCCAGTGCTTGCAAAGGAGAGCTTCGTCTCCACTGTTTTGCATGTAACTCAGAGCCAGGCTATGAACTTGCAGGTTGAGTCCTCTCTCCTTCCTGGGAACTTCCCCCGCTGGACTGGCCCCTGCACTGCCACAGCCTGGCCAGGTTAAAGTACTCCCTGGAAGCCCTAAATCCGTTTGAGGAAAATGTATATATCCTGTCCCCTGGAAAAGCCATGGCTATGAAGAGACAACAGTCATTGTAGATGATGACTGCTCCTCACCTGTCTTGTCTTCCCTGAAGCCACTGGGGAATTTCTAGAAGACCACTCAGGGACAGCTGTCTCCCAGGTTGTGTCTGTGCTGGGCATTCTAGAACATTCTCTCATTGTGTTATCTTTTGCCTTGGGTTTGTGGTCTTTTTTGTTTGTTTGTTTGAAAGATACTTTCCACGTGCAGTTAAATGTACTGCAAAATGGTGGCATGTCCCAAGCACTGTGTGAATCAATAATCTCTCCATTTTATTCAAAAGGTCTCTCATTTCTCTGCAAAGGGGAAAGTCCTGCCTTTGCAGCAGCTTGAAACCACCTGTCTAATTACCAGGAAAGCAGGTCCTGGCTGGGCTTCCACGAAGAGCGGGACTAGACTTGCACCATGGGTGCTCAGTCCTACCACAAGCCTTGTGCCTTCCCAGTGCACCAGCCAGTGACACCCAGCACAGCACATGCTCTTCTTGGGGGGGGGGGGGTCCATAGCTCCCATCTGATTCCCAGAGAGCCTGAGCCCCCACAGGGCAGGAATCACTCCCCACCATACAGAGTTGGCAACTCCAGATGGGCTGCGCTGTGAGATGAGAATGTCTCCCCAGCGCTCAGCAGGGGCAGCACCGAGCCGGTTCTGGAGCACTTTCTGGATGAGTTAGACCCACTAAATTCAGTGAGGGGAGTGCTGTCCCAGAGGGAGCTTGGGGTGCCCTGGGGTCTAGGTGCTGCTCCCAGGGTCCTTGACCACTCAGATGGGCACCAAAGGAGGGGTGCCAAGGGAACCATCTCCCTACGGCGGGGTGGACTCCAGGCCATCTACACCCCCCCCATCCTGCGAGCCCCAAGATGGGCAATGTCAACTTCTCAGCAGATGGCCCCGGGCTCACTGAAGTGAGCCACTCGGTGAAGTGACCCATACGGGTTGCCAGAGTCTGTGTTCTGTCCAGGACACCGTGAGGCTTCTCTCCCAGCGGTTCGTCCTGCAAGCAGCCCTGTGGGTGCTGCTGCCCGCCCGAGCATCCGAGTCCTCGCCAGAGTCCTTGCAGGCTCAGGCGCTGCCTGCATCTGATGGCTCACCTCACCCCATTCCAATGGTGCGGGTCTGGCCACGTGCTGTCCCTCCCCTCCTGGCCAGTTGTCCCGTGGGCCACTGGGCAGAGCAGGGATTGGGGGTTGGGGAGGGAGCCACTGGGCAGAGCAGGGATTGGGGGTTGGGGAGGGAGCCACTGGGCAGAGCAGGGATTGGGGGTTGGGGAGGGAGCCACTGGGCAGAGCAGGGATTGGGGGTTGGGGAGGGAGGGACAGCTCCTGGCCCTTGGAAAGGGTTAACCTGCCTGCGACTCACCCCAGCCAAACCACTTGGCCGAGTGCCCTCCTCCTCTCTGACAGGAGACTTGGGTGAGAGACAGTTCCTTCCAACTTCATTGGGGAGGAAAGAGGTAGGTCACAGAGGGGATTCCAAATTCCACCCACTGGGTCCTTAAAAATAACAATAGCTAGCAGGACCCTTTCTCTTTACCAAATCTCAGATGCCACTGGTTTGAAACAGTATTATTATTTTATATACCACTCAGGGAAACAAACCCACAGTGAGGGCTGTAATAGGAGACGACCGCACAAATCTGGCCACGTATGAGCCGCAGGCTCAGTGTCCGTGAGAACTTCACTTGCCTGCAGGAAGGGACAGCAAGTGAACTCACAGGCTCCCCTGGCACACGGGGAGGAGGGTGAAATCCTCCCCGAGAATGTGTACCCCCGGCTGGCACTTGGGGAGAGTGGGGTCTGGGTTCACCCTCCCAGCCTGGAGCAGAGACCCCAGACAGGAAAGTACCTGGGCTGGAGCAAGCCCAGAGACTTTTCTGGAAGGACTAGCTGCGGGCTGGGTGGACAGAGGGTGGCATGGAGCATCAGATGTGGAAAAGGACAACTCGAGTCAATGAACTGGAGTGAGTGGCTCCTTCTCCTGGCCTGCGATGGACTGAAGCCCTTGTCTGATGTTTACCCCATAGTAGGTACTGTCACGATTATCCCAGACTCTAAGTCAAGCCCCTTGTCCAAAGTCTCAGGGCTGGGTGGCATCTGGCTACAGGACACTGCTGGACAGGTGTTAAAGGAGTCCCATAAAGGCACATGGATGCTAAAGATCGTCTGGGCCAATGGCTTAGCAGGGGAGGGACTGGCCCGGGTGACTGCTGGGAGGCAGACCCAGGTGTCTAGCTGGCATTGTTCCCAGCACACCAGGGGCTGGACTGCAGCTGTGGGATGTGACAAGGGGCTGGCAGGCAGATGTGTGCACATCTGGACGGCAGAGTCGGCACCTGCTGAGCAACATGAAGGGGGTGCTTCAGAGACGTTGGCTGAATCCCAAAGCAGTCCTGGTCCTGGGAAGAGAGAGAGGCTCTGAGTAGACAGCAAGCTGGAGGCTCTGGGGTCACTTTTCCCTCACTTTGGGGGCCGGGGTCCTGGGCCTCCCTCCTCCCGAGCCCCTCGAATTCCTGCCCAGACGGCTGTGGGTGACACAGGCACTGCGTGGGGAGGGTGGGAAGGGGTCCTCCCACTCCCAGGTGCCATCAGGTCATGGAGGCAGGGCTGCCTGCACTGGGCTCTCAGGCCCCCTCCACATGCCTTTGCCCCTCATCTAGAGGGGAGGGGTGCTCACCCCATGAGACCTTAAGCCACCACTGGGTTGGTCCGTTGCCTCCTTTGATGAGTTGAGAGACAGCCTGCCACACTTCACTGAGGACCTAGTGCCAGGCTCTGCTGGAGCAAGGAGGAGGGGGCTTCTCCGCAGGGCGCAGGGACCAGGCTCAGAGGGGACGCCTGCCCAAGGACACCCAGGAGCCGCCGGCCCTTGCCGGTACCTAAACATCCCCCACAGACCCTTCTCCTCCCCCGGTGACTTGGCCTGGTTGGTGGCCAGCCCGGCCCCCAGCCCCTCCCCGTCCGGGGCCCAGGTGGGCGCAGGGAGCCAGCCGGTGGGGGGGCGCGGGGCCCTGGGGGCGGGCCCTGGGCCGGAAGCGTCCCTCCCGCCCGCCGAGTCTGGGCCGCTGTAACCCGACTCCGCGCGCTGCTGGGGGGCGGGAGCCCAGCGGCCTTGCCCCGCGGCCCGAGTGCCACATCACTGCGCCGCCGCCCGCCGCCCACCATGCCGCCCCCGCCGCCGCCGCTGCTGCTGCTCGCCGCGCTGGCCGCCGCCGCCGCCGGGCCCGGGTGTCCGCTGCCCCGGGGGCCCGCCGGTAAGGCCCACCGCCCCGGAGCGCGACCTCGGGCCTCGTGATCCGCTGGGAGGGGGCGCTGGGCTGGGACCCCAGGGCGGAGCACAGCGGGCAGCTGGGGTAGTGGCGGGGCACCGTGCCCTGCCCGCAGGAGGCCCCCGGCTCAGGGCACAGCCGGCGGGCGCCCTGCTCCGTAGGGTCCGAGGGCGCAGGTGCCAGGACTTGGCAGGGGGGAGGTCATCTAAGGTCCCTGCTCCTTCGAGGAAGAGGGCAGCCTGGGGGCGACAGCAGACTCTTGACCCCTCCCTGCCACCTCGGGTCTGTGATGTGGACCACAGAATCTCCGGAAGTGGGCTCCCATAGCCTGGGACGGGGCGCGGTCCCCTGGGAGGGGGTGTGGTCGCCTGGGAGGGAGTGGATGTGCCCTGAGGGCTCTGGGGCAGCGAGAGGGGTGGCAGCCAGGGTCCCTTGACCGGGTGCGCCTGCTTGCGCAATCTCCCTTGAGAGTGTGGACCGTGGGGTGGAGGCTGGGGCCCCTCCTGGAGTGGGCTGCACTTCCTTGCAAAATCAGGGTGGGAGGTGCATCTAGTCCACTGTCCTCAGGGTCTGCAGCAGACTGCTCTGTCCCCAGAGGGTGGGGGTCCCCTTGGGTGCAGGCGGGGGTCTCCCCAGTGCTGGCGTCTGTGGATACCTGAGAACATGCTGGCACCGCCAAGTGCATGTACCGGGAGCAAAATGCCCCTCTCAAATGTACCGATGCCAATCTTTCTCTTTCTTCCCTCTCTGTCTGGGTTTTTGCCAACCCCCCACCCTCCGTCCAGCCCTTGCCCTCACCTCTTTCCTCCTCCCCATTGCTACAGAAAAGCCCAGGTAGAGGGTGTGCGTGTGTGTTTGTGTGTGTGCACGTGTGTGCACATGTATGCACAGATACACACGCAAGATGCAGATAGAACTTGCCCTGTGTCCTGGATGGACCCTTCCCTGGACCCATGAGACCTCAGGAAATGTCTAGAATCATATAGACTTGTCAGGGACCACAGTCCCCTCCTCTAGGAAGTCCTCACTGACCTGTCCTTTCCCAGAGAGAAGTGCAGCCCCCTCCTCTGGAGGCCGGGCACAGACTGCTCCCTCCTCACCTTGAGGAATGGGTGGGGGATCTCTGGCTGAGGCCCTGTGGTGGCGCTGGTGACTGTTTCCAGAATACATCCTTTCTCTGATCCCATCCTCACCCCTGACAGTGGGCCATGTGCAGTCCGAGGAAGTGAATGGCTTTTCCAGATGGCAGGCTGGCAAGGGGTGGGGACCAGGCAGTTTGTGTCCAGGCTGCTCTATCTGAGGACTGTGTCCGTGTCCCTATTGTACCTGTCCTGGGGGCTCAGAGCAAGCCTGGGCCCTCCCTTCCCCCCTGCCCTTGTCCCTTGCCTTATTCCAGGTCTCCACCGGGAACCTGGGGACTGAGCATCATTCCTGCTCCTAGGGGCCAGGCAAGTCTTAGTTCAAATCCTGAGTCCTCTTCTCTGCTGTGTATCCTTGGGCAGATGGCCCAACGTCTCTGGCCTCATTCCAGTTTCTCCTCCATCAGAGGAGTCCTTGGCCAGGACCAACAACCTTCCTCCACCGAAGAGGGAGGGAGGCTGGTAGTGGGCCAGCCCCAGGTCAGCCTAGGTCCCTCCGTTGAAAACATGCTGACACCTTGTGGTCACTTAGTGTAACGGGCACGTGCGGGCTGCCAAAGAGCAGCGGCCTTTGAATCAGCGCCCTCTAAACCTGAGGATGCCAGCCCTGTGATAATTTTACAAGTTCTAGTGGTCAAACGAAAGAGGTAACGAGAAACAGGTGAAATTCACCCGGTAACAAATTTTATTTAAGCCAGTGTATTGTTCCAGTGTGTTGTCATCCATATAAAAACTAGGAATGAAGTATTTTACATTCTTTTTTTAGTACGAAGTCTGAAATTTGGTGAGGACTTCACACATGGAGCAGGGATTCCCCGCTCTGAGCTCTCAGTGACCCTGTGCGGCCAGTGGGGCCATGCTGTCCGGTGTGGTCAGAGCAGCGACTCCTCTCCTGACCCACCCTGGCCCCTAAGCTCCCTGAAAGCACACAGTAGGACTTGCCTCTTGTCGTGGGTGGCATTGTGTCCCCTCCCCCCACAAGAAATGTTGAGGTTCTAACGCCCCATACCTGTGGCTGTGACTTTACTGGGAAGTAGGAATTTGCCTATACAGTTGGAGCATGGGCGAGTCACACTGGCTCAGGGTGGGCCATAAATCTAATGACTGGTGTCCTTAGGAGAGGAACAAATTGGGACAGAGCCCCACCAGGAAGGACATGTGACGATGGGGGCTGTCGGGAGCCCAGAGACTAGGAGCAGTGGGGAGGACCCTCCCTCAGAT
The DNA here is from genome assembly GCF_053574225.1 of Canis aureus. Lineage (NCBI taxonomy): Eukaryota > Metazoa > Chordata > Mammalia > Carnivora > Canidae > Canis > Canis aureus. The sequence goes on from NC_135612.1 coordinate 61,165,228, forward strand.
CCTGCGGAATGGCCCAGCCTGCCAGGCCCTGATTCAGGCTGTTGGCCTCCCGAGCTGTGAGACACTCAGTGTGCACTGTACCAGCTTGTGGAGCTTTGTCACAGCAGCCCTGGGAACCATGTCCACCTATCTCTCTGTCTGGCTCCTGGTGACCACGTCAGCAGGTGCCACCCAGTGGTCCGTCCCATAGGCACCGAGATCATGACGGGCAGGCCCTGTGTGACCCGAGCTACTGTCCATGGCACCCCTACTAGGTCCACGTGTTACCTCATCGGGCCCTTCTGCAACGATGGGTGCAACTGTCACCCCCTTTCACAGATGAGGAAACTGAGCCCCAAACTTGTATTTCTTCATCTGTAGATCAAAGCCACTCAAAACCAGGAGGGATCTCTTTACATCCACACAAATCCAGCCACTTGTAGCTCCATGGGGGCAGACATGAGGGTCACTGGTCCCCTCCTGGTTTCCTCGCTGCCCATTTTCCTGAGGCTACAGGGGTGCTGGGTCAAGGGGGCAGGGACCAGGCTCAGAGGGGACAGGCGGTAGATGCTCCATAAATGATAGCTCCGTTACTCTGCCGGTTCTGCTCACCGGTTGTGCCAAGAGTCTGAACAAATTACAGACTCGCCCGCCTGCAGCTCCGGGCACCTGGCTGTAGGTGTAGGCGGTGAAGCCAGGGCTCGTGGCCCAGCCGTCTGCCTCTGAGACGTCGGGCTCCCGAGCTGACCTTCTGAGTCACAGCATCTGCCCCAAGCGTGCATCCTGGGGTAGAGAAAATGCTCCACAGAGGGTGTTGGGCATAGATGCTCACGCACGGGACCCTGCATAGATCTGATCTCCTGGCAGTAACCTGGGGCCTTTGGCTACAGAGATGACCAGACAGCAGCACAGTCTTGCAAGCTGGGCCCTCTGTCAGTTTCCCATCTTTCCTTTCCCCTCAAGCAGTGGTTCTGCCTGCCAGGCCTCTCAACCTGCAGAGGGTGGTGGGCAAGAGTCAAGGAACGCACTGGACCATGTGTTGGGCAGAGCACCAGACATGCCCACCCCTGCACGCAGAGGGGAGCAGGTGGGTTTGGCGGCTTGGGGTCCTGGAGCCCGCTCACTGCCAGTGTGCTCATCCTGGCACGTGTCATCAGGCATCCGAAGGCACGGGTGGGCACACTGCAGCCTTCTGTTGCATTAGAGCTGGCAAAACTTAGGAAAATTATTTTAGGATAATTGTTCTCTTGCCCTTTGCTTTTCCCAAGTGGTGCCAGCCTCTTAGGATAGCCTGGAACCATTGGCTCGTTGTCTTAGGGGTGTTATAAAATGGTAACAGTAACGGAGCTGTCATTTATGGAGCATCTACCCCGAGCCAGGTCCTGTGTGGGGCACTAAATGTGGGTTGTCCTGTAGAAACTTCATGTTATTCCCACCATGTGCTTGTAGTAAACTCCACATAAAATGGGGAAATAGAGGCACAACAGAGTGCCTCATGAAAGTGCTGGGTCTGCTGCGGGATGGATCAGGGACTGTGGTCGCCTGGTCTGCAGAGGGCAGACCTCTGCAGAGGTTCCTGAAACTGGGGAGCTCCTGGCCTGCATGCAGGACCAGAGCCCGCCCTCCAGACGCTCCTGCTCTGGAGGCTCATGTTTTTCCGCTCAGGGAAGTTCTCACATCACTCAGATTTTATGGTGAATCGCTAGAAGCAGCTCCTCCCACCCTCCCCAGACTTGTGGGCCAGGCCTGGGTTTTGTGTGAGGTTACGGGACCAGAACACAGGCTCTTCCCTCTGCTTCAGGCTCCTTCTGGGCTCCCCCTGCACCTGCGTGCCCCGTGGATTCCCACTCTTTCCGCCACGCAGCCTGCCCTGTCCTACCGGACTCTTGTCGGGTGGGGGTCTACGGCCAGCTGCTAGGCTCTAAATTTCCCGCTGATCCCCATCTGTCCGAGTCAGCTCCTCCTTCTTGGGGCTCCCAGAGCTCTCGGGGCCTCCTAAGAGGGAGCAGGTGGGTGGCATCAGGCCGGTTTTACTGGCCTTTCGGGGCTGTCACTATTAGGTCTACAGGCCTGGGCTTGAGGAGGGCACTGGAAGGCCATGGGCTCCAGGATAGTTTTGTGCGTTGGTCATCTTCTCCCCAGGCCAGGAAACGGTGGAAAGCTGTTCCTTGAGGAGTGTTCCGGAGGGCAGGGAGCTGGTGCCCATCGGACTCCCGGGGGGACTCTGAATAATGTGGAGGTCAGAGTCAGCAGTGGGGTGCAGCCAGGAGGGGTACAGGCTCCCAGAATGGCTCGTTAACTATTCGGGAGTTTTGCCAACTAGTTGTTCACCTGCTAGAAGCTGAGAATGGGCCCCTGCGGGGGTGTTTACACCATGGTGATTGGCAGACCCTGCACCCCCGCCGCTCTCTGGCTCTTCCCTTAGGCAAGTGTTGGCACCTCTCCGTGACCCAGACTTTTCACCTGCAGAGTGAGGAGAAGGGTTCCATCCACACTAGGGTGCAGACCAGTGAGACAGAGCTCGCGGGGCGTTTGCACAGGGCCAGGTGCACTCAGGAAGTGCTGGGCTGCCCTCCGAAGCAGCGGTGCCTTTAGTGCACATTCTCGGGGGGCCAGAATGACCAGGGTCCATGCCCCTAACAGCACTGCCCTTTCTCTTTCCAGGTGGATGCCACGGACCATCAGCTGCAGACAGTGGTACGGTGCATGGACTTCTCTCATTTTTGCTTTGGAGGAGCGATGGAGCCCCTCCACACTGTTAAGCACTTTGAGAGCTGAACCCACAGCTCCCAAGGGGGTAATTAGTAACAAGGCCCAATAATCAAATCCAAACCCCTTCTCACAAAGCTAGAAATGAGACGAAATAAAAGAGAAAGGATCCTCTCTCTCTGCAGCCTGGGCTTCCCACCCTGGCTCTGCCCCACGGCTCCCCTAGAAATGCTCCTTCCGATCATCCCTGCTCCCCTCGCCCCCATCGCTGGTTGGGGTCCAATGAGGCGTGTGTATACACCATGTCCACTCTTCATCCTGTGAGCTCCCTAAGTCTCAGCTCCATGTGGGCACCTGCCAGGCAAGCCCCTCTGTGGACCTTGATCTTACCCCTCCTAGAATGAGGAAGGGAAAGCTGATTTTAAGATTATGTGGGATCTGATGGATCTGATGAGCTCAGAGGCAGGCACTTCCTCTCAAGTCCCCTCCAGCCAGATTTGGGCATCTGGTGTATTCTAAGTGGAGGGACTAGACTTTCTTGAAAAGCAGAATATGCTTTCAATGCAAACGTCAATGACATATAAAATGTTTTGAGCAGAGAAATGCTGTGCAAAAAAAAAAAAAAAAAAAAGAAATGCTGTGCAGAAATCACCCCATCCTTTAAAAGTGGCAACATCTTGTCACCTTTACCATGAGTTGCCACTCATGGAAGGTGTACCTGAAGGCAGGAGGAAGAGGCAGTGCACTCAGCTCCATTCTGGAGAGTTCTGCAGGGCTACAAGGGCCCCCGGCCACATGGGGCTGGAGAGATAGGAGATACGATCACATCTGAAAATGCCCAGTGACAGTGAAGTCCCTGTATCCGGGACACCCTTGTGAGATGCAGAGCTGGGTCAAGCCCGAGCTGTGGCCGTCTTCACCAGCCCTGTCCCCAATGCCTGAGCCCCAGCTAATCACTCTGGGATCTGCCACTTTCCTGAAGATGCGAGGCAGTCCAAGCTGGGCGTATCTTTGGGGACTCATTTGCACTGGGGCCATGAGTTTGGGAGGGTCTACACCTGTTCCTGTAAAATGCAGGGTCTGCTGGCTTCTTTCACGTTCCCTAATGTGGCAACCCCTCGGCAAGGCTGTCTTTCCTGCACTCATTTTGCAGCTGTGGCAGCTGAGGCCCAGAGTGGCCTGCCCGGGGTGACTTGCCAGTGAGGAGTGGAGCCTCGTTAGTCTCAGGAGCCTTGTCTGGTCCCCCACGGGCTTCGCCGGCTTCCTCCCTCGGAACCCTGGTCCCAGCCCTCTCCACCCCCAGACTGTGGTGGCCCATCCCTGTGGGCTCTGTGGCCCCGTGTGGCTCTGCTTGTCTGACAGATAATGGGTCATAGAGGGAGGGAGTGACCCAGTGGCCCTCCTGCCCCCAGCCACGTGTGTGGACATGCAGCTCCGGACCTGCAGTGACGTGGCCTACAACTGGACGACCTTCCCCACCCTGCTGGAGCAGCGGTCCCGGGAGGCGGTGGAGTCCAGCTCTGAGTACATCCTGCTCAGTGTCCTGCACCACCTGCTGGAGGGCCAGTGCAACCCTGACCTGCGGCTGCTGGGCTGTGCCGTGCTGGCTCCCCGCTGCGAGGGCGGCCGGGTGCGCAGACCCTGCCGGCACGTGTGCGAGGGCCTGCGCGAGGCCTGCCAGCCTGCCTTCGACGCCATCGACATGGCCTGGCCCTACTTCCTCGACTGTGGCCGCTACTTCGCGAGCGTGGAGGAGGGCTGCTATGACCCCCTGGAGAAGCTGCGAGGTAGGTGGGGCCCTAGGGCTACACTGGTGCCCAGGTGTTTGGACAGGACCACTGAGTCACGGTGGGCAGGTGTCCAGGAGTTTGGATAGGACTGCCGAGTCACCTTGGGCAGGTACCCAGGTGTTTGGACAGGACCACTGAGTCACAGTGGGCAGGTACCCACGTGTTTGGGTAGGACTACCGAGTCACGGTGGGCAAACATTCCCCCATATTGAGGCCTCCAGCGCTGGTGCCTGGGCCAGAACTCGGGTGTGTAGAAGAGCATGGCCAGCCCTGGGGAGTCCTCCTGTGGCCCCTCCTAAGGACCATGATGCTCTGGCTGGGCCCTGCGCTGCTGTGGGGAGGGTGCTTCCCCACCCCGAGGCCTGCCAGGGACTGCCTTGGCCAGCCCAGGAGATGGCACATCTCCTGGAAGCAGACTCCCCAAAGTGGACCCAGAGAAGCCACTGGAGGGGCTCTGGAGAGTCTGGCTTTAGTGTCTCGAGTGAACGAACCAGTGGAAGCGGAATGGGCAGCCCTGCGTGGTGGCGAGCCACTCATCTCAGCAGGTGTGCAAGGAGGTTCTGGGGGGCCCCTTGGTAGTGATGCTGCAGGGGAGTGAGCTCTGCATTGGAGCTGGAGCAAATGCCCGTGTACACCCTGTGTGCTGTGCACCCCTGGCAGGGCGTTCCAGAGCAGGTAGGGAGGACAGGTCTCCTGAGCACTGGCCCTCCAGGGACATAGCACAATCCTCGGCCACCCTGGCTGATAGAACTTTCTGCGGCTGTGGGAATAAATATTCTCTTCTGTGCTGTCCCAGAGGGCAACCACTGGTCCCACATGGCGGCTGAGTGCTTGGCACGTGCTCAGTGCTCCCAGGACCTCAGTTTTGCTGTTATTTGACTTGAACGAATATAAGCTGCAGTGTAAGCGTCCACACGTGGCCCGCGTGGCGGCCCCAGACAGTGCAGGACAGCATCGTTCCCCACGAGTCCCGCACTCGGCCAGGAAGCTGATGGCCAGGTTCACGTGATCTGGTGCTGGGCCCCACGCTGCAGCTCACCCACGACAACCCCAAATGTGAGCTGTTACCCCGACCTCAGAGACGGCGAAGTGGAGGAGGCTCTGGGAAGGCAAATGGCAGCGGGGCTGTGGTTGGTCTGTGCGTCCACCCCAAGGCCACGGAGCGCCTGCTGTGTACACGGCTCCAGCTGGGACGCTGACCATGGCGGGGGAGCCACAGCTGGTCCGTGGGAACACGTGTGCGCTGGCCTCCTGTGAGCCCCGGCTTCCAGGGCTGCCGCTGGCCGCTGGCCGGGGGGCGGGGGGGCTCAGGGCTGGTCCTGGAGCTGGGTCCAGGGCGGAGGGGCTCTGTGCCCCTGGGCCTGTGTGCGGGTGGGTGCAGGGGCGCGGGCACCGGGTGAGGGCAGGGGCGCGGAGGAAGAGAACCAGACGGCGTGGGGCCGAGCCCGCCTGCCCTGGGAAAGCCCATGCACTTGGCCGGGAGAGATTATTTTGGGCAATACTGCCACCAAATTGCTGGTTCCGTCTGCTTCCTTCCTCCCTCAAAACCATTTTGAGCAGAGAGGAAACCACAGGGCAAGTGAGAGGCTTAGGGGAAGGCCTCCGGCTTCATGGGGGGCGGGGGGGGGGCACCTGAATGCGGGGCTTCTCCTCAGGAGACCTTAGAGTGCGGGGAAGCCTCCCTCCCTGCTCCCCCTCCTCCCTGGCTCCCTGCTCCTCTGTGCCTCCTCCTCCCTCCCCTACCCCTCCCTCCTCCCCTCCCTCCTCTACTCTCCCTCCTCTCTTCCCTCCCTCCCCTTCCCCCTCCCTCCTCCCCTTCCCTCCTCCACTCTCCCTCCCCCTCCCTCCCTCCTCCACTCTCCTTCCCCCTCCCTCGCCCTCCCTCTCCTCCTCCTGTCCTCCCCTCCTCTCTCCCTCCTCTCCTCGCCCCCTTTCCCCCCTTTCTTCCCCCTTCTCCCTTTCCCTCCTCCCCTCCTCCTCCCATCCCTCCCCCTCCCTTCTCCCCTCCCTCCTCCTCCTCCATCCCTTCTCCCTCACCTTCTGCTTTTTCCCCTTCCTTTCTCCTCCCCCATCTTCCACTCTGTCTCCTCCCTCCGCTGCCTTCCCCTTCCTCCTCCCTCCTTCCTCCTTCTTCTTCCCTTTCCTTCCTCCTTTCCCCTCCCTCCTGGTCCCCTCTCCCTCCACTTACCCTCGCTCCCTCCCCTGCTCACCCTGCCCTGCACTGGCACACTCACTGCCACACTGGTCATCACAGCCAACACCTCGTGTCCCTGTGGCTGCGGGAGGGTGGACGGTAAGGAGCCTTCAGAGCCATGGTTACCCAGCTGACGTTGAAACTGTCTCCACCATGAGGCAGTGTAGACAGCAGGATAGGAACCTGCGTGGGCACCGTGATTACACCTAGGTGTCTGTGGAAAACAAAACAGAGTCAAGAGGCTGCCTGCCAAACAGTGGATTTCTCTGGGTCCAGGTTTCTATGGGGACATCTTCTCCTTTGTAGTCCACTGTTTTGTATTTTTTATGTTTTCCACATAACCGTGTGATACTCTAATCATAATAACTTGGGGAACTGTGACGCTATGTCCATCTATTGGGCACTATTACTACATATGGATGTGAAGTGTTATAAAGGGAATTTTAATGAAAAACATAAACAGGTTGGCTGGGGCGCCGTTCAAGGGGGACCCCCAAGAGTGGGGCAGGGGAGGGGGTGTAGGGTGTTGGGGGTGGCCAGGGTCCCAGGAGTTGTAGGAGAGTGGGGCAGGGGCAGACAGAGCCGCCACGATTGGCACGGCAGCCGGAGGCGCCCCCCAACACCCCTGTTCTTCCCCAGAAGGCCTGGACGCAGAGGAGGCGCTGCCGTCCGGCCTGCCGCCCACCTTCATTCACTTCACACACCACTCCTACGCCCAGATGGTGCGCGTGCTGAGGCGGACGGCGGCCCGCTGCGCCCATGTGGCCAAGACCTACAGCATCGGCCGGAGCTTCAATGGCAAGGAGCTGCTGGTCATCGAGTTCTCGGCCCGCCCTGGCCAGCACGAGCTGAGTAAGCCGCTGCCACTGTCGGGACCCCAGGGAGAGGAAAGGGTGCCGGGCCTACTAGGCTTCGGGTGCGTGAGCCCGGGTCTGGGGCCCCAGTCACAGCAGGGATGGTTCATATTCTGCTTCGTGCACATGGGGACACATGGCCACATCCCACGGGGCCTGCTGGGGCTCAGCGGGGAGGTGGGAGCTGGGGGTGCAGTCCCAGGGCTGTGAGCATATGGGCCCCTGTCTGTCTCTGGGGAAATGTAACTGTGCCTCGTGCATCCTGTTGTGTTTGTACCCCTGCCTGGCACACCGGACGCCAGGCAGGTATGTGCGCGCTTGGTCCTGGCCACTTCACACCTGCTCCTTTGGTGCTTGGTGAACGTAGTCTCACAGGATGATCTGAATGAGGCACTTCTTCCATTTAAAAAACCAAGTCCACTTCAGTTCATCAGGCTTAGTGGTCCTGCTTTGAGAGAGGCAGAGCTATGTGGAAAATGCTAGGTTTTATGGCCTTTCCAGAGCTGTGTTGGTGGCGACCAAGCAGGAGGCCAGACTCTGCTGCAGCCCCCAGGTCATTGCCCTCCATAGCATGGGCACTGAACAGAACTCACAGTAAACTGAATCTCAGGGCTGAGCCAGCGCCCAGGGGGCTGACTCGAGGATCCAAGATATTCTAGCAGAGACTCAGCCCCTGGCTTGGTGGCCTGTGTCCTATGTGATGAGCTGGAGATCACCACGAGCCCCTCCAGGTCACTGAGGGCATCGGAGCACAGGTGCCCAGCTCTGGCCTCTGCCAGGAGCCCTTCCTTGGCCCCATCCCTCAGCTGGTCTACACCTGTGACCATGGGAGGCACATGGGGTCAAACCAGAAATAATTCCCATTGGACCCTTAGTGGTTTAATTACTGAAAAATATACCATCTGAGGTTAAGTGGCTCTGGCACTTCTGCTGGATTGGCCACACTCAGCCTGATTTTCATCCTAGTGGTTTGGGCAGCATGGATGTCATGAACCCAAAGCCTTGTCTCCTATTAAGGGTCAGAAGTCACCTGGCCCCACCCCAACCTCCTTGGCCCACCCTGCCTCCTTCCCCTCCACCCTGTGGGATGCTCTGGGATGAAGACAGGATTCTTCCTGTTTCAGATTGGTGTGCAGCTTTGGAATGTGGTGAGGAGTGTCCCCTGTGAGAAGGGCAAGGGAAGTGACTGTTGTGGGAAGCTTTGGGGTCATTTATACCCTCAGAATGCAGGAGGGACATCGGTGACTGCTCCCATAGCTGCAGGTCAGGCTCTGCACAGCCAGGGAAGGAGATGTCATTTTCCAGATGAACAATATGAGGCTCAGAGAATAGAGTTGACTTGCCTGAGGTCACACAGTTAGTAAGGCTGCCAGGCTCCTGATCTACTCTTCTCTTCTAATCACAATTCACTCATCCATCCACCCATCCATCCATCTAGCTATCCTTCTACTCAGATATCCAAACACCACCTACCCATCCATCCATCCATCCATCCATCCATCCATCCTCCATCCCTCTTTCTATCCATCCTTCCATCTTTCTACATCTCCATCCTTCCTTCCATCTTTTCACCCATTTATCCTTCTATCCAAATATCCAAACATCCATCTCCCTATCCATCCTTTTATCCCTCCCTCCACCCATCCATCCTTCTATCCCTCCATCCACCCTTCCATTTTTTCACCCACCCATCCTTCTATCCAAATATCCAAACTTCCTTTCTTCCTTCCATATACTTTTCTATCCAGATATCCAAACATACATCCATCCATTCATCCATCATCCTTCCATCTTTCTGTCCATCCTTCCTTCCATCTATTCTTCCATTCCTCCATGCATTTATCCCTCCCTCTATCCATTCCTCTATCCAGAAATCCAAACTAATTTCCTCCCTTCCTTTCCCCTTCCTTCCTTCCTTCCTTCCTTCCTTCCTTCCTTCCTTCCTTTCCCTCCTTCCATCTTTCTATCCATTCTTCTATCAAATACTCATCCATCCATCCATCCATCCATCCATCCATCCATCCTTCTAGTCATCCTTCTAGCCATCCTTCTATCCAAATATCCAAACATCCATCTCCCTATCCATCCTTCTCTCCATCCATCCATCCATCCATCCATCCATCCATCCATCCATCCTCCTATCCCTCCATCCATCCCTCCCTCCCTCCCTCCATTCTTCTGTCCAGATATCCAAACATCCATCTCCCCATCCATCCTTCTATCCCTCCCTCCCTCCCTCCCTTCATCCTTCTATCCCTCCATCCATCCTTCCATCTTTTCACCCATCCATCCTTCCATCCAAATATCCTAACTTCCTTCCTTCCTTCCTTCCTTCCTTCCTTCCTTCCTTCCTTCCTTCCATCTACCCTTTTATCCAAATATCCAAACATCCACCCATCCATCATCCTTCCATCTTTCTGTCCATCCTTCTATTCATCCATCCATCTATTCATCCATCCATCCATCCATCCATCCATCCATCCATTCATCTTTCGGTCTATTCCATCCATCCATCATCCATCCATCCATCCATCCATCCATCCATCCATCCATCCATCCATCTATCCATCCATCCATCCATCCTTTGGTCTATTCCATCCATCCATCCATCCATCCATCCATCCATCCATCCATCCTTCGGTCTAATCCATCCATCCATCCATCCATCCATCCATCCATCCTTCGGTCTATTCCATCCATCCATCCATCCATCCATCCATCCATCCATCCATCCATCCTTGGTCTATTCCATCCATCCATCCAACCATCCATCCATTTGAGGGCTAGCTGCCTTCCCATCTAAGCATCAATGTACACCTTAACTTACTACACAAATATAGAAAGTGGCCATGAATAAAATGGTATCATATATTATTATTAATTGATACCCTTGATGGGCCTTGCTAATACTTACGGCTAAACTTAAATGAGCTCAGTAAGTCATGACTTTGATGAGATCTCATTAGTTAGGAATACTTGGGCCAAAACAAGTATGAATAGGTCCCAAAGCATCCAGCCAGCCTTGCCATGTGGGTCCTCAAGTCTCTGGAGACCCTAGGGTTTGGGACGACCCCTCAGGTCACTGTATCTCCCCCAAGTGGAGCCTGAGGTGAAGCTCATCGGCAACATCCATGGCAATGAGGTGGCAGGGCGGGAGATGCTCATCTACCTGGCCCAGTACCTGTGCTCCGAGTACCTGTTGGGCAGTCCCCGCATCCAGCGCCTGCTCAACACTACCCGCATTCACCTGCTGCCCTCCATGAACCCCGACGGGTACGAGGTGGCGGCTGCCGAGGTGAGTGCTCCCTACACCAGATCCTGTGGGCCACTACGTTTGACACTCTCCCATCTGTTCATTCACTAGCCGTGACTGGGAATCTGTGTGTACCCTCCGTTCTGGGTGATGGGCATTCAGCAGGCATCAACATCAGCAAGGTCCTACTAGGGGGTGGGGGCAGACACCTATAATTCTGTGGTGTGTGACAAAGAGGATATACCTTCTAGAGAAATCTTCTGATGGAAAGGCAGGGCAGGGGGAGATCTCACTCTAGCTGGAGAGCCAGAAGTTCTCTGATATGGCTTTGGGCAGAGCCCCAGTGGAGGTGGGGAGCAAGCAATGCATGTAACTATGGGGGGGTTCAGTCGGGGGAACAGCCAGTGCAAGGTCCTGAGGTTGGAGGGTCAGCAAGGAGGCTGGACAGGAGGAGCCAGGCAGGTGGGAGAGGAGGTGAAGGGCAGCTTGGCTTGACATGCTCTCAAGTTCATCATCCAAAGCCAGAGAGAAACTGCAGCCCTCGTCTCTGACTCAGCCCAGCCCTGTGGCCTCCGACTGGAAGGAGTCAGGGTGGGATGTGCTGACCCCCAGGTGGGGGTGGCCTGTGTTTTCAGGGTGCCGGCTACAACGGGTGGACAAGTGGGAGGCAAAATGCTCAGAACTTGGATCTGAACCGCAACTTCCCTGACCTGACGTCTGAGTACTACCGGCTGGCCTCGTCCCGCAGCGTGCGCAGTGACCACATCCCCATCCCACAGCACTACTGGTGGGGTAAGGTAGGAGCCGCCCCTGCTCGCGCCCACCCTGCACAGGCTTGGGTCCAGCCCACAGTCCTGCACTTGAGGGGTCTCTGGTTATTCTGGGACCCACAGGTGTGGTCTCCCCAGGGCAGAAGAGAGGGGTGGTTAGCAGCCTGAGCCTCTGAGTCTCTGTTTCCTGCCTGGGACAGGAGGGTAGCTCTTCACCGGGTTGTTGGGATTCAGGGGACACATATGGAAAACACCCTGGGTCTGGCAGGTACTCAGTGGGCAGGCTACATGCTGAGAGTGATGGCTCCAGGAGGCAGGAAAATGAGTTCAGGCGGGGCACGGGCAGGCAGGAGAGCCTGGTGGCCCCTGAAGGGAATCCTGAGTGTCCAGTCGGGTCAGGCCAGGGCCTTGGGGCAGGGTGGGCAGGGCGGAGGGCCCAGAGGCAGCTGTAGAAGCCTGTGAGCATGACTGGGGTGGCCAGCAGGGGCGTGCATGGTCCTGACCATGGCCTCCTCTGTACTAGGTGGCCCCCGAGACCAAGGCCATAATGAAGTGGATGCGGACCACCCCGTTCGTGCTCTCGGCCAGCCTCCACGGGGGTGACCTAGTGGTGTCCTACCCCTTCGACTTTTCCAAGCACCCTCAGGAAGAGAAGATGTTTTCTCCCACACCTGATGAGAAGGTGAGAGGGGGCAGCATGCTGTGTGGGCAGGAGAGGCAGCGCTGTGAGTGGTGCTCGGGCTGGCCGGGCCTAGTCCCTGGTCTAAGCTTGGAGAGACCCACGCAGTCACAGGAGCAGTAGGAGCTTTCCAGGACCTTCTCTAAAGGCCCGTCTTCCAGGAAGCCTTCCAGCCAGCTGGAAGCAGCCCATCTATCCTCTGGCTATGTCCTGCCTTCCATCAGTGTCCCCAGCTGGGAGCCCCTCTAACAGGAACGGAAGTAGCCCAGGGCCCTCCCTGCCCGGCTGGTGGCCTGGAGTTCCAAGCGACGCCGGCAGAGGGCGGTGCTGCAGCGCGCATGGCGCCCGCCTGGCTCTTGGCCACCTCCGGGCTACCCGCGGGCCTGGCAGGTTTGGGGGGGCTGCTGGGCCAGCAACTTGGGAGCCTGGCTGCAGAGAGGTCAGAGGAGGAATTCCGGCCCGCCCTGGAGTCCCCTCCCGGGGTCTGGGGAGGCCTCTCCCCAGTTCAGGACTGTTTCCTTCACTGGTCAGACCAGCAGGGGGTTGTGATGATGGCCACAGCCCTGTCCACCCCACTCTTCCCTTAAGGACTGGCTGTCTGCGGTCCCCTTGCCCTGACAGGGCTCCTCCCCATGCCTGATTCTGGAGCTCATGCAGACTGTTTTTCTGGGAGGTGGGGTTGATCACTTTCCATTTTTTGGAGGTGAAGGCGGTGACCTGTGGTGGTCCCATAGACAAATGCAGTGGAGCACTGCCCAAACTGCTCCTGGTGACCCCTCTCCCAGCAGGGCCAGCCCCTAGGCCCCTTCCCATCTACTCTAGGCTCCACAAAGCCGGACACTTTTGCCTTGGCCGGCCTGGGGGCTTGGAAAGGTCTGAGCTCTCTGCCCAGTCACTCAGCAGGCCTCCTGGTGGACCAGATGGGGAGCAGGGGGCTGCCCTCTGCTTAGGCAGGGTGGGGAGTGGGGAGCTGGTGCTGCATGGATCAGTGCCTGGGGCCCCAGGCTCTCCTGACCCCTGGGTGCTGGTCTGGCTCAGAAAGGACCAGCTCTTGCACTGAGGGTCCTCATCCAGGTTGGGAGGTGGAGCCAGAAACAGGCAGGATCAGGATGGAGGGCCTCCCAAGAGACCAGGGGCACGTAGGATGTGTGCATGCGTGTGTGGAGGGTGAATTCCCAGGCCTTCAGGAGGACTTCCCTGAGGTGGTGGCAGCCTCAACAGAGTCAAAAGGAGGAGATGATTTCCAACCAGCACCCAGAAGGGGCCAAGCATGCCATGGAAGTCCAGGAGGCAGAGCAGGGACAGCAGGCTGAGGGCCTTGCCTCCATGACAGCTGGAAAAGCAACTCCTGTGACTCCCGGGCCCCTTGTCCCTTTGCCCCTTCATCCTTGTACAGTTTCATTCACCCACTCAGGCCCTCCCTCCCTCATTCCCTCTGTCCCTGTCCCCCTCCCCCGCTGCTGTAGCCAGCCTGGGCCTAGAACTTGCAGGTTCTGAGCTCAGAGCTCAGCAGATGCCCCTGGCTGGGTAGTGGCTGCAGTGGGCCTGGCCTTGACCCTGCACTGGCGGAGGGCGGGGCCAACAACCAGGCAAGACCTGTGTCTCCTCGGCAGTAGGAGCCGTCTGTGCCAGGCCCACCGTGTCTGAATCTAGAGGCAGATGCATGAAGATGTCCCTAGTGGGGAGGTTCACCTCAACGAGTCCCACCAGAGTCAGAAAAATGAATCTTCCCCACCAGCCATCAATCATGGGTCGATAATCCTCAGGCCCACAGCCAGCAGTGGTCTCTGTGGGAACCAGGGTCCCAAGAGGGGTGCTGGAGGGAGGGGGGAGTGTAGGGAGGGGCTGGCCAGGGTGTCCCAAGTCAACTCTCCCAGACTCCCGTGGTGCCCCGTGCACAAGAGCCAGCTCCTCTTGGTGGCATTCAGGCCGCTCCTCTGGGGTGGCCACGGCTGCCTGCCCCACTCCATCTGCCCCTCATACCTTACTCCCGAGCTCCGCTCAAGCTCTGTTCTGACTCTCAGACCCTCCCCAAGCCAGCCCATACCCAGCAAGAGGGAACTACGGTGCCTGTAGGGTCCCAGGCGGCACTAGCTGGGCAGGCTGGTCCTTCCCATGGCCCCTGGCCCAAGCCCCTGCCCCCCGCCCCCCGCACCAGTGCACACCTGCCGCTCCTAGGAGCCTGCAATGTGACTTGTTCATTTATGGCCGCTGGCCTCTGTGAGGAGAGCTCCTCCTGACGTCCTTGCCCTGTGGTTGCCCCCCAGTTGGTCCTGTTCCCAGTGGGACCCTGTGCCCCGCGCTGGGGCCTAGGCACAGGAGGACATGGGTGCCCTGCCTGGGGTGGGGACACTGTGTGGGGAGCGCTGTGCTGTGGGCCAGGGCTGTGCACACACTCAGGCTTGCCCTGAGGTCTCCCACCCGCGGTGGAGGCCCCGTCTCCTGTGTCCCTCTGCTCACTGCAATGGAAACCGCACATGGTGTGGCAGTAGGTTGGGGCTCCTTTAGGTACAGGCTGACCCTGGGGAACAGGAGGTGACGGTTATCTCAGAGGAATCAGTGGTGACGTCAGCAAAAATGAGGCCCACCCCAGCCTCCCGCCTCTCCCGAGGCCTGTGCTCTGCAGAAGCGCCTCTGAAATTGCAAAGCTGACCTCCATGAGCCCTGCCGGTGTCCCTTCCTTGCACCCCCTACTTGGGAGAAAGCCCACTCCCCCTAGCCAGGTGTGCAGGGGCTGTACAACGTTCCAGAAACCCACCACAGGTGCCTTGAGCTCTGGCTTTCTCACCTCTGCACCTTTGCAGGTGCTGTGCCATCTGCATAGACACCATTCCCTCCCTCCTGTCTGTGCTGCAGGTTGTGGAGACCCGTCCTCACCCCATTGCACCCAGAGCTGAGAGTGTCCTGCGGGTGCCCCACCTTCTGGCCTCAGCCTCATGAGAAACCTGTCCCTTGGTCTCCTTTCCAGATGTTCAAGCTGCTGGCCAGGGCCTATGCAGATGTCCACCCCATGATGATGGACAGGTCAGAGAACAGGTGTGGCGGCAACTTCCTGAAGAGAGGCAGCATCATCAATGGGGCTGACTGGTACAGCTTCACTGGAGGTGCGGATGAGGCAGGGGGACTGGGGGGGAGGGGAGGGCTGGTAGAGGGAGGGGGAGGTTGGGGAGGGGCTAGAAGGCGGGTAGCATCTCCTTTCAGCAGCTCTTTCTGGGACCTGGATCCTGGGACTTCTGGAACTGGGGGAGCAGCACAGGTGCGCACATCCAGGTCCTGGCCAGGCCCATGGACACTATCATCACTGGGGTCCAGGCCAGGAGAGGGCCAGAGGCCTGGCCGCCAGGGGCGCGTGTGGCTGCCACATGCCACATGTGTCTGCAGGGAACAGGCTTGCTCCTTACCCTCCAAGGGGCACATGGGTTGGAGTGTGAGCTTGAGGACACGGGTGCCTGACCACCTGGGCTCAAGGCGTGCTCTGCTCCTGCCCCGTGGGACCCTGGGCGAGAGCCGCCAGCGCCCCATGCCTCCAACTGCTCCTCTGCAACGTAGGACCACGACAGCATGGGCTTGGGGCTGTCCCGTGGCCCTGCGCCCGCTGGGTGGCAGATGTCGAGTGCGGGCAAGCGCTCAGGCCACCCCTGTGCTGCAGGCATGTCGGACTTCAACTACCTGCACAGTAACTGCTTCGAGATCACGGTGGAGCTGGGCTGTGTGAAGTTCCCCCCGGAGGAGGCCCTCTACACGCTCTGGCAGCACAACAAGGAGCCCCTCCTGAACTTCGTGGAGATGGTGAGCCCCCTGCGGCTTCCCGCTCGCCTGGGGCACCCCCCAGCAACCCCCAGCTCCGGCATGCAAGGCTGCACCTCACTTGTTATTCACTAGCCATCGTCCATTCACTGGCCCAGCCCTGGGGGTGCTTTGGACCTCAGGGGGCGTGTGTTGGGGTCCTCAGGATGGTGAGGCTCCCAGGGCCTAAAAGAGGTGCCACTGGACGAGAATGCTGGGACCCAGGTGGCCCAGGGAGGGCGCCTGACCCAGCCTTGGGGGCCAGGGGCACTTCCTGGAGGAGGGGGCCCTCGGACTGCGTCTTGAAGACAAGAGGAACCAGGTAATGGGGGAGCTTAGGCAGAGGGGATGGCATGTGAGGGTCCCCACGCCGCAGTGAGGAGTGTGGAGGTGTGAATGGACGGGGCCCTGGGGGTGGGGGGGCGAGGGACCGCATGGTCCAGGCAGGGCTTAGAGCGTGTCAGCCCCTCGGGCTCGGAAGGGAGGGCACTGGCTGCTGTGGGACTGTGGGGTGACGGCTGTCCTAGGGCCACGGTCACCTAGAAGTAGGTGGTGATGGTGAGCAGAAGCGACTGAGAAGGTAGAGGGAGGGGGGAGGGGAGCTTGCTGACTGCATGGGGACCAGGTGCAGGTGCTGTGCCTCTCCCGGTGCTGTCAGCGTGGCCCAGGGCAGAGGACCCTGGGGGGGCGGATCTGAGGGAGGCGACCCCCTGTGACAGACATGCAGAGGGTGAGGCAGAACCTGGCGGTGGCTCTGCAAATGCCTCTGTGACTTCCTGAACATTTTCAAGACTCACGTGAATCACCCATTGGCACGATGTCCCCGTGGGAAGCAGGCCCTAAGAGAGAAATGGGATTGCCTGAAGGGGACCACGAGGGGATGTATGCGCATAGCACTTTACAGTTGCATTTGGCATTGAGTCCTGACACCGGTCCTGGTCCCTGATGTTAGGCGGGGATGCCCCACTCTGTGGGTAGGGGAACGGGTGCCAGGGAAGGCCAGCGCTGGCCTGGGGTTGCTGGGTCATGCGTGGGATCCCGTGCCTGCTCTCGGTGGCTATGAGGAGACCAAAGGAGGAGACAGAGGGTCAGACAGTGACAGGGCCTGTCCGAGGTCACCCAGGGACCGCCCGGAGCTTGCACTCAGATCTGCCTGCCCCAAACCTCAGTTCTGTCAATGAATTCTTTCTAGAAAGATCAGGAACCTTCCTCGAGGCGAGAACCAAGCAGGGCCTCCTGGATGGGCAGCTGCCACAGTAGGATAAAAAGCTAAGCCCAGATAAGAGCTGGACATTATTAGTGTTGTTTGAGTTTCTTTTTTATGGCTGTGCCAGCGACCTCTCGCCACGTGGGGCAGGTCATCATTCAGTAATGGGTCTGGGCCAGACCCCTTGCTCATTTCATTTTACGGCTGTCTGGTGAAAATTAGTTTTAAGGAGCCTTAAATGGGGCTGGGATTGCTCTGTGGATATTGTATGTGAGGTCTTGGGCTATAAAGATTTAATAGTGAGCGCAGTATGGTGGAAGGCGGGCGGTGCAGCCGGGCGTGGCTGGGCCCGAGGACCTGCCCCAGGAGGGCTGCGCTGGGGCTTCTGATAAGGATCGAGTGTGTCATGGCCCATGGAGGCCTTCTTCGCAGTGATGCTGACCAGGCCTCGGGGGTTGTCTGCGTCTCCCTGGGTCTGGAGGGGAGGGGCACATGCACCAGGTCTCCTTCCCTGTTCGAGAGCTCCATGTCCTGGGGTCTGCAGGACCGTGACTCCTCAGCCCAGAAGCAAGGGCAGAACAAAGTGTAGCCCGTGCAAGGCGGCATTAAATGAGCCCCTACAATGTGTCTGGTCTCTCCCCTAGGTTGGGGTGAGGAGGGCAGACATTACAGCGAAATCAGGGTTGGGAGAGTGAAAGCCCAGCACTGGGGACCCCTGGAGGCCCCTGGTGTGGCTGGTCATCAAGGAGGGCTTCCTGGAGGAAGAGGACGGTGGGGGAGAGGAATTGGCCGGTACAGGAGCTGGTGAGGTGTTCTGAGCAGAGGGGGGCAGGACGGGGGTACGGGGAGGCCTGAGGCATCACTGCAGGTGTGAGGGGCAGGCTCTTGGGAGAGAACGAGGTCTCTGCACTGTCTCCTCTCCCATCCAGTCACCGTGGCCTTGTCAGACATGACCTGAGGGCCCCAAGTTGTTCTCAGTCTGATATAGCAAGGGAGGGTTGGCTTGTTTATTGCCAACATTCCTAGCAGGAGTGTGAACAGGGAGGGCCAGGCAGCTGGGGGGGTGGGGGGTGGGGGGGGCTCCGCTTGGTAGATGTGGTTTCCTCATCCAAACGCCGGGTGTGTGCGGGGGCCACAGGCATCTGCTCGGAGCACGCTGCGTCTACACTGGTCCATGCTCAGGGTGGCAGGTCCCACACCCAAGCTCTGTCACAGGGCTTCGTGCAAGTGGATTCCTATTCTCTAGCATCACCCGAGGCCCATTCTACAGACGGGAGATGATGCTGAGATGCAACATGGCTTGTCCAAGATCAGAAAGTGGTTGGTGCCCCGGCTGGGACTGACGCCAGGGTCCAAACCCTGGGCCCATGTCCTCCTGGTCCCCACGCTCAGAGAGAGGCAGTTGAGTGGACCGGCCCCACACAGGAAGGGGGAGCTTGGATGAGCTCCAGGGTTCTCTGCTCAGCACCCCTGCCCAGGAGAGGTGGGCAGGTGGACCCTCAAGCAGAACGGCAGGGTCATGCACGAGCCCAGGGACAAGGCTGGGTGTGGTGGGCTGGCCGGTCCTCTGGAGAGGACGCACCACCTCCACATGCTCGCACTCCATCTCCTCAGGTGCATCGAGGCATCAAAGGTGTGGTGATGGACAAATTTGGGAAGCCAGTCAAAAATGCCCGGATTTTGGTCAAGGGCATCCGCCATGATATCACCACAGGTGAGCTCTCCCCGAGGCCTGCATCATGGTGGTGGCTGGCTCCGCAGGCGTCCTTCCACCTGGTGCCCCTGGAGGCCGCCCCACTCCTCCTCCACTGGCCTGGAGGGATGAACAGAAATTTGGCCAAGGAAGCCAGTGGGAAGGCTGCTTCTCCAGCCCAGTGCAGAGGCAGGTGCACATCTGGGGTCCACTCGCCCTCCAGGCTGATGCCCCTCGGACTCCACTTCTCATCGCCTCAAGCCCAAATGTGAGCCTCGGTCTGAGAATTGCTTGTGTTCTGTGTGTTCGCAGCCCCAGATGGTGACTACTGGAGACTGCTGCCTCCGGGGCCCCACATAGTCATAGCTCAGGCCCCCGGCTACTCCAAGGTCATCAAGAAGGTCACCATCCCTGCCCGGATGAAGAGGGCTGGCCGTGTGGACTTCATTCTCCAGCCTCTGGGGACTGGACCCAAGAAGGTCCTCCTCGGGCCACGGAGAAGTGGGTCTGGGCTCCGAGACCCGCTGGGAGGTGCCAGCCCATACGGGGAGCCAGAGGAGGTGGGCCAGGAGCCCCTTGGGGGGCGCAGGCAGCCCTCCTCAGGCGGGAGCAAGCCCTGGTGGTGGTCCTACTTCACGTCACTGAGCCAGCACAAGCCACGCTGGTTGCTCAAATATTAGGTGCTCCTGCTCACCTCTGGCCCAGAGGCCCCAAGCTCTTGATTTTGTCTTCTGAAGACACCCTGTAAAGCTCTTTCTGTTTGATTAAAGTCATTTTATTCACTGTTGGCTGTGATGAGAGGCTCTGGTGTGAGGCACGCTGGCCTTGTCCACCTTGATGGCCCTGGGGGCAGGTGACCCCACTGTCCCAGGGGAGGCCAGGAGTGGGGCTGGACCCTGAGGCCTCGAAGCAAAGGGGGCCCCTACTTTACAGATGGGGACACTGAGGCTTACAGGGAGGTCACACATGGGGAGGTGGTGCAGGACCAACTAGGAGCAGAGACTCTGGGTCCTGTGGCTGAAGTTTGCATGCCTGGGAGTATGTGGAGGTGGGTTGCAAAGGAGAAAGGTCAGGAAAGCCTGGCTGGGAGGAGTGGGGGGTGGGCAGCAGGTGACCTCAAGGACAGGAAGGCTGGCAAGAGCTTAGGACCATAGCATCACCCAAGAGTCCCATGTGGAGGCTCCTGGGCTTTGATGAGGCCCTCACTCCAGCAGCAAGCATCACCCTTGGCTTCTTTCTCATCCTTACGATGCCACCAATGCAGGTCCAGAGACCCACCCCAGGCCCCAAACTCCCTGCAGGATCCCTCCTGATCCACCTCTCTATGGTCAGGCAGGCCTGTCGGTCCTAGGATCTATCAGGCAGGGAGCCCAACGGAGAACTCTGGGAAAGAAGATGTGCTAGCCAGCAAGGGCTGCATAACAAAGTGCCACGGGCTGAGAGAGCCACTGGAATTTGTTGTTTCACAGCCCTGGAGGCTCGACACCTAAGGTCAAGGTGTGGATGGGGTAGTTCCCTCTGAGGCCATGAGGGAAGGATGTGCTCCAGGCCCATGTCCTTGGTTTCTCCCCGTGTCTCTCCTCAGGCCATCTTCTCTCTATGCCTTGTCTGCCTTTCTATCCTGATTTCCCGTTTATAAGGACATTGGTCATATTGGATCAGGGCCACCTTAATGGCCCCATTTTAGTTTGATCACTTCTAGAAAGACTCCATCTCCAAATACAGTCATATTCACAGATACTAAGGCGAGGAATGCAACATATATCTTCTGGGTGAACACAATTCAACCCATAGCAGAAGGATCGTCTGCAGCGTGGCAGGTTTCCTGCTTCTCCTGGCTGTGTCATTGGGCCTTCTGTCCCAGTGTCCTGGACCTGGGCATGGTTTACCCCACACAGAGTGGGGAGTCCCACTTGAACAGTGCCTTGACCCCAGCTGAACACCAATGTGACCCCCATCGACACACATCAGCATTGTTTGATGGTCAGTGCTGTCTCTGAAGCCTTCAGGGGCAAGCCCAGAGAAGTAGACGCACCCCCAGCGCCAGGAGGTGGGGTTTCTGTAGAGCATGGGGGCTCTGGCATCCTCACGTCCTCAATCTGGCCTGGACACAGCGACTCACAAAGCGAGCATGTGTGTATCAATCATGACCTGGAGTGTTTGTCAGACATTCTTTGGAGCTCTTGACCCTACCTTCACCTGTGTGTCCAGTGGTTCTGAAGCTCATCATTTATTTAGCTTCACTGTGTACCAGGCACTGTGCAGAGGTCCACGTGGAGTAGACTCCTCTTCCTGCTTTAGAGATGTGGGTACCACCTAGAGAGTTGGTGCTGCTTGCCCAGGACCTTGGAGCGTGTTGGTGGCAGCTCGGTCCCTCACGGGACACTTGTGTGAGGTTCCTGCTGTTGACAGCTGTCTGGAGGAGAAGAGCCCATTGGAGCTGGCATGAAGGCCAAGAGCTCAGCTGGGAGCCCTCTTCATTCCAGGATCTGAGGCCTGGGCCCCAGTGAGGGGGTGTAGGGTAGGCAGGATGAGGACAGGCATGGGGATGGCTGCAGGCAGTGGACCATGGGGGTGGGAGTGTCAAGTGGGGGAGAGGATGGGCTCCCACCCTTTTAGTGGCTCCTGTGATCTTTTCTGTTCATAGAACATAGGACATAGCCCCCCATGGAAGAGGCTAAAGGCAGAGGTCCACCCGGCATGCTCACAGTGAGACTGAAGGGGATGGCAGAGCGATGGGGACCTTGGGATTCAGGGAGAAGCAGGAAGACTCGAGGAAGTCACCTTCAGGGCCAGCGGGCAGCCCTGGCTATCAGAGCCGGTTTAGCTCTCCTCCAGGGGGCCAGGTCTCTGCACAGTGGTGGAGGGGTTCCACAGGAACGTGCCTGCTCCGGGAGTCGCTGTTGGTGGGTGTTGTTATAATACAGCTGGCAGCTTAATCTGGAGGTAGGAAAAGGGAAGGTGGCCCTTAAGGAGGGAGAGCCCAGCATCACTCTCAGATGCCGCCAGGGAGAACAGGAGGGCGAATAGCATCATGAGCCACAGCAAGAGTTAGGAAAGGGCAAAAAAATCATGCAGTAAAGAAAATATAATGAAAGCAAAAGAACACAGAAGGAATAAAATGCAGATCACCAAAAATGTGAGTGAGCCAAATCCTCTGCTAAGAAAGCAGAGACCACATGGGGGGGGGGGGTGCAGTGTGTACTTTCAGGAAGCGTACCTGAAAGCCGATGAAGAGAAAGAGAAGCCAAGAAATGCAGACACCAGGATGAAGGACGAGGGCTTCATCTGTAATAGAGGAGATGAGACCCAGGGTCAGACACAGTAAAAATGGGAGAGAAAGATGTTTGAGAATGGAACAATTTATGACAAAGACAAAATAATAAATCTGCATTATACACTAATCAACTTAGCAGCTAACGACGTAAGGTCGAGTCATTTAGGAATACAGGAAAAGGTAATAAGGCAGAATTCCAATAGAACCGCAATGTGTCGTTCCCAGAATCAGACCAGTCGGCCGGGTTCTAGAGAAACAGAATCACAGAACCAGCAACCTCAGTGTCACACATGTGTACGAGGCATTGCTTACCTCAAATGGAGAGTGCATGTTCTTCCCAAGACCCACTGAGCATTTATAAAAATTAATAATGTGCTTCATCTCAAAGTAAACCTTAAGCAAAATTTGAAAGGTGGAGATTATCTCTGGCCATAGCCCAGAAAAATGAGAAATAATTAAGAATTTGATAGCCAAATCCATTTGGATTTAGTTGCATGGCAGAGACCAACAGAAGGTGAATTAACACTGGGGGAGTTAATTTCCAGGACAGAAGTCTGCGCGAGGTGGTGGCCAGGCGGCAGGATGTTTTATGAGATCCCAGGCTCCATCCACTGGCTGCTCCAGCATCCTGGGGTGAGGCTTTCCCCACGAGGACCCCCATCACTTCTGCTCACGTCTTATTGGCCAGAGCTCAGTCACATGGTCATGCTTGCCTCAAAGAATGCTGGGAGTTGTAGTTTTAATTTTGGGTGGGAGGGTGCTCCATAAAATCAGGGTGGAGGGGTGACTCTGTTACCATAGCAAAAGGGGAGGATGAATTTTGGAAGACAAGGAGATTGCATGCCCTTGCTGGAGGGAAAGGAAAGGAGACTGCAGGGAGAAGCTAACCAGGGAGAGGTGACGAGAACAGCTCCTCCGTGACACATAGTGGCTGGTGCCCAGGAGCAGGTAAAGCAGGTGCACCACTACTGACCGGGGAGACAGGGAACCGAGAGAACCAAGGAACTGATTCATCGCCTTTTAAAAAATCCACAAGCTAAGAAGAGGAGAACGTTAGAGACAAAAGATGAAATTCAATAAGTAGAAAGCAAACAGACCAAAGCAGTAAAAGTATTAATAAGCCCTAGAGTTGGTTTTTTCAAGAGTTCGACAAAGAGGGCCTGGGTGGCACAGTCAGTTAAGCATCTGCCTTCAGCTCAGGTCATGATCCTGGGGTACTGGGATGGAGCCCTGCATCGGGCTCCCTGCTCCATGGAGAGTCTGCTTCTCCCTCTACCGCTCCCTCTGCTCATGTTCTTTCTCTCTTTTTCTCATGAATAAATAAAATCATATATATATGTATATATATACACACACATACATATATAACAACACAAGAGACAAATCTCTCTCATAAACCTGATTAGTAAATAAAGCACACAAAATACTGTAAAAATAAGAGACACACTAAAAAAAATTGGAAGAGACTCAAGAATACTTTAAAAAGAAAATTTCCTATGAATTTTGGGGCCCTAAAATTGAAGGTCTGGAGGAAAAGAGGTGGCTTTTGAGAAAAGTATACATTCAATATATCAAATAGGAAAATGTAAATGGGAGTGATAAAAATCAACCCTGGAGGAAGCAGCTGCCCTGGAGAGATCTTGTGCCCCAGGATGGATGCGGCGCTGTCCCCAGGTGCAGGGAGGGCCCTGGATGAATGCTGACAGTGGGGGATATGGGGTGTCTTTCTGGGGGATAGGAATATTCTGGAATCAGACAGTGGTGATGGCCGTCTGTACTGCTCTGCGGGAATACTAGAACCCAATGAACTGCGTGCTTTAAGATGCTTAACGTGGTGAATTTAATATTTTGTAAATTTTATCTCAATTTAAAAAACATGTCAGGGAGAAGCCTCAGTGGAAGGAACACCCACAGTGAGGTGTGAGTGACCCCCAGGTGTGGATCTGAGGGCACCTCAGGGCTGAGAGGATTTACAGGCTATGATTGTGGGGTTGTGTGCCTGGAGCCCCTCGTCCGTCCTCAGTGTTGGGATGCTGTCACACTTCCCTGGGCTTAACCTCCCATCATCTCTGGCATCTGTGGACACATGAGCCCCATGGGGTCCAGTGTCCACCCAGCTCGCCACCACATGATGCACAGGTCCTTCCAAATCCTCGATGTTCCTTAAACGAGTAAGAGTGCGTGATGAGCAGGGGATGAAGGAAGTGGGCCTCTGATTTGGATGGTGTGCAAGTGGCAGGCTTGTCAAGGACGTGAGTGAGTGGCAGGTGTGGGAGGGGATGAGGGTGCCCCTGGTTCCGATGAGGGAAGCCCATCCTACAGAGAAGCCACAACTGGCTGGATAGTTCCCTTTGTGAGAAAGCCCTTCCTTAAATGTCCCGCGGGTGGTGCCCTCTGAGGCCACCCTGCCACACCTCCCGGGGCTCATGCCTGCCCTCTCCGCTGAGCGTCTGCGGCCCTCCTTCCTGGGTGGGCTGCACACAGGCAGAGAACAGAAACCGTTCAGTCCGGGCCTCCATGCCCACCACGCATTAAACCATAAACCACTCTCAAATGATTTTATGAGAGTCGTGTTTTTCCTTCCATTTTCGTATACAAATCTAATCTTTGGAGAACCTACTCCCTTCTAACTCACATCTTATGGGCTTTCATCAATAATAATATACGATCAATTACTCAAATGTAATTGATTAGTCGAAAGGACCATATTTTTTCCTCGTGTTTTGTGTCTGATTGGACATAAAGCACAGCAATTGCTGCATGATGGTGGCCTTGCCCTTTGGCTGTGGACTATCTTTACCTTTTAGCTGAGATTAAATTTATACACAATTTTCTAATGTTGGCTTAAGAAAAATCCAAAGGGGCACTTTATATCCCAACCCTACAAGATGACACCATCCCAGGGCGCGATAAGCAGCCCGGGAGGTGGATTAGTGGCCGAAATTGCCTTTTGAGTTGGCTCTGAGCTTCGTTCATCTTTATTTTGCCACACAGATCATTTTTGTCATCAGAAAGTTGAGTCCCATAAATCCAATATTGCCTGCCCAATTCAATAAAGAGAACCGGGGCCTGTTTCAGCCAGTCTGCGTCTCTCAGCAGAGACCTAACCGCACCGTTTAACCAAGATGGTAGGGCACCGGATGGCTTGCAGCGGGGCAGGGAGCACCGGGGCCTCGCTGCACGCAGGGAGTCCGGGCCATAGGTGCCTCCGGGGTTGGGCCTCTCTCCGTGACTGGCACAGTGGGTCCCTGAGAAACAGATTGCGCTGGCGCTCACAAGGGCCTCTCATGTCCTGGGGTGCAGAAGACGGAGGATAGACCTGGGGCGCAGGGAGCTGGGGGCGGTCTGCAGGCTGGCCACATGCGCCACCAGGGCAGGACTCTTGGAGGAGAATATTTGGTAGGAAGAGGAGTCCTTTGAAGCTTCGGCCTGTCCTTCAGGACCGTGTGTGTGGTTCTCTCCTGTCCCCTACAGCTTCAAGGGCACCCTGGTCAGAACTAGTCTCTCTTCCCCACTGACCCATAGAATGGAGCCCACTGTCCTTTAACCAACACAAGAGACAAGAGATAGAGGAGCAAGAAGAAGAGGAAGATGAACCTGCAGCCATCGTCTTTAGTAGCTTGGGGGTGGTGCCGGCCTACCGGACCTCCGCTCTGCTCCTGTCACAGCCAGGGGCCTGGAGGCATGGTGCCCATGGCAGGAGGCGTCCTCGTGCACTGTGCCACCTTCCCACCTCCCAGGGTCTGACCTCCCAGGGCTGGGAGTTTACTTTATCACAAAGTAACACCTTAGCTTACTACTGTTTTGTGGGTGTTGGCATGAGACGCAAGATCCCTGGGTCAGAGACAAGGAAGTTCCCCACTCTGGGCCCGGCAAGCACTAAGCATGACACCAGGGGTGGTCCTCTTGTCCCTGCGTCCTTGGGGCGACTAGGAGGTGGACACCACACCCACAGTGGGTTTGCATCGCTGAGCAGGAATGCCGGGCTGGGAACCTACAGCCCCGGTGGGGGGGTATGTCACCCCATCCCCCAAGACTGCCTGCTGCAAACACATGCTGAGACATGGCCTGGGTACAGAGGCCAGCATGTTGTGGTCCTGGCGGACTCAGCAAGGAGGTCCGGGTTGCTCAGGGCCTGCCCATCCCCCACCTCTGCCACTTGGCATCCCCACCCGGGCTTTCCTGTGCATCTAGTCACAGACCCCCTAGTTGCCAGCCAAGTGGAAATGGGCCCGTCTGGTCTTTCTTGGTCTTGCATGGTGGGGTCTGCTTGTGTCCGTCTCCTCAGGGGCCTCTGGGCACCACCATCTTCCCGACAACCTCTCCGCTGCTTCTTTGTCTCCTCTGTGACTTTTCTTCTTCTCATTGACTCTTCTGTGCTGGGTCCCAGCACACTTCTCTACTCTCTCCCTGGAGGGAGCATCACTTCCAGGGCTACAGGTGTCATGTGGAGGAGCCCCACAGCAGTGAAGACTCCTTCACCCTCCCTCCTGGGCTGTTGGTGTCACCCTCCCATGTGGGCTGACCTCGTCTTGATGCAGGCTTCTTTCCTGCTCTGGTAACCCTATGCCAGGCGCTATCTTAAATCCTTTTAGGAACAACAAGGGAAACACTGCGTACCAGTGTACACACACTTGGAGCTCTGCTTCTGCAGCAGCTCTGCACTCGGTGCTCTCTGTCAGGCACTTTGTAGGTCTAGTGGTTAGTACTAGGTTGAATTATTGAGTCAACCCTCGGATTCTTAGCCCAACCAATTGTCATGAGAAGCCACTATGAGAATGAATGAGAAAGTCTGAGTGGGCATCTGATCCTCAGTGGAGATCATTCGAGAAACACTAGACAGTATTTCAAATCTTGCTCTGGGTCCAGAGGCTCAGGCTGTCCTTCTCCATCAGGACCCTGGGAGACTCACCTCTAGGAAGCCAACTTTACAGTTGCCCCTGGAATGGGCTTGCTTCCTCAAAGGACATTTCTAAACATTTACCTCCCCCACCTCCAACCCTATAAAGAGAAAGAAGAGATAGTGACATCCTTCTGGAAGGATCATCTCTCTGTGGACACCTGTCATCCTTTTGTGACATCTGTCATCCCTCCATAGACACCTTCATAGGGATCATCCTTCTGTAGACAGCTCCTTAGGGATCATCCCTCTGTGGACATCTGCCATCCCTCTGTAGGGATCATCCCTCTGTAGATATACCTCTGTAGGGATCATCCTTATATAAACACCTGTCTACAGATGATATAATGAGTGATCCCACCAGGTCACTGACCCCACAGAGACTGGGGGCCCGGGGCATCTTGGAGGCAGAGGAGGACCTGCTTTGTAGGGTCCTTCGTGGTGGGCTGCAGCAGACCCCACACCACATCCTCTCCTTTGCCTGTCCTTGGATTCTGAGGTGACAAGAGGAGGTGAAGCTGAGGGGGTCTGATGCTGCTGGCTACAGCTAATGGTGTTTGGGTGTGGCAGTTTTCTATGTTAAACCGGCCCCATAAGAGCACCTGGGTAGCTCAGTAGTGGAGTGTCTGCTTTTGGCTCCTGGCATGATCCCGGGGTCCTGAGATCAAGTTCCACATCAGGCTCCCCACAGGAAGTCTGCTTCTCCCTCTGCCTCTCTCTGTGTCTCTCATGAATAAATAAATAACATCGTTATAATAATATAATATATATATAATAAAATAGAAAATAAACTTGCCCCATAAGCTATAGACAAGTGTGGGCATTTGCTGTGCATTTACTGATTGCTGTCCACCAGAGGACCTGGAGCAACTGCCATGGGAAAACCCAGCCTGACCAAATACCCGTTGACCCCTGGCCTTGGTCCCTTACCATGCCAAGTGGCCTGTGACTAGCTTGGGAAGGGGAGCACAGCTCCCCTTGATTCATCAGAGCTTCCCTCTGATTGGACCTGCTTGGCTGGGGACTCTGTGGCTCCCAGCAGGACTGGGAATAGGGTGTGAGCAGAAGTGGGGGTTGTGGGGGCTAGGTGAGGCTTCAACCCATCCTCAGCACTGGCAATCTCAGAATCAGGAAATGTGGGATGCTGAAAAACAGAAACAAGTATCACATGGTATGAAAGGGACTTGCCAGGTCATGGGGTCTGTACTAGTTTCTCATGGCTGCCATAACAAAACACCACAAACCAGGGGCTTAACAGCACAGACTTATTCTCCCAGAGTCTGGAGGCTGGAAGCCTGAGATCAAGGGTGGGTGGGGCTGCATTCCCAACCCCCATCCCAAAGGCTCCAGTGGAGGATAATCCTTGCCCCTGCAGCTCCTGGTGGTCCCTCATGGCCTTCTCTCTGTGTCTCCTCTTAGAAGGGCACCAGTCCTGTCGGATTCAAGGCCCACTGTGCTCCAGTGTGACCTGGGAATTAGGACTACAGTTTTTTGGGGGAGGAGGGACACAATTCAACCCACACCACCATTTGGCTGCCCTCCCAGGGCGGTTACTCTGTGTGGCCCTATTGGAAATGGGCCCCTCACTGGTACCTCTCACCTCTGCATCTGTCCTTGGGTGTCATCTGGGTTTCCCTCTTTGATCTTCCTGGAACTTGGAACAATCCCAATGTGGAATGACAACAGGCATGGCTTCTCCGCTGACTCCACTCAGGACTTCTGCATCTCATTGTCAGTCTGCTTTAAACCTGAGATGGAGGCTTCCCTGGGCAGTTCCCAAGGATGTTAGCACCCTGTGTGGAAAGAAACACCCAGTGAAGCAGCTAGCAGCTGTTGTGCAATGTCAGGGTGGAAGGGCCAGCGAGGTTCCTGATGTCCCACTGACTGAGAGACCCTGTGATGGATGACCATCCCCGTCTGACTCAGATGCCTCAGTGGGAATCCAGCTTCCTCACCTCCTGACCCAGGGGCAAGTTACCTAAACTCTCTGCCTCCAGTCACTCATCTGAAAATGGGATGATGGAAAAAAAAAAAAAAAAAAAGAAAATGGGATGATGAGAATATGCTCCTTTTCTGGATAGCCCCTGCAGCCTTTGACAAATGAGCTGGGGGTGTTGGGGGCACTGGGGGCCGGCTGCCCTCTGTGTGCACGGGCGTGTGAGGTACATCCTGCTTCCCCAGGACCTGGGGCCTGATTGGCTCCATGCAGCCTGAGCTCTCAGCATAGCATGCCAGCAGATGTCCGATTCTAGAGGGAGGCAGGGTCGAGATCACCCCTGGGGCATTCCCCTCATCTGTGTGTGCCAGTGCTCCCTCCTCAGAGACCCAGATGGGACGGTGCCTGGGAGCCCTGGCATGAGCTAGCACTTAATGAGCCTCCATAGAGGGGGTCTGCGGTGATGGTGACCATGTCTGGAACCCTTTGCGGGCTGAATTGTGCCCTCCCCCAAAGCCCCAGGGACCTGCAAATGTGGCCTTATTTAAATTGGGTCTTTACAGATGTTCTTTTGCGCAGGGAAGTAGGGTGGGCTCCGTCCAGTCCAATGACTGGAGTCCTTATACGAGGAGGACAAAGACACAGACACGTGGAGGGGAGGGAGGGCACGTGACGATGGAGGCAGGGACTGAGTGACGTGACCATCAGGAAATGGAGGATTGCTGGCCCTGTCTGAAGCTGCAGGATGAATGGAAGATTTCTCCCTAGTGCCATCAGAAGGAGCAGGGAGGCTCTGCCTGCGCCTTGATTTTGGACTCCTGGCCTCCAGGACCGGGAGATGAGATATTTCCGTGGATAATAATCTGTTGCAGCCACCACAGGTCACTAGCACAGACCCCTACTGAGGCCTGACTGGGCTTCTGTATCGCTTCTGTGGCCCCAGGTGCTTGAAGGGAAAAAGAATTGGGGAGTTATCCTGCAGGAGCTAAGGAGCAATGCGTCTCACCCCCAGGGGGCTGGGGGGCACTTGGTGAGGGAAGTGGAGGAAGGAAAGTCCCTTCCGCCCTCAGCCCCTACCCCGCGTGCCCGGAGCGCGGTGGGCGTGCCTAATTTGTTTGCTTTGCGATTCTCTCCCCTCAGTGGAGACAAATTGATTTGTACATGGAAATGGGCTATCCCTGGGGGGCGGCTGTCTCATTATAGGGCAGGACTTGCCAGGTGCAGGTGGGGCCTTGGGGCACAGCCGGCGGTGGGGGAAGGACGTGCCCAGGTAGGCCTTTGTGGGGGAGCTCCAGAGCTGCTGCGTCCTGGAGCCTCGGGTTGGACCCCTGGGCCCCGGCTGCGCACCTGTTTGCTGGGCATCTCTGTGCAAGGGCCCCAGGGAGTTGCAGAAATCGGAAGACATGGTACCCTGGCTGCTGCTGAGAAACAGACCCCAAGGCGGTGTGCAAAAGGTAGCATGAGGAGCACTCTGTATAGGGAGGGGGCAGGCCATTGTTTAGCAAGTAACAAAGAACTAAAATAGCCCCCAGACTCATTGTCCAGCAAAGGAGAACTACAGTGACTATGTGCAGTGACCACGCAGGGGCTGTGGGGGCCACCTGTTCTTGGGGCGGGCGGGCTCGGAGCCACCTCCCTCTGCACCAGCAGGTGTGTCCTCGTGGCCAGGCACAGCCACTTCCTACAGTGGGACACCCTCTCACCGGTCCTCTGAGGGTGCCAGAGCAGGAGCCAGACACATGAAAAGTTCAGATGAGACTGAGAAGATCCATGCCGACAGGGCACTGGAGGGAGCTGGGCTCTGAACACTCATGCCTGACATTGTCAGAGGCAGGCCTGGGTGAGACTTCGGGTCAAACCCCAACCCCTGCATCCCATGGGGGTCCCTGGGAGGAGCTTGAATGGTCTGAATCTCAGTTTCTTCCTTCATCCACCCAATCAATGGTCACTGAGCGTCTGGCACACAGTAGGCCCTCCAGAACTGGGAGCTACTGTTAGCTAGGAATGTGCTGGAAGCCCTGGGGTGTGACATCCCATGGGGGACAGGTGCTGCTGCAGCCTTCTGCGGCTGAGGGAGGACAGCATGCCTCAGCTCAGCAGCCCCTGGTTATGTTAAGTGTTCCTTTATTACAGGTTATAATTGAGATGCAGTTGCCCTTGAGAATTTGTTCATGGGGTATTTTTTTTTAGATTTTATTTATTTATTCATGAGAGACAGAGAGAGAGAGACAGACAGGCAGACAGACAGAGGCAGAGGCACAGGTAGAGGGAGAAGCAAGGGAGCCCGATGTGGGACTCAATCCCAGGTCTTCAGGATCACGCCCTGGGTGGAAGGTGGCGCTAAACCGCTGAGCCACCCAGGCTGCCCTGTTCATGGGGTATTAAAAAAAAAAAAAGTCCTATCTCAATCCCAGAGTTCCGAGATGGCTTAGAGGTAAGGATAATGCACAGAACATCCTCCCCCCGCCAGGAGTCCTTGGACATTCGCGTGATGTGTGTTAGAAATTCGAGCCTGGACTTCAATCCAAGGATGAAAATAGGGCTGTTGTGTGATTCACAGAGTCTACAAGATTTAAAATATCAATTATTCAGAGGAAAAGCAGGGCGTCCTCACTCTGGGGCCAGAGAAATTGGTGAAAGGAAAAGTAGGTGATTAATGATTGCATTCAGTAAGTAGTTACTGAGGACCTGGCATGTGCCCAGTGTTGGGGATAAGGTGATGAGCATGATGTGCAGGTGGGGAGGGCTTCATGGTCCAGGCGTGCCTCCCATCAGGCTGTTCCCACCCTAATGCCAGTCCTACACGTAGGGGCCACCAGCCCCACCTCACAGGGGACATGTGACCTGCTCTAAGCCACACGGTGAGCGTGGACCTGGTTACAGCTTCGTCCCACCATGGGGGCTCCACCTCTTACACAGGACCTAGCCCCCTAACTTAGGGGAGAGGCTCCCCATGAAGCTCATCCTGTGTCTCTCAGCCCCGTTGGATCCAAGCACATCCAATGATGCTCAGAGTTTGGAAAAGGCATTTCGGGTGGAGGGCACTCAGATCTGGCCCCAAATCAAGCAATGCCCGGGGCCAGCCCGATTCAAGAGTAAAATGTAGCAGGAGGAGCAGACAGGTTTCAGAGCCCGCCAGCCGTATATGCATAATTTCCTACAGCCGGGCTCCTGGCACGAGGTCTAGCCCTGAGCAGGCACCTTCCGGACAGAAGGCAGGCAGGATCCCCGTGCCCAGCATGCCCGTCTGGCTTGGCCCAAGAGGCTGTCCCCCGTGAGCAATGGCAGAGAAGCCTGAACAGAGAGAGCGGTGGCTGCTGTTGCCCCAGAACCAGGGGTCAGGCGGTCTCCAGGCCAAGCGCACGTTGCCAGAATTAATATGTAAGATAAACAGACCCCTGGAGGCACTGATCAAATTCTCCAGGCCTGGGTCAGAGGTCTGCTCTGTAGGTGTGAGAAAAGGTTTAGGGAGGACCGGGGTCAAATATGTGCAGCCAGACAGGCTGACCATGGGCTGGCCACCGGCCCCCCCGAGGCGGGCAGCTCGAGGGCGGCACTTGGGGGAGGTGGAGCCGTCCGAGTGGACTCATTACTCGGAAAGGCCGAGAAAGTTGTCTGCAGCTGCTCTCGGCTGCCCGAGCACATCAGCGTCAGCCCTTGCCTGGGCCCCTGGGGCCCCGCTGCTTCTCGACCCACTGGCTCCAGCGCCTCGGCGATTCCAGGGGAGAAGGAGGCCTGATCACCGGTGGGTGGAGGGGCAGGATGGTGCCATGTCCTTGACAGGTGGTCCCCTAGCCTGTGACGAGGAGCTCACTACTTCACAGGGAATTTTGGAGGATGCTGACCCTCTGCGGCGCCCCGGGTTTTAATGACTTCCCCTTGGAGAAAGCCCCTTTCCCACATGTGGCCAGAGCCTCAGGCCTCTGCTGTGATCAGACAGGGCTGGGTTGGGGTGTCTACCCCTGTTTTATAGCTGAGGGCCATGGTCATAACACTTGCATTGGGGTCCTGCTCCCTGGTCCATGAGGAGCATGCATGCAGCAGCAGCCCAGCTTCCCTGGAGGGGGCAGGAGGGGACCCTGTGGGACTTCTCTTAACTCTCAATTTGTATAGAAACATAAATTCCTCAGATTCCTCATCTTGCCTCGGCCTTGGGGCCAGTTCCTATAATAACTGCTGTTTACGGTACTCTGGCTCATGAGGGTCTTTAAACACTTGGGAGACAAGTCAGCAGCTGGGCTGTGTGTTCAGTGTGAGGTGTGGACTCATTTAACCTAGAAACGGAAAAGGCAAAGGAAGAATTTTAAGTAATAAATTCATTTCAGGGTTTTCACAAAGGAACGTACCCCCAGCTGTGGTTCCAGATAAAACCGCGTGAGCTGGAGAATGCCTGCCCCGTGCTCCTTCCAGGACGCCTGGCAGTGGGGCTTCCACCTGTGTGACTTCTGTCTGCCTGGAAACATCCACTTGGCCAGCTTCTCCTGGCTCATCTGCAAGCACTCCCCGGGGTTCCAGGCATCATGCTGGAGGCCTAGGACACAGTGACCTTTAGGATGGCGGGACGGCGTGGGCACCAGGAAGGACAGGGAGAAAGGTGCCGTGACAGATGTCAGTATGAGTCACAGTCACTGGATGGAAGAGGGGGTGAGCCCCTAGGCCTGAGCTGGGGTGCGGGAGTCAAGGAGGGCTTCCCAGAGGAGGAGGCACATCGAGGTTAATGAAGGCATCACAGAGTTCCCCAGGGACAAGCCAGCAGGGAAGAGCACTGAGAAGTTGCGGAGGGCTGAGGTGTGAAATGCAGTCTGTGGGGGCCCAGGCTGGGAGAAAGGGAAAGCATCTTCCAGAAGAAAATGGACCTGCCTGGTTCAGCCTGCAGGGCTAGGTTTTCTCCCTTCATTCTTGAAGCTTGTGCCATGTGCCATGGAGGGGCAGGCCTCTGAGGTGCCCCGTGGAAAAAAGGGGCCCTTGGCTGAGGAAATTTGGATTATCTCAGCAATTCCTGGTGCTCATTGTCCTGTTAAAGGCTCTGAGCAGTCCTGCAGTAAGGAGACCAGCTCCCTCTAACCCACTGATCCCTGCCCTCTCACCACAGAACCCCCTCCTGCACAAGGGGATGGGCATTCGGCAGATCACGGCCCCCAGCAGGGTTTGCATACCAGCTTGGACGCTCACCAGCTGTGCCAACCCGGCTGAGCTCCTCTGACTCTCTGGGGGTGGGGCCGGGTGGAGAGAGGAACGGGGGCCCTGCGAGCAGCCTGAGCTGGCTCCCGGGCACACCTGAGACCTGAGTGTGTCCCCAGCCGTGTCATGGCCGGGAATCATGTGTGGGGCTAACCCCCGCAGTGCCCGGGGCCCGATGCACCGCCGCCCCGCCCTCCTCACACGCTGCAGAGCCAGCGGCCTACCGGCCATGAGGGCTGGGCAGGAATGCCTCCTGACCACTGACCAGAACGCCCCTCGGCCTCCAGCCTGCACTGCGGCTGCCAAAATAGGAAGCAGACTTCCTCTGCACGCCCAGATCTACCGGATTAAAACCTGAAAGGGCAACTCTTGGGGAAACAAAGACTTAAATAAAACCCAGCCTCCCCGGAGCACAGAAGCAGGAAGGGGTGCCTGATTCTGTCCAGGGCACCAGCGAGATGAGGCAGGTCTGGGGCGGAGTCCTGTGAGACGGGGTGCTGCCAGGGCAGGGGATGTGGCCCCCAGGCCTTCCCAGAGCTGGATGCTGGGAGTCTGGGCCCTGCTGAGTGCTACAGCCTTTCCCGGGAGCCCGGCCCTCATTAACCTGCAATGGGCCTCGCGGATGGGGAAACCAAGGTCAGGGGGGACAGCTCATTTTCTGCAGGCCGTAATTTGGAGAAAGAGACAAGACCTGGCTTTGCACCCCAAAGTACTCCCCACAGCCCTGGAGTCTTGAGTCAGGGAAGCAGGCCTGATGCAGAGTCTGGGAGCTTCTGGAATCATCACTTGAGTCTGTCTTTGGTGAGAGCTTCTGGATCAGGACCCAGCCCACCTTCCCTCTGGTGCCTATGCTTTCTGTGGCTTTGTGTCCTCATTCTAAAGGGGCAGTGAGCTGGGACCTCAGGCCGAGTTAGCTGAGCCCCTGCTTGGGCCACCCTCAGCCGGGACACAGGGAGAACTGTGTCTCCACCATCTCAAGCCCCATCAAGACGCTTTGAGGACCAGGAGGCTGGTGGCAGGCAACAGAGAGAGCTACACCCCGGCCCCTGCTGCCAGACTGACTGCCTGGCTCGGCCCCGGTTCCACCATGTCCACCAGCTGCATGGTCACTTGGGGTCTCTGTACCTCAGTGTCCCGTCCTGTAAAAGGGGCTGGGAGGCACCTGCACCTGTCAGACGGGGCTGATGTACACGTGGGAATCCCCAGGAGGGTGCCTGGCTGTGGCAGCATCGGTGGGTCTGTGTGACCACGTGTCTGCCCTGGGGTGCGGGTGGCCAGTAACAACCGGCTCTGCGGATGAGAAAACAGATGAGCTCTCCTTGGAGTATCTGCAGATCTTTGTGGTGGAAATGTTCTCACCACGGCCGTGTCAGTGAATTAAAAGGCTCCCAAACCTCTGGGCTGGAACAATGAGCTCACTGGTGCTGCTGTGTCCTGGGATGGTGCCAGCAGCCACCATCTGGACACGTGTCCTTGCTGCTGGAAGAAGGAAATTGAGGCTGGGGTTGGGGTCCCTGGGCAGCTCTCCGGCTCTGGAGCTCCAGAGAGGATGCAGTGGTGATGTTCTAGGGAACAAAATACACAAGCTGCATCTCCCATCCCAGGCAGACCGTTGCTCTGGAGACCACCTCACAGGAGATGGGAGCTGGGCACCTCCCTGCTGCCCCCCGCCAATGGAGAACTGCTGCTCTGGGTGGGTCCAGAGTAGGAGGCACCCGGATTCGCTTCTACCCGCAGCTCACTGTCAGAGGGCGCAGAGCACGGGCAGCAGGGAGCTTTGTGAACCGTCTGTCTATGGGGTGAGAGAAGCCGGTGCTCCTCCCCCGTGTGCACCTGCCAGGGCCCTCCCCCGGGTCTGGAGCAGCCTGGGTGGTAAACATGCCAAGGCTGTTTTCTCTTGAGATGATGGAAGATGCCCCATGTTGGTCAGTAGGGTGAATGCAGCGTTACTCCTGGACCCAGCCCGTGACGGCCCAGGGCTATACCCAGCCCTGGCCCAGTTCGTGTCCACACACCCCCGAGCACGCACAGAGCCACTGTCTGGAGGCTGGGCAAGGTGAGGATGGTGGGACACAGGGTGACATCATTCATGAGGTCTGGGCTTCCACATGGGCCCCCGTTGGGTGGACAGGACCACCTGGACTTCAGCAGGTCTCTTGTGCACAGAGCCCATCTTGGGGACCAGGGACGGTGGCTCTGGGTGAGGTCCTGGAGAGGAGGGGAGGCCCCACCCCACACGTGGCTTCTTACGTTTGCCACCTCTTCTCCCTGCGGATCCTACCGGTCAGCGCTGGATGGTCCCCTAGGCCTGTGAACCCAAGCATTGGCTCCTTCCTCGCTCTGTGTGACCTTAGGACAGTGGTTGACCTCTCTGTGCCTCCATCTCCATACTTGTACTGAGAGGGTTAACGAGGGGATATGTGTAAGGCCGGAGCCCTGGGTGAGCAGACTCTTGCGTGATGAGCAGGAGCGGCCTTGTTGTCATTAACCCGACAGCGAACCACACAGGAGTCACAGAGGTTGACCCCTCTTGGAGCAAATTATAGAGGACAGTGTTATCTGAGGGTGGTGTGGTGGTGAGGGGCTAACACTTCACCCCCAGGGGTGTGGGGGAGCAGGAGGCCTATGTGGGCTGAGCCCCCCTCTATGGGATGAGCTCCCCTCTGTGGGATGAGGCCCCTTTCTATGGATGAGCCCCCTTCAATGGAATGAACCCCCCTCTGCAGGATGAGCACCACTCTGTGGGACGAGCACCCCCACTCGGCTTCGTGCTTGGTGAAGCACGAGTCCCTTACCCTGACCAGCCTCCGAATAGGGATGCCCGTGAGGATTCTGGGGGTGTGGCAGGTAAGTGTTCCCCACCTGCAGAGAGGAGGAGGCCACTGTGACCCACAGCGTGGGACTGTCAGGCCTGGAGTAGCCTGGCTGCCCCCGACAACAAGCCTCCCTCTGGTCTCCTCACACCCCATACACCCCCACCTCTCTCCCAGGCAGGGGGAACCATCCTGATGCCCCAGGACAGCAGACCCCCGGACAGCACATCTGGCCCACGAAGAGCAAACAGCGCAAGAATACCACAGACAGACGGCCACGGTGTTCATCATGGTGCTCACCAGAGGGCAGGGCCCCCACCCACACACTTTGGGGTGCCAAGGCCTTCAGGACCCCTCACTGCCGCTCCCTCTAGGGGGAGGAGCACCAAGGTCTCCAGGCACTGGGGAAACAGGATGGGTTTCTTTCAACTCTGAACTCCTAGGTGGGGTGCTGGGTGGGGGCTTGCCCTCCCCACTTCTCCCGTCTGCCTCCTGTCCTCCCACAGGTGTTTGCTGAGCACCTCCTGGGTGCCAGTGCCCCCGTGTGCAGGTTAGGAAAGGCCAGCAGAAAGCCCACCCCCAGGGAGGGACAGGCCACCCAGGAGGTGCCCAGCCCTGTAGGTGTCCCAGGTAGGAGCGTGTGCGGGGGTTTGATTGGACTGCGGGGCTTGGAAGGAAGGGGAGGCTGAGGCCGGGGGTGGAGGAGTCCACCCAGCCGGGAAGAGGTAGGAAAAGGTCGGGCTGAATCTGCTAGCTCTGCGCCTCCCTCCTGTTGGTGGAGTTTGGGGTGAGAGTCCGGGTTGGGGGACACATGGGGGGAGACAGGACACAGGACCACCAGGCTCGGGTGGGCTGGGCCAGGGGCTGGGTAAACATTTGCAGGTGGCTGGAGTGCCCGGGAAAGGGAGAGCAACCCGGGATGGAGGGGGGCTCCGCAGTGCTGGCCGACTGACACGGGAACCCCGACTTCCCTCCATGTACGGAGAACCGATGATGGGCTTTGGCATTGAGGTTGCAGACTGGGGACCGACGTCATGGGGTCCCGTCCTTAGAAGAGAGATGCCAGGCAAGCTGAGCCAGCTCAGAGGTTGCTTCACAGGGGACGCGCCAGGCAGGCAGAGCTAGGAGAGGGTGTTCCCACTAGAATGGCACATGCAAAGGCCCAGTGGTTAGAGCTGGAGGGTAGGGCTTGAATCTGTGTACTTCCCTGTGGTGCCACCATCACCCCTCAGGGCCAGCCCTGGCACCGTGACCTGGGGCTGCAGTTTGGGGCTCCGAACAGACTCCTGCTTCCAGCGCAGCTCACGCACGTGTGGTTGGTGGTTTCTCGTGCCTCTAGAGCCACTTTCCAAAGGTGCTCTGACCTTGCCACTTTATGCTGAAACTGTTCACTTGTCATTCTAAGAACACATTCCAAACTGGCCACCAAACCCTACCTACCGACCCCCAGCCCTATCTCCCGTCACACCCTCCCCACCCTTCCCCCGGACCCGTGTGGCGTGCCAGGTGTGACTGTCGGGAGTCTACAGGTGCTTACGCCCGAAGGCTGGGTTACCTTCTCTGGAATGAGGGACTGTGCAGCCATGATCCAGGACCTGGGGATTTGGAGGGTGTCCTGTGTTATCCAGGTGAACCTAAATGTAATCACAAGGGGCCTTAGGAGAGGGAAGCTGAAGGAAATTGGACACGGAAGTAGGAAACCTGGTGATGCAAGGGGTGCAACCATGAGCCGGGGAACGCCCGCAGCCTCGGGAAGGTGACGGGATGGGCATGATTTCTCCCTGGGAGCCTCTAGAAGGATCCAGCCCTGCCGGCACTTTGAGTTTAGCCCCAAGAGACCCATTTCAGCCTTCTAACCTTCAGAGCTGGGAGATAATAGATCCGTGTTGTTTTAAGACACTAGGTTTGTGGTTGTTACGGCGGCTGCAGGGAGCTCATCCGGGCTGCAGGGCATTTCCTTGCCATTCTTCTAGAGAACTCCTACACATCTGTCAAGGTCCCACCTAACATCACCACCTCCAGCTGGGCTTTCTGTGTGGAGTTGCAGGCTAGCTCCTCGTCACACATGGCTCACGTGCAGCGGGTTTCGTGGTGCAAAGTGCCCTTTCTGTGCACACTCACGCACAGCAGTACAAGGTTGTACAAGTTGCTGGATTCTCTGTGTTCTCGTTTCCCCAGGGACAGGCCCGCTGCTCGGTTAGTGCCGAATGAACCTACTGAAGTGAGTGGTCAGAGGATTGCACCCCTCTGGTAGACTCCCACGTGAGCCAGTGCTTCAGGAGTGTTTGCGGAGGAGGGATTTATGGGGGTCAGGGAAGATTTATTGATGATCCAATGATTGGACCAGACTCAGTCCGCCGTGGAGATGTCGCCCTGAGAGACACGGCGGGTGCTGGGGGTGGGGCAGGAGCCAGGGAAACAAAGGCTGCTGGGGTGTGGGGGGTGTGCAGCCTGGGGAGGTTGGTGCAGACCGCAGGGCCCAGGGTGATGCACAGCCAGAGCAGGTTCCTCTCTCTGTGTGAGGATGTTGCACAGAGAGTCCCAGAGGTCCCAGGATGCTGTGGTTCTAACGTGACAAATCCTTTCCAAAAAGGACTGGGAACACCCGCCCCGGTGGCAGCTCCTCCACCAGGGAGCATCCGTGTGTGCGTGGGGGCAGGGCGGGCGCTATACCTGCTGCCCCCCAGAATTCCGCCTCTCTCCTGCTTCCAAATGGAAATGTTCCGGAGTCAAATCCACCCACAGCCCCTGACACATACCCACGCTGCCCACACGCACACAGACATACCATGCTGCGCACACCTACACACACACACACACACACCCGTACTGCACGCGTGGGCACACACACACAGACATACCTATACTGCGCACACACACACCTGCACTGCACACACACACACAGCCCTGCACTGCATACACACATGCACTGCACACACACACATATCTGCACTGCCCACATACACATACCCGCAGTGCACACCCCCACATTGCACACACACATACCTGCACTGCACACCCTCCACACTGCACACACACATACCTGGATTGCACACACACACACTGCACATATATACCTGCACTGCACACACGCACACACACACACAGCAGGATCTTAGCAAGTGGGGCTGCCAGGTGAAAATCCACCGGAAAGTCCTGCTGGGGCCAAGCTCACACTACAGAGGAGGCCTGGCCAGCTGGAGGGAGACTTGGGCAGGACTTGGGGTTGCAGGAGTCTCATGGGTTCAAGACATCCACCCAGGTCCGGGAGAGTGAGAGGTACCGCCTGGTCCATGTGCCCCAGGGGCGATCTTACGGTTGGCAGTACCG
Organism: Canis aureus; assembly: GCF_053574225.1. NCBI lineage: Eukaryota > Metazoa > Chordata > Mammalia > Carnivora > Canidae > Canis > Canis aureus. The sequence continues at coordinate 61,205,579 of NC_135612.1, forward strand.
CAGGGCCTCCCCTGTGCTTTTCCTGGCACTTGCCAAAAATAACTCATTTCCAGCCTGTGTGGGGAGGGCTCTCACTGCATCAGGAGGATAAACACTCTACCCTCCTAAATCATACGACCACGACCACGTCCCCGGGCCTTCCTGAGCACTGCTCCCTCCCACCCCTTCGAGGAAGCCAGACACCACCACTGATCTTTACCTTGTGGTTTTCTAAAGAAGGAAACCTGGCCAGAGGGTCCCTGGCAGGGAGGAGGTGAGAGAAGAATGTTTTCATGACAACGGTTTACAGTAAACAGGGCCTCAAGCCTCTCACCTTACTGCATATCAGGTCAGAATTACACGCCCCCTGCCCCCAGACCCCAGAGCTCTGACGTTGCATGTTCTGGTGGCCTTTTCTCTGAGGATGGCTGACAGGGACGTAGAGGGAGGTTCAACAGGTCCCAGAAGCCCCAGCCCCGCTGGTCACAGCACAGACAGGAGTGGTCCCACAGCTCCCGCACGGGGTCCCAGCTGTCTCCCAAGGGTCTCCTGCGCGGCCACAGGCGTTGGCTCCAACCCTCCCACCTGGAGCCCCTCGCCTTCCTGTCTTGAGTCCAGCCCTTCAGATATGGTCGTGGGGGTTAATGCTTGTGGCTGCCTCTCTCTCCAGCCTCACCTCCCAGCACCATCTTCTCAGACCAGCCTCCCTTACCTTCTCTCTCACCTCTCTCCTTGGTGGGTCTGGAGGGGGTGGGCTTAAGAGGCCAGAGTGACCAGAACTCAAACCCCAGCTTCTCCACTTAGCCACCGGCTGGATGCCCAAAGGCAGACATTAAATAACTCTGGCATGGCTCATTCATTCATTCATGCAGGCACATATGCATGCATTCATTCAACAAACATCTGTTGAGTATCTACCTACCTGGGCCAGACAGAGTGCTCACACCTGGGCCTGGTGAGTGAGCCCAGCAAGGATTTGCCCTGGGGTGGGGGGCCGTTGTGGTCCATTTGCCTAATTTTGCTCCAAAGGCTCGTCTCAAAAAAAAAAAAAAAAAAAACCAGATATAACTCACATACCATAAAATTTACCCACTTAAAATGTGCAATTCAACGGCTTTTAGTATCTCACAGAGTAATCTGACCATCACCACGATCAATTTTAGAACATTTTCATCATCCCCCAAAGAAACCCCAAATCCATTAGCAGTTACTACCCATTCCTGTCCCACCTCCAATACCTGGCAGCCCAAACCTGCTTTCTGCCTCTGTGCATTGTCCTATTCTGGGCGTTTCCCCTAAATGTGGTCACGCAGCAGGTGGCCTGTGACCAGCTTCCTTCACTCGGCATCTTGTATGCAGGGTTCATGCAGATGGTAGCAGGTGTCTGAGCTCCCTTCCTTTTTATGGTTGAGTAAGATTCCACGTGTGCGTGGACGCATCCTGCTCATCCACCTGCTGCTGATGCCCACCTTATAGGCAACACAAAGAATGTCGCAATGACCGTTCACGTACAACTTTCTGTACACAATGTATTTTTCAGTTCTCTGGGGCACAAGCCTCAGAGTGGAGCTGCAGGGGACAGGGTTTGATTTAAGGCAACTGCAACATTTTCTGATCTCTGGCAGAGCAAGTCTCTCTCCCTCCCGTTCTCTAGAAGAATACCTTGGCTATTCTCAGATGCTGCTTTTGCACAAACACTTCAGAATCAGTTTATTAAGTCACACAGACACCCAGAAATGTGGTTGGAATCATTCAATCTGTCCATCAGTTTAGGGAGAAGTGACATCTTGAGGTCCAAGAGTCCTTGTCTCCATGAATATGGTCACTTTTTCCTGAGGTCTTCCCAAGCTCTGCCAATCATGTTTAATGACTTTCTCTACAAGGTCTTTCCTGTGCTTTTTAGGATTTATTGCTAGCTGTTCTACATTTGCTGTTGCTATTGTAAAAATCAGATTTCTTCTTTGTTCCTACCTTCAAGTAATGCATTTAAAAATAGATTAATCTTACATTTGGAAACTTTACTAATCTCGTATTAATTCTAATAATGTATCTACAGATGATTTGAGGCTTTCTGCAGAGAGTAGTCATGTCATATGACCATAGTGATAACTTGGATCTCTGTCCCCATTGTTATATCTTCTATATTTTATCTTGTCTTCCCGAGCTGCCGGGACCTCCTAGTCATGCTGACTTGGGGTAAACACTCTGCTCTTGCCTGATTCCTGATGTTAAGGAGCTTGCCTTCACGTTTGCTGTTTGCGTGGATTTGGTAGATTATCAATGTTGGTTAAGGAAACCCCCTAGTCTTAATTTGCTAAGGTTTTTAAATGCTGAAAGAATGTTTCCAGCTCTTTACACATATCACTTCATTTATTTTTTCACAACAACCCGTGAGGTGGGTGCTGTTTTCCTTACTTCACAGATGAGGCACAGAGAGGTGCAGTAACCTGATGAAGGTCACACAGCGGCAGAAGACTTAGAGCCACCGAACATGGGTCCCTGACCACGACACTGCTCTTCCAACAGCAAGAATAAAACAAACAGTGGCAAAATCTAAAATATGATTCTTTGACATTTTAAACAATCTTTACCAAGACTGCTTAAGAGAAAGAGAAAGAGGAGAGAAGGCACAAGTAAACCATGCAGAAAGAGAAGACATAACCACACATGCAAGAGCTATGCAAAATCCTAAGAAAATGTTATAAACAGCTTTATACAAATATGTTTGAAAAATCTGCACAAATAGCTTTTTCCAGAAAAAACATGCTGCCAAATTTTATGTTAGGGGAAACAAAAGGGCTTCAAGGGGAAAAAGCTGAGTAGATCTCAGCCATTTAAAGGTGAGCTTTAGGGGCACCTGGGTGGCTCAGTCAGTGAAAAGTCTGCCTTCAGCTCAGGTTATGATCTCAGGGTCTGGGGATCAAGACCCACATTGGGCTCTCTGCTCAGTAGGGAGTCTGCTTCTCCCTCTCTTCCCTCTGTGTTCTCACACTCTAGTTCTCGCTCCCTCTCAAATATATAAATAAAATCTTTAAAAAAAAAAAGAAAAGAAAAGAAAGGTGAGCTTAACACACTTTCACGTAGCAGAAAATCCAGCAAGAGTTGTCCTAGCAATATAAAGTGGTTTCAGGAAAAATTAGAGCTGTGCCTTACACAAAACTTCCAGCTGGATCAAAAGTCTTAGTGTGGAAAATGCAGGTGCTCAAGGGAGGTGGACCAGGCTCAGGACCCCAGGGCAGGAAAATCCTGAGTCAGATACAAGTAGAATCAGTGGTAAAGGCAAGAGTGGTAGGTTGGCTTACATCAAGATTTCAATTAACTGTCGGACAAAGACACAGAAACAAAGATAAAAATCAGGCAGCAGACAGAAGAAGACATCTGTAGCATATCCATCAGACAGAAGACTAATATCCAGGACATATAAATTATGGCCCAACTCAGGAAGGAGAAAGGCAATGAGCAGAAGGAAATAGGCAGAAGATACACCGCGAAGAGGAAACCCATGTATTCTGTTAGATAGCTGCCCCGGGAACCCGAGGAGGAGCGGGGCCCCAGTCTCCCTTGTGGGGCTCACCCTGAGAGGTTGGGACACCCCCACCAGGGGGACAAGCAGGGCTTGTGGTGGCCTCACTGGAAAAAGCCCGTACGCCCGGCATACAGAATGGGCCAATAAAACGGAGGCGCACTCATATGATGAAGTGCTATAGAGCAGTAAAAACAACATGGTCAACATTCTACGTGCATTTGTAAGCTCACGACGTAACATGATAGATTGCTTACAAATGCCTGTAACGTAGAAGAGGAAGAGGATTTGGAGGAGAACGGACATGTCTTGGGGCGTGCAGGGCGCACATGGGCAGGGAACGTACAAGCTCCGTCTGTGGCTCTTATCCCCTTTATGTCGATTAATCTAAATAAACATGATAAAATCGGAATATTTGTGGATTCTAGGAGTTGGGGACATGGGTGAAATTTTTTCTCTGTGCCTTTTGTGTTTTAAAACTTTTTCAAAAGAGTTAGAGCAGGACAGGGGACATCAGAGAGACAGGGGAGTGGGGAAGGGGTGAGGGGCCAGCTGTCCAGGCGCTGGGGCTTCCCTCACATTCCTGGAGCCATGACTCACCCAGGCCGCCTGGCTGGTGGCTCCGCGCAGTTCCTGGGTATTGATTGGAGACTTACTCTCTGGCCACAAGCTCCCTGGCTGGTGTCTGCAGCAGGAGCTTGGATCCTGAGGGTTGCCACGCCTGGTGTGAGCCAGTGGAGCATACAGAGCACACAGTGGAGGAGAGATTGGGCCAGGAGCTGGAGACCCTGCACCCCAAAGCTCCTGAGTGGCCCTTCTCACCCACATGCTGACACCTCTAAGGACAATTCTGAGGCCCCGGGTGTCCATGTCACCATATCCCCACATTCATCATCGGCAAGCCTAGGAAGACCTGCTGAGAGAAGAGAGCATCTGCATGGGGTCTTGAGGGATGAGTTTACTCATGAATAGAAGAAAGAAAGGCACTCTAGTCCCCAGGTAGAGCATAGACAAAGGTGCAGGGGCATGAAAGGGGCCTGGCAAGCCCAGAATGTTGCAAACAAGCTCAGTTAGTTTCACCCTCCCTTGAGGTGCCCGCCACCAGCCCACCTGTGACTCTGGTATCTGCGGCCTCCAGAGCGAACAGCTCAGCCACTACGGAAGCGCCACTTGAGAGCTGCCCCTGCAGCCCTGGTGTTTAGCCGCCCCCCCCCACTCCACCCCCACCCCGGTCCTGAAGAGGTAGGGAGCCCTTTGGAGGGAGCCGCCCCTTCCAAACCCTGCAGAGGCTTCACCTCAGGTTCCAGCACGGGGAGATCAAGAAGTAATCTGCTTCACGGAGATATACGGCTGCTGCCAGAGACTCTTTCTCCTCCATTATCATTCTGGACCAAATCAATATCCAAACAACCAAAGTCTAGACGCATAAATGTCAAACTATTTAACAAGAAGCAGTTAGTGCAGAAAAAAACACTTAAATGGCAATTGAAGGCCTGATGAGCCTTAAAGCAGCTTACGAGGATTTATGGGAGATAAAAACAGTTTAACTAAGCCTGGAACCGGGCCCCGGCGGCCCCGCACGAGGCCATCGGGGCTTTATCTTCCCTGTCAGGCTGCCGAGCGGGGCTGTGGAGTCCAAGGAGATGCTGCACTTACTCTTCTGGCTCATTTCCGCCTTGTCTAGGCTACAGGTTGTGTTTGTGTTAATAATAATAATAGGATGTGATGTGCGACGATACGATGTTGGCGGCTGTGCTGGAGCTGCGGCCGGACTTCACAGTTAACCTGTGCCCCCATCCACTATCTGTTTAACTGTAACAGGAACAACCTGTGGAGCACCCGCTACCTTCCAGGCTCAGGCTTCGCTCCCAGGCTCTTCTTGCCCCCTCCCCAGAGGAAGGAGAAGCTTGGGGGCTGGCCCAGGGCTGCGGAGGTGTCTGCACCCAAATCCTGCCCTGGAGAGCCCAGGTGCTGCCTGCTGACCCTGCTGCCACATGCACAGAGCCCAGTGTTGCCAGCTGGTTGGGATGGGGGGGTGCCAGGATCCCCAGAGAGAGAGGGCGATGACCCCCACGACCCATCCCAAGTGCCCTGTAAGTGTCCACTTGCTGTTTTGTGAAGTCAATGGTGGCCTCTTAATTGTTGGTCATGACTTCAGGCTCATCCAGTTATTGCAGCACTCAACGAGGGTCTGTAAATCACCTGCGGTTCTCAGAGGGTGAATTAGAACAGGATTGGAATTTGAAGATTGCTCAGATTTCCACGGGCTGCCCCTCCTGTCGGTTTCTATGGCAGAGTGGCAGAGCAGGGCTTTCTTGCGGGAGACTTTGCTGTGAGCAATGGCTAAAGCTTCTAGGATGCATCAGAAAATGCCATGGTCATGTCCCAGAATCCTCTGAGCTGAGTCAAAGGCAGGCATTTCTTCAACGCAGCTCATCTATCTGCAGGCCTCCCTCTGCAGCCAGCTAGCTGACTCTTCTCGAAGTGGGCTTGACCATGATCCACCTGTCACTGCTGCCACAGCCCTGGATGGAAGAGAAAGCTGTGGCCCAGTGACTCATGGCTACCCATGAGAGCTTGTCCTGGTTGTGCCTGTCCCTTCACTGGACCAGGCACGGCCCCAGTCCTGTGCCCAGGATATAGCATGTGCTCAGGGGATGCTTTCTGTTTAATGCAACTGTGAATGTTTCTTTGAAATTAAAGGACTCCCTTCTGACAATGTAACAATCTAGATGCCAGAGAAAGCATCCTGGTGCAGAAGAATTAAGATGCTGCATGAAACAAATATGGATTATAGACATTTTTAACCTGTTGCATCTTTTTTTTTTGAAGATTTTCTTTATTTATTCATGAGAGACACATGAGAGAGGCAGAGACCTAGGCAGAGGGAGAAGTAGGCTTTCTGTGGGGACCCCAATGTGGGACTTGATCCCAGGACCCTGGGATCATGCCTTGAGATGAAGGCAGATGCTCAACCATTGAGTCACCCAGGTGTCCCCTGATTCATCTTTTAAGATGCTTCTCTGAGCTACTAGGAAAGAAAGGACTAGGTTCCATGGCCAGAAATGGTGAGAAACAGTGAGTCCAGGATAGCGAGCAGCATGGAATGTGGGCTTCACCCAGGAGACCTCCGCCCATCTCGGGCATCCTAGAGAGGAACTGGGGTCCTCACGCAGGGTCACGGGCTGGGACAGACACCCCTACATGGCCAGCACTTGTGAAATGGGACAAGGGAACAGACGCCACTTCGCAGAGGAGACAGCAAGTCTGCACAGCCAGGCCTCAGAAATGTTCTGGAAGGTAAGTTACGGTTAATATAAAACTTCAATGGAAACATAACACCCAGGGACAGGCAAGCCGCTACATTTAAAATCTGAGGAATCAGATCTGCAAAAATGGTAACAGCAGAGGCATCAGGCAAAGAACAATTTGTTTTATAGAAAGCACTGAAAGATGATGTAGAAGGTGTGACTTGGGAGAAGAAGTGATCAACACCGATGAATCTGATTTGAGAGAACCAAAATGAAGTTCTGAAAATAGGAGATGTGAGACATGGAATCGGAAAAATGGGGAACAGGAAGAGTCACCAGAGCTAAGAAGGAATCCGTGAAAGGTGAAAGGGACAGGGAGACGCCGTCTGGAGCGCAGCACAGCGTGGAGATAGTGGCCAAGGAAATGTGAGGAAGTCAGGAAGTCGGAGAGGAAAGGTGAGGGGCTCCAGCTGGCTGCGCTGGGGCTCCAGGAGGAGGGGAGGGACTGGGCGGGCAGACGCTGGCGTGCTAGGCCAGGTGCAGACGCACGATGACCGATGACCGTGAGGTGGGACAAGAAGGCTTTGTGCTGTCAGTGACAGACACACTCGCCACAGAAGGACAGACGGGCTGGCACGGAAGTATTGGAAGATGTCCCCAGAAACTATTCATCATAGAAGCTGGTCTGGCTATCACTGTATCAGCCCATAGACTCAGGATAAAAGCACAGGTAGAGAGAATTGCCGAATCTAGGTAAAACGTTTGATTGGACTGTAAGTCTAAACCTGTTGACACTTAGTGGCAAGGTGCAGTGAATAAAGCAAACTTTGTCAGACCCCAGGAGGAATATGAAGAAAAATAGGCAAATCTCATCACGAAGGGACACTTGAGACATGCCTTGTAGTAACAGAGGGGAGATGACATATGTCACACAGGGTGTTTCTGACAACACGGTAAATAAACTGAATCTTATAAACATATACAGAAAACTGCACCCACCGCTGGAGGATTCACACTCATTTCAAACACCCATGGAACAGCTGTTAAAAACTAAGCCATGAACAAATCAGGCCTCACACATTTCAGAGAAGAGGTACCAAAGAGACAACGTTCTCTGACCATGGTGCAATTAGGTTAACATTGAAATCGTACATGTGGAGGCTTTAAAACACACCTATGACGAGCTCCTGAGTCAAACTACATGTCATTATGAAGATGAAGGGACCCCAGAAAAGCATAATAACAGATACAATATATCCAAACTCATGGGGAGCCGCTGAAGGAGTATTTAGAAAAGAATTTATATGCTTAGATCCTTTTATCAGAAAATAATAAAGCTTAAAATTAAATATCTAAATACGAGAGATAGGATAAGGAATACCAAGTAAGCTCATAGAAAATAAATCACAAACATAGGAATATAAGTGAGTAAAGAGTATTGTGAGCAATTCTATAGCACTAAATAAGAAAATGTAGGTGAAGTGGCCAGATTTCCAGAAAGATATAAAATGCCAAACCTGACTCAAGAAGAAACAGAAAATCCAAGTCGTCTTATAAGCATTAAATAAATGGAATCAAGAGTTTAAAAATCTTTTCCAGAAAACAAGCAAAGCAAAACACAAGTCCCAGATAAGTACAGGTAAATACAACTAAACGTTCAAGGATCAAAGAATTCTAATCTTTCACAAGTTATTTGAGAGAATAGAAAACATATTCCAGCTCATTAAAAAAAAATGGGCTTTATTTTTTTAGAGCAGTTTTAGTTGGATAATAGCAAAATTGAGAGGAAAGTAGAAAGAATTTCCAGGTACTTCCTGCCCCAACATATGCAGAGCCTCCCTCATTAGCAACAAACCCCCCTCCCACCAGTGGGACATTTGTTACCAAGCACTGAGCCTCCACTGGCACATCATGGTCACCATCGTCACCTAGACTCCATGGTTTCCATCAGGGCTCACTCTTGGTGTTGTGCATCCTGTGGGTCTGAAAAATGTCTAATGACAAGTACCCTTTGTACAGAGTAGTTTCCCCTGTGCTATACCTGTTCATCCCCCCAACTCTTCATCCCTCATCCTTCATGCCCGCAGACCCTCAAGCCCTGGAAACTACTGATATCCTTTCTGTCTCCATATTGCCTTTTCCAGAATGTCATATAGTTGGAATAAAACAGTGTGTAGCCTTTTCATATGGGCTTCTTTCACTTAGTAATATGCATTTAAGGTTCCTCCCTGTCTTTTCATGCCTTGATAGTTTGTTTCTTTTTAGTGCTAAATAATATTTCATTGCCTGGGTGGACTGCAGCTTATTTATCCTTCCAACCTACTGAAAGACATCTTAGTTGTTTCTAAGCTTTGGTGATTATGAATAAACATTCATGAACAGGTTTTGAGGCGGACACAAATTTTCCTTTCATTTGGGTAAATATCATGGAGTAAATTGCTAGATCATACAGTAAGAGTATGTTTAACTTTGTAGGATCCCATCAAACTGTCCTCCTCAGCGACTGCACCATTTTGCATTCCCACCAACAGCAAGCAAGTGGGAGTTCCTGCTGTTCCATATCCTTATCAGCATTTGGTGTTGTTAGTGTTTTGGATTTGGGCCATTCTAATAGGTTAGGTTCATAGTGTTATCTTGTTGCTGTTTTAATTTGCAATTGCCTAATGACACATGATGTTGAGCATTTTTTCCAGCTTATTTTGACATAAAAATTCAATCAATTAAGGAGACCTTACTTGTGAACATAGGTGTAAAAATCCAGCAAAAATACTAGCAAGCCAAATTCTATACTACAGAAAGCGTAATAAATCATGATTAATTGGGGTCTGTTCCAAGGGTACAATATTGTTACATTAGTAATTCATTACATTAATAGATAAAATAAAAAATTATGTGATCATCTTAATAAATATTGAAAATATTTTACAAAATTGATGATTAAAATCCATTTGTGGGGACGCCTGGGTGGATCAGTGATTTGGCACCTGCCTTCGGCCCGGGGTGTGATCCTGGAGTCCTGGGATCAAGTCCCACATCAGGCTCCCTGTATGGAGCCTGCTTCTCTCCCTTTGCCTATGTCTCTGCCTCTCTCTTTCTCTGTGTCTTAAATCAATCAATCTATCTATCTATCTATCTATCTATCTATCTATCTATCTATCTATCTTTTAAAAAATCCATTTGTGTTCTTTAAAAACTTTCTATGTCAGCAACTAGGGTTGGCATGAAACTTCTGCATCCTCATAAAGAGGAACTTTAAAACAGAACAAAACAAATAAATCTTAATAAAACAGAAAACAAACAAAAAAACAAAAGAATCCCAATTCCTTTAAAATGTGATAAAATACATTTCTCATGCTCCGATTCACCTTGCCAATGCAGTAAGACAAGAAAAAGAAATAAGCAATATAACAATTGCAAAGGAAGACACAGAACTGTCATCATTGTCCTGTGGTATGATTTTCTATATAGAAAACCAAAAATAATCTGCACAGAATCTATTAGAATTAATGAAACAATTTAGTAAAGTTTCTTGAGAGAACAACAACAAATTAAAGCCAATTGTATTTATATGACACTAGTTAGAAAATGAATTTAGAAATCACCTATAGGGAATCCCTGGATGGCTCAGTGGTTTAGTGCCTGCCTTCAGCCCAGAGCATGGGAGTCCTGGGATCGAGTCCCACCTCAGGCTCCCTGCATGGGAGCTTGCTTCTCTCTCTGCCTGTGTCTCTGCCTCTCTCTCTCTCTCTCTCTCTCTGTGTGTGTGTCTCTCATGAATAAATAAATAAATAAAATATTTTAAAAAATAGAAATCACCTATAATAGTGACAAAAAGTGAGGCATTAAGAGATGCATCTGAGATGCAAGTTCAGTGGTAGATAATTATAAAACATTTAGTGGAAGATAGTAAACAAGACCTAATGAAGACTTATATTATGGATATGAAGGCTTTATATCATAAAGATGTCAATTATTCCCTAGTTAATCTGTAGATTCAATATAATTCTAACCAAATACTCAACAGATTTCTTTTTAATAAACTTGGCAAGCCAATTCTAAAATTTAAATAGAGTAATAAAAAGCCATGATTAGCCAGAGACTAAAGAAGAAGGTGAGTGTGGGAGAGGTTCACCATACTAGATATTGAGGAGTTTTGAAAAGCTTTCACAACAACGGTGGTGTGGTATTGGTGTGTGGATGAATGATAGGTAATTAAATGGAATATTTAGGCACATATGTATGCACATGTGGAAGTTTATGATGACAGCATATGATGACTGATGGGATGTAAATAGAACGGCTTTGGAAAGCAATTTCTAATACAGTTGAAGACAACACAGGCCATACAGCCTAGAAATTCTACTGATATATATTCTACTGAATATATAAAATCGTATCAGAATCAACCAGAAGGAGTTAGAAATGCAAATTCTCAGCCCTACCCCAGGCCTACTGCATCAGAAACTCGAGGTGTGGCCCAGCAGCCTGTGTTCTAATAAGACCAGGGTCAGCTTCTGTTCCAATAAGGTCATTCTGATGCATGCTAAAGTTTAGCACAACCTTAGAGAAATCTGTGCTGCTGTTCATCAGAGGCACTGAGCATCCTGAGGAGCCATGGAGTACAGAGCTGTGAGTGCAGACGTGGGCTAGTGTAGGGTGGGACGAGCTCCCTCCCCTGGCTTCCATACACCTCCATGGGCTTTTTCTCGGACACCTTTGTCAACTGTTCCTCCTCTTTGCAATGTCCAGATGTCTCTTGTGGGCGCTGGGGATACATCCATGAGAAGCAACATAGATAAAAATCCCTGGCCTCAGTAGAGCTTACAGTTTAAGGGGGAGAGCAATTTAAATTGCATACCAGAAGATTTTAAGTGTTTTATACTTACAGGGAGGAGTATTTACAACAGAGTAAGGAAGCCCAGGAATGTGGAGGTGGCAGTTTTGATTTTAAACATGACACCCAGGGAAGGCCTCACTGAGGAAGGACATTTGAGCACAAGCTTGAGGGAATGAGCTGGACAGGTATCTGGAAAATGGTGTTCTAAGCGGAGAGGGCAGACAGTGCAAAGGCCTGGATGTGGGGTGGGAGGACGGTACAGACATTGAGGAAGACACTGAAGTCCATGGCCCCTCTGACTGTAAGGCTGCAGATGCAGTAGGACCAGGGAAGCAGGAGCTCAGGTCTGGACCAAAAGGTTGACAATGTCTACTAGTGCCCAGGTTAGGGGTTTAAGTGGGCACCTGCCTGCTGAGTCTGGAGTTCAGGGTGAGGTTGGAGAAGTGGACTTGGGGGTTTTGGGCTGAGATGGATGACACAACCTGGAATGCTCACGGCCAGAGAGCAGATAGATGGAGCATGAATGGAGCCCTGGGGCCCTCCAGAGATGGGAGGGTGTGGAGAAGTGGCAGAGCCAGCAAGAGGAGAGGCAGGAGGGAGACCAGAGCCCTGGACCTCAAGGAGAGATCTCCTGACTTTGTCAGTGCCACGGAGGCACATCCCGTGAACACAGAGCAGTCACTGGGCTGTAACACAGAGGATGGCAGGGGCCTTGTCCAGGGTGGTGGAGTTGGAGAGTGGCCAGGGGAGCTGCCTGGGGAGGGCCCAGAGTGGCAGGAGGAGACACATGAGAGGCAGTGCCTCCCCCCTCTCCTGGTGCAGCTGCTGAGGGGGAGCAGGGAGATGGGGAAGGAGCCAGTAGGCAGGGGCAGCTCAGCTACATGCAATGGGAGAGCCCCACGGAACATTGGGACAATGTGAGGAGGATGTCTCCACCAGCCAGACCTCACTTTGGGGGTGGCAGTCTGTTTCATGAGACTGGGTGAGGTTCTGAAGTTCCTCAAGTTTGAGCACTTGGCATGCAGGACACCATGGGACTCTCATTTCCCTTCTGCCTCTGTCCTTTCACAGACGAGGGACAGGTCTGGAGGGAGGGGGGGCTCCTCCTTGCAGGACCACAGTGAACTGTTCAACCTCCAGGACCTGCTGACTCCACACACTCCTGTCCCAGCTGATGAGGCTCCCAGGGCAGCTGTAACCAATGACCAAAAACTGGGGGCTGCCTCTTTCAGCTCCCGGGGGCTCCAGATGCTCCTGGGTGTGTGGTCACAACACTCCAACCTCTGCCTTCATGTGGCCTCTCCTCTGTGTGTCTCTGTGTCCTCTCTTTTTCCTTTAAGGACACTTATCATCAGATCTTAATTCAGGATGATGTCATGTCACAATCCTTACCTTAATTAAATCTGCAAAAAAAAAAAAAAAAAACCTGTTTCCGAAGAAAGTCACATTCTGAAGGTCCAGGTGGATCTGGCTTTGGAACTCACTACCCCAACTGTCTCCTTTCTGAGGTATTGATCTTATTAATGGAGTCCGTCTGTCCCTCTGTTCCATGAGCCCCTTGAGACAGAGCCATTTCTGATTCTTCACAATAGGGCCTATTGCCAGGTAGGAGCTTATGAAGAGGGCAGGGGAGGGGTCAGGGCAAAAGTAGACTTTTGGAGTCGAACAGGTCTGAGTTTGACCCCAGCTCTACGCTGTCCCCTATGACCTGGGCACACTGGTTGACCCCCTGAGCCTCATCTGTGGATTGGCAGGATGAGCATCTATGGAATGGCAGGAGAGCTTCTACTCTCAGGATTTGTTGTAAATCACTAGGCATAGACCACATACCCTGAATGACAGCTGGTCCTTGAAATCATGCATGTTTCTGGACTGACCTCCCTCCTCTGAGGGAGGAAGAGAATCCTAGGATCCAGAAGGCCAGAGCAGGAAGGGAGACCAGACATAGTCCAGGCTGTACCCCAGTGGACAGATGGGCCACCAGGGGTCCCCTGAATCCCAGGTCCACAGCCCTCCCACCAAACCCCTAGGTGGAAGCGGTGTTTCCTGTGTGGAAGAGGCAGAGGCCTGCTGTCTGCCTGCAGCTGACACTCTCAGAAGAAAGAGACAGTGACCTTGCTCAAAAAAACATGTTCCAGAAACAACTTGTCAGCCATTGATTGTGGGGATGATGAGGAGGAATTAGTGGCTCGGTGCTCTGCTCACACCCACCTGGGCTGTTCCTGCCAGGCTGTGAACTATTCTGCTTACCGGCATCGCCTTTCTCATCAGAAACAATAGATGCTCGCCTAAATTTAGAAGGTTTTCTGGGAAGACGGTGCATTGTGACAGTCAGGGGACGATGAAGGGAATACATCCCAGAGCCACCCCCTCATCTCCTGGCACTGGCACTCAGACACAGATCATGGCCAGTGCGGACGGCAAGGAGGGGGTGGCACTGGTTTCTCTGCCAGGCCCTTCCCGTGCAGGGGCCAAGTAGGTGTGATTATGTTCTTTCTGTAACTGAATCACCCTGATCAGAAGTGATCTAGCCTGAAGTCTCTATGCTGGCGAGAGGCAGAGCCCGGATCCCAGCCTCCTCCTTGCTCAGGCTTGTCTGCAGCCCCTCTTCACCCCCACCCCCCAGACAGAAAGCTTCACCCCCACCGCCTCATGACCTTCTCAGTCAAGGTCAAGGCCTAGGTCCACCTGTGCGGGTGGTTGAACAGAGGGAGAGAGAGGATAAGCTCATGGTGCTACAGCTCGAGAGGGCACAGGAGGCCCACCTCCCTGATTCCCTGATGGCACTTTGACTCCACAGACGTGATGCAGCCCTCATAGGGTCTCTGAGATCAGGTCTCCTGCCCCCGGACCAGGGTTCTTCTGGTGCTGGAGGAGCCCCTGCCAGGGACTGGGTCTGGTGCTGCCCGCCCCACGCTCAGATACACGGGAGTAAGATGCCTTCACTCCTCTCTGCCTTCCCTGTCTCAGATATTAACCACCTCCTATTCCTTGCACTCACCCCATCGCCCCAAAGGGTCAGAACTTGCTGCCTGAATCTATGCCCTCTGAAGAAAGGGTGTGCTCCGTCTGGCACATTCTGGGGCCCCATTTGAGCGAGAGGTGCGTCTTGGTGGGAGGCCGACGGGCTGGGGATCCGCCAGGGCAGCGGGGCTGGGAGCTGTCCCTGGTGCTGACTCCGGGCGCCGGCCATTCCTCCTCCCCAAGGGCGGACCAGCCTCTGCCCTACCTAACCTGTCCCTAGGACCTCCCCAGGCCTCTTGTGCTTCCAGCTCCCACCTCTAACAGCTCCCTTCACTCAGCCCATGCTCCTTCACCAAACACGCACTGTTACCAGGCACAGTGTTCTGTAGTGTGGACAGTGAAGGAATAGATGAGCCTTGTCCCTGCCTGCAGGAGCTCGTGGTGTGTGTGGTGTGGGGGAGGCCAGTGGATACAGAAATAGATGTCACAGAAAGAAGAAGGCTCAGAGCTCCAAGTAGGTACAGGGGAAGTGACGTAGCCAGTATCCCAGCCCTGGTCATACTTTCACTCAAAAATATTGTCAACCACCTACTGTGTGCCAGGCTAGTTCCACCCACAGAGGCCATGGAGGAACTGTAGGTTGGCTTTACTCATTTTGAATAAATTGACTTTCAGTGTCTACTCCCAGGCCAAAGGCCTGTTTCTTCCACAGGTGACCTTGAGTGAGGTTTTAAAGAGAAAGGGACTCTTGTGCCTCAGTTTCCTTATCTGTAGAGCAGGGATAAATAGAACATGTCTTGGTTGCTTTGGGGGCATTGTAGCAAGATAAAATAGGATCATGTATCAGAAGCATTTGGGAAACTGCAAGTCCAATTGCGGATTCACATCAGCATTGAGTCAGAACTAAAATCCTACACGTCCAATGATTTCAACAAAATGTGTTGGACACATACTATAACATAACAGTTTTTCCACCCCCTTGTCCACGCTCTCGGATCTGGTCTCTCTTGTCTGGTAGTGTCCCTCATAAACCTCAAACTCCCAACTGTGAACCCTCACAGAAGTGCTGTGGGGATCCATGGGGGAAAGACTCACATCTTTCTGAGAACACCTGCCCCCACCCATCCCACTAGGGTTCCCCTCTTGGCCACTGCTGCAGCCTCCTAGCTCACCTGCTGGCTTCTGTCCTTGCTGCCTTAGAACTCTTTCTCCATAGAGTGGCCAAAGAACCATCCTGCAACACAAGCCAAATCATAGCTCTGGTGTTAAACAATATATGGCTCCCTTCTTCCCAGAGCAAGATGCAAAGTCCTTGCCCTGCTCACCCACAAGCCTGTTGTTCTCTGGCAACACCTCCTCTCTGATGGCACTTCCTGTCATTCTCCTCTTTGTCCTTAACATTATACCCACCATTCATTTGCCCTTACTTCTGGGAGCTCATACCTCCTGTAACCTCGGGCTGGAGCCTTCTTTCCCTGGCCACCAGTTAGTTAGCTCTCAACCCAAATACCTTGTCCTGATTGAGACCTTCCCTAGCTTCCTACGTCCCCATGGTGTTCCCCATCCCCACCAGGACCCCTTGACTTCATTCCTAGGAGCTACTCTACTTGAAATTCCCATTTGGCTGTAGTCTGTCTTCCCTTCTGGGGGCAAGTCCACTGCTGTGTCCACACTGCCTGAAAGCAGCCTAGCACAGTGTAGGAGCTCAACCAGTATTTACAGAATGGCTTGATTGTTAGAAAATATTTTTGCTTGATATAATAAATATTACTACAGGGGCTCCTGGGTGGCTCAGTTGGCTGAGCTTCCAACTCTTGGTTTCCGTTCAGGTCATGATCTCAAGGTTGTGAGATCAAGCCTTGTGTTGGGCTCTACAATCAGCATGGAGTCTGCCTAAGACTCTCCCTCAAAAGGAGAACCCTCTTACACTGTTAGTGGGAAGGCAAGGTAGTACAGCTGCTCTAGAAGACAGGTTCCTCAAGAAGTTAAAAATAGAGCTACCCTATGACCCAGTAATTGCAGTACCAGGTATTTATGCTGAAAATACAAATGTAGTGATTCGAAGGGGTGCCTGTGCCCCAATGTTTATAGCAGCAACATTCACAGTAGCCAAACTATGGAAAGAGCCCAGATGTCCATCGACAGATGAATGGATAAAGAAGATGTGAATATTACTCAGCCATCGAAAAAAAATGAAATCTTTCCATTTGCAATGACAAGGGTGGGACTAGAGGGTATTATGCTCAGTGAAATAAATCAATCAAAGACAATTATCATATGATCTCACTCATATGTGGAATTTAAGAAACAAAACAGAGGATCATGGGGGAAGAGAGGAAAAAATAAAACAAGAGAGAATCAGAGAAGGAGACAACCATAAAAGACTCTTCATTCTAGGAAACAAACTGAGGGTCGCTCGATGGGAGGGGAGTGGCGGGACAGGGTAACTGGGTGATGGGCAGTAAGGAGGGCACGTGATGTCATGAGCACTGAGTGTTATATAAGGCTGTTGACTCACTAAACTCTACCTCTGAAACTAATAATACACTATATGTTAATTGAGTTTAAATAAAAAAATTTAAAAAGTCTCTCCTCCCTCTGCCCCTCCTCCCTGCACTCTCCCTCTCTCTCAAATAAATAAATCTTTTTTAAAAAATAAAATAAATATTTCTATAGTAAAATTTTTTCTTTTTTAAGCTCAAAGAAAGTTTTTCTCTAGATATCTGACGGTGCAGAAAAAGAAATATGGGTAAAGAATGAAATTGTAGGGACACTTGGCTAGCTCAGTCAGTGGGGTGTGTGACTCTTGATCTCCGGGTTGTGAGTTTGAGTCCCACATTGGGTATAGAGATTACTTAAAAATAAAATCTTCTTTAAATAAATAAAATTGCAGTATTGCAATTTATCAGATAGCCCCAGAGCACCCAACCCATGGATTCTCTTGGACTCAGGAGAGCAGGGTTCAGGGGACAGGGGCCCCTCAATGTGTGCACACTGGGCATAAAATGCTTCAGTGTTTGTGGTGAGATTTCTTTGTGTTCTGAGACTATTGGGAGAAATGCTTTCCTGCTTCATTTTCACAAAATCCTGCAGGGAAACTGAGAACCACTTTTCTAAATTATACCTATAGTGATCAAATGCATTTGCTGGCAGGTAAACCCACTTATGTAGCCCTACAGGATTGTGTTGAAGTCTTGGGTCTGCCACTTACTCGCTGTGTTATCTTGGGCAAGTTACTGAACCTCTATGAGCCTCAATTCTGTCAAAACATTGAAGTAATAATAATAGATGTGACAGGCGATTATGAAGATTAAATGCAGCAATCTGTCAAGTATCTTGTACATAATAGGGGCTCAACAAATGGTAGTTTATTTTTTAATTAAAAAGCACATTGAGAAAGATTCTGAGAATATGAAAAGTGACAGTCTAGTGTTTGAATCTCCTGAAACTCTCCCTAAACCATGATGGCGCGCAGCCCAGGTGGCTCAGCAGTTTAGTGCCGCCTTCAGTCCAGGGCCTGATCCTGGAGACCCGGAATTGAGTCCCACATCGGGCTCCCTGTATGGAGCTGCTTCTCCCTCTGCCTGTGTCTCTGCCTCTCTCTTTCTCTCTGCGTGTCTCTCATGAATAAATAAATACAATCTTTAAAAATAAAATAAACTATGATGGCAACATCAAAACCCAGGACATCTGCAACAAAATGGGACACAGGATACCATCCCCAGGAGCTCCAGCATGAGTGAGTGGGTGGGGACAAATTGTAGGACCCTCATCATGTCAGCATCCATGCCAGAGGCAGCAGCGGGAACGGGACAAGCCCTCAACAGTTGCTTGCAGGAGTGGTGGAAACATTTGAGAGCAGCCGCTGAAACTGAGTGAGGTTTGCTTGCTCTGATGCACCATCCTCAGAAAGGTCTGATGGGTTGGGGAGGCAAGGCCCTCGACATCCACGCACAGTGGACACTCCTCCTCAGACAGAGCATCCCCCTGGGGAGACACTACAGGAAAGGAGTCCCCTCATCGGGGAAGGAACAGCGGCGGGAGAGGAAGACCAAGCCAGGACACTGCAGAACATGCCAGGCAACTGTGTGAGCCACTCGTGAAGACACAAACAAAGGTGGGTTACAGTTGTGGAACCAGTAGACCTACCTTGACCAGCTTGACTCTCAAAGATTCAGATACACTCATGCTTCCTTCCTGGGAAAGTTTAAGCAGAATAACCAATGCTGAGATGTGTCTGTGTATAAATACTCGAGGGGATCCCTGGGTGGCTCAGCGGTTTAGTGCCCGCCTTCAGCCCAGGGCGTGATCCTGGAGTCCTGGGATCGAGTTCCACATCGGGCTCCCTGCATGGAGCCTGCTTTTTCCTCTGCCTGTGTTTCTGCCTCTTCCCCTGCGTCTCTCATGAATAAATAAAAAAAATTAAATACTTGAGACAAGAGGTCTTTAGGGTATAGGGCTTTGGGTGGCTCAGTGGTTGAAGCATCTGCCTTCAGCTCAGGTCATGATCCCAGGGTCCTGGGATTGAGTTCCGCATCAGGCTCCCTGCTGAGCAGGGAGTCTGCTTCCCTCTCTCCCTCTGCTGATCCCCTGATTGTTATCTCTCTCTGTCAAATAAAAAAATACAATATTTTTTTAAAATGTATTCCTTGTGTTGGTAAAAGTCAGAATTCCTAGCATGGGGAGAAGGAGACATAGATGCAAGACAGGAAGGATTAGGTAAAAACCCTCTAGTTGCAGTTTTGGAGTCACGGTGTCAGAATAATACCACGAGCTACTCTATCTTAAACAGAAAATTTCCTAACCTCTGCCCACTGAAAAGGCATAGAAACAATGGCCACACAGGTAGCAGTGAGCCACTCTGTACTCTCATGCCCTGAATAAGGTCTTGAAGTATCATTTGCCACTGAAAGAAACCAAGACTCCTCAAGAAAGTGGCTGATTCCAGGTCTGGGGCAGGAAAAGTGCAACCTTGATTGTCTTGTCAAGCCCGCTGGCAAGGAAGGTGTCAAGACAGTGAAGGTCACCTCAGAAAGACTTGGGAGCCCCTTCACACCCACTAAGATGGTTATCATGCAAACCCAGAAAATATCAAGTGTTGGCGAGGACACGGGCAAACAGGAACCCCGCGTGCTGCTGGGAACATGAGCTGGTGCAGCTGCCACAGAAACAGTTAAATGCAGAATCACCGCATGGTCCAGCAATTCTGTTCCTTTTCTTTTTATTTTCAGATGCTTTATTTGCTTTTTATTGTGGTAAAATACATATAACATAAATTTACCATCTTCACCATTTTTTAGATGCACAGCTCACTGTAGTCAGTATAGTCACCATGTCTCGTGGCCACCATCACCGCCCAGCTCAGAATTCCTCATCCCCATGGGAGCCACACCCCCAATGTGTCCCCAGCCTCAGCCCCTGGCAGCCTCCATTCTGCTTTCCTCCGTCTCCGCAATTTTGACTGTTCTAAGTACCTCATGTAAGTACTATCTTACATAAGGAATTCCACTTCTGCGGATAACAGAAAAGAATTGAAATCAGGGTCTCAAATAGATATCTGCACCCTTATGTTCGTAGCAGCATTATTCACTGTAGCCAAAGGGGGCAAACAAACCAAGTGTCCACTGATGGGTAGGTGGACAAACAAAACGTGGACTATCCACAAAAAGGAATAATATTCAGCCTTAAACAGAAAAGCCATCCTGATACCTGTTATCCATGGATGCACCCTGAGGACATTATGCTCATGAAATAAGCCTGTCCCAAAAGGATAGATGCTGTGTGATTCTGCTTGTATAGACGTGCTTCCTAGGGCAGTCAGATTCATGGATAGGAAACAGAATGACTGGTGCCGGAGCTGAGAGGATGCTGGGTGGTGAAGGGTCAGTGTTGAATGGGGACAGAGTTTCTGTTTGGAAAAGGTGATGGAAAATTCTGGAGGCCGATGGTGGGGACAGAGTTTCTGTTTGGAAAAGATGATGGAAAATTCTGGAGGCCGATGGTGGGGACAGCTGTTCAACAGTGTGAATGCACTAAAGGCCACTAAACTGCACACTTAAGAATTGTAAATCTTAGGTTTTGTAACAAAAACATTAAAAAGGACATTGAAACAAACAAAAAAGACTCTCAGAAGCCAATGAGATGAGGCCTCTACCAACCGAACATGGACAATCTGAGCTGCTCTAAGGATAATGCAAATATTAACTGTAGCAACCCACCATGCATTAAATGTTTAGATTCATGAGTGCATAATGATTAAACACACACACACACACACACACACACACATCTGGCCACCATTGGGCCCTGCTACCAACATCTGTGGATAGGTCTTTGTGTGGACACATGATTTCATGTCTCATATGTAAATAAATAGGAGTGGAACTGCTGGATCATAGGGTAAATATCTGTTTAACTTTATAAGAAACTGCCCGGCTGGTTCTGAGGAGGCTATGCTACCTGCAACCCCTCCAGCAGAGTGTTGGAGACCCAGTTGTGCCACATCCCTGCCAACACTTGGTATTGCCAACCTTTTCTATTTCAGCCATCCTAGTGGGAGTGTCCTGGCATCTTGGTTGTGTTTAGTGTGTGCTCTCCTAAGGATTAACAACATTGCACTATATGTCATGTGCTTGCTTAGTGACAGCACTAATAGGCAGTTTAGTGTCTGTTCAAACCTATTGCCCATTTTTGTTTGGTTATCTTCCAGATTACTCAGAGGGTTTTTTTTTCTTAATACATATTCTGGATATAAGTTTCTTTACCAGATAGTTATGTTTCAAATCTTTTTTCCCAATCAGGAGCTTGTGTTTTTTATTTTCTTTAAAATCTTCTTTTGCAAAGCAGAAGTTTGATAGAGTCCAGTGGATTTTTTCTTTTCTATGTTGTTTTGCACCCTATTAAGAACTTGTGTATCTGAGTTTATTTGTGTTTCTTCTTTAATTTTCTTCTAGAAGTTGTGTAGTCATAGCTCTCCCGCTTAGTTATATGGTCAGTGATGAATTTATTGTGCAGAAAGCACAGCGGGCAGGGGGACACTGCAGTTAGGGCCATTGATAGAGGACAGACTGAGAAGGGGCCTGTGTGTCTTCCTTGAGCTCATGATAGCACTTGGGGGTGATGAGGACCTGGAATCCCAGGTCAGCTACTGACAATCATGAGTAATGGCATCAATGATGATCCCAGGCAGAGTTTGAGCATCTACAAATCATTTCCTCACTTGACTTGCATAGTATCCTGGTACAGAAAGAAGGCTGGGCAGGGCTTCTCTGTTCTGCTGTGCAGGGAAAGAGGATGAAGCACAGAGACATTCAGACACCTGCCCAAGGTCACACTGCAGTTGGGGCAGAGCTAGGATTCTCACCCTGACCCTTGCTTTTCTGCTCCTGAGCAGCCTAGCTCCCCACCACAGCTCCCTCAACTGCTAAGGGTGTACACTTCACCTTGGTCAGCCTACCTGGCTACATGCAACCTGCACAGCTTGGAAACTTTTCTGTCTGTGTGTTTCTTTATTTGTTCACAGAATAAACACTGAGGCCCATCAGTTGGCCATTGTGGAGACTAACAAAGATGATAGGTGCAGAGGGCCTGGCTGGTTTTGGTTCACAGCCCCTCCCCTCACTGAGGCTCACTGAATCAGGGTCTGACCACTGTGCTTGGTCTCCACAGGGGCAGTGGTTGAGCCCGGCCCCCTGTGCACTCTCCAAGATACAGTATCCTTAGGGACACGTGTGTCATCAAGGGACAACATGATCCAATGATGCACTTAAACCAGGATAGCTAGAGGGGGCCAAGTGACAAAGGGGTGGGTGTAGAGGACTGTGGGAAGGTTTAGTGCCAGGGTTAGCAGCCACTAAGCTGTTGCCACCTCTGTCCTAATGGGATAGAGGAGGACGGTCATTGCAGCATGGGCGAGAGGGTGGGAGGAGGAGGGGACAGGGGAGGGACAAGAAGAAGACGGTGTGACCCTCAGTTACAGGACACTCAGAGCACTGAGAACCCTGACCTGGCTCTTCCCGTCTCTCTGATCCCCTCTGGGGCTCCCTATTGTCCAAATCCATGTGGAAGGCACAGGTCACAGAAGTCCAGCAATGCCTCTGGGTGGGGAGGGTAAGGATGAGCAAAGGGAAATTCTCGGTGCTGTGGTCAGTGTGAGTCCAGAAGAGCTCAGGCTCCCCTGGGGACTGAGGGACCCTTGTGCCTCACTCTGTGATGTCTGACTCCTAAATAAAGCAACCGATGGGCCTGCCTGGGCGGGGTGAAAGGATCCTGTGAGCAAGCAGGAAGCCTCCTGTCCTGGGGGAGGGAATGGGGGGGCAAGAAGGAGCACTAGGGTGAGTAAGCGCCCTGTGGGAGGAGGTGCCGGCCCCTCCAGAGAGGCCCTGCAGGCTGGCAGGCAGGCAGGCAGGCTGTGGGACGCCTGCCTCTTCCTCGGGAAGGCTGACCTAAGCTCCAGGAGTGAAACGCCCCAGGGCCGCTGGTGGATGGAGCCGCCTCCGTGGCCCCAGACTCACTGGGGAAGCAGCGGTCTGGGGAAGGCATGTGGCCGGGCTGCCTCGCATCCATAGACGAGCCCCTGCAGCCTCTGCGGGGAGGCGCTCTCCAGCAAACAGATTGGAGAGTTTGGGGGCCAGGACGTTTGAAAAACATTTCAAGACATCTAAAGAGCTACAAAGACACGTGGCTTTGCTTAGGCCCTGACCGAGCCTGCTTTCTTGTGGGATTTGGCCTGTCCTCTCGTGGAGCCCAAGGAGCCAGGAGGGGAAAATGAAAAACAAAGTTTTCAAGAATTATCACAGCGTCTTCCTCTCCTTGCTGCCTCTCCTTCCCTTTCAAGTTGACAGAAGAGAGCTTTGCCCCCTCCCAGATTTTTTGCAAATGTGAAATGGAGCGTTCTCGCTGTCTCAGGCAGCACATTTGATTCTGATTTGCGCCTGCAGTGTGATGACAAGCACCCTCGGCTGATAATGGACGAGGCCGAGCTCGGCAGAGGTGAAGCCCAAGGCAGCACCATTACTCTTGCTGCTGTAGCTATCACTAGGCCGGTCAGCAGGCGCTAGCTGAGCCCCAGCCCTGGTGGGGGCGGGGAGACCGGGAAGTGACAGTGGCAAACCAACTGTGTGCTGTGCAGACCCTGGGGGCCCCTTGGGGTTGTGCTTGATCAAGTGACCAAGGCCAGGGGTCCCCGCAGGGGTCAGTGGCCGAGCCAGGCGTGGACACCACGTGGGTGGACACAGCGGACCTTCTAGTGAACTGACAAGATGGAGGTGAGGAGGGGGCTGGAGCATCTCTGGCTGAGATGCAGTGGTGGGGTCTGGTGTCCGGCAGTGGCAGGAGACAAAGGCAACTCCAGCAGCTTGCAGACCATGGGACCCATGGACCCCTGATGGGTGAAGCGTGGCTGTGTCCTCTCCCCTTGTCTTTGCCAGGTGACTCAGTAGTGCTCGTCACTGGGGCCCCCATCAGCCAGCAGAATGAGGTAGAAGTGACGCTGTGCCAGTTCTGAGTCTCGGCCTTCAGAAGCCCTGTGTGTTTCTGCTTCCCTCGTGCTCCCCTGGCTTCACCTTGAGAATATGCCCTGACTGGCCTGTTGGAGGATGACAGATGTGCAGAGCAGAGGGAGTCTTCCTGGCTGTCTCAGCTAATGTTGGCTAGGGTCCGCAAGGTCCCCCACTTGCCCCCGGTTGAGCACAGACACATGAGCAATAAATGATTATCGTCATTTGCTGCTGAGTTTGGAGTGGTTTCTTACGCAGCGGAAGTAGCTGATACAGAGACCTGTGGAAAGTGCATGCACCTGGTATTCTGCTTTCTCCTTCTTTATTCCCTTTCACCTTCCCAGCAGACCATGGGCACTCTTTGGGCTCTATTCCTGTCAAAAGCCTTTGTCCCGCAAAGGCACCCAGACCCTCATTTCCTGACTTGGGAGGACATGGAGCCACATCAAGAAGCAGCAACAGATCTCAGAAGGCCACTGGCTTTAGAGGTCCATGTCCTACCTAGCTTTGCCACGTCTTGGCCCTGGGGAACTTGGGTCGCTGCTTGGTCTCCTGATGGGTGAAGTATAGATGCTGATAGCACCTGTTCACCCAAGTTGTAGTACAGACTACACTTGCTGAATATAAAGTGTTGCACATATAGCCGGCACCTAAAGAACAAGGATGTTGCAGCAATGTCTGTGCAAGAAGCAGTAGAATGTCAGCTTGGGCTTCATTCTGGCCTCTCCATGCCAGGGGCATCATCTGGGCTTGGCTGGGTCTTCCCTTTCTCTAGAAGAGTGAGCAGAGAGACACTGCCAAGTGCAAATTTGATAACCAGACACCGTGCTGGGGCTCATGGACAGCCTAGCCTGCTTTGATCCCGGCCTGTCTGGGCCAGCCGCTCCCTAGCTGCCCAGGGTCTGTTTCCCATTTTGAGTTCGCCTGGGTCCTCTTTTATGGAAGATCAATTTTCAGGCCCCGGCAGATGAAGCAATAGGCGGGAAGGAAAGGCATGCCCTCCTCCCCTTCCCTGTGGTGGGAACACCCACCCACTCAGCCCTGAGAGTAAGAGGGGGTCCTGGGAATCCCCCAAATGCTGGAAAATCTGCTGTGGGTTGTAGACAAAGGTGCTGTTGGGTGGACAGTATTTCCAGATGGTTCTGCAGGGCCTGTGCATGGCCATCATGGCCATCAGCAGCCTGATGGTGTGTGGAGGGCACAAATACCCTCTGGGAGGTTTGGCAAAGCAACAAATGAAATTCTGAGGGTGGGCACTAACTTGGTGAAGGATGGTGAAGGTCTTGACCTTGATGGTTGTTCAGGGAATCTTGGTTGGATATATCCATGGATGGATGAATGAATGGATAATGGCAAGGTAGATGGATGGATGGAGAGAGGGAGAGAGGGAGGGATGAATAAATGGGTGGATGGATGGACAGATGATGGACGGATGAATGGAGGGATAAGTGGATGGAGGAATGGATGGGTGGAGAGATGGATGAATATATGGATGGATGGTTGGATGGATGGATAGATGGAAAGATGGTGGATGGGTGGCTGACTGGGTAGATGAGTGGGTGGTGGATGAATGGGTGTATTCCACCTTGCTTTGGCTCTAGGGAAGGTGCCAAGATATTCTTATATACATAAGGGAAATGATAAGATTTTCC
Organism: Canis aureus; assembly: GCF_053574225.1. NCBI lineage: Eukaryota > Metazoa > Chordata > Mammalia > Carnivora > Canidae > Canis > Canis aureus. The sequence continues at coordinate 61,231,282 of NC_135612.1, forward strand.
CTGCTCCCCTCCCAGAGTCAAACAAGATAATGACCTAAGAGTCATGTGCGATGACAATGTGGTGTCATGAGAAGAAATAGAACTTGGAATCAGACTTGGAATCCTGGCCAAACTGCCTTCTCTCTGTAGGAAGTCTCCAGGATATCAGCTCTCTGATTGAGGGCCCTTATCTCCCTTGCTCACCTCAGTATCCACCATCACTGCTAGGAACTGAATGTTTGTGCTCCCCAAATTTCTATGTTGAAGTCCTAGCCTCCCATGAAATGGCATTTGGAGGTCCTGTGAGAGGTAATTAGATTTAGATGAGGTCATGAAGGTGGGTCTCATGATGGGATTCATACCCTCATAAGAAGAGACACCAGAGCTCCCTCTGGTGAAGGCATATGTGTGAAGACACAGAGACAGGGCGGCTATCTGCAAGCCAGGAAGCAGGTTCTCACCAGGAAACGAGTCAGCAGGCACCTTGGTTTGGACTTCCAGCGCCCAGAACTGTGAGCAATGAAATGCCTGTTATTTAAGCCAGTTGGTTGATACAATCACCCACAGCATCTGGCACATGATAGTGGTATAAAGAAAAGTGCATCCACCATGGGGTCAACTTGGTCAAGTTGCTGTCTCAAGCTGGGCTAGTGTCCTTTACTATAAATTTAAAGTTTGGACTTTATGGGTTCAGATTCTTTACATCAGTGTTTCTAAGTTTCTCCCTCACACACTGGTCCTACAAGATGCTGCAGGCATCCATCTGGTAATAACAAGGTTGTGGGGGAATTGAATGGTGCCTCTTTGTGCCAGTATTCAGGTGGGGTGAGTGGACAGAGTGTGTATGGGGTGATGAGAGGGGGGCCCTGGAGGAGGAGTGGACTCGACAAGTGGGCTGGTAGGTGGGGAAAGCACTTGGGTCAGAGGTGAATCTGCAGTGGAACTCCCACATATATAACTATGGTCTGTGGTATATAGACACCTGGAGTCCATGACAGAGCCCTGGATTGAGACACAGGTTTAGAACCACCACTAAGACGTGGCAGCTGAGTCATGGGCTTGATGGATTCCATGAACAGGACACAGAGTGAGGGATCCAGGGAGCAGGGAACAGGTCCTTGAGGAGTGGTAACTGTGGTGGGCAGAGGAGGAGGGTCCTGTAGGGGAAATGGAGAAGGGAAGACAATGGGGAAGAGGGCATGATGGAGAAGGGAGACGATGGAGATGGAGAGATGATAGAGAAGGGGAGATGATGAAGAAGGGAGATGGTGGGGGAGGGGATGGTGAGAAGGGGGATGGTAGGGGTGGGGAATGGTGGGTAGAGGGGGAGAGGGGAAAGAAAGAGGACAATAGGGAGGGAACTGGGTATCAAGAGACAGAGGAAAGCTGTATTAGAAGTGGAAGAAGAGTGCGCCTGGGTGGCTCAGTCAGCGAAGCGTCTGCCTTCAGCTCGGGTCATGATCTCAAGGTCCTGGGATTGAGCCCCACATCAGGCTCTCTGCTCAGTAGGAAGGCTGCCTCTCCCTCTCTTTCTGTCCCCACCCCCTGAGCCCATGCTCTCTCTCTCCCTTGCTCTCTTTCTTTCTCAAATAAATAAAATATTTTTATAAAAGGAAGTGGGAACAGTTTCCAATGTCCTGTGTCACAGAAAGGTCCAGTGAAACATTGAGTGAAGGTCAGCATGACCAACCACATGGAGTTCAGAGTTTGTTGGGTGGGATATACCTCCAAGGTGGCATGACAGCGGGGGCCAGGTTGGAGTCACCTGCCTGCCCCGCCTCCCTCCCTCCAGGACTTCCCCTAAGGCATACACCCCAGAGCTGTGTCAGTGGAGCAAGCAGAGCCACCCTCTTCCAGCTCGGCTTCTCCAAGCCCCTGTGTGGGCACGGGGTGGTCTGGAGCTTGCACATCAGCCTGCAGTTCTCAGATTCATGGACCTCCTGACAGTCAAGTGTCAGAGCTCTGGGTTCGAAAACAGTCATCAGCGAGGACTGATGTGTCCATCAGGAAGATATTCATGTAGAGGACTCTGCTGTGTCTCCGTGATCCACGTGCTCTGCCCTCGCCAAAGAGCCTCCTGACCTCTCTCTGGAGAGGCCACCCGGCCATGCCCGCACTGCGGGGCACTGTCCGGGGATGGCCCTGCCTGTGTCTCATGAACAGCCCGGGGTGTGGGGGCCTGAGCTCACATCACTGAGAAGGAAACTGAGGCCCAGAGAGGTGACCTGGGGAATCCAGGGACACGGTCGGTTCCGTGGTTGAGCGAGAACCTGCACAGCATGGGGGAGACCGCAGGTAGTGTGTGTCCTTCCCGCTGTGTGCGAGTGTCCTGGGAGGAGCACGGGCAAAGGGGGTGCTCTCAGGCGGGTGGGAAAGAGGAAGGGCCTGGGGTGCACTGTGCGCACAGATCCCCTCCGCTCTTGGGCTCTGTCGGCCCCCACCCCTCTCTCTGCCCCCATGCTCTTTGATGCACCTGTGCGTCACTACAAAACACACACACAGAAACAGAAACAGGGGAGAAAATTAAGAGGAAAAGTGGAGGAATTCAGTGGGAGATTTTTTTTCCTTTCTCTGTCTTCTCGAAGGGCTCTTTGAAAGCCCAGCACACAGCTGCTTTCTGTACATTTTGTTCTCTCCCCCGCCGCCTGCGCTTCCCACGCGACCACTATGTGGCGCACTCTCCGACAGGCCTCAGGTAACGTGCTCCTCTCCGCCTTGTAAGGGGAGGGATGGTCATCTTGCCTTTCTCACAATATCTGCCCAGAAAATACTTTCAGCATATTCTATAATTTCTAGAATTAAAAAACATTAACAACAGAAAAATTCTCTTACTGAAGAGATTATATTCATTTTCCCGTTCCGATAACAGCATGAATTTTCTCAGGTGCAGACATCGGGAGCGGACGCTGTTTATTAGGACGCCTACCCCAGCTCCATCTCTGACCAGCTGTGTGGCCGTGGGCAGGCCCCTCACCCAGTGGGTGCTCAGGAGGCAGGGCCCCTCGGGTGGCACAGCTCTGCCCCCGGGAAGGACTCCCCGAGGTGCACAAGGGAACATACTTTGGCAGCAGCCTAAGGTTCCAGGGACTTGCCTCACGCCCAGGACGCGGACGACAGCCAAACCAACAAACCCAGTCGCTGTCATGGACAAAGAAGACACTCGTGCTGGTTAGAAGGAAATGCTTACAAGCAGACGTTAGCTTTGTGTGTGTGTGCAAGCACTTGTGTGTGTGCAGAGAATGCACTAAGAAGCACGTGGCTGGGTTCATCTACCCATGATGAGTGGAAAGGAACTGAATTTTGAATTTTAAAAGACTCATTCAGGGGCATCTGGGTAGCTCAGCTGGTTGAGCTCCTGCCTTCGGTTCAGGTCATGATCCCGGGATCCTGGGATGGAGCCCTGACATCAGGCGCCCTGCTAAATGGGAAGTCTGCCTCTCCCTCTCCCTCTACCACTACGTCTCCTGCTCCCTCTGCTCATGCTCTCTCTTTTTCTCTCTCTCTCTCAAATTAAATAAAATATTTTAAAAAATAAATAAAAGACTCCTTCATTTCAAAGGTGTTTGCTAGGACCTACTGTGTGCTGAGCCAGGGGCTGGTGCTGACTCTTGGGGGCACAAAGTCCAGAGCAGGACTGCAGGCAAATGTGCCCTGGGTTGCAGCTCCACTGACCAGGCCCGAAGCATCTAGAAGCACAGTGGGGGCTTGGGAGGCCCCTTCTTGGGGGTCAGTTTCCCAGACCTGTGATCTGAGTCTGAAAGAATGGTTGGGGGCTAAGGACCACGCAAACAAGAGATGGAGGAAGAACATCCAGATGAAGGGTACATCTGGGCACAGAGGGAGGGCAAGGCCAAGGATGCTCTGTGGCCCTCAGCGCAGTATAGTAGAAGAGGATGGTTTGGGAGTTAGACATCACTGGGCCCACCTTCTGTCTCCAGCGCCGACCACTGTTCAACCACAGATTTAATCCTCAGACTGTCCAGCCTTGGTTTTCTCACCTGTAAAATGGGGATGCCTTAACCCCCTACGTGCCCTGAGTGAATGTAGAAGGGTGGACTGTTTACCAAGGTGTCAGGGGTCCCAATAGAGATTAGGGGCTTCCTGCTGTTTCCCAGCCCCAGATAAGCCAGATGATCTCACCTGCCCCAGCCCAGGGCCCTGCCTGTGTCCACTCAGCAGCATGCTTCAGGAAAGAGCCCTTCCCCTATCCCTTGGAGGGGGGGGGTTGCTCACCCGTCCCCTGCCCACCTGGGATCCCTCAGCATCCTCAGCATAGACCCCACAGCCGTCAGAATGCTGGGATCCTGAACCAGTTGCCAGATGTGTCCCTCACTTGGGACAGCCAAGCACCCACACCCTTACCCATCCCCTGCCCTGAGACCTGGGGGTGGAACGTAGGGTCACATTGAGCCAAGACTTCAAGTGGTCAAAGGAGGCACCTAAGTAGAGTGTTACAGGCAGAACAAACCACCAGGGCAAAGATTCTGGGGTACGATGGTGCCCTGCATGTTCTTGGGATGTTTAGAGGCCAGTGTGGCTGCGATAGAGTAGTTGGGGAGTGAGCTGTAAGACCAGGTCACAGGTGACTAGGGCTGGACCATGGAGGCCCTCAGGGTCAGTGTGTGAATGAGATGTCAACACCGTAGTGTCCCAGATGCCTACCATGACTGAAGTTGGTCTGTAGTGCCTTTGGTACTGTCCATTTGGGCTCACTGTATTTTGAAGTTGCATTGTTACGCACACCAATGATTTTAGATTCCTAGTGGAACGATTTAATCATTATGCATTTATCCTTAGTAACAAATCTTGTCCTAAAGACTGTGTTACCTGATAGTAGTGTAGCTATGCCAGCTTTTGGAGGGGGTAGTGTTTGTGCAGTATTTATTTTTCCATCCTTAAAATTTTTCTGTATCCTTCTATTGTAACATGTGTCTTTTCTACAGCTTATGTGCTTGAATATGGTCTGCCAACCTTTGTCTTTGGCATATTAGCTTATTTATATTTAGTGTAATTATTAAGGCATTTATATCTTAAATGCATCTCCCAGTTTGTTTTCTGCTTGTTCCTGTTTTATGTTTTTTTCCTCTTCTTTATTGTGCCCCTGATTTATCAAAGTCAAATTCAAACTATACATTCACCCTCTCCCCAGACAATGCTACGACATGCTAGAAGAACATACTGACTCCATTCATCCTTGTCCCGCTTTACGAATTACTGTTGATACTCACTTTAATTCTACATATATTTTAATGGGTATTGTTTATATACTCTATATTTAGATCCCTTTCTGTAGCTTTCCATTCCTTTCTGTATTTCTGTGCTTGTTTCTTTGGCCCAAAGACCCCCCTTCAATATTTCTTCTTGTGCAGGTCTGCCAATGGTGGATTCTCTCAAATCTGGTTTATTAGGAAATGACTTTACCTCACCTCACTTGGGAAGGATATTTTGCTAAGTATAGTATTATTCTGAGTTTGCAGGGTTATTCCCTTTATCACTTTAAAGATGATGCTTTCGTTGAAAAGTCAGCTTTCAATATTTTTTATTGTTCTTCCAAAGTCACTGTGTCTTCTTTCTCTGGCCACATTTTATACTTTCTCTCTATCTTTTCTGATCACCAGTTCTGCATGTGTGAGGCTTTCTTTTCACTTGTCCTTCTAAGGACTTTTAGAAGTTCTTGAATCAGTAGTTTTCTTCCATTTTGGAAAAATCCCAGCTGTTATTTCTTCCAGTCTAGCTTCCTCTCCCTGCTTTCCTCTTCCAGGACTCCAGTGCTTTTCTGTTTGGCCCCTCCATCTCACCCCAATGTGGCTGTTGTCGTTTGCTTTTGTCTGTGATTCCCACCCCTTTTCTTCTGTCTTCCTGTCTTAGGCTGAACATGTTCTACATTTCCAGCTTCCAGTTTATTAGCGTTGTCTTCTGCTCTGCCCACTATGCTGGTGAGCCCATCAACTGAGTTCTTAACTTCAGTGTTTGCACTTTTTGGTTCTTCAAATTCTATTGAACAGTCTTTATGGATTTCTTTTCCATGCTAAATTTATTCACCTTGTCAATGATTTCCTTGAACATATTGGTCACAGTTATTAAATGCAAGACTGTAACTGCAACCCCTGGGTCGTCATGGACCTGCTTCTATTGTCTGTTTTCTCTCTTGACCCTGCTTCTCATTTTGCTTGGTAACTTTGAATTGAATGTGAGGCATTGTGAATAACACATTGAAGAGGTTCTGGATGGTGTTATATTCCTCTAGAGAGGGTTTACTGCATCCTCTGATGGGTGATTAGAATGGGAGGCAACTGACTTTAACCCAGTCAGGTAAAGAGCTGCCTCAAGGCTGGATTACAGTGTTTGAAAATATTACTTTTCTCTCCAGCTCACCCTTACTTCCAGACTGCATCCCACCAGGCATCCCAAGTGAGAACTTGAAGGTGTTTTCTGGGATCCCTACTCTTCTGCGGACCTTGAACATTAGATTTTATCTCTCTAGGATGGTAACACTAAAACTCTACTCTGATTATCAGCAGCTATCTTTTTTTAATTTTTTCCCCTTGAGAAGCTTAAGGATTTGGCAAGTGTCTCAAAGGGAAAACTGCCAAGCATCAGGCAGTCTTTTTAAGACTGAAATCTTTTCAAGATTTCTATCTGAAATCTTGCCATCTCAAGTCTTAGTAGCCTGGGAGACACTCTGATGTCTCCAAACATTAAAAAAAAATTTTTTTTCTAGTAGTTCTCAGTTAGATGTCAGTCTACTACAAGCTTCTCCATCATAGCCAGAATGGATCTCCATGCTTGGAGAATGGATTACAGGGGACCATATTGAAGCAGGGAAGGGGGTATTGCCATGGACAGGGGCAGAAAAGATGGGAAGGAAAAGATGGTGACCAAGAGCTGTGGAAGAGGGGATGGGGCCACAGGACTTGTTGCTGATTAGATGGAGGCAGTAGGTGCTCAGAGAGGGTTGGAAGGGAGCAAGATGGGGTTGGCGATGCCATCTAGGGGGCTGGGGAAGCAGCGGATCTGGAGAGTTAGAGAGGAAGGAAGGAAATTCTGTCTCAGCCTTGATGAATTTGCAGGGCCAGTGGGCCATCCAGGTAGAAGTGCCCAGCAGATAGCTGGAGCTCACTGAGATGATGTCATGAGGGGGAGGAGATGGCCCCAGGTGAGCAGTAGGGAAGAGGAGAGGGATGGAGCCCTGAGGAACTGCCCCATGTGATGGGCAGGCAGAGGACGGGAGAGTGAGGAGCAGCCAGCTAGGTGGAAGAAGAGGACCAAGGGATGCTTTTGGAAAGGAAGGGAGAACATTTATATGTGAAGGGAGGGTCCATGGAGTGAAGCACCTCAGAGGTCTCTCCCAAGACCAGGTCTCACGGGTGACCCCTGTGCAAGCTAGGGGGGCACCAGGGCCAGCAGCCAGGTTGGCAAGGTGGCGGGGGCGAGGGGGGGGTTGTCAGAGAGGGATCAGTGGGTGGCAGAGCGGCTAGGCCTGCCTGTGTCTGCACTGAGCTGAGACTGCCTGAGAGTGCCACAGGCTACTTCCCAGAGCACTTGCAGCTGGCTGGGGCCGACTCTGGCCTCGAGGGACTCTGTGAGGCTCGTGGGCCCAGGAACCCCACCTGGAAGGTGCTGGCTGTTTCCTGAAGGCAGGGCCAACCACACCAGCACCGCACCCTGGAAGGGAGATGCATCCAGAGGTGGGTCAAGCCTCATCAGATTTCAAGGGCCAACTTCAAAGGGACTTCAGGGCCTGGTAGACAGCAGCCCAGGCAAGCTGTGGGTGGGGTGGAGGATTGGGGGGAGGATTCCCCTCCCACGAGAGCTGCTTCAACCTCTGGTTGTGAGGCGAGCTGGGGCCAAGGGAAAGTTCCCACTCCTGTGTGAGCGACAGGATGGGGGAGAGCCCCGGCATCCGAGGTCTGTTGGCTCCTGGCCCACCTGCCACCTGCTGCTGTGGGACATCAGGAGGGTGATCTGCCCTCTCTGAGCGCTGGCTGTCTTCTTCATAATTGTTGGAGGGAAATAGCATTCACATAGCTTACCAGAGAGGATGGCTTGAGGCTCTCGTGAGATGCCAGATGTGGACACTCAGGCTCTGCGGAAGGCTGCGCCCATATCGGCAGTGTTGCTAACACCTGTACACAACCATGTGCGAGAGTCCTGAGGAGCTCAAGAAGAGGGGTACCCAAGGAGGAAGAAAGGAGTCAACGCGCTCAGGAGCTGTCTGTCGCACACATACACGCACACACTTACACACACATGTGCACATGTAAGAGCAATACATAGACACACGTACACATTCACACCTATACTTATGCTCCAACATACACTCATGTCATATACATAATCCATGCCTGTGTGCTCACATGTGCCCACATATGTTCACACAGGTGCACACATGTACATTTGCACACACTTGTACACCACATACATATGCACTCACATGCTCCACACAGGGATCTTCTCGCCTCAGCATGGCTGCGGCCCCCACCTGTGGCCCTCCATGGTCCTCCACTCTGTTAATGCAGACACTTTCTAAATGAAGGAAGGGAAACATTTTTTTTTAAACCATTTATAATCCAATTTAAAAAAAGAAAAAATCAATGGCTAGCTTAATCAGCTACAGCCCTGGGGTAGGGTGGGCATAGAATCCCTTACGAGATGTCCTAGACTCATGTCCTTCCCTCCAGGGCAGCGCCACGTACTCAGTGTATCTCAGGCAGATGGCCAACTGGAGACATGTTGCGGGGCTGGGGGGGGGGGCGGGAGTGCAGGGGGTGCAGGTGGTCTTCCCAGAGTCACTTGTCTTCTCCCTGTTTCCTCCTATTAGGGTGATGACTTGGACTATCCCCTGATCTGCTTCACCAGGGGCACAGGTCAAGCACCTCCTCTGCCAGGAAGCCCTCCAGGACTGCTATAGGCCAAGTCCTCTGGCATCCCCACATTCACTTGCTTGTTCATTTTCCCAGGATGTGTTGGTTGTAGTGCTAGGCCCGGCATGAAGTGCACAGACCGTGACTCTCACCGGGCTGACACTGGGGCAGGGGCCAGTGCAGGTGGGCACCATGGGGCAGGTGGTTGCCTCCAGCAAGCCACTCACCTCCAAGAAACCCCTTCCCTTCAGTGATTCCTTCTCCGTCCTTCCTACCTCCACCCCTAACAGCCATTGATTGATCTCTCCAGGCTTCCCTGTTCTGGGCACTTTGTGTGTTCACTTATGTGAATCACACAACATGGCCTTTGGCAACTGGCTTCTTTCACTGAGCATAAAGTTTTTGAGGTTCATCCACGTAGTAGCAAATATCCGTACCCCATTTATTTCCATGGGCAGGCGGTATTCCGTGGCCCGAGCACGCCCCGGCCCTGCGTCCCTGCATCACTGGTGGGCATTTGGATTGTTGCTACTCCTTGGCTACTGTGAGTGCTGCTCTTGCAATACCTTGTGTACAAGTTTCCCTGCAGACCGTCTTTCATTTCTCTTGTGTGCATCCCCAGGAGTGATTTCCTGGGTCACACGGAAACTGTATGTTGTTTCTAGGGGCTGCACTTGTCCTTCTGTTTAAAAACAAAAGTTTTGGGGATGCCTGGGTGGCTCAGTGGTTGAACATCTGCCTTCAGCTCAGATCATGATCCCAGAGTCCTGGAATTGAGTCCCACATCAAGTTCCCCGCAGAGAGCCTGCTTCTCCCTCTGCCTGCGTCTCTGCCTCTCTCTGTGAGTCTCTCATGAATAAATAAATAAAACCTTTAAAAAATAAAAAATAAAGTAAAATAAAAACAAAAGTTTTGGGGGCGTCTTGGTGGCTCCGTCAGTTAAGTGTCCAATTCTTGGTTTCAGCTCAGGTCATGATCTCAGGGTTGTGAGATTGAGCCCTGTATCAGGCTCTGCGCTCAGCATGGAGTCTGCTTGGGATTCTCTGTCTCCATCTGCCCCTTCCCCTGCTTTCTCTCTCTCTCTCAAATAAATAAATCAATCTTGAAAAAAAACAACAAAAATTTTTCAGATGATTGAAAAGCAGTCCTGAGGCACTTAGCGCCGCTCCTGGTCTGTCAAAGGTGCTCATGACTTATTTGGAGGTTTCTTGCTTCTCTCTGTCTCCCACTCCACATGTCCTTGAGGGCCTCACCTCCAGGACCCCATGAGTGCTTGCCCACTGAGTAGGAACAGGGTGTCTCTCACCCTACCCCTCCATTCCCTGGCATGCACACTTTCACCGTGTCCCCCTCCTGTAGCTGGAGGGTCTCAGAGATCTTCCTGCTGCTGCCATGAGGACACAGGGAGAAGTGACCTGTCCATGGCCCCTGCTTCTGACATCTGGACCTTCCCTGGGTCCATCTGCCACCATGCCTCTCGGCCTCCTGCACACCAGTTCCTGCCTCTGGGAGCTTCTGCTCCAGAGGGTGGAGACTGCATTTTCTGTTCATCTCTGCTCAGGGTCCAGCACAGAGTTGGGCACATAGTAGGTGCTCATATAATACTTGCTGACCTTCTAGGGGCGCCTGGGGGCCTCAGTCTGTGGAGCATCCGACCCTTGATTTCAGCTCAGATTGTGATCTTAGGGGTTGTGAGATTGAATCTCGCATTGGGCTCTGTGCTCAGCACGGAGACTGCTTGAGATTTTCCCTTTCTCTCTCAAGTAAGTAAGTAAGTAAGTAAGTAAGTAAGTAAGTAAGTAAATAGAATCTTAAAAACAAATACTGAACTTTTAGAAGCTGAAACAAACAAACAAACAAAAGAAGCTGAAACAAGCCTGAGGGGGACCCTCCTGCCTCTCAGTACCTGAAAGCCTTGCCTGGAACAGAAAGGGCATCCACCTCGGTGCTTCTCAGATGCTAGAGCCCAAAGAGCATCTCCAGAGGTGCTTCCGCCTTTGGCCTCTTTCAGCACCAAGCCCGGCACAGAGCAGGGCGACTGCGGGAGAAGCTCCCAGGGCCCAGGGTAAAGACCATGCTGGGCCGACATGCATCTGCGTCAAGGGTGGAAGGAGGGTGAGCCAGAGGAGGGGCTCAGGCACGCCCTGGGGTGCCCCTGCCGTGGCTGCAGGCCTGCTCTGTGTTGGGCCTGGGGGTGGGGAGTCCGTGAGCCTAGGAGGCGATTGCACGGCTGTGGGGATGATGCTCATCAGTTCATTTTCTCCCCGCCACGAGCCCCCCTCACTGCCACCAGCCCATTACCACAAGCAGCCCCAAATGGTCCTGTGTTTCTTCTGCCCTTCTCTCCCTGGCCAAAGTGGGATCCTGGACCCTGCTCACATTTGCACGGAAAGTCAATAGGCAGGCACTTGGGGAGTGAGCTGGCCCATGTCCCCATCCCCTAGGGCCTGGCCAAGGTCAGTGGAGTCCACCGTGGGGCCTCCATCCAGTCCTGTGGTGGCCTCTCAGACATGATTGTGCATGACGTGCCATGCAGCCACATGTTCCCACACATGAACACACACGCGGTGTGTAAGGGCAGGAGAGCCAGGTGTGGAACCAGGACGAGAGACCAGCCAGGCTGCATTTACACAGATGTACTCTGACACGCCGGGCCCGTCTCTGGACAGAGACCCAGGGGAAGCTGAGAGGCCCAGCCTTTAGGGAATCCGAAGGGTGGCATCTATGGCTTGGGAGGAAGAAGCTCGCCCTCCTCATTGCCCTTTGGAATTCTGTACCTGGATGTATCTGGATCTTTGTAAAAATAAACTTTGGTTTCAAATGTCAAAGAATGTCCCCCCAACCTCCTTAAGCCCCTTTGGGGTTTCTATGTTGTCCTGAGGACAAAGTCCAGTGCCCCCTGCACCCTAGTGGTGACTTGGCCAGCCTCACCCCTTCACCTGCCCCATAAGGGAATGATTTTAGTGCTGACGTGAGCTCACCCCAGGGCCTTTGCACAAGCCCCACATCTGCCATCATGCATGCCATCCTCTTGCTCTGCCTTCCACGCTGGTCCACCTGGGAGCCTGTGATAACCCCACCACGATTAGGCCTGCACAATCTCCCTTCTCCCAAGGATCCTTGGCTATCCCCACTTCCTGCTCAGGCCCAGGAAAGCCCCTTCCTGCTGTCCCCCAGGGGAGGCTCCTGGAGTGCCCCTCCATCCACTCCATGGTGAGGTCCATGAGGCCAGGAGCCAGGTCAGCCCTGTGTCGCTCTGACATCCAGCACGGAGGGGTCACTCAAGCATGGCTGCTGAGTGGGTCTAGATGGAGAACGGGGAGGAAAAGCATGGTGTCCCCGGGGTTGATGCAGGTGGCGTGGAAATCAGGACACGCTGTCCCAGGGGAACATGGGGCTCCAGGCTTGCGGAGCAGAGATGGAGCAGGCATAAGTCCACCCAAGGAGGCCCTGACACGACCTGTACCCCCAGCCTGACCCTTGAGGAGCCAGCAGACCCTTCTCAGGCTGGGAAGGTCCGGGAAGCGTGCTCTGAGTGGGGAAGGCGAGGACAAAGTCTCAGAGGCAGTGGCGTGAGCCAGGGCCTGGGAGCGGCCAGCGGGGGCCCAACACACCCACCATCTCCCTAGTGCCCTCAGCTCAGTGACACCAGTGAACCTGGGCCCAGACGGGTCTTTACACCACAGACGCTGGCGGATGCTCCAAATAAAGGTTTGCTCTGTGGGGTTGGTGTTGGTGTCTGTGGTTGGGGAGCTGTTTCCCCAGCAGCTCTGGGGGAGACGGGAGGAGGAGCCAGTGGGCTGCAGGAAGCAGGGCTGGAAATGGTGCCCTGGGTTCAAGAGGCCTGTGAACCCCCCGAAGGGTTGTTGGGGGGGTGCCCATTCTCAGACCACATGGGGTGCGGGGGTCTGTGGCCCTGCAGAGGCTCAGAGCCACCCCCACCCGGGGCAGGTTCCTGCGGCCGCCTGCGCCCTGCACCTCTCATCCCCCACCCACCCCTCGCTTTCCTGTGCTGGGCGCCTCCCCAAGCTCCTGCCCTGAGAACCTTCCAGCTGAACTCTGCGAGGCCTGAACTCCCGTCACTTCAAGGCTGTGGCGATTAAAACCAAGAAAGAAAGAAAAGGAAGGAAGACAGAAGAGAAAAGGGTGTAAGCGCTCCGCAATTACCCTTTGAAATTAGAATATTCAAACAGATGTTTCTGTTTTCAGCCTGTCCTGCTCTCTTTCCAATCCCGTGAAATTAGGTCCAAAGTCATTATTCACCTAATCACGCTAATAGTTTAACATCCGATCTGCCCTCTGTCCAGACGGGGAGGGGGAGTAGCCAAAAGCTCTATTTTAGCACTTCCTTCCCCTGATCCCTTAATTAAGTGGCATCTGTTCTAACACAAGTTAAATATTGCAGTTGACTTTATTTTCTTTCTGCTGGTCCTCCGGGTCCTGGGATGGGGGCAGATGCAGTGGAACACATTTGCTTCCCGGGAAGGAGGAAGGGACACGGAGCTGCCTTTCTGGAAACGCGGCCCATCAATCATAAACTGATTACAAATTCGTCACCTTGAATCAATTTCTGTTCACAAGTTCAAAAGGCACTACAAGCTCGAGGCTATCTGGAATATTCTACATGTGGAGAGGATTAACATTTGATCGAATTCCTCCTTCTGCGCAGGAGACTGGCTTGGCCGAGCTTGGGGTGGGGGCGGCGAGTTCGAGACACGTGGGCTTTCACCTCAGAAAGCGGAGCCCCTGCGTTCCCAGGCCCCCCTCCGTGGCGGGAGTCTGGCTGTGCTGGGAGGGGTCCCCGGCACCTCCCTGGCACCTCGATGTGGCTGCCTGCCCGGGTCGGGGAGTGGGGGGTGGAGAGGCCAGCGGGGGTCCAACGTGATCCTGCCCCCTGTAGTCCCATCGCATGGCAGCATCATCTTTCGCAGAAGTTTCCTTAAAATAAAAAGAGTAGCAATGTGTGTGTGCATGAGAGAGAGAGACGCGACGGTAGAGGGGACTCCTCCCCGGATGGGAAGGGAAGTCTGGGCTCATCCCAGGTCCCTGAGATGCCCTCAGCCCCCACCCCACCCCACATTCTAGAACCTCAAGAAGGGGAAGTTTTGTCCTGCATGTCCTGAGGATTAAGAAGTTCATCAATAAGTGGGAACCTCGAAACTGCCTTCTCCTAATTCAGGGGGATGAAGTGGGGGTGTCCTGGGGTGGGGTGGGGAGGGAGGGGAGGCAGGAAATCCCACTTTAGAGGGCTCCTGCTAGACTCCAGGTCAGACATGCTTTTGAAGTATAAGAATGTTGCCATTTTACCCCCAAAAAGAGAGAGAGGAAGAGGGAGAGGGGGAGGGAGAAGGGATAGAGGGAGTGAGGGAGCAGGGAAGGAGGAGGGAGGGAGAGAAGGAGGGAAGGAGGGAGGACAGTTGGAGGGAGGGAATGAGGGACACGCTGGTGCCCGTGGCCACTAGGGCCCCTGTATCCCCTGTATCCTTCCCTCCCCAGCCTCCAGCAATTGCCCCACTGCCTCTCCTCCTGGACTCAGGACCCTGTACCCCAGACTGCTCAGGGGAAGGCTGCAGCCCCAGGTCTGGGGAGGGGGAAGTAGAGGTGCCCTGTGAACACAGGCGTCAGGGTGGTGAGGGTCTGGGGACAAGTCCAGCCCCCCCTCCCTGCACAAACAATCCCTAGATGTGTTCAGCTCTTCCAGACATGGCAACGCTCGAACACTGTGTGTGGGAACGTAAAGTGGTGCGGCTGCTGGGGCAGACAGCATAGCTCTTCCTCTAAATATCATAGCGTCGCCACGTGACCCAGCAGCTCCACGTCTGGGCATATTCCCAAAATAATGGAAAGCAAGGTCTCGGAGGGATGCCTGCACCCCCACGTTCCCAGCGGCATCATTCACAGCAGCCAAGATGGGAAGGAACCCAAGTGTCCATTGACGGGTGAGTTTGCAAACACAATGTGTCTCCCCAGGTAATGGAGGATTATTCAGCCTTAAAAAGGGAATTCCATCACTTGTGGCACCATCGGGATCTGCAGGACACTGCTAAGTGAAAGACACGTCACAGAAAGACAAATACTGCTGCGTAGTATTCGCTGCACTTGTGAGAGGGATATGGAGCAGTTAGAGAACACATGATAGATGGGGGAGCCGGGGGGCAGGCTGGGGGGGCGGCTGGGGGTTCTGGGGGCAGGCCAAGGGAAGAGGCAGCCGAGGTTGCAGGGGGCAGTCCCTGGGAAGGGGGACAGCTGAGACCTGGGGACAGGTCCAGAGGAGGGGCAGCTGAGGGTACCTGGGGGGGGCAGGTCCAAGGAGGGGCAGCCAGGGGTGCAGGGGGCAGGTCTAGGAGAGGGGCAACTGGGCAGCTGGGGGTGCCTGGGGGGGGGGCAGGTCCAGGGGAGGGGCAGCTGCCCTCTGCTGGGTAAACGGTTCAGGTACTGAAGACGGGTGCGGTCCAGGGATCTGCCACACAACATAGCGCCTGTAGCCAACAACTCAGTCTTGTGATCGCAAACATTTGTTAAGAGAATATTTGTTTGTAGGATCTCGTGTTAAGTGTTCTAATTTTGTTCATTTCCACCTCCTATTGGTTCATTTGCTTGTCCTCTTCTGGGTGAGTTTGAGGAAAAATGCTATGGAGTAAAGTCACCCCATATTGGAAGTCTAAGACCCTTTGTCCCTCTTGAGCAGGGCTGCGCCAGCGTCCCAGGACCTCTGCTGGGCGACTCTGCTCTGGCCCCAGGTCCTCATTTCTCAGGGAGGAAACTGAAGTCCCAGGAGGAAAGGAGGGTCTTCAAGGTTATTCCTTGAGGGCGCGAAGGAGGCAGAGCTGGCCTCAGCCTCCCATCCTGCCTCCTGGCCTGCTGCTGGATTTATAAGAGCAGCCCTGGTTTCTGCACCCCCAAATCCAGGGGAAATGCGGGAACGTTCCAGGCCACTGTGAGTGTCAGAGAGGGACATGGCCAGTGTCCCCAGTTAGCTCTGAGCAGAACCAAGACCTAGAAGCTGGTTCAGTAGCTCCAGCTCGGTGTCAGGAGAGAGCGGATGGGAAGACCCCGGGAGGTGAGAAGGCACGTGCAGAGCTGGAGGGGCACAGCTGGAAGGGCAGGAAGGAGGCCTTGCATCCGTGAGCAGAGGCAAGTGGATGTAGCCTCCATGGGAGGCATGGGCACAGCGCCGTCCGGCTCCTCATCCCACTCGGTCAGTCCTCAGAGCCCGCAGGTGCTCAGAGAGTCTCCGGGCCCAGGAGTCACAGAGCCCCTGGAAATTGGCGGGTGGGTGGCAGTGACAGCAGGGTGGGGCTGAAGCCAGGTGGCAGAGGGCAGGTGTTGGGGGAGGCGAGATCCAGGGCCATGTATCCTAAGAGGACAGGAGCTCCCTTGAGCTGGGAGTAATCCAGAGGTCTTCCTGGAGGAAGGGGCGTTTGGAGCTGTGTCTTAAGGAAAGCCGGCCCTGTGGATGGAGGGGTCGCTGATGCTTTGCAGAGTCTAAGTGATACGTTGCTCTGGGGCATCAGCAGCTTCTCGGGGGTTGTAGAATGAACTTACCCTGGACTGAGGGGCAGTGCTCCTCGGGCGCCTCCTGAGCACACGTCAGAGCCACCTTGGGGGTCTGGCAGTGCTGGTGACCAGGATGGGTGGGGAGGCGACTGAGCACTGGCTCGACTGGACAGTGCTCACTGCCTCGCTGGTGCAGAGAGCTCTTCCTTGGTCTGGGAGCCCGGGAACCCGTGGGACAGGGTGTCCCCTGGCCGAGGGTGATGGGAGAAGCAGACTCAGCATGACAGGCTCTAGTACCACCACCAGCCCCAGGAGCCCAGCCCCGGAGCCCCCCGTGGGGCTGGATGACCCAAACCGCCCCAATGAGCCTGGGGGTCCAGGAGCATGATCAGAAAGCACGGACCCCGCCCCCCTCCCAGCCTCTTTCTGCCTCAGCACTTGATGTACTTTGGGTTCAATTGTTCTGTTTTCCCCATAATGCTCAAGCTAATTTCTTTACAGAATGACAATAACAAAACCCCAGACGGTGTCTCCAGAGGCAGCCGGACCAGGACACTGGCTCCTTCACTTGCCAGCCTGGCCATGGTGCGGCCTCGGTGTGCTCATCTGTAGAGAGGGTTGTCCTGAGAATTCTATGGGGGTCAGTTCACATGCCAGCCTGGCCTGTCTTGGGGGAGATCCAGAGCTGGCTGGGGGAGCTGGGACTCCGGGGCTATCTGTGGGAGCTACCCGGGGAGCCAGGGTTGGGTCTGGAACAGGAGGGGGTCCTCTGACTTTCGCTACTCCCTCTAGTCCTGGAGGTGTGATCTCAGATCCCTGCAGCCCCTGCACAGATCCCTGCCAGCTTGGGGTCCCCATGGCACAGCACTGATGCATGTGTACCAGGAGTGCCAGAGAGACCTGGCCTGGGGCTCGGGGCCCATCCTCTGTGCCCTGGGAGAGATCCTGGAGCGGGAGGCTGGGTCTCTGCCCCTGGCCTCCCCAGCCTGTGCCCCTCAACCCAACCACCTTTCACAGGATCACCAGTCGTCAGGGCTGGAGGGGACCCCATGGGATGCTCAGCCCCAATGCCCTGCTGCAGGGCCCATCCTGCCTGAGTGTCTCCAGGGACGGGTGCTCATCACTTTCCAAGGGTCTCCCTCCCTGGACTACCCTGCTCATTCAAGTGCCCTCCTCCTCATGCTCCCCCAGCTTGGGCCACGCCGGGGTCCTCAGCCCCAATCCTCCTCCCTCAGTGCCCCCACCCCAGCCTCTGCTCCAGCCTCCCATAAACCAGAGGTGCCGGCTGTCAGACTTATGTAGCAGATCCTCAGCCAACGCAGTCTTCTAGTGGCTTCTGAAACAATTTCCCGGATCGGGCAGCTTTCTGCCAAATTTGCTTTTGGAAAGAGCTCTGGGCCTGGGGTCAGGTGACCCCTGTTCCTGTCCGGCCTTCCACTGAGGACTCCCGTGCCCTGGGGCGACCACTTAACCCCTGGCCTGTGATGCTGTGGCTCAAAGGGTCTGATGCCACCCACCTTGCACAGAGTGTGAGGAGCAGACCACCGAGACATGTCCTAACGGGGCCATGCCAGATGTCACTCGCTATTTCTACCTCAGCCCACAGTCCCGGGCACGGCAAAGGCAAGACCCTGACGATGGCGAAGCCCACTGAGGCTGCTTCCCAGGGCTGCGAGCAGGGGCCTAAGGCACTTCATGTTCTCAGCTCGCCATCCTCACCGTCACTCTCTTTTAGGAAATGAAAGTCCCACACAAAGTAAAGGCGACTCTCCCAGTAAGCGGAAGGTGGAGACCTGTGCAAGACCTCACCCTGACAACTGAGAAGGTGATCTTACTTGGATTTGGTCTTTGCAGAAGTAATTAAGTTAAAATGAGGTCATCCCGGAGCAAGTGGGCCCTACGTCCAGTGACAGGTGTCTTCACGAAAAGAGAGAAGTTTGGACACAGATACGCTCAGGAGAAGGCCATGTGACAGTGGAGGCAAGGATGCAGGCCCAGGACGGCTGGGACAAAAGCACGGAAGCATCCCACCTTGTCTCAGAGGCGTAGGTACCTGCCGACACCCTGATTTCAGACTCTGGCTTCCAGGCTGTGAGAGAGAACTTTCTATTGCTATTTCTATTTCTATTGCTTTCCACCCCTCATTTGTGGTGCTTTGTCACTGCAGCCCCAGGACACACCTAGAGTCTGGTTTCAAAGCAAAGCTCTGCCACAAACCCAGCTGTGTGACCTCGGGCCACTTGCTTAACCTCTCTGAGCTTCAGTGTCCTGGTCAGAAAAAAGGAGAAGCAATGTCTCCCTCACCGAAGGCCTTGGTGGTGGGAGAGCGGGAACTAGAAGCCTCTCTCCACCAGGGGTGCTGCTCTGGCCCAGCGGTGGGGGGGCCTTCTGAGGGAAATGGGGTGTGAAGAGGCTTGTCTGCCTCCCTTTGATGTGCATGAGTGCATCCCGGGAGGAGCAGAGAGGGCACTGAAGCACTTGGAGCAGGAGACGGGGCAGGAGAGTTCTGAGAAAGGCGGCCCCGGCAATTAGCTGAGGATCGGGTTTCTGCTGGGGGTCTGCAGCCTCACGGAGTTGAAAGCCAGGAGGGGGGCCTCAGGTCCTCGACCCGCGCGCCCCCCTGGCTTCTCATGCCCAGCTCTCTGCTTGGGACTCTGCTCAGTAAATATTAATTTACCCTCGATTACTGATGACAGGTCGGGGACGGCCTGGCTGCCATCAGGGTCAGCGCCGGGGGACAGGGCTGTGTCCTTCAAAGCGGCACCGAGCCGTTAGGCCTAATGGTGCCTGCAGGCAGGAGGTGGGGGGCATATCCTGGCCGCACAGGGGTCCACTGCTCTTCTGGGGGGAGCAAGCAAGCGATTTTGCCGAGTGCTGGGTAGGATCTGGGGCCAGGAGGGGCTGAGAGCCAAGGACACCCACCTGCCAAGCCTGCTGGGCCCACTGGCTTCCTCCCCACAGGCTGCTGAGAGGTGCAGACCAGCCACACAAGGAAATTCCTGAAGCCGCAGAGCCACCACCGGGAGGGGTCTGGCTTCAAACCAAGGAGGAGGTCTGGGGGGCAACAGCCTGGAGTCTCTTGGGTCCCAGGAGTCCCGGAGTCATCAGAGTGCTGGAGCAGGACCAGAGCCAAAGCCGCAGGAGGGGGCGGGCCGTATGGGGACACAGCCACTTGCCCCTCTGAGCCTCCATGTCTGTGGCTGCTCAATGGAGACAGGAGCACTTCCCTGGCCGGGTGGTGTCAAGGATTTGATGAGACCCTGGCGTAAGGGTCTGCAGCCCTCAACAGAAGCCGCTATGGGGACCCACCTGTGAGCATGTGGCAGCCAACCCAAGGAGGGTGTAGAAGGGACCCACCTGTCACCGTGGACACTGCTGGCTGGGACCCTAGTGAAACCGGGGTGTCAGTCCTGAGCTTTCACCCACCCCCACATTCCGGCAAAGGGCTGCCTCGGACCCCGGGATCCACCCCCTGTATGGACTGGATGGTGTCCCCGCAAGTGGAAGCCCCAGCCCAGGAGACAGGGCCTGGAGGAGGTCATTAAGGCCATGGGGTCCTATGGGAGAGCCCTGATCCCATGGACTGCTGGTCTTATCAGAGGTCTCCCCCTGTCTCGCGTGTGAGCACACTGCAGGAAGGGGTCCATCTGCAAACCGGGCGTAGACCGTCTCCAGAGTCCAGCCTGCGGACACCTTGGTCTTGGCCATGAGCCCCCAGATGGTGAGAAGAGAGTAGCTGCCGTGAGTCCCAGCTGTGATATTTCATCATGGAGGCTGAGCTGACAGGGACACCCCTGCACATGAACACGGCCTCGAGGCAGAAGGGGTGCTGGGAGCCCACTGTCCTGACCCCTGCCCAGTGCACCTCTGCAGGGAAGAGCGCTCTCCTAAGGCCGTGTCCACCCCTCCACCCCCACACCCCCCGTCAATCCCCGGGGCCACTGGGATTGGGGCTGTGCCGAGAACACACTTCATACCCAGCCCTGGGCGTGGGCCGAAGTGGCATTGTCACTGTCACCTCACCTGCCCCGTCTCTGGGCACTTGGTGCTTGGCATAATCTGGAACATTCCACCTCTCGGGAGGTGGCACAGCCAGGGTCGGGTCCCAGGATGGGTGTGGCATCTGGCAGACAGGACTTGGTGCTCTCTGGGCAGAAGGGCAGGCTCTCAAGCTCTGAGGAGGTGAAGGGGGTTGGGGGATGGGGAACGTTCCATCGGCAGCTCGGAGTGTTAGGAGCTGTAGTGCAGTGAGTCGCATCCCCAGTTCAAGTCCACTTGGAAGGTCAGGCTGTGACCCTGTTTGGAAGCGGGGTCTTGCAGATGTAGTGAAGGTAAGGATGGGAGCAGGGTGTGAGTCCAGGGACTGGTGTCCTTGTAAGATGCAGAATGACAGGGGCCGTGTAGAGGGGAGGGCGAGATGGTGAACTGCGGCGGCAGCCCAGGATCGCCTCTACCCCCAGAAGTGGGAAGGGGCAGAAGGACTGTTCCCTGGACCCTCTGGGGGGAGCATGGCCCCGCTGACACCTTGATATAGACGCTGGCAGCCAGAATTGTGGGAGAGTCGATGTCTGTTGTTTGAGCCCCCCGTCTGGTGATCTGTACGGGTGTGCAGGAGATGCTGAGGCTGGCCCAGTGCCTGGTCCCCAAGGGAAGAGTCCCCAGGTGCAGTCCCCCCGAGACTACCCTCCATCCTCCCAGCCCCAGACTGCCAGCCTGGGCCCAGGCCGGGCACGTGGACCTCACTCAGATTGGCCCCCGGAGCCACAAGCCAGTAAGATCACAATGACCCTGCAAATGCTTGAAGGGGAAGACTGTCTGCTGCCGAATTCAGCTGCGGCTCAGGACAATGGGAGCCTTCACAACCGCCCTGTGAAACACACTTGTAGCATTATCATCTCTACTTTACAGAGGAGGAAACCGAGGCACGGGCAAGCAGGCTGCTGGCCAAGCCCGCACAGCATGCTGTGGGAAGCAAATCAGGGCTCACTGATTTCCTAATTCTCCTCTCAGCTCAGAGGCTCAATTTACTTGTCCCTGCACTGCACAGATTAATGCCAGTTAGAAGTTAATACTAATTGGTGAGCGAGCGGGCATTTGCGGAGGCCCTCCTGTGCCGGGCTCGGGGCAAGGCTGTGAGCCACACTGCCCCGTCCTCAGACAGTCCCCACTAGGCTGGGCAGAAAGCTTGGAATTGGCTGGAGCCTTTCTTAGTGGGACGATACCTAAAAGATGAAGGGACGAGACGCTGAGCTCTGAGGTCACCCCAGGTTGGGGTCTCCGCACTGTAGGCTCTGCAAGCGGCCAGGGGCCAGGCAGACCAAGGGCCTTCTGCCCTCTTCCCAGGGCCCACCTTGTCTTTCTGTCCCCATGGGGCCAAGGGACAGGTGTGAAGTCAGACTCACTGGGAGGATAGAGCGCTCGTGGGTCTGGGCCCCTCCCCAAGGCCCTGACATTCAGCCGTCCCTTCAGTCCCGTGCGTTCCTCCATTGTCTTCTAGGAAGCTCCCGTTTGCTTCAGTTACTAAGCTACCCAGCCTTGGTATCTGCTGCTTGCAGCCAAAGACCTGCCTGATAGTGAGGGGGCTTCCTACAGGGAGTGGGCCCTGAACCCCACACTCCACAGTGGGTGGACCATGTGCAGGACTGTGTTCCCTCACCTGGAGGAGACCTGCTGGTGAAGGCGACCCCTCCCACCGCACCCCTTGTCCCATCCCCTCTGTGCAGCAGGACTCACCACCCCTGAGAGGCATGTCACCACATGGGCTGTGTGTTTAATGATGGGAGACTGGTCTCACCCATCTCTGATCCATATACCTGAGCGTGGCATGGAGCAGGTGCCAGGCAAATGCTGGGCAGGGAAAGAATCTCAATGTTGCAAAGAACTATGATCTTGAGGCATCCCTCTTATGAAAGCTATCCCAGAATAGTTAACACAGAAGTATGTGGTTTATGCCAAACTGATAGTGGGATGAAGAATCAGTTTTCTCAGCCCCTGAGAGATCTATGCCCCCATCTCCCAGCCCACAGGAGTTCAGTTCTCTACGATGCAAAATGAAGAGAAAGCAGACAGCTGGGGGTCAAGAGATGGGCACAGAGCTTGGCAAGCAGCAAGAGGTCTAATTAGAAGCACACAGGCCGTCCATTTCTGGGAAGTGCCTTACCCCAGGGCTGTGTCGGGACTGAGAGCTGAGCAGTCAGAGATGGGAGCCAAAGCCAGTCTGCAGGGCATGCCCTGCACTAATTGGTGATGAGACCCAGGCTGGGGCCTGCAGGAAAAGCAGACCTGACAAGCCAGTCCTGCCCACCAGAAGCTGGCAGCACCACTGGGAAGCAGGACACGAATGCATGGAGAGTTAAGTAAATAGCAGATTCAAGGGACTGCCAAGGAGATGCTTCCGGGGCAGGGTATAACCAACCATCAGCTTAGCATCACACATCCCCCACATGGCCCTCCTGCCCATCACTCAGGCAAGGCCACCATTCCACTGCCCAGTGCCCCCTCTCCATCTCTGTGGCATCATCACTTCTTACTGGAAGCGTTGTGTCCTAGTCAGCTGACCTCCCTGCAACCCACTGTCCGTGCTCTTCAGGTAATGATTGGGGACAGGGATGAGGACTTGGGTTTCCCCTTTCCAGCCTGTAAGTGCCATGAACAACATGCACAAAACAGGAAAACTGGTTGAAACTCACTGGTGGCACCTGGGCAGTCACTTTATGGGCCTACTGAATGTTTCCATGGAAGTAGCCAAGGGAGACACACACTGCAGAGCGTCGTAAGTTGGCTCCTGACCACAGTTTGGCAAGGTGGAAGCCATATTATGGGACATCTAGGAGGAACCCCCTTGGGAGCAAGGTGGTGAGGGTCTCAAAAGACACAAAGTGTTCTAGGGCTTACTTATCTTTTTTAATGGTTTGTGTGGATTTGAGAAAATAGTCAAAATGAAGGATAATAGAGGGATGAAACTGTCCTACAGAGCAAGAGACCCCACCAGTGGAACAAAACTACACACAAGATATTAGATATTAGGTATAAGATAGAACAAGAGTATACTTCCCTGAAGCGAGGGAAAGACTAGTTTGCAGACTGAGCTCATGATCATTCTCCAGGCTGAAGTGATAAAGAATGGGTCACACTGATATACATCTTGGTCAAATTATTGAGTTCCGAAGGTAAAGAGATGTCTTCAGACAGCCAGGCTGCCAAAACAAGTTAGACTGTTATCAAAAGACTCTGTAGCACCACTCAATGCCACGACACAAATCTCTGGTGGAAGGAACTTGTGAAGAAAAGATTTTAATGTAAAAAAAAAAAAAAGCAGATGGTATAAACTTGCTCCAGCATAAAGGCAGCAGTCTAATAGTCCCAAGCATGAGATAATTCAGGGCATAGAACAGCCATAAGTCCATCTCGGGAAGAAATACTTCATGACCATGTCAAGCCAACTGAAGATAAAAGGAGAAGTTATAGAAAATGCAGCGTGCAATGCCAGAAGAGAGCAGGGCAATGACTGGCAGGGGCTAAGGGGAAGAGATGTGGCTCAGTGGTTCTATACCCAGCCAAGATGGCCCTTGGTATAAAGGCAAAACCTAGGCAATGTCAATATGCAAATAGGCAAGAATTTTTTTAAAATATGGCATTTATGATCCTTCTTGTGGGAAAGATAACTTTTTGAAAAAAATCTGATAAAGGATGTTTAAAATTTTAAAATCCTTGGGATTGGAGACATTATAGTTAAATAAAAAGATGAAAGTAGCATTGAGTTAAGTTTTACGCACTCAAAAAACACAGAAGAGCTCATACATGTTACCTATCTTGACAAAGTAAAACCAATACTACAGTGAACAACAGGGCTTGGAATTTTGATTGGGATTGCATTAAACCTACACATCGGGGTGGGAAAACTTTCTTGAGCAGAGAGTAAATATTTTAGGCTTTGAGGACTATGCTGTCTTTACTGCAAATGGTCAAATCTGCCACTGAAGTTCAAAACACGGATAGATAATATATGAACTAATGGGCATGACTGTATTTAGATAATACTTTACCTACAGAAACAGGCAACCAGCCTGAGGGTCATAGTTTGCCTGCTATAGGTCAATGAAGGGGAAAGAGACAACAACATTGAATGTTCCAATCCATGAATATGGTATGTCTCTTCATTTATGTAGATCTTCTCTAATGTCACTCAGAAATGTTTTGAATTTTTGGGCGGCACCTGGGTGGCTCAGTCTGTTGGGCGCCCAACTCTTGATTTCAATTATTGTACTTACAAATTATTTTATTTTTATTTCCAATTTTGAAGAAGATATCAACTTCCAAACCATTGCTTGTTTGAAGAAATACTATTGATTTTTGTATATTGACCTTGTATCTTGCAAGCTTGTAGAATTCACTCTTTAAGTCAAGCAGTTTTTTTTTTAAGATTTCTTAGGATTTCCTATGTAGACAAACATGCTGCTGCAAATAAAGAGAGTTTATGTCTTCCCTTCCAACACAAATGCTTTTTGTTTATTTATTTTTATTTCTTTCTTCCCTTACTGAGTTGGGTAGGCTTCCTGTACAATCACAGGTGGGAGTGGTGGAGTAGACATCATCTTTTGTTCCCAAGCTCAGGGGATGCACCCAGCCACTCACCA
The DNA here is from genome assembly GCF_053574225.1 of Canis aureus. Classification (NCBI taxonomy): domain Eukaryota; kingdom Metazoa; phylum Chordata; class Mammalia; order Carnivora; family Canidae; genus Canis; species Canis aureus. The sequence continues at coordinate 61,256,258 of NC_135612.1, forward strand.
TCAAGGATGACATTGTCTGTAGGTGTTCATGCATGCCCTTCACAAAACTGAGGATGATATCTTCCCATCTTAGTATGCTGAGAGTTCTTATCATGAATGAGTTTTGAAGAATGGATCCTACAGAATGACTTTGTTTTCTCTGTTAAAATGACCATGTGATTTTTCTCATTATTCTGCTACTATAGAGACTACATTAATGGACTTTCAAATCTTGATTCAACTTTGCATTCCTGGAACAAGCCCCACTGGTCATCTTGTGTAGAGTTGAATTCAATCTCTCTAATATTTTTTTGAGTATCATAAAAGATTGTTCTATGAAAGATACATTCTGGTTCATCCTCATGAAAGATATTGGTCTGGCTTTCTTTTCTTGTAATTCCTTTGTCTGGTTTTGATATCAGGACAATTCTGGCCTCCAAAAATTGAGTTGTAAGCATTCCTTTCTTCTCTTTTATTTTCTGGAATTTTGTGATATATTGGCATTGTTTCTTTCTTAAGGATTTGATAAGCCATCTGGACCTGGAATTTCATTTGTAGGAACGTATTTGGTAACCAATTGAATTTTTGGTAGCAATAGAGCTATTAAGAATTTCTATTTCTTCTTGAGTCAGTTTGATAATATAGTTTTCAAGGAACTTGTCTATTTATCTAAGTTATCAAATTTATTGGCATACAGTTGTGGGGTGGTATTTTTGCTTTATTTTATTTTAAAAAATTTTGATAGACAAAAAGCTGTACATAACTAATATATATATATTTAATGAATCTGGACATAAGCATACACCTGTGAAACCATCACCACAATCTATACCTCCGAAATTTCCTTCTACCATCTTACTCAGTTTGTTTATATTTTCTTATTACCTTTTTACTGACTTTGGGATCTGCAGTGATATTTTTTTCTTCATTTTCTACATTGGTAAAAAAAAATTCTTTTTTTCTTGATTGGCCTTTCTAAGAGTTTATTATTTAATGTTTAAAGGAACAAATTTTTTGCCTTATTAATTTTGTTTCATTTTTATTTCATTATTTCTGTTCTTACCTTTAATACTTTCTTAATTCCACCTACTTTGCATTTACCTTCCTCTTCTTTTTTTTGACTTCTTAGTATAAACATAATTACTGATTTTAAACAATTTTTCCTGTCTAATGGAGATATTTAAAGAAATATATTCCACTGCAAGTATTTTTAGCTATAATCTCACAAATTCCAAGATGTTACATTATTTGTGTTAAAATATTTTCTAATTTTCTTGGTGAATTATTCCTTGGCCCGTGGGTGATTTGACTGTTAATTTCCAGATATTTGGGGGCTTTTCTAAATATCTTGTTTTTTTTATTTCTTATTTAATTATGCTATGGTCAGAGAGCATACTCTGTGACACTTCAATTTTCTGAGATTTATGGAGACTTATCTTTCATCTTAGATGTGGTTTATCCCAGTAAACAACCCCTGTGCACTAGAAAAGGTGTATCCTGCAGTTGTTGGGTACAAAGTCAGTGAGGTCAAGGGGAGGGTGATAATGTTCGGATCTTCTGTATCTTACTGAACTTTTGTCCGTGAGTTTGATCAGTTAATGAGAGGGAGGTATGGAATCCCCCATTGTTTTCCTTCTTTTGGGAGCTACAAGCCGGCTCTGCCTATTGCCCCTGCCTAAGTACACCAACTTCACCCACCCTGTGTCATTCTGTAGCTGTTTACACTGGGAGGGAAGATGTGGTGTCAGCTTTTCCATCATGGCCAGAAGTGAAAATCCCAAGGAATCCACATTCCCTTTACTTTTCCCTAAGCTTGAAACTCCTGTTTCCTATGGTCCAATCTGGGACATAGTAGGTATTCAATAGGTCAAGTAAATATAGGTGTTAATTCATTAATGATCATCCCTCCCATTTGTAGCATTTAGTGTTTTCATAGAACTTTTATGTTTATCATCTCAATGGAATGTCATGATACTCCTGTAAGATATAATGCTGCATATAATATTTTTCCCTTAGAGGAGGAAACTAAGACTTAAACAGATCAAGTGATCATCCAACACCCTCTGTGGTGACCCACTGCCTTCCCCTGTGTCCACACTTCCCCTGCTCACCCTTCCTTCTCTCTACTCTGTGGAAAGAGAAGCCTCAAATACGCAGGATTCTCCCCAAATCAATAGGATGGGTCCGTGAACCAGGAATGATTAGTATCCCCATAAAATCTGGCAATGCGTGAACCCTGACGCTTGAGAAACTGTGTCACTGAATGACTTCAAAATTCATTCCAGCTGGTCTCCAGGTCAAAACAAATTAGGGAGTGAAAACTATGAACATAATGCCTGCGAATCGGTGTGGGCACAGGGGGCTGGCCACAGATACTCCCATCAGGTCAAGCAGAAAGGGATAGAAACGTGTTTCCCCCAAACCCAGAGACACAGATCTTCCAAATAAGAGCAATCCTCTCCCCATGTTGGGAAAGGTGGTCCAGAGCTTCTTGGATGGGAAGAGGCTGGAAGATCTACAGGGATGTCTCTTATTCAATCTCTGCACCCAGTTGGGCCAAGATATGATTCTGTTTCAGTGGCTCCAGTTTTTGTGAAATTTTCACAGGGGAGAGAAACCACTTTAAAAATCCAGAGGTGCTCCTCCATCACTCGGAGTGTTCAGGACGTACAGCATATGGGCCAGATGTTCTGGAACCTGTGCTGAATATTCGCTATCCATAAAAATCAACCACTCATTTGTCTTTGTCGCTGGGAGATTCCTAAAAAGGACCCTAACCAAGGCTTCCACCTTGAAATTCAAGCCCAGAGATTGTGTCTAGACATACAGACTTGTCAGGAAATGATAGTGATTTGAAGCAGCTCTGTATTTTTATTAATGTCTGTCACTCGGCAGATATTTTTGAATGGATGGAGAAAACCAGGAAGATGAATCGGTGAGTGCATAATTAACTCAACATATTCAAAATGACTTAAAAAGTAGATTGATATGTATTGCATTTAAAAATGCCCCTCCCCTTAAATGTCATAGGCTTTCCCAAAATGCTCTTTACCGCCACCCAGAACTCCCAGGGACCAGTGCACAGCCAACTCTGGGCAAACAGCTATCGATAAATAGATGAAGGAATATGGAATCTTCAAAACTAAAGATTAAGCAGTGGAGCCTGCGGAAAAGGCTTGAAGCTTCTCTGGAGTTGGGACTGATGATTACTCCTGACCAATTCCTCCTTCCCCAGAGCCAGCCCAGACAGTCCTGCTCTGAACAGCGGAGCCCATGGGTCCCGCCTCACCGAGCGGACAACTGTCAGGCCTCTACCGACGTCTGCATCCAGATGGAGTGAGCCTGCCATGTGGCCCCTGTGCTGGGCCGCATCACCCGCAGATCCACACCTGCATCGTCAGTGTTTGAGAATTGGTGTCTAATCAGGATTGGCCCAAAATGGGGCCAAGTAGATCATCACTGAACCTATGAAAAAGTCAAATATGGTTACATTTGGACTGCAACATTATTACACATCTGAACAGAGATGTGTTTTGTTTCACAAAAATCTAGAGAAATGAGAGAATTTTTAAAAAATTACTTTTTTGACCCAAATCTACCATCACACAAAATATAATAATAAAATTATATTAATAAAAATCTAAATATATGACAAGTATATTTAATATACTTATTATTTGCTTATAACAGATTTTTATATCTCTTTCTCCTTACCTCCTGGAAGAAATACTCTGATCATTGTACCAGCTTCCACTGGTTTAACTTCCCTTATTGGATTATCTCTTATGTATAAGTTGAAAATGTGGAACTTAAAAACATTCGCCAGAAGACAGATAGTCTCTGTGGATATTGCACGAATAGAGGCAAATTCAAAACAGAAATCTAATACCAAATGGGTATTAGAAATGGATTGTTTGATTAAATCTTGTCCGAATTATCAGTTACATAATAAGGAAAGTGTTAGCTTTGCCTGCAGAGCCGAGACGTCACTCCGCGCGGTTAATCTTCATTTAAAGGAGACCAGATACTTCTCAGTGGCAATTGAAAACCAACATTTTTCTTATTAAGGTGATTGGAATGACGGATGCATAAATCATAACATATGAAATTCCCCCATAACTTAGACCCCTTTAATACTAAACATTTGTTCCAATTTCTTGACAAGCACCGCGTGCGAGGGGCTCCGAGCGGCGCCTGCGCTGCTCTGGGCGCTGCCTGCGAGATGAACGCTTGTCGCCTGGTGCAGCCCCCAACTCCATGGCCCAGAAACCCAAAGGAGAGGAGGCTGAAAAAACCCTGGTGTCAATACTTTTCAGCATGCGACAATGCCTTTTGGGCTGCTTTTCCATTTTTGTTAAGAAAATAGGGTGACTTGGTCAATTACGCATGTTATTTCATTTTATTATTTGGGCTTTGCCTTTGGATGCAGTGTTTACTTCACGCTTTCTCGGGGTGCTAACACTGATCCCCAGCACCCACCCAAGGAATGCAGTTGAAGAATGTCATGTAGAACGTGGAAGACAGAACGTGAAGACTCCTAACTCTGGGAAACGAACTAGGGGTGATGGAAGGGGAGGAGGGCGGGGGGTGGGGGTGAATGGGTGACGGGCACTGAGGGGGGCACTTGACGGGATGAGCACTGGGTGTTATTCTGTATGTTGGTAAATTGAACACCAATAAAAAATAAATTTATTATTAAAAAAAAATAAAGTCACACACCAAAAAAGTGACCGATCCTGGACTTGAAAAAAAAAAAAAAAAAAAGAACGCGGAAGACAACCCGCTTCATTAGCATGCTCGACCTGCGCACACAACGATGGGAAGAGCCTTCGTACTTGAGAGCATCCTCGCTCGCCATCTGAGGTTACAACTGCGAGGCAATGTATTTAAACAGTAGGAAGAGCGCTGAAAAGCTGAGCCGTGGTATGGGTATCACAGTTGTGATTGTGGAAAGTTCTGTGTCAGAAAGCGTCTAGACAGAAAGGCTAAAATGCACATTCTGTGGAAACGGCGGCCAGTGGTGGGTGCTTCTCATCTTCCTGCATCCACTGCCAGAGTCCATGGGCTTGGAGGAAGGAGGCTGAGCATCTCCTTCTGACCCACGTGTGTTCTCGGCCGCCCCCGACTTCTCCTCGACACTCTCCCCTCCACCAAGGGTCCCCACACCAGAATGGAGAACACACAGGGGTGCATTTCCTCAGCTGTCACCCAAGGGTGACGATTAGACGCCGTGGAGGAGACTGAGGGTGATGGGTGGAGCCCACTGCAGGCCTGACAGCAGCTGGATTATCCTTCTGATCACGTGCTGGGAACAGGAGCCACCTCCCTCACCCCTGCCCAGTGAAGCCACAGCCCAGGTCCCCTGTGGTTAACGCCACCCCTGCGTTATCCTCGCCAGGAAAGCACCTGCTCGGGGCTCAGCCACACCCACCCACCGGTCCTCTTTTTGTGAATGGAGGGGCCACACTTGACCTTGAAGCTTTTCTACCCGCTGTGCCCCGGGGAGGACTCAGATGAGGGGTGTTGAGAGGCAGTTACTATGCTGAGAGGTGTCCCGTCAGCCAGCCTGGAGCCAGAGGCTCCCTGCGGGAAGGGGACAGACAGGAGCTGGGGAGAGGAGATGGCCTGCCGGACCTGCCAGGCCTGCTGGACCAGTGGGACCACCACCATCAGACCCAGATCAGCCTTCAGATGACAGCCAGTCCCCGGGCCCTCTGGCCACCCATTTTCTTGTCGGCAAATTCTCAGATTGAGCAGAGTACAATGATGCCTCTCATTTCACAGAAAGATGCAGGCTGGGCCAGGGGCAGTGTGGGGTGCCTGCCTGGGTCCCATGGGGCAAACTGCAGAGCTCCTCCTCAGACTTCCCACATGCCACTGGTGCCCCGAGGTGAGGGCCAGCCCTGCCCCAGGCGACCTCCCTGGGGGGCAGCTGGGCCTACAGGAGTGGTACGTGGCAGGGCCGAAGCAGATCTGACCTCTGGTGTGTGTAGTTACCACCTGACACCCCCACATGGGTCACATGAGGAGCAAGGTGGGGCGCACCCCCTGAGATGCCCATTTGTGCCTCAGTTTCCCCCTTTGAGTTTCACCCCTCCCTGTGAAGGCCATCCCAGCCATGGAAGAGGGGACCAGGGATATGCAGGGATGCTCCGGTCAGCCCTCCTCTTGGGGGTTCCCTGGGGCATCCCTCTGGGGGCCAAGCCAATGGATCCACCCTAAGGGGTCACCCAAGCCTCCCTTCTTATAGGAATCAGGCTACAAGCAACCTCAAGGGGAGGGACTTTAGAGGGAGGGTCCAAGGCCACACTAAATTGGGGGCTGCATCATTGTTCTAGAATGTTTCTGAGAGAACCAGAGGAGGACAAGGAGGCAGAGAGCAGGAGGGGGAACAGACCCAAGTGAGTCCTGGAGCAGAGAGGAGGGGATGAGGAGTGCAGCCCCAGGGCATAGCTTGTCCTAGGGCCCCCAGGCCTGGCTGAAGAGGCAGTGGGAGGGGACGGATGGGGATGGGATGAGTTGAGGCGCTCCAGTAACCCCGTGGGAACCCTGAGCCAGGGGCGGGCCTGTGGGTCTCCAGCCCAGGGGGGCCCAGTCCGGGGCGTTGGCAGAAGAGCCAGGATGCGTATAGGACACCGGGAGATGCAGGATGGCAGAAAAGGGGCCACCCGCGTGGGCTGAGGCTGGAGCTGGGAGACCCTGGGGTCCCGCAAAGGAGACTGAGTGCCCATGGAGGCGGGAAGACAGACAAGAGGGTGTGCATCTCAGAGCCAGGTGACCGTCACACCCGGCCCCAGCACGCTCCCAGGGGGTTCTCTGACCCTGCCTGTTCCTCAGACTCAAATCCCCATGAAGGGAATAACAGCCGTTCACATCCACACACACAGCTTTATCGTCAGCAGCTTGCCTCCAGCTGTGATTCCCTCTGAATGCACAGACTACTCCAAGCCCAGAGAGGCCGAGCCACTGGCCCTAGGTCAATCAGCAGGTCCAGCTGGGGCTAAAATCCCAGGCAAATCCTGCCCACCTCATTGGAGCTCACCCTGGAGAATGTTCTGGAGAGTGTGCTGTGAATGAGAGAACCCAGAGGAGCGCCAGGCAGCCCCTGGGGACAGCTAAGTCCCACGTGTCCATCCAGGCTCTGACGAGGAGAAGGTGGATGGGCCTGCCAGGGCTGCCAGTGGATCATTCTAGAAGGGTGGGTGGAGACCAGGGAGGTGAGCAAGCAAAGCCAGGACCTGCGTCACAGTCTGGAGTCCCTGTACAGTTCTCACGGCCCCAAAGTCCCCCTCGGTCTGCTGTGGGTGGGTGGGGGGGCCCATTTCAGTCCCACAGAATGACCTGCAGGAGAACCTGGGGGCAAAGGGCTCAGGGTGGGTTTGGAACTTCTGTCCTGGATGGGCCCCGAAGCCCCGCCCCAGCACGTGGCACGGACAGCAGTACACTCGCTGCATCAACTTGCAGCCCAAAGAGGACCCTGTGCCAGGTCGGGTGTGGCGAGGGTGCAGGGGCCAGCAGGGTGGCCAGCTCGGGCCAGGGAGGAGGCGGGCAGAAGCAGGCGGGGTGTCCCGGTGCCCAAGGAGGCTGTGACGGCTTATGGGAATCACATATCGGGCTGATGGGGACGGAAGTCCCCGAGTCCCAGAGGAGCAGTCATGGGGCTGGTGCCCAGACGAGGAGCCTTATCCATGGGCAGCGTGGGGCGGGGAAGCTGCAGCCAGGCCCTACAGGGGTGCCCCGATGTGCCTGGGCATCCAGAAGCACGTAGAAATGAACCTTAATTTCAGCCTTGCAGCACAGACAGGTTTCCTCTGGAGGTGACCAGGAGTGGGCCCCATGGATGGGAAGCAGGAAGGGGGGGAAGGACAGCGCAGGCCAGGGCCTGAGCAGGGTGGGTGCCGGCGGGCTGGCCTCCCCACCGCCCCAGTGCCCGCCGCTTGGCCCGCCGGTGCAGCCGCCAGGTGCGGTGGAAGGGCTGCCATGCGGCGGTCTGTCTGTCTGGGAGGGCCTGTGAGCAAGAGCAGACCCCGGCTGGAACCAGGCTGCCGCCCTAATGAGAGCCAGGTGGGGCCACACCTCGCCTGTCGGGCGGCACCTCCCGGCTTTGATCAGTGATAAGGGCCTAAGTGTTCCCAGGACCCCTGCCCTCCCCCACAGCTTCGGCCCGGCCACCACTTCCCTTTCAAAGCCACCTCTCATCACCCGCCCCAGGGCAGACACAGGAGAGGCCAGGCCAGGGGCGGGGCAGGAGCTTGGTTCCCTGTGACCCATCCCCCAGCACTGCTGCAAAACACCCGAGCACCCCGGCCCACAGGTGTACCCTGACACCACCCACTCGGGACACAGACCAGACAGGAAACCCTCGGAAGGCCCCCTCCTCCCAGCCCCTAGCTCTGGGCACCAACCAGCCCCCACTGCCCCCTCGGCCTCAGGAACACAGGCGTCCCCCAGGTGTGCTTGGAGACCTAGGGTGGGGGTGGGAGGCTCAGATGGCACCCCAAAGAGCATGACGGCACCCTCCCCATGTCACACTCCCTGCCTTCCCCTCCCCTCTTCTCTTCTAATCTATTTTATTTTGGTTACGTTTCCTGATTTAAATAATTGGAACTTACGAGCCAACTTTCTGTGGCCCAAACCAGCGCAAGGCAGTGTGGGAGGACAGCTAGGCCCTGACCCAGGACGTGACAGGGGTCCAGACTATCCCAGGACACCCCCAGGGCAAGTGCTCTGCCCAAGAATTCCCCACCCTGCTCGTTCTCACATGAAAAGCTGGCCCTGGAGCCTGCGGCCAGGCATGGGGTCCAAGCTGGCAACTGGGTTCTGTGTCCCCCTCCGTGCATGGATGCATCCCCCCCAGGCTTCCCGGGGCATGGGAGACAGAAGGGGTGGGTGGTGGGCCCAGCTGGGGGGTGGGTGTAGTGGGCACAGCAGCAGCAGAGGGCACTGCGGGCGGTGTGGTCAGCATGATGGTCACCAGCTGGACGCGGGGCTGGGTGGCCTGTCCCCAAGCTAGGTGAAGTCAGTCTTCACCGTGGGGTGTGTGAGAGGGTTAGCGTGGATGAAGGATGAAGAACAGCCGGGGTCCGACAGCACAGCCACTCTTGTCACCATCCCATTCTGTTACTGTCCCCAGCAACGGGAGGAGTAGGGCCCAGGCTGGCTGGGGCAGCTCTGCGTGCGTGAGCCAAGACAGCTCTGCCGTCCACGGGACATCCTGGCCTCAACCACGGCCGCTTGCAGTCTCAGCAGCCCCTGGCCAGAGGTCCCGGCCTGTGGGACGGCTGCCCTCGCCCATCCCCTCCCCACACTGACTCTCCTGTAGCACGGTGACCACACACACGAGAGAATCCTGGGGAAAGTGGACGAGTGTGTGTATGTGTATATGTGTGTGAGCATGTGTGTGGAAGCCTGTATGTATATGTGCGGGTGCATTGTGTGCACGTATGTGCACATGTATATATGTGTGCATGTATGTGAGCGTGTCCATGTATGTGAGTGGGTAAGTGTGCATTGTGTGAACGTGTGTGTACACACACCTGTATGTATGTTTTGTGTATGTGTGTGCACGGGCAAGTGTGTATTATGTGAGAATGTGTGCACACACTTATATGTATGTGTGCGTGCATGTGAGAGAAGGCGCATGTCTGTGAGTGTGTGAGAGGGGAGGGAGGGAGGGCGGGAGAAGCGGGCAGATAAAGCAAATATGGCAAGTGTTAACATTTGGGGGATCTGAATGAAAGGTGTACAGGAATTCTTTGTACTTTCCTTGCAACTCTCCTTAAGTCTGAAATTTGTCAAAGTAAAACCTCAAAGACAGCCAGCCTGGGGAGGCCAGTGTGCAGACCACACGGCGGCACACGTGGGGGCAGGCGCCCCAGAGCAGCTCCGTGTTCCGAGTCCCTTGAGGCTGGGTCAGGGGACAGGTGACGAGCCATCGTGTACGGCACACTGGGGACCTGGAAACATGTGCAGCCCGCCCCTTGCCACGGGGTCTCCGATGGGTTAGGCAGGGCTCCGGGCTTCCTGGTGCCAGGTCTATGTGACGGGAAGGGGTCCTGGAGCCTGCAGGGGCCCCCATCCCCGTCCCCGGGGCACAGGCCGCAGCTCCCTCTGCGAGCCCTCTCCAGAGTCCAGCCCAGTGCCGCTCCTGCAGCCCCGAGGTCTCCTCTGCAAACGGGGGGACCCCACCCTCCCTGGGACCCTCTTCATCCCCGCTGTGCTGCCGTGGGCTGGTGCTCCGTCAAAGATGAGGGGTTGTATGGGCAACATGCAGCCCTGCAAAGAACTCCCTGACTCACACCCCCCACCCCAGGATGGTCTGCTCTGCCCATCTCCTCCTCAGCTCCCAGGCCCTTCCCCCCCAGGGTGATGCCCGGGTGTTCATTGTCTGGAGGTCCCAGAACTGAACAGCTCCTGAACACTCTGCTGTTTTACTCAAGAGAGAACTGGGTGATGTTAGCAATCTATATTGAAAAGGTTTTGAAGCTGATGTTTCTGTGTCACAAAATGCTTTGCCTCTTTGGGTCGATCACTTCCTCCAGGAAGCCTTCCCTTGATGCACTTAGACTGGATGAGGTGCCTTGTCTGGGCTCCACGGACCCTGTGCCTCCTTTGCCAGGACTCCTGTTAGACTGTGCCAGCACAGCCCACTCAGACCAGAAGCAGTGTGTGTGAGAGTGTGCGCTGTGTGCTGTGCGGTGTGTAAGCCGTGTGGTCCCCATCACGATCCCAAAGTCTAAAATAATTTCTGATAAATTACTGTTCAGTTACATTTGCTGAATGAATGAATGTAGGTTATCCCTACATTTATTTTCTTACTTGCTTTGTACAGAAAAGATGCAGGATGCTGGCAGTCCTGACATGCTGACCTTGTGTGGGAGCCTGCTGCCCTTCGAGAACGAACACCGGCCCACATGCTCTCACAGTCCGGAGGCAGGAGTCTGATGCGGGTGTCGGCAGGGCTGGTTCCCTCCAGGGCTGTCTCAGCTCCAGGCCTGTAGATGTCCCACTGGATCTCCACCTCTGTTGTCACCTGGCCTACTTCTTTGTGCCTGTGGGTCCCCTCCTCCACTTGTAGGGGCACCAGTCATGGGATGCAGGGCCCATCCTGCTCCACGATGACCTTCTCTTAACTAATCGCATCTGCAAAGACCCTGTTTACAAACAAGGTGGCCCTCACAGCTGCAGGGCCAGGACTTGGATACCTCCTTTGTGGGGAGACACTCTTTGAGCCGTGACACCCCATTCCCTGCTCTGGGGTGGAGTAGGGGTCATGCTCACAGAGGGAGCTGCAGAGCCAGAGGCCCAGGGGCCTGTCCCAGCAGCCTTGCCTTCAGGAGACGGGATTCGGGCCTGAGTGCGGCTCAGCCACTTCCTGGAAGTAATTAGGCCGAGAGGCTGTAACTTCCTGCTGCCGGGGCTGCTCGGCAGAGAGACACTGCACATGGGGACTTTCCCAAAGGCCATGAATGTGGGCCTCCCCTCTCCATGAGTCACAGAAAGTCAGCTGCCGGCTTGACCCCCCTGACCGCCTCTGCAGAGCCGTCATTGCTGGACAAGGCGGGCCTGGGTCCCACCACTCACGTGGGCTGACAGAGTCCTTTCCTGCCTGCAGCCCTCAGGGCGGGAGTGTGGGAGCGCAGAGGGTGCTGGTCTTACCTGTGGCCTGGAGCTCAGGGGAGGGACTGTGCCAGGGAGCTGGAGGGGTGGTAAGCAGAGAAGGCTTCCTGAAGGAGATGCATCGTGCCCCAGGGAGGGGAGGGGCTAGCCAGAAGGCTGTGGGTGGGGAGAGCCTGTCACATTCACCTGAGCTCTGGGAGGTGCTCCCTGCATGGAGATTTGGGGTTCTCCCCACGTCCCCCATGGTGGGGAGAGCGGGGAGGTGGCCGGACTGCAGTATTTAAACTCTCTCCTCCCTGGACCACTGCATGGCCTGGGGTAAGAGGTTTCACCTCACTGGGTCTTAGTCTCCTGGTCTGTAAAGGGGGGTGAAAACATACCTGCCCCCCCTCCATGCCCCAGGAGAATCGCAGGATTAGATGAGAACAGGGAAGGCCCCAAGCAGAGCTGGGCTGTAAGAAGTTCCCAACAAGGCCGCCTGCAGTACGCTGGTGGGCTTGCTTTCCCGGCCCGGCATTCTTTATATTTGCTCCTGTGTGCATGATGGTTTCCTCTCTTTTGAACAATAGAGATGAATTTATTCAAGCAAGTGTTTGTCCAACACCTAGACAAAGTGCTTAGCACCTCCCGATGAGCAGAGTGGATGCACATCCCTGCCCTCAGGAGCTCCCACTTTGTGGGGGGTGGGGCGGGAGACACGTAATAAATACAAAGACAGCCGACGTCAGGCGTCCATTGGAAGAGGATGGGAGCCATGGAGGAAACAAGCACAGGGGCAAGAGCATAGAAAGAGCCTGAGCAGTCCGGGACACCAGCTGCAGCTTTGACACAGCGGTCAGGGGGGCATCCGGGAGAGGAAGACATGACAGAGCTGGGGGGAGCCACATAGAATGTTCTAGAAGGGCCTTCCTGGAGCAGACCGGCCAGCACGAAGGTCTACAGGGCTGCCTCAGGGCCAGGGGCTGGAGCAGAGAAGGGTGGGGGTGGGTGGGCCGTGCGGTGGCTGAGCCTGGCTGACCATGGCCAGGAGTGCTCACCCTGACCGGAGGGCGGAGCCTGGGCTGGGTTTGCATGAGCAGCGCCCCTGATCCTGCAGGCCAAACCCCACTGGTGTTGTCTACCTTCTATGATGGCAGTGAGGCTACATGCTGGGGCGCTGGGCTGGGGACTGCTGGTCAGGACGCCGTGGGGGCCAGACCGGGAACAAGGAGCAGACCTGCCAGTGATGTGAGGGTGGACCCAGCAGGATTCGCTGACAGACTGGAGGTGGGCAGGACAACAGTAGCATCAAGTTTGGGGCCAGAGCAAGGGAAGCGATGAAGGGGCTTTGGGGGAATGTCTCTGGGTGGGCGACCTCAGCTGGGTGCCGAACATGCTGAGTCAGAGCAGCTGGGCTGAGATGCTGTTAGACATCCAGGTGACCCATGCAGATGGCCCATCCAGGTGGCCCATCCAGGTGTTCCATGCAGGTGGCCCATGCAGGTAGCCCATGCAGGTGGCCTATCTGGGTGGCCAATATAGGTGGCTCATCCAGGTGGTCCATGCAGTGGCCCATGCAGGTGGCTCCTGCAGATGGTCCATTGTGGTGGGCCAGGGGTTTAGGTCCAGCACTGGCCAACTCGGCCACCATGGCATAGCCCCAGACCAGCAGCTTAACCAAGTAGTTCCTGAGCTTCGGGAGGCTGGGAGTCCAGGATCCAGGCGTGGGCAGGTTGTTTCACCTAATGTCTCTCTGCCTGGCTTGTCGACACCATCCTCCCCTCCCGCTGGCCCCCATGTCCTCATATGGCTGTCCCTGTGTGCGTGTCTGTCTCCTAGTCTCCTCTAAGGACCCCCATCATAATGGACCAGGACCGTAGTGACCTCATTTTACTTTAATCGCCTCCTTAGAGACCTGATCTCCAAATACAGTCACATCTGACGAGCTGGGACAAGGACTTCCACAGATGAATTCGAGGGGACACAGTTCAGCCCATCGCAGATGTGAACACTGGTGAGTCTGGATTTAGGGAGAGAGGTCCAGCCTGGCAGCAAAGTCATGCCTGTGGGAGAAGGCAGCACACTCTGTGTCCATGTGGCACAATCCCACCCGTTTCTAAAGGGAAGACGTTGCTCAGGAAGCAGCTCTATGGTGGCCACACCACAGCAGGTGGGAAGGTGAGCAGGGGCAGCAGAGGCTGGGGCAGGTCCCTGGGCCCCAGGCCCAGAGATGCAGCAGCTGGGCTCTGCACTCAGGGTGCGTCCCGCCCTACCTGGAGCCTCCCCCCCCCGCGCCCCTTCCTCCATGGGCCAGGCCAACCCTGGCACCAGGAAGAGCTGTGCTGCTCCCTGAAAGGCCTTTCCCAGATCACAGCGTGTTTGTGTCGCGCTTGTACAGGAGCCCTTGCTCTGGCTGCTAGGAGGCTGTGCACAGAAGTGGGCCCCTCTGCACGAGGGGCAAGATGTCCAGGAGCCTTTGTTACAGCAGGTCACATGGAGCTATGCCGGTCCCTTTGACCTTTGCTACGACTTCCTTGCTTCATTAAAATCACATCGTCGCTGTTTGGATTTTATGATCCATGTATGTTATTCAATTCATTATGTCTATGAAGCCTTTGTTTTAATGATTCTTTAACAATGGCAAGCTCCCCTGGCCAGCTCTCTAGACATTCTGCTTTGACCTCATGCCCTCTATGGGCAGCCAGTGGCTGGGGGAATGCTCAGACCGATTACCCGGAGCCCAGAGAGGAGGTTCTAGAAGGACCCCTGCAGGGTCTTCAATGTGTGCAGAGGGAGGGGGCCTCTCCTGTGAGCCTCATACATTTTCTCAACCTTCACCCAAGCCTGTGAAGTGGGTGTTCTATGCCTATTTCACAGATGAGGACACCGAGCCTTGGGAACAGAGAGAAAATGGCCCAGGCTGGTGTGGCTGACACTGTTCTCGACCACAAATATGCCAGTAGCTCACCCGTGTGCGGACCACACTGGGCCCAATGGAGCAGAACTGATGCACCTGCTGGAGGCAGCCAGGCTGAGCAAGAGCACCGGAAACCTGGGAGGGAGGTGTGGGGCAGCATAACAGCACCCCACCCCAGATGTCTGCATCCTGATCCCTAGACCCTGAGGACAGCTCAGGCTACGTGGCAATGGGAAACTCAGATCGCTAACCCCTGTGAATTGCTGGTTATGGTTACTTTTATGCATCAACTCGACTGGGCCAGGGTTGCCCGAACATTCTGGTCAAGCATGATGGTGAGTGTGTCTGTGAGGGTATTTCCAGGTGGGGTTGATGCTTAAATGGGTGGACTGGAGACAGCGATGGCCGTCCATGGCCAGGGTGCCCTCCAGTGACCTGGAGACCCCTCGGAACTAGAAGCCACCCATGTGCCCATGGGACATGGATGGCAGTCTTCCCCACTCTGGATGGGAACTGAGCCACGGCTCTCGGGGCTTCTAGTTGGCCTACTGAAGCCCAGGGACTTCTCAGCCTCCATAGCCGGGTAAGTCGGTCCTTATGATACATTTCCACATATCTCCACCCGGCTGGCTCTGTTCCTCTGGAGAAGCCAGACTAATCAGGCTTACATTTTCTTCTCTGCAGTGCACATCCCATCGTATGGCTCCAGCCTCTAGGGGCAGCAGGGGAGGGCACGTGCCCCTGGCCACACAGCAGCACCCTGATTGGGTCTCTGCTCATAGACTTGGAACTTGACCATGTGTGGGTGGGCAAGGACTTTCTTTGGGAGGTGATCCCAAGAAGTCTGCTGTGGGTACGTAGAAGTGAGGCTGGGAAGGGAGGGGACGGAGAAAGCCATGTTGAGGAGGGAGTCACTGCCGTGAACATAGACTCAGCCTTGCTGGGGACCCAGGAGGGAGGGATATACAGGACAACCCAGGATTGTCCTGCATGGGGCATTTACTCAACCCACTGCTGACTGTAGGCTGCTCTTGGAAATGAATCCTCTGGTATTGCTGGCCTGCCCTAAGAGGTGCTGAATTTACTCCCGGGGCAGCAAGAGTCCATGGGCAGAAGATGTGGGTGTTCAGGCAGAGAGCTATAGGTGTGTGTGAGAATGGTCCCTGGTGTGACCGAGGTCCCTGGCGCAGGCTCAGAAGACACACAGACACACAGACAGCTGGCACCATCAGCGTTTCTGACTTTTGCCGGAGGAAAGGCTCCTTCGTAGCTGAAGACTCGCTATCCCATTAAAAGAGGCACCTTCTTCCCCATTCACTCATTAGGACCTGCTGATGGGCAGTGGTGGGCTGCGTGGAGTGGATTCTGTGACTCTGCCCCAAAGACAGTTTCCAAAGCAGAGCAACTCCTCCAGAGAGCGCCTCCAGGGTCAGACTGCTCCTGCGATCCACGATCCAAATGATTCTCTCTGACCAGTGCGATGGGCTACTTCTAGAACTTAACCAACAAATTTGTCCAGGGGGAAAAGGCGTGCTTTCCTTAATGAGTGGCTATCTGGCATGCCTGCATCATTAAGGATAATCAGGCTGTTATTCATTTATGTTCTGGCTCTTAAAGGAAAATCCATATGTGCAGAGACCGTGAGGGAACACCTTGGTGCATATTTGCTTCCCAAACCTATCTAAATTATTCAGGCCAACTAATGAATTTGTCTTGTCCAGTGCTCTTACATATTGTCTAGACACGTTTCAGAAAGTTAATAGCAGAGTAAATCCTGCAGCCGAAAATAGCTGTACATAATTATGTCCTTTCCTAAAGAGGTGATTTCCTGGTGCTGCCTGGGCTACGGGGCAGGGCTTGCGGACATTCGCATATTTCTCACAGTGACAGATGCTCAAGAGAATGCTTCCTGAAGCCACTGGAGAGTGATTCCAGGAACGTTTCAAGAAAAAGCTTACAGTGCTTCCCAGGGAAAAAATGTCACCATGTAGGTCCTTTTCTGTAGGACCACAGAAAAGTAGGTGGGTCCTGAGCCTGGTGGGGCCGCAAGCAGCTCTGGTGGCGGCCCAGTGAGAGGGTCCCGGGTTCTTCCCCTGCTCTGGGAGACCACGGTGTGTCCTCGCTTCCCCATCACTTTAAGCCAGCAAATATTATTGTGCAGGCAGGAGTGTGAGAGACTCACAGGACAGTGCTCCCCGAGTATCCGGAAGAGGCCAGCATCTCTGACACATCCAGAAGTCTCTGAGAGCAGGTCACGATGCAGGAACCCCCACGTGGGGCCACCTTGACCTATACGGCTCTGCAGTGGCCTGGAAGGAGTCCAGGATCCCAGGCCAAAGACCTGAGTCCAAACCCCACATCCACTATTTATTAGCTGTGGAGTCCAGTACGATAGGTGTAATGGGCTGAATTATGTCCCCCCCACCCCCAAATTTATGTTATAGCCCTTAATACTTCCAAATGTGACTCTGTTTGGACATAGAGCCTTCATATCAGTGACTAAGGCCAAATGATGACACCAGGGTGGGTGCAGAGCCAACCAGCTGGTGTCCTTACAAGAAGAGATCACAGCCCCCACACACAGAGGGACGACCATGCGAGGACACAGGAGAGACGGCTGTCTAACCCGCCAAGCAGGGAGGCTTTGGAGAACCGACCTGCCCACCCTGGGTCCTGGACCCCCAGCCTCCAGAACAGGGAGAAGGTAGATTTCCGCTGTTTGCACCTCCAGCCTGTGGAGATGTGCTATGGAGGCCGAGCTAATACAGCAGGCACTGAAGCCCAGCCTGGGGTCTCACCTGTGAGGTCAGGCATGCAGTGGACACACCTTGCGAGGTGTCCCACGGTGCCCCGAGGTCCTTCCCCTGCATGAGAGATGGTGGTCCACCAGCGCCTCTCCTGCCATCCCTGACCTCTGGCTGAGCCCCTTGAGCCCCTTGAGCCCCACCAGGCTGCAGGTCAGACCCAGGTGCCCCTCTGACTGGATTTACGCCGGGGCCCAGATGAGTTGGGGGCTCCAGGCTGGCGAGACACTCTCCAGCCCGCACCCGCCCAGCGCTGCGATTTCACTCAGGCCGTTAAGTGGAGCGCTCAGCTCCTAATTGCTGTAATGGTGTTCAGGGAGGGCAATCAGAGCTCGGCTAATCAGGTGCGAGCTCACAGCGGTCTCTGTCGCCAACCCCCTCAGCTGCACTGCCTGCCTGCCTGTCAGCGGAAAGGACAAGCTCCCCTCAAGCCTGCAGGCAGTTGGGGTGGCCAAGAGGGTCATCTGGGCCACCAGGCCCTCAGTGGGCTCCTGGATCCCCTGTTTCTTGGCTGGGGGCTTGGGGCTGCATGCATGCTTGTATTCATGCATTTAGTGCACGCTCTGGCTGGGCTGCTACGAGCCCTGCACTGGGCATAGGTTGACCCCATCTTCCCGACAGTCCCGGGGAGTCTTGCCCTATTTCACAGCTGATAAAAACCAGGCTGTAGAACGGTGGCATCATTGCCACAGTGCCTCAAACGAGGCAGGCAAGGCGAGGGGCAGGCCACAAGGGCCATACCTGCCAGCCGGGGCCTGCATCTCACTGGGATGGGAACTCGGGCAGGTGTAAGTGTGAGGAGGATCCATGCTCAGGTATGACAGGGCTGCTTCGCACCTTCCAGCCCCTTGCCACCTGCCCGCATTCTCACCTGGGACCAGGAGCAGCCAGCATGCCCAGTGTGCCAGAGGAGGGTGGCTGCGGGGTGCTGGGCCCTGATAGCTGCACTGGGAGCCTGGGCTCTGAGCCCCACTCGTGACTGCTGGTCTAACCTCAGGGCCTGTGCCATGCCTGCCACACCCGGGAGCTCCCAGGCCCCTCCTATGCGACTTGCCCTGGCCTCAGCTCCTGCTCCCTCCTCAGCTCATCGACCAGGGTGTCTTCTTTGCTTGCTCATTGCTGGTCTTCTCCCTCTAACAGCACAGAAGTTCTGCCAAAGCCACCCTCCCTTGCTCTCCACCAAACCCCAGGGCCCAGCAGGTGGCAGCTCACCCTGGACACCCATGCAGTGTGAGCTGCAGGCATTCCCGTCGCTGCTCCACACCCTCCAGGGTGACCGACTCAGTGCCATGTGCAGTGAGGGTGCTGGGCAGAGCTGGAGGCATGCCAGAGGAGAGGCTTGCTGGTGAGAGGCCCAGGGAGCTGTGGTCCATGACGTCAGCAGAAGCCGGGCCCTGGCCCCTGAGACACTGGCAAGCAGAGGGCATCTTTCCCTTGACCAGCCTTAGCCCCCAGATGCATGGTTTCTACAACAAACCTGCAGAGATCCTTGCTTCCACCCACCTTCCTTTTATCAGAGTTGATTCTAGGGTGATGATGGTCCAGTTATCTCATAGATTTCTGTCAATAGTCTTATCTTCCAAAATATCTCTGAGACACCTAGATCAAAGGTACTATGTAAATTTTCCTGTTATATTTGCTGTTACATCCAAGCATCAGTTTGGTGTGTCCAGTGTCAGCTGATAAGACCCAGCACTGACCCACGCGCTGCCAGCAACTCCGGCAACATCTCCAAAGCTGCCTTTGGTCATCTCACCTACTGAAACTGAATTTAGGATTTAATTTACCTTTGCTTTTCCAAGTTTTCAAACACATATCAGGATCTCGCAGCTTTTTTAAAAAAAAATAGAGACAAATAGTTTTGTAAAAAGCAATTTTTAAGATTCCTAAGCATTTCTAGCCATCCTAGGTATAAAAGTGGGAGGGAGAAGAGAAGGACGTTATAGGAGGGTGTTTATAGAAGGAGGGGCAGGGGACTGTGTCCCTGTACCAGCACCTAGGGGCAGGTTACTATGCCCCTTAGACCTGCACTTAAGGGCAAGTGACCGTGCCCCTGGACCAGCATTTAGGGACAGGTGACTGTGTCCTTGGGCCAGCACTTAAGGGCAGGTGGAGGTTAAGAAAGCCAGAAAGGGCCAGAAGAGCACTGCCCGAGGGCTGAGGGGCAGAGCAGCACCTCAAGCATGTCTGTGCCTTGGAGGGGACCCTCCCAGCTGATAAATGAGCCGAATGGGAAAGGCCCCCCAGGCAGAGTCCCCGGGCCGGATGTGTCCTTCCTGTGATGCCTGGAGTTCAGAGAGGAACAAGGCTGTGGGTGAGAGGCCAGGACTGGGCGGTTGGAGCAGAGAGGACTCAGCCAGCACACGAGAGTTTTAGGGAGAGCTGTCGCCAGTGCCACCTGGGCCTCACAGATCGAGGACTTGGAGGTACCTGTGCCACGTCTCCCCGCAACATCCTCACCGGCCGAGTCCAGCACGACCCCTTGGTGCCCGGCTCGGGGCTCTGTGCCTCGCAGGGCTGAGAGTCACGTGCTCGGGGCTGCTCTGGGTGGGCCGGGGGCCTCCACGGGAGATGAGTGGATCTGCATGGATCCGGGACCGCTGCGCCAGCCCCTGGGGAGGGGGCTTTGCCTGCATCGCCTCGCTCATGCACACAGCCACCCAGCAAGGAGCTGCAGCCCACCCTGCCCACGAGGGAGCCAGGCTCAGTGTAGTGGGTCCTGCAGGGGCCGAGGGGCCGTGGGACCCTGCCTCCTGCCATCTCCTGCACGCTCTGTGCCCGGGAAACGTGAGTGAGCAAACAGATGAATGAGCAGCATGTCTTCCTGCGTGTGGCTACAGAAAGCAGGTCTTATTTAATTAATGACTGTCTCTGTAATTGCTGTTGCAGTGCGCGCCGCACGCCGCCGTCTGTGATGGGCTCTCTAGACCATTTTGGCGCCAGTGGCCTGATGTGGGTGCGCTGTGCCTGCGTGCCGAGGGACTCAAGTGCTTCATCCATCAATCGGGCCCCCTCCTGCCCCAGCCACAGCAGATCAATACCTGCTCCAACACCAGGGCGCATCCCTCAGCCCAGCCCACCCGCCGGCTGGCGCCGCCCTCCCCGGGCCTCCGTGCACAGCACGATTCTCTCCGAAGGTGCTGGCATCACTCCCACCCCCCACCCCCATCAAGGAGGCTTCCTTGGCCTGGGCAGGGGCCGGAAATGTGATCCCCACTGTGATCTGACCCCCGCCAGTCTCCGGGGTCCGGCTTCTCTCAGTTCCAGCCTCTGCCTGCACATGCCTTTCCCTGTGAGGAGGTGTGCGGGCTCCTGGGGCTCGCCCCTCCACTCCCACTCTCTGGGGAATTCCCCTTCATGTTTCCAGACTCTGATGGAACCATGGGGGTGCACCTATCCCCAAGGGGGGCTTGGCACCCACCAGCTCTTACCTTTGACGGGTGTATGCATCTGCCTCCCCACCAGGCCCTCAGCAGCCTCATCCTTTTGAAGTCCTTGGTGCAATGGATGGTGCTCAGTGGACAAGGAAGCAAGCAAATGTGTGTCCTGGGCAGGGCTCACAAAGGAGTCTGACAGGGACTGAACTCCAGGAGTGCACAGCTGGGCAAGGGAGGGGAGTTGCAGGAAAAAGCTGACAGCTCTTCTTGCCATTGCTGTGGGCTGAGCTGTTTCTCCCCAAAAGATGTACTGTCTGAACCCCGGCACCTGTTAAGGAGACCTCACTCATTTAGATCTTTGACAGTTGTCCCTGGTTTTCTTATCTGTTAAATTGGATTCTCACTAATCACTCAATCACCAAGTGTTTATTGAGCATGTATTATGTGCGTGGTCCTGAAGTGGGCACGGTGTTCAGCAATGAACAAGACCAGTAACATCCCCCGCCCTGTGGAACTTTTATTTCCCAGGGTAGGCAAACACAATACAAGAAGTCGGTGACATAAATACTGTATTGAGTTGTGACAAGGCATGGGGATGAGGCCTGATGGGGGAGTCGTCCTGAGAAGGTGGACTTTGGAAGGTAGCCCTGGGGGAGGAGGGTGCAATCTTCACAGACAAGCATTTCCAATGTCGCTGGGAGGATCAAATCACGTAATTCTTGTGAAAGGGTGTGTAAATTATGTAAATAAAGAAAATGCCCCCCCCAAAAGTTGATGCAGTTTCCTTGTTTGAGCCCTATCGATGGCAGTCTCTGCATGGGGCAGAGGGGTTTGTGGTGAGGAAGGTATCCTCCCAGGATGAAACAGTGCTTCTCAGATGGCGGCAGAACACGAGCTCACCCCACTTTTCCCCGTGGCATTCACGGATTCCAGGCCAGGATAGGAAGCTGAGCAAACGGGTCTGTCCCAAGAAAGCGGTCCTGTGGGGAGGGGGACAGCCAGAGGACCCACTAGAGCTTCTGGTGATTTGCTGAAGTGACAAAACTGGAGGTTTGGGGTTTCAAAGACACGGACAACTTTTTCCTCAAGATTTTGCCAACTTCTGACACTGCCTGAGGGAGTTGGCAGGGAGGTTCGAAAGCTAGGCTAACACCTCTGAAGAACAGGACAGAATTTTCCTCAGTCTTATGGGGCTAAGGAGAAAAAGATGTGCCAGGATGAGAGTTAATGAGCACAACAAGCTCTCTGCTGAATATCTGGAGGGCTGCCCTGGAGGAATGGGGGGAGCTAGAGGGAGGCTGAGCTACCCAGACTAACATGCACCTGCCCCTTAGGGGGTCAGCCCCACACTTCGTCTGCCAAACAGAGGAAACAAGGAACACTAAAGTAGGAAATAAAGTCATCTGAGCTACTAGAATTTGTATATACAATATCTTCCAATAAATGAAAAATTATTAGGATACCAAGAGATAAAGCCACAGGAGAGAAAGCCAAAAGGGATGAAACAGACAGTGGAGATGGACTCACTGTTTATCCACGTTCTGGAATTAGCTGGAAAGCAGTTTAAATGATGATCATTAGTATATGCTCAAAGAGAGTAAATTAGGGAGGAAATCCATTTTTTAAAAAAGGGGGATTTCAACAGAGGATTTGAAACTAAAAAAATGAAAAAGCCTAGAGGTGAAAAAAATCTAAAATTAATAACTCAATAGATGGCTTTTATAGTAGCATAGACACAGCAGAAGGTGGGATTTATAAAATGGAAGGTCAGGAAAGAGTAAATAAGGGGCGCCTGGGTGGCTCAGTGGGTTAAGCATCTGACTTCGGTTCAGGTCATGATCTCAGGGTCCTGAGATCTAATCCTGCATCAGACTCCCTGCTCAGTGGGGAATCTGCTTTTCGCTTTCCCTCTGCCTCTGCCTCCCACTCATGCTCTCTCTCTCTCAAACAAATTTTAAAAATCTTTGGGATCCCTGGGTGGCGCAGCGGTTTGGCGCCTGCTTTTGGCCCAGGGCGCGATCCTGGAGACCCAGGATTGAATCCCACATCGAGCTCCCGGTGCATGGAGCCTGCTTCTCCCTCTGCCTGTGTCTCTGCCTCTCTCTCTCTCTCTCTTTGTGTGACTATCATAAATAAATTTTAAAAATTAAAAATAAATAAAATAAATTTCTTTAAAAAAATCTTTAAAAAAAGAAAGAGTAACTAAATTATAGCACACAGAGGAAAATAAAAATGAAGCTGCAGAGAAGAGCTAAAGGGCATGCAGGACACTCTACAAATCTTTAATATATTTGTAATCAGAACCCGAGAAAGAAAAGAGAGAGAATATGGGCAGAAGAAAGTTTGAAGAAATAGTAACCTAGAATTTTCCAAAATAATTTAAAGAAATAAACCACAAATTCAAAAGGGTCTTCCCACCAACCCCAAGCAAAAGAGATTTAAAAAAAAAAAAAAACCAAAACCAAAAAACCAATATGCTTGGGTGCATCAGAGTAAAGTCTCTGGGAAGCAAAGGGAAAATCTGGAGAGCATCTGAAGGGAGGAAATATGTCACACACATCATCTTCGGAGTTACAGTTATGAGGCTTCTCCACAGGCCATTTGGGCTGGGACTCAGCAAAATGGACCCCTCAGAACACTGGTGGAAATTATCTGCCCACCGTGGATTCTATACCCAGACAGAGTATCCTTTACAATGAGTGTGAGATACATGTTTAGAAGAATAAAAAAGGTTGCTTTCTCTGTCACTGACAGTCAAAAAAATACTTAAAAGGACACAACCAGGAACAGGAAAGCCATCTGGCTAAAGCACATGAAAGCAGGCAGGAATGAAGAGTGAAGAAAGTTAAACACATTCATAAATGCAGGTGAGTATCAGCTGTTCAGAACAACAGTAATGATACATTATGGGATTTAAAATACACATATAAATAAAGAGCAGGACAATGATAATGCAGAAGATGGGAAGAATAAATGCACTTAACGTGCTCTAAGGTTCTCAGATCATCAGGCAGTGGTGAAAAACATGGTTTCTATTCAATCATCATGAATGTGTTTTAAGCTCTAGGCTGCCACAAATACTAAGTTAGTAGATGGAAATGGGATAATAATTATGTAAAAAAAAAGAAAGAAAGAAAAGACTAATTCAAAGGAGGCAAGAAAAGAGAGAAAAGGAACAAATGTTAGGTGATAGTTACAATCTATGTCAGTCCTTACATTAAATGTAAATGGAGTAAATAGTCTAAGTAAAAGTATAAGATTCTCGGACCAGATAAAACCTTTGCAAGCCATATATCCTACATGGGACAAGTATTGCCGGAGATGCTACCCTTTTTTGTACATTATGCACCAGACACACCAGAATGTGCAAAGCTGGCCTCTGTGTCTTCACTCGAGCAGTTTACTTTACCTGGAATATCCCATCCCCATCTGCCTCCCAGCCCCTCAAATACATACACATATGCTCTGCTTCATGACCTGAGATCCAGATCATGTGACTGCACACCCCACAAATACTTCCATCACTCTGCTCTAGCCTCCCCACCACTCTTCCCATGTCAGCTGCTGTCCCCATGAGGGAGCCTGTGTCCATTTGTTGCAATGGGATGCCAGGGCAGGCCTCACATGAGAACCTGGCAGCTCCACTCCCTGCCAAGAATTGTTAGGCTGATAAGTAAGTTATTGTAAGAGTGACAAGGCTATGATCACCAGGCACTGGGTAGGTGCCAGGCACTGTGCTGTGGGCTTCTTGGGCATTGTGTTATTTCATCCTGAAAAGATTATCTTTTCATCCTTAAAAGAACTCTATGAGGTAGGAGCTATTATCACTGTTGTCCAGATAAGGAAGTTGCCCCAGGACTGCTGGCTAGAAAGCACTCTGCAGTGGCTTACAGTCTAGTGATGGGACATGTATTTAACAAGTAAAGGTTGGAGAGGCATAAGAGAGGTCTTGGAGGGAGGCAGTGTTTACCCCTGAACCCAGAGGATGGATGAGTTAGGAGCTGGAGGGGTGAGAGTGGACAGCATTCCACTGTGGGAGTGACTTGTGTACAGAACCAGTAGGGCAGAGCCTGCAATATGGGCAGAGCTTCTGCATGACTTCTATAACCGAGTTAGAGTGAGGAGCAGGAGGCGAGAGAGGAATGCAGCCAGGAAGGTGTCATCAATGTCCTTGTTGTTTGAGGGCCTGGCACATGGTTGTGCTCGGTGAATTATCCAGGAGCCAAAGTGGGCTTGCCAGGGCTCCAGCCACCAAAGGATAAGAAAAGTCTGGTTGGATGTAAGCTTTTGACATCATTTCCAGGCATTTGGAGCTTTGCAGCCAGGCCTGGTCACAGGATGAGGGAAAATGGAGGGACCACATGCCAGGCCCTGTGCATGCACTTGAAACTCCCCACTTAATGCAATCCTCCCTCCAGGCCCGGAGGCCAAGTTACCACAGATGAGGGTACTGAGGCTCAGAGCAGCCCAGCCCTCCTGACTCACAGCCTGGACTGACCTGCCTACTGGCCACAGGGCTTCCCAGCTCCAGCCCCCACCCTGGCACCAATGTTCCTGCCTTCTGCCATTCCTCAGTTTCCAAGCTGAGTTTGGACCACCAGCTCTAACTGTCCATGATGTTTGGTGGACTCATTTTGGTTTGCGAGGATGATCACTGTACCCCCCTTCACGTAGAGCTTCGCCACGAGACTGTTTTGTGTTTTCCAAGGCTGTCAGCTCCCCTGAGCAAACATGCTTCACTCATCCGGGCCATCTGTCCCCTGCCCCCACCCACGGTCAGTGTTGATATTCAGACAGAAACGGCTCCCATCCCTCCACCCATATCATCAGGTGTGCAGAAATGCAGAGTTAATTCCAAGGCAATTAATCCCATTAACAAACAGTGATTCACAGCCTTCAACCAGGAGACCGCCTTCATTACAGTGTTAACCAGGGCAGAGCAGCGCTTCCTTAATCCCGCAGAAGGCCTGCTGGCCGCCGCCTGGACACCCAGACTCCAGCAAGTTAAAGTTTGCCCAGGAAATTGACGGCTCCCCACATCCCACCACAGCATCCCATGTCCACATATGACCCTCCTGCAACCCCGGGTACCAGCGCCGGGACTCAGCCCATGGAAGGTCCCAGGTGGCAGCCCGTACGTGTGTCCGCTCAACATCCGGGGGATGTCAGCAGCCCACGGCTGATTGGGAGCGATTGTTTTCAGCATGGAGTCAGCCAGGACGGAATTATCAAACTGTTAACTGTGCTTATTGTAAATCACTTTAATGATGTGTTAACATTTAATTAGATCGCTACCGAATGCTTTGGATTACACGTACAGCCCGTGGACCTGACCATCGGAGCAAAAGAGTCTCGAGAAGCAGGACTCCTGCCCCCTGCCCAGCCTGGCCCAAAGTCCTGGGCTCAGAACTCCTTTGCTGGGTGAATTCCGCAGTATCCACTTCGTTCGGGGGCTGGGAGCCTGTCACTTTGCAGGTGGAACTGTTGTTGAAATCTTGTGCCTCCTGGAAAGGACAAGCCTGCTGTCTTTCACTCAGCAAGTGCAGATTGTGTGTCTGCTGTCTGCAAGGTGCAGGGTCTGATGGCAAGGGGGACACAGGAACGGAGGGCGGAAGTCCCTCCTTGAGAAAACAGGTGTGCAGAAAGAGGAAAGAAAACCTGTATTCAGGTATGGCAGCTCTATACTGGGTGTGTCACGGTCCTTGTCCTGGCTGTTGAGCAAGGAAGGCAAACAGGTGGAAAAATGGAGCCTCAGATTAGCCAGGACAAGCTCACAGGAGGCCCGGAGCATGGGGCTGAGGACTTCAAGGTCTGTGTTTCCAGAACCACTGAAGGGCTCTGGAGCAGAAGCTTCACATTCCAAACCATATCTGAAGATCTTGAGTAATGAAATACCCATTAAGCCTAATAATTTGGAAATAGGAAACCCAGGGGCTGGGGTGTGTCACGCACACCCCATTAACAGAACAGCGCTCTGTGTGATGCCATGTGGGGCAGGCCGGGGTGTGGCCACGAGAGCCACATCCCTCCTTCATCATCATGATTCCCACATCAGGGCCCTACTAGGCTTGGGAGGGCAGCCGTGAAAATCTCTCTTTCTGAGTCTCAAGCATGGACAAGCACACATACATGTGCACAGACTTGCAGGCACACGCACGCATGCGTGTACACACGTGCACACGCATGCATGCATAGCACAAGCACATATCCACGCGCACAGATACGCAGGCACACATGGGCATGTATGTACACACACATGCACACCCATTCACGCGTGGCACACACATACAGACATACAGACATGCAGGCTCATGCAGACATGCAGGCACATGCAGACATGCAGGCATATGCAGGCCTGCATGTAGACACACGTGCACGCTCATGCTCACATGCACACACGCATGGTCCTGCATGACTCTCAGCCCCTCCCCATAGGTTTGCCTCCAGAGACAGAGGAGCCGAGAGGCCCACTGCCGCCCCTCTTCATGGGCACAATTTGGGCGAGTGCCCACATTCAAAGGCTGTGCCGACAGCCCTGCCGCTCTGCCCCCGTGAGGCCGAAGCCAGGCACCTCTGCCAGGAGGCCTGGGCGGCAGCTGTGCTCAGAGCCAGCCGGCCGCCCCAAGAAAACTCCATGACGTGACGCGACCAGACAGGCGCAAGGAACAGGCCCCGCAGTCATGTAAAATGCAGGAGAGATTCCCGGCCCGGGCTGCTGCCGACCCGCAGCGGCAGGACGCGCAGGGAGTCCCGGCTGGGGGCACCTTCGCCCGGCCCCTGTGTAACAGGCCCTCCTTATCTGGAGGAACCTGAGGGCTCAGGCACGTCCTGTGAGTGGCACAGGCCTCATCGGGGGTGCAGGGAATCGTGTGAGATGGTGCCACGTGGCCTCCCAGAGTCAGCCCGGCCCACCGCCCAGATGGAAGCTTCCAGATGAGTCAGTCCGTGGGAAGAGAGCAGGCGTTTGTTCATTGGGCCCCAAAGCCTCGGGCAGCCTGGGGGATGATTGACCCGGAGTGAAATCGGGCATCCCTTAAGCTGGAGAGCCCTGGGTTGCCCGACAGATTCCACGTACGGGTCATCTCCCCGAGACAGATTAAGCGCGGTGGTGCCCCTCTGCCCTGCGGGGGCGGGGAGCTCGGTGCTGTCCCGACCTGCCGCTGCCGCCCACGCAGCCGTGGCTAAAGGGAAAGTAGGGGAGGCCAGGGCCTCGGAACTGCTTCATCCTGGTCAAGCCTCTCTGAGTGAACCCTAAGCCTCCTTAGAACATGCTTTCCTCACCCTGAGAATGGGCATGATAATGGCATCGCCTCCTTGGAACCAGCCGGGAGAAGGGGCTCTGGAGGGCCAGGGACGCCCCACAGCACCTTCCCTGGGCTCTGCTGCCATCTGAGCCACAGGCATGGAGCAAAGAGGCCCACGGTCCCCAAGCCAAGCCCGACATGCCCAGAGGAGCTTAGTCATCCTGCTTGCTCCAGACCCACAACATGCGGCCCTGTCGCTCCATTCCACGGACAGGAGAGCTGCACTTCACAGCCTCTGTGTGCAGTGGCACTGTCTTACACCTGTCCTAACACAGCTCGAACACATGTGGGAGCCAGGGGGGCAGATGGAGGACCCAGGGCTTCTCCACCCCAAACAGAAGCTGCCTCTGAGTGTCAGCACCATAAGGCACTGCGAAGCCAGACAATCAGGGCCTTTGTCTTCTTTTTCTTGATGCTACTCATTCATGATGAGTGTAACAGAAGGTCTGTGTTCGTGTAGATGTGGAACAGTGGCAACCTCTACGTGGAACAGTGGCAACCTCTATGCTGCCTGCGGGTCCAGCCCCGGGGGAAGATGATCTAGCATTATCTCCCAATGCTGATGAGTCCTC
Source organism: Canis aureus (assembly GCF_053574225.1). Taxonomy (NCBI): domain Eukaryota; kingdom Metazoa; phylum Chordata; class Mammalia; order Carnivora; family Canidae; genus Canis; species Canis aureus. The sequence continues at coordinate 61,284,809 of NC_135612.1, forward strand.
TACACAGCAATTCTATACCAGTGACGCAGTCTGGAGAGGCCTGTGTGGTAACACAGTGCCACTCACAGTGCTTCCAAACTGGGACTCCTGGCAGTCCCTTTGCAGGAATGTGCACCACCCTGCATTCACGGAGATGAGTCCTTGCAGGGCAGTGATGAGCGAGGGCAGTGAGTTGCTAGAAAATGTGGCTGCTGGGTATTTTATTCCTTCCCTGGGAAGTCACATGTCAGAGAGTCTGGGGGCATCACTGCTCTCTGTATGTGGCTTGTAGAGCCATCCTGTGGGTAAAGGGTCCAGCCACCCATTGTCAGGTTTGGCCCTCTGATGACCATTGGCCAGTAGAACATATGACATGTGCTATGTCCAAGCAGATGCTTTAGAGAGGGGCTGCAAAATTTCTCCCTTTTGAGAGGCAGAGAGCCAATGACCTAGCAGAGGCTGACCAGAGCCTAACAGACTGAACATGCACAGGTCTTCTTAAATCAATAGAAAAGCAGAAGTTGCAAAGCAACCAGCTGTCCCAAAATCTAAGGAGAAACAGGCAACTGCAGAGAAAATGAGATGTGAGGCCTTACATGTATCTAAGTCTGGAGCATAATCAGAATGAAAGAGACTGTCCTCACTGTCACCCACTGCCAGGCTTATGGGCATCAAATAACCAGTAGCAGCAGGATACTTCTGGGGATGGACAAGGGTGTGCCCCTCTTTGAATCTCCATTGCAAATGGGAGACCAAGAGTTGAGGGTGGGTCAGACATTTGAAATAACAACAGGGATGCCTGGGTGGCTCAGGGGTTGAGCATCTGCCTTTGGCTCAGGCTGTGATCTTAGGGTCCTGGGATCGAGTCCCACATCAGGCTCTCCTCAGGGAACATGCTTCTCCCTCTACCTATGTCTCTGCCTTTCTCTGTGTCTTTCATGAATAAATAAATAAAATCTTTAAAAATAAATAAATAGATAGATAGATAAATAAATAAATAAATAAATAAATAAATAAATAAATAACAAAACCCTCTGGGAAAAAAGCCCAGCAACACTCACCCCCCAAAAACACAAACTTGTGGAAGAATTTGAAGCCTGTGGGCACTGAAGGCAACCACAGCAACAAGAAGCCTCCAGCTCAGCCCAGTTCTCAACCAGTTAACTCAACCTCTGGGTTACCAGCCTATTAGAAGGAAGGCTATGCCCATTTCGATGGTTTTCCTCTCCTGTTTGCTTTCAGCAAAAATATATGAGGCATTTTAAAAAGTAAGAAAACAGCACATTCATGGACTCCTGTGTCTACCTCAGGATGTACAGAGAAGGAGCATTGTTCCCACCTCTACAACAAAAAAGGAGCCAGGCTGACCTCAAATTTACAGTTCTTCCCCATACCCATCAAATGGCTGAGATCACGGAACAACCAACTATCTCAAAACTCCAGGTGAAATTGTGCCTGTAGGAAGAGGAGATGTGAGCACACACTCCCCCGAGGAAGACACAATTGGACATCAGTATGAAGAGCAGTAAGAATAAGACACAGGCTGGGAAAGGTGCTGTAGGAAGCACAGCGTCAAGCCCCAGGGAGCTCTGGAATTTGGAGGAATCCCTCTTCTACAAGCTCTTTCTTGCAAACCCCACTGGCAAAAGGAAGACCTGAAATTCAGAAACAGACACACGTTGCTAAACACAGCCCGTCTCTACAGCAGTTTGAAGCACTTAAAGGTAATCACAGCAGGACAAATCTCAAAACAGTCCAACCCATAAGTGGAGTAACCTAAAGCCTCACTCCACAGGTCTAGCAAAAAATGAGGTATGCCCACAGAAGCTGTATGGCTTTCCACAAACAATTCTGAGGTACACGAAAGGACTAGAAAAACAAGACACCCTCAAAGAAGACAAAGCAAGCATCAGAAGTAGACTCAGATATGATGTACATGTTGGAACTATCTGACAGGGAATGTAAAATAACTATGAATAATATGTTGGAGGCTCTAATGGAAAAGAGAGACAACATGCATTATCAGTTACTTCCGCAGAGAGGTGGAAACTCTAAGGAAGAATCAAATGAGAATGCTCAAAAGGAAAAATGCATAAAGAGAGAGGAATAATGCCTTCAGCAGGCTGATCGGTAGATGCTACACAGTTGAGCAAAGAAGCACCAAATTTGAAGACACGTCAAAAAAGTTAACTACATTGGAAAAAATAGAAGAGTGAAAATAAAACTGAATAGAGCATACAAGAGTTGTGAGATGATATCAAACATTGTAACATAAGTATAATTGGAATCCCAGGAGAAATGTTTATAGAAACGATAGCCAAGAATAGACTGCAATGATGACAGACATCAAAATGCAGATCCAAGAAGCTCAGAGAAGGTGGGAAAGGATAAGCAGGTGGAGTACAGAGGGTGTTTAGGTCAGTGAAACTACTATGTGTGACACTATAATGGTGGATACATGCCTTTACACAGTTGTACAAACCAACAGAATGTACAACACCAAGAGTGACCCCTAAGATAAACTATGGACTTCAGGCAGTTATGATGTGTCAGCAGAAGTATAGACTTAGTAACAAATACCCCCTCTGGTGGGTGATGTTGATAGTAGAGAAGGCTGTGCACGTATGGGGCAGGGGGTATATAGGGAATTTCTGTAACTCCATCTCAATTTTGTTGTAAACCTAAAATTGCTCTTAAAAAAAAAGACAGAAAAGAAGCTCAGAGAACACCAACCAAACTAAATATCAAAACCCAAACAAACGAAAAAAAAACAAAAAACAAAAAACAAACGAACAAACAAAACCACATCTAGGCAGGTTGTACTCCAGTTGCTGAAAACCAAAGACAAAGAGAAAATATTAAAGCCAGCCAGAGGAGAAAAAGAAGGGTCCTATACAGAAGAATACAGACACAATTCACAGCAAAATTCTCACTACAAACCTGTGAGAAGAGGAGACAATGGAAAGCACTCCAAAGTGCTGAAAGAGAGAAAAAACAGCCCAGACGAAGTGTCCTTGCTGAAACAAAGAAGAAACAGCAACTTTCTCAAATAAGCAAAAATTGAGGAAAGATATTTTTAAAAGATTTTATTTATTTATTTGACATAGAGAGAGAACACAAGCAGGAGGAGTGGGAAAAAGAGTAGCAGGCTCCCTGTTGAGCAGGGAACCCAACTCAGGGCTCAATCCTGGGACCCTGAGATGGGGACCTGAGCCCAAGGCAGATGCATCACCTACTGATCCACCCAGGTGCCCCAAGGAAAGACATTTTGAGCAGACCTACAGATATGCCAAAGAAGCTCTTCAGGTGGAAAACCCTTGATATTAGGCTGAAACTCAGATCCATACAGTGAAGTGAAGACTGTTGTGGGGAACAAGTGATGGTGAAATTATACTCATTCCCCCGACTTCTAGTTACTTTAAAAGATATATTGTCTAAACCAAAACTTGCAATAGAGTGCATCTTATAAATGTAGAAGTAGAGATATAACAGCAACCACACAAAAGATGAGAGAAGAGGTTGGAAATACACAGTTCTAGGGTGCTCCCATGGCATGGGAAGTGGGGCAGTATCATTTGAAGGTAAACTCTGGCTCATTAATGATATATATATATATTTAAACCAAAGGGCAACCATTGAAAGTTTTTGTGAGAGGTATAAAAAAACCCTTCAGTATAGGAGATGAGATGGACTCATGTAAGTGCTCAATTGACACACACACAAAAAAGAAGACAATAAAAAGGGGGGAAGAAACAAAATAAATGGAATAAAAGAAAATAGATAGCAAAATAGTAGATTTTATTTATTTATGTATTTTTAAAGGTTGTATTTATTTATTCATGAGAGACACACAAGAGAGGCAGAGACAGGCAGAGTGAGAAGAAGGTTTCCTGTGGGGAGCCCAATGTGGGACTCAATTCCAGGACCCTAGGCTCACACCCTGAGCCAAAGGCAGATGCTCAACCACTGAGCCACCCAAGTGCCCCCAAAATAGTAGATTTTAATCAAATCACATCAATGATCACAGTAAGTATGAATTAAGGCAGAGATTGTCAGATTTGATTTTTAAAAAATCAAGACTCAATTTCATGTTGTCTATAGAAGTTATGAAGATATAAATATCTCTAGCACGAATACAAAAATGAAAAGACAAGACAGAAATACTAATACCAGCAAGAAAAGAGTGGTTATCACTGGAGACTCCACAGTTGTCAAAAATATGACCAAGATTGCTAACAACACCTTTGTAGCTATAAATCCCATAATTTAGATGAAGCAACAAACTATCAGAACTTGCCCAACAAGAAATAGATCATCTGAAGAGCACTATATCTATTTAAAAATGAATTTGTTGTTTAAAAACTTACCAACTTAACAGAATAAGCACTGGATGTTATACTATATGTTGGCAAATTGAACTTCAATAAGATATATATATATATATATATATCGAGAGAGAGAAAGAAAGAAAAACTTACCAAAAAGCAGTAAAGGCCAGCTCTAGATGACTTCACTGAGTAATTCCACAAATGTTTAAGGAACAAATAATGCTGATTTAACATAGTCTCCCCTACTCAATAGGATAAGGGAGAAACATTTCCCAATTCATTTTATGAGGCCAGAAATATCCCCAAATCAAAGGAGACAAAAACATCACAAAAAAACTACGGACTAGTATTTCTCATTAATATGTAGGTAAATCTTAATATCAGAAAATTGAGTCTAGTTATATATATATAGATAGATCTGTATATCTCTATATATATATAAAACTTTTCATGACCGAGCTTTATCCCAGAAAGACAAAGGTGGTTAAAACTGTTTAATTAATCAATGGGATGAATCATGTTAACACACTATAGAAGAAAAGTTATAGGTTATCACAATAATCTATTCATGACATTGAGCAAAATTCAAATCTATTCATGGTGAAAAACATCCTCAGCAAACTAGAAATAGTAGGGAATTTCTTCCCTAAAGAAGCACCGTGGCAGTAACAACTACTGGAGGGTAACAGAATGAGGGCTTCCCCTAAGATCAGGATCAAGCTGAGTGTGCTTGAGGTGCTGGTGCAACACAGCAAGTAAAAGAAATGCAAGGAAGGAGAAAACAAGATAAACGTTTCTCTCCACTCAAAGATAACATATTTCTATGTAGAAAATCCCAAAGAATCTACCTAAAGGCTCTAACACCAATAGATGAGTATAGGAAGGTCATAAGATTTATGGCCAACAAGCAAAAATCAAATGCATTTTCTATATGAGTGATGAAAATCAGAATTTAAAATTAAAAACAAATACACAAAAGATAGAACCAAAAAATGAAATATTTAGGTATAAATTTTTAAATGTGCAAGTCTGCATGCTGGCAATGAAAAGCATTGATGAAAGAAATCAAACAGCATCTAAATAATGGGAGGATTTATGGCGTAGGAAGCTGAATGTGAAGACGGCACTTCTACCCAATTTCATCCATGGATTTAATGCAATAACTACAGAAATCCCAACAGGCTTTTTATTTTTTTAATATTTATTTTTTATTTTTTTAAAGATTTTATTTATTTAATCATGAAAGACACCCAGAGAGAGAGAGAGACACAGGCAGAGGGAGAAGCAGGCTCCATGCAGGGAGCCCAACGCGGGACTCGATCCCGGGTCTCCTCAATCATGCCCTGGCCTGAAGGCAGCACTAAACCACTGAGCCACCGGGGCTGCCCCCAACAGACTTTTTAAAGAAGACACACACATGTCAAATCAGAAATGCACGTGGAAAGGCAAAGTAAATAATACAGAACACTACATGCTTGAAAGAGAAGAACAAAACTGGATTTCTCAGATTTCTGGATTTTAGGACTTGCTACAAAGCTTCTGTGAACAAGACAGTGTGATGTCAGTGGCAGGTCAGACACAAAGATCATAAGAACAGAGACAGAGCCTGAGATAGACCCTCACATATATAGTCAAATCCCTTTTGACAAGGGTGCAAAGCAATTAGTAGAGAAAGGACAGACAGTCTTTTTAACAAATGCCACTGGAAAAAGTATGCATCCATATGCAATTAATTACTCGATTAACCCTCAACCTCACACCTTAGAACAAAATCAACTCAGCACATTTGTAAAATGCATAAGACTATAAAACTTCCAGAAGAAAGTTCAAAAGGAAATTGTGTGACCTTGAATTAGATATTATTTCCTAGATCGAATACCTGCAACGTGATCCACCAAAGAAACAAGTGGGTAAGTTGAACTTTATCAAACTTTAAAATTTCTGCTCCATGAAACAAAACAAAATAAAAAAACTGTTAGGAGAATAAAAAGAAAAGCCACACTCTGGGAGAAGATATTTGCAAATCACAGTTCTGACTAAGTGCAATATTCAGAGTCTACGTGATAAAACAGGAAGTGCTCAAAGATGAACAAAAAGAAAAGAAATGATTAAAAAAAAAAGAGGGACTATTTAGACAAACAATTCAGTGAAGACAAACAAGTATATGGGAAAATGCAGGGGAAAGATCCAGGTGCACCTAGAACACCTCAGAGTTCTGTAAATTAGGGAATTGCTTTTAAAAAACAAGTGGGTACCCCAGGGGCTCATCAGAGAGAGCACCAACAGGCAAAGCTAGAACAATTGAAGCAGTGTGGGACCAAGGATTAGAGTCTGGAACCAAATGAGAACTTCAGAGGAAAACCGTGAAATCAGAAAGAAATCTATACTTAAAGCTTTGTCTGGATGGGAATGCCTTGGTCTAGATCACTGTACTAGGTCATGTAAGATGCTCACATTAGGGGCAACTGAGTGAAGAGTTTAGGGGAACTTTCTATTCTTGCAACTAGTCTTGCAAACTCTTCTGTAAATCTAACATTATCTCTGAGTAAAAAGTTAACGGGAGAAAGTGACAGAGAAGAAAGAACTTGGAGTATGCACACAACCTAATTTCAAGACTTACTGTAAAACAACAATCAAACCTGCTGGATATTGGCAAAAAGATAGACACATAGATCGATGGAGCAGAACAGAAGTTCCAGAAATAGAGCCATATACACATATGGCCGATTGATTTTTGAATGAGCTGCAAGGGTAATTCCGTAAGACGGGGCTGCCTTTTCATCGTGTGGTGCTAGAGAAATTGGAGAGCCACATATAACACAATGAGACTCCACCCACACTTCACACCTTATAAAAAATTAACTCAAAATGCATTATAAGCCCAAATGTAAAACTATAAAACTTTTAGAAGGAACTATTCGTGACCTCGGATAAGTAGAGTTCTCTTGGATGTATTGATAAAAGCATGATCTGTGATAGGAAAAAAATAATAAATTTGACTATATTGAAATGTCTAAAAATTCACTTTGCAAAATATATTATTTAGGGTGAAAGACAAACCACAGACTGGGAGGAATTGTTTGCATCACATAGCTGATAAAGGACTTGTACCTAGAGTATGTAAGGAGGTCTCAAAGTTCAGTAAGATTTGGAAAGACACTTGACAGAGATATGGATGGCAGATCAGCACACGGAAAGGTGCTCGGTATTACACATTAGGGAACATACATTAAGGCCACCATATCAGGGAAATCCAAATCAAAACCACAATGAGACACCACTTCACACAAGTCAGAATGGCAAAAATTAACAAGGATACAGCAGATGTTGGCGAGGATGCAGAGAAAGGGGAACCCTCTTGCCGTGCTGGTGGGAACGCAAACTGGTGCAGCCACCCTGGAAAACAGTATGGAGGTTCCTCAAGAAGATGAAAATCGAGCTACCCTATGACCCAACAATTGCAGTACTAGGGATTTACCCAAAGGATATAAACATAGTGATTCAAAGGGGCACCTGCACCCCAATGTTTATAGCAGCAATGTCCACAATAGCCAAACTATGGAAAGAGCCCAGATGTCCATCAACAGATGACTGGATAAAGAAGATGTGGTGTATATAAACAATGGAATATTACTCAGCCATCAGAAAGGATGAAATGTAAATTAGCATCTGCAACAACGTGGATGGAACTAGAAGGTACTATGCTCAATGAAATGAGTCAGTCAGAGAAAGACAATTATCACATGATCTCACTCATATGTGGAATTTAAGAAACAAAACAGGATCATACAGGACTTGTGGAAAAAATAAAACAAGACTAAATCAGGGAGGGAGACAAACCATAAGAGGCTCTTAATCACAGGAAATAATCTGAAGGTCACTGGAGGGGAGGGGGGGTGGGGGAATGGGGTAACTGGGTGATGGGCATTGAGAAGGGCACGTGATGGGATGAGCACTAGGTGTTATATAAGACTGATGAATCACTGACTTGTACCTCTGAAACCAGTAATAATTATATGTTAATTAATTGAATTTAAATTAAACAAAAACCAAAAGTAAATAAAGCTGCCGATAGTCACTACCCCATGGATTAGAGTAGCTAAAATTTAGAAAAACGCAAGCTGACAATACCAAGTGCTGGCAAGGATAAACCAGAACTCTCATACCTGGCTGGCTTGCTGGCGAGGATGTTCAGAAACAGTTTGGCCATTACTTCTCAATTAAAGAAAACTTTGGCCTGGAGCCCGACAACCACAGCCCCAGGCGCCCCCCCAAGGGAAGGAAGAGCGCGTCCTCCCATAGGCCCTGTGTGCATCGTAACTGCTCAAAATTGGAAACCACCCAAATTGCCCTCATATGAAGGCTAAACTCGCAGACTCTGATGCTTCCTACCTTCCAATACTACTCGGCAGAGTCAAGGAGGAAAGTATTCATTCACAAAACCAGCATGGTGGGATCTCAGAGGGATGAGGCCCAGCGAAAGGAGCCAGATCAAAAACCACCCTGCGTGTGGTCCCATTTAGATGAGCTTCTGGAAAAGGGGAGCAGTAGGACCAGGGAATGAAGGCACACGCCATAGGTGGAAAATCAGGGAGGGGAATTTGGGTGGAGGGCAAGGGAGCTGTTCTGTATTTTGAAGGTGGCGGTCACATGACTCCACCAAACTAAAACTACATGCAAAAAAAAAAAAAAAAAAAAAGAGCCAGTTTTGCTTTTGCAAATTAAAAATAATTTCAAAAAATGTTAAATGTGATTTCTGGCTTGAGTCTCTCTTATTTTTCTCTCCCTAACACAAGAACAGTGCCAGTAGAGGGGCTACTTCCTCCACCTGTGTGCGGGAATGAGAAGACAGTGCCAGGCGGACCTGGCTTCCCCAAGCCTGAGGAGCAGAGTCTGCCGCTGAGAGCTGCCCTGCAGAGAGCGAGGCAGGACACACGTCCTCTCCTGCTCTCTCTGCCCTGTTCTGACTCCCTTTGCCGGAGCCTGCTCTCACTGCCCGGGCTCTGACCCTGGCCCTAGGCCATGACTTTCCATGCTGGCCTGACCCACTGGACCCAGCATCGCTCATTGGCCTGCCCACACCTCTCTCTTGGTGGTGATGTGCCCACTCGCCTTCGAGAACCGTGCCTCTCAAACTGCCTCTCTGGTGGCCCCACCAACCACACTTCCCGCACACCTGGCCAGAGAGCACATGTGACCTGGCTAGGCCAATCAGAAGCCTGCCTTGGCATTTTCTATACAGCCCTGGAGAGATAGGTCTCTCTTTTCTGCAGATTTGGTCCATCAGGGCATGACAAGAGAGTGGGTGGCCACACCCTCAGCCATTTGGAAGAGTCCCAGAAAAGGAGGCTCTGAGATCGTCAGAGGTGGAGCAGGCTCTGCCTCCAGTCTGTCCTGGGCCTGCTCCTTCCTACTCCCAGCTCTGGAACCCATGGCGGTCACTCCTGGTCTGGAGCAAGCCCGAGGCCCAGCTGGAATCAGACTCACTCCCATGGCTGGCCCTGCTCCCTAAGCTGCCTAATGACCCCTGGGGGTGTGTCTTTCACTCCAAGTGGTAATCCGGGCTTGCAGCCTCTTCGGATCTCTGCCACACTGCCTCCCCAAGTAGGTGGGGACATGGGCAGGTAGACCAAATGGGGGAAGCCACCATGAGAAGGGAGAAGGTTCTCCAAGCCAGGGTCCTAGAGCAAACCTCTTCGCACAGATCTGCCAGCCATCCCAAGGCCTGGACAACATACAGGGAGGACCAGCCTCGCCCAGCTCAAACCCAGCTGCCGCCCTCCCCAGGGACCCTCCATGGCCCCTTCCCGACCCCATTAATTGGGCCACATCTGGTGATTGCCCGTTGTTTCTGCTCCCACTTCCCTCTAGAGCCCCCCCCTCCCCATTCTCTGCCTTCTGGGGCTGTAGCCAATCAGCTGTGCCTCTCCCTCTTGATGCTTGCCAGGCCAGGCTCCTGCCAATCTGCTGCCCCGTGGACCCACCCACCAAGTCCATCTGAAAGCTCTGCTCCCCTGTGCAGGCACCCTACCTCCTCAGAGCAGATTCTAGAATCCCACTCAGGCTGGGAAAGTCCGCTCCAATCCACACCAGCAACACCGCCAGGCCCTGAGTGTGGACCCCCGCTAGCCCATGCTGCCCAGGACCCAAAGTTACACAGGAGTGACACATGCCCTCTCCCCCAGACACCGACATGCTCACAGCCCTGTGGGGACATGGCACAGGGCACCACTGCAGCCCCTCCTGCAACTTGAGAATGTAGATACAAAGAAGTGACCACTGGTTTCACTCTGGATGGTGAGCTCAGTAGATCACTCTTTGTGATCAATGGCTGAGGCAAAGGGTCCTTCCAGGTACTCCCTCAGGAATGACTCTGAGCCATCTCATGCATAAAACACAATATAAAACTGTTCAAGTTTCTTCTCAAGCATCCTAAGCTCAAATTTCTCATTAACACATAGGAAACATTCCTGGCATTTTTATACGAAGTCAATGTGCAAAATTGTCCATCTTCTCATCATAACCACATAAGACAAAAGACGTACAGTGGCTGGCTGATTTTCTGCAGGCTCCGCATCGAGTCTGCACAGCGCCGTGTTCCTGTGTGCTGTGGAAAGGGGTGGGTGGTCACAGAAGCCCTGCTGGAGATGTGAACAACGAGAAGCAGCCAGATGCTCAAGGTCCTGGACAGAATGTTCCAGAAAGCATGGGGAAAGGGCCAAGTCCCTGGTTGGAAAATGAGGCATGTGAGGGTAAACAGTGCAGCCCAGAGGTCGGTGTGGACGACGAGGAGGTCATGGGAGCTGAGGCCAAGTGCCCTGGTCTGACCTTAGGATTTCTGAGCATGGTGGGGGTTTTCTGAGCCAGGATCATGGTCCGTGAGGCCCACAGCCTCCTAACCTGCACACTTCACAGTCTCTCCATGCCGAGGTTTGGGGCCGCCTGAGATTCCGGAAGCCGAGAGCTTCAGTGCTCAACCGAGGGCATTTGCAGACTTGTTGCTGGCACAGCGGGGATCCTGTGGGGTCCTGTGACACTTAGCAGGGAAGCTGGGGTCCCCGGGGAGCAATTGAACACTTCTGAGCACTTTGGAGAGGTGACCACCCCCATCCAGAGACGTGGCCCCTTCCCCAGATGAGCTCCTTCCCCACGGGCTAGAGTAGAGGGTTCAGGCACTGGGGTCTGCAGCTGGGACGAGGGAAATTAGCCTGTGCACATTAACACAAGGCCGTGTGAAGATAATGTGCTCTCAAGGAAATGAGATCGATCCGCCCTAGCTGGGGCTTCTCGTCTTTTTAAATCCAAGGCCAAAAGGCAGGGGTCTGCTGGGGTCTGTCAGCCATTCGGACTTGCTGTGATGCCATGCAGTCTTCAAATCAGGCACCAAAGTGCTGCTGCCCTTGCCAGTACAGCGTGGAAGTCTTCCTGGCTCAGGCGGGACAACTGTCTCTGGCAGGACACCTGTCTCAGGTGGACACTTGTCTAGTCAGACATCCGTCCAGTCGGGATACCTGTCTCAGGTGGGACACCTGTCTCAGGTGGGACACCAGTTCAGTCAGGACACCTGCCTCAGTTGGGGCACCTGTCCAGTCGGGACACCTGTCTCAGGCGGGACACGTGTCTCAGGCAAGACATCTGTCTCAGGTGTGACGGCTGTCTCAGGCAGGACACCTATGAAGGAAGTAGATATCTCCTTTACATTCAACCTCTCTAGAAAGTTGTCCTGTCTTGGAGTTGAATTTTGCCTTCCCACCTCCACCAACCCCCCAGCTGAGCCTGGGGTCCTCCGTGAAATGAGCCGTCTCTCTCTCTCCCTAGAAGTGAGTGAATGAATGAGCCCACATCTCCCAGAAGCTCCTCATTTCTAGACCAACACCCGCTTTACACATTCCTCAGAGCCGGAGTTCCCATGCGGGGCGACTGTCCCCAGGGACATCGGGGAATGCTGGAAACATTTTTGGTTGTCATGGCTGGGGTTACTACTGGCATTTGATGGGTAGAGGCCAGGGAAGCTGCTCAACATCCTTTAACACACAGGACAGCCCCCGCCACAAAGGAGCACCCACCCCCGGATATCACTAGTGCTGAGGTGGGGAAGCCTGGTGTGGGTGACAGGGGTTCTGTGTCCCTCTCTGCCTGGTCAAGCACCGGTTGTCAATTCCGTTCTTCAATAAGTGATCCCAGTTGCTCAGAGGACCCCAGATGGTACCCCCAGCACCACGCTGCAGGGTTGCCAGTCCCTAACTCTGCCCCCATAAGATGCAGTCTTTGATGACATCAAGGTCACCTAGCAAGGTGAGAGAGGCCGTGATCTAGGGGAGACAGATGTGTCCTGCTCTACAGAAGGAGAGTGTGCCACGCACGCCAAGAAGGAATAGACAAGTTGGTTTGCTTGTGGTAATGGTGAGATGACTGTTTGCTGGTGGCTGGCTGTGTGTGCGTGACACGGAGCTCCGTGCACAATGGGCTCTTGCACAATCCCACGACCACTTGGTCACCTGGCATTACCTCTGTCCTCACTCAGAGTGGCACAAGAGGACACTTTGAACCAAAGCAGAGAAGGAGAGCATGTTGGGTGTGCCCCACGCTGGGTGTCACCGTGCTGGCGGCCGCGTGCCCATTCACTCTTGGCAGCCACACAGGGAGGGCCTTCCTCTGCCGGTGGGATTCATTCACTCATTCTTTCGGCACCCACAGTTGCCAGGTGTGGGGATGGACGCAGCTGTGCTGGAGACCGGTGTGGTCCCCACCCCCAGAGGACAGAGAGGAAGCACAGCTGGAGGGGAGCCCGGGCAGAGAGGCCAGGGACTTGCCTGACCAGGGCCCAGAGGGGTAGAGTGGAATTTGCCGCCAGACTCCTCCGGCTCCAGGTCACATCTCTGCCTCCCTCCTCACTCACGAGGCCCTGCAGGGTGTCATCCTATGCCTCCCCAGACCTGCCAGCTGCTTCTCCCTGCCCCTCGGGGGCTCCTGTGCAAGCTGTCCCCCCCCACCCTGCTTCTCCCCCACCCAGTCTGCCGGCTGCAGCTCAGGTGCCCTTCTGCAGAGGGCATCTGCTGAGTCCAGCCCTGGGACTGTCCTCCCGCCCAGCACTGCTGCGTCTATCCGGGGGGTCCTGTAGAGCCTGCGGTGGAGGATTTTACTGGTAGAAGGGTCATTTACCATTTAATTAGGGTTTTGATTAATATGGAACTTATTAAAATTCACATTGAAGTCATATATTCAAGAAGCCAATTTCCCTCCAAGCTGGTGAAAACCTCATTACATTGTACAAAGCTGGATTGTTGAATAGGAAAGAGATCTTTCATGTGTCCCTTAATTAGTATTTGAGTCCCTCAGAAGGAACACACTGAACCCACATAAACAAGTAACCCACCCCACAAACGAATTAATTAGATTTTTAAAATTGCATTTAGAAGTTAGTATTTCCAGGTTGCTTTACTTGTTTTCCAAAAATTTCAAATGCCTTTCGGGGCATTCCTAGAGATCGAATGTGAAGACTTTCCCAAGCACTTAAACCCCCCTGGAAAATTAATACACTGAATTATAGCCACTGCTAATGCCATTTATAAATCTAGTCAAATTCTCTCATTGCTTCCTGTTTAAAATCCCCACCACACTCAACATGGCCTCGTAACATGGAGCTGGTCATGTTTGACTCTTGCTCACGCCTTCGGGAACTCTTTCTACTCCAAAAAAGCCCCAAAATCCTTACCTGACCTTAAGGGCTGTCAACCTCGGCTCCTGCGCCCCACCTCTCACCCCCACCACACCCACCACCATGCACCCCATCCCCCTCACTGACACACCCACCCCTCACCCCCACACATCCCACCACACCCCCCACGGTGTACCCCAAAATCCTCACCCTCAAGCCCACCCCTCACCTCCCACCCCCACACCCCCTACCACACCATCACACCCACTCACCCCCACCAGCCCACCACACCTGTCACCACACCTTAAAGCCCTCCCACCCCCTCCCCATCACCCCTGCCCAGGCAGCAGATCAGGCTTTTCTGGTCAGGCTTTTCTACAGGTTTTCTGACTGTCCCCTCCAGAAGGCCAGTTCCCCCAAGGAGCTGTGTGTTCAGGCCATGCCCTGGGCCACGGAGGAAAGAGTCCAGAACAGAAGAGCGTCAGTAGGTCTGTATCGTGGAATGACTGGATTAATCTGTCCATCCACCCTGATTCCAGGTGTGGTTTCACATCCCTGTCCCTGCTCATTTCACATCCCTGGCTCAGAACGTCACTCACCTAATGGAGGTGACAGGGCTGAGCAGGTCCATCATTTCTGGACAGCCTGGGGTCATGGTTCCTACATCCAAACCATGATATGGGGAGTCAGTGGCCAGGGAGGCAAGACCAGGACTGGGGACCACTGCTGCCTCCTTCTACGACCTGTCCCCAGGCCATCAAGTGCTAAACTGGGGACCTTGGACACCCCTGAGCACCCCAACCCCAGCTGAAGCGTGAACAGTACTTCTGCCTTCCTGCCCTGGCCACAAGGCCTACGCTGATGACTGGTGCCAGCGCCCCGTGCCACTCCGCCCTGGCCTGGCTCTGGGGCCCGCCACACACTGATGGCCACACCCCGTCTGTCTCCTGTGCCAGGCTGGCTGGAACCCCTGACTTCCAGTCTGCCCCTGTGACCCGGTGAAGGGCAGCCCTTGGCTGGGAAACGGGACACCAGGGGGGCTCACATAGGCACTGGATCAGGGTGAAAGTCAAGGAGTCCACAGGTGGAGAGCGCCGCAGACACAGGAGACCGTCGGCGTGTGGGTCTTGGGCCTACAGTGGGCTCTCGCAGCGGCCATCAGGTGCACGTATTACTGTGTTCCGTTACGTGTGGCATACGGTGTTATAGCCCCTCGGGAATAGGAGGTTCCCATTCTCCTTCGGAATAGGAGATCCGAGGGCCTCTCAGCCTTAAGATGAGGGAGCCAGGTTGGTGAAATTCAGGCCTTACTCCAGGCCAGGCGGAGCACCGGGCGGGGTGCAGGGAGGAGGGTGGGCAGCCGGGCCCCTATAAGGCAAGGGGAGGCCTGGGAGGAACTGGCCATGCCCACATCGTGATCTTGGACGTCGGCCCGAGACCTGGGAGCAGATGCTGTACGCACAGCCCCGCACCGGGGCAGCCGAGCGAGCCAAGCAAGCAGAATCCGCAGGCACCGCGCTCATCCGTTTGCTCGGCCAAGGCCTGGCCCTCACCGTCTCCTCTTGAGCCATCTCCTGCCCTGACCTCTGAAGGGCTCGAAGTTCTCCCAGGACCCTCTGGACCATCCTGCTCTTCTTCCATCGGCCGCCAGCCCTGACTGCCATCCTCGGGGCAGGCTGTGTCTCCTTAATAAAGTCCTGTGCATTCCCTGTGTGTTCGGCATTTAATGACTCCAGAGGCTCTTGACATCCTTTACAGCCTTCCCGGTGGCCTGCCCCGTGCGAGGCACACATCACTCCATCAGACCCCCCGTGACTTCTCCGCTCTGGCTTCTGCCTCCGGGCCCCACACAGGAGCGGACCCTGACCTCTGGACCTGAGCACGTCCCACGAGCCACCCCCAACCCCATGTCTAGAACCCGCTCGCTGCCCTGCACCCCCAGCCCGGCAGGGCCCGCCTCTGAAGGCAGGGCTGCCGAGTGGGCAGGCGGAGGTCCTGCAGATACGGCCGCTTTGCTGAGGTGTGGGCTGCATAGAATAGAGGGCAGATGTTGTCGGAAGGTAGGTAAATTTTAATTCTGAATTTCAGAGGCTTTTTGGTAACTTATTAAGCTCCCGGAAATAGGTTTTTCATCACTAAGAGAAAAATTGAGTCGGTTTCTCCATCCCATTTTGTGATTTTTTTCCCCCCTCACATCATCTTTACAGAATATGACCACACAATTTCATCTTTGAAAGAAGAGCTGGATTCATAAATTGGGGAGAGTCCTCAGGCCCCCAGGGTACCCTGGGCAAAAGGGAGGGAGGGAGAACAGAAAGGTCAAAAACAAGGGCTCTGTAGGCAGAGTACCGGGTTGAAAACCCAGATGGGCACGATAGCTGTGTGACTCTGGGCACAGTTCTTAACCTCTCTGTGTCTCGGCTTCCTCAATTGCAAGATGGGGATGGTCACCATCAGAGTTGCTGGGATCTCAGGTCGGTGAAGAGCACTCGGGCCAGCACCCAGAGGTGCCCACAGAGGTTAGCCACGCTCCCAGCCGCTTTCTCTACTGACAAGGGGGTGAGGAGGCCAGTAGATGCCAAATGGAGCAGGAGGCCAGGGAGTGGCCCTCCCCATGCTCAGCTGGCGACTCCAGGAGCAGCTGGGACCCGTCTACAAGGGGGACGGCATGTGGAGATGGCCACCCTCCTGGAGCTCCTGGGCCACAGTCACCTAGCTGTCAGATGGGGTGACAATAACCAGGTGACGTTGGTATCACGGGAACCCTTTCCTTCTTTAGGCAGAAAGGTACTGAACACGCAGTTTGGGTGGGAGCCTGTGCAGGACGCCGGAGACAGATGAGGAGGACCCTGTCCACGGCACTCATGGCCTGACGGGCCGTAAAAGGTGGTAATAGGTGACAGGCTGGTAACAGGTGACAAAGCCCCATGTGACAGCTCCTGGATACAGAGGCACGGGGGCTGAGGGCCGGAGTGGGCATGGACCCCAGCAGGGAGGCAGGTCCATCTGAGCTGCTGTCACCATCAAGGAGAGGTGAGGATAGAGCTACGAAACCTTCCTGCCATTCCCTCAGAATGTTCCAGCCCAGGTGCAGTTGAGCAGATAGTCAGAGAAGCCACTTAGGGTGTTTCTGGTTTGAGTTTTGGCTCCTCTACATCTTCCCAGCTGTGAGCCAGTTACAGAGACCCCACATTCCTCGGCTTCCTCATCTGTTAAATGGGGTGATAACAGCGTGTCCACTTCCTGTTGTCAGAGTTAAATGTCGTGGATGATCCGAGGCAGGGGAGCAGACTGAACATGTGGAGGCTCCTCCTACATATGTGTCTGGCACGTAGCCCTGAATGCACACCTATAAATGTCCATGACTGTGTTTATTCAGTGCTTATGGGGTGTGGGGAGTTGAAAGGCATAAAGACCATAACAGCTCTGACAGGTAGTGAGCTCCTGGTCGGGGGAGGCATCCAAGGGGTGCAGGACTGGCCACCACCCCACCTGGATGGCCTCCAAGGCCTGCTTTCACCCAGGAGCTCGTGAGTCCATGCATCTGAAATTTGAGGATTCTACCAACATGGATTAAAAACCTACTGTGTGCACCCCCCACAACCCTTGGGGAAAAGCTGTGATTAGTAGGGCTGCTTCCTCGACAAGCCCAAGCACAGACTGATGGGCTGTCACCTAGGGAAGGACATAGCTTATTTGTCCAAGGTTCTGAGCCTGGGACTCCAGGATCTCACAACATTACTATTCTACGGTAGCCACTATTTCTTGAGCGCCTGCTGTATACCACCGTGCATTGCCTATGACAGGTGCTGCACCAACTTTGTTTTGTCCATCCCCCTACTGGCTCGGGGGAAGAAGCGAGGACCCAGGGTGGCCAGAAGACCAGGTGGAGGGCAGGAGGACCCTGGGGCAGCTTAGTTGCACCCCTCTGCTACTCTGATTCTCTCTCCTTTGTGCCTGTTCGAAGCTGCTCTGACTCCGAGCTTCTGTATCCGGAGAGCCCAGGCCCCTGTGGTTTGGAAGTGCCAGCTCCTGGCGCTCGGGGCCCTGGGCTGCGGAAGCGCTGCCGGCCCTCTGGGCTATCATGCTCAGCCTCCGGAGTGGGCGAGAGCCGATTAATTGTTCATAAAGCACTTAGACACTCTCGGGCGACAAGAGCCATGTCACACCAGCATTATTTCATTACCGTCCCTTGGAGACGGAGCCATCAGTGAGTGAGTTCTGGAAACAGGCCTCAGAGCCAGCGCCGGGCCTCGCCGGAGCCGCCCTGGGGACTGTGGGCAGGTCACTTAACTCCTCTCCAAACCCCGGGGGCGCCCGAGGGGCTCCTGAGAGCCGAGGACTCCGCGGCCCCTCACTGGAGCGCGCGGCCTTTGTCTGCTCCAGGGAGCGCGGCTTCGGCACAGCTGGCCCATCCCGCCTGGGCCGCCAGCTCCACCTGCCCTCACCGAGGCTGCACCTGTCCTCCTTGCCTTGAGCATACCTCACAGTCCGCTAGGGACCAACCTGGAAGCAGCCCCGGGATGCTGAGATGGGGGTCGGACACCCGTCCTTCGTCTGGGAGCTGAGCCCACACAGTCCACAGCCACTGCGGTGAGGGGGACGAGCCCCGCGGTCAGGAGTGGGAGCAAGCCGGCCCAGGGGGACACAGGGAGGGGATGCTACGCAGCTCCCCCTTCCCCATTACACCTCTTCCCCTCCCCCAGCATCCTCAGGGGAAGCAAAGCACTTTATGACCATTTTTCTGGCGTGGCCTCTGGAGGCACCTCTCTTCCACCCTCTTCTGCAGACCCAGAGCAGCAGCACTTCTGTGGACTCTATGGGGACACCCCTCTCCCTCCTCTCCTGAAGGGGCTCCTACAGCCCTCCCAGCCCCTCCCTGCCAGCAGACCTCCTCTAGCCGTGCTGCCTGGTGGAGGCAGCAGCGTCCCCTCTGCGCCACAAGTGCCAGATCCGCACTGGACCCGGAAGGAGGCCTGGATCGCCATGGTCCCCACCTTGCTGAGTCTCAGAGCTCCTGCAATTCCTCTGGGCAACGGGGGTGGCCAGGCCCACATTCTGGAGGTGCCCACAGCCAGTCTCTGGTGCCAGCCTGGGAAGTGCGATGCAGATGTTCTGGAGTACACCCCCGTGCCCCCCCAGCTCCCCAGCTCCTCCCGGCTGTAGGACCTCAGCATGACCCATGGTCATTGTTTCCTCACTTTGTCTGTAAAATGGACCCAAGTCCCCAAGGCAAGAGCAGATATGAGGTGGCAGTGAGCTCCTCCAGGGAAGTGACCTAGCATGGTGTGAGGCCCCACACTACTCCCTGTGACCCCAGACACAGCCTTCTACCCCTCACACCTGTTTCCCACCGGAGGGCCCAGCCGGCTACATTCTCAGACTCTGCTGATGGCAGTGGAGGCAGGGAGTCTCAGCTGGGCCCCTGCTCTGACTCAGCTTCTCAGCCTGTCTTGGAGTCTATCAGGCTCGGGGACAAAGCTCACAGGTCCCCCGCAGCCAGCAGGGCCGGTCTTTGCCCCCTTTTTTTTGGTTCCAGGTTCTGAGGACCAGTTGCCTCTGTTCACATCTCTGTGCCTCGGCTGAGAAACGCCTGCCTGGTGAAATCCAGAGGGTCCACTCCTCTTCCCACCATGTCCCTGGCTCCTAGCCTGTCCCTGGTCACATCCCCCCAACTGGGTACGGGCTACCCCCAGCCAGGGCTGATGGCCCGCTGCTTCTCATGGATGCTCTGGTTCCATCCCTGAGAGCCCGTGAGTGGTGGCCCAGGCCACAGCTCACTCGGGCCCCTCAGAGCCCTCCCCTCTCTGCCCCTGGCCTCTGGCCCCTGGGGTCAGTCTGGGCAGCCCAAGGCCCTCCCTGCAGCTGCTGGCTAGGTGCAGCCACCAGGGATCCTGCAGGAGGTGGCGGGGGGGGGGGGTGGCCCTCCCTGCTGCCGCACCGCAGACTGCTGGTGCTGCTTACCAAGCACCTGCCATGTGCCAGGCACCCGGGGTGCTCCTGGCCCTGCCACCCCCACCTCCTAGAACTCGGGCAGCGTACCGCAGGTCCCTGAGGTGGTAGCAGCCCCTTTTAGGCAGAGTTTTCTTGAAAATGAGGTGACAGGAAGCAGCCCCGGGGAGCTCTCTGTCCAGCTGGCAGGAGAGAGGCCGTGTTTGTGCCACCTGCAGAGAACCACAAGCCCACAGTCCCCATCTGGTGTCCCACATCCACCCCTCTACACCCTGTATGGGGCTGCTCCCTCCACCTGGGGGTGGGTAGAGGGGAGAGCGCTTGCCGCTGTCTCTAGCTGTGAACACAGTGGTTGGGGTCCCTGGAAGTGGTTGGTCACCGCCCCTGCTTCAGGGCCCTCAGCCCACTTGGGAACAAAACCTTAGTGGCCCTCACAGGGAAGGAGGGGATGGTGCTTGGCCGAGAGCCTGGGGTCTGGGGGATGTCCCTCCCCAGCCCCTCACTTGTACAGTGGTGTCGGGAAGAGACATGCAGGTGGCAATATTTGGGGGGACACTCTCCCAGCCCCCTTCCCACACCTGCCACCCCCAGGCCCCACCCAGCACAGGACATGGGGCACGGCACAGCCCAGTGGGGTGGGCAGTTAGCACAGGCTGCCTGGGCCCACGGCAGGGGTCTCGCCTCCCTGAACCAGGAGCCCCAGGGGACGAGTGTGCCAGGCATCAGGGCAGCCTGTGACTTTCCCCACTTGTGAGCTGACGCCTAGGGGGCCGGGGACTCCCCCTCCTGAGCAAGGCAAGGGGTTGGCAGCCGTCGAAGATCCCACCAAGGCCTCACCGAGGGTGATGAAAATCCTATAATTGTCCCCATTAGTCCCCTCCCCCAACATGAGCACCAGGCAGAGGTCAATACAAGTCATTTGCTAAATGATCAGAAAGTGGACAGGTCAGGTTACCCCGCCTCATTTCAGGAGATGTGGATGAAGTCAGAACCTGCTGGAAGGAAGCACTGCAGATGGGCGGGCTGTGACTATGACCCTACTATGCACCGGCACCATGCTGTCCTGCAGACCTGCGGCCACAGGACCTACAGTGTGGGCCCGTAAACATGGAGCAAGGAAGTCTCAGGTTATAAGGACAACTCAGGGGGCAGGTGGAAGCTCAAGACTGAAAGGAGAAGCCCTCCCTGCAGAGTGTGCCAAGGCCCTGAGGCAGAACAGGGCCATCGAGACCCTGGCGCCCCTACTGTGTGCTGGTCTCCCTACAATCTCTCCACTGTTCTCCCACATTACAGACTGGCTCATCCCAGCGGTCCTGTGGCCAAACTCGAGGGAAGGGAAGGCCATACAGTGGGGACATTGGAATCATGGCTGGGCCCAGGATCGGGGATGGGAGGGGGCCGCCAGCATCGCCGTCCACATTCACCGGGTGGGGAACACTATGCCAGACATCCATTGAGCCACGGGTGCCACTCACCGCTTACAACCTTCACGTCGGCAGCTGCCTGGTGGGGGCTGCCTGGTGGGGGCTGGGTAGAGGACCAGGCGGAGGCCCTGCGAGCCCAGGGGCACCTGCTGGCTGCATCGGACCCTCCCTGCCTTTGCCTGTTGCAGGCAGCTTGGCCCGCTGCTCCCTCGGCTCGGCTCCAGCAGATGCAGAGGGCCCGTCTCCTGAATGGCCCCCTCTCTGCACCCACGCCCTACCCGCGCCCTGCAAGCCTGCCACAGAGACTCCTGTGAGAGTGTCACAGTGCCTCCCGACCCTGCCCCACCTCCAGCTCCCCGGGGTCTCTGCCCTCTGCCCCTCCCCTCTCTCTCCGAGACCCCGTCCCAAGTGGGCCTCACCCCCGCTGTTCCACCAGGTCCAGGTTCTTAGTCTCACTGGACCCCGTATTTACATCTCAGGCCAAGTTTACCCACCCTCCCACGGACTCCACGTCTTCACGTGGGGGTCTGGCAGGCATGGCCCACTTAATATGCCCAACACAAAACACCTAATCTCCATCAAACCTGCCCCCCTTCCATTTACTTATCTAGGAAATGGCGGGTCAGTTGTAGAAAGAGCTGCCTTTTGGTGCTGAAGTCTGTGTCCCCAGAGTCAAGACTCTAATGTCAGCTTCATAGTGGCTGCCAGTCTTTGGTTCATACCCTGTGCCGGCTCTGCAACGCTTCTCGTGTGGTCTGTGAATCCCTGGCAGCAGGTGCCACCTGGTCCCCATATAGAGGTGAAGAGTGACCGGAGAGGACAAAGGGGGGTGGCCAAGAGGGATGAAGGAAGAGAGGTCAGGAGGGCAGTGCCGTAGGCTTAGTGACTGGGTGACGTACCAGCATGAACTCAGACATTCATTGCTACTTTCATTCCTGCCCTAAGCGTTCACCCAGCACCTCCCGAGTGCTGAACATTTACCTAGCACTTCCTGAGCCACCTAGTACCTCCTGTGTACTAAGTATTCACCCAATATGTCCTGAGTGCTGAATACTCACCTAAGCACCTCCTGAGTGCTGAACACTCACCTAATAGCTCATGTACACTAAGCATTCAACCAGTACTTCCTGAGCACTAAGCATTCACCAAGCACCTCCTGAGTACTGAACAGTCACCTAGCACCTCCTGTGTACAATCATTCACTCACTGAGCACCCCCTGAACACCAAGCACTCACTGAGCATCCCCTTGCAAACCACCAGCCCCAGTGATGTGGAAGATGTGGACCTGCGGTAGGAAGCTCACGCCCTCCTTTGGTGGCATCATACTGAATGGATATCACTGTGCTGTGTGGCTGAAGCAGTGGCAATATATGCTCCGTGCACAGAGTCCACAGGGCTTACGGGTGGTCGCTACCCTGGAATAGAGTCAGAGAGGGCCTTTCACTGCCAGGTCAAGGGCATCTCCATTCTGAAGGAACCCAATGTGTCAAAGAAAGCCAGAGCTAGTGGTTGAAGTTTCTGAATCTCAGTAGCAGACAGGAGGGATAGAGAGTGGTGTAAATAGAGATGTATCTGGGATCTTCCACTGTTGCCGCTGCAGCCTGTGTCACGTGCTGCCTCAGCACCTATGACCGTCCCTGGTCCAAGGTGACAAGTGACTATCTCTGTTTGTCCTAATGACCTCCAATGGCATCCCAGTCTACGTGTCTACATCCCTCAGCCCAGCATGCTCTGGGGCTCAGGGGTGCACCGGAGTCAGATGGTACAGGGGTGTCCGAGCTTCCTCCTCACCAACAGTCCTGTTCTCTTAGTTTGTAAGATGCCTTCATTCTGTTTGCTGAATACGGTGAGAGGGTGTGTAGCAGGCACTGTGCTCAGGTGCCGCCCACTGGTCCCCCCTGAAGCAGGCCGGGTGCAGCAGCTGACCACCTCCGAGGACTCAGTCAGCCCACAGCCACTAGCCACCTGGATCTCCACCACAAACAGGATCAGCCATGGTGGTGGCTCTGATGACGAGGCACGAGGCCCGTGACGTGTGCTGAGCTCCTGGAGCCCCTGGCTCAGGAATCCAAACCAGCACAGTTGGGAGAAATGGCTCGATGACATCAGTAAATCCTGCGAAAAACAATGTATCTGAGGCAGGGATCTGAGAAAGAAACTAATGCACCCTGTGTCTTCATCTGTGTATTTCCAGCCCCCCTCTCGTAGCGGTCACCTTGTGCTTTACTGTGACTTAACATCATCCAGGTACAGCAAAGAGCATCACATGGGATGTCATACAGTGACCCCAACACAAGTGGCTCTGGTGCAGAGCGAGGGCATGGCCTGTCCCAGGAGCCCTTGCTCAGCCCTTGCCACCGAGCCCTGGCACACCGGACTCTGTCCTGACCAGGTGTGGGCTCTGGGACTGGTCAAGGCCCAGTTAAGCAGCAGGAGGATGCAGGGCCAGGCTTTGGCTGAGTGCCTTGCCACCTGGAAGGTTTTAACGAGTGTCTCTTCTCTGCTGACTTTCTCCAGTGCTGTCTGTTCTCCACATCATCCTGCAGACCTTTGCAGGACAACCACGCCAGGTGATGCGCCAGGTGCTCTAGGATGGGGCCTGTCCCTTCCACGTCTGCTGGGCTGGAGGAGGAACCTGGGACCAATATCAGTTTGGCCCCTGACATAAGTGGTGGGACCATCGGGGCTCCTCAAGCGTGAGGGCCCTCACTCGGGGTGCAGCCCAGAAGTTGTGCAGGGGAAGGATGGGATGGACAGGGCACCAGGAGTCCAATCGGGCAGGACAGGACCTTAGCTGTCTCCCCCTTGTCAGCTGCCCGCTCCTCCTTTCCATGGACAGACCAGGGCCAGGCTGCGGAGTCGGCCGCGGCAATAGGAATCCGGGCTCCACTTGGGCAGGAGTGGCCTGGCAGTCACCCCCAGCTCTGACCTCACCCTCCCCGTCCACCCCGAGGTGACACCGGCTCCTCTGCCCCCCATGGAATGGTGTTGGCTTCCCACTTGGGCCTGGGCCTGGTAGGCCAGGGGGGCATTGGCCGAGGGGGTGGCATGGTCACTGGGAAAGGACGGAGAAGGGCGGCTGGGGCAGCAGCTGGCTCCGTGGCCCCAGAACGCCTGGGAACAGTTGGGGCTGCTCCCACAGCAGCTGGACACGCCTCCTGGCGGGTCTGGGGACAATAATTAAGAATCAGGTTTCCATTGAAAAGCTTTATTGCCGGGAGGGGCTATAAATCAATAGACAACATTTTTATCGCAGAACGAAAATTAATTATTCAGTGTCGAACATGTTCTTGCTCATTTCACTGCCAGCGGGGGTAGCTGGACCCGGGGGTGGCCGGACAATCCAAGCCGGGACGGCCACAGAAAGGGGCTCCTGGGGCCCTCGGTGCAGAGGGACACAACTTCAGAGTGGATGCACCTGCTCAGGGGCTGGTTGAGGAGGGGCCCTGCTGCCATCCAGGCGCCCATGCTGGGGCACCAGGAGCCAGGCCCACCCCATGGCATCCATGATGCACACAGGTATAGCAGGTGCAGCAGGAGCCAACAGTGGAGATGTGGCCAAGCTGGATTAGGCTGCTCCAGGTCACCTCCCATCCTCTCCTCTCTGTCCGCCGTCCCACAGCCCTTTGGCCAGGACTCAGCCAACTGGGTCCTGCCGGGGTCCAGTTATGAAGCAGTGGTGACTGCTCCCCTATGTTGGTTTACCTCTGACACTTCTGAGAAGGGGGAGATGCTCAGGGAGCTTGGCCTGGGGGGGAGGGCGGGGGGGGCAGAGTGGTCATTGTCCATTTCAGAATTTCAGTGACCACCCACCTGGACCTGCTGTTCCTGACCCTCCCTACTGTCACTGTCCCGTGTGTAGAAATGCATGGACAAAAGTCATGAACTGCCCAGTGAGCCCTATGTGAAGTGACTGGTGCGATGGGAGCTCCCTGAGCAAAGGCCAGAAACACCTGCCTTCTGAAGAGTGGGGTTGACCCACGAAGAGATGGGAAGGGAAACTGCACCCGCTGCTTCGGTGCTGTGATTCATCGATGCATTTCTCCAGGATTCCTAGAGTGACTGGAGAGTAGAGCTGAGTTGGGGCTCACAGCCGGATTGGGGGTGGGTGAGTGTGAGGAGATGCTGTGGGATGGGCTGCTCACAGAGGCCATGCTGGGCTCCAGATGGAGAACCTGGCCTTGAGGAGGGCAGGAGCCCAGGGCCCCACTGGGAGGAGAGTATGCTGGGGAGGTGGGGGGTGGGGATGGGGAGCCCTGGCTGCAGGGCAACCACCCAGCCTGCCCCGCTGGGGAGCTCTCCCAGTGCTCCTGGGTCCTTGGGACATTGTTCTCTGGCTCTGGCTCCTCTGCCCCTAATTTTCCATCCCTCTTTCTCCTGGCTTCTTTCCTTCCTCCTCTGTCCCAGCCCAACTGGGGCTCTGAGACTGCACATGCCCAGACCCAGGCTCAGAGGAGGCAGAGAGGGCTGTGGCCAGGGCCGCCGTCCTCCTGGGGAGTGGAGCAGGTGGGAGCTATGCAGGAGCTGCACCCAGTGAGGTCAGGCCATGTCCCAGAGCCTGGGCAAGAGCAGAGTGACCAGAGCAGGGGCACGGAAGGGACTTGGGGTGTGAGAGGGCTGGGCTGTGGGCAAATGTGACCAAGGCCAGCCTGCCGAGGGGCTGCCCACTGAGCCCCATTCTGGTTTTCATGCCGTGCTGGGAGGCACGGGCCAGGCGGAGGACTCTGGTGTGTCCTGGGCTGTCAATGTGCAGTGTGGCTACAGCAGAGAGAAGGACACGGAGGACATTGACAGGCAGGGCCTTGAGGTCAGCAGGGGCCAGACTAGCAGAGTAAAGGTAGAGAAGGACAAGACTGGACGTGTCCAGAGGTGACCTTCAGGAAGGTCACTCAGGCAGCAGGAAGGGACAGATCAGGGAGGGTGAGACAAGAACAGGAAGAAGAAAAAGGAGAGGAGGTCTGGGGTGGGCTGCATCCCCAGAGACGAGACACAAGCTCCGTGCAAGGCAGGGGAGCCATGTGGGTGCAGCCAGGAGGGCTGCAAGGAGGAACTGCCCTCACTTGGGTTGCTCTCCCAAGGGTGGTAGAAGAGGTACAGTGAGGACAGGGAGACCTAGGCCCAGGAGGCTCTGGTGGACGGGAAGGTGGGTGCGGGAAGTGGGTTTGTCCCCACCCTCGCTGGGGCGCTAAGTGCACAAGTCCAGAGTTTCTCCACTTGGACCTCACGGTGCCCTAGGAGGGTGCTGGTCATCCTTGCCTCCCTGCACACACGGACCACGCAAGCCGAGAGCCTTGCAGCAGGGCTTCCTGTCCCTGTGGAGTGAGCTCCCGGCAGGAGCCAGCAGGGCTGGGATCTGCACACCTTGTGCCCTTGCCCACATGGCTGGACATCTGTAGCCTCAGTTTCCTTCTTTTTGAAATGAGGTCACTGCCTCTTGGGGTGGCTGTGCAAACTGTAGCTCGCCCTCCATCAGGAAGGAGGGTCAATGCTCCATCTGCAATCCGTGGCAATCGGATGGATGCCTGTTGGCTCATTTGGAGACATAAAGTTCCATCCAAGGAAGAGAAGGTTAGCCAGGGGCAGGGCTGCCCGTCATTCCCGGTGTCAGGAGGCTCGAGGAGAGGGCCGAGGGCCGGGCCATGTCCCTCTCCGTGTCACCGAGGCCTCGTTCCTATCACATATTAATATTTCCAACAGCAATATTTACAAACCTCCCCCGAGGCCGTGCTGATGGCCTATCGGCGAGCACGCTCCACTAAAAAGAGTATATTGATCTGGGGGAGAAAGAGAGGTCACTTTTTAAAAAACCCAAACCTATAAAACACTGAAATCCATAACCCCTCAGTTCCCAGGCTGTAGAGTGATATCCAACCCGGGCTGCGGTCTCTGTGGCCTGGTCAATACGGCTCCATTAAGGGCCGCACGCCCGTGCCCCCGCCCGCCCACCCAGGCCCCCGTGGCTGTCCAGATTAATATGTGCCTTCACGTTTTAATTCTGCGTCCATTAGTGTCACATTGCCGGCTGATCGGCTCGGCTATCGATCCTGAGGAGGGCCCGCTCAGGGGGCCTGCGCCCTGTTGGGGTCAGCAGGGGACGAGGGGACGGCTCTGCTGCCCTGAAGGCAGAGGCTGGCGCGTCTTCCCGATCGGCCCTTCTGCACAGAATCTGGTGCCTCCAGTGTTACCACGGGAGCCCAGGAGGCGCCGTGTGAGCCAGCTGAAAGCACCCAGGCCCGCCTTCGTGGCCTTGAGCACCACCCCTGGGGCTGGGCCCTCCCCAGAACATGGGAGGCCAAGGGGCAGAGGAGGGCATGTCTGCCCAGCATCTTCTCCCGCCAAGCATCATGCAGCCCAAGACCCCTGTCCCGTCTTGCAGGTGAGAATTTGAAGACTCTGAGAGCTTATGCCACTAGTGAAGGTCACACAGCTGGTAATGAGCAAGGCCAGCTTGGACTGGCCGCCAGCCCGCACCCTCTCCCCTACAATGAACAGAAGGAACAAACGAGTCTGAAGGAAAAGTCCTCAGCCGTGGCCTGTTGGTGAGGAGGCCCCCCCAGTGCTGAGGACAGGTGTGAGCCACGTGACTGCCGCACACACAGAGTGTACACGTAGGGGCCTGGACGCCCTCTGGAAGGGGACAGGAATGTGACTGTGTCTCCCTGGGGGCTTCAGACAGGACACGGGACTGGCTGTGACCCACATGGGGTCATGCAAGTGAGAGATGGAGGAGCCTGGGCCACTAGCCTGGGGATGGACAGATGGAGGCAAAATCTGCCCCGATATCAACCAAGCAGGCAGAGCTGATGGGCTCGCAGTGTGGTCCTCACCCCTGCCTGGCCCTTTCCTTCCTATGCCTGACCCTTGATGGCAAACGCAGGGCGATGTCAAAGATCACAAGCATCGTTCAAGAGCAGTCTTGGGGGCTCCCATGGCATGTGCAGCTGGGGAGGGGGCAGAGTGACCCCTGAGCCCTCGGTCCTTGGGTGGGGCCAGCTGTGCGTCCCACCTGCTGCAGGCCTGGCCTCGGGTGCGTGACCTAAGCTCTCTTCACCTGTGAAAGGGAGGAGGCCAGTGGACCTCAGGGGCCTGCCCACAAAAGCCTGTGTGGGAGCTTCCTGCAGGTGGGGACAATGCTTACGTTCTTCCCCAAAGTGAATCGAACCCTAGATCCTGTGTCATGTGAACTCTCATGTTCCTATCACATTTCCTCATTTGAAAATCCTGTCACTGCCATGATGTAGGTTTGGAGGAGGAGTATGAAGTACGGTGGTCCGTGAGGGCCTCTGCCTAAAGTCACTCCCACCTCCAGCCCCCAGCAAAGCCCCAGGGAGTCCCAGGAAGGCTTGCTGAGAAATTCATCAACGCCAGGGAAGAGTGGTCGTGACTCAGGAAAGAAGGCTCCTAGGGCCGGGAAAGTCCAGCCTGGGGCATGGATGCTGCCCACTGCTCAGTCCCGAGGAGGGCTTCCCAGACCAAAATTGTCACCTGTAGGGGGGCAGGTGCTGTGAATGGTGTCCCCCAAATCACATCCACCCAGAACCTCAGAACGTGGCCTTATTTGGAAATAAGGTCTTTGCAGATGTGATCACCTAGGATCTTGAGATGAGGCCATCCTGGGTCTGGAATGGGTCCCACTCAGGGCCGCAGCTCCCAGGGCCTCCGTGGCCATCAAAGTGACTCTGCCACATGGTGTCACAGTCACAGAGTTCCTCACATCTGCTCTTGCAACCCACATGTCCTCCCCCCCCCCACCCTGCATGAACATATTGCAGGGGAGCTGGATAGGCTGTGGCACCTGCTTTGGTCAGCCTGGGGAGATGGCAGCCAGGTTCCCACCACACAAGGCTGTGATTCCCTGTGTGCCAGCTACCAGCCACCGTGTGGCCAGGTGGGATGACATCTGGAGATGGACACCTGATTGAAATAACTCCTGTGTGTTTGCAGTAGCCCCTCAGTAGAACTGGGCCTAGGCCAGCACACATCACCTCCACTATCCAGAAGTCTATTCTAAACTAAGAAGGAGGAACAAAATCTCCCTGGGTTGCTAACACGCATGTCCAAGTCCATGTGCTAACAGTGACTCATGGCACCCACTCAGGCCCTACTGCCTCCTTAGCCCCAGAGGTAAGGACCGCACCATCAGTTTCAGAGGGCAGGGTGGTTGTGCATCTCTGAACAGGAGCACTTCCGAGTGGGAGCATTTCTGAATGGGAGCAACTATGAGCGGGAACTCCTCTGAATGGGAGCATTTCCAAACAGGAGAATTTCTGAGCAGGAGCACTACTGAGTGAGAGCATCTCTGGCAGGAACATCTCTGAGCAGGAGCTCCCCTGAGTCGGAGCACCTCTGAAAGGGAGCATCTATGAGCGGGAGCACCTATGAATGGGAGCTCCTTTGAGCAAAAGCATCTCTGAGCGGGAATGTTTATGAGCAAGGGCATCTATGAAAGTAAGCACCACTGAGCAGGAGCATCTCTGAGCAGGAGAGCTTCTGAGAGGGAGCATCTGTAAGTGGAAGCTCCTGTGAACAGGAGCATCTCTGAACAAGAGCACTTTTGAGTGGGAGAACTTTTGAGCAGGAGCACTACTGAGCAAGAGCACATTGGCAGGGCCTGAGGGCACGGAGGCCCCCCGAAGAGACCCAGGTCGGCTCAGCTGTTGCTGCCTTCTCCCTCCAGCGCTGGGCCTGAATCCTCCAAGGAGTAGAAGGCAGCCAACCTCGTCTCTTCCACAAAGGATGCTATTCATTTTTTTTTTGTAAATTTTTTTATTGGTGTTCAATATTGGGAGCATCTCTAAGCAGGAGCACCTCTGAGAGGAAGCATCTCCAAGTGGGAGCATCTGAGTGGGAGCACCTTTGAGCGGAAGCACCTCTGAGTGGGAACGTCTATGAGAAGAGAACCTCTGAAAGGGAGCATCTGTGAGAGGAAACACCTCTGAATGGGAGCATTTCCAAATGGGAGAACCTCTGAGCAGGAGCATGAATGAGTGAGAGCATCTCTGGGCGAGAGCATCTCTGAGAAGAAGCACCTCTGAGCAGAAGCACCTCCCAAAGGGAGCATCTATGAGCAGAAGCATCTTTGAGCAGAAGCACTTCCAAGTGAGAGCACCTCTGAATGGGAACATCAATGAGTGGGAGCATCTCTGAATGGGAGCATCTCTAGGTGGAAGCATCTGAGTGGCAGCATCTCTGAGCAGGAGCACCTCTAAGTAGGAGCACTTCTGAGAGGAAGCATCCTTAAGTGGGAGCATCTTTGAGCAGGAGCACCGCTGGGTGGGAGCATCTCTTAGTGGGAGCACCTTTGGGTGGGAGCAGAAAGTTCAACACATTCATTAGCTGTGACTTATCACCCAAGGCATTCATCACCCACCACATATTTGTCCATCAGTGTCCGTGCTGGGGCCTGGGCTGGGGCTGCAGGAGCAGAGCTGAATCAGGAATATTCCCTCTCGAGGAGGACCACCTGGTTTACAAATAAAACCTGAGGATGGGTGACTGGGGGACATAGATGGGACTCCTGTGCTGGAGGCCAGTTGCAGAGGCTTTAAATGAATGCACACCTGTGTGTGTGTGTATGTGTGTGTGTGTGTGTGTGTGTTTGGCCCCTACCTCTGCAGGGCTGCCGGGGCCCTCCCTGGGGTGACCCCACCATCTGCATGCCACTCATCCTGGTGGCTACCTCCTCCACACGGTGTCTGAAATGACTCGCCTCCCCTGTGCTGGGTCTGAGGTGTCCCCTGCCCTGGCACTGCCATCCCACCCCCGAACCAGGTCCCACGGCCACGCACTGCTGCAGGGCAGCTGTGAACTGTAGTCCTGGCTGGGTGGTGGCCCGGCTACAAGGTTGAAGTTCTGCTACTGTTAAGGGAAGAATAAAACCTGGAGACAACCAGGAGGGGCTGCTACTACTGGTCTCCTGGTACTGGGAGCAGAATCAGACTGGCCCAGCTCACGCTTCAACCAGCGCCTGCCCAGCCGTCCAGGGAGCATCGGGTCCATGTGCAACAGTGGTGTCCGTGTGGCCAGGGACCCACCAGAAAAGGGCAGGTCAAGGTGCAGAGGCCTCCTCCGACCTGGGGTCTGAGCCAGTGAGCCACAGGGGTCATCATCATTGGCCATAAGGTCACACTTGAGGACCACAGTGGCTTCAGTGTTTTGGAAACAGACGTTGCACAACACTGTAAGTTAGGTAATGTCACTGAATTGTACATGAAAACAGGGCTAAAAAGGCAAATTTTATATTAAATGTGTTTAACCATACACACGAAAGAGAAGCACCAGACCCCTTGGTCAGGGAAGGGCACCCAGCATCCCAGGGGAGCGTCTCTGGGGGCATATGAGCTCCTGGATCCGAGCATACTGGAATCGTGGGAAAGAGGTGAGCGTGGCTGGGGAGGTGGAGCAGGTGCAGGGCAGGAAGCCTGGGGATCAGGGAGGGAGGTTCAGCTCTGATGGAGCCTGCCCCAGCCCCAGGGCCACCTCCTCAGGACTGGCACTGGCATCCCATTCTCATGGATGATGAACCAGGGTCATCTGCAGTGAGACTCTTGTTTGTCGGCCCCACAGAGGGGTCCTCGCCTCTCTCCTCCTGGGTCCCTCTGTGTCCTAAGCCTGGGAATTCTAACAGACCTGAGGACTTCCCCCCAAGACCACACCTCCCAGTGAAAGTGCAAGGCCAAGGGAGCTGGGCCTCATGAGATGGGCTCAAAGCTGTGGGCTGAGCTGGGGGAGAGAGAAAAGTGCCCGAAGCCGGGGTGGCTTCCTCCAGAAACTTAGACTCCCCAAGCAGAGGTAGGGGTGACAGTTCTAGTTTGAGTTCAGAATTCTCACTCTTCGAACTCAGTACTCTTGCAGGCCGTCAGGACTATACCTCGTTCATAGATGAAGAGAGATCTGGGATAGCTAGAGAGGGCTCCTCTTCTGGCAGTCGGGGGAGCCGGGGGGTGGGGCTGAAGTCAGGGTGCAGGGGAGTGGGGGGCAAGGGGTGCGGTCAGGGGCTGGTGGGCAGGGGCGCCGGGGGTGAGGCTGCAGTCAGCGGTGTGGAGCCGGGGGGCGAGGGCTGAAGTCAGGGTCTGGGGGAGCCAGGGGCTGGGGCCCCCTCATCCTCCTTTTGGAGCACAAACAACCTCAGCAGCCTCCATGAGTACACAGCGCAGAAATCTGTGTTTGGTAGTAGTTACGGTTTGCACGCACATGGTTCCATGTCAAACTCCTTTGGCAAACAGAGATGGGATAGAAGGTGAAATATCCGTATTTTTGGCCTCTAAACTCGGGCAGATTATTCCCACCCTTTCCAAGTCGTGGCCGTTGGGTCTTCTTCCGGCAGACCGCCTGGCAGCTGAGTTCCCTCACCTTGGATCGCTGACATTTGTCACCGGTGGATCAATGTCACCCGAGGCCCCCAGGGATGCCCCAGTCCCTGCTGCCCTCTCCAATTGCAGAATTAAAAGGCGAGGCTGTTGTTGGTGTTGTAACAGCCTTGTTGCCTGGCTCTGGTTACACGGAGCTGACCCTCCGTGTGCTGGAGGACAGACAGCCGCTCCTCTGCAAAGCTGGGCCTCAGAAGCTGCTGGGCAGCAGCTGCCACTGGGGTCCCCTCCCTTCTCCTGGGGGCCGGGCCTGGAGACTCAGGGCGTTGGAGCTGCAGGGGCCCAGCCTTGGTTCCAGGCTCAGAGGGGGTACCTGGAGCCCAGGGCAAGAGCAAAAGGTTTGCCCTGAGCCACGTAGCAGGTAACTGAACAATTAGAATTCTATCAATTTTTTTCAGAATTCTTAAAATTCCTAAGCTTAGCACATGAGGTCCTTCATGAGAGAACCTTGCTCCCCAAATGCATCAGGAATCACTAACTACATGCACAAACACACACACATATGTACACACATATGCACATGCACACACACATGCTCTCATGTGCACACACGTATACTCATATATGCGGACACACGCACTCTCACACATACACATGCATATGTGTGCAATGGACACACTCGCACATGCATGTGCACAGACACGCATGCACCCTCATTCTGACAGCTGAGTTCCTCACTTGAGTTCTAGGTACCTAGTATCACCCACTGCCCAGACTTCGCACAAGCTCCTCACTTTGCCTTTGGCGCCCTGTCTGCTCCTTTCCTTTCCTCAGGCAGTCTCTGTCCCTTTTACAAAACCCGGCCCAGCAGTCACCTCCTGCTGGGCTGGGGGCCTCCTCTGGGCTCCTGTTGCCTAGACATCCCTTCATCCCTGCACGTGCTCCCTGTGGGGTCCACCTGCCTCCACGATGAAGCCAGAACTGCTTAGAGCTGGGGCCACCTCTTCGTGTCTTGCACGTGCTGGAGCCTGGTGTGTAGTAGGTGCTCAATAAATACTAACAGAATGCGTGACTGTCTCCACTCTGCCAATAATAGAATATTTAACCCAAAGGCTTTGACCCCTGCCCCTTCTGCTGGTTTTGCTAGAATCATGTACTTTCGCCCACCCGTGGGCAGCCCCAAACCTTGCACCCTAATGGGTCTGGGCCAGCTCCAGATCTGACAGTCTCCAGGTGTCTGGGAAAATCCCTGGAGGAAGGTGCACAGAACTTCTTCCCCACCCCCACCCCAGGGCAGGGCCTGAGGGCACGGAGGCCCCCCGAAGAGACCCGGGTCGGCTCAGCTGTTGCTGCCTTCTCCCTCCAGCTCTGGGCCTGAATCCTCCAAGGAGTAGAAGGCAGCCAACATCATCTCTTCCACAAAGGATGCTATTCATTTTTTTTTTGTAAATTTTTTTATTGGAGTTCAATTTGCCAACATACAGTATAACACCCAATGCTCATCCCGTCAAGTGCCCCCCTCAGTGTCCGTCACCCAGTCACCCCCACCCCCCACCCACCTCCCCTTCCACTACCCCTAGTTCCATTCCCAGAGTTAGGAGTCTCTCACGTTCTGTCACCCTCTCTGATATTTCCCACTCATTTTCTCTCCTTTCCCCTTTATTCCCTTTCACTATTTTTTATATTCCCCAAATGAATGAAACCATATAATGTTCGTCCTTCTCCGATTGACTTACTTCACTCAGCATAATACCCTCCAGTTCCATCCAAGTGGAAGCAAATGGGGGGTATTTGTCGTTTCTAATGGCTGAGGAATATTCCATTGTATCCATAGACCACATCTTCTTTATCCACTCATCTTTCGATGGACACCGAGGCTCCTTCCACAGTTTGGCTATTGTGGACATTGCTGCTAGAAACATCGGGGTGCAGGTGTCCCGGCGTTTCATTGCATCTGTATCTTTGGGGTAAATCCCCAACAGTGCAATTGCTGGGTCGTAGGGCAGGTCTATTTTTAACTGTTTGAGGAACCTCCACACAGTTTTCCAGAGTGGCTGCACCAGTTCACATTCCCACCAACAGGGCAGGAGGGTTCCCTTTTCTCCGCATCCTCTCCAACATTTGTGGTTTCCTGCCTTGTTAATTCTCCCGATTCTCACTGGTGTGAGGTGGTATCTCATTGTGGTTTTGATTTGTATTTCCCTGATGGCCAGTGATGCGGAGCATATTTTCTCATGTGCTTGTTGGCCATGTCTATGTCTTCCTCTGTGAGATTTCTCTTCATGTCTTTCACCCATTTCATGATTGGATTGTTTGTCTCTTTGCTGTTGGGTTTAATAAGTTCTTTGTAGATCTTGGATACTAGCCCTTTATCTGACACATCATTTGCAGATATCTTCTCCCATTCTGTAGGTTGTCTTTTAGTTTTGTTGACTGTTTCTTTTGCTGTGCAGAAGCTTTTTATCTTAAGTCCCAATAGTTCATTTTTGCTTTTGTTTCCTTTGCCCTCATAGATGTATCTTGCAAGTTGCTGTGGCCAAGTTCAAAAAGGATGTTGCCTGCGTTCTCCTCTAGGATTTTGATGGATTCTTGTCTCACATTTAGATCTTTCAAAGGGATGCTATTCAGCCCCAGCAGAGCCACCCGCAGCGGTGGCCTCGTTTCTCAAGATGCGCAAGGCCTCAGGTCACACATGCAGGACCCTGTGCTCCAGGGAAGGGCCAGGAGGGCCTTGTGCACCGAGTCTGGGGAGTCCTCGACACCCTGAGGGGAGGCTGGGATGGTTCAAGAGCACTTGGGGGTGGCTCTGAGCCCACGGCCCATTTGGAGTTGCGCACATGCTGACAGTTACTGTACCAGTATCCTGGGTGGGGGTGTGTGTACAAGAAGTGGTCACAGACTGGGCAGCTCAGGCAACAGATATTTATTGTCTCTGGGTTCTGGAGGCTGGAAGAGAAATCAGGTGTCACAGGGTTGGTTCCTTCTGAGGCTGGGAGGGAGAACCCGTCCTGGGCTGCTCCTGGCTTCTGGGGGATCGCTGGCACCCTTGGCACTGCTCGCCTTTAGACACATGACCCCGTCTCTGCCTGTGTCAGTACAGGGTGCCCTCCCTGTGTCCTCACGCAGTGTTCTCCTTCTGTGTGTCTGTCTGTCTCTCTCTTCTTTCAAGGACACAGCACTGGATTTAGAGCTCACATCCTCCAGTGTGATCACATCTATACTTATATTCAGTGACATCTGCAAAACCCTATTTCTAAACCAGATCACATTCACAGGTACCAGCATTGGAATGTGAGCACGTCTCTTTGGGGGACACAAGTCTGTCCACAATAGTCATTGAAGCCATGAGCCCTCTGAGGTTGTCCAAAGCCAGGACATCAAGGGAAAAAGATGAAGCCTCTGGCCAACACTGGGAGCACCTCACATGAGCTTGTAAAAACTAAGTTATGATCAAAGATGGCATAAAGAACATGAGACGTCAAAAAAAAAAAAAAAAAGAACATGAGACGTCAATCCACAATCTGGGAGAAAGTATTTGCAGTGCTCACGATAGATGAAGAATTTGTGCAGGAAATATATAAAGAGTCCCTACAAATCAATAAGAAAAAGCACAGGTAAAAGATACAAACTGCTGTTTCACAAGAAGGGCAAAAGGAATAGCCTACAGAAAAATGATCCACGGAATGGTCTACACTCTGGTTTCCTCACTCATTCCCCCTCCCATGCACAACTGTGTGGGACCCAGGGGACACCTAGGGGGCTAGACCTGGCATGCCCTCAAGGGGCTCACAGTCCAACAAAGAACAGAACCGGGACCCTAGTAATGTGCTGCGACTGGTCTAAAGTTGGGGGGGAGGGATCCCTGGGTGGCGCAGCGGTTTAGCACCTGCCTTTGGCCCAGGGCACGATCCTGGAGACCGAGGATCGAATCCCACGTCGGGCTCCCAGTGCATGGAGCCTGCTTCTCCCTCTGCCTGTGTCTCTGCCTCTCTCTCTCTCTCTGTGTGTGACTATCATAAATAAATAAAAATTTTTAAAAAATCTAAAATCTTTGGGCAGCCCCGGTGGCGCAGCGGTTTAGCGCCGCCTGCAGCCCAGGGCGTGATCTGGGGACGCTGGGTCGAGTCCCACGTCAGGCTCTCTTCATGGAGCCTGCTTCTCCCTCTGCCTGTGTCTCTGCCTCTCTCTCTCTCTCTCTCTCTCTCTGCATCTCTATGAATAAATAAATAAAATCTTTAAATAGAATAAAATAAAATAAAGTGGGGGGTTCTGTGGGAGCACCACGGGCCCCCCAACCACCTCGACCTCAGAGCTAAACCTTGGTTTGCAAATTCCACACACCCCAGCCCCATCTCCTCCCACCAAGGTCCCTACCCCAGACCTCCTTACAGACCCACAACCCAGACTCACCCATGGTGCTGGGCAGAGACTGCTTGCCATCAAGCCTTCCCTGCAGTAAGGTAATGTCAGGGTGTGAGCAGGGGTGATGTTTGGAATTGAGGGGAGGCATGTGGTGGTGGGGTGCTGGGCCATAAGCAGGAACAGACTTGGGGCCCTGTGTGCCATGCCTTGGAGTGTGAGAGTCCTGGGTACTTAGCTGTGCCAGGCTTGATGCCTGCCCTCTGGGCCCACCCCCTCCCTCTGCTGACTACATCAGTTGGGGTGCATGGGGGAACCTGTGGGTAGCATGTAGGGTGGTCAACATCCCCCCACCCCAGTTTCCCTGGGAGTCTCCATGTTTTAGCCTTAAAGGCCCACATCTTGGCAAACCCCTCAGTCCCAAATCCTGGATCCTGTCCACTCTGGGACAAGAGGACATGCAAGTCTTTGTCCACCACACAGCTAAGCAGTTGCTCCCAGGAAGCTGTGATGCATAAGTGAGTCCAGACAAGGTCAGCGCCAACTTGAAATTCATTCTCTGGAGCTAGGTCCTGTAGACTCATATACCCGGTAGCTCCCAAGAACATGCACAGGCCGCTTTTGTGAGAACTGGCATTTTCTTGAAAGTAACAAACCTTGTAAAACTACATCCTTTGGAGTTAGGAGCTGGGCTTCAATAATCATCAGAATGAATGTCAGATTTTTTCTCTCCCTGAATGAGCCAAGAGAAAATTAACCAAAGAAGGAGCTCACCAGGGGCTGGGGGAGGTGTGGCCAGTGGAATAGAGTTTATGTCAGAGTTCTCCAGGGAAGCAGATTCAACAGGAGATATAAAGAATAAAGATGGGTATTTACGCTGTGAAGAGATACTGATATAGATATTTATCATAAGGAATTGCTAATGATTATGGAAGCTGCAAATCCAGGCTACACAGCTCATGTCCAGTTGGAACCCTAGGCCAGGAGCTGCTATAAAACCAGAAAGAGAGGATCCCTGGGTGGCGCAGCGGTTTAGTGCCTGCCTTTGGCCCAGGGTGCGATCCTGGAGACCCGGGATCGAATCCCACGTCGGGCTCCCGGTGCATGGAGCCTGCTTCTCCCTCTGCCTGTGTCTCTGCCTCTCTCTTTCTCTCTCTCTCTCTGTGACTATCCTAAATAAATAAATAAAAAAAAAAAAAACAGAAAGACCCAATGTCCCAGTTTAAAGGCTATCAAGCAGCAGAATTCCCTCTCCTTGGGGAAGGGTCAGTCTTTTGTTGTATTCAGGTCTTCAACTGGTTAGATGAGGCCCACCCACATTGAGAGGCCAATCTATTTTACTGTCTACTAATTCAAATGTTGACTCATCCAAAAATGTCCCTCCTCCCCAAAGCTACCAGAATCATGTTTGACCAAATATCTGGACACCTTTGGCCTAGTCATGATGACACATAAAGTTCACCATCACAGGAGAGATAAAAAAGTTTTATATAAAAACTAGTGGTGGGCACACAGTGGGAATGTATTTAATGCCATTGAATTATACAGACACAGTTGATTCAATAATAAAGATTGTGTTAAATATATTTGATCACAATTTTTGAAAACACACAAAACAGATTTTTACAGTTGCCCAATTTTCTAGGTTAAAAAAAAGCTATAACACTCACTTTGGCAGCACACATACTAAAATTGGAACCATATAGAAAAGATTAGCATGGCCCCTGTGCACGCAAATCTGTGAAGCATTCCATTTTTTTAGAAAAGCTATAATTAGCAAAACTATTTCCATGACGCACCACCCTGGAGTTGGCAGACTGTGCGCAAAGGGCCAGACAGCCGGTGCTCTTCACTCTCGAGCCGTGCAGCGTCCCTCTGCCCTAGTGTCAGGGAAGCCGCTGGAGATGATGCCTGAATGAATGGGTGTGTCTGTGTTCCAATAAAACTTTACTTATAGACATAGAAATTAAAATTGCTTCTATAATTTTTAAATCACAAAATTCTTCTTTTTGCTTTTTTTTTTTTTCATGTGAAAACTATTCTCAAGTGGCCAGGTGACAAAAACAGACGTCAGGTTGGATTTGGCCAGGGAACTGTGGTTTGGTGACCCCTGACCCCAATACCTGGGAGCGGGGGTTAGGCCCCCAGGCAGGCGCCAGCCCCAAGCCCAGCCGAAGGGGCTCAGCCGCACCAGGGGCACTTGGGGTGTCAGGGGTCTGCTCTCATCAGTGGTGTCGGGCCGGGCAGAGCATTCACAACCTGATGAGTCGCCAGGCCCTATGGGGACAGCGGACTGTGCCTGGGGGCTAGAGGGACCACACGTCCACGCAGGAATCTCACACCAGACAGCGTCCTCCCCGACCTGCAGCCCTCCCCCCGTGTCCTCCCAATGTCACCCACTCTCTGATTGCTCACTCACTCGCTCGCTGCCCGCTTCTGCATCCAGGGAGACAGCACCTACTGTCCTGGGGGCCGCCCTTCTGGGTTTGCTTGGGACTGAGGAGTTTACCAGGATGCAGGACTTTCATGGCTACAATGTGGGCGGACCCAGGAAAGCCAGGGTGGGGGGTGTTGGCCACCCTAGAGCGCCCCCCCACAACCTCCCCTGGGGAACCCAACAGTGAGTCAGTAGAGGGAGGAGGCTGGCCTGGAGGGCGGGCACCAGCCTGGCACAGGTGGGTGTGTGGAGCGCAGTGTGGCTTATGTGCCCACTGGAACTCCAATGGCAGAGAGTGCAAGCCAGTTGTGCCACACAAAGCAGCAAGGCGGGGTCTCTCGCACACAGCGCCCAGCAGAGAGCACACTGGTCTGGGGTGACCTGTGGGGGAGGGGAGGGGTTCCAGAGGCAGAAGATGTAGGGGTCGGAGGGAGACCGTAGAGTGTTGCCCCATCCAGGCCTGAGCCAGGTCAGTCCCTCAGGGCTTGCTCAGTCTGTGTGCAGGGTCGCTGGGCAGGTGCCTGGAACCGCACCGGGCTCTTCGTGGTTGGACACTCACTGTGGTCATTCATGCGACAAGACTTTATCTGGTGCCTCCATGGACCTGGCTGCAGGCCGGGTGCTGGGACAGACCCCTACTGTGTTGTGCCCCCCACCCCTCCCAGAGTCCCCCAGGGGGTAGGCGATCTCAAGCTCATGTTACAGATGAGACCACTATGGCCAAAGAGGTGAAGTCAGTGTCCTCGGGTAACAATCATCGGCCAGTGAGACCCCCCTGCCCCCGTCCCCATCGGCCTCACCCAGAAGAGCGGCCTATCTTCCCTGGTTGCAGCCTTTCCTGGGTGGGGGCAGGGGGTTCTGCTGCCTGCCTTCCTCTCCAGGAGGCCCAGACCCTCAGTGCGGACCCCAGACCTAAGAAGAGCCCACCCCGCCCTCCCCAAGCGCTGGCTGTGCTGGCGGCCGGCGTTCAGTCTACAAATACCCTGACAAGACGGGTCTTCAATGTGAAATGCCCGCCATCAGCAGGGCCGGGCAGCCCGGCCTCCCATTATAGCCAAATGAATAACTCCGTTTAGAGAAGTCGTTTGGGGCACTGCCCCAGACAATGACTCCTGTCAAAAGATTTACCGAAGCTCATGGGCAATGCGGCGGGAGGCCCCGTGGGCCTGGCCTCAGAGTTTATCAGCTCATGCAGAAAACAAAGATTGCAGCGTGGACCATTTTGCCGCTGAAATTCATGCCTTTTGACCCCAAATGGAGAGATAATCCCAGGGCTTGTTTCCACTTGAGCTTGGAGATGTAAATAGCTGGCTTTGAAGCAGAACCTCACATTGGCCTCGGGTGGAAAACAAACCAACCAGGCTGCTGAAGACCGTGGTTTGTCACCTCATTCCACCACTCCGCCCCTGTCAGACAGCAACCCCCAGAGTTCTGTTTTAAAACTGGATGCTTGATAGAGCCTTTGGAGGATGTCATATACTTCCTCCATTCCCATTGTGAAGATTGCAAACTTGATCGTGATTTATTTTCTCTTTGGCCACCAGGAAGCTCAACAGTCAAGAAAAGCTTGAGTATATCAGCAATGTTGGTCCTTTATTATATAATAAGCGCATTCTCTTTTATATTAGTATTGTGGCTTCTCTTTGTATTTTATTATGTTTGTTTAATTTGCCTCATACTGTAAGCTTAAGCTCTTCAATTCTTCTGTTGGAAAAGTGGGGATATAAGTAAAATAAAATAACGAAGCAGAGTGGAGAAATAAGGAGAACAGGCTGGGGTCTGCCCATCTGCTTCTGGTTGTGACAGCAGACTGATCTTTTGACTGATGGTGTGAACTACCAGTTTCCTGCCCGTACCTTCACATGACTCCGGTTCTAGGTTAATGTTGACTCATGGTTAACCATGCACCTGCCAATGGGCTCTCAGGATCCTCTGATACAGTCAGCCTTGCCTGGTAACAACCACACAACCACTTCCCAGATTTGCAGCTCCCAGCAACAAACATTGACTTCTCATTCTCAGTGAGCATCAGTGGTTCAGCTGTGAGGACACTTTCTGGAAGCTGGGCTGAACCAACAGGCCCAGTTTGGGACACGCTTTCCTCACAGTGGGTAAAAAGGACCAGAGGGCTGAAGAAAAACCTGGCATGGGTCCTAAAGCTGCTGCTCGAGCACATCTGCTCCCGAGCCACAATAAGTAGGTAGGAAGTAGATACCATCCCCTGGAGTACCACGGCCATACATGAGCACAGCAGAGGCTTGGATGGATGGCTCCCGGGTAGAGTGGAGGGCCTAAAGCAACGATATGATCTGCTGTGAAGACCCCAGAAGGGAAGCCCCGTGTGGGCCAGGCTCTGGCTGGTCCACTCACTCAGTACGAGAAAAAGACCTGCCCCACTGTAGGACTCCACAGAAAATACTGGAATGCACCAGTGATGAAAGGACAGCTGACCAACTGAATGAGTCACCAGCAGGTCCAGAATGGTGCGCATGGGCCTGGCCTCCACTGCTTGGGGTTCCTTCCAGCCTGCGGACCCACCAGTACCTCTCCAATAACAAGATGGGGAGACAAAAGCAGCAAACCCCTGGGATGGTGCATGTCAGCCCCCAGCACCTGCCAGGTACATGATACATCCTGTGCCTTCAACCCCTTTGAGCATGTGGTCCCATTTAAGACGGACAGACTGGTGACAGATACCAAATATGTGTGCATGTTGCCATTATAAGCTGAGATGATGATGAAGATAACAGCCCTGGTCTTTGCAGCCCAGACACCAGCCACAGGGGCAACAACAAAGCTTCAGATCATCCCAGCCCCCGACCACTGAGCCATTCAGAGCCTCAAGGCAGGGGCCCCCAACTTGGTGGAGCAGAGATGGGCCACCTGCCCTGCTCTTTCCAGAAACATTATTTCATGTCTCTATTTTTGAGGTGGTTCGTTATATGGACGAGGGACAGAGATTGG
This sequence comes from Canis aureus, assembly GCF_053574225.1. Taxonomy (NCBI): domain Eukaryota; kingdom Metazoa; phylum Chordata; class Mammalia; order Carnivora; family Canidae; genus Canis; species Canis aureus. The sequence continues at coordinate 61,327,220 of NC_135612.1, forward strand.
CTGCCCTAACAAATCGAGAGCATTAGATCTGGTCCTGGGCTGGAGCGGAAAGTAAAGAGGCCTTGCAGACACTGCCAATGAGGCCCAAGAAAGAGTGAAAAAATGCCCTGGGGAAGAAGGGGAAGCCGTGCTCTATGGTGGCCCCAGGAGAACAACTGCCACCAAGGACAAGAAGAATAGGAGATGCACCCAGTAACTCAGTCATCTAGCAGCCAGCTTCTGTAAAGGCCATGTAGTAAATATGTGAAGCGTTGAGGACCAGAAGGTGTCTGCTGCCACTCCTTGGGCCTGTAGCTGTAGTTCAAAAGCAACCACCAACAAGACACGAATAAATGAGGATGGCTGAGTTCCAATAATGCTCTGTTTACAAAACAGGGAGCGGGCTGGATTTGGGTGATAATTTGCTGACCCTTGGTCAAATGAAGATTTCCAGGAAAAACATCAAAAGTGCCACCTCTCTTCTCCTGCTGGCTATGATAAAATGCAAGAGGAGAAAGATGAGAGGTGAATAGCCAGCTATTCAATTTTCAAGAAAAATTTAGAGAAAACATAAAGGAGCCAGGACTTGCTGGGTTTGAAAATAGAAGTCTTTCTCATTCCCAGCCTGTCCACATTTGAAAATGTCTTCAAATTTTAAAATGCATCAAGTTTGGCTTTAGGGAGAAGATCAAATCCAGAGTGGGGCTGCAAGATTCTTTGTTCAGTGCTCAGAAAGATCTAAAAGAGAAGCTCACAGATAAAGACCCTTTCCAGAACTTAACAGGTGTCTCCTTGACCCTCTCACTTAAACAGTCTCAAGTCTATCTTCTCAAGATAGAGAAGAGCTGCTCTTACAGGAAAGTGTGGCTGTGTCCCTGGTCTAACAGACTGAATATCAGTAACCACCATGGGAAACCCACAAGGTCTGAAAGAGGATTACACTGATAGAAACACAGCAGCCTGGATGATGAGAGATGGAGCTGACAAGAGAACCCCAAGATGCGCTTACACTCTAAACTATGGGCAAGAAGCAGGCTGGGAAGGTCACATAGTTGCAAATACAAGCCACTTTTCTGGGTGATAAGAGACTACCCAGAGGGGAGCCAACAGCTAAGGAGAGCAACCCCCAGGGAGGATGAGTGGGGCTGATCTTTGGAAGTACTCTGAGGGGTGGCCTCCCTGGGTTCCTAGCACCCTGCTGTTTAAATGCCTCCTGTTGAGGGCTGCAGGTGACTGTCTCTTTAGTTTGGTCTTCAGATGGAAAGGAAGCCAGAACCACAAAGTGAAGTCTCACCCACACCTGGGGCTGATGGATACCATGAGACCCTGGCCCTGAACCCATGACAGGTGAGACAGGGGATTGTGGAAGAATGTGAGTGCGATTTGCCCATGGGAGGATCATAAATAATTCATAGTCAGGGTAGACAGAGGCTTTAAAACACATTCACAAATTCTTTGAAGCCTCTCGGGTGGAGAGGTGGAGGCCTATGTCCCTCCTTGAATCTGGATGAGATTGGAGCCTGCCTGAATCCAACAGAAAGTGGCAGAAAGGACACTGCACTCAGAGAGGGGACTCATTCTCACCCTCACTCACCAATACTCACATCTGAAACCCGAGCCTTCATACATACACGAGATGGGGTGACCCTGCAGCCACCAGGCTGAGAAGACACTGGGCCACACAGAGGACTCCTGGTGCCCAGTTAGCGGCCCTCCTCCTTGATGGGTGCACCTGTCACTGATACTTCCTCCTTTCTGTCCTCACCCTTGATGGGAACGTCACCACCCTCACCACCACCATTCACTCTTCACCTCCCATTCCATCCCCGCCGTCCTCCTTCTGCTCCAGAACTCCATCTCCCACTTGCCTCCTCCTCCAAGGTGACCTCCAGAGTCCTGGCCCTGGCCTCATCCCACTCACCTGTCAGCCTCTTGGCTACATGCGGCTATAGTGTACTTTCCAGGCTGGGAAGCTACTCCCAGGTTAAACCCCGCCCCCGCCCCTGCCCCACCACCAGAGCCCACCCACTCCCACCTTGTGCTCTAGACCCTTTGCCCAGCTTCATTTCCATTAGTGGAGTCTGCAGTGTCACCTGCCCCACTCACCCTTGTTGGATTATCAGCTCACACCAGCATCTGCCTCAGGACAGGTACTCTTGGGCTTTGGGCTCAGCCAGGTCTCCAGTCCACCCCTGCTTGTCCTGCACTGGCCATGAACCCTACATGGGCAGGGCATCCTCTTTGTCCCACCTCACCCTGAATGCAGAATGGGGTGACTTGGCCTGTCTTTCTGGGGTCCAGCAAGTTGTTTGCTGAGCCTGCAGACCCCAGGGCTCCCGCCTCCATCTCCATCCTGCCCCTCAGCTGTGACCTTGGCTACCTGAGTCCAGGTCTCTGGGGCTCAATTTCCCATCTCTGCAGCGTGGACCAGCCCCCATATGGGTGGGGGCAGAGGGAAGGTTTCTGTGCTGGAGACTAGCGCCTGGGCACCTCTGCACCTCCCTTACCGTGCTCTCCCCAGCTCATCCTCATGGCAGCCCTTCACCTCAATGTGACTGCCCCCACCTCGTAAACCAGGGAACCATGCCTGTCTCAGAAAGGTGAAATGGCAATATACAAGGCAGGGAGAAGAATGTGGATTCAAACCCAGTCTGTCTAGCTGCATTGGTTGGTCTGGGCCGGGGCTGGAGTCTTTCCTGGGAACTTGATTATGCCCTTTGGGGGTTATTACTGTGCACAGTGGTGGGGGTGGGTCTGCTATCTACATGCAGGAGGGCTGTGCAGGGCAGGGAGCATGCCACCTGCATGCCAAGTCCCAGCTGCCCTGCCTGGGACTGGGTGCACAGTAGGTGTGCAGATTGCCCAAGAGGACAGAAAGACAGCCTTACGGTGGGGGTTGGCTGCCTCTCTACAAAGTGCGCTGACCCCCAGAGTCACTAGATGATCCCCACTGTGGAGTGATGGCCGCTGACCAGCAGTCACCTAGTGGGTGTGCAAAGTGCACCTACCATGTGCACGGGAGTCTGGCTGGCCCAGGGGAGAGCTCCCTTTAGGCAGATGTCCTTGCTTCCGGGGCATCAGGTTACTGTGCCTGCCCCAGGCCTGTCCCCAGAGACACGGCAAGGCTGCCCCAGGTCACAAAGCAATCTGTCCTCTCTGCCCACCCCCAGCCTCCCAGAGGCAATACCTTCGAGCTGTCACTCGCTGTAACCTGATCAGCAACAGGACAGGGGTCTGAGGCACCAAGACAAGAGACATCTTAATTAGTGGCTTTTCCGGAGCAGCCAGGGCCCCAGACATCTCTTAACTTGTCTGAGCCGGAAATCTGGGCTTCCTGTGTGCATTGCTGGATGTGGGTGGCTTGCCTGGGTGGCTCTGAACGTGCGTGCAGGGCGTGGGTATGGCCTGTGATGCTGCAGGAGGCTGGTGGCTCACCCAGTGAGCCTGGGCCTGGCATCCCTTCCCTGGATGCAAGAGTGAGCTTCCATCCCCAGAGGTCACACAAGGAGGACGGTCCCTGGCAGGAACGACTAGGGCAGCCTGGAGCATCAGCAGGGTCCCGGCAAAGAGCGGCACCCAAACTTCCTGATGAGTGGAACGTCCTGGGAGCAGTGGCAGGGACTGTGTTCTGGGCTGGATCCTTGGGGAGGGAAGCTAGTCTTCAACCTGTCACTGACCTGGCAATGTGGCCCATACAACATCTTTAGCGCAGAGCCGATGAGCCTGAAGGGAGCATTTCAGCTGCTTTAGAGACCAGGGGACCCCAGACAAGTCGTGAGGGCAGGGACAGCCCAGCTAAAGGCCTGGCCATGGGCGCACATGACCCTGCTCAGAGTGGTGAGCCAGGCCTGGTGGAGCAGGGAGCAGGGCGGCAGGAGCAGGAGGGCCAGCAAGAGGGGGCCTGGGCCAGCTCATCCGTCCAAGCTTGGAAACACAGCGGCGGGAGCTACACTCTGCTCAGAGGTCAATGTGGCCATGATGGAGAATGACCAGGAAACCACCTCCCTATAGGTGGCTGCAGCCCCGTGGACAGAGAGTGGCCTCCGCAGCCGGCGCAGCTTTGAGGCCCAGCTCAGGCCCCGCTGGCTGGTGAGCATACACCAGACCTACGATGGCCCAGCACCTATCTCAGCCTGTTCCCTCATCAGGGAAAACAGGGATCTGGACTCTGGACATATGTCTCACTCACGACCCAGGCAAGGTGGGAAAGGCCCGGCATGTTCATGTCTTAAACTTCCAAATCAATGACACCCGCCATCCACAGCATGTGCACACTTGCACACGCAGCTAAAGTGTTTGACCTGCATGTAGGGTGGGGGTGACTTCAAGGAGAAGAGGATGGGGAGCGAGCAGGGACCTCAGTTGAGTCTAAAGTTTTATTTCCTGAAATGGAAAAAGTGCATGAAGCCAACATAGCATCGTCGGTGATAACGGCACCTTGTTCACCAGGCCACTGAGGACACAGAGGAGCGTCAGTTCTGCAGATTGCTGGGGGTGGGATGCACTCAGGAGCTGGGGTTGCTCCTGCTGCTGGCACCAGCACACATTTCCTGGGTGATCTGGGGCAAGTGGCTTCGGGGCCCTGGCCTGTGGATCCTTGGGGACAGAGCCTGTAATTGAGCTGGAGCTCAGGCCGACGTAACAGGGTGACCCACGCAGACCCCCGTGGACAGCTCTTAGCCAGTGTGGGTGCTATTACTGGGATTCCTAACAGGGGGACCAGAGTGAGGAGCTGGGACATAGGGATGGGGGTCAGAAAGGTGGGCCTGGAGAGGTGGCGTCCGGAGGGAGAAATGGTGGGAGGCTGTGTTCTGTGTTGGGGAGACCTTCGATGTCCTGGGTTGAGGGGCTGTGCAGAAGGCACGAGGCCCCTTCACTGGAGATGTGCTCCTTCCTGTCTCAGGGCTGCTGTGGAGGAGCCCCTCCTGGGAGCCAGGGTGCGGCAAGGAGGGTTGGAGGACCCGGAGCTGCTCCCAGGGACCCTGACACAGGTCCCCGGAGGGCCCTGCCCAGCTCCTGGCAACGCCATCTGTGTGCCCCCTCTCTGGCCTGGCTGAGCCTCAGGTCTTGGCAGTACCTCTCGGAGCAGCAGAGGTCATGCCCCCTGCCCTGTCCAGATGGGCCTGGGCCGACCCCATCCGCGGCAGACAAGGACAATGGCCCCTGTTGTTGGCCAGTCGCCCTCGGCCACATTCTCCAGGGACCTAGTGACCCTGAACAGGGGCTGTGAAGAGGTCCCTGCTGACTCAGCGAGATGCCCACTCACTAATGAAGGGCCGTTGGAAAGGGCCTTGACCTTGGTTAGCAGGCAGGAGCTCTCTATCCGAGAGGCCACTGTCAGGAAGGAGATGAAAGGTGATGTCACTTCCTGCCCCACCTGGAGTGCTTGTGCGCCCAGCAACGTGGGAGGCAACGTCCCGGGGGCCAGCAGACACACAGCAGGTCTGGGAGCTAGAACCACCACAGGAGATGGGGTCCAAGATTTAGAGCAGGCTCCGTTACCACTGATGAGGGACCCAGCAGTTACCACACCATCTAAGCAATGGAAGCCAGGACCAAGGGTGGCCCGGTGCTGTGCTGTGGGAGGGCAGAGTGGCCTCCACCCAACCTGGAGACCAAGGAAGGCTGCCCAGAGGAGGTGACCTGAAGTCCCATCTCCAAGGATGGATAGCATTAGCCAGAAATCACAGGAGGAGGAGGAGACGCCAGGCGTGAAACAACAAGAACAATCATTTTTAGGCCAAGGTGCTGGTAAGATGACAAATCATTCATCATAGGAGAACCCAGGGGACAAGCCAAGGAGGGAAAGAAACAGCCCTCTGGGCTGGAGGCTAGGTAGCCAGTGAAGGGATGAGGGACAGTCCAGGAGGATGGGACAGACACAGGAGCTAGGAGCAAGGCTAAGGCATAGGCTGGTGATGGTCCATGGAGAGGGCATCCAGGATCACCCAGATCCCCACAGGACACTGGAGCAGAGACCCCGAGGCAGGAAAGCACAGAACGTGGTGGGAGGGTTAACAGCCACACGTTTCCCGGATGGCAGGAAACTTGACACAGGAGGACCTAAGACAGGAAAGTCAAGGGACCTTGGATGGGAGAGAGCACTCCCGATGGGGCTCGGCTTCCCTAAAGGGAGGGGGCTGGAGGGCGTGTATCCTGGACCTGACGGGGGGTCTGGGGTTCACATAGTGAGGAGAGACAGCAGGTGACCAGTTGCTGTGGCTTTCTGTCTGCATCAGGTCCCAGAACCTGGTGCTCAAGCTCAGGCAAAGCCTCCATGTTATCCCATGCTGTTCCACACCATGACACACACTGTTCCTTCTGGCCACTACAGAGGTGGCCCCACACCCGGCGGTGGAAGGAGTTACATGCCTCTGCGGTTATCTGTCACATAGGAGCTGTGTGACTTCAGGCACACAGCTTTCCTTCTCTGAGCTGCAGTCCCCTCTCCTGTAAAATAAGCCTTAAGTAATCTCTGCCCTGCTTTCTTCCTGGGGCTGTTTGGAACCACACATACGAATGTAATAGTGCCTTGTGCTGCCTGGGAGTGGACATGATGAACCACAGTGACACTCTCTTCCGCAGGAGAGTCCAGATGCTCTTTCGAACACACATAAAGACACTTAATAGATCTCAACAACCTACAGGTCCAGAAATACACCTCCAGAAATTTCAGAGAGTAAGTGTCACACAGACTATGCTCTCTGACCACAATGCAATTAATTTCCAAATGCACCATGAAAAATCACCATGTGATTTGGATGCATGTATGTGTAAATCCGCAAAGTTTAGACACACTCCTAAAAAATTCATGAGTTAGGGCACCTGGTAGCTCAGTTGGTTGAGTGTCTGCCTTTGGCTCAGGTCATGATCTCAGAGTCCTGGGGTCGAGCCCACATCAGATCCCGACTCCATGGGAAGTCTGCTTCTCCCTCTCCCTCTGCCCTCCTCCTGCCTGTGCTCTCTCTCTCTATGTCAAATAAGTTTTTAAAATCTTTTAAAAAAATTCATGAGTTAAAGAGCAGATGACAATGGAGATTACATATTACTTAGTGTAAATGAAAAAGGAAGCATTATATGTGGTTTTAGGGGTGCACCTAGATTGGTGTTTAGAGGTTTGTTAATAAGCTATACATTCATCACAGAACAGGAAAACCTAAAATAAGTTACATTTTTAACCAAAGGGAATAATAGAATGACAGAAGCAGTAAAAAAAATATAAGTGAAGAAATAAAGACATGAGGAGACATGGATTAAATAGAAATTAAAGAAATGTAGAAATGATCAATGAAAGCAAAATGTTCTCTGAGGAAATCTGATTGGAATACTGTCTGGCAAGACAATCAGAAAAACAATGCTATAAAGCGATTGCATTAGGAGTGAAGCAAGTACAGGGCATGTTTAGAAACTGTTGGAAAATAATGCGATCATCTTTGTGCCAATAATTCTTCCGTGCAAGCATAATGCACAATTGCCTTAAAGAAAGATTAATCACCAAAATCACTTCAAGATGAAATAGCAGATAGGAGCAAATGGATAGCCCACACAGACGTGAACTAATTAGCAAAAATTCACAACTCCAAACCACAAAAATAGCCACAAAGCCTACATAGGATTGCATCAAGACTTACCAAACCTTCAAGAACAGGCAATCCTCATTATGTGCACTCTGCTTCATAGAATAGCAGGAAGTGGGACATTTATTCATTTCCTGAGGCTAATATAACCAAAGGCTTAAAGCTAAATGATATTTCATGAAAAGAAAATATTATGCCAATTTCACTTAAAAATATAGATGCGAGGCACCTGGGTGGCTCAGTCAGTTATGTGTCTGCCTTTGGCTCAGGTCATGATCCTGCAGTCCTGGGATCAAGCACCACATCAGGCTCCCTGCTCATCGGGCACCCTGCTTCTTCCTCTCCCCACCCCTCAATCATGCTCTCTTTCTCAAATAAATGGATAAAATCTTTAAGAAAAAAAAGAAAGAAAGAAAAAGAAAGAAAGAAAGAAAGAAAGAAAGAAAGAAAGAAAGAAAGAAAGAAAGAAAGAAAGAAAGAAAGAAAGAAAGAAAGAAAGAAAGAAAGAAAGAAAGAAAGAAAGAAAGAAAGAAAGAAAGAAAGAAAGAAAGAAAGAAAGAAAGAAAGAAAATAAATGCAGGGCACCTGGGTGGTTCAATGGGTTAAGCATCTAACTCTTGGTTTCAGCTCAGGTCATGATCTTAGGGTCATGAGAGCAACTCCTCTCATTGAGCTCAATGCTCAGCGGGGTCTGCTTGAGATTCTCTCCCTCTCCCCCTGCCACTCAAATAAATAAGTAAATAAATAAATAAATAAATAAATAAATAAATAAATAAATAAATATTTTAGAAACTATATAGATGCAAAACAATACCTTAAGGGGAATACTGGCAAATCAAGTCTAGAAATGTACTTAGATGACTACAGGTCATTTTGGTGTGTCACATAAACACAAAGAGAGTTCTCAGTTCAAAAGCATACTAACAATGGCATGTAAGAAACAGAAGGAGAAGGTTAGCATCTTCCCAGATGCAAACCAGCACTCAGTACAGCTCCACCTCCAATGATGATTTCATTTTCAAATGAAATAGAATGAAATTTCTTTACTTGGGTAAATTTAAACAAGATACAGTCTAGACCCAAGTGGTATTGGGACAAGATAGGAGTCTGCTTGTGTGACATGTAACAATGCAGGGAAAGCAGGAGTACTGACCAGGCAGGTGACTCTGCTCCCTGAGCTCACCCAGAGATACTGGCTTCTCCAATCTCAAAGTCCACACACCCTAGCATGGTCCTCACCTACTTGGTCAAAGCAGATTACCATCACCATCTTCAGTTCCACAGAAAGAGAAAGAGGTGCTGTGGAATCTGTACACATCACTTCTCCCCAGATCCATTGATGAAACTCAGTCATGTGGCCACACCAAGACTGAGAAATGTAGTTTCCATTTGGGTAACCTTGTGCCCTGCTAAAATCCAAAGGAGGGATGCCTGGGTGGCTCAGTGGTTGAACGCCTGCTTTTGGCTCAGGGCATGATCCAGGAGTCCCAGGATTGAGTCCCACATTGGGCTCCCTTTGTGGAGTCTGCTTCTCCCTCTGCCTCTGTCTCTGCCTCTCTATCTCTCTGTGTCTCTCATGAATAAATAAATAAGATCTTTAAAGAATAAAAAAATAAAAAATAAATAAAACCCAAAGGAGTTCTATTACTAGAAGGGAAAACTAAGGGCAAATGCATAAAAAGGAGCAGTTTGTAGATTCTATCACACTTGATAAAAACTATTTATTAAAAAATAGAGAAAACACTATACTTAGTCATTACATTTTCCAAATATCCTAATCAAAGTCAGGGTTAAGGCAAGGATGCGCTCATTGTCACTTATGTTCAACATTGTGCTGGTAGATCTTGACAATGCAATAGGACAAGAAAAAATCAAGAGGTAAACATTGGAAAATACTCTGTCCACATAAAAACTCCAAGATAACCTATGGACAAAGTGACATAAGTAGTACAAATAATTATATAGGTATAACTAATAATCAGCAAGTTTGCTAGATATAGAAGCAACAGAATTCCTAGACGCCATTAATAATTTAAAAAATAGAGAGAAAAGGTCCCAATTTTAAGCAACCAAAACTATAATCTTTAGAACTCTGTAAGATGTTTCCCAGGAAAAGTTATGAAATATATCATATTAATGGATATGAAGACTCATGTCATAAAGATGTCAACTCTAAATTAGCCTGTAGAATCAATGAAATTTGAATAAAAAATTCTAGCAAATGTGTTCTCATGAGACTTAGAAAGCTAGTAGAAAAGGATAATGGAAGAGAAATGGGTCCAAGGAATTTCAAAAAATTTTTCTTTAAATATTTTAAGGGCACCTGGGTGGCTCAGTTGGTTAATTGTCTGCCTTCAGCTCGGGTCATGACCCCAGAGTCCCAGGATCGAGCCCCATGTTGGGCTTCCTGCTCAGCAGGAAGTCTGTTTCTCACTCTCCCTCATCCTTCTCCCTGCTCCTTCTCTCTCTCTCTCAAATAATTTTTTTGATGGATAGAAAGAGTAAGAGCAGGAGCCGGGGGGGGGGGGGGGGGGCGGTGCGGGGCAGAGGAAGAGGAAGAAGCTCAGCAGGGAGCCCAACAGAGGACTCGATCCAGGAACCCTGGGATCATGACCTGAAGCTGAAGGCATATGCTCAACCAACTGAGCCACCCAGGTGCCCCTAATTTCAAAATTTTTAGGAAATAAAACATTGCGATGAGTTACTTTACATTTATAGTAAATATGAAAGTATGGGAATGGGTCAAGATGAGACATACAGACAAAAACAACAAACCAGCGGCACCTGGCTGGCTCAGTTGGTTAAGCATCTGCCTTCAGGTCAAGTCATGATCCTGGGGTCCTGGGATCAAATCCCACATGGGGCTCCCTGCTCAGTGGGGAATCTTCTCCCTCTGCCTCTGCCCCTCCCCTATGCTCATGCTCACTCTCTCTTTCAAATAAATAAATAAAATATTTCAAAAAGAGAGAGGGAGAACAAACCAGAAAGCTCAGAAAAATGCATCTGTGCATGGAAATCTGACAGAGGCAGGAACACAAACCATCAGGGTAAGGACAGGTCATTCCAAGGTGCTGCTGACTGGGACCAATGGCTTTCCACATGGAAAAAAGAAAATCAAATTCCTACCTCACACCATCTATGAAAGTTGACCTCTAATGGATGAAAGACACAAATGAAAAGTATAAAATTTTTAGAAGAAAATATCAAGTAATATCTTTATGACCTCAGAGTAAAGTGGAATATTTAAATATAGCACCAAAAAAAAAATGCAAACCATCAAGGGAAATATTAACCCCTTAGACCTATCCCGGTGGCCTAAGCAAGTCATGGCCTCCTAGTTGGGCTGTGGGAAACTGGACTCCACCAGCAGACGGCAGGAACTGCAAAGTCATGTGGCAAAGCAGTAGATGGAGACAGAGAAGAGTGGAGAAGGAGGATCATTTTTGCCCCCATCGTCCACACTCAGCATTGGCAGTCAGGGACCATCATTGAGAGGAGCAGTTTCCGAGTGAGGTGATGGAGAGGGAAGAGTAGCAACTGGAGGAAGAAGTGAAAGGAAGGATAGGTGGGTGCACGCGTATAGCTCCATAGACCCAGGCCGGCCTCTCCATCCCATAGCTCAGGGAGCCAGCACCCCGAGGTGGGGGTGGGGGGCACCAGGGGGTGGGGGAGTCTACATCCTAATCTATAGAGAAAGAGATTCATCACAAGAACACTGACTTACTGATGCCTTGACTCTTTCCAAAGTGGCTGAACACAAAACAAGGCTACACACTCCATGAAATAGGGCAATTAAGACAAAAATAGAAACCCTAAAAAGTGCGTGTAGGTTCTAGGGGGGCAGGCGTGGCATCAGGCTGCCTCCTTCCCGCCCGCTGGCTTTGAGCATCTGGCCCCTGACACTGAGGAGTGCGTGTGGGGAGAGAATGGAGACAGTGGGTGCCTGACGGCGCCTGGGCTGGCAAAGAACGCTGGTGGGCACTGGTTTGGAAATCTGAGCTCGGAAGCCAAGATGAAAAGGAAACGTTGAGAGTCCACCTTTCATGTTCTGGCCAGTGGGTCTGCAGAGATGAGCGCCCCTGTGTTCACCCGGAGAGCTTTGAGGACAGAGGTGTTCATTAATCACTCCCTTCAGCAGCACTGCTGGGCACAGGGGTGGTAGTGGGGGGAGCAGTGATGCAGATCTGGCCCCCACTCTGCAGAGCCTTCCTGAACTGGTGAGGGGTTCTAGCAGTGTGCAGGGGACCCTGTGGGCTCTGGGGTGCAAGAGCCTTGGCTGCAAACATCTGAAGGGTTTCTAGAAGCAGCGAAATGGCTTGTGCACCAGGAAGGACGTGAGCTATGCCCATTCTCATCTTTGTAGAATTCTACAGGGGTCTCAGCAGTCTGTTGCAGGAACTGGAGCATTTTTGATGGCCTCCTTGACTTGTTTCTGCAGCCTCCATGCTGAGTTCATCTGGTCACCCAGACCAGGAACAAGGAAGTCACCCTCGCTGCCCAGCCAACAGGCATTGAGTCCCCCAGAACAACCTTTCTGCACCCACGCCACTGCCCACTGTCACTGCCATCCTCCCAATGCCCTAGATCCTTGCAGACACCTCACTGGTCACCTGTCCTAGACTTGCCCCCAGGCCTCCCTCTACCAGCTGCTGGGGAACTTCCCAACCAGCATCAGCTTGGCTTCCTCCATCACACAAAGTCTGGCATAGTTGTCCATTGACTGCTAGATAAAGTCCCCTTTCTGAACCAGGGGTCCAGGTAGACCTCCCAGATATACTTCTGACCACATTCCCTGTCCCAATGGTCCCTGAGGGCTGCACCAGCTTGATATTCCTGTCCTTCTGTTTCTACCACTTCCAGGATCTTGTCCATATAGCAAACTTATTAAACTCATTAAACTTGAGAATCTCTGAAGCAACACCACCTCCAGGAAGCCTCCCGGGAGCACCAGGCCTACTTGTGCTACAGCTTGCATCAAGGGATTCCTCCCTGGTTGACAACCAGCCCCTGTGCTGTCCAAGTGCAGGGCTGATGCCCAATCCTTTTCCATGGTCCAATGCCTGGAATGCGGTGAAGGAGGGGGAGGTGGGGATGGAGGTGGGGATGGGCTACAGACTTATCATAGAGAGGGCCTGCCAGCAAGCTGCTGAAATGAGGGGTCGCCCCCAGCCCAGCTTGCCCGGACAACCTGCACAGACACCAGGCACCACGGTGGCAGCATTGGTTTCAGTTGGAGAAGGGGTGCTGGCTGACTGGAGGATGCCAAGCTCGGCTGCTCCTTCCCAGGCCCTGCAGAGCTCCCCGAAGCAGCTCTGAGCCCCACGCAGTGGGACAGCTCTGCTGGCAGCAGCTGCGATCTGCATGGGGCACGACTCCCGGCTGGTAGCATGGATGGTGAGCAAGGGGCAGGACCGAAGGTATCTCCTCTGTCTGGTCTCTCCCATCATAGGTAAGGCCCTGAGCCACACAGCAAGATGGTCAACCTGTTGGGGTCATAGCTGGCTCCCGCTGGTCCCAGCCCAGTATTCATTCCTCTGCCTCTGGTGTAAATTCAGGGTCACATGGGACCTTCCTCCTCCCCCTGACCCGCCACCTTAAAGTCCTTCCCTCTGCCTGTGTCTGCCTGTGTTGGGCAGCCGAGTCTGCAAGAGCCGCAGGAGGAGGCGCCAGCCCTGGCAGGCACACAGGGAGCAGGACATGGTCTGGCCCCAGGTCTGTAGTGAGAGGGCTGGTTGCCAGGAAGGCTAGGGTCTGGGGGAAAGAAAGGGCACAGGAAGAAAAAATTGGGGTGAGAAGTCTGGATGGGAGGGGACTTGTCATTGAGAGGGCTTGCCCCAGCTCTGTTGCAGACCCTCCTGGTCCTGGTCCCCAGGCTGGCATCAGGCCAGCAGTGGCCGCGTCCGAGGCCCTTTACCCGTCCTGTCACCCCAGCCCCGAAGGCAGGGCTGGGAGGGCATCACCCGCCCTGCAGGTGCCGGCCAGGGCAGGAGGGACAGAAGCCACTCCTTCTGAAAGACCCAGCCCTGTTAGGTCTGTGCTCCTGTTTCGTGGGGTCTGTGCTACGGGGGATGCCGCCCGCCTCCCGTGCAGGGGGTCCAGGAACTGCTGAGCTGGGGCTGCCGAAGGCACCGTGCTGCCACAGCCGCCGCCCACCGCCCCCCCCCCCCCCCCCCGCAGCCCAGCCCCTGCTGCTAACTGAACTCTTCCCAGGCTGCTGGTTGTGTGCAGATCTATCACCCACTAAGCCACTGATGATAAGCCCTGGCATTTCCGCCACAAATCCTTGGCACACTCTACCCAGGACGCTCACGGTTTCCTTATGGTTCCGTTTCGTCCGGGGCTCCATTAAACCGAGCTTATAATTAAGGAAATGTGATCGGGAAATTAGCTGATGCCTTGGTACTGTTACAAAAGACAGTGTCTTCTGCACCCTGATTAGCCCGCTCAGCCCGACGCGAGGTTAAGCGGAAGAACGCCCGGATTAATCCAGATTGACAATTATGACCACTTTTTTCTCCAGCATGGAGCTTTCCCCCGTGGCTCCCTGCCAGGAAGGTATTGTGTTCCGAGACTAAAATACTTTTCATTTTTTCTACAATTTCCGTTTAAAAAGTTCCAAATGTTCAGCCACATGATGTGAAACTGAACTTCAACAAAATCCTACGGGGGTTTTGACGGTGGAGAAAATGTGGGGGTCTGATCCCCTGACCCCAAGCCGACGGAGGATACAGTTTCAAGCCTTTCTTCTCCACCCGCTCCCCGCCAGCCCTGAGGAGACGGGCGAGCTGGATCCTTTCGGAAGACGGGAGAGCCTTCAGTGGGGGCGGAACCCCCCAGTTCTCCTGCCCTGGAAACTGGCCCCAGCGCGGGGCTCCCGGGACAGCGCTCGGGTTCTGGAAGCCAGGATACCTGGGTGCCAAGCACTGCTTCTGCCCAGCTCGGCTTCCTTGACCTGAATTAAACTCAGGAAAGAGTCAGGATGGGTATTCTTCTAGATGCACAACTAATTCATTTAATCTTCGTGAAAACCTCATGGGGCAAAGCTCTTATAAAGATCTCATAACGATTTTATTTTAAAAATAAAGCTCTTATTTCCACTTTGCAGATGGGTAAACTGAGGCCCAGGGGGCATAATTACTTGTGTTCAGACCCCAGAGCAAGCATGTGGTAGAGGCCGAATGGGAACCCCGAGAGACCAGAGCCAGGGCTTTGCCTAAGCAGGTGTCTCTGCAGGTGCAGCCATCCGGGGCCTCTCTGCCCAGCTCCCTCTGGGACGTGCCGTCTGTCTACAGATACGCGTGCTGGGCTCCTTCATCTGAGTTCTGTAACCAGGGGGAAGGGAAGCTGGAGCTTGGGAGGGCTGGCTCTCAATCCAAGTGTCCACACCCTCTGGGCCCCTCCAGGACAAGTGCGTCAGGCTGCCTCTGAGGGTCCAACCTGTGGCCCAGCACTGGGCAGTGGGGGGCCTCAAAGCACCACTGTCAATCTGGCTCAAATTGTTCACGTGGAATCATCATGATGTGTAAAGATGTTCATTGTCTATTGTTAGGCTATTAAAGGTGAGCAGGACACAATCGCGTGTGTAATTTGCACATACCGCTGTAGTGGCCGATGCAGGAGACACAAACCGTGTCCTTCCTGGGGGAGTGCAGGAATCAGGACCCTGGAACCCCGCCAGCTGCGGGGCTTTATCAAGACTCCTCAGCCGTGTGGGTCAGGGTCGTGTACTGAGCCCAGGGAGGTGCCCCGTCTACTGGGTGAACACAGGAATGAGCGAGGCCATCATCTGCTCGCCGCTGGACACCAGGGCCACGTCGGTGGGGGCCCCCGCGCCCCACGCTCTACTTGGGTCACCATGCTTCCACGTCTGTGTGGTGCACACGGCAGTATCTGTGTAGAAGGGGGCGGGGGGCGGCCCGGGGCCTGCATGCCTGTCACCCTCGGCTGAGCCGGAGGAGCAGCAAGAGAGCCGGGGCTCCCATCCTTCGTCCCAGACACCGGCGCCTCAGCAGGTGGGGCATCAGCCCCGCACAGAGAAGGCAGGGAGGCTCGGGTAGTCTGGGGGCTGGCACAGGTGACCTCCTAGCCCCGGCCCCAGGAGCCAGCCGGGCCACGGCCAAAGCCAGGCATGAGGCGCACAGATGGCCGTGCTGGGTTTTCTCGGAGCCTCTCACCCCATGGGCTCGTCCTGTAGGATTCGCGCCCAGGACACCCCACAAGCTTGAGCGGCCTCCTGGCTGGACTCTTATGGGCCCCCAGGTGTCCACCCCCACCCCGCACCCGGTCAGGCAGCCTCCCCTCTGCTTTTCATCCAGTCTGAGGCCCGGGGCTCCGCCAGCCAGCGGCTTCTCTCCCTTCGAGGCTCCAGGTCACCACTCAGCGGATCATTCAGGCTGAAGTCAGAATCTCCCCCCAAACGCCCCACTAATTCAGACCAGGCCCGACTGCTGGACTCTATCTGGGGAGCCTCAAGCAGTCACGGATGCAATGCATCAAATGAGGAGCACGTTTACAGTGCTTGGCCCCTAGCAGACAAATGGAATTCTAGACTCTCTGGGGTGGAAAAGACCTTAAAAGTCACCCCCCATCCCTCCCCATCTACCACCCCCACCATCCAGGGCTCCGAGCTCCCCCACATGACTGAGAAAACCTAACACCAACACTAAGCCTGTCACACACCTCCAGGAATGGGGAGCTCACTACCTCACAGAGCATAGGTGAAACAGGTATCTCTCCTGCAGTCCTCAGCATGGGCCTCAGAGCCCCCACAGCGTCCTCATGACCCCTTTTCCGTGCCACGCTGTTCCCAGGCTCTGAAATCCCCTTCACTCGGTGACAAGACCTGGCTCCTGCCACACCACCCCCCTGCGTCCTGGGAACCCCCCAGACACAATGCAACCACCCCTAGTCTCTGAACAACTTCAAGGCAGCCAGAGGAGTCTGGGAGCTGCCCCTCCACGGGGCACAGGGCCTGAGCCAGCTCTGAATCTGGCCCAGTGGCTGCACTGTGCCCCCTTCTAGGAGAAGCCACATTGGCCACAGGG
Source organism: Canis aureus (assembly GCF_053574225.1). Lineage (NCBI taxonomy): Eukaryota > Metazoa > Chordata > Mammalia > Carnivora > Canidae > Canis > Canis aureus. The sequence goes on from NC_135612.1 coordinate 61,343,820, forward strand.
CCTGGAGATGGCCCCACATGAAACCCAAAAGAGAGCACTGTTCCTCCCATGGCACAGGTGAGAAAACTGATGCTCAGAGAGGTATAGTGATTCATCCAAAGCCACACAGCAAGGGTGACAGAGCCATTCCTGCTGGGTCCTCTCAGCCCAAGGGTGGCCTGGGCCCATGTTCCCATGCTCAGCAAGCCCGGGGACTCTCTCTGATGGGTGCTGGTCTTCACAGGTGCAGCCCAAAGTGCCAGAGGATCCATGCTTCCCACCCACCCAGGAGCAGCCTCCCCACCATGCCAGCAGGAGTGGATGAATTCCCCAGCCCTGCACCCCCAGAGCAGGACTCCATCCTCTCTGTCCCTTCTTCACCTCCCTCGTGTGTTTCCTAGGACCTCCTCCCAGGTAAATGCTCATCTCGGCTTCTGGGGACCCAAACCAAGACACCGAAGGTCTGAGATGGAGTAGCCTTGAATAGCCTCAAGGACAGCTTCGTAATCTAAACCGTGGGGAATATTTCTGTTTGTGTTTCACGTGTCTGTGCTCTTGACACTTCATGATGCAGTTTGTGTGTCTCAGTTTCTGGAAATGAAAAGAAATGTATCCAAAAAAAGAGTTTGGGGATGGAAGTGATTATGGAGGTGGGAAGATTAGCTTGGATGTCACCGATCCCAGGACAGCCTTAAAAATAATAGTGACAACCCAGCAAGTGTACTCCTGGGTATTTACGAACATAGTGATCTGAAGGGACACCTGCACCCCAAGATTTATAGCAGCAACATCCACAATAGCCAAACTATGGAAGGAGTCCAGATGTCATCAACAGATGAATGGATAAAGAAGATGTGGTGTATATAAACAATGGAATATTACTCAGCCATCAAAAATGATGAAATCTTACCACTTGCAATGATGTGGATGAAACTAGAGAGTATTATGCTGAGTGAAATAAGTCAATCTGGGAAAGGGAATTGTGATATGATCTCACTCATATGTGGAATTTAAGAAACAAAACAGGATCATGGCGGGAAAGAGGGAAAAATAAAACAAGATGAAATCAGAGAAGGAGACAAACCATAAGAGAGAGACCCTTTGCTGTAGGAAACTAACTGAGGATCTCTGGAGGGCGGTCGGTGGGGGGACGAGGTAACTGGGTGATAGGCAGTAAGGAGGGCACATGATGTCATGAGCACTGGGTGTATATGCAACTGACAAATCACTGAACTCCACCTCTGAAGCTAATAATACACTATATGTTAATTAATAAATTTAATCATTTAATTGATTGCATTTAAATAAAAAATTTTTAAAAATTGTAGTGACAGCAGCACAACAGCGACAGAAGAGCCTTGCTCTCATCCTTAAAAAACTCAGGAACAGAACGGGCCCCGGGTTCTGGCCTCCAGCTCCTCCAGTCCCACTGGGAGCAGATAGAGAAGGGCCGGGGCAGGGGGCCTGGCTTCCAGAAGCTGCAGGATCCCACGCTGGAGAATGGGCAGAGGGCCTCATGAGTGCTGGGGGGGACACGCCGTGGGGCAAACAGATCCCCGGGCCCTGCTCAGCCAGCCCCACTGCAGTGAGACTTCCCAGCCGTGGTTCTCTCCCAGGGTGCTTCTAAGGGTCATGAGACAAAGCCACACTGCATCGGGCACCAGCTCTCTAAGTGGCAATGGTCACCAGGACCTGGGCAGAGAAGGGGACCAGGACCCCGAGCCAAATGAGGAGAGTGTCATAGAAGAAGCCAGAAAGCCCAGGAGAGGATGGGAAGGTCATGGAGGCCAGGTGGGCCTCACCATCTGCAGAGATGGACGGTCACCAACTAGAAAGGTGACCGTGCACAGATGAGCGCTCCACACGGTCCCCATACCACCGCCAGAGCTGGTGGGCCACACGCCTCTGACTCCAATGTCATCCCCTCCTGCACTGGGCGCTCCCCCCCAGCACGTTTACTAAGCACCTACTATGCGCAGGCATCGTGCCCGCTGCGCCAGCCACGTTTTCTCAGCTGACACTTCCCTGGGAGCATCTGCCAGAAAGGATTAAGAAGTTGCCGTAGGAAGCCCTGGCTTTGTTTGGGGATTTTCCCCCAGCTGAGAAGGAGAGAATGACCAATTATTCCCTGTGTTGTCTTCAGATGAAAGGCCCTTTTTGTGGCCCTGCCCGTCTCCTGTTTGGGCTGTCAGCAGCAATTTGACGAGGAATGTTGCTGGGCCTGACCTGTTTTTTCAAGACGGTAACCTATATTGGGGATCATCTCAGCCCAGGAGATAACCGGCCAGCATCCTCCCCGGCACAGCCCCTCCCCACACACCCCGGGAGCTGAACTTCACCTCCAAAACCAGCCAAATTGATTGGAAGAAAATTCAGGGAAATCTCCCACTAATGATATTTTGAGTTCAGGAATCGGGGGGTGGGGGGTGGAATTAAAGTGGCTTTAATCTGACTGTCCCAACATGGATTTCAGCGCTGAATGGTCAATTGTTACTAAATTCTAATTGGTTCTGGGTCACTCCCTTTGAAATAGTGGCTGCGTTCTGTTCATTTTTTCAATTAAATCTTAACAATTCACATCTGACAAAACTCAAAAATCTTGTCAAAAATTGTTCAGATTTGTGTAAGTAAGAATGTGCAAGCAGCACGATGGAGTGGGAGCCGCGGGGAGCTTCTATACGGGAGACAATTTAAGAGCTAATTATGAGAATGCTGACTTCATTGTTTCCAGACTCACCTCCTTGCACTGCACAGCGCGGGGCTTTCTCATCAGCTTGCAAAAACCGCTTCGGAGGAAACCGTAAGAGACCACAAATGCCTTTGCCGAAGCGATGATTGTTCCCTGGATTTAGAAATCCAAGCCCTCCGCACATTTCATCCCTCATTATGAGAAAGTTTTATTTTATTCCCGGAGGTAACGCGCAAGTCGGCTGGATCCAGAAACAGCCGAGGGCTTTGCAGGAAGCAGCCCGGGGCTTTCAAGCTGGCCACCATCGCCCAAGAGCCGGGTGATTGTTTCCCGCAGGGGAACCACACCCTGTGCCTCAGTTTCCCCACTGGTAAAGAGGGTGCACTGCTTCCTAGACCTGTGGTGGAGATGAATGTTGCCCGGTGGGATGAGGGTGTTCTGGAATCAGAAGCTGTCGCGACTGTCTTTCTGATTGCAGAGTTCGTAATGGCTTGGCACAGCCTCCTGATGCTCCTATCGAGGACCTGCAGACCAGAGAGGCTCGATGACTTTCCCAAAGTCACACAGCCAGTTCCTTCTGAAGCCAGAAATAGAAGTCAGAGCTTTTCTCGAAAGTAACACTTTGGAATGTGTGCGTGGCTGCCCAGAGCCCAGGACTGGGGGCTCTTGCCCAGCTTTTCAAAGTGCTGTCCCCGAACCAGCAGCAAGGGCGTCACCCAGGAGCTTATCGCAAACGCCACGCCAATCCACTGCCCCAGACCTGGCAAATTGGAATCTGCATTTTAACAAGATCTCCGCTGGTTCTAGCGCTCGGAAGAATCTAGCAGTGCTGGCTGATGGCATTTCGTCAGACTCTGATGGCCTGAGTATCAGAGCCCTTGGCAACTCCAAGAAGCCTCCATGTCCCTCTGCCCTCCCGGTGAGGGCTGCTCCTGCTGCAGGATGGCTGGGCAGCCCTGGGAGCACGCAGAAGGAAGTCTTCACGCTGCAGGAGACAGCCTCGGAACCCTCGGCCACATGGGAGTCTTCCCTCTTCTTACTCACCCTACGGTTCCTGCTCAAATCCTCCCCGTGGCTGCTTCTGACCCCCTCTGAATCCGTGCCACCCTCACCACCTATACCGCCAGGCCCGGCCCTTGTGGCAGGTGTGTGGCTGATTTCCCCCAGCAGTGTCCACATTGCTTTACCTGCGGGGTGGGGAGAGGGTGTGAGTGAATCCACCCTCTCAGGTGGCCCTTAAGAAATGACTCCAGAGTTAGGGAGCAGACACAGGCCCCCGCAACCCTCAGGTGGGTGACCAGGGTGGGCAGGATGGCTTGTTGTCCAGGGACTTACCGGCTTCCCTACCCACCCCCCACCCCCCCCACCCCACCCCCGCTAACATGCCCTGTACCCTCAAATCGCTCAGCTATGATCTTGCTCTGCTTGGGGGGGAATTCACCAGTGAGGTCCCCCAGCTGAGGAAAGATGCAGGGGTGGTCAGATAGGTTTGGGGGCAGCATTAGGACAGGGGGCAGCACTGGACCACAGGGCATCCTGACAGGCAAGTGTGGGTTGGGTGGCCATTCTGGAGGCTCAGGGTGGGGACAGTGGAGAAGATGAAGACGAGATGGAGGGTGCTGCAGGGAGATGACACAGGCAGCCAGAGTGGTGTTGGGGCTGGAACTGGCAGGATGGAGGCAGTGGCAGGAGGAAGAGGGGCCTGGAGGATGCTGAGGTGGACCCCACATGGTTCATCCTGCCTCCCACCCTCTGGACCAGTCTCAAACCTACTCCAACTCCAAGGCCGGGCTGTATGTAGTCTCACCTCCTCCAGGGAACCCTCCCTGACTGCTCCACCATGACCCCAAGAGCTCTCTGACCCCCACTCTCTTCAGGGGTCCTGCTGACCTCGGCACAGCTCCCAGGGGTTCTCAAGTCTTTCCCCCACTGAGGCACATAACACTGGCTGCCCAGGGAAGGAGAGAGGCCATAGTGCCCTGACCAAGAGAGACGACCAGCATCTGACCTGGGCCCACGAGGGACAAGCCACCTGGCCTCTCTAGCCCCGGTCCCCCTCCTGGGGCCTCTGGATGTGTGTGCCAGGGTGCCCGCAGCAGTGCCTGGCCGGCATGGCCAACATGCACCCAGAGCTGGGGCCCCAAGCTCGCTCCAGTGGGGGCTCCAGCAGAGGCTGCACTGACAGGCAGAGGAGAGGACGCGGGGGTGTCCGCCTGCGGGAACTGAATCCAGACGCAGACCTTAAACCCTCATGGGGAAGCGGATCCGGAACAGAACCGTACAACCCCCTGAAGAGAGCACTGGGAAGGGTGATCTGTGATGCCCTGAAGGCTCCATCTGTGAAAGAAGAAACTGGGAAATTGGACCACATTAAAATCACAAACTTCTCTCTGCAAGAGACCTCTTGAAGTGAATGTAAAAAAGAATTCTCAAAAAAAGCCAACATCAGGGGATCCCTGGGTGGCTCAGCGGTTTAGTGCCTGCCTTTGGCCCAGGGCGTGATCCTGGAGTCCCGGGATCGAGTCCCACGTCGGGCTCCCAGCATGGAGCCTGCTTCTCCCTCCTCCTGTGTCTCTGCCTTTCTCTCTCTCTCTCTCTCTCTCTCTCTCTCTCTCTCTCTATGTCTGTCACGAATAAATAAATAAATCTTAAAAAAAAAAATCCAGGGATCCCTGGGTGGCGCAGCGGTTTGGCACCTGCCTTTGGCCCAGGGCGCGATCCTGGAGACCCGGGATCGAATCCCACGTCGGGCTCCCGATGCATGGAGCCTGCTTCTCCCTCTGCCTGTGTCTCTGCCCCTCTCTCTCTCTCTGTGACTATCATAAATTAAAAAAAAATAATTTAAAAAAAATCCAACATCAGAAAACCATCATCCCAGTTGGAAAAGGGACAGAAGACCCGAAGAGACAGCTCACCGGAGAAGGTATGCAGGTGGCAGATGAGTCTGTGAAAGGTGCTCACGGTCACGGGGGGACCGTGAATCCCAGCAATGAGGAGACACCACTGCACACCTGTCAGAACAGCCGGATCCAGGCCCTCGACCACAGCACATGCTGGTGAGGTCACTGAGCCGCAGGGGCTTCCACTCACTGTGCTGGGGACACAGAATCTCCGGTGTGGCCACTTTGGGAAACAGCCTGACAGCTTCCTATAAAACTGAATATACTCTTCCTATACGATCCAGCAGTGATGCTCCTTGGTATTTATTAAAGGAATTAAAAGCAGGTATGTGCACAAGAACCTGCACAGAAATGTTTACGGCAGCTTTATTCATTATCACCAAAATCTGGACCGTCCAAGACGTCTTTAGCTGGTGATGAAGGAATAAGCTGTGTCCATCTAGATGGTGGATTATTCAGCGTTAAACAGAAACAAACTATCAAGGCACAAAAGGGCCTGGAGGAGCCTCAGGTGCACGTCACAAAGAGGAAGAAGCCAGCCTGCAAGGCTGTGTGCTGTAGGAGTCCCTCTGCAGCACATTCTGGAAAAGACAGAGCAATGATGGGGACAGGAAAGAGACCAGTGGGTGCCAGGGGCTGGGGTTGGGGAGGAGGACCCGGGGGAGCACGAGGGTGTTTAGGGCAGCAAAGCTCCTCTGTGTGATACCACAGGGGTGGACACCTGTCATTCCGCAGTGGTCCAAGCCCACAGAATGCACAGGGACCCCGCACATACACAGCCCGCTTAGTTAATAATAATGTATCAGCATTAGCTCCTCAGTGTATCATATGGATGCAGGGTGTTGACAATCCGGGAACCTATAGGAAGACGGGAAGCAGAGTCAGAGAGGAGCTCTCTGTGCTTTCTGCTTATTCTGTAAACCTAAAACTGCTTTAAAAGTAAATTCTATTAATTAAATTTTTAAAAATCTTCAGCATGAGCTGCCCCAGAACTGCTGCATGAGGAGGCCAGAGGCAATGAAGCTGAGCTGTGTACACACTAGAACACCTACCAGCCCCACTCTGCTCTGCTCAGGGTCAGGTTTGCATGGGGGCCACCCTGTGCCCAGGGAAACCCCTGGAGGAGTCTGGCCTTGCTTGGGGCCCAGGGTGTGGGGGCGGCCTGGTAACCTTGGTGGGTGGGAGGGTAAGTGACACAGGCCACTGGACTCTCTGGACTCTCAGGGGAGGTGAGGTGATGAGGCCCCAGAGACAAGCAAGGGCAGGCTGGGAGGCTTCCAGGAAGAGGGATCTTGTGGCTCTAACTTGAGGGTCAATGAGGAAGCTCCCTTCCTCAGGCCAGTCCCCGGAGCTAACCATACCACCACCTAAGGTGTAGACACCTCCCTCCTTCCCATTCCTCCCCAACCCCTCCCTTAGGACTTGCCCTCCCACTTGCTTCTCCACCTCCCGTCCAAACCCTCCTCACAGCCCACACCTGGGACTGTGGTTCAGCACAATCCCTTCTGTGGCTTCCCATTGCCCTCAAAAGGGCCAGTGCCTGGGCCAGCTTCCAGCCCTAGAGACCAGTCTAACCCTTGTTCCCCCCGGACCCAGTCACAGGAGGAATGTCTAGATAAAGACACAGGGACACCTCAGGTAGGCTGGAACTGGAGGTCAGATCCCACCAATGACTGAGCTGCTCTGAGCATAGGTTGCACTCAAGGAGCCTTCAGGACACAAGCCCTTTTATCCCTGGCAGATAAAAGAGCCCTGCAAGGTGAACAAGTAACCCCCCAACACCCCGCCATATATCCAGTGGTCAGCCCACTTGTGAGCAGAGGGGTCTTGGCAGGAGAAACGCTCCCCAAGCCCTGGCTGGGGGACCTCAGGCCATTTGTGACCATGACCTCTGCCTGCCCCGGGTTGTGGCCAGGTGGGTCCAGCGCCAGCTTTCCGAGTCCTGGGGAGTGGGCAGGGGCAAGGGGGAGGGACAGCACACAGCTGCAGATAGCTGGGCAGCCCTGGGGAGAAGAGGCATCTTTGGAGCACTTGGCCTTGACCCTGGGAGGTGAAGGCCACCCCTGTAGTGGCTGTAGCAGTCCGCTAATCCATTATTGAGCACCTCTGCTGGCCACCAGGCAATTAGCGCCAGGGCCTCCATCCTGACGGCTAATTGTACTAATTGATAGGGTCGGCCACGGTCCTCCCCAGCCCTGCACTTGTCCAGGATAGCTTCACGCCTGGGAGCCCAGCTTCCCAACTCCCTCTCTCTCCTGGCATCTTTTCCTAGGGGCCGCAACCTAGGGACCATTCAGCCAGCCCTCAACTTTGGCCAGGACTCGACTCCAGTCACCCCTCCCTTCCCCTTGCTCTGACACTTGGTCCTCTGTCTACATCTCTATAAGACAGGTGAGTGGACTGGACTCAGAGCAAAGATCAGCATTCAGCAGGCCAGAGAAAAGGTTCTAGGGGTGCAATGGGTGCACCTCTGCCAGCGTCATGACACTTGGATGCAGTTGGGATTAATGAATTATGTGATAGATACATAGGGCTCCAAGACTGGCTCCAAGTGAGGAGTTCAGTAGATTGTCCAGGGGCCATCACAATGATAACCATGATGATGGTTGGTAATGGTGATGGTGGTGATGGTGATCATGGCAATGATGGCAATGATGATGGTGATGATGACAGTGATGGTGGTGATGGGGATGGGGATGGTGATGGTGGTGATGATGATGGTGGTGATGATGGTGGTGGTGAAGGTGGCAGTGATGAAGGTTAAGATGAGGATGATGGTGATGATGGGGTGATGCAGGGGATGAAGATAGTGATGGTGAGGACAATCTCTCTTACCCTGTAGTAAAGGCTACATTGAGTGGTTAATAGCCTTGGCTCTGGACCCAGCTGCTGGGTTGAAATCCTGCCTCTGTCCTGTACTAGCTCTGTGACTTTGAACCTCTTTCTTGTTCTCTCTGTGCCTCTATTTCCCTGACTGTAACCCAGGGACAATGACAGTCCTGACCTCGTGGGCTGGTGTAAGGCTTCAATGAATCAATACATACACTGCTATGGCATATGGTAGTTGCCCTTATACTTTGTTATCTTAGATATAAGAATCTCCCCAATAACTTCAACAAAATTTAAATAAAGCCTTTGCCTCAAAGGACTTTCTTATGAAAGTACAAGGACAGTACAAAGAACGGGAGAAAATATTTTCAAAGCATGTGTATGTCAAGAGACCCGTATCCAGAAGATCTAAGAGACTCATAATTAAGAATAAAAAGACAAATAACCCAATCAAAACATAATCAAAGGATTTGAATAGGCATTTTTCCAAAGAAGACAAATGGCTGACAAACACATGAAAAGATGCTCAACTTCACTAGTCGTCAGGGAAACGCAAATCAAAAACCACAAGATACCATTTCATCCCCACTAGGTGATAAGAATGAAAAAGACAAGCCATGGGGCGCTGGAAGGCTCAGTCAATGAAGCATGCAACTCTTGATCTCAGGGCCATGAGTTCGAGCCCTGTGTTGGGGGTAGAGATTACTAAAAAACATAAATAGAATTTTTTAAAAAGGCAAATAGTGACACATGTTGGTGAGGACATGGAGGAGCAAGGACCCTCACATACTGTTTTAAATAAAATGGTGCAACTATTCTGGAAAACAGTCGGATACTTCCTCAAAGACATGGAATTGCCATATGACACAGCAATCCAATGCCCAGGTACCTACCCAAGAGAACTGAAAACATATGTCCACACAAAAGCTTGTGCGTGGGTGTTCCTAGCAGCATTATTCACAGTAGTCAAAAAGTAGAAACAGCCATTTATGTCCATAAACAGTGAATGGACAAGCAAAATGGTGCACCTACCTGCCCAAAGAGACTATTATTTGGCCATAAAAAATAATGAAGTACTGACACATGCTTCGCCGTGGGTGCATGAAGCCTGAGAGCATGCTCAGTGGTAGAACCCAGCCGCGAAATCACACAATCTCACCATTCCATTGACAGGAAACTTCCAGAATATGCAAACGCATAGATAGACACAGATTAGTGGCTGCCAAGGTGGGGAGAGGGAGGGCGGAGGAGGGCTGCTGATGAGTGCAGGGTCTCTATCAGGGATGACAAACGTGCTCTAAAATTAGACAGTGGTGACAACTGCCTAAGTCCAAAAACACTAAAAACCACTGAATTTTATGCTTGAAAATGGGAGAATTTTAGGATATATAAATCATACCTCAATAAAACCACTATTTTAAGAAAGAATTCTCCAGGGAATGTTCCCAAATGAGACATGAGGGGTCAACGTGATTCTGTGTTGCTGAAGGGCCTCCTTACTCTTGAACCCCAGTCTGGCTGGCTCCCCACTACTCAAGGGTCCTGGGCTGGGCGTTTGCCGGAGTGTTTGCTTCCAGGGTTTTGAAACCACTGACAGATGGGCACAGCAGACGGGGAGGGACGTGCAGAGGGATGTCCTTCTGTGGCTCCAACCCCAGTGAACTTCCCACCCTCTGAATCCTAAGGACCATCCCCTGGGGAAGCAGCAAATCCTATTTAGCAAAACTTAGCAGAAAAAAAAATTCAGAAAATTCTGTCTATAGGGTTTTTCTCCCCCCAGCCCCATGTCCACCCCTTCCATCTCTCCTTTAGGAATCCCACATGTCCACAACAGAATAGCTTTCCTCTCCCTCTCTCCTTATCAAACCTATGCTTCTCCCCACGTTTTCTACTCTACCACCCACATCCCGGTCAAGAGCTTCCCTCACTGTCCTCACAGCCTCCTCTGCCCAGAGCCTTCCTACACTGATTGCGCTGAGGGTCATTCTACAGCCTGTTGACTTTGTCCAGCATGAGCTCCTTGAGGATGCACATAACATGCTACTCTTCCTGCATCTTCAGAGCCCAGCCCAAGGCCTGATGCTCAGTCAGCCCTCAGTTAGGGGACAGATGAGTGCTTGAGTCTCCCTGTGTAGGTTGGGCACTGCTGAAAAGTGCCTGGCCAAGGGAGTGGGCCAATGCTAAAGTCCAGCTTGATCTCTGCTCACTGCTTGCGGAGCTGAGCAGACCAGAACTCTGTCCAGAGAGCAAGCCTTCTTGTGATTTTCACAAGGGTGCTCTACAGGCTAACTGCCGCCCTGGAGGCAGGGAGACAGGGAAGGAGATAAACGAAAGAATGGAAGGGAATGGGAGCCTTTCTTATTGTACAGAATGAGTATTCACACACATTTGTAAATGTGCTCACTGGAGCGGGCTCCACATTTGAGTGGATGCATGTGTATTAGTCAAAACAGGCTAAGTCACAAAGCAATAACAAACAAAATCGCAGGTGGGTTAACACAATGAAAATTTATTTCCTGCTCATGTTGCATGTCTTCTGGGGGGATGCACTGGATGCAGTCACGCTGGGACAGGGGCTGACGGGAGCTCCACCCTGTTGTGGATGTACCATCCCATATGTGAAGCTTGCTCAGCCCCAGGGAGAGGGAAGAGAGACTGTGCATGGTGCAGGGCCCTTTGCTGTGCACTCCTGGCCACTCTGCATGGGCCCAGACCAGTCACCTTCCTGCCCTGACCGCACCTGGGAGGTGCAAGCCTTCCCCGGGCCTGTGGGGGAGAAAAGTCAAATACTACGGGTGCTGGCTGTGGCTACACGAAGTGTGAGCTGACCTGGATGCTCCACTGACCTGCATCTGGGGCTCAAATGGCAGGGGCCTCAGAGCGCCCAGGAGTTCACCTATATGCAGGTTCCCACCCCAAGACCAAGGCAGGAGGTCCAGGTGGGAAGCTGGGTTTAACGAGCTGTGGGGCCAGGGTGCTGGGATCCCCTGTGGACAGTGGTACCATGCACCCTTTCATACCGTCCTATCCACACGCCCCACCCCACGTCGGACATCAGACCCTGCACACAGCTCCCTCTGAGCCTCCGAAGTCCCTTACCCTGTTATATGTAGGCTCACCCTTCAGAATCCATTCAGACGTCACCTCCTACAGACAGGCCTCCCTGATCCTCTGATTGGAAACACCTCTGAGCTCCAGCACATCATGGTTTCAGCTCTTCTCTTCAGCTCATGTTCTGATCAGTGATCACTGCCAGATGCCTGCCATGGGCCAGGTACAGCCAGGGTTCTGCTGTGTGCAAAAGTGACACGAAGCCACAGGATGAGCGTGACTTAGGTCCTACCTCAAAGTGCCAGACCCAGGGCTCTCAATGTGCTGGCAAAATGGGGATTCCCTGCCCTATCTCATCACAATTCAATGGCCCCCTCAAAGGCTCTGAGAAGTGCCACTGAAAGAAAAGGCTGTGGGACGCCTAGCTGGCTCAGTCAGTGGAATGTACAAGTCTTGATCTCAAAGTTGTGAGTTTTAAGTCCCATGCTGGGTGTAGAGTTTACTTTGAAAAAATAAATAAATAAATAAATAAATAAATAAATAAATAAATAAATAAAGTTTTGAGTTGCATTGGACCCAATGTCTCCCAGGAATATCTGACCACAGCATCCATGAGTTGAGAATCACCAATTGATGAACCAGAGGTCTCTGGGAAATGGTTTTGGAAAAGCTGTCCAGGCGAAGCGACATCTGGTCCAGCGTTTCTCTAGCACGATGCTGCCAGCAGCCTGGAACTGCCAGGCCACACGCCCAGCTCTGGCTCCGACAAACAGCGCAGGACTGAAGGAGCACCAGCCACAGGTGCCGAGTGTGCGGCACTGCCAGTCAGGGAGGACAGCTCCTGGGTTGCAGAAGTGGAATCGGAGGCTTCCAAGGAGTTGGAAGCATCCGAATTTGAACTGAGGACTGTAGGGCCTGCTCTGGCTCTAGCCGTTCCTTATTGCATACTGTATACAGTCAGTGCTCCATCAGTGATTTCTGGACACAATGATAAAGGAACAACATTCAGAAGCGGGAGTGGCCTTCAGAGGAGGTGGGTGGCTATTGAGAGGCCTGAGCTGACAGTGGGTGACTAGGATCGGACCGAGGAATTCAGAGGCCCCTATAATCTGAGATTTACGGCAAGGGCCCAGGAGGGCAGCCGGGGACCCCCTCCCCCTCCACCCCTGCCAGCCCAGCGGCCTGTGACAGGGTGGACACAGTTCTTACAACCAAGGAATTTAATTTTAAATCTAAAGACTGACAACCCATATCCTAGGCATGAGTGTGTAGTACGGACAACTGCTTGGAACAACCGGTGTATGGGCACCTGCTTCCTCAAGTGATACACAGTACGGATGGAGTATTTGCAGCAAACTACCCAGACTGAGGCACGAGTATAATACAGACGCCATATTTCAAAGACAATAGCAAAAATGTACACTGCCCCAGGTTTTACATCGATTGTATGCTGAAACGATAATAATCTTGACCACACTGGATTAAGTGATTATTTATTTGTACCCATGACTATATCATGGCTACTGGGAAATTTAAATCCCATATGCGGCTCTTGTAGCATTTTCTCTCAGACAGCACTGCCTTAAAGTCTATGATATTTTGATAAAACGGGAATAAAACATCGGTGAAAATTTTATGACTTTTTCACTCACCTGGGGAGAGTCCTCAGAATGGCCTAATTCAATGCCCTGGTCTTACAAAGGAGGAAGTCCAGGCCCAGAGAGCACAAGTAAGTTCCCGGTGTCACACAGCATGGTGTAGAGGTAGCTGGGCCCAGACCTGGGCACTTGCTCCAGACATGCTTGGAGGGGCCAAGTGCTCTGTGACAAACCTAGACTGGGCCCCCGATGCCCCCTGTGCCTCAGATCTGCCCCCCAGGGACTCAGGTCTACAGCCACAGAACCAAGCCAGCAAGACACCCATGAGTGTGACATCTGACCTCAGTCAGATTACCCCGGAGGCAGCAAAAAGGCAGCCAGTGCTGCAGGCAGCATGAGGGCTTTCCCAGCAGGCGGGCCTCTGCAGAGCCTCCACTTTCCCACCTGTGATATGGGGCTAGGTGTCGCGGTGCAGAAGCCATGGGGCTAACACATCTGTGAGCACACTGGCAGCTGCTGTGGGCTGAACTGCACCCCTGATTCCTACACTGGAGATGTGAGAACGTGACCTTACTTGAAGAGAGGGTCGTTACAGAGGTGACCGGCTATGATGAGGTTCTCAGGTGGGCCTGTGTCCTCACGAGGCAGGGAAACCCGGGCCCAGAGACACACACACACAGAAGGAGGACGTGGAGATATGGGGAGGACGGCCATGGGATTGGAACCAAGGATTCTGCAAACACCAAAAGCCCACAGAAGCAAGGAAGGACACACACAGACACACACACACACACACACACACCCCACCCAAATGGAGCCTTTTGAGGGGCCTTGCCCTCACCCTGATTTCAGATCTCAGGCCTCCAGACTTCAAGGGAACACTTTGGCTGCCGTCAGCCCTGCTGTGTGATGCTCTGTTATGGCCACCCCAGGACCCTGACAGGGCATCTATGACCCCCGGTCCTTCTGGAGCCCCCGGTTTGATTCCCACCAGACCCATTTCTGGCTCAGCCCTCCCGATACCCATGGTTGTGTCCCACTCCCCAGCACCCCTCCTGGCCTCTTTCCCTCCTCTTTCCCTCTTTGCTGGCTGGCTCTAAACAGGACATGAGGGTGAACAATCCCCCTTTGGAGGCCGTGTGCACACAGCTAAGGTCATCTTGTAGGGTCTGCAACTTCTCACCTAACCCCATCCGCAGCTCCAGGCGCCAGGAAGTGGGTCCTCAGCCCCTGCATTCTGCCACTGGGGCCCAATGAGGGGACACATGCAGGTGCATGATAAAGCCACGGCCCAACTCCCAGGGCGCTGGTCTCTCTGGGTCTCCTTGGCCCACGGCTCCATGGCTCCAGGCCACCCCCTCTTCCAAACCCAACACTTGGAAAACCCACTGCTCATGGGCCTGGCACCAAATGAGTGAGCAGAGTTTGTTGAATGAGCGAGCGAGTGAGCACAGACAGGTGCTGGCTGGGTGACAGCTGGCAGAGTTGGCCACCCAGAGAGCACCTGCTGCTGTTGTTGGGAGGCAGGAGGGGGATCCGGGAGAGCCCCCAAATCAGCTGAATGTTCAACCCCAAGCCCTGGGCCCTGGGACCTCACTTCTGAGCCTGTACCTGCCTGCAGGAGCCCCCACCTGAGGTGGGGAGTCCAGAATACCTCCTCCAGGGTGCTCCGCTCTGCCCTTTGACACCTTCCCAACTTTGGAAGCATTTCTCCTTCCTGGCCCTGGTTCTCCACCCAACTGGCCCCACTGACGTGCATCACGGCCCCTCCACGGCTGAAGCGAGGAAAGCCCAGGGCTGCCCGCGCCCCTGACTGTGGTCTGGAATGAAGTCCAGACCCCTGGCCGGGGGTCAAAGCCGTGCTTTCCTGCAGGCCTGGCCACTACTCTCCAGCTGATTCCCTGCATTCGAGGACTCGAGGTCTCCAGCAATGTCCAACAGCACCCCTGACTCACCCTCAGCCACCCCCACCCCACCCCCCTGCCCATCACTTGGGACCTTTGCTCAAACCGCGCCCTCAGTCTGGAATACTCTCCCAGCTCCTGCCCCCAGTCTGGGTAAATCCTACTCACCCTCGGTGTTGGGGCCCCCTCTTGCCCAGTGTCTTGAGCCTGTCGCCACACTTACCAGCCAGGCTGCGTTATCTGTGCTCCTTTGTCTGAGTCTCTCCGGGTAGAATGAGGCTCCTAGACCAGGGACTGAGGCGCCACCTTCTTCTGGAGCCCTGGTGCCCAGCACGGCGCCTGCACACAGTGGATGCCCCAGGAAAGTACATCACGCCTGGTGAGGGGGGTCCGCAGCCTCTGGGCTCATCTGCCTCCTCGACAAGGCCGGGACCCCCCAAACCTGTCTCTGGATCCTTTGTGTGAAAGGCATCCGCGGACCTCTGCAAGCCTGGAGTACATTTCCATCTGCACATGTGACCACTAAGGGTTGCTGCCGCTCTGCCACCTGCCCACTGGACAGCTTCACCACGCAGAGGACCCAGATCCCGTGTGTCTGTCTGACTTGCGCCTGGGCACCGACCCCCTACAACGTGGAAGGACGGGCAGGGTCTGGGGAGCATCTGGGTCTGGGTCCAGATGGCAGAACAAAAGACCTGTGAATGAGCAACAGGTTTCCTTTCCCAGAGGATGGCCCAGAGGCCCCCCACCCTCAGAAGTTGGGTGCTCCATGGTGGGTGTCTTCCAGTGCAGCTGTGCCGGGCTGGCTCCGATTCCCAGGAATCCCCGTCAGGGCTGCTGCATCTCCCACCGGTCAGGGGGCAGGGCATCGGGCATCCATCACCTACACACAGGACAAAAGCTGGGCCCCTGCCTCCCCACCAAGGCACGGAGGGCCTCAACACCTTGCAGAGGTAGGACGATGAGAAGTGCTCCTCCGTGACTCTGTGTGGATGAAGAGCCCTGCGGAGCAGCTAAGGAGGGAGGCAGGGGGAGCACCCCATGCCCAGGGGGCTTTCATAGTTCTTAACCCTTGGGACATTTTGTGAGCCAAATGACACAGTCCAGGGGCCCCCACCCCACGTAGGCGTGCACACACGGGTTTGGTCCAGTCCGGGTGGTTCACCTGAGGCCCGTGTGTGGGTCACTGATGGCTCCGTGGGCCTCAGGGTAAACCCCCTAGAAGGGCAAGAGAACCCCTGAGATCCATGGTCATCTCAGCCGCTAGCCACTGTGTGCCCTTGGGTAAGTCTCTGGGGCTCTCTGGGCCTCCATTCCTCCACCAACAAACAGGGAGGCCAAACCCCACTCCCTACGTCCGAGGAGCACTCCCCACCTCCGAAGAGTACTCCCTGTTTCTCCGCAAGGTGGATGACACTGGCATCCTGGGCCGACCATGCTCCACGGCACTGCGGAGACCACACGCATTCCGCGCTGACTCCCCAGAGCCAGCCCAGCGGGTCTGATCTCAAGTTGGGCAGGCCCTCGAACCCATGCCTGGTCTCAAGGAAGCCAGTTCCATCGACATCCTCAGAGCCACGCGGGATCTTAAGAGAAAGCTGTTTCTCCGGTGGGGTGTCCCCCCGGGCACGGAGCTCTCCCCGGGGCCCCATCCCTCTTGGCTCGGAGAACAGAGCCAGTACTGACCCTGCGCTCCTTGGGCAATCACTCACGTTATTTTGGGCAGCAGGCCTTGGCGTAAGCCAACTGAGTGGCAACTTATAATAAAAGTTACAGATGGGCTCACCCAGCAGGACAGCCGTCCAAGGAGCCTGGCTTTAGGGGAGGAGCTGAGAGGGCCTGACCTACCTGCGGCCTACGCCCTGGGTCTGAGCATTTTGCTCACAAGCAGCACTGCCGCCGCCGCCGCCGCCGCCTGTGCACCTACTGTGCTTGCCCTACGAGGTCCCACATGATAGGGATTCACTCCTGGGATCCTCTCAGCACCCGTGTAGCCGGAGCGAAGGGAGCATGTGGCAGCTCAGAGAGGTCAAGGGCCTTACCCAAAGCCACACAGCTGGAGAGCCAAAGCGCCAGGGCCCCCTGGTCTGTCTGACCACACCCAGGCTCCCTGCCCTGAACCACCCCACCTTGCAGGAAGCTGCATCCCCTCTGGGTGCACTAGAGCCTTCAGGCCTGGTGTGGGGGGGACTGCACACCCCTCCAACCCGCTCACTGAGCTCAGCAGAGCTGCTGGCCAGGCAGGCGCCTGCAGGAGAACCGGGGAGATGAGTTATGGGTCTTTCAAAAGACTTGGTCTTGTTGATGATTTGTGGTCATAGCTCACAACCTTCTCTGCAGGGCCTCCTACTTGCCTCCTAGTACTCAGGCCCACTCCACTTTGAGAAGAAAACTGTCTCTGGAAATTAAGGGTAGCCAAAGAGATGAAGACACCTCTGGGACATCCCTGAAAACTGGGAGGAGGCCTCTTTGCTTCTTGCCTTTCTCCTTCTTCTGAACAGATCAGAGATATGAAGGCTGGAGCTTCAGCAGCCATCTGGCAACCTGGAGGACAGAACCCATGTATTGGGATGGCAAGAAAAAAGGCAAAAGAAGTCCCTGGGTCTCTGGTGTCTTCATGGAACACCAATCAAGCCCTGGGTGCCCATCTCCAGACTCATTTTATGGTGCTGTGGTCAATACTCTGTCATCAGCAGCCAGACGGAGGTGCTAACTGGCCCAGGTTAGAAAGGCCTCTTGCGTTAGGAAGGATACTGACTCAGTTTCCTGAATAGAAACCAAGTCACAGTGGCTTATCCAACACAGATGGTTTTTATCTCTCTCACAAAACAGCAAACTGGTGAATGGTCCAGGGGTGAGGCGACTCTGACCAGATGCAGCTCCTTCTATCTGAGGCTCTGCTTTGCTCTAAGTGACATATCCTCACCTGGTCATCACAGCCCCGTCCCAGGCAGCCAGAAAAGGGGAGAGGAAAGCCCTGAGGACCATCTACTCCCTGATAAAAGAAAGATCTGGAGTTGCATATGGCTGGTCCGCCCCCCCCCCCCCCCGCCCCCGCCTGTCACAAGTCAGAACCTTGGTGTGACCAGGCTGAGAGCTGCAAAGGAAGCTGGGAAAGTGGCTCTAGGTGAATGGCCAGCCAGAGCTCAGAGGGCCCAACTGGTACAGGCAGAGGGGGAGAACCCATATGCCTCCCCTTCCCTGGGACCATGGGAAAAATTAAGAGTATGTTCAGTCTTTTATGCTTTTTTATTTTGCATGTACATCTTTAATCGCCCAGAGATGAACACAGGTGTATGCTGTGAGCCAATCTTCTGGAACCCTCCTACCCCCTCCACTGCCACCACCTGGACAATGTGGGAGAAACAGCCCAGCACCTGGGACCGGACCACCACCTCTCATGGCACTGACCCAGCTTCAGGGGAGGCCCTCCAGCATGAGAAGTGCTGGAGCCTAGTCCCGAGGGGTGGCGGCTGCTGGCAGGGTTGTCCTGCTCCCCGCGAGCCAGCACCCTCATAGGGCCTGCACTTGGGGATCCCAGAGTGGGTGGAAGAGCCGAAGGCTCTCCAATTCATGTCCTCCATGCCAGTGGAAATCCCAGTGCAGGAGTCCTTTGCTTTTTGATACAGAGGGAGCATGTTGAAATCCACTGGCAGGCCTGAGGACCTGAGATGTTAATATTATGCTTGGCTGGTTGTTTGCCCGAACTTGGCCTAGATGTCCCATGAAGGGATTTTTTAGATGGCATTAACATTTAAGGCAGTAGACAGTGGGCAAAGCAGATGACCCCCATGGGGGGTGGGGGTGGGCTTTGCCCAATCAGTGGAAGGCCTTCCAAGCCAAGGCTGAGCTTTGCAGGAGCAGCAGGAATTCTGGAAAGAGCACCATACACACCCTGCCTGAGTGCCCACCCAACAGCCTGCTCTACAGATTTGGGATTTGCCAGCCCCCAGTTAAAAAACCTGGAATTATAAGGTAACAAAACGGATTTTTTTTAAGATTTTATTTTATTCACAAGAGACACAGAGAGAGAGGCAGAGACAAGACAGACGGAGGAGAAACAGCTCCATGCAGGGAGCCTGATGCGGGACTTGATCCCGGGACTCGATCCCGGGACTCCAGGATCACGCCCTGAGCTGAAGGCAGGCGCTTACCCGCTGAGCCACCCAGGTGTCCCAACAAAATGGATTTAAGCATGAACCAGCGACCTCCAGACTCTCCTTGTGGATATAATCACCGCATGAAATGCACTTTACACTCTGAAATAAATCTACAAATACAGAGTGTACAAAACCAATTCAACAAACAAGGCTAATCCCAGCAGGTGAGAAACCCTGGATTTCTTTTCTTTTTTTCTTTTTTCTTTTCTTTCTTTCTTTCTTTCTTTCTTTCTTTCTTTCTTTCTTTCTTTCTTTCTTTCTTTCTTTCTTTCTCTTTCTATATATATATATATATTTTTTGGTAGATTTACTATCATAGAACACACATGTGCAGGACGACGAGTCCCTATAGACGCTGGGTGGCCACACACCCCCACAGGCTCTCCCAGCCACGCGGAAGCCCCTCCACTCAGACATTCAGTAGAAGTGGGTTGGCCAGTCTCCTGGGGTTCATCGCTACATGAAGAACCAGTCTTGAGAGGCGGGTTTCACAGATTTGGATTCACTCCCCCAGGTAACTGGCTGGGCAGGGCCTGGCCCACATCACATGGTTAGTGTGAGGATCCAACCACAGTCCTCCCACTCACTATTTACTAGATCACTGATGATAAAGAAACACCCATCAGGGGCAGTCTCTGAGCAGCTCACAGGGATGGCAGGGCCTGATTCCTGCCCCCAGAGAGCTCCTCAGAAAGGAATCAGATGAGAAACAGCAGTGACCATAGAGACCAAGTGGTGGGATGATGAGAGGGCATGAGGGCTGTAGGGGTGTGGGGAAGGGGTCACTTAGCTCCGAGGGGGCAGGTGGGGTGGAAGTCCAGGCAGGCTCACTATACGGTGAGCATCCCGTTGAAGGAGTCCTGGTGGAGATAAGACATGTTTCCTTTCGGTACACCTGGGTGGCCCAGTGGTTGAGCATCTGCCTTTGGCTCAGGTGGTGATCCTGAGGTCCTGGGATAATTCCTGCATTGGGCTCCCCTCCACGCAGGGAGCCTGCTTCTCCCTCTGCCTATGTCTCTGCATCGCTCCTGAATAAATAAATAAAATCTTCTTAAAAAATTAAAAGAAAAAAAAAGAAATGTTTGTTTTACCTGGCGCTGAGTCCCCGACCCTCTCCTTAAGAGATTTCCCAGGGAGGCTAATAGAGGATTCACCCTCAGGAACTCACTCCTCAGCCAGGGGCCAGCCAGGGGCCACATTCCTGCAGGACGCTTTGAAATCTGGAGTCTGTACCTGCTGCATTCCCTGCCCACAGGGTGTGAACGCAAGTGAAACATGTCCCCGAAGTCACCCAGAAGGCTCCCCGTGGGGGTGGGAGGGCTCAGAGAATCTGGGAGGCCGGGAGTAAGGAGAGCTGCCCAGGGTCCTGTGGCCTTTGACAATGGTACCCAGGCAGAACCGGGACCAGGAGGGTCTCGGGGGAGCCCTAGCCAGTGCTCCACCCTAAGGCATAAGGTCTCTGGGTGTATACATGCCCTCCATCCCCCAACAAGACGGGCTTACTGGAAGGGAGTTTGGGGATGGATGAATGGAGGCACAAAGAAAACAAAACGGGAAAATTCGTTGGGGGCGGGCAGAGAATGCGATCGCAGCTTACACCTAGTGCACAAGGATATTTATGGGATAGCAGCCCTGTGAACTAGGGTCCCCAGCTCAGCACCGGGTGTCAGAGGACAGCATTTTGAGGAGGAGGACGGAAGAACAGCGAGTGCTGGATGGTGTGAGCATGACTTGTGAGCAAACGAACTTTCCATCTCCAGACGGGCCTCAGGCACTTGATAGAGCCCTTGAAAATTAAAACAAAACATTAAAAAATGAAATCAAAAGACAGGATAAGCATGCTCTGTAGAAGTGAGGGCAGGTGGGAGCAAACAGAGCTGCTAGCCCCTGGGTAAGGACAGCCTTGTCTGCTGATGGGGGCTGGGGTGGGGAATCTTTTCTGGCTGTGGCTTTTATTCCTTTCTTGGAAGCAGAGGACATTTTAAATCGTGTGCATGAATAATGTTGGCAAATTTTAGTAGTAACAAGAACAAGAAGGAAGGGGGAGGGAGGAAGGGGAAGGTACATTGAATCTCTCAATTTAAATCCTCTAGACATTTATTGGATTTTCTTTTCTTTAAAAAAAAAAACGGATTCAGGTGGTGGCTACACGCGTGTGCACATTTGTGAAAACTCATCATATTGTACTTTTAAGATACGTGCTTTTCTCGATAAGTAAGTGTATCTCCAGTTTTAAGGAGCGGAGGGAGCCCTCCCAGGAATACGTGGTCAAACGTTGGAATTCTGCGTCAAGCCCCTGCCCTACCCGTTCTAAAAAAAAATAATGGGGAAAAAAAGCAAATTATTGAAAACTTTCGCTATCCAGGTAGTCGGATTCGTGGTGCCTCGTTCTTTTTTCCTTTCCTGTATTTTCCGAATTTTCTACAACGAACTGCGTTTCCCAGCGAACCCGCAGGGACCCTCCCCGGGGTGAGGCCTCGGAGGGCGCGCAGGGGCTCAGGCGGTCCGGCTGCCCGCGGCTGCCCCGACCTGAGCCCTCCCGCGGCCGCCGCCCTGGAGCGGGTCCCGGGGCCACCGGGGTGGGGTCCCCGCGGCGCCCCCGGCCCCTCCGCGAGGCCGCCGCCTCCCCCAGCTCCTGGATGGGGCGGCGCCCTGCCCGCGCGCGGCTCGGTCCCGGTTCCGCATCCTCCGCGCGGGGGAGCCCGGGGTCCCAGAGGGGGGCCCCTCCCCGGAGCGAGCCTGCGCCCTCCGCCCGCCGCGCGCTCCGCCAGTGGCGTCTACACCCGCGGCGCTGCGGCCGGGCAGTCCCCGGAGCCGCGTCGCCCCGGCCGCGGGCCCCCAAAGCGCGGGGCTGCGGGCGCGCCGGGGCCGCAAGGCCCGGAGAGGGGCGGGCGGAGGAGGGGTGAGGACCGAGGGCGGCTTTTAACGAAAAAGAAGTTGAATCATCAGCGAAACCATTAGGGCTAATGCGCTGCGCAGAGACGCGGGATCAATGCGCCCCCGGGTCGCGGCGGGTGGAGGTGGGGGCCGGGGGCCGAGGGCCGGCGCCCCGCCCCCCGGGGGGAAGGGGATTCGCGCGATTTCAGAAACCGCCTGGAACCCGGGTGAGCGGGGCCCGGATGTGCTGACGCCGCGATCCGCGCGCAGCCCGAGCCCGAGAGCTGCGGCTCCGGGAGGGGGGGCGGGGGCGAGGGGCGCAGGGATGCGGGGCCGGGTCACCCCGGCAGGACCCACCCGGCGGCGCGGCTGCGGTGCGCCCCGGGCCCTCCCCGCGCCCCGCGGGAGCCCCCGAGAGCCCGGACGGGGCCCAGGCCTAGGCAGCACCGAGAGGCCGGGCTCCCGCCGGGCAGGACGCGGGAGGCCCGGCGGGGCGGAACCCAGAGCTCACCATCCCTGGCCGCAGGTCAGGCCTCCCTCGCCGCCGGGCTGGGAGAGGTGGGCACTGGCACGCGCAGGCACCCACAGACACACACACTCCACCCCTTGGTCACAGGCGGATTGGCGGGCGTCCTGGGGTCCAGTACTGGGTGCTCCCTGGCCAGGCCCTGCCGGAGAATCAGACTTTCAGAGGAGAGATCCTGGGAAGTCCGCGGGGAAGGGGTGGGAGATTGAGGAGCTCAGGCCTGGCACCGAGCAGACGGGCCTCTCGGCCCCTCCTCTTCACGCTGGGGGTGATGGGAGGGGCGCAGTGGCCCTTCTTGTTCCCAGGGTACCTGGCCTGGCCTGGGGCCTCCCTCCTGGAGCAGAACTAAACTGCTGCTGGGTTCAGAGGCCTCGGTCAGAGGAGGGAGGAGGCTGGCTTCTGGCTTCTAAGGAGCCTATCTCTGCCTTTCTTGGGGGCCACATGGGGTTTGCCTGTAAAATGTGACCAGGAGGTGAGCCAGACTGGCAAGAGTCCCTTTGGGGGGAGGGGGGGCTGAGGCTGTCACCTGCCTCAGGAGAACGAAATAGTTTTACACAGCCCCCACCTGCAGAAACAGTCTAAATCCTGACAAATCATTGGGACAGCATCCCTCCATCCACCTCATCACCCCAGCTGGAAGCTGGCCAGGCTGTCCTCCAGTGATCCAACACACAGGTCACCCCAGCCAGCCATCCTAGAGGGCCTCAGAACACTCCGAGAAAGGCACTCTGCAGTGTGGGCCCTCTGGGGTACAGCCTGGGGCACTGAGGCACTGACTCTGAGGCCTTCCCACTGTGGGGGACCCATGTAGGGCCAAAAAGTGCTAGTGGAAGAGGGGGAGGCTTGGGGAAGATTGAGAGAGAGCAGTTTGAGGACCTAGACCTTCTGGGGTGAAGAGCTGCTCCCACCCACCCAGTCTCCCCAATCTTACTTAGCCTGGGGCCCAGGCATGGGCTGAGCGCTCCCTGTTCCCTGGCCTCCTGTCTTCTCCTCATTGGAGAGAGCTGGACACCACTCTGTCTTTCCCTACACGTGGCCTGCACAATCTGGAGTTGGACTGCTACTCCAATCTTCCTCATAAATGAGGACACCCACACACACACACCAGGTTATTGTAGGAATGTTTTTGAGGCAATTCAGGTGAAGTGCTGGATCAGTTCCCAGCCCAAAGAAAGCCCTAGTGGAAGGTGGATGGGCTTATCGGGCATCCACCATCCCGCAGTGGGTGGAACAGGGCCCTGCGGCTTAGGGCTTAGGGCCAGGGTCTGTGTCCACTTCTGGATACCGAATACCTGCAGCCAGCTCTGCGGTGGGGACTTGAGCTTCAGTTACCCATGGTGGGAAGGGGGTGCACAGGCGTTTGGACATGTTGGGGTCCCTGCAGACAACCAGGCAAAGGGCAGAGGATTTGTGTGCCTTGGAAAGTGGGGGCTTGGACCCTGGCGGGGCAGGTGATGGTGCTGATGGCATCTTCCGGCTTAGGCGGTGCAAGTGTGCTCCTGGAGGGCGTGGTGCCTGCACACGCTGGCCTGCCGGACAGGGTGCACGGGCTGGAGAACCAGGGTGCTGTCCTGGGGAACCAGTGGGACCATGACTGTGTATGTGAATGGACGCTGGGGTCACGGGACTGTTTCTGCGGCCCAGACCAAGGGGTTGAGCATCCCGATGGCGCCACAGACTGGCGAACTGCGCTCAGAAAAGCGAAGTGAGCTTCCCAAAGCCACGCAGGCGCCGGTGAAGACAGTACAGGGCGCGGCGATCTTAACTCTGCTCCCCATCCTTCTGGGAGGGAAGAATGGAAAAGGAGGAGGCCAGACCCGAGGCCAACCGCAGACTGGGGTGTAGCCGCCCCCACCGAGCGCTGAGCCTCGGGGGAACCGACCGCTGTCCCACCTGCGCGCCGCCTTCGGGTTGGCGCCGCCTCCTCGCAGAAGCCTTGCGGGACCCAGGCGGGCGCGGGCACCTCCCTTCCCCCGGCCCCGTCCTGAGCTGGAGCTCCCGGAGCTGGCTTCCCGGCTGGGGGCGCGGAGGCGGGACGGGGCCGCGGCTCGGGGCCCGGCGAGGAGAGGACCGGGCGGGGGAGCGGGGAGCCGGGGCGGGAAGGGGCGAGGTGAGAACCGAGGGGCGGGGCCCGGGGGCCGAGCCAGACTCCGAGACGCCGCGGCGACGCCAGGTGAGCGGGGCCCGGGGGCCGGGCGGGGGCTCGGGCGCCGGCGGGCAGGGTGGAGGCGGGGCCGGAAGGACCGCGGCAGGGGTGGGGCCCCGGGAGGACCTCGGGCCCCCACCCGCGAGGGTGTCGGCGGCCGCGGCCTTGCGCTTCCGGGGCCGGGGAGGCGGGTTTCTCTCCCTCCAGCTCCGGCAGCCCCGAGGGACACCGAGGCCGGGGGAGGGGCCCCGCGGGGTCCGGAAGCGCAGCGGGTACCGGACTCCCCGCAGCCCCACCGGGCGACGCCGGCCTCGGTCGGGCCCGTGCGCCGCACGGTGCGCGCCTCCCCCGGCCTAAGTCCCGGACACGTCCCCGAAACGAAAGCCCACAACGGAGGCCCCGGCCTCCCCGACTCCCACCAGGGCGGACCCCCAGGGGGTGCAGTCACGTCCCGGGGAGGGCAAATGGAACAAAGGGGGCCGCGCTCGTTGGGGCCGGACGCTCGGGCGGGACGTCCCTGGCCTGGGAGCTGGACGGCGGAGAGCGGAGGAGGAATGGAGAGAGACGCAGAGGCAGAGACCGGCTCCATCGGAGTCGCAGCGAGGAGGGAGGCGCGCAGCCGCACAGGCGGAGTCCGGGAGGCACCGCCAGGGTCCGCCGGGTCAGTCACTTCCACTAGAGCCCCCTCCAGGAGGCTGCGAGACCCGGGGGACACCCGTGATTCGGGGCGGGGGCCCTGTGCGCAGCTCGCCGGCTCCTCACCGGCCTCTCCCGGGGCCGCCTGCCTGGGCGCTCACATCCCGGGGGCCCGGACCTGATGCCCTCAGCAGGGGATGGGTGGGGCGCGCCCTTCGGACCAGTCTGCACCTGGGAATGGAGCCCCAGGCTGTGGGGGCCTCCTGGCCAACCAGGGGCCACCTGGCCCAGCTTCGGCCACAAATCCGGGCGCTGTGCTCCCAGGGACACCGACCGAGGGCGCCAAGGAAGCAGTGGGGAGCCCAGGACACGACCGCGGACTGGAGGGGCCGCCGCGGGGTCGCGCCGGGCTGCACCGGGCGTCCGACAGCCGGAGATCGTGCTCCGGGGGCAGCGCCGGCGTCCTGCCGCCCTGCTGCGTCCACCGAGAGACTCCGGGGCCTCCCGCGGGCAGCCGGGCAGCCGGGCAGCCGGAGCGGGCTCCTGGACCCGTGCGGAAGGGTGAGACAGGGTGAGCTTCGTGGGAAAGAGGAAAGCTGGAGACTGAAACAGATCTGCAGATGGAGGGAACGGTTGGGAGCAAGCAGGGTGTCAGCACACGGAGGCCAGACCCCTGATCCGAGGAAGGCAGTCCGCCCCAAAAGCAGACCCTGAGGAGAGAATCAGTCGCCAGCAGCACATCCCTCTTTTGGTCCCCGGTGGCCACTTTTTAAGGCACTTTTATCACGGAGGTTTTCAAATGTAAAACAAAGTGTAAAGGAAGCCTCAAAGTGAACCCCCAAGTACCCACCCCCCATTTTAACCACAACTCCTGACGGGCCTGGGGCCATCTGCTCTGGCTTTCGATTCTACTATTTAATTAATTTGTTTATTCTGTTGCAATATTTTTAAGCAAACTCAGACATCACATCATTTCCCTGGTAAATACATAAGTGCATCTTTAACTGGTAAGAACTTTTTAAAATTAGCCATACGGCTGTAAATCACCTCACAGTAAATCCACAGTCTGGCCTAACACTCAGAAGCAGCTGACACTGGATGGTGGAAATGCAGACAACATCCTTCTATGTCAATTTCCAGATAAACAATAATAAACACCATTATTTTTATAATTAAAAAAAAACCAAACTAACAAAAACCGAGGCCAGCAGCTTCGGGAGCCGGCAAGGGCTGCGCAGCAAGGCTGCCCTCCCTTCCGTTCCTTGGGCTCTGTGAAGCCACTCGCTGCCTCCGACTCTTGATGTTTCTTTGAGCCTTTGTCTGACCTGCTGGTCCAGATTCAGAGCTCAGCACTGTCGGGACAGGGCAGATCCCCCTCTCCCGCCCGCCCCCCCCCCCAAGAAGGCAGACTGCCAGAGGGGGAGCGAGCCACCTTGGGTACCCGGCTTGGATCACTAAATCCAGCAATGCTTCTAACGGATTGAATGAGGCCGGACCCCACTTTCTAGTGAGAAACACCCCCCTGCCCCACCTCATAGGCAGGCAGCTTGGTGGTGGATGCCGGCACTGGCTACTGGAGGGACAAAGTAGCCCAAGGTAAGGATCCAGATACTTCAGATGGTGGGGAAAAAGAATGGGCCCTGCCTGAGTAGGCCCCCTCGGGGGCGGGGAGGAACCCCAGTTCGGGTCAGCAGCCAGGATGGGTAGCTGAACTCCTAGAGCAAGGTAGAAGAAAGAAAGAAGGGCCTCTGGGCTGAGTGACCTCTCAGTCCCTGCCCCCAATCTCTGTCCCCCTTTGAGCCTCAGGCCCCCTTTCTGAGAATAGCAAAAAGGCCACTAAGGATGCTTAGCAGGGAGACACCTACAGACACAGGAAACACAGGGACAGGAGCCCACCTGGCTCTTCCTGCCTCCCTCCCAGTGCCCACCTGACCAACTCCCAGCCCTTTCCCAGAAACTTCTGGATAGCCTAGCTCCCGGGGAGCCCGTGTCCCACACAGCTGGGCCTGGCTTGGTGGAGGAGGGTGGAGGCCACAGAGCACCTCTAACCCATGGCCTAATGAGAAGGGCCCGATGGGCTCTTACCTGAAAGGGCACCTCAGTGGGAAGCCCTGGGTGGGCTGGAGGACAAAGGCCAGAGCTCCCGGTTCAGAGTGGAGGGGCTGGTTGTCAGGGTGCTTATCATTCCCCCAGCAGGGTTCTGGATGAGGCAGGCTGGAGAGAGCCCAGGGTGCTCCCCACTCTCCCAGCCTAGGGCCTGGCAGGGCAGCTCTCTGGGAGGAATAGGGCAGGCATGTCTGCTTCTAGCATGTCTGGTTCTATGGGGAGCAGGAACCTGGCTGGGGAAATGCTTGCCAGCTTCAAGTCCACATTTGCCCTTGACACAAGGAGGGCCCTGAGCCCACAGTGGCCCTTCCCAAGACCTCGAGGGTGAGTTCTGCCCACCTTCCCAGGGTCTGGAAACAAGCTGGGGGGGGGGGGAGCTGGTTCTCCAAGTTCTTTTCAGGGCAGTGCTGGTGGGAACTCAGCTCTCATAGTGCCAGGACAGAGAAGTGAGAGGTGCCCACAGGGTCATTCCCCCGATCCCACATCATTGTGGGAGGGTGTCCCCACTGGCCTGGGGTACCTTGTCATCTTGCTTGGGTCAGAGAAAATGAAGCCTTTATAGGTTATAGACCACCATCCTCACACAGGTCTGTCTTGGGGAAAACCAAGCCCTGGAGGCAGGAGGGATTTGCTCAAAGTCACTGAGGGGGTGGGCATGCCCCAGGTGTCCAGGACCTATTGGCCCTGCCCAGGCTCAGGGACTCTGCAATCTGCAGCCCCAGGGCAGTCCACCGTGGCAGGGAATGGCCCTTGCTTTTAAGAAAGAGGTGAGGTGGGTTCGAGAGCAGGGAGGGCAGGTGTGGTAGAAAGACCTGGAAGACATTCATCTTCTTCCAGGAGCTGAGCTGCGTGCCCTGAGTTCCTGGCGACGGACGCTGCTGGAGCCTGGTCCCGCGCGCCCTCTAGGGCTTCCTGGGCTTCGTGTTAGCCCTGCTGAGACACCCAGGATGCTGGCTCAGTATGGGGCAGAGCCAGCTTCGTGAGCCCAGCCGGACTGACTCCAGTTTGCACCCACTGTCTGTGCTTCAAAGTTGGGCTCCTGGCTCCTAGCCCCACCCACACAGCAGGCAGCCCCTCTTTCTACCTCCTGGCTCCCTCCAGCTGAGGACCTCAGAGCCCACAGGCAAGGAACCCTCTCTACAGGTCAGCTTTTCACTATTCCATTGAAAGCCGTAGCCCTTCTTCCACTGAATTTGCAGCTATGGACCCTTTCTCTGTTTGAGGCAGTGACGGACACAGGCTGGGTGTCCAGGTGACGACTGAAGGTCTGGACGGGTCTGCTGGCTGACTGGCTTCCCAGGAGGCAGAGGGGAGTTTCTAGACAAGGCATCTGCACTCTCCTCCACCTTCTCCTGCACCTGTGGCCCTGGCAGCCTCCAGGGACACCTGCTGGAGACCTACTGCAGAGGCGACCCTCCTCCTCAAGACCTCTCCGCCACAGGTGCTCAGTGGTGAGCGGAGGTCGCCAGGCCACCTTGGAACTGTGCCCTCATTGGCCACAAAGTTAAATAAAATGGTTGCGTTGTAGTGATAACCTCTCTGACTTGGGCTTTCATTGTCCCGCTTGAGGTCCCAAAGTCCCCATGACCAAAGCTGTTCCCGAAAACCATTTCCTGTCTGTACGGTGGAGAGGGTGTTCCTGGAGCACTGGAACCTGCCTGGTTCGAGAAGGCAGAGAGCCAGAGTGGATGGCAGCTCCCTGCAGGACCTGCGCTGGCCCCAGAGGCCTCTGCCCAGGCGGGTTTGTGGTATCCTTACCAGAACTGGCAGTGGTGCATCTGCAGACTGTCTGAGGCCACCACGAAAGCAACAGAAGAACAGAGAAGGGCCCCAGGTGGGAGTGTGGAGGGCTTTTGAAGGTGGGGAGAGTGGGATGGAGCAGAGATGAAGGGATGTGTCTGTGCTGGCCCTGGAGCGGCAGCGAGAGGAGACTCCTGGGTACCCCATATCCCCCTTGGCCGCTGACCAGGAGCCGCAGCCTTTGGAAATAACACCAAATTTGTTTTATTGAAGTAGATTATAGGTACTTCCTAAAGTCCAGTGAAACCTATTTTGGAAAACAGCGTGGGTCTGCTCCCCCCTACCCCCCACCCAAAAAAGAGGATAGCCAGCCCCGGAAAGACTCAGGGAAGGCTGAGGTGGTCACTGTAAATGCACCTATTGAGGAGGAGGCTGGGCTGGGCGGAGGGACCCTGGGAATCTCTATGCCATTGTGCTGCAGGCAGGCGCTGCGCTGGAAGGCAGCCACCCAGAGGGGCAAGGACCGCCTAAGCCATAGGCTCCCCCCCCCAGGGAGCCACACTTTCTGGGCCTGGCCTCAGGGCACTGGGAGCTGACTGGCATTGGGGCAGGGGATGATTCCGGGTCAGGGAGCTGGATGGCAGGGGCAAACAGACAGATGGGTCGCCAGCCCAGGGAAGACCCCTGTGGCGCCTTCTGGGCCGTCTGGCGCCACCACTGAGAACACCGAGGCCCCAGTGTGGCCCGGTTGCTGTGCATCTCAACCTGGGAGCCAGAAGCTGAGACAGAGACAGGTTTTCAAGGGGCCTCGGTTCTGCTAGAGGTGACCCTTTCTAGCTGCAGATGACCTCTCTCCCCAGCCAGAGAAGCACACCCAATACAGAGTCCATCACCTCACCCCCTGTGCAGGGGACCCAGTATTCACCCTGTAACGGTCTATCTTGGGGCCAGTGGAGGCTGGACAGCCCCTGTACTCCAGACTATCAGAATAAGCTTTTGTTAGGAGCTCATAAACTCAGGCCCTGAGCTGGGGCTTTGCCCACAGGTCTGAACCCTCCCAAGCTTGCCAGAGATTGCAGATGGTCCAGCGGGTGAGGAGAGGCTGGGGAGCAGCCTTCCCCATCTTTGGGGAGTGTTGCAGGGAGTGTTGGGGTTTTGTTTTGGTCAAAAGAAAACCCCATATGGTTAGAGATGGCTCTCAGCGAAGGGGGCAGCAGGTGTGGGGGACTACACAGCCAGCACCCCTTGTGCCAAAGGAGAGCACCGAAAGGTTCTACCTTCACTTGACTCATGGCTTCTGGGTTTTGTGGAGGCCTCTGGACTATGGGACCTTGGACACACAGTCCCCTCCTTCTCCCCTCCCCTTTACCTTGGCTGCCACAAAGTTCCCTGAGGTCCTGCTGGGAGCCAGGTGTGGGGGCTTGAGCTGGGAGTCCCCAGACCTTGACCCTTCCTGTCCTTTCCACCTTCCCACCGGTCCTCGGTCCTTGGTCAGCAGTGCACAGAGCTCCAGGAAGGAGAGACAGCCGGCACCCAAGGCAGCTGCTACCAGAGGAGGAGCCCTGCCCCTGGGATCACAAATCAGCAGAAACAGTCCAGAAAAGTCCCTTTTATTCCATACGCAAATAAGTAGATTCATTTTTTAAAAAAGTCTTCGCCAGAAGAATTGGAGGCCACGGCCCAGGAGAGATGCCCCAGTCCGGCCCTGTCTTCGGAAGGGACACTCTGACAGAAGTACAACCCCGCCGGGTCTTTGCCCCTTTCCCTCACAGGGTGCTCTCCCTGGGGTTCTCCCTCTGCTGGGCCCACCGGCAAGGCCACGAGGCTGATCACAGTCCTCCCGGAGGCCCACTGTTCGGGGGGGCCTGCACAGTCCTGGGAAGGGACGTTCATGTCAGGGTGGGGGCTGTGTTGGGGAGCAGTCACCCGGGAGCACTCGGACAGCCTGTTTGCGGCCCAGGCAGCGGCCTGGGCCTGGGCACTCGCTGGCTGCAGCCGGGTTGTGTGAACTTGCTGCCAGGCTGGGGCCCGTCCTGCAGGGGCTCTGGGCTGCCTGGCGCACTGTCTCTCTGTGATGCCCTCTTCCCTGCCAGGGGTCCAGCCTGTCTGGGAGCCGCTCGAAGACATCTCCGTTACATTCTGGACGCGCTTCCTTCGGCCAGGGCTGTGGCCAGTGCACAGCCCGCCCTGCGGCGCAGAGGGGCCCTGGAGCGCCCCAGCCCTCCCCAGCTCTCCCTGGGCCGCCCAGGAGGTCCCCGGCGGCCACGGGGAGTGGGCCCAGCGGGTGCGGCTCACACCAGGCCAGGCATCTGCGCCCGCAGGAAGGGCACGGAGGCAGCGGCCGGGAAGGCGGCCAGCGGGTAGGCTAGGGCCCCGGGGAAGCCGAGCAGCGGCGGGGGCGGCGCGGGCGCGGCGGGCGCCAGCGGGAAGGGCAGCGCGGCGGCGGGGGGCCCGGGGGCGGCCGCGGCCTGGGGGCTCTCGTGGTAGAGCACCGGCACGCGGACGAGGCGCTGCGCGCCCGGCGGGGACAGGCTGGCCGCCTCCAGCTCGGCCGCCAGCTGCCGCTTCCACTTGTTGCGGCGGTTCTGAAACCAGATCTTGACCTGCGTCTCGGTGAGCTGCAGGGAGGCGGCGAGCCCCGCGCGCTCCGCGCTGCTCAGGTAGCGCTTCAGGTCGAAGGTGGACTCGAGCTGGAAGACCTGGCTGCGGGAGAAGACCGTGCGCGTCTTCTTCTTGCGACCGCCGCCCACGCCGCCGCCGCCGCGCGCCTCGCCCGCCGCCGCCGGGGCCTCAGCCAGCTCCGCCGCCTCCTCCGCGCCGGCCGCCGGGCCCCGCGCTGCCAGCTCCGCGGCCTCTCGCTGCACCGCTCCGGGCCCGGGGCCTCGCTGCCAGGCGCCCTCGGCGCGGCCCATCTCCTCGCCCGTCTCCGGTGAGTCCCGGTCGCTGGCTGCAGGGGAGAGAGGGGCACACGGTTGGCTCCGGGGCTGATCCCCAGGCCCAATCGCTGCGGCCGGCGGCTCCCCCCGACCCAGGGCTCACCCGAGCCGCCGGCAGGGGAATGGTCCCCCGCGGGGCCCTGCGTCCCTCACCGCTGTCTCCAGATCTCACCCAGGGATGTGGAAAGGCAGAGGCAGGAGAAGTGAGCTTGAAGACCCGAGAGCCATACCCAGTCCCTTAAACCAACAGGCTGGTAACACTCTCGCTCAGAACTGCACATCCCACCCCCCCAACACGACAGAGGAAAAAGGAGAGAAAAGAAACACAAAAATGCAAACAGAAACACAGAAAGAAGAGAGATTCTCAAAACTACTGGCTCCGCGCTGAAACACAGAAAAGCCTGGCAGGAACGACCCCCGCCCGCATGGGAGGAAAGATGTCCTTCCCAGATCTGCACGCGCTGGAAAACAAACAGCACAAGGGCACCCGAGTCTCCAGCGCTGGGCCCCACACCAGGCCCCCCAGACACAGAAATAAAGACCTGCAGTGGCCTTCCCCATCCACTTTCAGTGGCCAGTAGCCTAGGCGAAATTCCCGAAATTCCCGCTTGCATGGAATCACTCCGTAGAAGGAGAATAAACAAATGCAAAGGATCCCCAAAACAAAACTCTAGGTGACACTAGCATACCCACTCCGTCCCCATTTCCTGCACCTGTCACCCAAATGCCCACAGAGACCTGAGAGTCTGCACTCCCCCTAATCATGCTCAAAGGGCGCATACAAATGGGGCTCTGCAAAAACACACAGCGGCCTCCGCGCAGCACCCCAACCACCGCAGCAGCCGTGGCTGAGCCTGTGGGCTTGGGGTTACAGAGGTCCACAGGGGTTCCTGAGCTCATGCTCCAAATACCAGGGGCTCCACTTGATCTCCCGCAAGTAAGAAGATGCCCTCCACAGGACTGGCAAGGGGCAGTGCCTCCAGGCAAACGAATCTGCCCGCGATGCGGGTGCTTGTCCAGATTCCAGGCCCCCGCTTGAAGACTGCAGCAGCCAGCCTTCGAGATTCAGGCCAACCGGGGCCAGTTTGCCCTTCTGCCTCGCCTTGGCCCGAGCCCCCCCTCTCTGCCAAGGCTTGGCAGGTGGGCAGTCTACGTGGAGTTTGACCCCTCCAGCCCTCCGAAGCCAGTGCTGTGCTGGCAGTGTGTTTACAAGGTGTGCAAACACCGGTGGGCTTGTGTGTGTGGCTTGGGCCATACCCCTGTGCCCCTGCCCAACCCCTGTGGTGTGTGCTACCAGATACGAGGAGCCTCTGCCTCCCCATGACACCCCAAGCCCTGAGACTCACAGAGGCCCATGCACTACCACAAGTCACCACGCCAGGCCTGCCGGTTCTGGTGGAAAACCCCGACCGTAACCCGCATTGCACGAAATAAGAAGCCACATCTTGAGGAGCTGCCACCTGGGCTGCAGGGGGAGAAAAGCCTGGGGCAAGGTGGGGACTACATTCCACCCAAACAGACCTTCTCAGAAACACTCCCAGAGGGGCACTAAATGCGATCACTTGATTTCAGGAAACCACTGAGCCCAGATCCAGTGTATGTGAAAGTGTATGCCCAGACTTTTCCGGGCATGGGGTCTGTAAGGTGGGTCCCTTTGGAAAAGGGTCACTCCCACTTCAGAGAGGGGGGTTTATCCACGAGGTGAGAGGGGCCTGCCCACCCCACCCCCAGCATACACTAACGGATTTCGGAACAAGACCCTGGAAGAGTCCACAGCTGGCAGGGACTGAGTGTGTGTGTGTCTGTGTATGGGGACAGAGTTGGAATGGCTTCCTGGTGTTCCTCCCAGGGGTCTTCCTCCAAAGGGCATGCCCTGGAGAGAGGCAGCGAGCCCCGGGGAGAGGGAGCAGAACTCAGGGCTAAAGGGGTGAGCAGCTCCGAACCCCCCACTCCCAGCCTCTGAGCCCTCAGCAGGGAACAAAGGCATAGGAGGGGGAGGGGCAGAAAAGGATGAGAGGGGTGGGATTGGGGGCTTCGGTCTGGGGGGACTGAGAGGGGGGCCAGCAGGCCCCAGCCCCTGTGTGCATGTGTGCAGCTCTCGGGGGAGATGGGATTTGGGGGCACAGATGATCCCCTCCACTATGCGGCCCTCCCAACGATGGCTCCCTCTGCTCCAGCCCCTTCACATTTCCCCAGGGGACTCTACTTTGTCTTCACTTCTTTCCTGCCCGTTAGCTCCCTGGCTCCTCACCATCACCCGCGGGCTTCTGTCTGTGTCTGGTCCTCTCTCACTCCTCCCCACATCCCTTCCTTCCTCCATCCCTTCCTCTGCTGCTCCCTCTCTTTCCCGACTCCCTTCCCTCGCTCTTCCGAGCCGCCCGCGTCCCCGGTCCCCAGGCTCCTCCTCGCAGGCTCTCCAGCCGCCCCGGGACCGCAGAGCGCGGCGACGGGTGACGCCGGGGCCCAGGCGGGGACCCTGTCCCGGGGAGGGGGCCTCCAAGCCCGCCCAGGCCGGGGTTCCGCGGGGGCCCCGCTACGCACGAGCAGGGAGGCGAGCGGCCCGGAGAGGCCTCCGGCGGACCCCAGCCCCCGGCCCCGGCCCCCCCGGCCGCCCCGCCGCGCCCCACTCACTGTCAGGGCTGAGGCCGCCTCCGTAGCCGCCGTGCGCCCGAGGGAACCAGCGCGTGGCGCCGCCGCAGCCCAGCGCGTAGGGCGGCCCGGGGCCGGGGGGCGGCCGGGGACCGAGGCCCAGCGCCGGCCCGAGCAGCGCCCGCGCCCGCGCCTCCCCGCCGGGCCCCGCGCCCGCGCGCAGCTGCCTCCGCCGCTGCAGCCGCCGCCGCCGCGCCTGCTCTGCGTCCTCGTCCTCCGGGTCGTCGTCGTCGTCCTCCTCGTCCTCGCGGCCGCCCTGGGCCGCGCGCCTGGCGCCCTTGGCCTCGGCCGCCAGCAGGTTCTCGATGAGGAAGGAGGAGGCGCGGGCCGGCGTGGCACGCCCGGGCTCCGTCAGCTCGTCCGGCATCGCGGCCGCGGGCTCCGCGGGCTCCGCGGGCTGCTCGGGGCTGCTCGGGGCTGCTCGGGGCTCCCGGCGGGACAGTGGCGCGCGGCCCCGGGCGCACGCGGGCCGGCCCTGGAGCGGCCGCCGGAGCGCAGGCGTCGGGCCCCGGCTCCGCGCGGGCTGGGCTGGGCCGGGAGGGGTGCACGCCGACAGCCGGCCGGGCAGCCGCCTCGCTCGCCTTTCACGTCGCCGCGCTGGTCGCCGCCCGGGCCGGCCCGCTGGGGGCGGGGAGGGGCGGGGGGGCGGGGAGGGGCGGGGCCGCGCGGGCCGCGGGCGCAGCCGGAGGACGCGGCGGCGGGACGGGAGCACGGCCGCGGCCGGGAGACGCCGCCGGGGGCCGGGGCCGGGGCCGGGGCCGGGGCCGGGGCCGGGGCCGAGCGCGCGGGCGGAGCGCGGCCGAGGGCGGGCGGCGGGAGGGCTGGGCGGGGGTCGCCGCGGGGCCGGACCCGCGTGATCGGTTCCCCGGCCCGCTCCGGGGGGGGGGGGGGGGGGCGGGCTGTGGGGGCGGGGCCTCGGCAGAGCGGCCGCCCATTGGCCGCGGGCCCCGAGGAGAGGCGGGCTGGCCAATCACCGGCCGGCCGGGGCCGTAATCGCCGGGCCGCGGGGAGAGTGTGGGACCAAGCGTGAGTAACTGTGCGCGCGCTCGCGAGTGTGGTATGTGCGTGTGTGCACGTGTGTGTGGATGTGCGTGTGCACGGGGGCCTGAAGACCCCGGGACTTCCAAGGAACCGTAAGAGGCTGGGTCACAGCCATCTTTTTGTAAGACTCCGGGTGTCAGGGCTGCAAAGCTGCGGCATATTTCAATATTTACACTTAATAAAATATGCTTTCCATGCCAAATGTGATGCCATAGAAGTCTCCAGTTCCCAGGCTGAGGCCCAGGACGTAAGGAAGGGTTCGCCTCCACCCCCGCTCGCGTGGCCCTGCCTGCCCGCTGCGCGCCCAAAGCCCGCGGGGTGAGCGCCCCTCCCCAGCATCCCGCCGCCCCTCCCCGGGAGCCCGGGCCTCGCGGGGGGACGACAGCCACTGCCCCAGGTCGCGGAGGTCTTGGGGGCAGGCCACCTCCCTCCCGGAGCCTCCGCTTCTAGACTGCGAACCCGTGGGGAGTCTCCTCCCATTTCTGCAGCAGGGCGCACGATGACAAAAGTGCATGGCGTCCCGCGCCACTCTCGGAACTGTGCTCAGGAGCGACCCTGTGACCCGGCCCGCAGCGCGGTCGCGCGGGTGGGGCCGGTTTCATCGGACGCGGGTTTTCTCGGAGAGATACATCCTGCCCCCCGGTGCCAGCCGGGCGCCTTCGGTCCAACCGCGTGCTGCCCCCGCTCTCCCGGGAGGGCTGCAGGCCCAGCTCCCGACTCGCTTCAAGCTCCCGATCAGCCACCTCGGCGGAAGCATCAACCCCATTTTCCAGAGAGGAAAACGGAGGCGAGGAGGGGAGAGACCATCCCCGAGGGTAAGTGGCTCTGGCAGGCCTCCCATTCCAGTGCTCTGGGCTTAGGGCCCCTCACCGCAGGGTCGCGGATACCCGGGAATGGGATCAGGGCACCAAGTGGTGAGGCCCCGACAAGGCATAGCCCTGGGACTCTGCTGGCCTCCTGGTGGGGCCATGCACCCCTCCGTGTCCTGAGTGCGTGTAATGCCCTACCTGCTGAGGAGCCAGCTTCCCCTGGTCACCCGCTCACCGCTCTGCCAACTCCCGGTGCTGCGAAGGACATGGGGAGTGCTTTCCTTCAGTCTCCAGAACCCTCCGCAGGACCCACCTTCTCTGGCCCCAGAAGGGGCAAAGACCACCAAATACCAGGACTACCACAGCCTGGAGGCAGACAAGGATGAGGGCTCTTCCCACTTTGCATAGATAAGGACACTTAGCAAACGTGGATAGAGCCCGGTCTCCGGAGGGCACCCAGGGTCAGAGAAACTCCTGAGGATGGATCCAGAAGAGGCTAAGCCCCGACAGAAATGGCAGCCTCAGCCCTTTGGGAAGAGAAGTGCTAGCCCCAGGTTAGACACCGACACCGTCTAATCTGAGTGCACTTCTGATAGTTAAGGAGATGGAGGCCAGAGAGGGACGGGGATAAAAAGACAGTGGATGTAAGGATGGGTGCCTTCCAGATAACTACCTATGTTAGGCAAGGTGTCCTGGGCCCACATTCAGCACATTTCTTGAACCACAAGCAGGAGAGATTGGTGCTGTCACTCTCATTTCTAAGCATCTTAAGAGTGGGGGCTTCCTGGGGAGCCTGGGTTTTGATTCCCTCTGCTCTGGGCTGTGTGGCCAACCTCACCTCTGCTCAGGTTTCTTCTATGAACCTCCGGTAGTAGTAAGTGCCCTGCCAAGGCAAGCTCTTGGGAGGGAGGCTGGGTGCGCCCAGGATGGGGAGCGAGTGTGGGTACAGGGCACCACCAGGGTCACCCCACTGTCTCTGCTGCACAGAGGGTGGGGACGGTGGGGGTGGGAGGCGAGGGAGGAGACAGGCTGAACTGAGCGGAGGAGAGTGGGCCTTCTCTCCGGCTCCCAGCACCAGCCTTCTGGGGGTTTCGGAGGTGCTTCCCTGCAGCCGCAGGCAGCAACCCGCAGCGGTTGGGGTGCCCAGCAGCGCTGGTCCCAGAGCCAGAGCCCTGGAGACCAGACCGAGGCAGCCCCTCGTTGAGCTGGGGGGAGAGGCGGGTTCTGAGACAGGATTGCTCACCGAGCCAGAGCCGGGGATCACTGCCTCGCGCAGGCTTTGTGCGTTCAGACGGGCGGCCAGCTCCGAGGGGCTGGCTGTTCTCAAGCCCAGGACAGCCTCCAGGGGCAGTCGGTGGTCCCGACACCTTTTCCAGACGGCTCTGTCAGGCCCTGACCTGAGCGGGATTTCTGGCGCTCAAGGGGCCAGAGCTCAAGTTTTCGGTCACCCATGAGTGAGCACGGGGCGGAGGGACTCCTGGTGCAGAAGAGTAGAGCCTCCAAGTCAGGCTGTCACCTCTCTGTCTCCATCTGTGTGAAGTACCTCCACAGCTGCCCTTCCTTCTGTGTCCACTCTCCTCCTCGCTTACTCCTCCAACTCTCTCTCCCCAGTGCAGGGGGGGCCCTGTAGAATCCCAGCAAATGGTCCTAGAGGATACCCGTGCTCTTCTCATCTGGACAGCCAGCAGGGGAGCAGGGACCGTGCCTTGTCCCCCATGTCCCAAGTGCCGAACTCAGGGCTGTTAACCACGGATGCCCCTTAATGCAAAGAAGTGCTAGTGCAAATAATCCCAGCAGCTTGGATCAGGAGTCAGCAAACTGCAGCCGGCCACCACCTGTTGTGTTTGGTCTCAATAAGCTTTCTTTAAAAAAAATAATTTTGGGCAATGTCCACTTTTAAATTCAGATTTTTGTCTTACTTTTCTTTCATCTCTGACCCCAATCCCATTTGTCCTTAGCTCCCCTTCATGCCATCCTACATACATGCTCTTGTGTATTAATTTACATTACATATCTCCCCTATCTCTTTCTCTCTTTTTTGGGGGGGGGGTTAAAGTGCAAATTTGAGATCTATGGGTGCTGGTAAATGTCATACTGATTTTTATTTTATTTTATTTTATTTTATTTTATTTTATTTATTTTTCATATTGATTTTTAAATCGCTATGTACTAACCCAACAGCCACGTATGCCATTGTTCTGGTTCCTATGACTGCAGTCACACATTTCCCCAAAACTTGGTGGTGTAACACAATAATCAATGTTAGTGGCTCATGGGGTCTGTGGGTTGAGGGTGGCTCATCTCCAGGGCACGATGTTGGGGCCTCAGCTGGAAGACTTGAACGTGGGGGTCGGGGGTGAGGTCCAGATGCATCTGAAGCCCCAGTGGCCCATCTGTCCGAGGGCTGAGGCTGGAGTCAGCTGAAGAAGCCCCACAAGGGTCCTCTCCACGTGACCTGGCTCTCACACTACTTAGGTTTCCAGAAGAAGCATGGAGGGGGTAGAGGGAGAGGGACACAGAGCCTGACCTGAAAATTCAGAGCATCGCTCCTCTGGGGTCCATCCTCTGTGGACCGCAGCAGGCCGAGGGCCCCTCAAGGCTCAAGACGAGGGGCCTTGGACCCCATCTGTCAGTAAGAGGGCCGTCAGATTATGGGTTGAGAAATCTGTAGTCGGTCAGGAAAAGACACTGCGAGGCCCAGGGATAGTTGACTGCCCCTTTGGGGGATGTTTAGGGTGCTGCCAGCTTCTGCTATTATGTATGTCATTGGGATGCATTCTGGTGCATGCCCCCAGAATGGCACTCCTGGGTTGAAAGGGTCTATATAGATGCAACCTCACGCAGCACTTCAGATTCTTCAGAGCAGCTCTGCCAGTGTCCGTGTTCTCATATCTTCATACCACCACAGGCAGGGAGATGAAGGGGGGTGGAAGCGAGGGCAGCATGATGTGGGAGAGCTGCTGGGGTGCAGAAAGCAGGGATAGACACAGTTGAGTCAAGAGGGCTGGTGCACGGAAAGCTAGAGAGTATGGTTCTTAGTTTGTAAAGCAATGGGGAGCCACTGAAGATTGTTTAACTGGGGAGGTGGCTGGGCTGAGCCTTAGGAGGAGTAACCTGGAAGGGATGCCACATGCAGGGTGGATGAGAGATGGCCAAGCACAAAGGAGGGTTCAGATGCAGGCAGTGGCCAAGCAGAGGGTCCCTGTCTCCAGTGTCCAGTGCCTGTCAGCTGGTGCACAGGCCAGAGCGGGGATTGAGGAGAGCCCAGTACATCCTCAGTGGCTTGTCAAGTGGTCTGCTCCCCACATCACAGCCAGCACCAAGTGTCCTTGCAGCTGTCCAGATATGCGGTCAGGCACTCAACTCGGCTGCTGAGTCCACCGGGCTGCTGAGTCCACTGTGCTTGTGGGCCATCACTGGCCCCCCAGGAACCTGCTCTGACCAGCGAGAAGAGCAGTGCTGCCCACTACGGGGGCTGGTCTGGGCTGAGTGGAAATCATGGTGCAATCAAGTCTTTGGTGTATATTTTAAAAATTTGCTTTGAAAAAGACCAAACGTCTGAAATTATTTGGACTGCTTTTTTTTTAAGGGTCTAGCCACATATCCATCTTTGTGAAAGCCCCCCTTTTAAACACTGGAAAGAGGAGGCTCATTTTCATAACGTATTTAGTGGATGATTCCCAGAGTTCCACTCCCTGGGAGGGGGGGGAGGTGGTGAAGGAGGAGGGGTGGGGCAGAGGGAGGAGGGAGGGAGCCAGAGGAAGGAGGAGCAGGGGTGGAGGGAAAGGGGGTAGGAGGAGTAAGATAGCGTCCTCAGCAGTGGAGCAGTGGGGATGCTCGGCAAGGCGCCTGTGGGGCACCCTACTCCCCACTGCCTGGGTGACTTCTCCCCACCAAGGCTGCCTGGCCAGCCCTGAAGACACCCCCTCCCCCACAGAAGCACCCCAGAGGGGCCCAGCCCTGCTCACCACTCTGAGTCTGTGGGGTTGGTGGCACAGATGAAAAGATGCGGGGTCCGTTTGGCGGGGAGGGAGCAGGGAGCCATGCCAGGAAGGCTGCTCCACCTCCAACTGTCGGAACACCTGCCGGGGGCCGTGGGTGGGCGGAGCTGGTCTCTCTGCCCCTGCTCACTCATGCCCCAGGCTTGATGACTGTGTCCCGACCCGTCCCTTCTCAGAGTAAGCACCCACCTGATCCCCATGCCCCCCTGGAACGGATGCCCAACAGACCTTGGACCTCTCACTCACCAAGGGATATATTTTCTCCCAACATTTTATTTTGAGGGCAGCCCAGGTGGCTCAGTGGTTTAGCGCTGCCTTCAGCCCCAGGTGTGATCCTGGAGACCTGGGATCGAGTCCCACGTTGGGGCTCCCTGCATGGAGCCTGCTTCTCCCTCTGCCTGTGTCTCTGCCTTTCTCTCTCTCTCTCTCTCATAAATAAATAAAATATTTTTAAAAACATTTTATTTTGAAAACTTCCAAACATGCACAAGTTGAAAAAATTGGTCGGAGAACACCCAAATCCCCACCATCTAGATTCTTCCATTAGCACGGTGCTTTTCTTGCTTTACCACATCTGCCCATCTATCCATCCCTTTATCCATCCATCTGGTTTTTGTTTTTGTTTTTGTTTTCAATGCATTTCATGGGAATGTGTGAATCTGGGTCCCGGCCCTGCCACTGACCAGCAGTAAGACTCAGTGAGCACCACTTCCTCCTCTGGAAGTGGACGTAATAAGGCAACGGGGGAGCGGAGCGGAGCGAGGGGAAACTGCGTATGCAAAACTAATGCCCTGCCCGAGAAAACACTCCTTAGATGGACATCTTGGGACCTTTTTGAAGTGTGATAACAGTCTTCCTCGCAGGACACGGGCTCTGTGTTCACAGTCACACCTTGCTGGCTGCTGCTGTTTCCTGCCTTGATAAAGACCTGCAAGTTGCAGTCACAAAAGCTTGAAGGCTGGGGGTGCAGGGATGTCTGGTTCTAATAGGAAGAGCATCTCAAGGGGGAAGCAGGTTCTGGTTTCCACAGTGGAACAGAGATTTGCACTCAAGAGTGGTCCAAACCACTGGGGACCTTCAGACAGCTTGGGCTGCCCGTGACCTTGATTGGAAGTGATTTGAAGAAACGGGGCTGGAACAAAGGGCCATGACCACAGTGTGGGGAACCCCTTCCCAGGAACTGGAGGGAAGTTTCTGGAAACCTCGACTAGACCAGTCAGTGTGGGAACCCCACATTCTGGCTGGGCTCCCCCCTTGTGATCCTGGGATGGATTGGATGCCTGTGGCCTGGCAGGGTGTGCTGGTGCCTCCTCCTCCCCCACCCTGCACAGGGTGCCAGCGTGAACATCTGGCTGAGGAATGTCCGCTTTGGGGCTCAGCTACCCTGCTGCAGGGCAGGGCGCTCCTGGGGGCAGGCGGGAGGGAGCCCCACTCCTCACCAGCCCTCCTGCAAGCCCAGCGAGTTCCCGGAGCCCCAGCTCTGGACACACCCTGTCTGGGGGCTTTACCAGGATCACAAAACTGCCTCCCCCAAGACTGGGGGCGGGAGGGCAGAGGATATCGGGGTAGCTCACGGGGTAGCTCACCACGGCAGGACTGCTGTGATGGGAAAGACAGAGCAGCGGGAGCCCTTACGGGGAATAGTGACCTGGGAACAGTGACTGGGAATAGACCCAGGGCAGCTGGGGAGGGGACCCGGTGCTTCTGATCCGCCACCCTCCCAGGAGATCGGCTTCGGGGAAGGCAACAGGAGGGCACAGAATGTGTGCAAACGGGAGAGGGGGAAGTACAAATAGGTCTGTAC
This sequence comes from Canis aureus, assembly GCF_053574225.1. NCBI lineage: Eukaryota > Metazoa > Chordata > Mammalia > Carnivora > Canidae > Canis > Canis aureus. The sequence continues at coordinate 61,386,201 of NC_135612.1, forward strand.
ACACACATAAGTACTGTGCAAGGGTTTGTTCACGCGCACTCTGGCGCGTACTGCTGTGACGGGCTCACCTGTATCCCCCGACAGTCCGGTGTTGAATTTGAACCCCCAACACTGCAGAACGTGACCTGATTTGGAGAAAAGAGTCATTGCAGATGTCACTGGTTAAGCTGAAGTCACAGGGACAGCGGCAGGTGCGGGGGTGGGGGTGAGGACTGCCGCATGGTCCTCTGCCCTGTGCGGATCCCACCTGGAGCCTTCAGTGGAGTGCGGTTCTGGGACACCTTGACCAGAGCTTCTGGCCCCCAGAGTTGTGGGACAATGCATTTGTGCTGTCCTAAGGCCCCTGGCCCCATGGCACCCACTTGCAGCAGCTCGGCTGCCTTTGGGAAGAGACGCCAAGAGACCAGGGCCTGCTGGCTGCTCCGTCCCACGGGGACAGGGCGGGAGGGCATCCAGCTGTCACACTGTGTGCATCTGGGCGCAATTTGGGTTTTTTACCAGGTGCAAGCTTTACTGGATTAAAAAAAAAAAAAAGGACTGTGGGGGCGGGGCGCCTGGGAGGCTCAGGCGGTTAAGCGGCTGCCTTTGGATCAGGTCAAGATCCGGAGTCCTGGGATCCAGCCCCACTTTGGGGAGGGGGTCTCCTTGCTCAGTGGGGAGCTTGCTTCTCCCTCTGCTTCTGCCCGCAGCTTCCCCTGCCTGTGCTCTCTCCCTTGCTCTCTGTCAAATGAATGAATACAATCTAAAATAATAAGAGAGACAGAAAGAAATGGGAAAAAGAGTCCCAAAATGATATCCTGGGAAGAAAGAATTGTTAGGGTGACTTGGCAAAGGAGCTAGAGGCTGGGACCGCCCATTCAGGCCCCTCAATGGTGGGCTGGGTGTGGAGGGTGCAGGGGAGAGGCCCAGGGATCCCGAAGGACCGAGGGAGTCCCCCCAAGGCTGGCGAGGGGTTCTGGGGTCCAGAGGCAGCCCCTGGGCCATGCTGATGAGGGCGCCCCCACGTGCTTGCCCAGCTCCCCAGGCCCGACAGGGCCTCTGCTGTCTCCCCAACCTTTTATTCCCTGAAAAAGAGCGTTTATGTTATATAAATAATACATGCTCAACACAGAGAAGTTGAAAATGTGAAAAATACGTGATGATGTAAAGGAGATAATACAGGCCATCTGGAAACCCGCCGCCCCGAGACCCCACCGCTGACCCTCCGCCACGGCCCCTCCCTTTTCTCCCCGGGGCAGCCCCAGGCTGGGGCACAGGCACGCCCATGTCCACACCCCCACACACCCCACGGGTGGACTCGCACCCCCACCCTGTTCACACACACCCCATACCCCACACACATCCCCACGGGCGCACACGCACCCCCACTCCGCTCACACCCCCCCACACCCCCACATACATCCCCACGGGCACACACACCCCCCACCCCGTTCCCATACACCCCACATCCCCATGGACACACTCCCTCCCACCCCCTCACACACACCCCACATCCACACCCACTTCCATCCACACCCACATGCACACCCACACCTCCAACCTCTTTACATATGTGCACGCATGCACACACACATCCCCACAGGCACATGTACCCCAACCCCCCTAACACACATACACACACAACACACATGCATACACACACCTCCAACCCCCTCACATACACCCACAGTCCCACTTGCATCCACCCCACACACAACACACATGCACACATGCATCCCCAACCCCTCACACACACGCACATACCCACACATACAACATGCGTGCATACCTATACACATGCACACACTCCCATCCCCCTTATGCCCCCCACACTCAAATAAGTGCCTACTCACACCTATGCCCACACCCATATGCACACCTCTTCCCATACACTCTCACCCTTCTTCACACCTCCCATTACAGGAGCACAAACCCATAGCACCCACCCACAATCACACATGGTGCCCCCACACCCACACGTATGTCCCACATGCACACAGATTGATGCCCCGTACACGTCCCTTGCACACTATGCCTGCTGCCATAGGCCCCCTCATTGCCCACCCACCCCATCTCGTCCCCCTGGTGCCCCTTGGTGCCAGTCTAACATACCCTTCCCCTGTTTTCCCCAGACTCATCTCATCCTGCACAGGCCTACAGACACACGTGTGTGCGCGGCTGCAATGTCCAATGCATCAGGGGCATTCAAGTTAAGGGATTGTTGGTGAGGTGACGACTGTCTCACTGCCCCCTCTGCTCTGTGGCCCTGGCGTGGCCCCACTGTGAGTGGACAGGCAGCTTGCAATCAGAAAGAAAGCACTGCATTTGGAGTCTAGTGGAGCACGTGCTGCTGGTGTGCCCCAATGAGATTCAAGCCTTCTCTCTCTTCCTGTGTCCCTGTGAGCAGGGACCATCCGCCTCATACTCGCCTGCCCCCTCGAATCTCAGTCAGTGAGATTATTATCAGTTTGCAGACTGGAAGGGGATAAAAGCACCCCATCCCAGCCCTCCACCCCCAGCCCCTGGCCCAAGGCTCAGCACCGAGTGGAGAGAGGCAGTCAGCACTCTGCTGCACCCATGGCTCCGATCTGTCCTCCCAAACTAGAGAGCTCTTCAGCAGGTCCCAGAGGAGATGAAATATTGGCCCAACGGAGGGGTAAATTTAAAATGGCATCATTGCCCTTCCCATCCATCATCATCTGCACACAAGCCTGGGCTTCTCCAGAGCTGCTCCGGTGGGACGTGGAGGCTCGGCCTGGGGAAGACCACACAAATCAAAGCGCCTGCATCCCGAGGTACTCTCCTACCATGCCACATCTTATTTTTTAGTTTTATTTATGTATTTGAGAGAGAGAGAGAGAGAGAGAGAGAGAGACTGCCCAAGTGGCAGGAGGGAGAGAGGGAGAAGCAGACTCCCCACAGAGCAGGGAGCCCTACTCTGGGCTCAATCCCAGGACCCTGGGATCATGACCCGAGTCGAAGGTGGACGCTCAACCAACCAAGCCACCTAGGCACCCCCACTCCACATCTTATTACTGAGGCTGCAGAAAGCATCTCCTCTGGCATCTACAGATAACAGAAGTTTGAGAAAGATTTTGAAGGAGATGGGCAAGACGCAAACTTTGCTTTTCTCCCTGCCCACCTGCCCCCCAGGCTCTGCTACCGTGGTTATGTGTCCGCGAGGGGGAGGACAGCCCTCCCCATCGACATTCCTGGGGGAGCCCCAGACCCCAGACCCCAGACACGACTGAGGAGCGTGCAGACCCGGCACCCTTCTGCTGGGCCCCTCTGCAGACGCTCTGAGCCTTTGGGGCCCCAGGGACCAAGCTGGCCACAGGGCCCTCACCCACACTCATCTATCACCACGTACAACAGAAATGTATTCTCTCATAGTCCTGGGGGCCAGAAGTCCGAAGTCCACAGCCCTGGGTGGGAGTCAGGTGTCAGTAGGGCCGGTGCCCCCGGGGTGGGGGTGAGGTGCTCTCGGGGAGGGGCCTTGCTGCCTCTTCCAGATTCTAGGGGCTGCAGCCGCCCCTGGGCCTGGCTCCATCTTCACGCAGCCTCCTCCCCGTGAGCGTGCGTGTGTCCATGTGTCCGATCTCCCTCTGTCTCCCACTTACTAGCATGCATGTATAATTGCATTTAGGGCCTGCTCGGGTAATCCTGGGTAATCTCAGTATCCCTAACAAACCACATCTACAAACGCCCTTTCCCAGCCAAGGTCACAGCTGTATGTTTTCGGGGATTAGGACCTGACATCTTGGGGGACATTGCCCAGCCCACAACCCCCACTGCATCCACATCAGCTCTCTGATGCAGCAGCATGGGCCCAGGCTCCTCTCCGCTTCCTGGGCACATGGGCCATTTGCTCTCAGCCCGGGTGAGGCCAACCCCGTGGCCAGTGGCTGCAGAAAGCAGGCTTGAAGCCACACCTGGAAATCATCCTGGGAGATGAATTCAGAGGGAGGATCCCAATAGTGTCTCAGTGTAGAAACCTCTTCACAGGGGTCATCTGCCTGCTACTCGCACACCTCTCCTAACAGGGAACTCACTACCGCACAAGATCGCTTGCTCTGTCTTTCTCTGCTCCACCATCCCCTTTCCTTGCACTCATAAGGCTGTGCAGTGAGACTGGGCCTCGGCGAAGCCTGTGAGCCTCAGCTGAACAAGAGGCCAGCTTGTTTGAGAAACCGTCTGTGACAGCCCACTCAGTACGAGCAAGAGGCAAGCTCCAGGCTGGTGCACACACTCGAGGCTGGAGCCGGGCTGCCCCTGGCGTGCGCCTCTCTGATGGAGGGGGCTTTGAGCCGTGAGCTGAGTGACAGCAAAGTCACACAGGGGCGGGGTGGGTGGGTCTCACACGCAGGTCCAGCCTCACCCCAGGGGTTGTGTCTGGGGTGGGCATGATCACACCCGCCTCCTGGTCTCCTCTGCCTGCTTCTCTCCATGCTCCCTCCTTGGGGTGAGCTCACTGAGGCTGGCCAGAGCCTGCCTGGGGACAGCTATGTGCATGGGGCAGTAGGAGCAGGCGGGATGGAGGAGCCCAGGATAGAGGAACCCGGGATGGGGGAGGTGGCTGGATTGCTGAGCTCCCAGGCCTGTCAAATCTGACATGCTGGTCACCCAATGTCACACAACACCCCAACTCTGTGCCATTGAATGGTGTCAGGTCATGGCGGCTTTCCTGAACACTCCACACCTGAGGGGGTGCGGTGTAAGCCTTGCTTCTGGGATCCAGACCTGCCTGAGACCCTTAGAGGCCTCTGACTGTGTGTGTGCCCTGACACTGATGGCAAGCCAGGAACCATGCCCCCTGCCCCCACCCCAGGCCACGCTGTCCTCTGCTCCCCTGCCTGTTGGCTGAGCCCCCAAGGGTGTGGTCCTACATCGTGGCCCTAGGTGGCCGGGTCTCTAACCTCACTCGGTGCATGCCGCCCATGTAGGCCTCTTGTGCTTACAATTCTTCATGATCACTGAGGTTTCTTTGCGGACTCACCAGCCCATTGGAGCACCCCAAGAGGACCCATTTGGCAGGGGTCACAGGGCACCAGTGAAGGCAAAGATCTGTGGCCGCAGTTTGCGGGGTGGGGCTGCCCCCACCCCCCACCCTGTGGCTCACGGCACAAAGACAGGTGTGCAGAACCAGCTGTAAAATAAGTCTTGTGTCGATGTGTCCACTGAGTGTCCGAATCACCTTACGTGACATTCCTGAGGTCAGGGGAGGACAGGCTGAAACAAAACAGTTTTTTGGACCTACATCTATAAATACACCAGATTCTGCTGGAATTCTGCTTCTTTCCGCGGCAGCACAGCGGAGGTATCCACCTAAGGCTAATTTATTCTGAAAGCTTAAAAAGCAGAAGCCACGCAGGGCCTGGATGCGCGAGTCCTGTCCCGAGAGCACCACCATGAGGAGACTTCTAGAACTGGCTCGAGTTAACACCCTTCTGGGGCAGCGATGCGCAAATATGCACCTTCTCCCCTAAGACCTCCCTGCGTCCCTGCAGCCCACACCATTCCGAGGACAAACACAGTGCCTTAAAACAAGTTCTCTGGTTTGGGGGCTACCATGGGGTGGAAGTGAGGTGGGCTCTAAGAGAGCCTCCTCTCCATTCCCCAAAATGCTTGTTAGGCTGCATCCAGGGGAATTCAGCAAGCACAGCCTGCCCCTCGCCAGGGCAGGGGGACAGGGGACCTTGGCCCAACAGCCTGGGCTCAGGCAGACTGGTGGGCCCAGGGCTCTGCGAGGGGAGTGGTTGGGTGGTCCCTGTGGCTCATTGCACGCCCTAGCCAGGGCCAGCTTTACCCTTGGTCCACAGACTAAGGACTTGGGCTCCGAGAAATTCAGCCACTCCATCTGTTCTATCATTTGTTCGACAACTACTGATGTGATACAGCCGGGCATCAAGGCTCCACTCGGGGCGCAGGAAAGAGCCCAGTGGACTTGGACCCAGCCTTGGCCACGAGGGGAAGACAGGGTGGACGGTGAACACTTGTCATGACCTATTACACCAGAGAGAGGCGTGGGGTGCAGGAGGGGTCCCGAGTCCCCAGCGTCCTTCGGGACCTCTCTTCGTGGTCCTGCATAGCCAGGGGGAAGGAGGATCCCTGAGCCCCAAGGACCTAAAGTGGCCTTCAGAATCCATGAAGGATAATACAGTGTCACCAGGCCCCAGTGCAAGTCCAGCAGCCTCAGAATCCAGGGGCGGCCAGGCTTCTCTGTTGTGGTGGCTGTTTCTGAGCTTGCACCGTGCAGGAGGCCAGTGGGAGGGGAAGGGGGGGTCCAGTCTGGTGGCTCTTGTAGATGTTTTGGTGGAAATCCACACACTTTCCACTTAACTCTTCCTAAAACAAGAAGCAAGGTGGAGGGCAGAGAACTAAAATGTCTTTCCATCAGGGCCCAATCAACCAGGAGCTGTTTGCTGGGCCCCTGGAGCATGAGTTTCCTGAACGCCACTCTTTCTCCTCCCCATGGAAGGGGAACATCACTTACTGAAATGGCAGCTGAGAAGCCGGGGCTGGAGGAAGCTCAGAGTGGCTGGGTGTGCGGGAGCTGCTAAGACTTTAGTCCCACATCATTGGTCCCTCTCCCTGAGCGGAAAATGGGTCAGGGAGGGCAGGGGGTAATCTGCTAGCACCCCTGGGGGCACGGCACGCTGCCTGCAGAGGCCAGTGATGCTGTGACTGAACCTGACTTTCAGGTCAGAATTCCCAGACGGGGAAGGAGATCTGATGGCTTCCTGGGCTGCTTCCTCTGGTTCCTGCACTGGTGGGTGGAGGCTTCCGCCCCAGGGAGGAGCTCCTCCTGGAAAGTGTGCAGAAACAGACCTTTCCCCGCATCTTCATGTAACGCCTCCAGGTGACACCAAGAGATGGGTGTCCCCAGGGGTGTGCTAGGCACCAGGATCACAGCACCCACCACTACCACCACCACCACAGGGCTGCTCAGGGCGTCCAAAAGCAGCTCCATCCCTGCCCTGCCCACTCCTGGGATGGTCACTAGTGGAGACATGGAGGCTGTCAGCAGCCAGTCTCCGGCCTCAGGGTACCCCAAGCCCAAGGTCCGGCCTTAGCCTCCTTCAGCATCTGTTTCTCAGTAGGCAGGTGAGTGGACCAGAGACCCCCCAACTCCCTGCAGCTCACTGGGCACACACACCATGAGGGCAGACTGAGACATCTGTTTGATCTGCGCAGCTGAAAAGTCAGTGCCCGGAAAGAGGGGGCCACCACTTCCCCAATGCCTAGCAACAGAGACCCCCCCAGGGCGGGCCTTCCCCAACAGGCTGTGCACCCCACGATGCTTTGTACACTGGGCAACACCCTGTATTGCAGGAGGAACCCAGGCTCCAGGAGCTACCTGGCCCTAGGAAGAGAGGGAGGGGGAGAGGGGTGCTGGGGGTGCATGGGCACCCCTGAAGCCCTCCTTCCCAGCCTTCTCCTGGCCAGGCTGATGAAAAATGATCCAAAAGCCTCTCCAGAAAGCAAACGAAGGGCTGTCCCGCTATGAGTCAAGACTAGGGGCAGTGTGCTCCCTGTAGCCAGCTCCAGGTCCTCCCTGGCCCCCTGGGTTCCAGTCCCAGGCCTCTACTCCCCGGGCAGCCCCATGGGGAAGCAGCCCCAGAGAGGCGCTGATCCAGGGCTCCCCACGGTGGAGGCAGAGCTGTGAGTCTCCTAGCCAGACTCACCTCCAAGGAGGGAGAGGCAGGTTCCTGGGACAGGAATGGGGTGCACCCCAGGGTGGGGGAGGGGGTGATTCCTCCCAGGGGTTCTGCTTAACGTCTCTGGGAGACAGCTCTGCAGAGCAGAGTAAACACACGGACAAAATAAATATATTCGGAAATAAATCAGAAAGTCTAAGCCAGCGGAGGAGGTGGGGGAGGCCTGGACTCCCTGCGGGGGTCCTGAAGCCCTGAAGCCTCAGCACCACCCTGCCTTCGCCCCGGGCTCTGCTCTGTCCCACCCCGGGGACGGACGACAGCATTTCATTCCTTCCTGGAGACTCTGCAGCCTCCGCCTTGCCTCTCCGGGTCTTAAGGCCTGCCTCGGGCTTCTCAGGTCCGCTTCCCTGCCTCCGGGACTCCCCTGCCTCCGGGACTCGAGGATCCCCCGAACCCTGGCAATGGAACCAGCGGTGGAGGGAGCAGTGGGCCGCAGCCCCTGCCTAGGGGGGCCCAGAGCCTCAGTCGCAGACCAGTGAACACGGGGTGCCGGATGTCACAACTCTGGGGCCGCTGTGGGGCTCAGCTTCCCGAGAAGTCTCTACTGGGTGTAGTGCAGGGTGGGCGCTCTCCCCCAAATTCCCCCTCCCTCGCTCCTTCCCTCCATCCCTCTGTCCCGCTCCACCCTCTGCCTCCCTCCCTCCTTCTCTCCCTCCCTCACTCCCTCCTGCTCCCACAGGCTCAGTCCCTCCCTCCCTCCCTCCTCCCTTCTCTCTTTCCCTTCCTCCCTCCCTCCTGGTGGGAGGTGTTGGGGCTTCAGCGGAGCCCGAGGCAGAAGAGTCAGCCAGCACACAGTGGAAAGGAAACTAAGTCCACAGGACCCCTCCCTGCGGCTGACGTGTAGTCCTGGGGCCAGACCCACGTGTGTCCAGGCTTTGCCAGGGGAAAGCGGAGGGCCTGAGAGGTGATGGCACGCACCCCGGGATCTGCCCCTGGAAACCCTGGGGACATCCTCCTGACAGTTCCCTGGAGCAGTGGGCTCATCCCCGGAACCTAACCACTGAGTCGCATCCCCTGGGAGCCAAGGGAAGCCGCAGAGGCCAAGAGCACAGGGACTTCCCTCTGCGGGAGCGGCAGGAGCAGGGAGCAAAGGGGCAAACCCCAGCCAAGCACCCCGACTCTGAGGTTCCACACAGGCGCCAAGCAGCTGAGCATCACAGCAAACCCCTCCTCCTACAGGTGCCATCCCTGGCCCCAGACCCCAGTGTCCAGGGAAGGACGTCCAGGGAAGGGACTTCCAGGAGGTGAGGTGGACGGTGGGAGGCCCCTCTGGGCTCCACACACTTACATTCTCTCGATTTAAGCGGCTTAGCCGGCTCCGCCCAGAGTTACCTCGCCAGCCAATTCCGCACCTTTCCCCCAGCGGCTCTGGGTCAGAGCTAACCCCAGCGCCACCCGCCCTGGACCAGGCCGCCCTCCCAGGGCCCTACGAGCTCCCGTCCCCAGGGTGTGCAGCAGGTGGCAGGCCAGTTGCAGTGGAAGAGTGCTGTCCTGGCCCTGGCCCTGGCAGTCGCCCCCACGGCTCCCACAGCTTCTTCCAAGGCTGTGCCCAGCCGCAGAGGTGGGGTCCTCTGGGACCTCACCCCTCCCCCTCCTCAGGCACCACACCTACCTGCCCCCCACAACCATTAGTTCCGCTGTGAATGCACTGGATTTTGGGGGCAGAACCTGGCCTCCGTGGGGCTCAGTTTCCCCAGAGTCAGCTGTTCCCCCAGACTGTGAGGTGTTTCCCTGTGGTTTGACCTCAACAGTGGACCCCAGACCAGGAGCACCTCCTTCCCCTGCGTTTAATGCTATTTTGTTGTGCAGCTCGAACCGTTTTCTCTTCTAGAGACTGGAGACAAGGATGGTCCTGACCTCGCAGGGCTGCTGCAGGGACTGGGTTACCCACCGCCCTGTGCCTGTGGGCACTGACCTATGGGAGGTTGTGGGCAGCTGCAGGGCCGGCCCATGCCTGCATCTCCCTCTAGGCACAGAAACGGGGTGGGGATCAGGGCTTAGCTGTTCGGAGAGGCTCTGCAGCACCTGCATCCTGCCATCTGCCTCTCATCCTGCCTCCTAAACCCTGGCACTGGCCACAGGCCGTTCCTTGCCCACTGCCTGGGCACGGTGACACCAAATCCTGTGCCTTACATCTCCGCTGACCCCCCAGCAGGGCAGGAGGGATCTCTCCTGTCACTTGGGCCCAGCTCAAATCCTCCTCCTCCCTCCCTGACACCTTCCCGGACCTCTTGCCTCTCTCGCCCCTCACACCGTGCAGTGTGCCCCCACTGACCTGCTCACTGCCTGCGCGACCCACTCCCGAAGCCTTGTGCTCATCCTCAGGGCACAAGGAATTTGATCAAACAGTATTTGCAGACGGAAGGAGTGAATCTCGGTTGGCAGCCACCTCTGTTAACCTCACCGCTGTCCTTAGCAGGAAACAGAACCTGGGGACCCTGGGGGAGGAGGAATGGTGGAGGGAACTACCCTTCAGTGGGAGGGACTACCCTTCCCAGTGCAGCCTGCAAGTCACCTCCTCCAGACAGCCCTGAGCCCAAGTCCACCCAGCTCTTCCTTCCCAGCTCATGCCTAGTGTTGTTGGAGTGCGGTGCTGGGGTCCAGGGCAGGGTGCTGGCCGGGAGAGCAGAACCGGGGAGTCTGCAGAGCTGGCGGTCAGGGCGCCTGTTCCGGTCCTAGGCCCTCCTGGGGCAGTAGGGGAGCCAGAGAAGCCCCGCAAGCCCCTGCGCCCCCAAAGGCCACTGCGTCATCACCCAGGCAGCCGGGTTAGTCCCATTTCATGGAGGCCTCGCCTGAGGCTCGGGCATGGAGCATGGCGTCACCCCTCAAACATGGGCACGACAACTCCTTTAGTGGGCCGTCCCCGCGGTCACTGACCAGACCTGAAAACACACCCTCCGACCCCCGCTGCACTCACTCACGGAGGCTGGAGAGCTGGGGCCTCCTGCAGCAGCAGCAGGGGAGCAAGGCTGAGCGGGGCCCCACACTGGGCTCCCACCACACCCTCTGGGCACGAATCCACTGAAACCACCAGGGTCCTCTGCCCCAGACCCTCCTTTCGTCCAGCCTGCAGCATTTGTGCAAATTTTAAGCAGGATCGGCGCCTCCCTCGGGGTTTCTTAGTTGGTTTCCCTGGACTTGGTTTGCTCTCTCCACGGAGGACACCTATGGCCGCACTCCCACTCGCGATGCTGTGCGGACAACAGGTGGCTTGGGACTGCGGGCCGAGAATCACCCTCAACCCCGTGGGTCCTCGCCTGGCTCCAGAAAATGTCTCCTCCAATTCTTTCAGCCGAGGCGAGTCAGGGGAACCTAGCAACTTGCTGACCTGTCTCCACCACGGAGACGCAGGCCAATGACCACGCGCTGTGGGCGTGCACCGTAGTGGCAAGTTAACGGGCACCCAGCACCCGTCCTGAGGTCATTTACCCCGGGCGTGCCTTGGGGTCCATTAGTCGAGGCCCCCAGCCCTCGTACCTGGCACAAAGCAGGAAGGGATGGCCCAGGACTGCTGGGTATCAGAGTGCACAATAAGTGTTAAGCCTTTAGGGAGAAACCACTCTGGGAAATGACCTGGGGCAGGGCTGACTTCTGCACCAGCCCCTCCATTCCCACTGCAGGCCCCTCCCCAGAGGGACGCCCTGGGCCCCCGGATGCTCTCCAGGGCCACGCACCAATGTGGGCACACGGAGCTGGTCTCAGGGTCCCTTGGCCCCAGCCCTGGAGGACCTATGTCCTTGAGTGACACAATCGGATCGCTGCCCAAAGCCTGAGGCCACAGCCCAGCCTTTTGTGGGCCTTCAGAGCAGGATTTGACCTGTCCTGTCCCAAGGGTGGGTGCTCCCCTTGCGTCTTGGGCTGTGGCTGGAGTGCGGGCCAGAGCTGCTGGCGTGGCACCGGTGTTATCAATCTCTCCCTTTACCTCTGCTCTCCTGCCCCATGGCCACCCTGAGTCTTCCTCGCCACACTGCCAGAGGCTGCCTTGGGTTCCACAGCCCGGACAGAGAAACTGAGTCTTAGCAGACAGGAAGAGAGGCTGTACGTGCCTCAGTTTCCCTGAGGGGACCTCAGGGAGTGATACTGTCTTTAAGTGGGTCAGGGCCTGTCGCCTGCAGGCCACAGCCCAGGCCTTGAGCAGAGGCAGAGCTCTGCGGCAAGCACAGCAAAGGCCATCCCCAAGCCCAGGTGGTGGGGAGCCCCAGTGCCTGTGGCACCTACCGGCTCTGGCTCTGTGGCCACAGCGACCACAACCTTGAGGGGCCAGTGCTGCCCTCAACCAACACATTGCCTGCCAGCAGCGGCATACATTGCATACATTGTCACTATCGTCCCTATCATCCCCGCTGTCCCTATGGTCCCCACCAGGGGCCAAAAGCTTCAGCAGCAAGAACAAAGACCAACCCCGCCTTTGCCCTGGGTCTTGGCTATTGGCCCAGTGCTCAGGGCTCCAGCTTCTCCCCCAAACGAGGCCACCATCTCCCACCGAGGCGGCACCTGGACAGGGGTCCTGGGAGCTTCGGACACTGACCTGAGGCCCTCAGGCCCCCGTCCCTGGCCACCCCGCCTGGGTTCCCGGCTGCCACCTCCTCCCCGCCCCGCCCCGGCCCGCCTGCCTGGGTCTCCCCAGTCTTACCGAGGCCAGCCCGGGTGGGCCCTGCGCTCCTGCCGCTCTGTGCTCCCCGCTCTGCGCTTATCACTCCTGGGGGCCATGGGGCAGGCGGCCAACCCCAGGCCTCCAGGCGGCCTTCTGCTCTGGTGGATGACCTCCCCTCCCCCAGCAGGCCCCAGTGGGGCCACTGACTGGCCTGGAGCTGGGCTGGCTGCAAACTCTCCCTGCGCAGCCCCAGCCCCCTTGCGGTCTGCTTGTTTAACCTTCCCGCCCAGCCTTGACCCCACACCCCGCCAGGGGCTGCCTGGCCGGTGGAGGTGGGGCCCACAAGCCTCCCCTCCGTCCTGCCCGGCCCATCCCACAGGGTGGGAGGCCTAGCTGTGCCCCAGGCCCTCTGCAACCTCCCTGGGAACTAGGGCTCTCTCCTCTGCAGACTGCTGTGGCTACACAATTCTGTGGGAAAATGCATATGCAAATTAATAAGCATCATGACTTTCAAGGCAGTGACAGGGAAGGAGGGCCTTTCTGCGTGGAAGCAGAGCACCTGTGTGGTTGTACAGGTGCCCATAACCCTGGAAACCAGCCGTGCCTCAAGGTTTTGGGCTGAGTGGGAGCGCGAGCCCTGAGCCCCACCTGGGCCTCTCCCAAGCCTCCCCCCACCACACTGCATCAAGTGCTCTCCCATCCTGGGGCTCTCTGCAAGGCGGTAGGTCATTGTTCTTCCCTACAGACTGGGTGGTGCCCTGAGATGACCTGTGGGCTGTCTTTGGCTGCACTGGGAACCCTAGAGGAGTGCCAGCTGGGCGGATGGCAGGGACGCTGGACACCTGCAGAGTCTCCCAGACGCCTGTGTGTGAGTCTCCCAGGCCTCCCCCCAAAGCCCCTCCATCCCCTCATCTGCTTCCCCACCTTCCTTTAGGCTCTGAGGCCAAGGGTGTGTGTCCCCTGCCAAGCTGCCACTGGGTCACTCCCAGCCAGGGCTGAGCCTAGCCCATCCTTCCCAGAAGTGGCCTACAGCTCAGCACAGGCTGGGAAGCATGGGCTTAAGGGGGAACCCAGTACACACACACACACACACACACACACACACAAACAGGTGGGGTGCTGGGCGAGGCTAGGGGCCCAGAGACAGCCCCCTAGAGCACCAGGCAGGTCCAGGCAGCTCAGGTCAAGCCTGCTTGCACAGAGATCTTCGAGACCCTGGGCTGCAGAAGGGGTGCCTCAGGAGGGGGTCTGGCAAGCTAAATTCAAAGGCAGATTCACTGAAAGGAGGCAGAGGTGAGGCGCAAGCTTCACGGCCAGGGCCCCTGTCCAGGCCCGAGAGGCCAAACCAGCAGCTCACCAGCACATATGCTTTGTTTTTTTAAAAAAAAAATTGCTATATCTTCCTTTATTTATCAATCGGGAGCCCTATGACTACATAAGCTTTAGGACCACCAGGGCCCACCTACCTGTGTGTCTCTGGGTGCGTCCCTCCCATGCCAGGGGTTTCCCACTCTGGACAGGGAGGGAAACAATGTGGCCTCCAGGTAAGGCGGTGGGAGGGCTGGGACACAGGAAGCACACATTCCGTGCTCTGCAAGCCTCACCCACCCGGACTTTCTCTTTTTAGCCCATTTTAGCCCCATGATACTACCCACAGTTGTGCCTGTGTTACCCCCATTGGGAGCCAGGAATGGAGGCACAGAGGGGCTAGATGATGCCCCTGGCCTCTCATTGATGCTGGGCGCTGGCTGTGCTCAGGTCTGACATCATGGACCCTGCGGAACAGCCAGGTAGCCTCTGTGGGCACCCACAGCCAGGCTTCTCACTGCCTGGGCAGGGGATCAGTTTCCTCTGTCTGCATAAGACCTGCCTCAAAGCTGAGGGCTGGGGAGTTACTTCAGCCACGAGGCCCTGCCCCTCCCTGCAGAGCACACTCCTGCTCCTGCCAGAAGGGGCTTCTCTTCTGGGGTCTGGGGACCCTGAGCCACACACAGGGAGGGAAGGGACCAAACCCCAACTCAGCAGGACAAACTGGGGTGAGACGGTCCCTTCAGGCCTCAGTGTGGGACTGTCACCTTGGGTGGGAGCAGGTGGTACCAGATGAAGCAGATGGTCACCTGGACATATTTTCTGAGTCTCTTCCAGGGAAGGGGCACATATGTGGGGTGGACCCACACCTACACCTCCGGATGGATGTGGACACTAGAAAGGCTTTTGGGTTCCCGGAGGACTTTGTGGGGGGGTGTCGGCACTGATGGGGCCTGGACGCTTTCCCAGCTTGGCCTTCCAAGGTCCAAGGTCCAGCCAGATGTCCTATCCCAGCCTCCTGGAGCCTCCGAGAACGCGGAGTCCCCACTGCCCACCAGACCCCGACTTGGCTTCCCTGGCCCCCAGCGGGGCTGCAGGAGGTTAGTGGGACAAGAAGCCAGGCAAGTGTGTGGGCCCCAGCCTGGACCGAGCCTGAGCAGCACCAGCACGGAGCCCTCTGTCCCCGACCTTGCACCTGGCTTTGGAAAGTTGTGGGGACCTGTGGGATGAGGCAGGGCCCAAGATAAGTAATCCTTTTCCCCACTCCGCACAGGGATGGGGGCTTGGGTGGAGGGTCAAGGAGGATGCTTCCGCAAACCCGGTGATGAAATAAAGGGCCACCCTCGTTGTTTGCTCACTGATGAGGAAATGGCGGCACAGAGAGGTTGGGAAACTCAGTAAGACCACACAGCAGCAGGAAAAAATGGACTTGAATTGGGGACACCTCTGCACGTGCACACACATGCACACTCCCACAATCAGAGATTGAACACCCCGCGAGCTCAGAGGTGCCTGGCAGAGAGCCCGCCACACAGGATGCGAATACAAATCCATTTCCTTCGAGCTCGAGCTCCGATTGATTTCACTTCAAGAGCTCCTGCATTATGCAAGACGGAGGGGCTCCGAAGGGCAGCCGATTTAAATGGAAATAAGTCCGGGAAAAACAAATCAGCGCGGCCCCAGATCATTTCACTGGAAAGCACACGCTAGCTCCGAGCTGGGGTGGACGGAACAGGACAGGTTTAAAGAGAACTTGGCAGAGCTGTTAACCCTTCTCCCGGGGGTCTCCGCTTGGGAAGATGTCTCCAGGATCTCTGGTCCTCCATGAGATCACTTCCCATGCCGCGTGCAAATGGATGTTACCAGGGAAACCTTGGAGGGTTTTTAAATCCCCCTCCCCCCTAAGGAGTCTGGTTTTTTTCAACTGAGCAGTTTTTGGGATAGTTCACCCAGAAGGGTTTGGAATCTCCGGCAGCAATTTCCAGACAGCTCCAAATTCCCAGCAAAATCTATACACGTGTCCTCCCTCCTGCTTGCCCTCCCCACTTCCAAGAATCTTTACTGCATGCCTGGGGGGTGCCAATCACCATCAAGTTTCTGGAAAGGCAGCTAGCGAGCAAGTGAGGCCCTGCCTGCGTGGAAGTCGCGGGCCTGAGATTATACCTCGGTTGGCCTGTGAGGCGACTCACGGTCTTCATTTCAAAGAAGTGGAAGCGGAGCAGGAGAAAGGTGAAGTGATTTTCCCAAGGTCGCCCAGCAAGTGGGTTCCTTAACCTGGCACCAAACCCTCCCCGCCAGGCCCTCCTCTCAGCTCCCCGCTGTAAGTCCCTCCCTGTAGGTCCGCCATGGGCTAAGCTGATCCTAATTTCTGTGTCTCTGCCTTTGGTACCATCTCTCTGCTTCGCCTGCCCTACTCTTCATCCTAGAAAGCCAGATAGCTCATTGATAGAAATATCTCTTAATGTCACCATCTCCGTCTCGTCTGTGAGAGCCTGCCTGTGCTCTGCGCAAGGAGACTCTCTGCACCCTTGGGCACAGTCGCCTTCCCTGCTGTCCCCTCGGGTCAGTGTCCCTGCTCTCACTTACCTGCCCACCTGGCCCAGTCCTGGCTGCCCTCCCCCCAGCACAGCGTCAGGCACACGGCAGCTATTTCCAGGGCAGCCTGGCCAGGTGAACGAATGCAGGAAAAACCTCTCCAGCAGGAAGGGATAGGAAAGTGAAGATAAGGAAGAGGAAGTGTGTTTGGAGAGTTGGGGACCAGGATGACCAGAGTGGACAGTGGCATTAGATGGAGGGCGGAACTGACAGTGGGGAGGTGGCTGTGGCCCCTGAGGCAGGCAGGTGGACAGTAGGGAACCAGAAGGATGACTCTCCCTAATTCATGTCGTCCCAGCCCGTGGTTTTAATTAGATCCTGGCACTTTCCAGCACCCCTCAGGAGCTAAAAGCCCTTTGGTTTGCATCTGCTGATCAAACATGGGAGGAAACCCAGAAAAAAATAGCATCCATATTGTTGTTGGAGCATATTTTTGGCTCTAGATATGAGATTAGCATAATACTCATCTAAAGCTAACAACAGTAAATTTTTCCTGTCTGGAAATGTGTTAATGATATTTAAGGAAAAGTATCATTTGATGGAGGTAAAGCCGGCTCCCTGCATAAAAATTAATCACGCTCAGGGGATTTTATTTTCATATGGTTCTTTTGGGGGGGAGGAAACAGAGACATCTGGGTACTCCTTATCATGTTTTTTATATTTTAAAAATATGTGCTCCCCCACCTTCAGAGCCACTGAATTATGAGAGGCAGGTAGAGCCGATCCCTGGAGAGCTGTTGGCATCCTTCTCATCACGGGCCATTGAAATCTAGAGTCTCATGGCTCCGTATCTGCGGGTGACAGGTGGACCCCTGTCTGCTGACGGGTAGCCCTGGGCGAGGACTGGGGGGGTTGGGGGGATCCCAGGTCCCGCCTCCGTTTGGATTTTACTCACTGAGCCAATGGTGAGTGTTGCCCCTCTGGGCTGGAAGGAGCCCCACTCTGCTGAGACTGCCCCGTCATGTCAGGGCTGCTGGCCAGGCTGCAAAGATCCAGATTGGGAATTGGAGGTTTGTCTTTAGCCCCCCCACCCCCCAATGAAACTCACCATTTGAGAGAGAAAAGAAGCACTTGCCTCTCCCGGAAAACACTGTCTCTTGGAAATCTAACCCCATCCACTCTGGTTCAGAGCCCGGGGTGGGGAGGGAAAGGGAGGCTAGTCTGACTGCAGCCAGACCTCCTCCTGCCTCGCTGGAGAAAGAGCCCTGGGCTGGAGGCGTTGCCCCCACGGTGGGCCTCAGAGCCTCCAGCACCTGAGCGAGGAGGGAACGAGGGATGGGCCCTGTGTGTGAGGATGCTGTCCACCGGGCCGGGCTCCTCAGAGTGACCGGAGAACCCAGAGGTTAGGGGCCAGTGGAACAGCAAACACCTACTGGGTTCCAGGATGAATTTTGGGGGCTGACTTATCCCGTAGCCCCAACTCCAGCTCCCTGGGGCCCCCTGACCACCCGAGTCTCCCCAACATAGACTCTGTGAACAGGGGTCCTGCTGGGCTCTTTGGGCAAATGGTCTTGTGACTACTCAGGTGTGGGAGACGCCTCAGACCTGGGATTAACCCCTGGAGACCCCTGCGGAGAGGACCTTACCCTGGGGTGTAGGCTAAACCGGCACTTCTCAAACTCAGGCCCACAAAAATCACTTTCTTCATCACTTCCCTCTAGCAGCGTTCCCTCGGGACAGAGTCTGCTCCCATTGTTTTCACAGGGAGAATTTCTTAGAAGGAATAGTTAACTAGGCATCAGAGACCTGGAAAGGCAAACAGAGACCCTAAGAAGTCGGGAGACAGCCACCGGGAAGTGACTACACCCCCAGGGCTGGGACAAAGACCAGAAGAAGAGGGAGGGATTTAAACACAGCAGCCAGATGAGGACCCAGACCTGGGGGAGAGGGGTGGGGTGCAGCCACAAAGGTGTCTGAGGAGCCACAAGACTGGTCCCAGGGGAGACTGGCTCCAGGGGAGGGAGGAGCTGATAACTGAGCTCAGAGCTGGCAGGGGAGAGGACTGCCCAGCCCAGGGAGGAGTGTTGCCATGGTAACTTGCAAGGAGCAAGCAGGGAGTGGCAGGACCCTCCTCCTCCCCTCTAGCCACTCCCTAGCACCCCTGGTGACAGAGCTTTCGGGGGACACAGTTAAGGGGCAGAAGGGACACAGATGCCAAGTCCCAATGCTGATTGCAGAAAGAGGGGGCTCAAGAGAGACTGTCACAGTCCTAGGAACCAAGGGTCTCAGAGCTCAGCCTTGGGGGGGGGCGGGGCGCAGCGAGGTATAAATTACTTGGAGGGAGGGGCTGATATAGACTGAATGTAAATCTCCCAAATTCCAGTGCTGGAGCCTAACACCCCAGTGGGAGGGTTCGGGGAAGCAGGGCCTATGGGAGGTGCTGTGGCCAGGAGGGTGGAGCCCCCACCACAGGATTCAGGTCCTCACCAGGTGAGACCCCCGGGGCTAATGTCTCTCCCCACAGAGAAGGATGTCTGCATCCAGGAAGCAGGCTCTCCCCAGGAGCCCGATCAGCGCCCTTCATCTTGGCAGGCCAGCCTCCTGATCCGTGAGAAATGAAGGCCTGGCGCCCGAGGCCCCCAGTCTGTGGCACTCTGCTGTGATAGCTCCCACGGGGTGACGTGGCTGGCCCTCTGGTCAGCACACAGCTGCACCCCACCTCCTGCTCCCCACTGCAGGAGTGTCCCCTCGTCCTTCCCATGTGTGGCTTCCTCTGTGTGGAGCACCTCGCCCTGAAACCTTGCCTGGAAACTTGCCTCCCACCATGCAGGAGCTGCTCCAGGATGGCACCTGGCGTGCCCACCGTTACCTGGGCGGTGGCTCTTCTATCACCAGGAGTCCCAGGTCAGGGTCCCTGACTGCTAGCTCCCAGCGGCTTCTGGTGCTCCTGGGCACATCCCGCCTCCGCCTTCATGCATTCCGCATGCTCCGTGTATCTTTGTGTCTGAGTTGCCTTTCCTTGTCTCTCAGGACGATACCAACTGCCGGGAACGGGGCTCTCCTTCCTGCAAGACGGCCTCACCTGGAGAGCTCCAACATACTCACGCCTGCAAAGACCCTCTTTCCAGTAAGATCAGTCACAGGGCCTTGGGAGCTAGGACATGGACCTGTCTCTTTCAGGGTCACAGGAAGTCCCACAGGAGTACAAAGGGACGGAGTCCTGTGTGCCGTGAAGCCTCTGCGACTTCCCACTAACCTTAGCCACGCCGCTCCTTCCTTAGAGCCTGCCGGGTGCAGGACGGGTTCATTAGCCCATCAGCCCTCACTCCAGAGCCTCCGGGCCCCCGCTGAGCTAGCAGGAACCTGGGAACCAGGAGCCGGTGAGGCCGCGTGGCCGTTAGCAGCGCGTGCTTGCGCAGCATCACCAGCCAGTCCGTGACCGTGACCGTGGCTGCCGCCCAGTGAAGCTGCAGGCCTGGCTGCTCCCCTCCCACCACCTCCTCCGGGCTGCAAGTGTGTGGATTCTCTGGGCTGCTTTCCTGTGATGGGCTGATAATGCCTCCTGGTTGATAGGAGGGTTACGTGAGCTTTGGGGGTGGTAGCGGCCACGGTGCGTGCCCAACAGGCGCACCCCTTCTACACCAGCCTTGGGTACCGGATGCTCCAACCATCCCAGGATCCAGGGCATGCTCCGTGGGAGCCTGGGCCAGAGAAGGGAGGAGGGAGGCAGGGCTGGGCCAGGGAGTAACCCTCTTTCTCACACCTGAGGGCAAATGTCAGACCCCCATCCCGTCTCAACTCTGAAAGGCTGGTCTGCAAACGTTTTGGCACTGAGTGCCCCTCCCACCAGAGAGGCTGCCTGGGGAGGGGCTCTCAGCTACCAGGGGGTGGCCAGTGGAGGCCATTCAGAAACAAATGGCCCGGGAGAGAGAAATCCCTGGCCTTGTCTGAGGGCTTCGGGATCAGCGGGGAGCTGTGCCCCATCCCTAAGGGCCATGGGACTGTGCGGGTGGAGGCAAGGTGGCCCCCAGCCAGCCCAGGGACCCCACCCCGCCCAGTGACCCCCCCAGCAGGGTCGGCGATGGTCTGAGGGAGGGGCGGGCTCCCTGCCCAACTCCCCAGCTTTCTTTCCTCCAGGCCCCTGGCAGGGACCGCTGATGGATGGCTACCTAATCTGTCCTGAACGGAGCAGAGAGGACCCAGCGGCCCGTGAAGAGTCCTTATCCGCACCCTTCCTCCCCACCCTCCCCAGAGTTTGCTTTACAAATTAGAGAAGGGCATTGAGGTCACATCTGAGAAGCCAGCTTGGGGTCATAGCAACCCGTGGGAGCGCGCCACGGGGCTCCGTTCCTGGTGGGCTGGCCCCGGTCAGCCAGCTGGGACTGGATCCTCACAGAGGAAAAGGCAGAAAGAAGGGGCCTATTGCTGCCAGGGCGTAGCAGGGCAAGGGGACCCATACCTAGCATCTCATGTAACCCCACATCAGTCCTGCAGTCCTGAGAGCAGAGTGTGTGCTCGCCCTGGCTGAGTGTGCAGGCTGGGGCTTGGGGGTGTGGACTGGGGCTAGGGGTGTAGAGAGGGGCTTGGGGTGCAGGCAGTGGCTGGGTGTGCAGACTAGGGCTGGGGGTGCAAGCAGAGGCTGGGGGTGCAGACTGGGACTGGGGGTACATGCTGGGGCTGGGGTTGCAGGCAGTGTCTGGGAGTGCTGGCAGGGGCTGGGATGCAGACAGAGGCTGGAGGTGCATGCCAGGGCTTGGGGTGCAGTCATGGGCTGGGGGTGCAGACAGAGGCTGAAGGTGCAGGCAGGGGCTGGGCCAGGTCTTGTACAGGACCAGTGCAATCTCCGCTGAGCTGCACAGTGCAGCTACCTCAACCACAGGAGGACCCACAGGGTAAACTCTGGTACAGACTTTGTGCCACAGGATCAAATCACAAGCCCATGGTGTCCTGCTTTCCCAGTAGACTTGTCTTCCAGAGATGGCCCTGTTTCGCCCCCATCTGGTGGAGGAGCTTAAATCTGGCCTGGCCACTGGCTTGAACTAGAGGAAATGGAAATGGCGTGAGGACCTCATAGGAACTCTGAGGCCTTGCTGGGGCCCTCTTCGATGATTCTAGGCTGACACAGGTAGGAGCCCTACTCTCACCCTCCAGCGGGTGAGAAGCCACGTAGAGACAGAGGTGCAGCCACTTTCAGTGTCATACTCTACCTACATGGAACTGCTCAGCCCCTGCCCAGCCCCTGAGCAGTGCTCCCTGCCCTCCAGCCCCCAGCCCAGCCCAGGCTGAGTATGCTGCACAGGCCTGGGCACACCTACTGTCAGCTGAGCCCACAGAACCATGAGCTAGTAAGTGACCACAGTGTCACACCACTATGGTTAGGGTGGTTTCCTATGGCAGTAAGTTATGAATAAATATGCTTTATGTCTTGGTCCCGAAAACTGGGGAAAGTTGCTCTTCTGTTCAGAGCATTCAAGGGGCCCTTTGCACTGAAAGGAAATGTCTTGGGTTGAATTGTGTGTCCCCGGAATTCATAGATTGAAGCCCTGACCCCTAAACCTCAGAATGTGACCTTATTTGGAAATAGGATCTCTGCAGATGTAGCTAGTTAAGAGGAGGCCATACTGGAGCGTACTAATCCGATATGACAGGTGTCCTTAGACAAAGAGGAATATGGCACAGAGACACACATGGAGAATGCCACATGAGGACAAAGCTAGGGCCAAGCTGAGGTGATGCAGCACGACTCAGGGGGCCACAGATTTCCAGCAGACACCTAGCCGCCAGGGCAGAGGCCGGAACAGGTCCCCCTCCCAGCCTCAGAAAGACCCTGTTGCCAACACTTTGACCTTGGTCTCCTGGGCTCCAGCTCCGGGCAGGACAGTACATTTCTGTTGTACTAGGACTAGTTCAGAAATAACTCAGAAGAGAGGCCAGTTAAAGACCCAGTCTCCTCGAGGGTAGGGGGGCTGGCTGGGGGTTCCAGCTGTCTTTAGGCAAGAGCAGGAAAGGATTTCCCCCTGCATCAAAATCATGGAGGAACTATTTTGAGAATCAGTTTCTTTGCCAACTGCCCGGTGTTGGAGGAATTGCAGCAGATACACCCTCAAATGCATTGCTGAATTTCCAGCAAAACCGTGTCTGTATTTACCCTTTTACTCCGCAAGGCTACCTTCAGGAATTTGCTCCAAAGATGCACGGGCATCGTTACAAAGTGACTTCCATTCCTGACTGTGGGTTACAGGACAGGTCCCCCGTGCCTCCACACTGGGATGGGCGATGGTCCTCACGAGTCCATTGAGACTTTACCGCTTTGGCAGGAGAATCCCAGAAGTGATGCTGCATTGATGCTCACAGTGTCTGACCCCGAGGCTCCCAACTGTGATCTGCCGTATTCCTGGTGAGGGCACCTCTGATCACTTGATTGAGGTGGGGCCTGCCGGGTGTCCGCTTTGCACAGTTCTCCTTTTCTCTCAGAAATCAGCAAGTACTTTGTAGGCAGGGACATTGAGATGGAGGAAAAAGCCCATTCTCCATCAGGCTTACAGTTAGTGGCTCCTTAATTGAATAAAGCTATGGGCTTCTGGATTCCTATTTTATTCAACAGGTTACAATCTGTGAGTAACGTCACTGACTTGGATGCACACATTATCCCGTCTGTGGCCCGTGGAGACTCCTCCAGGGTGCTGGCGCTGCCCATGGGACAAGTCTCCCGCACGGAGCACCTGCTTACTTTCCAATGCAGCAGGATGACACAGGTTCACCTGGCTCTTCCCTGACCCTGTCCTGGAGCAGCTGCTTCTCCCAGGATCTTGGCTCCTGTTTATGGAGAATGGGAATTGGAAGTCAGGATTGGGGGGTTTCTGTCCTAGGACCTCTCGGTGCTGGGGTGGGGGGCAAAGGGATGCATCTCGTGCGTGCGTGCACACACACACACACACACACACACACACACTCTTACACACATGTATCTACATGCATTTCCATATCTGTGTATATCCCAAACCATGACTTTGCACCTGTCACCTGTGATCCTTATACACACTCAACATTCCAGGCTTTTTTTTTTTTTTTAAAGATTTTATTTATTAAAAAAAAGATTTTATTTATTCATTCATGAGAAACACAGAGAGAGAGGCAGAGACACAGGCAGAGGGAGAAGCAGGGTCTATGCAGGGGGCTGGACGTGGGACTTGATCCTGGGTCTCCAGGATCACGCCCTGGGTTGAAGACGGTGCTAAACCGCTGAGCCACCTGGGCTGCCCAACATTACAGGCTTTGTTCCTGTTTCCTACCTTTCTCTGTACCTGTGACTCTCCTCAGGGACCATGGAACCCTGTATTTTCTTATCCTCGGCATATTTACTGAAGCAGTCATGCCTCCAAATGGAACCAACCTCTCCGTGTCCTGCTGCACCTCCCTCTTTCACACCCCACGCCAGGCCACACCCACAGAGGTGCCTCTGCTCACCTTTCCGGGCTCTGAGAGCCAATGTGGGCTGCCCTTCCTGCAGGTAGACACCCCCTCACGCAGCTGGAACAGCGCACTCGGTGCCCCTCCTCACCCTGTCAGGCCCCTAACCCTGCTCACTCCTGCGGGGTGCCCCCTCTCTCTAACACCGGTGCTGTGACCTCATGCTGGGCCCCTGTGCCAGCCCACCTCGGGACTGCATTGTCCAGGCCTGTCCTCTGAGCAGCGCCAGTTCCAGAAGCCGAGGTCAAAGCCAGCCATGGGCCAGCCGAGCTTCTGGAGGGCGGGGATGGATGGCGGGGGGGGGGGGGGGGGGGGGGGGAGGATGGGTTCTCCCTCTTGGTGAGAGAAGCTGCCAAATCTTGCAGCTGTGTTTCCAATGATCACAGCCTTGTGGCCAGCAAAGCCAGACATTCAGGGGACATGATGCACCTTAAGGCAAAGGACACTGAGAAAAATGGCAACTGAGATGTCGAATAGCACCACCAGCAGCAACCCCCTCAGGGCTGGTCCAGGCCCCCTCCAGGGAGAAGGAGCGCCCCTGGGGACTCTGAGATGCCAGGAGGGACAGCATAATTGCTGTCTTTGTCTTTGTTTTGTTTTGTTTCAGGGGTGTAATTTAGTGATTCATCAGTTGCATACACACCCAGTGCTCATGACATCACGTGCCCTCCTTCATGCCCATCACCCAGTGACCCTGTCCCCCCACTCCCCTCCCCTCCAGGGACCCTTTGTTTCCTGTGATTAAAAGTATCTCATGGTTTGTCTCCCTCTCTGATTTCATCTTGTTTTATTATTTCCTCTCTTCCCTTATGATTTTTTGTTTTGTTTCTTAAATTTCACATGAGTGAGATCATATGATAATTGTCTTTCTCTGACTGACTTATTTCACTGAGCATAATACCCTCTAGTTCTATCCACGTTGTTGCAAATGGCAAGATTTCATTTTTTGATGGCCGAGTAATATTCCATTATATATATATATATTTCACATCTTCTTTATCCAGTCATCTGTCGATGGACATTTGGGGCTCTTTCCATAGTTT
This sequence comes from Canis aureus, assembly GCF_053574225.1. Classification (NCBI taxonomy): domain Eukaryota; kingdom Metazoa; phylum Chordata; class Mammalia; order Carnivora; family Canidae; genus Canis; species Canis aureus. Next base: position 61,410,848 of record NC_135612.1, read on the forward strand.
GGCTATTGTGGACATTGCAATACTAGGGATCTACCCAAAGGATATAAACATAGCCCCTTTGAATCACTGTGTTTATATCCTTTGGGTAAATCCCTAATAGTGCAATTGATGGGTCATAGGGTAGCTCGATTTTCAACTTCGTGAGGAAACTCCATTCTGTTTTCCAGAGTGGCTACACCAATTTGCATTCTCATCAACAGTGAGTATCCCATCCTCAGCCCCATACTCAACCCCTGGCAACCATGGATCTACTTTCCAGCTCTCTGGATTTGTCTATTCTGAGTATTTCACATAAATGGAATCCTACAGTATGTGGTAATATCCTATTCCTGCATATTCTTGCACACACACATGGTTTGTGGATATACCACATTCCATAGAGCCATTCTTCTGTTTCCCCTCAACTATACTGAGGTATAACTGGCAAATAAAACTGTATAAATTTAAGGTGTACAATGTGATGATTGACATGCAAATATATCTTGAAATGACACCCACAATTAATTAACATGTTCATCACTTAATTTATACTTTTGTTTTTGGTAAGTACACTCAAGATCTACTCTGTTAGCAAATTTTAAGTATAAGATACAGTAGTATTGGCTGTAGTCACCACACTGTGCCTTGAGTCCTCAGAACTTACTCTTGAAAGTCTGTGTCCTTTAACTGACATCTCCCCTCCTCTCACTGCAGTCCCTGGCCACCGTTCTCATCTCTAATTCTAGAATTCTATTTTGGAAAATTCTTTTAGAATTCACAAATACACGATATTGTACTGTATTTTACTTTTATTTTACTGTATCTTCCTCTACCTGGCTCGTTCCATTTGGCATAATGCCCTGCACATTCATATGTGTTGTCATGGATGGCAGGATTTTCTTTATTGTGGTTGAACAACATTCCATAGTTTTTTTGTTTTTGTTTTTGTTTTTTTTTGTTTGTTTGTTTTTTATGATAGTCACAGAGAGAGAGAGAGAGAGGCAGAGACACAGGCAGAGGGAGAAGCAGGCTCCATGCACCGGGAGCCCGATGTGGGATTCAATCCCGGGTCTCCAGGATCGCGCCCTGGGCCAAAGGCAGGCGCCAAACTGCTGCACCACCCAGGGATCCCGAACAACATTCCATTGTGTAAATGCCCACCACATTCTCCCCATCCTTCCATGGACACTGGGGTGGTCTCCATATTTGGCTGTGCTAATATGTTAATACTGCAATGAGCATCTTCGAGATGCTGATTTTGTTCCCTTCAGATATATGCCCAGAAGTAGGATTGATGTATCACATGGTAGCTTCATTTTTAACTTTTTGAGGAGTGTCCATCCTGTTCTCCACAGCAGACATACCAACTTGCATTCCCACCAACAGTGCCCAGAGTGGCTTTCCTCCACATCCTCACCAACACCTGTTGTCTCTTGTCTTTTGGATAATAGTCATTCTAACAGATGGGAGGTGGTATCTCACGTGGATTTGATTTGCATTTTCCTGATGAGTGATATTGAGCACCACCTTTTCACATGCCTGTTGGCCATTTGAATATGTTCTTTGGAAAAATGCCTATGAATTTCCCCATTTCTTTAAATTGGATTATTTGGAAGAGGGGGTTCTTGTTATTGAGCTATTGACTTCCTTATATATTTTAAAGATGAACCTCATAACAGATAAAGGATTTGGAGATGTTTTCTCCCACTCCATAGGTTGCTGTTCATCTTGTTGAATATGTCCTCTGCTGTATGGAAGCTTTTCAGTTTCACATGGTCCCACACTTGCTGATCTTTACTTTTCTTGTTTGTGCTGTTGGGGTCATACTCAAGAAATCTCTGCCAAGACCCATGTCAAGGAGACTTTGCCTATGTTTTCTTCTAAGAGTTTTATGGTTTCAGGTCTTATATTCAAGTTTTTAATGGCTTCCATGTTAATTTTTGGAGTAAGATACGGGTCCAGCTTCACTCTTCTGCATGTGGAAATCCAGTTTTCCCAATACCACGTATTGAAGAGACTGTCTTTCCCCATTGTGTATTTTTGGGACCTTTGTCATAGATTTATTAATCATATATGTGGGTTGATAATCATATATAACCCATATATATGGGTTGATTTCTGGACTCTCATTCAGTTTTGATGGTCTGTGTATCTGTTATTTTTTAAAAAGATTTATTTATTTATTTTAGATGCAGAGAGAGAGAGAGAGAGAGAGAGAGAGCAAGCAGGGGGACAGGCAGAGGGAGACATAGAGTCCTGAAGCAGACTCCTTGCTGAGCATGGAGCCCAACATGGGGCTTGATTCCAGGACTCTGAGATCAAGACCTGAATTGAAATCAAGAGTAAGCCCCTTAATAAACTGAGCCACCCAGGCCCCCCCCACCCGTGTATCTGTTTTTATGTCAGCACCATATTGTTTCGTAATGTGTTGTATTGCTTTTCTTTGTAATATAGTTTGACAACAGGATATATGATGCCTCCAGCTTTTTTCCTCTTTCTCAAGATTACTTTGACTCTTCAGAGTCTTTTGTGGTTCCATATGAATTTTGGAGGCTTTTTTTTTCTATTTCTGTGAGAAATGCCATTGGAATTTTGATAGGTGCATTGAATCTGTAGATTGCTGTGGTAGTGTGGGCTTTTTAACAATATTAATTCTTCCTATCCATGAACATGGTATATACCGTGCCATTATTTGTATCTCCTTCGAGTTCTTTCATCAATGTCTTACAGTCAATAATGTAGGAGTTTTCACCTCCTTGGTTAAAGTTATTCCTAAGTTTTTAAATTGTTTTTGATGGGATTGTTGTCTTAATTTCTCTTTCATTTTTTATTAATTTCTCTTTCAGACAGCTTGTTGTTAATGTGGAAAAACACAACTGTTTTTTTTTCTTAATTAATTATTTATTTATTTATGATAGTCACACACACACACAGAGAGAGAGAGGCAGAGACATTGGCAGAGGGAGAAGCAGGCTCCATGCACCGGGAGCCCGACGTGGGATTCGATCCCGGGTCTCCAGGATCACGCCTGGGCCAAAGGCAGGCGCTAAACCACTGCGCCACCCAGGGATCCCCACAACTGGTTTTTGCATTTTGGTTTTGTATCCTGCAATGTGACTGAATTTGTTGGTTTGTTCTAACTGTTTTTGGGTGGAGTCTTCAGGGACTCTTTCAGATCATGTCTTCTGTAAACAGATAATTTTACTTTTCCCTTTCTGACTTAGATGCCCTTCATTTCTTCTTCTTGCCTGAATCCTCTGGCTACAACTCTCAGTGCTGTGTTGAGTAGCAGTGGTGAGAGTGGGCATCCTTGTCTTGTTCCTGATCCCAGAAGAATTCACCACTGAGAGTGACGTCAGCTGTGAGCTTGTCACATATGGCCTCTGTTATGTTGTGTTCTTTTTATACTTAATTTTTTGAGAGTTTTTATCATGAAAAGATGTCGAGTTTTGTCCAGTGATTTTCTGCATCTATTGAGATGATAGTATGATTTTTATCTTTTATTCTGTTGATGTGGTGCATCATGTTTCTTTGCATACATTTACTTGTGTCACATTGATCTGCATATTTACATTTACAGCAAAGACTAAGTACCACTTGATCATGATGTATGATCCTTTTTTTTTAAAGATTTTATTTATTTATTCATGATAGACATAGAGAGAGAGAGGCAGAAACACAGGCAGAGAGAGAAACAGGCTCCGTGCCTGGAGCCCGACGTGGGACTCGATCCCGGGACTCCAGGATTGCCCCCTGGGCCAAAGACAGGTGCTGAACCGCTGAGCCACCCAGGGATTCCCTGATGTATGATCCTTTAAATGTGCTATTGAACTTGGTTTGCTAGTATTTCGTTGAGAAATTCTGCATCTATGTTCATAAGAGGTGTTGGTATGAAATTTTCTTTTCTTTTAGTGGCTTGTCTGTATTTGGTATCAAGGTGATGCTGACCTTGTAAAATGAGTTTGGAAGTATTCCCTTCTCATCCAATTTTGGAGCTGTTTGAGAAGGATTGGCATTAATTCTTCTTTAAATGTTTGGTAGAATTCATCAGGGAAGCCATGTGGTTGTGGGCTTTTCTCTGTTGGAGTGTTTTATTGCAGATTTAGTCCTTTTACTAGTAATTGGTCCACTCACATGTTCAATTTCTTCATGGTCCATTCTTGTCATGTTGCATGTTTCTGGAAATGCATCCATTTTCTGTAGTTTGCACAATTTCATGGCATATAATTGTTTATCATAATCTTTTATGGTCCTTTGTATTTCTGCAGCATGTGTTGTTATGTTTCCTTCATTTCTGATTTTGTGTATCTGAGTTCCTCTCTTTTTCCTTCATTTGCCTAACTAAAGCTTTGTCAATTTAGTCCATCTAAAAAACCAGCTTTTAGTTCTGTTGGTCTTTTCTATTATTTTTCTAGGCTCTATTTCTATTATTTCTGTTCTGATCATTATTTCCTTCCTTCTGCTATCTTTGGGCTTGGTCTGGTTTTGTTTTGTTTTGTTTTTGTTTTTTGGTTGTTTTTTTTTTTTGTTCTTTGACGTAGACAGTTAGGTTGTTTATTTAAGATATTTTTTTTCTAGATGTAGATGTTTATGGCTATAAACTTCCCTCTTAGAACTGGTCTTCCTGCATTCCATATATTTTGGTATGTTGTATTTTCATTTTTGTTTGTCTTAAAATATTTTTTACTTTCCTTTTGATGTTTTCTTTGACCCATTAATGTTCAAGAGTATGTTGTTTAATTTCTACATATTTCTGAACTCTACAGCTTTCCCCCTGTTATTGATTCCTAGTTTCACATCATTGTGATTGTAAAAAAAAACACTTGATATTATTTCAATCTTCTTAAGTTTGTTAAGACTTGTTATGTGACCCCATATATGATCTATCCTGGAGAATGTTCCTTGCGCACTTGAAAAATGTATGTTCAGATGCTGTTGGATGGAATGTCCTGTGTGTCTGTTAGGTCTATCTGGTCTAAAATACAGTTCATGTGTAATTTTTGCTCTTTGACTTCCCACCCGGATGACCTATCCATTGTTGAAAATGGAGTCTGGAAGTCCCCTAAGAATATCATGTTGCTCCCAATCTCTGCCTTTCAGGTCTGTTCATATTTGCTCAATGTATTAGGTGCTCTGATGTTGGGCGCATATGTATTTATAAATGTTATATCCTCTTGATGAATTAATCACTTTATTGTTATGTAATGACTTTCTTTGTTTCTTGGTATAGTTTTTGATTAATGTGTACTTTGATATAAGTCTGAGAACTTTGGCTTCCATTTACATGGAGTATCTTTTCCCATCTCTTTATGTTCAGCCAGTGTATGTCCTTAAAGATGAAGTGAATTCTTGAAGGCAACATACAATTTGTCTTACTTTTTTCCCCATTCAGCCGCTTTATGTCTTCTGATAGAATTTATTCCATTTATGTTTAAAGTAATAATCGATGCATAAGGACTTACTGTTGTGATCATGTTAGTGGTTTTCTGATTGTTTCATACCTCCTTTGTTCTTTCCTTCATAATTTGCTGTCTTGTTTTGTGACTTGATGATTTTCCTTAGCAGGATGCTTGCACTCCTTTCTCTTTCTCTTTTACATATTTACTATAGGTTTGTGCTTTGTAGTTAAATCTTCACTGTTTTACAGTCTATTTTAAGCTGATAACAACTTCTCCTTGATAACATAACAAAAACTCTACCCTTTTACTTCCCCACATACAGTTTATGTTTTTGATGTCACAATTTACATCTTTTTATACTGTGTATCTATTAATGAGTTATCATAGCTACAGTTATTTTTATTATTTTTAAAAGATTTTATTTATTTACTTGAGAGAGAGAACAAGCAGGGGAAGCAGCAGGCAGAGGGAGAGGGAGAAGCAGTCTCCCTGCTGAGTGGAGAGCCCAATGCACAACTCGATCCCAGAACCCTGGAATCATGACCTGAACCAAAGGCAGATGCTTAACCAACTGAGCAATGCTTAACCACCCAGGCACCCCTACCATAATTTTTAATATCCTTGTCTCATAACTATTATGTTAGAGTTAAGTGATTTATAGACCACCCTTAGTATTGGAGTATTCTGAGTTTGCCCCTACACTTACTTCTCCAGGAGGTCTGCAACAGCTGGTTGCTGGTTCCCTTGGGTACCTGCCACGGGGCTGATAAAGACATCCTACCCTTGTTCCTAGCAGGCTCCAGACATCTGAGCAGAGCCAGTCCCCACCCTAGGGATTCTTTCTGTGAGGTTATTATTCATTCTTTGCTTTGCTGTGTTGTCCTAGTTCCTAATAGGGATATTTCCATCTACAGATAGCTGTCCAACTGTTGGTTTTTGTGGGAGGATGAAGGCTGATATCTTCTATCTTCTATCTGCGTTACTCTTTACACACTCACCCACTGGGGTTCACAGCCCACCTTTTGAATTGAATACTCATGAACAGTGTTTGCTCAAACATCTGTTTTCCTGTCCCTGTGACTTCTTCCTTGAGATTTACTTCCTAGAGGTATGTACTGCTGAGACAGCCATTCACACTCAGAGATGCATGGTCATGGCCTGAAGGACTCTCCCCTGCTGCTTTGCTAGAATGAGCAGGTATGCCGAGCTAAGCCTGGGCAGAGAATGAAGGGCTGAGGATGTTACCCTAGGCACGTCCCATAGAAACTCTGGTTCTACACTATCTGGGTGACTCTGACCATGTGGGTGAGCTCTTCTCTCATGACAGTGGGGTCCTTGTGCCTAGAGGATCCAGTCCACAGTTGTGTCTTATTGTAGCAAGAGGATCAGAGGCTCCCCTCCCCAGGTGTGTCTTGTTGTAGCAAGGGGATCAGAGGCTCAGGGAAGCCCCAGGTGGGGCCAACTCTCTGGGCGCCATTGTGCCCAGGGGAGCAAGTTGGGGGCAGGTGGTGTGTAGAGTTCTCCTTAAGGGAAGGGACTGGGTTTGAATCCTTCTGGCTTTGCTACTTAGGAGCTGGTGGCCTTGGAAAGCCACATGAACTTCCTAAAATGGTGGCAAAATACATATAATGTTGAGTTTGTCATTTTACCCATTCTTAAAAGTATACAACTGAGTGGTAGTGAGTGGAAAGCCATCACACCATCCATCAGGAGATTTCTCCCTGAACTGAAACTCTGTTCCCAGACCCTGGTGACCACCACCTACTTTCTGTCTCTATGACTTTGGCCCTAGTGACCTCCTATAAGTGGAACCGTGCAGAATTTGTCTTTTTTGTGACTGGCTTATTCCAGTGAGCACAATGTTTTCTAGTTTCATTGACATGGGGGCAGGTGGCAAGATTTCTTTTCCTTTTAGAGTGAATAACATTCCACTGTGTGGATGGGACACATTTTGCTTATTCTCCATCCATCTGCTGACACTTGAGCTGCTTCCACTCTCAGCTTTTATGAGTAGCACTGCTGTGAACATAAATAGAAATATGTTGGGCAGCCCGGGTGGCTCAGCGATATAGCGCTGCCTTCGACCCAGGGCGTGGTCCTGGAGACCTGGGATCGAGTCCCACGTCAGGGTCCCTGCATGGAGCCTGCTTCTGCCTCTCTCTCTGTGTCTCTCATGAATAAATAAATAAAATCTTTTAAAAAAATAAATAGAAATATGCTTTCAAGTCCCCATCATGTTAGCTTTTGAGTTCTAGTTCTTGCATGAGTAAAATAGAAGTGTTTTTCGCCACGGCCAGAGGGCAGCTGGAACTATGAAATACAGAGTGCTTGGCGAGAGGAAGTGCTGGTAGACCCACTTCTCACAGCTCATGGTATTTCCACTAACATGATTCCGTCCTTGGGTGTGTACATACATTGGGTATGTGCACAATACGATACATGCATGTGCTCATGCGGTCCCTAGAGCAGCCTGTAAGGGTAGATGCAGTCACAATCCACATTTGATAGACAAAGAAACTGAGGCTCAGAGAGGGCGTGCAACCTCCTGGAGTGCACACAGCTGGAGAGAGGCTGGGGCAGGGCAGGGTTGAGGTGGGCAGTGAGAGCATGGGGTCCCCCACATGGCCACCGGGCAGTGAACCCAGTAATTCAGGGAGGATGCAGAGGCGGAGCTTTGTACAGGTGACCTTCTGCAGCACAGCATTTGTCTCACAGGTGATGGCTGGTTCTTTGTAGAAAGAGCACTGAATGCCTGGACAGTTATAACCCACCACTTGCTTTTTCCACATGGTATCTGGGGGAGATCTGCTGTGCCAGGACTGGTGGGGCCTGCCACATCTCGGACAGGTACACGGGGTCTGCCTTTGGGCCACAGTTCTGGCAGCTGGAGCTGTGGGGGGGCTGCAGAAGTGAGACTCTGGGTGCTCCTGGGGTCGGTCTGTTTTCTGGGGCTGCAGACCACCCCCTGTCCCTTACCCCACCTGCCCAGCTGCTCCACTGCCCCTCCTGCCCTACCTGCCCCACCTGCTTGCTGTTCTCCTTCCCTACTGTTGTGTTACTGTCACAACCCCCACCCCAACCTCTTCTCTTGCACATCCCTCAGATCTCGGCCGGCTGGGTGCTCACCACCTCCAGGAAGCCTTCCCACACCCACTTCCTGTTGCAGTTCCATGTTGTTTGCGTGGGTTCTTTGCACACGTCTGTCTCCCCTGCTGGGGCCGGGAGGTGCCTGTTTGCCCCCTGTAGCCGCAGCACCTGGCCTGGCATGAGGGGCGTGGTGGGAGTCACAGGAAATGCCTGTGAACCAGGCACCCAAGAGGCAGCCTCACTGCTGTCCCCTCTGCAGCCAGGGCGTGTTTGCTAAAATCGCTCCCTACTGAGTTTCTCTACAGCAAACTCTCCAACACTCCTGGGGCCTTGGGACCATGTACAACCCCTTTAGACCACGGGCCTGTGGGCCTGCTGCTGTAGGGGTCACAGCAGTTACATTCTGTGGGCCTGCTTTTCCCTCCGAGTGGCAGGACACGAGCAGGTGCCCAGACCCCCTCTGAACAATTTTTGTAGATTGGCATGGGCTGTATCTGCTGTTTGTCACTGCGGTTCCGGGTGAGACCTGGGCCTTTCTGGGTGGCTCCCTTTCTGGGTGCTCTGGGCCTTTCTGGGTGGCTCCCTTTCTGGGTGCTCTGCTTGGGGCAGCTCTGGCGCCAGGCCCTCGTGGGTCCTCAGTTGTGGGCAGGTGGTCAGCGGGTAGCTGGGCCCATCCAGCCTCTGTGCTATGAGTGGAATGTTCTGTCCTTGTGATGGAAAGACAGAAGAGGGACAAGAGAGACTCAGGCTGACACCCGAAAGGGAGGGGAGGAGAGGAGAGGCCCGAGGGTGGGAGACAGGGAATAGGCTCTGTGTGGAGTCTGCGCCTCTGGACCCCCAGGCCCCAGGAGGCCCCTGGCTCCAGGCTCCCCCAGCTTCCCCTACGAGGAGGCCTGGTGACACCTGCTCTTGCCCATACCCCGCTGAGCCTCAATTTCCCCACCTGTGAAGCAGGGCTCTGTGCTTCCATGTGGGGCAGAGAGGACACTTCTGTCACATGCCCTGTAGGTGTCCAGCGCGGGGCCGGTGCTTATGTGTTCTTTGGTCTTTCCTGTTCAAAAGGACAGTTTTGGGGTTGTGAGACTCCTCAACAGAGCAGATCTGGACAAGGCGACCTGGCTGTGAGCACCTGAGGCAGGCACCGGGTGGAGGCCGATGGTGGCCATGCGCTCAGTGACAAATCACCACACACTTGGTGGCTGAAACCATGCAGATGTGATGGTCTTCTACCTGGAGGGGGTCCTAAGATGCAAGTGTGGGCAGGGCTGGTTCCTCCTGGAGGCTCCAGGGGAGGGTCCCCTGGGGGCCTTTCCAGCCTTGGAAGGTGCTCACGTTCCTAGCTGGGGCCTCCCCCGTCCTCCCTCCTCGGACCTCTACTCTGCCTGCTCACTCGCCCCTGAGGGTCCATGGTCACAAGGGGCCTGCCTGGACTCTTGGTCTGACCTCACCTGTGCAGGGCCATTTCCTTGGTGGCGAGGTGGTGGGCTTAGGGAGTGGGCACAGCCGGGGGGGTCACCGACCACAGTGGAACAACCACACAAACAGTGGCGAGGTTGAGGCACCGGGTCTGTGCTCTCTTCCTCCTGCCCCTGCGTGTTCCACGAGCCCAGCTGTGTGCTGAGACTGCAAGGATCTGTCAGGGGACACGTGGAGGCGGCCTCCCCAGACCGTGGTTCCCCAGCATGGGGGCTGACTGTGCAGCCAGACCAGGGCCCCTACAGCAAGCGCGGTCCTCAGGCTGGACAAGACCCAGTGGGACTGTGTCCCTCCCCGCCCTGCGTCCCAGGTTGGCCCTGGTCCAAGGTTGGAGGGAGGTGAGAGTGCAGGCCCAGCAGGGCTCCAGACCAAAGCGCCCTCCACCCATTACAGGCCGAGGACTGGCAAGCAGCTGCCCCCGCCTACCCAGCAGCCAGGAGGCAGCAGCTGCACAGCCCACACTGGCTGGAAGCGGGTCTATGCAGGTCTGCACCTTTTGGTGACTTGAGGGACTGGCTCCATTTTCTGTGCAAGGGTTCAGGAAGTGAACCTCAGCAGTCTCGCTGCCCCACTTTCCTCCTGGGGTTCTCACCCCCTACCCCAGCAGTGGGCGTTGGGGACGGGGAGGTGATGTCACCTGCCCGGGGTCAGCCAGCTGGACAGTAATGGGGCTGGGCTTCCACCCCACACCTGTTTGCTCTCAAACCCACATTCCTTCGTCCCCTCAGGGGACTTCTCCCTCTTTGTAGAGAAACCCAGTTCACCCTGTCGCCCTCCCCGCCCACCTGCATTTCTGCCAGGACACAGGCAAGCAGACCCCGGGCCCAGCTCTCCTGCAGCAGAGACGCAGCCTGCCTGCCAGCGCGGCCAGCCCTGTGCCCAGTAAGGAGGGAGCGGCTCATCAGGTGCTCCCCGAGAGCTGGGGCCCCCGGTCTAGAGGGTCAGGCCCTTTCCTGTTCCCCAGGGTGACCTCGCCATGCCAGGCGGGACACACATGGACGGTCCTGTGAGCAGGTCCTGGTCCCGCCAGCCCAAACCATCCCGACTCCAGGAGTGACTCCCGGAGCGGGTCTGGCCGTGCACAGCGGGCCGTCGGGTGGCTTCTGAGAGGCCGCTGTGAGGTGATGCCCAGGGTGACCGTCTCCAGGGAGGAGCCGCAGGCCACGAGGCCTGGAAGGCGAGAACTCCGACAGCGGGAACAGACCTGAGAGCACCGCTGAGATGCCAGAGGCTTCTTCAAAAGGGTGATGATGCTCGAATGTGTGGGTTAAACCGTAATTCACAGAGACAGTTTGGAGCAGTCGGTAAACCAGTGAGAAAGCGCAGACTCCCGCTTTGGACGGACATGAAAGGGGCCTCGCCGTCCACTGTAAATTCTCCTCTTGTGGAGCCGAGAAACAAATCCGAGGAAATGGCCTAGTGCGCATCAGAGGCGGCGGGGGCACCTGCCGTCACCCAGCGCAGCGCCGGCTCGAAGGTGCGCCCTGGGCCCTCCGTGACCTTGAGCAGGGACACAGCGCCGGGCGGCCGGTGACCCACCCAGGGACATACACCTGCAAGAACGTTCTGGAAGATGCCCCTGCCCTTCTGTGGCGAGATCCGCAAGGAGCTGTGAGGTGAACATAGAACAGAACCAGGCGCCTCCGTCCAAACCAAATCTAAGCCACACCCGACCGTTGCGGGAAGCCGGGCTTACCTGTCCAGCCTCCCTGTAGAAAATAGTGTTCCGGTCTTGTCACGCGAGGAGCCACTAGAGGAGAGGCACAGAGCACGCAGGGAAAAGCATCGTTGACGTCGTCAGGCAGGTAATAAAATCACACATTATTTTTTCTGGGTTTTTTAGTCCCTGTGGTATTTTGTCAGTTTTTTAAAAAGTTAGTGTTTTGTGATTCTTTCTATTGGTCAGTAAATATTCCCCTTGCTCCTCACGTGGCATCATGGTTTTGTGTTTCCCGTCCCAGAGGGCTCCCGAGGCGCACCTGGGCCCAGCCGCCAAGCGCGTCCGCCTCTGCGCTCACTTGTGTCTGTGGTCAGGGCGGGACCGTCCATGGGGAGCAGGACGCAGCTGCTTGCATCACATGTCAGCTGCCGCCAGTAGGCTCTAGTATTTTCGGGCGTCTAGACCTGGTCATGGGCAGGTGCGACGGTGTCGCTCCCCCCAGCGACTCTGCCCTCCTCCGCCACAGGGCACCAGGGGGGCCCCACATCAGGAACCATTCTGACCTCGTGTGACCTTACAGAGGGGAGTAGTGACCTCATGGATGGCAGCAGAGTGAGGACAGCGGGTGGTGGCTGCGAGCGGGTGTCGTGGCCGCGTGGGCCCGTCAGTGCCACGCTGTCCCCCGACCCCACCTTCCAACGCTGACCAAGCACCTTGCACCCTGCGCGCAGTGGAGACGCCCTGCCTGGGCTTGTCATCTGAGAAATGCCTCCCCACCCCCCCACCCCGCCCCCAGGAGTCATATTCTAATCCTCCTGACCCTGCAAATGTGACCTTGTTTCAACAAAGTTTTGTGGGTGGGATTAAGTTTAGGACCTTGAGGGGGAAGATGGTCCTGGGTTCCTGGCAGGTGGGCCCCAAACGCGGGCAGTGACCGCAGGGGACGGAGCCTGAGGGAGGTTATAGACGGGGGCAGAGGCGCCATGTGAAGACGAGGTGGACACAGACATGTGACCGCCCACCCAGGAGTGCTGTGGCCACCAGAAGTGGAAGAGCCTGGGGACTGAGCCTCCCCTGGAGCCTCCGGAGGGAGCGTCATTTTGGACTTCTGGCCTCGAGAACTGGGAGGATGAGTTTCTGTTGCTTGGAGCCACCCTGTTTGGGGGCTCATTGCAGCAGCCGTTGCAGCAGCCAGACTCCATGGAGGCGTCTGGGCCGGCCAGCCATCCCTCAGACACAGCGGGCCCCTCCTGCCTCAGGGCCTTTGCACTGGCGGCAACCTGTGCCTGAGACTCTCAGCTCAGATCTGCGTGGCTCGCTCTGTCGTCTCCCTTAGGTCTTCCTGCAAATGTCCCTCTTCCTTGATCACCCTCTGTAAAATGTCAGCCTCCTCCTCCCCGCGCCCGTCATTTTATTTTCCGGCGTGGTACCTCCCACCCGCCTCCGTACCTGCTTGCCTGTCGTGGGGGCGCCGGGGCTGCCCGCCTGCCCAGCCCCTCCACGGAGTGGGACAGTGCCTGGCGCGGAAGCTGGTGCTCAGCACGTTAGTGATGGGTGAACTGAACGGAGATTCTGTTGCTGTGGGGGCGGCTCCGGGGCAGGTTCCCGCTGCGCCCAACGCACGACGGTGGAGGGATGCTGCTGTGACAGAGAAGGAAGGAGAGCCTCTGCCCAGAGCCCAGGACAGGGCTGGCCGGTCGGTCCCTTCGGCGCGTCAGCCAGGGTGGGGACTCGTCCAGACGTGCACTCGGCGGCTGCATCAGGGAGCAAGGGCGTCGGGATGTGACCTGGCATGTGTCCCCAGGAAGGAGATGGGGAGTGGCCCCAGGGGTCTTGCCCTCAGACCCTCAAGGATCTGAGTTCAGATCTGCACCCCATCCCGGCGTCTCCAAGCACTGGTCAGGGCCCCAGCGTCCCCCCCAGCACCCGGTTCCTCCTCTGGCACGCGGGACAAGGCATCCCCTCCTCGGCTGCAGCGGGCGTCAGAAGTGAGGGGCCCCCGGGGCCCAGCAGAGGGCCTGGCAGTACATGGAAGGTTCTAGAAGTGGCAGTCCTGCTCAGAGATGCAAGTCCCCAGCAGGATCCAGGAAGCCCCATCGGCCCCTGCGGGCAGCCCGCCCCACGTGGGCCCCTCTGGGAGCATCTGTTCCCCATTACACTGGGGGAGCTGACAGGACAGACGGATGCAGCCCCATGATCTCACCGCTGGAGGGTGGAGGCTGGCAGCTAATCGAGAGCCCAGGCCCGTCCCTCCGCACTGAGAGGCGGCGTTGGGGAGCCCCCGGCGCTCCTCAGGCCGCGGGGCCACCGCGCCCCACAGGCTGAAGCAATCATCATGCCTGGGATTTTTATGACACCTTGGCTCAGAGGGAGAGACAACACCGGCAGGCCCTGCTGCCTCCTCCTCTTCCTCCTCCCCCTCCTCCCTCCTCCCTCCTCCTCCTCCCCCCTCCTCCTCTTCCTCCTTCCCCCTCCTCCTCCCGCCCCTTCCTCCTCCCCTCTCCTTTCCCTCTCTCCCTTCTCCCTCTTCCCCCTCCTCCCCCTCCCTCTCACTTCTCCTCCTCACTCCTCCCCGTCCCCTCTCTTCCCCCTTCCCCTTCCTCGTCCTCCTTCCCCCTCCTCCTCCTGCACCTTCCCTCTCCCCCTTCCCTCTCTTCCCCTCCTCCTCTTCCCCCTCCTCCCCCTCTCCTCTTCCCCCTCCCCCTCCCCTCCTCCTCACCCTCCTTCTCTTCCCCCTCTCCCTCCTCTCCCCTTCTCCTTTCCCTCTCCCCTCCTCCTTCCTTCTCCTTCCTCCTCCTTCCCCTCCTCCTCCTCCCCTCCCCCCTCCCTCCTCCCTCCCTCCTTCTCTCCCCTTCCTCCTCTTCCTCCTCCTCCCTGAGCTCCTGCTGCTGCCCAGGCCTGGCCCAGGAGCGTGGGTGCTTCAGCCTGTGGGTTCTCACCCTGGCCCTCTGACGGGGAGCCAGAGGCTGGAGAGAGGGCTCCCTGGCTGTCCTCACACCCAGCTCTCTCGGGAGCTCAGCCTTCTCTTCCATAAAACAGAAACACCAGCTTTGGAGCAGTGGTCAAGTGTCTCCAATGGGTGAGTGGAAGTAACGTTGTGATGCCCGGGGCTCCAAGCAAGACTCACAGCAATCCCCTCCTCAACCTCCTACTCCGTCGCTGCTGGCTTTACGTGGCCCCCAGTCCATATTTGTGCCCACTGGTGCTTTCCACAGTATTCCCAGCTGACTGCTGATGAGACCCAGCTTGCACGCCCCTGGGGACAGTGGTCTCACTACCTATCAAGGGCACCCTTTCCACACCTGAACAGCTATGGTGTCTGCTTCTCTAGGACGTTCCTTCTTACACACCTCTGGAGATGATGAGCTCACTACCTTATAAGGACTCCCTTTCTAGACTGGGACAGCATTAGGTGTTACTTGCCTTCCTAGGGCACCCACTCAGCAGTTCTAGCCATGTCCCTGAGACAGAGCCCCACCCAGCGTGCTTAGGCCCCTCCTCCCCAGGCAGTGCTTCAGATGGGGGAAAGCAGTGACCCTGCCCCCCGGACCTTCTTTCCCTGGTCCCTCTGCTGGTGGGTCACTTGGCCTCTTCCCCATCCCCTCCCGGTGGCCATGCTCCAGTTCCACAGAAGAGCAGAGCCAAGAAACCGAATGCTTCCCCTAGCGACACCCTTGACCAGAGTATTCTGACTCCTGGAAATAAATGACACGGGGGTGACCAGTGCAGTCCCCACAGAGCCTGCATCCGGATCATCCACCTTCATTCATTCATTTACTCATACATGAACTCATGGGACAGATGTTTGCTGAGTCTCTACTAAGTGCCTGGCAAAGGCCTGTGTGAGTGTAATTCTAGACAAGCCCAAATGCCAAGGGGAGACCCGAAGCAAATTGCATTCTTAGTGGGGTATTGTTTTCTTAACTGAATGGATAGGTCTGAGCAGTAAATGCCATAAAAAAATCATTTTTCTATTTCTGAGCACACTTGTCAGCTTAATGGGGTTTTCAGTGGTTTGCTGACCTTGCAGTGTGTGAAGGGGGCAGAACTTTAAAGCCACATGCTTACTCCACGTCCATCCTCTCTCTCATTTTTCCCCCAAAAGAAATGCATCGCTTACCACACAGAATTTACCAAACTTTTATGCCAAGACCTCTGCTTCTAACACACTCGGGGGGCCTCCCGGGGACTGCTCCCCTGCCGCTGGCAGTGGCTGCCAAGGAAGGTCCATGTGCTGTGCCTGGACGTCACCCCAGGCAGAGGAGCATCTTCCGGTCGGCCAGCTGTGGGGGGACCCATCTGTGATGGGCTGAATCGTGTCCCCCCGCGAAAGCTGCGTGCTGAGGTCTCAGCCCCCAGGACCTCAGAATGTGATGTTTGGAAACAGGGTCTCCTCAGGGGTAATGAGTCAGGGGGAGGGGAGCTCTGACCACAGACACCGTGTGTGCAGATGGGGGGGTGGCGCCCCCAGGAACTGCCGGGACAGAGGCAGATCCTTCCCCGGTGCCCCCAGGGAAGGCCGCCCTGCCACCACCCTGATCATGGCCAGCGGCCTCCAGACCTGCAGGACACTTGTTTCCAGGTATAAGCCACACGGCCTGCAGTGTTTGGTTTCGTGCTCTAGGGATTGAAGATGCCATCTCCCAAGACCAAATGCTGGTTAGTGATTACCTGCACGCTGGCCAAGTTGGGCACAGCATCACCAACAGAACAGCACTGAGGTGCCGCCCCTCGGGCGTGAGCTGTGAGCACACCTGCCACGGCGGCCCGGCTCCTGAGATCGTCCCCTGCCCGGAGCACGGAAGGGCTCCAGGCACGGCCAGGACGGAGCCACGTCCACCGCGGTCCCTTGGGCGCAGCAGGACGTGCAAGTGCCCACGCTGTGCTGTAAGGTCGAGACCTGGAAGCACAAGGCTCTTCTGGAAAGATCCCAAATTCATGGACAGTATAGTTACAGGAACAAGTTCAGCCAGGATGCTGTCTTCCTACCCACAGTGAGTGGAGTTGTTCCAGGCGCTTCCTCGGGGGAGAGATGCCCACAGGTCAGACCCCAAACCGGAGAACCCAGGGGTGGGGAGCTTCCAGGTCTCCTGCCCACCGCCCCCCTCAGACATGGGGGTCCCGAGACTATCTCTGGGGCTCCGTGTGGTGCCCGCAGCAGATTCCAGGCTGTGTCGCTCCCCCCCGCCGCCCCCTCACCCCTTCCACGGGCCCTGCTTTCTCGGGGGCGGGCCATGGGAGCGGGTGTGCTGCGGGCATCCCCCGAGCAGCCACTGTTGGTAACAAAACAGCCTCTGTGTTTATGTCTCCGGGAAGAATTGTTTTCACATGGAGTTTAATGGAGACCAGGCCTCACCTCGCTTGACACCCACTGGAGGCTTGTCCAGTAAAGGGAGCAGACTCGGAGCCCCGGAAGACCGGAGAGGCGGGAGACAGGACGGCCTAGAGGTCCGCTCCCGGCCTCCAGGACCTGGGTTTGAATCCCAGCACTGCTGCTTCCTGGCCGTGCGACGTCAGTGCGCCACCCTGACTCTGGGCCTCAGTTTCCCGCATCTGTAGGATGAGGACAGTGTGCCGGCTTCACGAGGGCGTAGAGTTGGGAGAGATAAAGCAGGGGGAGCTTTAGTGCCCACCTGCCCAGGCGAATAGCTGGGCAGGTGGAGCTGTGCTTTGAGCGTTTGCTCTAGGGCATCAGGTGCGAGGGAGGATTCAGAGCAGGGCGGTGGCCGGAGCCCCATCACTCAACCACGTCGCCGCTGTAAGGGATCTTCCTGTGTCCAGGGCAGAACCTCGAGCTGCTGCTGTAGCCGGGGCAAGACTCAAGCAGCATGCGTGGAACTGACCAGGGGCAGGAGCAAGACCCAGTGGCCACAACCACGTGGCTGTTTTCACCTGTCCCTGCCCTGTGCCAGGCCCTGGAGACCAGGGGATGCTGTGGGGGGGACCCCACAGGAGTGATGGGGATGCAGCCCCGGGCCAAAGCCCAGCCAAGGAAGTGGTGGTGACCACTGCTGCCCCAACTCTGGGCTGCCGCAGGAGGGAGAAGCTAGGGCCCCACGGTGGGGCTGGGGATCAGAGGGGATTTGGACCTGGAGGATGGAGAGCATTGAGTGGGGAACAGGCCGCTGGGGGCAGTTGGGTTGACTTGGAAGCAGTGTGCAGGGCTGTTGGGGGTGTGGAAGCTTCCCGCCACGGGAGCACACCTGGGTGCCATCAGGGTCCCGGCTGAGATTTGCCTGGTGGTCAGACCGCAGCTGCTCAGGTTCACGAGGGCTGGCTCTGAGGCTGTGGGCCAAGATACTCAGGCCCTGGTCGAGGCCACAGGGATGCCTCGAGATCTCAGGATGGGCCACCCACCTCCTCCCAGATGGCTGCTGAGCTAGCTCTGTCCCTCCAGCCCAGATCCTGGGCCATGGACCGCCCCCCGCCCCCCACGGCCTGCACCCTGCCCTTTGCCTCTCCTGGCCCACACTCCCCCTCCCCGGCTGTGCCCCCAACAGTGTGGGCCCAGTGCAGACACCAGCAGGCAGCCTGGGAGGAGCTGCCTCTGCGGGGTCTCTGCTAAGCTCAGGATGCAGTCCTGGGTTCTCTGAGCCCCGGGGGCCTGGAGGACCATGGCAGGGGTGGGAAGGGGTGTGTGTGGGGGGGGACCCTTGTCTCCATTGACCAAGAAACAAGCCGCTTGGGGAGGAGAGCCCCGCTCCTTGAAGGCAGGAGCACGAGCTGCGAGGGCCAGCACCCTTCTCAAGCCCGTGCCTGTCGCCCACCCCACCAGCACCCACCCCCTTCCCTTTCTGGGCACTTTCAGGGAAAGATGAAAATCACAGCGGCATTTCCTGGTTTGGTGAAGGACAGCTCGGCCCTGCATTATTCATGCTGCCTCCAAGTCTCCAGGGCTGACACTCCATTAAGGAAATGGGTGGTTAATGTGGTAATTTGTGCAGGTACTTATGGCCGCAGGGGTTCTGGCCGAGGCTGGCTGGCTGGAGGGCGTCCAGGCCTCCACGCGGAGGCCTCCTGGCTCTTCTCGCAGGTGTGGGAGCCGCGGGCCAGCCCAGGAGAGTCCTTGTGTTTGGGCGCTGTGGTGGGAAGTGGCCTCCAGGGACCCCCCCAAGGGTGCATCAGAGACGGGGTGCACAGGGAGCCCCGCTGCCCTGCCCTTGGGGCCTGGGCAGAGCTCGGGGTCATGTGCAGAGAGAAGGCCAGGGGACATGCTCCAAGGCTTGCGGGGAATGCCGATCCCCAGTCCTGAGCCTGGGAAGCCCCTGGGGCCAGGGTCCTGCCACCATGTGCCCATCGCCAGTCACCAGCCGAGCCAGTCCTACTCCTGTGACCTCCAGGCTCAGAGCTGGCAGGGGCCACACCTGTGTTTGGGCACAGTTCCTCGCTCAGGTTTGCCAATCAAACCAGTTAGCCCATGATAGGGCTTCCCGGGGCACAGCCGGTGCTCAGAGAACACCTGTGCGAGCCGGGGCTGTTCCAGGGTCTTCGGGTGGAGTCGGGGGCCTCCTACCAGCGGAGCGTTGGCTGTGCCCGGCGGGCTCTGGGCTGGCCCCGCTCGGCCCTCCGGAGGCCACAGCAGCCCCCCAGCGAACGGGAGGCCCAGGAGCTCAGGGCCCGGACACCACCTCAGAGGTGCAGGGCACATGGCGGGAGAGAGAGAGAGAGAGAGAGAGAGAGACCCGCAAAGACCCAGGCACACACTTAGGAGCAGAGAGAGTCACCGAGCAGGACAGGGAAGAAGGCGTGGGCGGAGACCAGGAGAGAAGCAGGACTGACAGGGGGGAGCAGGAATCTGGGCAGCTGCGGCTCCTCCTATGTGGGGTGGGGTGTGGAGGGCTCTCCGTCACCTCCTCAGCACATGGGGTTCCCCCCAACCTGACCAGGTGAGGTGCTGGGCAGCACAAGAACCCCAGAGCTCGCCCTGCCGTCTGCTGCACCCCCCACTCTCCCCAGCAACCCCAGGCCCAGAGAGGATGCCCCCGTGGGCCTGGGTCCCTCCCCGCCATGAAGTAGTGGGGTGAGGGCTCAGCGGCTGGCCAGAGGCGCCAAGAACCCGCATATGCAGGACCATGGTGCCACCTCGTGGCCGCCCCTCAAATCACAGCCTGGCTGGTTGCCCAGAAGCTCGCAGCAACCCCAGGGCAGGGGGTGCATCTGAGGCCACTGAACCCCAGGCCACACTCTCCGGGTGGGGTTCCTGGGCTGGCAGCGGGATGGGCACCAGTGACGACCATCAGACAGTGCTTTCAAATGTCAGGTGATGCAGGTACACTTAGCGTAAGTGTGTCCTAAATACTGCATAGACACACTTAGGCTACAAATTAGTTCTTGTGTATCTGAAATTCCCTTTACCTGGGTTTCCTGTATTTTATCTGGCACCCCTCGCCCCAAGTGAGTCTCACGATGACAAAGCTCTCCCACCGTGGGGTAAATGCCATGAGGCTTTTAGGATATAAGGTGGTTCTGTGGTCCCCTGTGTGTCATGTATGGGCTTCGGAGCAGCCCCAGCTAACACAGGAGCACGCCAACCACTGCTGAGAACGCCCCACTCGCCGCATGCATGCTCACTGCCATTGCCGTCACCTCGCAGGTGGGCGATGGGGCTGGGGGAGGCGAGGGCCTGTGCTCATCTGGAGGTGCTCCAGGGCCCCTGCCTGGAACCACGTCCCTCCTGGCCACAGGGAGGAGGGGGTGAGTGATGGACACCGGCGGGCCCAGAGCGGCGAGGGAGGGACCAGCCCAAGGTCACACAGCACGCAGCGTCCACGCAGGGTCTGCGCTGAGAGCATCACGGGATGTTTCCCCAGGCAGGTGAGGAACATGGCCTGTCCATTCGGACGAGGACCATCAGAGAGGTGTGGAGCCTTGCTGAGGTCACCCAGCTTGTGGACGGGACACTGAGCCAAGACGGGGCCTCGGGCACGTTCCCACAGAGCCTCTGCACTTTCCAAGCACGCTGTCCCCAGAGGGCATCATGCACTGTGGTTCCCAGAACAGCACGGAGACCAGCAGAGGAGGCTGGTCCTGGGGCCCGTGTGCAGAGAGCCCAGGCCTCGTGAGAGGCAGGCACAGCAACAGTCAGGGGGTGCAGGCCCCCTGTTCCTTTTCCCACTGGGTGTTTGTTCATCTGTCCGTCCAACGCGGGCTTGGTGAGCACCTTCTGTTTCAGTACTGGGGGCACACGGGGTTTGAGGGTGTGAACTGGCCTTTGGGGAGAAGCACTGGCACCACACGACTACATACCCACTGGGGCAGGTTCTAGGGGCTCCTCGGAAGGGAAGGGAGTCCCATTAGTATGGTGGACGGTGGTCAGGGAGGACCAGACAAAGTGGCTCAAGCAGGAGGGAGTCCTGGGAGAAAAGATCCCGGGCGGACGCCCAGCAGGTACAAAGGCCCTGGGGTGGATGAGCTTGGGTATTGAGGACCAGCGAGGCAGCCAGGGTGGCCAGGTAGCTCTGGGAGGAGACGATGGTAGGTGGTGGGTGGAGACACATCAGAGAGGAGCCCAGATGGCAGCAGCAGCAGCAGCAGCATCGCTGAGGTGGCCGGGGAGTGTGAGCAGAGAGGCCCAGTGTGACTCCACTGGCCCTTGCGGAGGAACAGGGAGAGCCTGTGAAGCAGGGGCTGTGAGAGCCCAGGTGCCAGGGTGGTGGGGGCCCCAGGCCAGGGTGGGAGGGTACACGTGAGCAACGGGCCCACTCGAGATTCACCTTGGCTGCACAATCGGGATTTTCTGAGGGACTGGCACAGGGTCCAAGGGAAAGGCCGCAGCCAATCTGACCCGGGACGGGAGCTGCCCTTTCAGAGAAGTGTGCCGGAGCCAGGGCGTTTGTGCACGCTGAGAGGAGAGCTCTTCCACTGCACCCATGCGGAGGTGTCAGGTAGGTGCTGAGGGAGGCCAGGGAGCAGGGGAGGCGGGGGCAGGAGGCTGGGGCACAGGGGAGGCAGGGGCGCAGGGAGGCCAGGACAGGAGACCGGGGCACAGGGGAGGCAGGGGCAGGAGGCTGGGGCACAGGGGAAGCCAGGGCACAGGGGAGGCTGGGGCAGAGGGGAGGCCAAGTCAGGAGGCACAGAGGGCCAGGAAGGGAGGCCGCCTTCAGGAGCTGGAGCGCCGGGCTGGCACTGAAGTCTGTGGGCCCAGGTGAGGTCCCCACCCGGCCCCAGCCGGCCTGCCCGACGTCACAGGTGTTTGCCAGTGTCCACCCCACGGAGGCCTGGGGACGGTGGTCACAGCCGCCTGGGCAGGACAGCGAGCAGTCCACACCCCTGTCCTTCGGCGTGCCGCAGACTCCCAGGAGCGGGTACCTCCCTCTCTCTTCCCGGATGGGTAAACCAAGGCCTCAGGAGGTGGAGGGAACGCGGGGTTTCCTTCTGGCTCCCTGAACGGCCTGCTAGTGTCCAGGGGCTGCTACAACAGAGCCCCACAAACCTCCGGGCTTAAAACCACACAAATGTATGATCTTGACACTCCAGGGGTCAGAAGTTTGACGAGGACCTCCTGGGGCTGAAATCAAGGTATGGGCAGGGCTGTGTCCCTCCTGGAGGCCCTGGGGGAGTCCAGCCCTGCAGCTTCCTGGATCGTGGCCTCGGCCTCCGTTTGAAAGTCAGCAGTGTCTCACTGTGGCCTTCTCTCTGCCTCCTGCCTCCGATCCTAAGGACCCTCCTGACTGCATGGGGCCTGCTCATCCAGGATCATCCATGTGTTTTAAGGACAGCTGGTCAGAGGCCTTAATCCCCCCCACCCCCCCCCACCACCTTCCTTGCCCTTTGCCACGGAACAAAGCCATTCACAGGTTCCTGGTGGGAGTCTGAGAGCTGCCTATTGCAATCCCCAAACATCATCCTGCCTCAGGGCCTTTGCACCTGCTGTGCCCTTACTGCAATGCTCTTTCTCCTGGTATTTACCAGGGTTTCTCTTTATCATGCAGGTCTGCTCCCATCACCTTCCCTCAGAGGTGAACTAAATCACGTGCCACCCCTCTGTCTTCCTACCTGCCCACTTGCTTCCCGCACCCATCACCACCTGGAAGTCTAGAATGTCGACACGTTCCACAGGACGTGTTTTCTGCTGGCCTCCTGTCTGGGTTTCTCTTGGCCTGCTATATCCCGGGCATGCTGAGCGATTCAGTGAATGAACTCATCGATACCGGCGAGAAGGAGCCCGATTCTCAGACAAGAGAAGGAAATTCTCCAACTGAGAGAGAGGTGGCCTTCTGTGGCTGCCCTTTGCACTTAAATACGAAGCCTGTACGTGAAACTGGGAAGCAGACCCTGGCAGAGATTGCCCGGGGGCCAGGGGGTGTGCTTGGGGTCCACGTCCATTTCTCACAGAGACAATCTGGCTGCATCCGAGCCCTAACCAAGTCCCACGGATCCCACGGGAACCCCGAGCGGGCGGCCCTGAGTCGGATGGAATCAGGCCAGGCGGGCTGGGCCGTCGCTCTCCCACGCTGACCAGGCCCTGGCAGTTCTTTCAACCCACAGAGGTGGACAGCTGAGGGCCATTTTCTGGCAGCCGGGGGATGAGTCCCTCATACTGAGGGGTATCCAGGCAGTAGGGTGTCCCCACGGTGTCCAGGTCCACGGTGGACAGAGGGACAGGAAGAAATCCCAGGAGCATGTTAGGAAGCGTGCCAGGCAGTGGGAGGGGAGCCCCACAGGACACGGGGATAGGACGGGGGTGCGTGGGGTGCCCCTGGTGCATGAACCCGGCCTTGGGTAAAGTGAGGGGGCCCAGCTCTGGCCAGCCATCTGGGTGACCAATGGCAAGCTGTCATGTGTGTCTGGGTCTCAGTTTGACCACATCCGTTGTTTCTAGAGTGTCACAAAAGACCCCAAATACACACTGCCTTCTCCACGTGGGGACTTGGGATTTCTAATGTGTTTTTTCTCTTGCCGAACGATGATTGTATGGTTAGGTCACAGTGACGTGGGGGGCTCTGCTGAACCTTGGCGCTGGGGCCCTAGGGAAGGAGCCAGCGGGACCCCCCCCCATCGCCAGGAGCTTGGGTGTGCAGGGACGGACAGACCTGTGAGCAGGGACCCAGCCCCCAAAGTGGGGAGGCTCCAGGGCTGCAGCTTCTCTGGAGGCAAAAGTCCCTTCTTCTTGGGGCTCCTGGCGACGCTGGCCCCAGCTGGGGTCCTTGCTTTCCTGGGTCTGGATTCTATCTGCGGCTCATCACCCTGCTCTGCTGCACCCCCCCGCCCCGGCCTTCACAGACTTTTTCATCCCCTGAGGAGCTCCCCTAGGCCGGGCGGGCAGCTGCACCCTCTGTCCCACCAGGTCCCCCGAGACCTGCTGTCGCCCTGGGTTCTCTCCCCGACTGCAGTGACTCCTCCCTGCTGGCCTCTGAGGTCTCTGCTGCAGCTTCTGCCCCACACATCCCAGGAGACACCCCAGTCCTCTGGTCCCCAGAGCTCAGCAGGGGGCAGACAGGAACAGTAAGACAAGGGGCCCAAATTAGCCCCCGAGGATGAGAGCATGGGGGGACCCTGAATGGCAGAGCGGACTCCCCTCCCCTGGGGCCTCTGCCCCAGACAGGGGTCCCTGCTCCCAGCTCCCAGCCCCTGCCTGTGGCGAGCACCTTTTCCCTGGTCCACCCTCCAGAAGCAGGTCCCTTTGTCACTCTGGGAGTGCTGAGACCCGCCTCTCCCAGGGCTTCCTGGGGCCTGCTCCCCGGCCCCAGTCAGCACCACTCAGGGCTCAGGGCAACCCAGGCCTTCTGAGGGTGACACAGACACATAGTAGCGTCACTCGGTCTCCCCCATGAGGGCCAGAGAACACCGGGCCCCTGATGGCAGACGGGGCTGGTGGGGAAAGGTCTGGAGTAGTCCCTGGGGCTCGTGGCAAATTTCCACAGACACAGCCAAGGTCCTGGGCTCGGGCTCCAGGGAGGCTTCCTCCTGCCTCTCCTGGCTCCTGGGCTGGTGGCCGTGTTGCCCACCTCCCCTCCGCCCTCACACAGCGCCTTCCCAAGTCCCTTCCTCTGGGTCCTCTCTTCTTTCACGGACACTTGTCAGTGCACTTAGGGTCCATCCAGCTAATCCCGGATCACCTCCTCATCTCAGGACTCTTAACCTCATCCACAAAGACCCTTTACCAGTAAGGTTCCAGCCATAGGCGCAGACGTGGGCACATCTTTCAACGCTCTAAACCCGGGGTCTCTGTCCACCGTCCACTGAGAACACCTGGGAGGCCTGTCCTTAGGCTGTGGATTCAGACCACAGCCCTTTCCCGAGAACATTCCAGAAAGAGCAGATCCGCGGGGCACATGTTCATGGCCTGGAACCAGTGGTAAAAGCCTGCCTCGTCGATGGGGAGCGTTCCTGACTATTGGGCAACAGGAAATCTTGTAGGAGGGGGCGCCTTACCTCACTGTGCTTTCAATCAGCTTCTCAAGGGGTAACGGACACCGAGCTGCACAGGACAGGTGGCTGTCTGCACCCTGCAGCCGTCACCTAAAGGAGACCCAGAAGCACGGGTCACCCTACAGGCCCCTCCTGCCCCTGCGTGGGGACAGCGGGGTCCCCGGGGTTCCTAACCTGCTGGGAGAGCAGGTGCACAGCTCGGCGCCCCGCCCTCTGCGTGGTCTCTGCAGACCCGGGGCCCTGGGGCCCTTGGGCGACGGGAGGGTCCCTGATGGCAACATGGGCCCCTGACACTGCTGGACTCTGGAGGGCAGGGTGCCGCTGTGGTCCCTTCCGTACTTACTACGTGATCCACGCGACGTTGCCCTGAGTGTAATTAAATCCGGCGGAGGCGCTGGCGGGCTCCCGATGACTGCCGTCCCTCGTCCCTCGTGGCGACTGCTTCTCCCTGCCGTGCACACTTGAGGGGCCGGTGTGACTTCCACAAACCCGAAGCCCGGGCTGTGCACCGGCTGACACGCTGCCCGACCCAGACGCCCTTCGGTGCTGTTCCTCAGTTCAGCTTGAAGTTTGGGGTGAGACCCAGACTCCTAGCTCTGAGGGCCCCGCCCCCCCGCGGCTCCGGTCCTCAGCGGGCATCCTGACAGTGGCTGCTAGCGTCCCAAGCTTCCTCGTCCCCATTTTATAGTAAAGGAAACAAGGCCCAGAGATGTAGTAACCTGCTGGAAGTCACAGAGCCAGAATCCAAGCCCGGCTCTGTCTGAATACTGCGAGCCCCTCCCTTCAAAAACTCCTCCTCTCCCGACCCCCAGGGCAGGTGAAAGCAGGTCCCACCTCTCCTGGGGAACGGCCGGCAGGTGGCAGCCAAAGCCCTCCTTCTGGCACCCGACGGGCACCGCTGATTTACCAAATGCTAATAACTCGGAGAAGGAAGCCAGGCCCCAACGAGGGGGTTGTGGCGTGAGTCTGCAGATTCGCTGCTGGAACCACCTGTGGGGCCGGGGCAGGGTGGCCGGGCGGGCTGGACTCAGCCCAGCCCAGGCCTGGGGGCTGGGGTCTCTGGGGCGCGTGGTCCAGGCCAGCCCCTGGTGGGAGGGGCTCCAGCAAGGTCCAGGGTAGAACTTCCGTTCCGGCCCCTCCCCACCCTCGGCAGAGGCTCCTGCATTGGGGGAGGTTTCCCACAGAGCCTCATCTTCCTGGCTGTCTTGCCCAGGCCCAGGCGGGCGGGATGGAGCTTCTGGGGGGCCCTCTCTCCAGGCCCGACCAAGGCGGCCCTGCAGCCTAGGGACTTGGGGTCCCTTCAGACCCAGAGCAGTTGGGTTCCTCAATGTCCCCATCTGTAAGATGGGGAAATGACAACTCCCGCCCCTGCATGGGTCCCCGCCTCACATGTGCCTGTAAGGGGTCTGCGAGGGGCAGGGAGGCAGGGGCCCCTGTGAGCCGAGACCCCAGATCTGGGGGCGGAGAGTCTCCCTTTGTGCAGGGGTCTCCAGCCAATTTTTGGATGCTGTTGTTAGCAAAGTACGGTTTGGCCGGGCCGAGAGGGAACGAACCATACCTGACTTGCAGCAACAGCCCCCACAAGCCGCAGAGCCACGCGGAGCGGCGACCGCCCACCGTGCTGCCGCATGGGCTCCCGATGCTCCACGCATCGCCCTGATGGCACTGGGGGTGTGTGCCCCTGACAAGGACCCTTGGCCACCTCTGAGCCCCGTCCCGACCCAGCCTCCACCAGCAAGAGCCCCGAAGCCTCCTCTCTGGTGACTTTCCAACCCCCTGCTCCTTGGCGAGGGACCCCATCATCCCTGTCATGTGCTTGGAGTTGACCCCATCTCCCCGCTCCATGGCGACCGTCCCAGATAACGGCTTCCTTACGAAGCAACAGGCGGTACCGGGGGAGGCCCCCATGCCCCTCTCGCCCCCACAGGGACCTTCACATGAGGTCGTCCCGCTGGATGACTCCAACCACGACATGTCACACGTGGCCTAGGTGGGATGGGTGATGGCCATGAGCCAGTGTTCCCTACTTCCCTGCATCCCGGGTGCCGCAGCGGCCAGCTCTCCCGACGTCTCGCGGCCTGGGCCCAAGCACGGAAAGCACAGCAGAAGCTGGACGGCGTAGGAGGTGACCCAGGACTCCTGGGGCGGCAGGGGTGGGGGGGCTGGTGGCACCCCAAGCCTCATCCCCTGAGTGCCAGGGCAGCGACTGTCCTCCAGGCCCTGAGCGATGTGCTCGCCTTCCGCCTTCACCGCTGGCCCAGGCTGGGCCCTCCGATCTGGAAGCTTCTGTCCCGCACTGGGCGGTGTTCCCAGGAGCTCTCCTGCAGTCTGATCGGCTTTTCTTCGTCGGGAGCTCGCATGGGCTGCGTCTCCGAAGAGATCCAGTGCTTAACTCTCTGTTCCTTGGTCTTTCTGTCTTACCTTCCAGGAGGCCCTGCCGTCACTTCAGATTTCCCCTATGTGTATCTTCTAAGCCTCCGGTGGCTGGTGCGTGTTCTCCTGCGGTTTCCATCGCAGGAACTGTTCTTGGCTCACAGGAGCCCCATCTCTGTCTGAGGTCGGCCCGCTCCCCGTGCTCCCTCCCTCAAGCCTCCTGCCTCCCTGAGGCCGGCCCCCCTCACACGCCCACGGCCCATGGTTGGGGGGTGAGGAGGACCCCTGAGCGGGCCTGCAGGTCACAGGGAACTGGGTTGAACAGCAATCTGGGTGGTGCCCCGGAGAAGGCCCTGCTCCTCCTGGTTTTACAGATGTGACCACAAAGTCCGGACGCAGAGGAATGACTCACCCCAGGTCACGCAGCTTGGACAGGGCAGCACTGGGCATCCCCTTAGTTCAAGGCACCGGCTGGGGCGCCTCCTCTCGAGTCCTGCAGCGTGCCCTGCTCACCCCACAGCCTCCAGAGAGCCTCCCGGGCGGCTCAGCCTCACCTAGGAGTCCAGTTCCTTTGCCCAGGAATTCAAAGGACATTCCGGGATCCGACGAGGCAGAGCTAGCAGGCTCAGAGCTGGAGCCGGCTCCAGTCTCCTCATCTGCCATCCTATCGAGGGACCCGTCGGTTCTCTCTGTCCGTGGGGGACCTGGCGGCCAGCACAATCGGCGCTGGCGTGTCTTCGTCCACTCAGCTGACACCGGGCAGCAAAGGGCAGCACAACAGCAGGCCCGTCAGGACAGGGCCACGCCGCGGCAATGGTGGCAGGTGCCTTTGTCACTGTGATCCTGATCCACGGCTCTTCCTCGCTACCCTGCTCTCTATCCCCAGCAGATTCCAAGGCTCTCCTTGAAGATCTGTGGGACTCCCGGGGGCAGGGCGTGGCCCCGTGGGCCGTGGCTGGCACGGTGCAGGCCCCCCAACTAAGTGTGCCGGGTCCTGTTAAAATGTCATTCTGTGTGTCCAGGTCTTGGTTTCTAATATGACATTCTCCAAGGAAAGGAACCAGGGGTCCTTAGAGGAATGGAGGAGTCTAGGACTGGGGCAGGGAAAATACTTGCCTGGAGCATCATTTTAGCACCAGAAAGTAAGGACATGCCAGCACAAAACAAAGCAAAAGTAAAAGACCCAAACCACGTGGATGGGAGCATGTCGAAGCCACATCAGAGCTGAGACAGTGCCCTGTGGCCAATGCTGCAACAATTTGAGCAAGAGAATCAATAAAGGACTATTGGATTATAACCCCAACGTATAAGGTTCAGGCTGCTACCTCCTCCAGGAAGCCTGCCCTAATATCCCTAGCTTGGGCCACTGCATCCTCGGAGCCCCAGGTTTTGAAGTCACTGCAAATCAGGAAAGGTGCCCCTTCCTCCCAACACTTCGCTGCCATCTGCGGGGCAGCTCTCCACTAACAAACAGCTCTGCCTGCACCCTCCACCCCAAAGACAAGGGGCCGCCGATGCCTGGAAGCCCACCAGGTCGGGCTCCCAGCTCAGGTGACTGTCCTGGGACCTCCGTGCCCGTTTCCACATCAGTGAAAGGGAGCTGCAGTTCCTCATTGCCCACCTGTTGTGCAGCTGGGGGCAGGGGGCAGGCTTCCCTGTCCCTGGGACTGAGGGCCCCCCAGGGCAGGTGACAGGGGTTGGAGGTTTTCCCACCCCTGGGACTGAGGGCCCCCCAGGGCAGGTGACAGGGGACGGGAGGCTTTCCCACCCTTGGGACTGAGGGCCCCCCAGGACAGGTGACAGAGGCAGGGGGGCTTTCCTGCCAAGGGCCCACCCAGCAGCCTGCCCCCACCCATCCTGAGTGTGTCTGCAGTCCCTAGTCCTCCGACAAGGCCTCTCTGGGGTCAAGGTTGCTCCCCACCGCCAGCCCCGAAGCCCATCTCCCGGGGGGCCGGGCCTCACCTTCCCTTGCTTGTGGCCCTGGGCCTGCGTGGACCAAGCACTAAAGGCTCCCAGCGCTGGCGGCCTCCATGGCCATGTGCTTTCCCTGCCTCTGGCCCCTGGCGCTGTTGTAGTCTCCCATCCGGGTCTGTCTCTTGCCCACTGCTCTCTCCCTGCCTGTGTTCCCCTGTCTCTGTCTCGAGGGGTGTCTGCATGTGTGTTTCTCCTGGTTCCTGTAACTCTTCCGAGTAAGTGTTTGCATCTCTGCGAGTGTCTCTCTACATGGCTCCGTCTCTGTCTCCCTGTCTCCATCTCTGTCTCTCTGTCTCTGCAACTCTGTCTCTCTGTCTCCACCTCTGTCTCTCTGTTTCTGCATCTCTGTCTCTGTCTTCCTCTCTGTCTCTGTGTCTCCTTCTCTGTCTCTGCCTCCCTCCTCTTCCTTCTCCTCCCTTGCTGATCTCTGTGTTAGGTTTGTCCAGAGCTGGGGTGCACGATGTGCCAGGCCCAGGGGGTGCCTCACAGGATCATAGGAGAGAGCCTGGGACCATCAGCTGCAGGGCGCTGGGGTGTGGAGTGGGCACTGAGGACCCAGTGGCCCAGAGATGAGCTCGAGGCCCTGCCACAGGTGAAGGTTCAGGAAGTCTTCAGAGGGGGGCCCCGTGTGCATGGGCTCAAAGGTGGGGCCATAGGGCGGGGGTGGCCAGCTTGAGGCCCAGAGGCAGGGCACAGGGGGCACAGGGGACCCATAGGAGGTCACCCATTTGGAGGCAGTGGTGTGAGATGCATGTGGGGTACCTGGGGACTGGGCCAGGGTGCTGCTGATCAGACCCCCACCCCCGCATCAGGTGCCAGCCAAGCCCCCCTGGACGAGCTCCAGATTCGCAGCCAGTGCTCGGAGGTCAGGACTTACCACTGGGCCCGATTACTGAGGAGGGAAGTGAGGCACGGAGCAGGTGCATAGAGCCAGGGTCACAGAGCTCAGAAGGGGCAGAGCCATGTGACGGAGCTGGGGACTCATCATGAGTCATGGGGAGCCGCTGATGGTTCTTGAAAAGGGGAGGCATGTCCCAGTGAAGTCAGCATTGAGCACAGACTCAGGGGAGATGGGGAAGGAAGGCTTGTGCCCCTCCCCACCCCACCTGTGAGGACAGGCAGGGCAGGGAGGGGACCGACCTCACAGTTGGCAGCAGCAGGCTGTGGGTGTCAGGAGAACCAGAGCCCCCTCCTCCTCCCTCCCCGCTGTTCACTGCCTCCTGCCCTATAGCACCGCAGCCTCCCCGGGCTGCCACCCCCCCCCACCCCGTCTCCTGCTGCCACCCCACCTCTGGGGCTCTGGGAGCCTTATTCCATTAGGATCCCACGTGTACGCCCTCTATTTTAAGAAGTGAAACTTGGTTC
The DNA here is from genome assembly GCF_053574225.1 of Canis aureus. Taxonomy (NCBI): domain Eukaryota; kingdom Metazoa; phylum Chordata; class Mammalia; order Carnivora; family Canidae; genus Canis; species Canis aureus. Next base: position 61,441,532 of record NC_135612.1, read on the forward strand.
CATTGGAAAGTCTTGAGCCATCAATTTTAATTAAAAAGTTAATATTATTAAAATGGGTCAGGGAACCGCTGAAGAAATCTGCGATATTTCCCCTGCATCGATTGCTTTAATGTTTCATGACCTTTCAGAACATGGGGGGTCGTAGAGCAGTGTTTTGCGAATCCGTGCTGGTGGCCGGGCCCACTTGGTTTCTGTGTTCCCAGAGTACGGGTGTCACAGTGTCCCTGCATGATTGACAGGGTTCTCCCAGGAGCCCTGGCCTGAGTCCCCACACCGGGCCCTCCCTCACTTCCTTCTTCTCCAACTCTGTGCACCCCACAGAGTTGGAGTGCACCACCCACCCCATCTCCAGGGCACCACAGGACCTGCCACCCATGCCTGTCACCTCCCTGAATCCTCCACCATCCTGTGGGGTAGGCGCTAGGGACCCGGTGGGGCTCGAAGCCCTCACCCTTGGCCTGGAAGGCAGGCCTTCCCCAGGGGCCCCTGACCACCCCCCTCACTAGGGGCCCTCCCTTCCCCTTCCCTCACTTGGTAACTGGCCCATTGCAACCCCACCCATGCTCCTCCTCCCTCCCCATGGCCCAGGAAGCCAGGAAGCCGCTTGCATTCAGATCGTATCTCAGACCAGCCTGGGAGGACCACACCCAGAACCTGGCTCTGGGGGGACTAGGAGCTGACCATGCTCAGCTTGTCCTGGAGAGGCCATCTGGGGAGTGGGATGAGGTGGGAGGAAGTCCAGACTTCCTGTTCCAGGATGACCTTTGAAATGTAGCATCCCGGGAACCCCAAGGCCTGTAGTGAGGTGAAGTATGGGGGACTCCCTGCCCAGTCAGTGCCCAAGAGGGGGTTGCAGGGCTCTGGCTCTTGGGGGCTACTCTCCGTCTGCCCTTCTGTGCCAGGCTCCTGCTTACAGTGAGATGCAAACCAGGCAGGGTCCTTTGGGGGCATGTCTGCCCCTCGCCCCAGGAAGGCCTGGATCTCATCTGGGAGGCCTGGATCTCATCTGGGAATGGGGACTCAGCCCAGGCAGAGCTGTGGGACAGATCCCTGGGGTCTGCGGGCTCCCACGGGGGCCTGGTGCCTTGGTGCAGCAGGAGCTTGGCACCCGGGAGACATTCAGTGACCTGCACATGTACAAATGGCCCTATTGGGAGGCCAGTCCCACGGGTCGAGCCGCTGTCCGTGGTGAAATGCAGATGCTGGCCCTGATGGCAGAGGCTATCACCGTCACTGGTAGCAGTGGAACTGCCAATCTCTTTGGGTAGCAATTAAATGTCATTAGCAGTGGCTACTTCTACAAAGACATTTGAAGCCTTTGTGCTTTTTTACATGAAATTTCACAGGAGTCACATGGTAGGGGCACACGTGCAGAAGACGTTGGAGGGCGGAGATGGACCGGACCAGGACTGGGGCTCCTGGAGGGTGGGACGGCCCAGTCCTCTTGGGGCCCGGCAAGTGGCACAGGGCCTGGAGCACCAGAGATGCGCAGGGTTCGTCTGAGCCAATGAGGACACAGGCAGGCTCGGGCCAGGTGTTGTTTGCAGACGGCGTCATCGAGGTAGAAGTGATAGAAGAAGAACCACGCGTGGATCGTGCGCTCCATGCTGGCGACTTTGGACGTTTGTAAGCACCCACGATATCGTCACCACGATCCAGGTAACAGACACGCATATTTGACGCTTCCCAGAGCTTCCTTGTGTCCCCCTGGCTTGTTTTCTTCTGTTAGTTTCTGTAGTAAGAGCATTTAAGGGGAGACCTGCCCTGTAACAAACTTCCAGGGTGCTCCACGTCGGGCTGTTCGCTCCGGCATCGCGGCACACGGCAGGTCCCTGGGGCTTATCCAGCTAACGTGACTGCAACTTTAAAAATCGTTTAAAGGATTTTTCCAGCCTCCTTGAGGTCCAACTGACAAATCAAAATGGTAGATATGAAAGTGCACGACCTGCTGTTTTGATGTGCGCACGCATTGTGAAGGCATCACTGTGAAGCTAAGTGACATAACCCCAAGCTCAGTGTCCATTTTGCTTCTCTTTCCCTTTTTTGCGGCCACCACTCCGGAGCGCCACCCTTCAGCAGCTGTCAAATAGAGGACTCAGTACATGACCGCCTGTCACGCGGCGCAGCTTTAGCTCCTGGGACTTAACTTCTCGCGCCCTTGACCGACCTCTCTCCGTTCCTGGTCCCCGACCCGCGACAACCACCACTCTACTCTCTGCTTCCTGGAGCTGGAGAATTTCTAGACTCTACGGAGAGGAGAGGTCAGGCAGTCCTTCTCTTTCTGAGCTGGGTCATCGCACTCAGCACCACCTCCCCAGGGTCTGTCCACCGTGTTGCAAAGGCATCGATTTCCATCTTTTTTTTTTTAAAGATTTTATTTATTTATTCATGAGAGACACAGAGAGAGAGAGAGAGAGAGAGAGAGGCAGAGACACAGGCAGAGGGAGAAGCAGGCTCCATGCACCGGGAGCCCGACGTGGGACTCGATCCCGGGTCTCCAGGATCGCCCTCTGGGCCAAAGGCAGGCGCCAAACTGCTGAGCCACCCGGGGATCCCAGTGATTTCCATCTTGCGTAACATCCCGGTAGGTTTGCTGCATTTTTCACCCCACTCGCCTGTTGGTGGACGCCTTGGTTGCGTCTCTACCTTGGCCATTGTGAGTCTGCTGCAGGAATTAGGAATGCGGACCTCTCTCTGAGATCCTGATTTCATCCCCTTTGAGGATGTGCCCTAAAGGAAGTTCGCGGAAGCCTGAGGTAGTTGTCTGAGGAGCCACCATGCTGTTGTCCGCAGTGGCCGCACATTTTACCCTCCCACCGGGGTGCACGAGGATTGCAATACCTTGACATCCTCACCGATATTTCTGTTTTGGGGGGATGGCCGTTCCAACACGCGTGAGGTGACATCTTCTCGTGGTTTTGATTTGCGTTTCCCTGGAGACGGATGAGGCTGAGCATCATTCCACGCGCCTGTGCGGCATCCATGCGTCTTCTTTGGAGAAGGGCCGGTTCACGTTCTTTGCCCATTTTGAGGGCGTTCTTTGTTGTTTTGCTTTTAGCTTGTTTTGTTTTGCTAGTGAGTCTTATGGAGCTTGGAAATTAACCTGATTAAATAGACGGTTTGCAAATACTTCCTCCTACTCCGCGAGTGGCCTTTCATTCTGTTGTGTCCCTTGCTGTGCAGAAGCTTTTTAGCTTGATGTGGTCCCTTTTGTCTATTTCTGTCTTGGCTGCCTCAGTTTTTGGTGCCAAATCCAAGAAGCCCCTGCCACGTCAATTCCTTTCCTTTGTGGGTCTCCGGCTCCCCTTTCGAACCTTGAGGGTAATCATGCCTGATACGCTAGTTGGGGGAGGCTTGGCTGTGGGAACACATAGCGGCTCAAACAGGATAGATACATTTTTGTTCCTTGTAGAGTGTCCCCAAGAGGACGGCCGGCGGGCAGTGTCCTCCTGCGTTGACTCGTGGACACTCACTCCATCTGCCCTGCGACTCTCCCCTTCCAGGTGCCCTCATCACCCGTGGCCAGCTACGGGGGGTGAGGAGGGCACAGAGCATGTGCACCTGCTTCTTCAAAGCTCTAGCCCAGAGGCAGCACCCCTCACTCACCCTCTTCTCCCCCTAGCTGAAACCCAGTCGCATGGCTGCAACTAACTTCCAGGGAGGCTGGGGTGTCTGTGGGTGGGCGCCGGAAGGGCGAGGACAGCGTGGACCTTGGTGATCCCCCGTCTCTGCCACATGCTGAGGGTTGTTGCAAAGACTAAGACATGGCATAAATGATGGCCACATGTTTTGCGCTGTGATGCGGAACTCACATTCCTACAAGTATCTGTCAAGCATGGTTGTCCAATGCTGAATACAAGAAGCATTTTTCCTGGAGGGATGGAGGGATGCACAGGGATGGCGGGTTGTCCAGAGATGTGGGCATGGGTTGACTCCTGAAACACAACTGGGCCCAAGCAATTGGAGGACATTAGAGTCCCTAAGGGGCTGGGGGGCACCGAGGGAGTTGCCCCGGTCCCGGAGGGGTCTGGACAGCCTGGTAGGCGGAAGCTTCCGGGGCATACTCCTGCGGGTCCCTGCTGGCTGGGCTGCGGGGTGCTCTGCTCGTTTGCATTCCGTGGGTGGTGGGGACCAGCCTCCTTGGAGGGCACAGAGCGGGGCCCACACTGTAGCAGGAGACAGGCCTTGGAGCTGACAGTGACAGGCACCGGGGCAGCTCCTCTTCTGTCAGACTGAGCAACCGGTGACCTGCAAGTTAAATATGAAAATGTTCAAGTCATATTAAGGCCTTGACACTATTTGACAGGAGCCCGGGACATCAGAAGTGACAGTGACACACTCTCAGTGCCTTTCCCAGCATCAGAGCCATACCAGGGCCGTCCTTTCTCCAGAGGAATGGGGGCGCCGTGGAAGGTTTCATGTTCTTTGAGGCAGAAAGTTCCAGAATGTATTACAGGAGGCTCGGATGTCCTATTTAGTGCCTAGTGAGTCCAGACGGAGCTGCCCACGGGGTGGAGCATGTTCCGAGTGCAGGGCCCTGGGCCCTCCAAGGGCTAGAGAGGCCTGGAAAAGTCTTTCCTCCCCTCCTGGCCCAGCCCGGAGCACATGCCACCCCCCAGGCCTCCTGCCTGCTGGTGGAATCCAGTCTCAGCCTGCACTGCTGCTCCACTCACGGCTGCACCTCACGTCACGGGCAGCGATGTGGCACCAATCCCTTTTTTATTTGTTCACTCATGTTTGCTGAGCCTCACCCGGCCACCCTGGGCTGTGTGCTCGGAGCTCAGACTGCACCGCCTGAGCCCAGGCCTGTCTCCGGGCCCAGGTCAGCACAGGTGGCTCCCACCCCCAAATCATGAGGGTCTCAGCAGCTTAGAAGGCGACCTTGTTTGCAGATAGGATTTCTGCAGATGTAATAAGATGCGGGCATGCTCAGTGGGGGCATACCCTTCTTAGAAGAGAGACAGTCACCCAGGGAGGGGGCGCACAGGGACACAGGCAAGATCAGTGGTCCATCAGTGGCCACGGACTGCCGGTCACCACTGCCTCTTGGGGAGCGCCCTGCCCACCTTGACCTCAGACTGTGGCTGCCTGGGATGACCAGGACAGGAGCAGGGAAGATAGAGTGCTGGAGGGCTCCACGTGCACCTGGGGTCCCGACCCCTGGCCTGAGTGAGGTCAAATAAACCCCAGAACAGGATCCCTAGGAAAGGGGAGTAGCCCACCCCCTCAGACTGTAAAACCCATATTGCTCCAATCCTACAGACAAGGAAATAAAGGAAACTTTGTTTTATTCCCATTTTGGAGACCAGGGAGCAGAGACACAGAGGTGAGGAGGTGTGGGCATGGGCCCCAGGAAGGGGCGGGATGGGGTGCACCCAGGCACCTGTCAGAGGCAGAGGTGGCCCGCTCACCTCTTAGATGTGTCACCGACTTTGGGAGGCAACATAGGCTTTAGCTTCGTTCAGACCCAGAGGGACTGAGTGACCTGCCCAGGGTCACACACTGGAGGTGAGGGATGGCAGTTCTCCTTCTTGGGCTGGTCCCCGGCCTCTCTCACATGGACCCACACTCCCTTCCTGCATTGGACAGGTGTCTCGGGGGCTCCTTGCCCACTTCCCGCAGAGGCTGAATGTGAATGGCTCCCCTGGGGGGGGGGGGTCAGGGTATGGCCCTCCTGGGGAGCAGGAACCACTTGTTCTAAGGCTGTGGACTCATCACAGAGACGAGGAATCATGTGTGACCTGCTCTGGCCTCATTACTCATGTGGGGCCCAGAGATCAGAGGCTTGCAGCAGCCCCTGGTGATCATCCGGGGATGGAGGGCACCTACTCCTGACACACCTGTGCCCCTGGTGGGCAGGTGCTGAGCTCGTCACCAGGAAGGCTGCATGCTGGGGCTGAGGATCACCCAAGGGTCCTGGTGGCCTCTCGAGAGCAGCTTTGCATGCCTATAATGGAGCAGGCCTCCCAGGGACAAACTGGGGTGGGTGTTGAAGGACAAGCAGGAGCTGGCAGGTGTGCACTGAGACAGTGGGATGGAGCAAGCCTGGTGGTGGCTGTGAGGGGGCCCGGCTGTGATAGCCCATTAAGACTGCTCTTCCATCAGGCCCTTGGCAGAGCGGTGGATGTGGTCATGCAGGCAGAACAGGAATGGGGGTGGGAGGGAGGAGGCCAGTGGCCAGGGACAAGCCACTGCACTGGTCACCTGAAAGGCAGCAGTGGCCCAGGCAGCATGGTGGCCACCCGGATGGCAGGACCCAGGATAATCTCTGGGCTTCTGTGGCGCCCGGCCATCCTCCATGAGCAAAGGAGCCTCGTGGGCAGTGGTCAGTTAGGGGGTCTTTAGATCAGGACTTTACCCCGGAGAAGTTGGGGTGGTGTGACATAATCCACTTTAAATTGGGCAAATTCCATCTGCCTGCCACGTTAGGGTTGGATGTGGGCAAGCCAGGAGGAGGCAGGGAGGCCCGCAGGAGGCTGTCCTCCTCCCAGCCACCCCTCCTGCCGGCCTCGGCCTGCTGCGCTGCGCCCCTGATTCCTGCTAATTACATCAGCTGCTGCTCCTGGGGCACAAGGAGGCGGGATCATTGAATTACTGGACATTTGTAAAGGTCGACTGGCCTGGCATGTTCTCTGTCTTGTTCAATTTGGGGCGGATCGATGCCGCCTCCACCCTGGGCAGGACGTGACTGCCCCCTGCAGCCCGTGGCCAGATGGCTGTCACTGAGGGAGGGTGGCAGGAAGGCTAGACTGGCCTTCTGTGCTCCTGGGGAGAGAGAGGTGAGCTGGACCTCAGGGCCAGCCCTTGGGAGCTGCCAGGATCTCCCCGGGCAGGCCTCTGCCCCCTCAGGATGAAGCCTTCCCGCCGTGAGCTGAGGACCTGTGGGACACGAGGGGCTGGTTGGGGGCACGGCAGGGTGCAGAGCAGCTCCCACACCCTCCTCTGCTCCTGCCTCCTCCAGGGCTCTCCATGCACCACCGGCCGCACCCCATGCACCTGCCCAGGTGATAACAGCCAACAGCACAGTTGCTTTCCCTGGGGCATTTGCTCACAGCCAGTGGGCCACAGGCACAACCCTGCAGTGTGGACACTCCGGGGATACTTTCCTCTAAAAGATTAGCTGGGAGACCCTCAAGCTTTTAAGATGTCAAAAGAGGGACTGTGATGGCTGCACGGGCCCTGTGAGCCTGACCTCACGTGCCCTGCCAGGAGCCCCTTAAGGCAGGAGGGCGTCTCGGGCACTCCAGCGGCTCTCCCCAGCTCCAGACCCCAGGGGACAGCCTGTGTGCAGCCCTCCACTGGGCTAGTGCCCGGGGCTGCTGGGACAGCCGGGCCCCACAGGCCCATCCCCGGGGCCTCTCCTCTGCCCTCACATAGCCCCTTTGTACGTCTTCTCTCCGAAGGACACCTCTCACCGGGTGTAGAGCCCACCTGATAATCCAGGGTGGCCTCCAGGCTCCAGATCCTTTCCTTAATCCCATCTGCAAAGTCCCTACTTCCGCAGAAGCTCCTGGGTTTTGGATGTGGACAACCCTTCATTGGGGGGGGGCACTCTGCGACACTCCAATCTTTGGTCTAGACCCCAAGTTCACCCCCTGACAAACTTCCTGATCCTCAGACTCTACACCCCGGAAGACAAGGGGGGCCCTCCACCCCAGAGCCCAAACTCCTGGCCGCCTCGGGAGAGGCGGAGTGAGGGGCACATCTCTGGCAGGGCTGAGCCCACAGCCGTACGAGGGGTGCCAGGGTGGCCCCCTCCCAGAGCCGCCTCCCAGCTGGCCTTCCAGGGAGGGAGATCATCCTGGGAGTGCTACCTGGGAGCCAGGCTGCAGCTGACCCCGCCAAATGTCGTGGTGCAGACGGGAGTCCAGGAGGGAGCGCGGCAGCGGAGCAGGAAAGGACCAGGCACAGTGCGTGGCCAGACACACACAGAAGCACTTGGCTACAGTAAGGACGCGGTGACAAAGGAAGATGCGTGGATGATGCGCAGACGCATAGACACCCCAGTGACAGACAGATGGATGTGTCTCCCTCCACTGCCCAGCTGGGAAGCTCTGGGTTTTATTTTATTCGGAGAGGAGACATTTTTGGTGGATTGTTATCCTCGTTTACAGGGAAGGATACTGAGGATGTCAGAACGCTTTTGGCGGCAAACAGCAGAAAGCCCATCTTGAAATGGTGTAAGGGATGGACTGCGTCCTAGCTCGCCGAATGGACGTAATGAGGGCAGCTGTCTCCAGAGACCCAGGTCCTGCCCAGCTCTCTGTTCAGGCCTCAGAAGCCTCCTCTCATAGCTACAAGGTGGCTGCTGCTCCAGCAGTCACAGCAGACGTGGCCGCACTTAATGAGAGGCGACCACCTTTCCCGGCCTCCTTGGGAGCAAGGAAACGCTCCCAAAGCCCCCAGTAGCCTGCACTCCCACGTCAGGACCCAGAACAGAGGCCACCACGAGTGTTTCCACCGTGTGAGGTCCACCCTGTAGCGGGAACCGGCTCACCCACCCTTCCCAAAGGCCTTGGCAGGGGCATGGGGAACACTCAACAAAATCTGGCCCTGCTGACAAGCAGGAGGGTGGAGGCTCCGGGGACCTGGCCGCCAGGGAGGTCACACCCCTACCGGCGTCTGTGGAGGGGTGGCATTCAGCCGCGGGGTCTAGGCTCCCATCCAAGGGTGTGCAGGGTGCACTGGGGTCGGGCCCGGGGTCGGGGTGCTGGCTCCACACGGAGAGCACGGCCCGGGCTGCTGTCCGGCTCTGGCCTCATCAGGAAAATGTCCTCACCGGTGTATTTCCAGCTCAGACGGTTTCATATCCAGAACCCCAGCTAGGGGAGCAGGAGGCCATGGACTGGCGGAGGCCGTGCCTCCTCCCATAATGGGCAGGAAATGAGACTCCCCGATGTTTTCCTCTCCCAGACAATGGCCAGTGGATTAAACCCCAGAGGGGGCAGTAGTAGGACTGGGCCAGTGTGTCGGGGAGCTGGGGGAGGGTGAGGATGGCAGACGCTGACCACAGTCACCACCTCACCAGGGCCTCAGGTCCCCCCTGTGAAATGGGACACCTGCCGTCGGGTCGGGGAGAGGGCGAGGCCCCTGCCTGCAGCTGCCAGCAGCATCCGGCTCTGAGCACACATCTGTGGGGCAGGAGGGGCACGGGATGACCCGGTTCCCAGGCCTGGGGCCTGAGGGCAGGGAGAAGCTTCTGGAGTCTCGCCCAGCCTCCCTCCCCTCTCCCCTGTGTGTCCCCGTGGCATGGCCGGAAGACAGGTGTAGCTGGGTAGGTCCCTGTCCTTGCCCAGGTGAGGTGTTGAGTTTAAAGCTCCAGAGCCTTCAGCTGGATCTATTTTTCCTATGGTTCTGCCCAAAAGGACACGGCCAGCAGTCCAGATCTGGACCCAGATCCACCCAGAAGGACAGGGCGGGCGGTCAGCTGGTCCGTTCTTGGCCATAGTCTCCATCAGCTGTGTCACAAATGGGCCTGTGTCCTGCACCTGTGTTGCGTCCCCCAGGAGGAAGCCGGGGGTTGTCTGCGGCCCCTGGATCCAGCAGCCCAGCCTCCCCACCCGGCTCCAGTTCATCCTGGGTCTGTCCACCTTCTGCCCACGCTAATCCAGGTCACAACCGTTGGTGACAGGGCTGAGCTGGGGCCATCCTGGTCCTGGTGCGAGGCATACCCATGTATGAGACAAGACAGGCCCATCTTTGCAGGGACTGGCATCATGGGATGTGGGGGAGCAGAATGTGTCGAGCGTGAGGGGCAGGAGGGTGGGCTGTGAGTGTGCATCTGCGGTCAGTGTGGGCCTCACAGGGTGGACGCCACACGGGGAAAGCCCCATCAGGTGATGCCTCAGAGACGGAGGGGCCACTGAACAGAGCAGGAATCTTGCTGGACAGAGGACATGTGGCCCTGACCCTGGGCACATCCACGTTACCACCAAAGCCCCTTCTCTGACAGCAGAGGTCACTGCCTGCGCTGTCCTGGGTGACTCCCCCACCCATTCTGCCAGTGGGGGCAGTGGGGGCGCAGAGGGGTCCCAGGCAAGGTCCCGCAGCCAGCACGGAGGGAGGGGTCCCTACTTGTGCTCCCCAGGCCCCAAGCCGGCCCCTGCTCCCCGCCAAGAGCTGGGTAGGAGCACCTGCTGTGTGTCCAGGCCTGGGGGACGCAGAGCAGGGTCACACCTGATGCCCATACCCCACAGCTGGTGGGACAGAGCATGAGAGCCAATTGTGACTAGGCCTGAGGCCGGGAGAGAAGGCTCAGGCTGGGCTGGGGGCCCAGGCAGGAGGCTTCCTGGAGGAGGGAGATCAGGGTCACCGTGAAGAAAATTCTAGAAGCAGAAGCAAAGGGTCAGAGACACTGATCTGCTCACGGCCCCCTTTCGGGGAGGTGGTAGGGGTTTGCTCTAGGAGCGACGGTGTCAAGGCCGCCAGTGCTCTGCCAGGAGGAGGCTTTACCCTGAGGACCTGAGGAAGGTCTTGCTGGTGCCATAGGGCTGGAGGGGCGTTGGGCTTGTTACGGGCCTGTTGTGTCTCAGTCCCAAACCTGCCCTGCAGGCCCCAGGCCCCCTCAGCAGCTGCTGACCTTTCCCAGGCCCTGTGCCATCATCCCAGGAGCATGGACGAGGTGGGGGGCTCCACCTTGGTGTCTCCAACCCCCTGAAGGCTCTCATCCAAGGGTCACCCCCATAACCGCCCCTGCCCTGTGACCCCTCCAGCCCAGGGTACCCAGCAGCCCAAGCTACCGTCCGCTGTCTCCTGGATCCCCACAGAAGCCTGCTGCCCGCCCCCCAGCCTCTTTCCGTCAGCCAGCAGCAGCAGAGCCAGCCCTTGGGAAATAAGCCCCCCGGTGGCCCTACCCCACTCAAGTCTCCTTGTCCCCTGGAGCAAACGTGAGAGTCCTCCCTGCAGCCTGGAGGCCCTGGGACACCTGCTCCGGCCAGCGGCGTCGGCCGTCAGCCCTCGTCCCCCGGCCCCAGCCCTGCCCCCCGGGGTCCCGCAGAGGCCAGGCTCATCCGCCTTGCCCACCGATATTACCGCGTCCCTAACAGCACTGGCATGTTTGAGGTTCTCTGTCAAATCTCCTTATGGGGACACGAGGGGCAGGAGTGAGCCAAACGGAATAAGAGTTTCCAGGTGCTCGGGGCAGACCCTCACCCCAGCCCAGGCCAGGCGCCGGCCCCCGGGCTCGATGGGGCCCAAAGGACAGGACCATCCTAGACAGTCACATTCTAGCAAAAAAAAATAGGCATTAGATGGAGCTTTAGCATCACGGGAGGAGTGGACGCGCCTTCCCACGGACCCTCTGCAGCCACAGCCTGCGTTCAGATCCCAGCTCCCTCCACATCCGTGTGCGGGGCTGTCACTCGTGACCCTGCCTCCTCCTCTGCGTGGTGCGTGTGAGGACAGCCCCTCTCTCGGGGCCCACCCATGAGAGGTCTGACCCAGGTCCACCCTCGAGAGGTGCCCAGAGCCCAGTGGCTAAGGCCACCATCATTGTTCACGGGGGACAGGGGTCTCCTGAGGGGGGCAGTGGGTCTGAGACCTCTGCAGGTCACCTGCACACCTCGGTGGGGGGCTCCCCTGGGCAGCCAACATCAGGCCCCAGTCCATGGTGAGGCCTCCCTCGCAAAGTCAGCTGGGACTCTCTCCGTCTCCACCCGGAGCTCTGGTGGGGGGGCCCCCAAGCTGAAGGGAGGGGCCCCCAGGTCCACCCCCGCTCCGTGGTGGCTGACAGCTGCCGAGGGAAGCTGACTGGGCTGCCTCTTCACCAGTCCATCCTGCTGGACCCCTTCCCCTTGGAGGGGCACATCCCAGGGCCGAGAGGGACCCCACAACTCTCCAGAGGTGACAGCCCCTGGGGAGGGGGCCTCTGCTGTTGGGGTGGTCTTCCTTTGAGCTCCCTCCAGTCACAAGGCAGCTGGTCACCAAGAAGTTCCAGAGCCCAGAGAAGCCGCTGGCCAGACGGCGACCTCGGAGTGACGTCTCTCTGAGTCATCCTGCCAAGCTGGGTCACAATTTTCCCAAAATGGAAGGGGGATGAAGGGCCCCGTGTGCAGACGGGGCTGATTAGGGGGCACCTGCCGGGGGTGGTGTGCACAGCCTGGAACAGGCCCGCTCCGCACGCCGGCCCCGCCCCTCCACCCTGCTTGCTGTGTGACCGCCCGACCGCGCGGAGCCCCCGCCACCACAGCAGCTGTGTGCATAGCTGGCCTGTCACCTCCGGATCCGAGCTTCTCACCACGCGGATGGTGACAACAGGCCCCGGCTCTCAGGGCTGGCGGAACCGCATGTGCCTGTAATTAGGTATCGATTCGGTCATTTAGGGGATTAGTTCATTAAACCAGCACAACCTGAGGGTTGCACGTGAGGAGGACATGGAGGGTGGGGGATGTGCAAGAGGCAGCCTGGTGCTGGGGAGACTCTAGCCCAGGGTGCCAGGGCAGGAGGCAGGTTGGGGCCCCTGCTGCAGGCGCTGGGGGACCAATGCCCTGGACAGCTCGGCGGCCTCCACTTCTGCACCTGTAGCCCCGCCTGACGGTCACGTTCTCTGTGATCCGGTGTGGGCACCACCACCAGGGTTCCCTGGACCTCAGACTCACCCTTTGTGTCTGCGCATGTGCTGTTCCCTCGGCTGTTCCAGCTCTTTGCCTCCGACCAAAGACTGCTGCATCCAGAAAGCCCTCCAGGTTGCTACTTTCCAAACCACAGCCTTTTCTGAGTGTGTCTTGTTTGTATGTGTGGCTGCCTCTCCTGTCATGTGTGTCCCCTCCTTGGAGGCCACATCAGGCCTGGGTGGGCAAGGGCTGCAGGAACATGTGTGGGGTGGCCTGGATCCAGTCGGGGCTGGAGAGAGGCCCTTGGGTCTACAGGTGGGTTAGAGAAGCTCATCCACTCTGCCCTCCACCCGCCTGACCGTCCTCATGGTCCAGTGGGCTGAGCTGGGCAGGGATGGGCATCAAGGGGAGAAGGGGGCTCAGTTAGCACCCCAGCTGGCAGGGAGGGAGGGGAGACTGAGTCAGAGGAAGAGCAGAGGGGACAGAGGCAGGGAAGTGCTGGCTCAGCTGCAGCCTGGGGTCCCCAGAACCCCCATCCCCTCCCACCCTGCTCTGAGGTGTCTCGCTGGCACCAGCACGATTGTGGAGACCAGACCAGAGCTCCAGACCAGAGGAGCTCGGGGGTGCGGGGCAGCCAAGGGCAGGGGCAGCAGTCCAGACTGGCCGCAGCCACACCCGCCCCTTGTAAGCACAGGAGGCTCTCGGCCACCCGTACTGCACATGCTCTGCTGCGGTCTGGGTCCGAGCATCCATCTGCCTGGCACCTGTTGGGTGCAGGGCATGGGCTAGGCGCTGGGGTCAGCTCGCTGAGCTGATAGTTGTGAGCATCTGGTATGAGTGGGACTCTGGGCTGCCTCAGTTTACCAGGGTGAGCTGAAGACAGCAGCTGGGACCCATGCCCTGGCGAGCATGCCGCAGATGTGCAGGCAGCAGAGGTGCCCACACACAGGTTGAGAGCAGGCGTGCAAAGCCCTTTCCTTGACCATGATTTCATATCGTCCCATTTTCACACATGAACATGGAGCCATTAGGTAACAGGGTGGATGCCCAGGCTTGTAGGAGGAGTGCCCGGGCCTGCACACGGCCCGCAGAACTCCCCTGGGTGCCAGCCCTGTCTCACCAGTGGACAGCCTTCCTGAGGACCCCCTGTGTGCAGCTACAGGGCAGACCCTCTCATTCGCTCCATGGAGCCTGGCTGGGTGCTGTGGACTGGCAACGTGGACGGGTCACACAGAAACTGCTGGTCATCAGCAGAGCCCGTCGGCTTTCTCTTCAAAACACAGTGGTCCCCCCTGACCTGTGGTCTTGTTTTCTGTGGTCTGTTTCCCACGGTCAGCGTGGTCCAGAAGCAGGGGATCCTCCTCCTGACGTGCGGTCAGAAGGTCAGCAGTAGCCTGGCGCTAGGTCACAGCACCCACGTCACTCCCCTCCTGCGTCTCCTCATGTGAGCACTTTATCATCTCACATCGTCACAGGAAGGGTGAGTGCGGGACAGTAAGACGTTTTGAGAGAGAGACAAACCACATTCACACGTTTGTTATAGTGTATTGTTACACTCGTTCTAGTTTGTTATGCATTATTGTTGGCTAATCTCTTGCTGCATCTAATCTACAGGTTAAACTTTACCACACGTATAGGAAACCACACAGTGTGTATAGGATCCGGTGCTGTTTGTGGTCCGCGTCCACTGGGGGGCTTGCACATCTTACCTCTGGATGAAGGGGTCGTACTGTGAGCCCAGACCCCGAACCCCGTCCGGCCACCTGCACGGCCGCTTCCCAGCTCCTGCCAACATCTCTGTCCGGGAATGCGGCCACCACCTCCCGGAGCAGCTCTGAATGTCCAGGTTCTCCTCCTGTGGAGACGTGGAGTCTGCTTCCCTTCCCCTGAACCCAGGCTGGCTCCCGTGGCTCGCACCACACCAGACGTGATGCCGGCTGGCTCCCAGGCTGGGTCAGATGAAGCGCCTGTCTTGGTCTTTGGGAACACTCTCAAAATGGTCCTTTCTGGGACATTCCGTCCAGCCAACTGCTGGCACTCCAGTGGACGGTCCTGCCGACCTCCCAGCCACCAGCCCCATGACTGTGCCATCATGGGCATCCAGTGGAGCACAGCCCCGTGGGACACCCGACGGCAACCTTGCGAGGGACCCCAAATGAGCACCTTCTCCCCACCCCACTCGCTGTGGGGAGGACGAGCAGCACCCGGAAGGTCTGCTGCTTCACGGTCGCCGTCCCCGTGTGTTAGTGGGCGTGGTGGCATGTTCCTCACTGGGCCTCCACTCAGGCTTTCCGCTCCCTTCCGTGACAGCTGCAGGTGCCTTCCGGAGGGACTCAGGACTCAGGGCCCGGCGGGGAGGGCCTGCCTGCTGGGAGGGTCAGGACCTGAGGCTCCCTGACCTGGGAAGGGGGCCAGGGGAAGCCATGAGGACCCCCAGGGCAGACCGCGGGGTGCTGGAGATGTCTGTGGATTCTAACCTCAACCTCGGGGTGGCGTCATCATCATTCAGCAGCTGGTCCCCCAGATGGGGGGGTTAGATGGCTGGGTCAAGGTCACTCCGGGTCTGCTTTGTACCAGCTCAGGCTGACTCCCTCACCTGGTCCTCTCCTGCCCTCACCCACTGTCCTGGGAGATGCCTCAGTTTCCCCATCTGTAACAGGAGCTTGGGCCAGTCCCTTGCTGAGGGCCCCTGGTCTCTGGCAGCAGCAGCAGGTAACGGTTGTTCTTGGGAAGAAGACAATAAAGGCCGGGTATCTGTCCCCTCCCACCGTGTGGTGGGTGCAGCCAGCCTGCGGTAATTATACACCATTGAGATGCAAACCTGCAGGTAATGATCTGAGGCCCCTGAGGCCCCGGGAGCTGGAGGATTCCAGGGTGGCTTTGCAGCACCCAGGGAAGGGGGCTGTCTCTGATTCCTGACTGTGCACATGTTTCTATTTCTATTTTGGTTTTTGTTTTATTTATTTCATTAACTCGGCCCTGACCTGGTAGCATGACTCCAGGAAGCGCTGCACTGCGGTGTCTTAGCAATAAGCGCCAGGTCTCTCCACTCCGCCAGAGCGAGGCTGATGGACGGGCTGGAGAGCGGCTCCGACCTCACGCGGGGCCACACTCCTGCCGGATGAGGTCGGAAATAAAGATCACGGGGCAGGGGCTGGATGGAGCTGCACACATTTGGCACCTCTGGGGGTCATCACAACCCTGGTGGGCCTGCAGGGGGCAGCTGGGGAGTTCAAGGCTGAAGAAATGCAGGGACCTGCCCGGGGTGTCCACTCGACCGGGGCGGAGCCAGGACAGAAGCCCCGGCTTGCTGGATTGTTTCCAGAGCTTCTCCTCCCTTAAACCAGGGGTGCCAGGGCCAGCGGCGGACCCACAGACACTGGCCTTGGGCCCTGCCCCCACCAGAGTGTCCCCGGTGGCCTGCAGCAAGGGCATCTCTGTGTCACCCCCACCCTTCTCTACAGAGCTTATTTCTCGCTTCTGATTAGAAAGTAGCGTGCTCACTGTAGAGCCGGCAGGTAACATGTAAAACCATGAGAAGAGAAGAAAAATTGTCAGGACCTCCACCGCCGGAGAAGCCTTCTGTTATCATTTGAGCCGTAATGCCAGCCCTTGTCAGAGGCTCGTGTGGACGGGACCAGCTGCCCATGCATGTCAGCGTGCGGAAGCAGCAGATCTGTGGTCCACGCTCATCCCGAGCATGACCCTCCATAGATGCCCCAGCTGGCTGTGGTGCCCCCTGGACCGTCCACGCTGAGAAGAAAAGAATGTGGGGCTGGTGCCAGCAGGGCCTCTACGAGGGTCATCACACTGCCACCATTCTGACTGGAGAGAGAGACGAGCCCCTACTTCCACTGCTCACTGCGTCGCAGAGGAGGTAATGAGCTCCCCCGAGGCCTGCTGGGTGGTGTGTGAGGTGGTGCAGAGGGGCACCCAGGTATGGCACCTGCGGAGCCCAGGGAAGGTACTCAGGAGTCCGGGACAGAGGCTGGGCAGGGTCTGTATCCTGGGGGAGCAATTAGCTGTGGGTGTCATCATGCAGCACAACCAACAAACCCCAAACCTCAGTGGCATAAATGCACCCATATTCCACGGACTGCAGGTGGGTCAGATGTTGCTCGGCCTGAAGGGACAGGAACATGAGTTTCCTAGGGGGTCATTTCCTCCCATGTGTCCCTGAGCCAGGCTGACCCCTGTCCGTGTCCCTGCAGCCCCCTGCAGCCAACCCCTCCTGCTGGAGCCCGCTTCCCACATCCTGGGCCACCCCATGTTCCCATCAAGGGAGAAAGGTGGCTGCGGGTCTGTCGCAAGGCCCTGGGGCATGTGAGGGAATCAACCATACTCCACAGCTAACGTGAAGCCCGGCTTCCTGTTATCCAAATTTTAATTCTGAAAACTTTCAAGCCTCCAGAGCAATGGAGGGAATAGTATAAAAAACGCCCACCATATACCCTTTACCCCGATTCCCTAATAGTTAACAAACTAGCAGTTAGCTAACTAGTGGTTAACAAACTAATGATTAACAAACTAATGGTTAACTAATAATGGTTAACCGCATGCCTCATTTGCTGCCTCTAGAGTAACTGGTGAAGACATCATTGTCCCCTAAAACCCAAGACACACTCCTGCCCAACCCCTGCAGCCTGAAAATTTTAATTTCAGTCTCCTGAAAGATTCCATATCTGAAAAACTTGACACCTTTCTTTAAGGAGAGTTTGGGGTTGTTTTGGAATCCTGCCCGCCGTGACTCCTCCGAGGAAGGTCAATACCCAGGTGGTCTCAGGTGTTCTTATGAGTCCTGTGGGGTGAGACCCGGCCACAGCCCATGGAGGAGAGTACCGTCCCAGGATGCAGGGCTGAGGAGGTACAGACTTCTTTTTTTTTTTTTTAAGATTTTATTTATTTATTAGTGAGAGACAGAGAGAGAGAGAGAGGCAGAGACACAGGCAGAGGGAGAAGCAGGCTCCATGCAGGGAGCCCGACGTGGGACTCGATCCCGGGACTCCAGGATCATGCCCTAGGTCGAAGGTGGGTGGTAAACCGCTGAGCCACCCAGGGATCCCCATGGGTACCAGCTTCTGTGGCAGGTGCAGGGCTCCACCTGCTCAGGGCAGGTGCAGGTGTGAACCGGGTGGTGTGAACCGGGTGGTGGGCACTCCCAAGGGGCAGGTGGTAGAGAGCCATTGCCCCCCAGCCCCCTCCAATTTGGACTGTAAGGCAGCCGAGGGGTTCCCATGGGCGCCCTGGGTCCTAAGGCCAACCGGGCCCCTCCTCATGGAGGCAGGCTGGTTTGTGCAGGGGACGAGACAACACACATGTCGGTCACTTGGGGCTCTCAGGAGGGTCTGACAGGAAGGATGGGCAGCCCCGCATTTATGTGCCTGTCGCCCCAGCCGCTAGTGAGTGAGGATCTCCGTGTTCCCACACCCATCCCAGGGTCTCCTGGCTGTTGGTGGAAGGCACAGCAGGGCTGCGCGTCCCCCTGGGCCACAGCCCAAGAGCCTGAGGTGATCCTGGATGCCTAGACAGGTGCATCTCACCCACCTGCCCCGTGTGGGGCTACTGGACACTAGGGGTGGACAGAGGCATCCCTGGGGTGCCCCCTGAACCATGCCGTGTCAGGAGTGAACACCGTTTACTCCCTTGTCTTCTCCTGCCCACCCTGGGGTGCACCGGGGGAGGGCACAGAGAGACACAGAGATGGGCCCTCCTGGGAGCACATCCCCTACACTGTGGGGCCGCTGAGAGCTCACAGGGCAGGAGGGAGAGTCTCCACTGAGCACGAGGGAGCCGATGCCCCACATGTTCCTTCCTGGGGCGCCCATGAGGCACAGGTGCTGTGTTGTCCTATATGGAGGGTAGCGGCTGCCTACTGCCCATCCCGCAGAGGGGGAGCACTCCTGGGGAACAGAGACCACAGGGGAGTGTCTCTGGACTCCCAGGGCATGGGGTGCTTCGGCTATGTGGGGGACTGACGGAATCAATACATGATCAATGAGCCAGTGAATTAATTAAGGGACCAATGAATGGGTGAATGAATCAGTGGGGGGGTGGATGAACAAATCAATGAATTAATCAATAAATCAATGGATGAATGAAGGGTTGACCAATTGATGCATGAATAAATCAGCAGATGAATCAATGAATGAATCAATCAGTGAACAGATGAAATTCAACAGTGGGCTTCGAAGGGCGAGCCGACTGCGGGCCGTGCGCTTGTGGGGTGGGAGGGAGAGCGCGCGCCTGGAGGCTGGGCCTGGACCCCAGTGCGGCCCGTTCCCATGGGGAAGCAGGAGTGGCAGGGAAGCCGCACTGCCCGCAGCCCCAGGAGGGCGGCCGTGGGCAGTCTTGGTCCTCCCGACCTCACAGCCGCATTGGGAAAGGCAGCCTCTCCTGCGGGGGCGGGGCAGGGGCACGGACGGGGCCAGGGGACCACCACGCCCCCAAGGCAGTGGGAGCTTGGGATGGACAGTCGGCCGCCCCTGCCTGCCTGTGAGCAACTCGTGTTAAGCCAGGGCTGTGGTTGGGCTTTGGGCCCAAGACCGGGGGAAGGCGAGATGGCCTCAGCACGCAAACTGCAAACCACGCTGCTGCCCATCTGTGGGCCGATCACGGAGCCGCAGCCTGGCCCTCAGGGCTCCCACAACAGTGCTCCTTAGCCGAGAGAGCTCTGGGGAGGTTCTTTGCAGACGTCATGGTGGCTTAACCTGGCCCCTCGGGGGACAGCAGGGAACTGGGCTCCCACCATGGGGTCTCTCCAGCATAGTGGGGGGACTTCCTCCCGTGACCCGTGGCTCCCAGGGGTGGTGGTGCATGCTGGTTGAAGGCTGAGGCCCAGCCTGGCTGCATCTCTTCCCCCCTCCCTCTGGCAACAGGGGGGCAGAGGGCCAGCTCAGAGGGAACTGCAGGTGGTCTCAGTATGGGACCATCTCAGGGGATGAGTCGATGGAGAAGGGCTTCATGTTCTGTGTGGAAGAATGAGGGAGAGAGTCAGATCCTCAGTGGTCAAGGGGGCTGTGGAGAGGGAATAGACGGGGCAGGAGTGTAGCAGGGAAGAGGCCAGTTGGGAGGCTGTAGCCAACATTGAGGAGCATCGTTCACTTGGAGGATGAGGCTGGGTGGGAAGAGAGAAACACACTTGAGTCAGAAAAGGGGCATGTGCAAAGGTCCTGTGGTACATCACAGGGGGAAATAAGAGCAGCCAGGCCGAGGTAGTGGGAGAAAGGCTGAGAGGCTGGCAGGGGGCCCCCATATGGGGCTGGAGGTATTTGGGATTTGTCCAGGAATAGTGGGAAGCCAGTGGAGGGATTGACAAGGGGTTTAAAGTCACATTTGAATTTGGTAGAGCCGTATTTGGTGCTGTGCAGAGACAATGATGGGACAGACTAGCCATCGTGGAGGTGGGGAGATGTGGGGGACAGGAGGGTCCCAGGAGATGAGGTCGAGGGTCCCCGTCCAAGGCTGAGGAGGAAACAGAGCCACACAGCGGCGGTTCCTCTTGCCTACAGGGGAATAGTGGCAGTTCCACGCTGCCCACACTGTTCCCAACTGGCCAGTCATTACTGCCCTGGACGGTTCCAGCCACCGTTCCCTGGGCCTCCTTGTCACAGCAGCAGGACCTGTGCCCTCCTGCTGCCTCTCCACAGCACACTAGAGGTCCCAGTGTTTAGGGTCCATGGAAAGTGGGGCTCCAGGGTCACACTGTCTGTGACTTGGAATCCCAGCCCTGCCAGTGCTGTGCGATCCTGTGTCAAGCTGGCCAGGTCAGTTCTTCAGTGAAGAGGGACAGAGACAGTCCCCACCCCGCCCGGAAGGTGGCAGAGTCACCCGGCAGAGACGGTGCACTCAGAGCACGCAGTGCCAGCTCGTGCATACAGCAGGTGCTCAGCGGGGGCAGTATCTCAGTCTGCTCAGGCTGCCCACGCAAAACCCCGCAGAGCAGGGAGCCGGCACAGCAGACGCCTACCTCTCGCAGTTCTGGAGACCCGCAGCCCCCGATCAGGGCGCGTCAACGGTGGGTTCTGGGCAGGCCTCTTCGTCTCCCCGTGGCCTCATGTGGCCCTCCTGGGTGTGCACCTGCAGAGAGAGAGCTCCAGCCCTCTTCATATAAGGACCCGAAACCCACCCCCCTGTCATGGAGGCCCCACCCCCATGACCCCTCCCAAAGGCCCCACCTCGCCACCCCCCACTGGGGGTCAGGGCTTCAACACAGAAATCTGCGGTGGGCGGGGGGCGGGGGGGGGCGGGGGGGCAGATATGCAAGCATTCTGTCCATGACAGAGGGCAGGGCAGCAAGCCCATCATCCCCTCTGTCACCGGCAGCCTGCAGCACCATCCCTGGTGACCATCCCAGAAGACACGCCGTCATTGCGGGTGATGAGAGGCGGCACGAGGCCCGGCCTCTGGGAAGCCTCACTCCCTGGCAAGCATCCTGCCCTTCTGCTCTGACCCCGAAACCTCCTTCTGTTTCCATTCAACAAAGACACGTCCGCAGGCCCTGGGAGAGCCCCGGGGAGTGCCAGCTGCTTTGGGAGCGCTCTAATCTGCCTTAGGACCATCTGACCTATGTTTCACACCAATGAGGGCTCCTCTCCTCTCTTCTCCATTATGCGAACTGTATCACAGCTGCCTGGGAGCCTGCTGCTCCCCTGCACCACATTTCCTTTCAAGATAACTCATTTGAGAAAGTCTGTGCACATCCTATTAGGGCCGAGGGGGCGATGATGGATATTTTCTTCCTCAGCGAACTAAGTTACAGGCACCCCATTGGATTCGCTCTGCAGACTTCAAACTGATTTAGGACTTCCACGCAGTTTGCTGAGCACAGTTTCAGCTAATTGGGCCAATTTCTGAGCCCCATGGAAGGAACCAGCTCCCCGACGGAAAAAGTTTAGAGCACAGAAGCTGGAAGCCTGTCCCCGGCGGTGGGCACAACAGACCCAGAGTCTCCGCTCTTCTGACGGCTAGCATTCCCACTTGCAAGTTTGCTTGTCGTCAGGAGGTGTGAGCAGGTCCCACTCAGGTCTCTTCCTCCTCACACGCCGCCCCAGTGGCCAACAGGTTCTAGCAGCAGGCAGCTGCAAACGGGCTAAAAGATGAGCAGATTCCAGTATGTTCCGACCACATGGGGACTGCAGAGGGTCATGTGAGTCACCATTTACAATGCCCTGGCTCACTGCTGGGAACATATTACCCCTGAGCGGTAGTTCCTTGGTCTGTTTGCTGGAGGGACTGACAGGGCAGGAAAGTATACTCCTGGGGTGAAATGGCTTGGTTCACTCTTGCAGCACTAGTGTCAGCACACAGGCTGGCACAAAGCATTCCTGTGTGGCCTCAGACGGGTGGCTTAGCCTCTCTGAGCCTCAATTTCCTCATCTGTAGAATAAGCTTGCTCCGTGTTATACAGGAGGCTGTCAATGATGGCTCATGTCACGCAGTTCCCACCAGCTGTCCAGCACTGTCCTAAATGCTTCAGCGACTTACCGATTCATGCTCGCAATGAATGAGTGTGCCATCCTCCCCTAGAGAGGCTCAGGGCAGGGATGTGACGTGGCCAACGTCATACGTGGTAGAGCTGGGAGTGGGACTTGGGCGCCCAGCTCCAGAAAACCATGCACTGTCACTGAGCTGAGAATCTAAGGTCAATGCTTGAGATTTTGTTTGCTCAGTGATTAGGCGCAGGGTGCCTGCCATGTGCCAGGCACTGCTGAGGGAATAGCACTGACCAGTTAGAAGCCCTGACCACACCTTTGCCTCCTGCTTTCTGAGGCTCCTCCTTCCTATGTTCTAGTTTTATTGGCTTGTCTGTCTGCTTGCTTCTCCCTGTTCATTCACACACACAGTCACTCCTTCACTGAGCATTTGCTGAGTATGCCAGAGCCTAGAGCTCAGTCAGGGTCTTTTCTGGTCTCATTTCCCCATTTGGAGGCTAGTGGAGGGATGACACAGGCAAAGCCAGAGGGAAACAGGCAGACATGCTGTGATGGAACAGTCCAGGCAGTGGGAACCCATCCCCAGCCCGGCTGCCTGCTCTGGCACATTCCCACCTGCCTGTCAGTCTTCTGCACCTGCCTGAGTTGGGGTGCTGTCCAGGGTGTAGGGCCATCCCCTGCCTCATGTCCCTCACTGCCACCTCTCAGCCTCCAAGATGAAAGGTAGTGGGGGCTGCAGCCAGAGCCCCAGTGGGCCCTGCATGTCATACACGGTCCAGGGATGAGGGAGGCAAGAGGGACACCGGTGAAGGGCTGAAGGGCAGAGCCTCCAGGGTCAGGCTCTTCTCCCAGACTTGGCAAACACATAAACTTCCATATTCAAGATAAGTGAACCCAGAACAGGAACCCAAATGAATGCATGCCAAGGCATATCATCATCAAACTTCCGAAAAGTAAAGACTAAAGGAAGAAAAAACCTTCAGAGCAACCAGAGAAAAAGGATGTCTTAACTATAGGGAGAAAACAATTTGAAAGACAGCAGATTTCTCATCAAAAGCTGTGCTTAAGGATAAGAATCATCAACTCAGAATTCTATACCCAGAAAAAATATTCTGCAGGAATTAAGGGGCAATCAAGACATTCTGAGATGAAGGAAAACTAGAGGTGTCTGTCATTGGCAGACCTATCCTAGTAGAGTTGGTAAAGGAGATTCACTAAACAGAAGGAAAATGTTAAAATCAGGGACCTGGGAACATCAGGAAAGAAGGAAGAATATTTGATAAACAAAAGTATGTGTGAATACAACAGACCTTCCTTCTGCTCTTGAACTTTTATTTTTTATTTTTTAAAAATTTTATTTATTTATTCATGAGAGACACACACAGAGAGGCAGAGACACAAGCAGAGGGAGAAGCAGGCTCCCTGTGGGGAGCCTGATGTGGAACTCGATCCCAGGACCCCAGGATCATGCCCTGAGCCAAAGGCAGACACTCAACCACTGACCCACCCAGGTGCTTCTGTTCTTGAATTTTTAAAAGCATGTTTGACAGCTAAAGCAAAAAATGAACACTGATGTGATTCTCCGTGTATGTGGAGGAGACATTTAAGACAATTGTATCATAAATGGAGGACAGCAAACAGACCTAAAGAGACTTCCTATTTTTTTACTTTAGTAAAGCAGGGGAAATGGTGACAGCAGTGGCCCGGGATAAGGTATGCATATGATGCAATAGTAGAGCAGCCATTAAAAAACCCACACAAGGAGACACTCTCAAAAACACTAAACACTACAGATAAGTCACAATGGAACTCGAAAAAAATGTGCGAGTAACCCAAAGGAGAGTAGGGAGAAAAAAAAACAGAGAAAGGAAAAACCAAGAAAACAAACAAACAAAATAGTACAGCAGCCCTCACATATTTACAACTACACTAAATGCAAATGGTCTAAATACACCCATGGAATGACAGAGATTGGCAGTGAGGACAGAAAACACGGCCCCAGGAGGCACCATGTACTAGAAACTCACTTCCCATCTAAGGAGAAGTCACGCTGAAATCAAACGAAGGCAGTCTGCACTGTGCAGACGTTGGCCAGAAGAAAGCAGGAGTGTCCGAGTCACCTTCACACACTATTGTGCACATGATGTCGATGTTGTCAGGTAACACCAACTTCAGAACAAGGGAGAACCAAGATACGGGGAGGGATATGACCTCACGACATGATGACGACACAACGCAGCAGTCCTGAATGTGCATGCACCAAACAACAGAGCCACCGTGTGTGAGGCCTCAAACAGGAAGAAGCAGGAGAGCGGCATGTTGGCGGCGCTCCTGCTCACTCATGTCTCCGGGGACCCTTCTGACAGGTCCCGACGACAGAGGTAGTTGTGTGTGTGCATCCTTGCCTTGCAAACTCAGCTAACCTATTTTCACAAGACAAATATGATTAGAGGGAAAATAGCAAAGTGTTGCTATAATTCGTTTCAGGATGATTCATTATTCATGAATTTCTTCTGCTGACTTCTATTGTCACTTGTTCCCAAGTGATTTTACAGTGATGATCCAATTGATATAATAAATGTGTGATATGAAACAGGAAGAAAAGCCTACGAGGACTCTCGTGGAAAACAATGTTTGTCCCAAAAGCTGGTGGGGGTGCAGCGGTGGGGTGCTGGGGTGGCCTCCTGCGGCAGGAGAAGGTTGGAGGGCATTGAACCTGGCCAGGTTGGTAGAGCCATTAGGGAAGAGGCGAATCCAGGGGACTTTCTTTTCAAGGGCAGCGGGATCTCAGGGTGACAAAGATGTATGACTCCTTCCCCTTCAATATGACTCTCGCCTTCAGGTACCCTCGCTCAGCAGAGAGCCAGGTGGTCAGGGAGGGATGCTGTGGTTTCTGCACTGCGCAGGTAAATCTTCCATTGCTGCATTGGGTGTAAGTGTGCCCTGAGGGTCAGTCCCCGGGGACCCCTGCTTTACCATTCCCCGCGTCCTCTCTTTGCTAGCCTGGGTGCTCTCATTTGTAAACAGGGGTGCCATGCCTCTGGTTCGCAGGGATCCACAAGGATTAGAGGTAGGTGGGTACCTACAAGGTCCCCGTATGTACCCAGGAAATGGCACTTTGTTCGATATTATAATCATTGATTTAAAAGTTATTTTCAGACATTCCTTTCTTTGAGATTAGATGTCAATCCCGAAATAAAATAAATGGTTTAACCTGTCACACAAATACATTGTAAAAGGCTATGTAATGCCCCGACTATAATACAAAGGAGAGACGAAAGGAAAGTGAGTTACACTTTTAAAAGCTCTGTGTCAGTGTGCAGATGCTGGCAGAGCCGCAGTGTAGACAGGACACAAGTGCCCGTGGCAGGGTAGACAGTGGACAGAGTTGTATTTTTGGTGAAATGGGGCTCCACTCCTCTTAACGTGCCGTATTGAGCACATTCTCTCTTTCCTCAATTTACACAATAGTTACATTCCTGGAAAAGTCAACTCATAGTAAAACTACAAATGAATTCAAAGTTTGCTTACAGAGTTCGTCTCTGGGTTCAGACGTCCATTGGGGGAACTCCACTCACAAGAAATACCCCGAGGTATCTGAGATGCTTCGTGGACCAAGGAATGCTGCTTTGTTAAGGGGACCATCCCACACATTGCAGGACACCCAGCTTCCCTGAACCCTGGCCTCGACCTATCAGTTGAAATCCCACTGCTGGGGCTACCAAGAACCCCCCAAAATTCCCTCCAGGGGGTGCCCAGCAGTGTTGATAGTAGGAGACAAGCCGGGGGAGCAGAGCTCAGAGGTGCTCAGCAAGGGTCTGCCGCTCTGAGCCCAAACACCTCCGGAGCCACAAGCCACACCTGGGGAATACTCGAGGGGAAACGGGCCTTTTGAGAACGCCATCAGCCAGAGTGACCCAGGGGCCAACAATGGGAAACCATAGTGGTCTTAAAAAGTTTGGTCATTCCCAATGTCAAGCCACACAAAGGCCTGGGGTGGGCGGCCCAAGGGTGCCTCTCCAAACCAGGTGTCTTTGCCCTGCTGCACCACTCGGTGCCCACCTGACAGCCCTGGTGGCTGCACACCTCGGACCCGTGCAGGGGGGGATGCCTGTTCCTTGGGGGGTGCCCTGCGTCTCTGCAAAAGCCCAAAGAGCTCTCTGCAGGGACCAGAGGCTGCAGATAAAAGATCTAAAACAAAACAAAGCAAACAAACAAAAAACCCCAAAAATCATCTGTTGAAGTGGCCTTGACATTCTGTTCTTATTTTTCAGTGAGATATACTGAATTATTTGTGGATGAAGCAACATGATATTTGGGGTTTGCCTCAAGACAATCTCACATTTGGGGAAAGTAGGCAGCATAAGACGAGACAGGTCAGGAGTTGGTAATTTCTGAAAGTAGGTGGTTTACATGAGCCTCATGACCGCTGCCTTTGATGTAAGTCGGGAACTTGTGGCAAGAGTCAAACCTGGGGCAGATCCGGGGGCTCAGCGGTTTAGCGCTGCCTTCAGCCCAGGGCGTGATCCTGGAGACCCGGGATCGAGTCCCATGTCGGGCTCCCTGCATGGAGCCTGCTTCTCCCTCGGCCTGTGTCTCTGCTTCTTTCTCTGTCTCTCTCATGAATAAATAAATAAAAATCTTAAAAAAAAAAAAAGAGTCAAACCTGGTCATGGTGCAGCCTCCCCCAGATGACGTGATGCAGACCCGCACGATCTGTCTCCAGTGACTGGGGAGGCGCACCAGGACTGTCTGTTGGCCTGCCCTGGGGGCCAAAAGCCCTATTATCTGTCACGTTGAGCCTGAGGGACCCGGCTGTGCACGTGGCTGTGAAAGGAGGGGAACCACAGGAGAACCCAGGGTGAGGGGGAGGTCACCTGGAGGCACCTGGGAGGGGCGCCCACACTGTGAGGAGCCAAGACCCATGATACCTTATCAGACCTGACCTCTGCACCAGCCTAGCGTCCCCCAGTCCATCCGGCCCCCAGGCCCCTGTCCCCTGTTGAAGAGCTCCCCGGCCGCCGCACTGGGCACTGAGTGCTAACACTGCAGGCTGTGTCGCACGCCCCTGGGGTGTGGGCTGGAGCACCTGCTGACCAGGCAAGGTCGGCAGCCCTGAACCCCAGCCCAGCCCAGCTGCACCATCAGATGTGGCACCTGGCAGCACCAGCTCTAAGGCTCCCCCGTGGGACAAGCTTTGTCCAGTGAGAGGTGGGAAGCTGGATGCCCTCTGCCCCTCCCAGAGGACTGTCCAGAGACATCCCGCATGGCCAAGCAATGAGCCACAGCCAGCCTGCCCACACGCCCCTTAGCTTTGCTGTCTGTCCTTCCTGGCCTCTCCTGGCCTCACCTCCTCCGCCCTCCATGTGCTGCCCTGCCATGTTAGCAGGAAAACATGGCCATGGCATGGGGACACACCCTAGGATGGCCCCCAGGACCCCAGCCTGCTGGTGTTCACATCCCCACGTGCAACAAGACCCATGCGTGCTTCTGATAGCACATGGCCATGGAGATGAGAGTCACTCCCTGGTCACCTTAGGTCACCCAAGACTGAGCAGACTCCTGGGGATGCCTTGCTGGCCCGACAACGTATGTGGCCATGGTGAGGAGGCTGGCCAGACGAGCGGCCACAGGAAATGAATCTGCCACCCCCTGAGCCATCTCAGAGTCAGATGCCTCCCCAGGTGAGGCTCAGGTGAAAACACACCCATGCGCCACCTCGCCTGCCGTTTGGAGGGGCCTGGGAGCACGGGGTCCACTCACAGATGACAAATGTATGTTGTTTTGAGCCACCAGGTCTGTGGTCACTGATCATCCAGCAGCATGAAGCTGATCCACTGGGCTCGGCTTTCCCGGGAACCCGAACTTAGGATTCTGAGCTGAGCGCTCTGACTGAGCAACCCCACCCGGGGGAGGGGGGTGCACGCAGCCCCATGCACCCTGGGGTGCCAGCTCGCTGAGCCACCGTGGCAGGACCGGGGAGGGATGTACCTGCCCCCTCAGGGAATGGACTGGGTGCTGCCAACAGCTATGAAAGGCCCCACAGCCCGATGAGGGGCAGCCTGTGATTCTGGGAGTGAAGCCAGGGGCTCAGGCACATCCCAGGCCAGCAGTTGACCTGCCCCCATGGGATGTTGGGGGCTCCCACCCTAAAGGTTGGCCGGTGAGCCCACGTGAGCATCTTGTTTGGCCCTCGGAGCCCTGCTTCTCTGTCTCTCTGGGATTTCTAAGCAGGTCGTCCGTCCAGGACGCTGAGGCACCCTGGGTGTGCATATTCCAGGAATACTTCTGTGTTTTTGGGTGTTTTTAGACTGAATTCCTAGTGGTTCCTGGAAGGCTGTCACCTGGTGCTGGGCGGGCGGCTCTGTGAGTCCTGTCGTTTCTGTGTGCGCTCCTCCCCTCCCTCTGTCCATCCATCTGTCCATCCGTCCAGGGTCACAGGTCCCAGCTGCTCGGGGGTGGTGGTGCGGGCAGTCCTGGCTGGCTCTGTTGGGGGTCTTATTCTCTGGCTGCACCGACTTCACACGGGCTTTGGTCCTGAGTCCTTCCCGTTGTCTATGTGGACATGAAGGCAGCTTCTTGAGCTCCGTGGGGCGATGGGGGTCAGGCTCCAGCCTTTTCCCTGCTCCGGCTGGACGCCTCGCCCTTACCTGTGTTCTCAGGCCGCTGTCAGCAGCTTCTGCTCTCGAGGGCTGTCCTGGGGGGGCGCCCTGGAGCCAGTCCCTCTGTCCTCTGCCCCCTGCCCTGGAGCCATGTCCCTCTGTCCTCTGTCCCCCCGCCACCACCTGGGTCCCTGCCCTCATCTGCTGCCAAGGGAGGGGGACAGGGACCACCCTGCCATGGCAGCTGCCATCCTCCTGGGGCGACCGCGGGTCCTGAATGCCTATTGCTCTGCGAGGCTCCCATCTCCTGCCATCTATCCATTAGTCCGTCCATCTGTCAAGGGCCTGTCTAGGTCCCCTGTTCTAGGGTCTTGGTCTGTGGGCATTGGTCCTCACCCACCTGTGCGGTGACCAATGTGGGGGTCCCCTGGACCTAGTTCAGGGGCAAATGTCCCTGGCTTTTGAGTTCCCCTAGGTGGTCTTCCCTCATGTAGGGGACAGACAGGCTGGATGGACACCATCAAGCACAAAAGCACCCAGATGGGCAGTGCCCAGGGACACAGGAACTGCACAGATGCTGTTAAAGGGGAAAGGCTGTCAGGGGGATCAGGGGGTCCAGTGGTCTGGGTGCAGCTGTCCCCACCTCCCCCATCCCCCTCTTGGCCTCTCTGTCCCTGTCTGCCTGCACTGAGATTGGCATACACAATCGAGCCGGGTGGAGTCAGGATGTCTAAGGGAAGGATGCATTTACTAGAGCAAGGAGAGAGAAGAGCATGCTGGGAAGACAGGGGAGCAAGCCACCCTCCCCGTGACTCCTGGCCACATTGGGCAGCTAGCCCCTGACCGGGAGCATGTTTTTCAGGACACTTCCTGTTTTTTGGTGGGTGGTGGTGGCGGAGGTGGGAGGGGACAGGATGAGGGGCCAGCATAGGAGGGGCTCAGGCTGGGTCCAGGACCTGTAACTAAATGTCCAGGAGCAGCCTCATGATCTCCCACCTCCTGGCTCTGACTCTGCTAACGTGCTGAGCAGCTTCTGGGTGCCAGGGGGCCTGGTCCTCAGATCCAGGAGCCAGAAGTCTGGCCTCCTTCAGCCCAGTCTGGGAGATGGGGTCATGCACAGGACCCCTGGGGACCCAGTGAAGGCCGAGCAGGGCAGTTGCCTGGTCAAGGGCATCTTGGAAGGAGCTCTTTAGCTGCTGGCTGGAGAGGGGCTGGAGAGGGAGGGACAGGGAGCCCCCAGAGTCCTGGTTGGGGAGGGTCCAGGGGGAGGGTCCATCGTAGGGAGGGGCCACAGGGAAGGGGTGGCACCAGGGGAGAGGCCAGGGTGGGAGGGGCAGAGCCTGGTGAGGGAGGGGCCTTGGGGAGAGAGGCGGAGCCTGTGGGGGTCAAGGTAGGGGAGGGTCCACAGTGGGAAGGGGCAGAGCCTGGTGGGGGAGGGGCCATTGGGAGGGGGTGGGGCCTTGGGGGCCATGGTGAGGGAGGAGCCCGGCGGATTGCAGGCTGACTTGGGGCTACAGGCAGGAGCTGGGTGGCCCCACTGTTGGGGGCAGAGGAAGTCACTGTCAACAGGTGAGCAAAGAGATGATTGGAATGAGTGGGGAGAGACCCACACCCACACCTGGAAAACGCCAGATGCCACTCTGGCTGGAGAAGGATCCAGACCGTGCACCAGGGCTGTGTCTCTGCAGGGTGCATGTGCCAAATTCTGCTGGTTCCTGGAGCTGCCATCTGTCCCAGGCAAGAGGACACGCCCAGGCCAGCGGGATCCTTGTGGGGTCACCGACTAGCTCTTGTACTAGGGTCCTCGGCCACTGCCTGCCAGAGGGTCCTTCAGTGGGACAGGTGCACAACCTTCAGCTCACCGGGAGCTGTGGCTATGCTCCGGCATCAGGCCCAGGTCCCTGATCATCTACCCCACAGACCCAGGGGAGACTTGGAGCCCATCAGACCCGGCCCACCCTCAGGACCACGTGGTCTGGGATAGTGCAGATGACAGAGATGGAGGGGGCCAGAGGAGGGAGTCTGGGCGGGCTTCCTGGAGGCGGTGGTGTTGGCATGTTGAGGAGGAGTAAAAGCCTGGCCTGCTTCAGTGCAGCCATTGCACTTGGGCTCACACACACACGCACACGCACACACGCGCTACAACCGCCCCCACAATGCACAGTCCGGCTCGGAGTACCGAAGAACCCAGGAGGCCTGTGGCACAGACCGGGTCAAGGGCGAGGGCGAGGCTCCGCCAGCTGAGAGGACTGGCCCTTCGGGGCCACATCGTCCTCTTTCATCCTCGATCCTGGACGCGGCACCGGTGACGAGCCCTCCCTCACCACTGACTGTCCGGTTCTTAGGTCCGGGGGTGATGCCTCCTGGTTCCTGAGCTACTTCCTTATTCGATCTGGCACTAACTTCGTTTCCAGCCTTGGGCTAATCTATCAGGATGGCTCCCTCCGGAACAAGGCCGCTGCCCTGAGGCCTGGGTGGGCGGAGTTTCAGGGCTGGTGGGGGTCAGGGCCAGGGCCCCCCTCCTGTGGCTGTGCCTGCAGCCCCTCCCCCATCTCCCATGGCATTAGTGAGGCGCCCAGGCCCTGGCGCTGTGTGGGACTCCTGCTCCCTGCTCGCCACAGTGGGAAGAGCCCTGACCTGTGCGTGCCCCAGATCCTTCATTCCAAGCCCTCCCCGACCTCCCTCGGAGGAGCTAACACATGGGCCCCTGAGACGACTGCATCCGTGTGGGCACAGCAGGTGCACAGCGCCGTCTTCCCTGCTGGCGGGCCACAGTGTGATGGGGCGGTCTGCCCGGTCTGCCCGGCAGCCCTGGCCTTCCTCGGGAGAGGATTAGGACAGAAGGGGCGATCCCTGTGTCCCTGAGGAGAGGGGGAGGTGCCGGAGCAGGGCCTGAGGGGAGAAGGGAGCAGGCGGGTGCCGACAGGCTGCAGAAAACCCAATGAGCCCACCTCTTCCTCCAGGCTCCACCTGAGGAATTGAAGGGCCAAAGGAAGGAGGGGTGAGGGCCAGTGGGAGGAGGAGGGGTGGCACCACCTTGCAGCTCACTCTGGGCACCCTCCCTGACCTGGGCTTCCAGAACAAGCTTGCTCAGCCTCACCTGCTCCCTGCTCCTCCCACATCTAGGCGTCCCTCCTGTCTCCATCCCACCTTGGGCCTACCCTGGGTTAGCTGTGGGCAGGAGCCCCAGCCCCTCCTGTTTCCCCCATATCGCGCTGCTCGCCTGAGCTGCCCCTGGACCGAGTGGATGGCCCAGGGTGGCCCCGCCCACCTACCTGCCTGATTCCCTGTGGACTGCAAGCTCGGAGGCTGGGCTCAGGGTGCCAGGTGCAGGGCCCAGCAGGGAGCTGCATGCACACCTGTTGAATCAGCTGACATGAGGGAGTTGCCCTGTCTTTACCGACACTGAGCAGTCACTAGAAGAAATCATGACGGGGTGTCCTGTCTGCTGTAAGCACAAAGCAGGACAGGTGGCTGGCAGGATATGTTGTGTGCACATGGGCGTGCCCTTGCCAATGTGCAAATACCCGTGGACGTGTATGCATGGTGTGTATGTGTGCAAATGCTGTGAGGGCCACCATGCGTGCCTGTGCTAGTTCCCTGGGTGTGTGGGCGTGCTACACATGTGTGCACATACAAGTATTGTGAGTGTGCATGTGTGCCACGTGTGTGTGCACCCATGTGTGTTTTGTGGTGGCACAGGCCAGGGCAGTCACAGCTCTCCCGCCACTTTACCTCGCTGGGGTGACCCAGGGGCCCTTGAGGCTGCTCTACCCCTGGAATGTTCCAGGTCCCAGAGGGCTAAGTATCTGTGTGGTCCCATCCACAATCCCCCAGCCCCGGGAAGTGAATGGGTTACATTAACACGGGTTCTTCCAAGCACCCATATAAAATTCCCTGGGGCTCTGGCAAAAATGCAGCTCCCTGGGCCCTGGCAGGGTCTCCTGGTCAGAGCCTGTGGGAGCAGGGCCCTGGAAACTATGTTTTTAGCAGCACCTCCCAGTGGCCTTGAGATTTCCCTTTGCTGCCTCATCTAGGTTGTTCCTGCTTCACCCCTACTGACTGTATCAGACAGGAGTAATATGTCGCCCCTGGGACCCCAGAGCCCCCAATCTCATGCTTAGACTGGTGGGTCCCTCAATGTCCCCAGAGTGCTAGTGCTCTCACAATGGGAACAGGGCCTCATTGCTTCTGGCTGAGTGCAGGCTGGGAAAGGCCAGGTGCAAGCTGCAAGCACAGCCCCTGTGCACACACACACATTACACACGTGTAGCATGCTCATACACTCGGGGCACTAGCACAGCCCCAAAGCCTTCATGCCACATAGGAAATGCCTTCAAGCAACCAGAGCAGCTGGTGGGGCTGCCTTGTGTGGTAGTGAGCTCCCTGTGTCTGGAAGCATCAGGAACGGCCTAGACAGCCACCTTTCTAAACAGTTCTCAGAGGGGTTTCAGCCTTGAGTATGAAGGACCTTCCAAAGCCAAGCTTCTGAGCCCCAAAAGGATAGCTGCTGGTTGGATGATCAACCATGGACACACCTTCTGAGACAGAGTGAGCGGGGCCTCGGAGCGCTGGGCTGGCTGAGGCAGGGGAAGCTGCACACAGTCCTCCCGGCATCTCATTAACCTCCCGAGTCCCACTCAGGAGGGTTGGGCTGAGTCTCGTAGTGCACACCCAGAGCAAGCCCGTGAGCAGGAGGGCTGCGGGGGGGGTTGGGGGCTGGGGGCAGGCCCAGGGTGGCAGCTGGCCTTCTCTGGGGCCTCCTAAGGGCCTTCTCCTGACGTTCACTGTCCTCGTTAACACCCCTCAGCAGGTAAGAAGGCAGATGTCCATCTGGGGGTGTAGCTACCCTGAGGCTGGGGTGCCACCCAAGGGGTGGGTTCTCCAGGTGTCTGACCCCTGGGACTGTGCTCAGGATTTGCTGCCAGACCAGCAGCTCTGCTCTCTGAAATCCAGGCACCAGAGCCCGTGCCCAGCCTGACCGCCCTCCAGAAGAGCCTTGTGGGGTCAGTGGGGCCGCCTCCCCACGGGGAAAGGATCAGGCTTACTGCCAGCTTCCCCAGCAGCCCTCACATGGTGTCCTTTCCTGGTGGCACACTGCCCGGTGGCTCCATGTGCAATAATCTTTCTAGAGCCGAAGGAGAATGGGCAGGTGCCAACCTGTATGCGGGTCTGGGCTGCCCCGGGGTACAGGCACCTTGCCGCCAGCCCTGGGCTGAGCCAGGCTCCAAGCAGCCTAGGTCCGCTCTGCTCTGGGCCCTTGGTGCCATGGGACTAGTCCAGCCGGTCTTGGATGAGCAGCACTGAGCCCGTGCCCAGGGCTCCTTTGTCACAGTGGACTATTTCCTTGG
Source organism: Canis aureus (assembly GCF_053574225.1). NCBI lineage: Eukaryota > Metazoa > Chordata > Mammalia > Carnivora > Canidae > Canis > Canis aureus. The sequence goes on from NC_135612.1 coordinate 61,475,467, forward strand.
GTGCTGCCCCAGAGTGGGGGTGAAGTGAGGGCACCAGGTAGGTCAGACCCTGTGCATGGAGCCCAGCCAACCTGGCACTCCTGGGTCCCTCGAGAATCACCATGTCTCACGTGGGCATGTTGTACCCCACCCAGACTGATGCCCCTAGCCCGCCCCCGGAAGGGCATGTGTCAGCTCCTGTGCTAGGCCGTCGGGCAGCAGACAACAAGGACGGGACAGGGACAGACTTGTAGGCAGTCCTGTTGGACCCTCCATAAGAATGTGTGGATCAAAAGAGGGGTCCATGCTTGCCTCCCAGGACAAGTGAGAAATCGGGGGCTCCAGAAGGGTGTGCTGAGGTGCACAGTGTCCCCCAGAATTCATGTTCACCTCGAAACTCCAAATGTGGTGTCGTCCCATGGAAATAGGACAAGCACCATCTTTGCAGATGGAATTAGTAAAGCTGAGGTCCGCCTGGATTTAGGGTGGGCCCTGATCCCACATGACTGATGTCCTGGTTAGAGGAGGACAGACACATAGAGGAGGAGCCATGTGAGGATGAGGAGGGGCTGGCCTGATGGGGCCATTGCCCAGGAAGGCCTGAAGCCCCAGAAGGGTGGACAAGGCAGGAAGGACTCTTCCTGAGAGCCCCTGGAGGGAGCCCAGCCCCGCTGCCGCCCACACTTGGACTCTGGCCTCCAGCGCCGTGACAGGATGATTTCCTGCTGCCGTGGGCCAGCCGTGTGTGGGACGCATCGCCACGCTCACAGGAAACTGGGGGATGGTGACTTATCCGAGCCGTCACGGTCTCCATGCTACATCAAACTAAATCTCAGCCAGGGGGAATGGAGCGATGTGGCCTCTACCTCCAGAGGCCAGATGTGGCCACAGGCTGCTCCCAAGAGCCCTGGGCGGAGGCATTGCCCGTAGGGGTCAGACCAGGGCCACATGGAGCGTCTGGATCCTGGCCAGGCCAGGGGCAGGGGGCGGGTGGGGGGAGGACTGGGCCTCTCTGGGCCTCAGTTTCCTCATCTGTAAAGTAGGGCTGGGGGGTAGTACCAGCCCATAAGTGTGTTGTGGGTTTGCTCTTCTCAGCCTCGGGAGTGTTTGTAAAGCACTTACCCTGCGATGTGGCCGTGAGTCAGCCCGTGATGACCGGCGGCGTTGTCATACTGACGACTGCCATTGGTGTTGTATCAGGTTTAATGAGGCCATGCCTGCCCTAGCACCAAATCTGCAGGTCTCAAAGCAGGCGCAGCCCACTGGCGCATACCTGGCAGCATCAGCCACCCCCCAGGCCCCAGGCTCCTGCTGCTATAGTGAACCTCCCTGGATTTGGTCATGCCAAACAAGAGCCGTTTTGTTCTAGCTCACGGCTCCGTGGTCAGGCATTCCGACTGGGCGCTGCTGGGTGGTTCTTCTGCTCCCAGGGCCCTCGCCTGAGGTCTCTTGGTGGCACTGGAGGCCAGTCTGGGCTTCAGGGTCCCCTGTGGCGGCCCTCACGCTGGCTCCTGGGCAGGCCAGGCTCTGCTGGGACTGTGGCCAGAGCGCCCACGCACCGCCTGGTCTGCCCGGTAGGCTCAGGCAGTCAGGCTTCCACTGGGAGGAGGAGGATGCAGTCATGACTTCATTTGCTCCTTCATTCAACAACTGTGGTGCGCTCCTGCTGTGCCAGGCCCGGTGCTCAGGCTGGGGATTAGCAGTGGTCAATAAAAATTCCTGTCTGCCTGGTGCTTTCCTTCTGTGAATGAAGCAGACAAAAGCAAGATCAATGAAGTGGCTCATGGATTAATGATAAGAGCTAGAAAGAAAAGGCAAGAAAGGGAAAGTGAAATGTCGTGGGGAAGCTTTTAGTTTTTAGATTCCACATGTTAAAATTCAGGGACCACCTGGAGTCAGTGAGGGCGCCGGGCATGCCGACGTCTTAGTAGGAGCGTTGCCGGCAGAGGGAGCGGCAGGTGCCGAGGCCCTGTGGCAGGGTGGGTTGGTCACACAGATGGGAGAGCCAAGAGCTGGAGTGTGGGAGCTGATGAGCCCAGAGGGGGCACGGGGTCAGGTCTTGTGCAGCCTGATTGACGTGGAATTTAGCAGGACCTCTGGAGGCTCTGTCAGCATGGGTTTCGGGGTCAAGGTGATGGCAGAGAGAGCTGTAAGTGGGCCTCTGTGGCCATCCAGGCCAGACTACAGCTTTTGGAGCAGGACGGGACCACTGAAGGCTGCACCTTGGGGCTGCAGGACGAGCCAGCAGGTCCTGCTGTGTCCACACACAGCAGGAGAAGAAGAGAGGACCCACAGGGGGGTCAGGGCAGAAGGAGCGGCATTCGTGGTGAGAGGGCAGTGGAGCAGGTTGGAAACAAAGTCAGGGAGTCCAGGGGTGTGGTGAGTTGGAGCCTGAGTCAGACCACCCCGTAGGACATTGGGAGGCAGGTGGATACAGCCTCAGGGACCCCAGAGTGAAACCCAGGCTGAAGGCGGGTTCAAGATGGATTGCAAAGCATGACCCTGAGTGAGGGCACCGTGGGTGGGGGGATGCCCAGCGTGGAGAGGCAGGGAGGGCAGCCAGCAGAAGGCACCCAGGGCAGCATCCACGGTGGTGCGGCAGGCGGGGCTGAAGGAGGGAGGGGAAATCAGCCCTGAGAAGCATTCATGGAGGAGTGAGCAGGATCTGGGGTGCAGGGCCCTGGGGGCCACGTGAGGATTTGCAGAAGTCCCAGATGGGGGTCCCCTAAATGGGGACCTGGAAGGGCAAGGCAGCTGGGGATGGACCGCCAGAAATGGGGTGCTGAGGGGCCCACATGTTGATGGGGGCCTTTCCAATGCCATCCCCTCCACCCCCCCTGCACTGAGCTCCAGGCCTAGGGCACACAGAGCTCCCAGCGGCTTGCAAAGGTGGAGCCAGCAGAGGGGAGCTGATCTCTTTGTGATACGCGTCCAGCTGTGCGTCCAGGGGACACCTCAGGCCTGGGCTGGGGACAGGGAGGTAGCTGGGCCAGAGGCCTCTGGTTCTCACCTTAGACCCACCAAGTCAGATGGGGAGCCATCAGCCCGGGAAGAACAGGAAGAACAGGGCCCAGGGGCGCGTGTGCATGTGTGTGTGCACCTGCATGTGCAGACCATGTATGTGTGTGTGTGTGTATGGGCATGCACCTGTGTGCCTGTCCATGAGCACACATTTGTGTGCGTGTGTCAGGGGAAGAGACAGAATGAAGGTGCTTCCCACTTGCCCCCACCACGTCCAGCTTTCCATAGTAGTGACATCGTCAGAGGAGGCCGAGTGTGGTCCTGACCACAGGAAGCAGGGACAGGGTCACGGGGAAGGCGGGTTTCTTTGGCAAATTGGGGAGCCTTGGAAAATGCTGGGATTTCCAGAGGCCGAGACAGGAAGGGCCATCCAGTGGTCAGTCAGCAGGAACGCAGGGCTGAGCTGGGCACAGGCCACAGGGCGCAGGTGCCATGGGCCACACGGCTTAGTAGGAGCCGGATCCTGGGCTCAAGAACTGTGAGGAATAGGCTCCCCAGTCTGGGGTTTTATCATGGTGGCCCCAGTGGACGGACACAGCGGGGATTCCTCTGGTGTAGGACAGGAGGGCAGGAGTCACTCCCGACCCCAGGCAGCCACCCTGGGGTCCCCAGTGGGTTCCGGGTGCCTCCATCCCCGCAAGTCTCTGAACCAGAGGAGAGATCGTCCTCACCAGATGGTGTTTTGAGTGACACACTGTTGGCCTTCCCAGTGTTTTCAATTTTTTCCCATTTAAAAATAGAATAATTTTATATTTAGCAAGTTTGGATTTCTGGGGTCCTCTGGAGAAAACTTCAGAAGACCCACCTCCTGGACACGCTGGCACAGAGGCCGCCACGGGTGGGATGGGGGAGCGGCTGCCCCCGGGAGGGGTGTGTGCTCCCACCGCCGCTCCCCCGGCACTGGCTACCCCTCACCCCTTCACAGGCGTGCTTGTGCCGTGGTTTTGTGCCAGAGCCTTGAACCCGGGGCCTCTGCCACGGGCCCAGAGCAGCACAGCCCGAGTGAGAGAGGCCTTCCTCTCACTCAGTAGAACTCATCTGGGGTCAGTCCAGCCCGACGGCAGAGGGTAGGTTATCCCAAAGGCCCTGCAGTCCCGGGGAGGTCCCAGCGCCCCAGGACCCCGCGGGAGGTGCCTGTACACCATGTTCCTTACTAGCTGCAGCAAGGTATGCACAGACTCCAGGAAGGGGAGTGACAGGCGTAAGAGAGGGTCTTCTGGGGAGGGCGGGTCATCCTCCCTGTCCTGTGATCCCCTTATCCCTCTGCTCACTGACAGATGCTGCCGGAGGACCACGGTGTGCTGTGTGCCCCGGCCACCAGACCTCTGCCCCGATGCCTGACCTCTCTGGGTCTCAGTTTCCCTGCCTGTGATGCAGTGGGCTGGAGTCGGTGTTCCTGAGGGGTCTCCCAGCCACGCTCTCCTGGGGGGTCAGAGCACAGAGGTAATACAATAGGGTTCCAGTCCTGTCCCCCATGTTTAGGCTGGATTGAACCTCCACTGAGCCACCCCCAGCAACCTGGAGAGAAGCTACTAGAATGTGTGGCAGAGAACCCTGTGCTGGCAGCGTCCAGTCCTCCCCGCTTCCTGGGTGCGCAGGAGGATGTGATGCGGGGCACATGACTAGCTGTCCCCGGGGCCCGTGGGTGGTTGTGGTGCGTGGGGCTCACTGGGCTGCCCCCAGCATGACTGGCCACGCAGCTGAGCGCCGCCGCCACCCTGGTTGGACGCGAGCCTTTGCTGTTTGGGTCACAGATTCCAGGCTTCGTCTGCTGGCAAGAGTGCCGGGCCGGTGCTGACGAAGACGCGTGGGGCTTCTCTTCCCACGCTGCCCATCGCTGCTCCAGTGAGTCTCACGTTGGGGTTGGCTCCTGGGAAAGTGCGGCTGCTGCCTGGAGCCAGCGCTCCGTTCCTGGGGCAGGGCCAGGTCTGGGTAGGCACACCTTCTGCAGCATTCCCGGAGCCCGAGATGGTGCAGAGGAGGCCAAGCAGGCCTACAGAAATGGGGGCGCCAGGCCCCATCAGAGAGGCAGGCGGAAGCCCCCCTCCTCCCAGCGAAAGAGGGACAGTGCACAGCTCGAGGGTGGGTGCCGGAGGCCTGGGGGCCGGTTGATGCCAGGAGGTCCCCACCGGAGCCTGTCACTGCTCCTGGGAACGTGGCTCAACAGTGGTCAGCCGTCCTGCACCAGGCCCAGGGGTCAAGCCACCGTCCCTGCCCGTCCTCCACTCTGCCGGCCACAGGCCTTCCCTCCCGCTGCCCGCAGGTCAAAGGCCACACTCCCCCTGCCGGGGTCCACTTCTGCAGCACCCGCTCCGACGTCCATAACCTTCCTTGGGTGGGACGTGGGCTTCCCTGGCCAGCTCCCCACTCGCTCGAGCACCGGCTCAAAGGCGGAGTGAGGCCGGCCCCCAAACACGGGGAAGGGGACGGTGTCCAGGCCAGGGCTGCAGTGAGCGTGCTGTGGGAAGCACAGGGGGACAGAGGAGCAGCAGAGGAAGGCAAACAGAACTGGCCGCCGTGGGGTGAGGGCCTTTCTCTGAAGCCACCTCCCCTGTGAGGAGGGCGATGCCCGTCACCCCAGGGAGGCCAGCACGGACTTATTTGTTTGTTCGACGCCAGGCAGCACTCCTGGGGGCCAGTGACAGGGAGCTGGCTGGAGTAGGAGCCAGCACAGTGCAATGTGGACGAGAAGGGTACCATGAAACAGATCATAGTATAGACAGGGAAACCGAGGCATATCGGAGGGAAGTGAGGTCCCCAGCGTCATGCAGCTGGATGTGGCCATGGGAGGATTCGAACCCGGGCTTCTGGGCTGCTAGGTCCGTGTCCCCAACATGCCAGACATGGCAGGGAGAGCTCAGGAAGCTCGCCCCAGGAGGGCTGAAGTCTTAAACCTAATAAAAGGGCCCAGACCCCCGGCGATGGCCATAGGAGCCGTTGTCTTGTCCTTCCTGGCCACTGCGAGCAAGGACATGGTGCTGTGGAAGCTCTGCAGAGCTTGTCGTGCAGGGGAGGAGGCACCGAGACAAACCAGGAGCAGGAGGGATGAGCACAGGGGACACAGAGGGATGTGAGCCAGAGAAGAAGGTAAGGCAGCATGTGGGGTGCAGCAGCCAGACCTGCGAGCCCCCGGGAGGGACGAGGGGAGAACTGTCTCTGCAGGGGTGAGGTCGGGAGCCGGGCAGGGGAGGCCCAGGTTAGTCGGAGGTGAGGAGATAGCAGAAGCCACTGCACTGTGGGGAAATGGGGCCGGTGGGCAGCAGTGGCGTTCTGGTAGGTTCTGTGCATGCAGCTGGCGGCGATGGTGCACAGGGGTGCAGGCGGGTGGGGCTGGGGCAGCGAGAGGCCCAGGCCAGCCTGGAACGTGCGTTTTTCAGATGCTGTCTTGACCCGGTTTGAGCCCCAGCCAGAGGCCGGTCAGCTCCCCGTCTAGATCAGCTGATTACGTCCACACCCCAGACCCCTCCCCTCAGGCTCTCCCACTTGGGAGCCCACTAAGCACCACCCCCCATGCCCTGGGGCCAAGCACCACACAGCAGGGCCAGCCCCAACGTGGGCAGCCCCCAAAAGTATTCAAGTGCGCCCGGCCGCAGGGAGTCCTGGGAACGAGCTAAGCCTACCCAGCCCGGCACCCACCCCACTCATGCTGCCAGCTATCACCCCGTGTCTGGGCAGCCAGCATCGCCCCGTGGCCTGAACGATCCCAGGATGGCCATCAGCTCAGGTAGGACCATCAAGGGGCTGGCAGGGGTCTGAGCCGCTTCTGGGGGCCGAATGTTGGGGTGGGGTGGTGGACACGGCCCAGGGTTAGGACGGTGCCCCATGTGGAGATGTGGTTTGGGAGTTCTGAAACCCTGCTGCTGGGCGAGAGTAGACAATCCCAAGGCTGGGGGTGTAACCAGAGCTGGGGACGGGAGGAGGAAGAGCAGGGAGACATTTAGGGAGCAGCGGTGGGGGACCCAGCGAGGGAGGGGAGGGAGCCCTGGCTGGGGGTCCTGGGCACCCAGAGGAGAAGTGTTTCGGGGTGACAAACCACAGAGGGTGCTGAATGGGTGATGGTCGGGGGGCAGGGGGAGCTCCATGGGGCTGAGGATGGGCTCAGCACACCCCAGCGGCCAGCCACTTGTCCAAGTGGTTTGGGAGGAGGAGTCGGGGACCATGGAGGACGCCCAGGTGACGCTGCCCCCACCCGATCCCACCTGCATGTTTAGAGATCTGTTTCCGCAATAAGCGTGGTGAACCGTGCAATCATCAGAGCAGTAACAAGCACGTACGAGGCCTCTGCGGGCTCCGCTGTCTCCACCGCTGAGTATCTGATGAGTGTCCAAGTTCTCCCAGAGGTGAGCATGAGCGTGGGACACCCCTACCCAGCCAGGGGATCCCACAAGAGGTCCCCACTGCACCCTACACGGGCCGGGCCCACGGCAGGCAGCGCCATACGGTGGGGTGTGTCATCCAGAGGCCGAGCCAGATGGCACGGGGAGCTGGGTCCCCATTTCTCATCCTTTTTGCTGCTTCAAGGAAATTGTCTTATTTTCATTCGGAACACTGGTGCTGTGGACAAGGGGAAAGTGACTGAATTCTCCTCCTTTGGCGGTTCTCGGCTGGCATCCGAGATACCCCTGCCCCAAGCTCCGCTACCCCTGGCTTCCCAGGTCCCTCCTGGCTGCTGTAACAATTCCCTTGAATCTGTGGCATTGAACAGAAATTTAATCATTTGCCATCATGGGGTCAAAAATCTAAAATCCACAAGTCGGCAGGGCGGGTTCCTCCGGGGGTGGGGGATGTGCAGGGAAGGATCCAGCTTCTGGCTTTCTCTGGCCTCTGGAGGTGTGCGTGTTCCTGGGCTTGCAGCCCCTTCTCTGCACGACCCTGACCTCGGCTCTGGTCATGTCTGCCTCTCCCCTCTGACTCCTCCCCCACCTTCTGCTCCCAGGGACCCTGTGATAACCTGGTCCCCACTGCGTGTCCCGCCTCTGCCCCTCTGCACCGGCGTGGCTGCAGTGGCTGGGCTGCCAGCCTCTGGAAATGCTCTCCCTCTGGCCTGGACTGACCAGCTCTGGTCCCCACTGGCCGCCCCTTGTGCATCCTCCCTTCTCTGACCTGGGACACCCCGTGAGAGGCACCCCTGCCAGGCCCCCAGCCTCCACGCACCTCAGGGATGCTGTGCCGACCAAGAGTGAGGTCATCCACCTTCCTGCCGGCACCGTGAGACCCTGGGCCGTGGGCCCTGGATGGGAGGTCCAGCCAGCGCTGGCACAGGACTGGTGTCCAGGGAATGCTTCCGAAGCACCACTGGCAAGCCCGCCTGTGGAGCACATCCAGACAGCCCGCCCAGTGCCCAGTGTGTTCTGGGCACTGCTCGCTTTATCCCTTAAATGGCCCCCCATTTCCAGATGGAGAAGCAGAGTCTCCGGGGGGCCAGGACCCTGCGAGGGCTGCAGTGGCAAAGTAATGGAGCCGGGGCAGGAACCTGCGTCTCCCAACTCGGCCCCTCCACGCAGGCTTGAGTGCCAGTCGTGCACCTGGCCACAGGCCTCACAGGGCAGGGATTGTGCGGCACGGGCTCTGGAGATGGGGGCAGAGGACGGAGTGAGCTCGGGGCTGCTCCATCACTGGGCAGGGAGGACCGCGTGGGCCAGGAGCCGTACCCCAGCTCAGCAACAGTCCCTGAGCCAGCCCCTTTCACTCATCATCGTCCCCGGAGCCAGTGCCCCCCAGGCGCCCACCCCCTCAGGGTGCTGGGGGCAATCAGGGAGGCCCTCTGGAGGAGGCACTGTGGGAGGGGACAGACGGCACTCCAGCGGGAGCCAGCAGTGGGCATGGACTTGGGTCCTGCCCCGGGGGCCTGGTCCTTCGTCATTGGCATGTCGGGAGTCAGTCCACACAGGCCCTGGAGCACCCGGTTCTCATGCCCACACGTGTTCGGCGATCCTCTCGATGACCCTGTGGGCACTGCCCCCAGGACCCCACCTTCCCGCCAGAGCAAGGAGGTGAGAGCCAACGTAGGCCAGGAAGCACCGGGTGCAGTGGGTGGGTGGGTGGGTTGGTGCCCGTGCGAGGGGCCTCGCCTGCCGGGCTCCCAGCTCTGTGGCAGGTTCGCCGAGCTCCAGAGCTCCCTGGAAAGTCAGCCTCCTCCAGCCCCCTGCACAGGTGAGGAGAGGGTACTGCCGGGGTCGGGGCCGTCGGCTCCCAGGCCAGTGCTGGCCCCAGGACCCATTCTGCACCCCAAGGGCCCTCCAGTCAGAGAAGCATCAGGTACTGTTGTCATATTTGCTTGCCGTGTGGCCTTGGGAAAGTTACTTAGCCTCTCTGAGCCCCCATTCCAAATTCAGGGCAGATCATTTCTATGTCCCACTTGTGCTTGGTGACCCTCGATGTGAGGGTCACATGAGATGATGAGGCCCCCAGATCCCTGTAAAATTCCACAAGCAAAACATGCAAGAGATGACGGGCAGGACAGGGACAAGGGTGGGCAGGACCAAGTCTCATGAGAGCAGTGGACATGTTACCCTGACTCAGTCGGCACCGTGTACTGGGCACGTGGTGCATGCCTGGTGTGAAGAGTGACACCTGCCAGCCTTGTCACTCCCCCAACAGACCCTCTCCAGGGCTCCTGGTCACCGAGGCCCCAGGGTCTTGGCCTGGGCGCCAGCTGGGTCACACCCCTGCTCCCGGCTGTCAGCCCCTGGACTCTGCCCGCCAGGCCCAAGCGTGCTCTGACCCAGGCTGACTCACCCCTCTCTCATGCATGTGTGAGACTCGTGCACCCCCTCTACCCCGTGTCCAGCTGGGGAGGCAGAGGCCGAGAGAGGTCGAGACGTTTGCCCTGTGGCTGCTGATCCCCCGCCAGGCTGGTCCACACAGGCCTGTCCCACAGTCTTGTGTCACGAGTCTGTGCCCTGCAGCTCCCCTCCCTCCCCAGGACACGGGGCTCTCACCAGGCCTATGCCGCTGGCCACCTCCGTGCCGTGGGCACACAGCCATCACCTAAGACACCCAGACACCACTCCTAATTGTCAACTCAGAACCTGCTCCTTGTGGTCCTCCCATGTCAGCTGGGGGCACCCATGTCCTTCCATAGCCGGGGCCATGGGTCTGCACACTGTCACCACCTCCAGGCTGCAGGCAAGTCCTATGGGCTCTGCCTCCTGCACATAGCTAGAGCCCACTGCCTCGGCTTTCCCCAGGCCGCTCCAAGCCCCCACCACCATGCCCCCGGTCTCCTTGTCCCTGCCCTCCACGTGCCCTCCACGGCCATCCTTGATAGGCAGCACCAGAGGGACCCTCTGAGACACAAGGCAGGAAATTGTCACTCCTCTGCTCAGCATATCCCAATGAGGGCCCATCCCACCCACAGTCAAATCCAAAGTGCCAACACCGTCTACAGGATTCCACCAGACTCGGCCTCCTGCTCCTTCTTCTCCCCATGTCTACACCTCCTTGCTATATTGCTTGCCTGCACCAGCATGCTTCTGCCCCAGGGCCTTTGCACATGCTCTTCCCAGTCAGGAACTCTCCTCTGATGTCATCATAGCTCACACCATCACTTCCCTCTACTCCAGTGACAAAGGTACCCTCTGGGAAGGGAAAAGAACCTCCTCTGATCTCATGTAGAGAATAACATCCCCCACCCAACACACACACACACACACACACACACACTCTCTCTCTCTCTCTCTCTCTCTCTCTCTCTCTTTCTCTAACCCTCTTGCCTCTTGTGAGTTTTCCCTTCAGTTGTCAGTCTCTCCCACTGGAATGGAAGCTCCGGGGTGTAGGTATTGGGCCCTCTGGCGTCCTGCGGCACGCAGGATACACTCAGCAAACAACTGTGGGGTGATTCTGCTGCCAGTGCTTACAGATGCTTCGCGGGGTTTCCTCCGGGCCCAATGCCACCAGCGAGTGCTGGGGACAAATGAGCTCGGCGACATTTCATTTCACGTTTGAAATTTTCATCAAGGACAAGTCTCATGGGTTACAGAAAGATCAGTAAAATTAATTCTCAAGGACCCAGATTAAATTTAAACAGAAAAGCACTATTTATCCAGCCCAGGAAAGCATTTATATAAACGCGCTTATATAATGCGTTAGGACACCGAGGGACGCCACTTGTGTGGTCACATTCATAGTTCTCATGCGGACACCGTGTCCACGAAAACCGCTCAAATCCGTGCCAAACCTCGGGATCAAAACCCTGAGATTAAACCCACGTGCCTTTACCCACGTAAAAACACGTCCTTTTTTTGTTTGACTAAGTGGCTGGAGGTTTTGCGATTCCAACATGGGATTGGAAGCCATCGAAGGGGGTGGGAGCCCTGATCGTGATGATAAACGTCCTTCTCTCATTTTCCTCAAACTTGCAAAGGCCTGTCGGTGCCTGCAGGGGCCGAGGGGTCAGTCGGCTTAGCGGGCAATCCCCCGGTGCCAGGAGCCCGAGCAGGCCGCTTCCCCGGGCGAGGTTTTGTGCTCCTGGCGCTGCCGGCGCGCAGAGCTTCCGTGCATGTTTCACAGGAGCTTTTGTTCCCTAAATAGCGTGTGACTGACAATCTATTCCTCAGGTTGGGGAACAGTCACGTGAAGGAGACAATCTCGGAAAACCCACATTTGATTTGGGGAGGGCTGCTTCAAACCCTGGAAGAGAAGGTATTTTGGATTTTTAAATGATGGAATATGTATATTTTTTGCCTCTGGTTTTTTTGAGGTGGGTGACAGAAAAATCAGCTAATTCTTTAAAACCTGAAATTGTTTTAAAAAAATATATCAAATGTATGTATGTATGACAAATTGTACTGTCTCTGATTGCATTGGGTTTTATTTGGGGGGGGGGATTTTTAAAAGCATAATTCTCCTGTCCTCCTACTCACTCCCTGGTGCCGCCCGGCTGGCAGAGGGAAATGTTCTGCTCCAGTTCCTGAGGCTCCTGGAAGTCTTTGTTGGTGACCTTTGTATGTGAGGGGTCAGCAGATCTCCTGCAGTCCCTCCCCTAAAATGTGGAAACTGCCTTGGTCAACCTGCCCCATTAAAAGGGATCTACAGGGTATAAATGGCATAGGCTTCATTTGAGCTGAAGATGGTATAATGTTAATTAAAATAAAATTTATTCTTCGATCACATTAATAGGAGCAGAGGATTGGGAATAAAGGGGGTGATGGCTCTGCTGCGTCCTGGGCTAATGGCACCATTCTTTGTAGTATGGAAGCCTGCTGTGAGTCCCTTTGGGTGATGATTGGCAGATTAGAGTAGGTTTATTAGCAAGGAGTGGCTTGTAAAGGGGACCTGAAGCTGGATCCTTGGAGGGGGGCATGTAAGAATCGGGGCTGTTTCTGAGGGAAAGAACTCTGTGGATCCGGCCACTGCCTGCAGACTCCTAAAGAGCTGTCACAGGGCTGTGTGGCCCCAACGGCAGAGCCAGGAGCACTTAAGGATATTCTGGTTGTGTGCTGCTCTTATAACAACCCACGCCAAAATTTAGTGGCTTAAAACAGCGATATCTCACTATGTTTGGTGGCTCTGTGGTTTGATGGGGCTCAGCTGGGAGGTTCTCCTTCAGGTCTCACACATGGCTGCTGTAGGATGTCGGGCGGGCTGCTGTCGTCTGAAGGCTCGACCGGGCTGGATGTCCAGATCGCCACTCCTGCGGCTGGCAGCCGATGCTGGCAATTGGCTGGCAGTTTCGCTGGGGCTGCTGATCACAGAGCCTCCACGCGGCTTCTCCATGTGGCAGGGGCTCTTCTCGGGTGCCACTGGCCTCCCAGAGTGAGCACTCCAGGACACCCCGCACAAGCTACATGGCTTCTTATGACCCAGCTTGCAAACCCTTTGGAGTCCCTGCCACCACACTCCGTTGGCCAAGGTGGTCCTGCGGGCAGCCGGACAGAAGGGAGGAGGGAGTTCTAATGGGAGGATCGCATGAAGGCCAACGCCGGCTCTGCGGTGATGGCTCTCAGGGCATCTGCCAGAGGTAGAGAAGCCAAGCTGCCCGACTCCACTGGTTGGCTCAGCCACCAAGAGAAGGACCAGACCAGTGGCTTTAACAACAGAAGTGTAGTTCCTCGGCTTCTGGAGGCTAGGAATCTGGGATCAGTTGTGGCAGGCAGTTCCCCAGAGTCCTCCCTCCATGGAGTGTGGACACTGTCCCCTCCTGTGTCCTCACATGGTTGTCCTCTGTGTGTCTGGGTCCTGATCCCCTGGTCCTATAAGGACATGTTGGGTCAGGGCACCCCCAGTGACCTCATTGGACCCTAACTACATCTTTCAAGGCCCCACCCCCACCTCCAGCCACATTCTAGGGGAGCACCTCAGCATGTGTGTTTGGGACACAGGTCAGCTCATGCACATTTCTCAGGAGAGAGGAACAGGAGGCCACATCGTGGAGCCCAGGAGAACATTGACCTGCTGTGAGGTGCAGGCCAGACCAGGAGAGGGTCCAGGAGTTCCAGGGAGGTGTCATCCAAGTGGACTGGAAGAGTGGGCTGGAGTTGGCTGGCCGAGGTGGGGGGCAGGGGGGCAGAGGACAGGCATGGGTGCTGCGGCATCCCAGGAGAGGCCTCACAGGAGACACACCTGGAGGGCAGCGGGAGGCTGTCTTGGGTCAGGGTTCCTGGGAGCAGGCCTGAGTCAGGGGCTCCTTCGAGGACCCTTCCCAGGAGGGCAGTGGGAGGAGGGAGCCCCACGGGGACATGGCCACCCCCCTGAGCAGGGCTCCTTGCTCAGAAGGCAGGAAGAAATCTTTGTTCTCTGTCTTGACCAGTGGTGGGTTTCATATCTGGGGTTCAATATGACCCCTCAGCACCGGGCCCAGGGCTATGGGGGTGAGAGCAGACCCCGGAGCTCTGCCCCTTGCTTCCAACAGCCAAAACCTGGGGCCCTTCTAGGGTGGATGGCAGGAGGTCACAGGGCAGGGCAGAGGGGTGAGCAGTCCAGATGCCATCCCTGCAAGTCCAGTCTGGGCCCGGAGGTGATGGGAGGCAGGACCCCGTGAGCTAAGGCCTGTGCATGCTCCAATGTCCCCTGGTCCTCCATACACAAGACACCAACTCTAAGATCAGATTGTCAGGAGTTTCAAGACAGTGACCTCAGAGTATGGAGCCCTGCCTGGGGGCCCTTTGGGGAATGGGGCCACATGTCCTTGGAGCTCCTGCTGCTTACTCTGCACCCCAGTCACCAGCTTAGCCCCCCCCACCCCTAAGTCAGGGGCCAGGGGAGCACACAAGACCTCCTGGGATCTTCCCTGGGGCCACCCGCAGATGAGGGGATGTGGGCCTAGAACCCTGCCCAGAAGGGTCAAGGCTCCTGTGGGCACCCCAAGAGCACCTGCCTTGGGGCCCATAGAAGGCTCCAGCATCCAGGAGACCCGCAGGTAGGGGGCTGCTTCTCTGCTCTTTCTGTCATCATCATGGCCATGGTTATCCCAGAAGGAAGCCAGAGCACCTGCACTTGAACTCAGGTCTTCCCATCCTGCTGTACCTCCCAGTCTCAGGTGGGGGTGGGGGGTACTGAGATGAGACCCTCCCCTGTCACCTGCCCCTGGAATCTGCTCCTGCCACCCTGTGCTGTCATTGGCTCCACCAAGCCAGGCGCCCGGCCCCTGTGTTCCCAGCATCAGCCTGCTGGGTGGGCTCTGGATCCCCAGCTGGGAGGACGCAGGGGTAGGGGTGGGGGCATGGTGGGTCCAGACTTAGCATCCTCTGCCAGGGCACTGGGGCAGTGCAGCAGGTGCAAGAGCCCAGACAGGAGCCCTGGGAGCCAGGCAGCCTTCAGTAGTCACCTTGCTGGGACGCCTGGGTGGCTCAGTGGTTAAGCATCTGCCTTCGGCCCAGGACGTGATCCCGGGATCCTGGGATCGAGTCCCACATCGAGCTCCCTGTAGGGAGCCTACTTCTTCCTCTGCCTGTGTCTCTGCCTCTCTCTGTATGTCTCTCATGAACAAATAAATAAGATCTTTCAAAAAAAATCACCCTTGCAAAGACCACGTGGAGCACATTCGTGGACAACACCAGCGTCGTCAGATGCACCAGGTCCTGCGGCGGAACACCCCACCACAGGCACGGGGAGCGGAAGCCTCCAAGACAGGAGGTGCTCACGTGTCTGTGCAGGACGGTGCTCACGTGTCTCTTGTCATGGAATGAATTACTTAAAACACACACACACAGAGGAAAGGAAAACTGAGTTTCCAGGCTTGGGGTGGGAGGTATCCCCGGGGAGGTCTTACAGGGATTACAGGAACCTCGGTTGGTCAGTCCTGAGCGAGCCGACTGCGCTTACTGCATGTGCCTTCTTTTTCCTGGAAAGTCAAGTGGGAAATGGAATCTGGTTTGCAAACGGCTACAGTGTGCGGGTCTCGAGAAGCGGGGGAGAAGGGCCCTCCCTACCCCCCTGTCTCTCTGCCCCCTGCCCCCGGAACCGGAGCCGGCACCTGTGGGAGGGGGCCCGCTGCGCAGGCGCCCCGGAAGAATGTGAGGGGAGCTGCTGCTACTCTACGGCTGTCCGTGGGCGTCTGTTTTGTGGGACTAAGTGCTGGAAAGCCCCCCCTTGCTGCTGTTTCCCATTTGTTTCCCTGGCTGTGGAGTCCCTCAGCGCCCCCCACCCCCAGAGCTGTGTTTTATGTAAAGCACAAAGCAACCGCAGGTGCGCCTCTAAGATGCGCCAGCAGCTCTGCTGGCGGGGGAGGGCGGTTTCCCCAGGGCTCCGGGACCCCAGGGATCGACAGCTCCAGGACCGCACAACAAGCCAGGGTCCCCCGCCCCCCACCCCGGCTGGGCTGCCCAGTCCCGAGGCCCAGCTCCGGGATGCAACAGGCGCCCACTTCCTGCCGTGGGGGCATGGAAAGGAGAGGCACATTCCGACAGACCCCGAGGCTGGCTCGGCACCCCTGGAGGGAGCGGCTCTCTATCCCCACTGGCAGCCCATGGACAGGCTCAGGGACCCCGGTGGCACCAGCCAGCCCAGGGGTGGGGTGCACAGAGCCTCGGGGACGATGCACCTGAACACGCGGCCCCTCGGCCCCTGGGACTGTCAGGCACCCCGGGACAGCTCACTCTGCTCTGGCTCCTGCCAGGGTCGCCCGATCCAGACAAGGGTCGCCCAGCCGACCCTCAGAGAAACAAGGAACATCCTTTCCTCTGAGTACCAGCATTTCCTGACGTTGCAGAGGCAGGCAAGATGCCATCGTTGTTCATCTGACTGGGCGTCCTGTAGTCTCTCTGCCAAGTCTGGCGCACTCCAGGTCTGGTCAGGAGCTCAGGGCCCCGGGGCTGAGCGGGGTCTCCCTCCAGGTGGGAAGGAGTACCCTCCTGGACAGCCCCCTCTTGTTCCAGCTAAATCAGAATTCAAAGACTAAGCGCAGGGTTTGGGGTAAGACAGTCTTAGGCTTGAATCCTCAGATGGCCATCTTTGCTGTGGGTCTCTGAGCAGGTGACTCACCCTCTCTGGGCCTGTCTCTGTGTCTCTAAAGGATAGTGTTGTCGGGATGAGCAGTGATGCTGGGGCTGTCTGTGGCACCCTGCCCCGGGCACTTGGCCCAGGGGCTATGCCCGCGGGCCCCAGCTTTTTCTTGTCCCACTGAAAATCCCACATGATGATATAAGCTATCTGTGGGATCCTTCTAAGGATGAAGCAGTCACGTGTCAGTAATTACTAAACCACAGTTTTGAGTTGTCACCTCCAGAGAAAGAATGACATTATTCGCCCTCCGTGCGCAGTGTCGGGAGGCAGGCACCTTTGATGCCCCAATCGTTATTTGAATCGGCTCATCTCGCAGAGACTAATGCCTACAGGCTCCAGTGCATGAGCGAGGTCGTTGGTGGGTGGTCCCCGGCCAGGAGGCCCTTCCGTTCACGGGAGACCGGCCGCCCAGTCCTGCGACCGCCTCCTGGCCCCCTGGCCCCACAGGCTCCTCCTTGGGAAGGCAGTTCAGCTCGAAGGCAGGGCCGGGCTCTCCCTGGGGCTGTGGGCACAGTTTGGCCCATGAGAGTCCCCGGGGCCCATGAGACTGGTTTCATTTCTTAAAAGTCAAAGAATGAAGGGAACTTTTGGTTTTGGCATATTGTATCTTCTGTTAATATTATATTGACTATTATATGTAATACATTAAATATAAACGTGCAATAAATTAAAAAGTGGGGAGGTCAGGGCTGACCCAGCCTCAGTGTAAAGACGCCAGACCCTCCAGCATCCACACGGAGCCTCCGGGGGCAGCCAGAGCACCCCCATTCCTGAGAATCTTGGGGGGCTCGAGACACCTACTGTCCCCCTTCCTCTGGGGCTGGCACCTGCTCCCTCAGCTCGTGGCCATCTTCCCGCGACTGCCTCCCATCCTTATCCCACGTCTCCCTGCAGACAGACCCACCATACCTCCCCAGAAATGCCTGGAGGGAGGAGATGGAGGAAAGAACCTGTGGTCTAACCACCACTGCCCAGCTTTTGGAAAGATTGTTTCTGATCTTTGCTGTGTGTGTTTCTAGAAGTCTCCCCCGTCATGAACTCACGTCCCATGTTTCGGGATCGGCATCGTCAGGCGCTGCTGTACGGTCACGAGCACCGACCACGCAGGTGGTCGACCACCACTGCTCCGCTGGAGGGGAGTGGGCAGGAGCCCTGGTGGCCCAGACCCCCGCCGGTCCCCCCGCAGGGCAGGGTCCACCGTGGAACAGATGAACGGCTGAACGCACGGATGCTCTAACGCCACTCTCTCAGTGGAGCCTCTAGCCGGCGTGAAGCAGGGAGGACGCTGCTGGGGAACCAAGTGGCCACTCCCGCGATCCTGCCAGTATTTGAGCTCCCATCACCTCACAGCTGAATCTGAGAGGCGATTAATCAGGTACGATCCCTGGTGTTCCTAACATGCTTCCCCTCTAACATGGTGACACCCTTAGGTGCCTCCAGGCTCCTGCCCGAGCACCGGGCGCACAGTAGGTGCCTGGCAGCTGCTACCTGTCTTTCATGTGCCCAGCCTGCACGGGTTTCTGACATCCTTTCACTCGTGCTTTTTGCACAGTGAGGGGCTGCTTGAAGTTCAGTCTGCAGAGAAGCCTGGAGTCGGGGCGGGAAGGGGGCTTGCCCCTAGATTCGATTATTTGAAGCTCTGCTTACAAAGCAGAGCTAACGCCAGCGGCACGCAATCCCCCAGCTCCGTGCACGTGCGTGTAACTGGCTGTGCCCGAGCGAGTAGAGGTGGGGGTGGGGGTGGGCCCTCCCCCCGTGCAGGTCATGGGGTCCGGTCCCCCCTCTGTGCCCCTGCCCCCTGCTCACTCCGAGCTCGCACCTGGAGAGGGGACGCTGTGACCAGCAGCTGGTCCTCTATACAAAGGCACCTGTGAATCGGGCAATGGTGGCCCAGCGGGAGCAGAGCAGAGGGCCTGGGAGGTCCCAGGGGCAGGGGGCTCATCCTGCTATAGCTGCATAACACTGGCCTAATATCTTCCCTCCTGGACCTCAGTTTACCCTCTTTCAAAGCACAGAAGTGTATACCTTGCTGGAAGCCTCTCATGGAAGCTGAAGAGCGCGTAGCAAGCCTGACCTTCAGGCAAGTGGTGGAGTCCAGTTTTCCTCTCCTTTCTTCACTTGTTCAAGTCCCTGGTCTCCCTGGACACCCCTCTTTCTGCCTCTCTGGACTCAGGGAGGGTTTGCAGAGAGCAGGAAGAAGTCCACACAGGGTTCCAATGACCCCCAGGAGACTCACACTGGAGGAGACAAAGGCACCCCTGGACAACTTGCATCTGAGTTTGTGAGTGGCCCAGATGGTGATGGGTTGGAGAAGAGAGATAAATCACTGAGGGCTTCCTGAAGGAGATGGCTTCTCAGTTCAGAGCAGGAGAGAAGAGAGAAGACACACAATCACAGTCCAAGAGTCTCATTTGGAGTTCAAATGTCTCCAAAACTCTAACTGGCACATTGAAAATATTGTTTCTAAGACTAACTACCCAGGGGCTATCATGCATTTGTATAAAGAGAAATGTCTAGGTAATCCATGAAACCATCCATCATTCTTCCAAGGGTCCTGTCTGGTAACCCAATCCCCAGACGTCCCTGCCACAGGGTCCCACAGACCTATATGCATGACCCAGACCTAGTGATCATACCGGGGGGAAATTCTCTGAGGACCACCAGGCTCTAGCCAACCCAGAGCCCCACGGCTCATGTGAGCAAAACAGTCTTGTCTAGAGACGAGAGGCACTGGGCCACTAGAGCCCCTGGCATCCATCTGGCTGAGCCAGGTATTAAATGGATGCATGATTTATAATCTGCCCCGAACGGAGGCAGCTGCCCGAGCCCCCCACACACAGGCAGGATGAGAGTCAGGAATCAGGGAGCATCTCCAAGCCAGGAGCCTGAAATCCAATTTCCACCCTGTCCTGGGGTCTAAAAGCTTTCTGTAAACAGCCGCACCAAATTCACAGATCCAATTAGCCGCTGCCTGAGCCACTTGCCAAGAGCAAGGGAACAAACCAGTCCTCTGAGTCCATCAGCCTCTGGTGCTGGGCAGCAGAAGTTGGACCGGCACCCAGAGGCGGGAACCCATCCCAGTGAGCAGGCTCGACCTCTCCTCCAAGGCTGCTGTGGACCTGCCTGGTCCCAAGTGTCAGGAGGACTTCACCTGGAATCTCACCCTTCAATGTCATGTACCTCCGAGCTGCACCTGCTGTTTGTGCATACCATACCCTTCCAAGCTCCTGTGCTGGCCAGATCCTCCCCAGATGCTCCTGCCATCCTCAGAGATGATGAAAGGACCCTCCACAAGAAATGGCTTATTGCTGGAAAGCCAACCTTTCCCAAACATGTCCCACAGAGCACAGTCCTGGGCGTGCGAATCAATGTGACACATGTGTACACACACATGTACAAGTTCCTAACGACACATTTGGGGAAATAATCTCTCAAAAGTTCAAAGGTGCATTCATTAGCCTATTATGGGCTATAAGAAGCCAGGCAATTAAATTTAATTGGGTTTAACTTAGAATTTTCCAAATTATTGGACACAGATACATTTTTCATGGCACATCTGTGATACGCTAAAGAGTGTTCTATGGAACGTCAATTTGGAAAGTTAGTTTGCAGAAAGGTACCTGGACTGGGGTGACCCACTTGGCAAATTGAGACAGAGATCTTGATATAGAGAATAGCAAGCTTTTGTGAGCAGCGTTTACTCTGTGCTTTATGTATAAGAAGGCTTTCACTGCTCCCGCTCACCCTGATGGAGGCATAGCACACAGTGCTCTGTGCCCGTAGCCTGGTGACTCAGTCAGCTTCGGCCCAGCTGTGCTGCAGTAACAAACAATCCCCACCCCAGTGGCCGGTACTAATAGAAGTTTATCTCCTGCTCAAGTTAATATCTGGTCTGGCCTCCTCGTTCCAGCTCCCAGGCTGGTGGGCAGCCATCATTCTGGGTATTACTGAGAGAAAGAGCCACACGGACAGCCTTGAACTTCTGCTCCCAAGTGTGATGCATCACTTACACCCACCTTTCACCTGCCAGGGTAGGCCACACCTCCACTCCCGAGTTCAGTGGAGCGGGAGGTATGGGTGGGCAGTGAGTATTTGAACAGTAATAAGAACAGCCATGTTTGAACACTGGAGACTGGGCTCCACCATACAAAGTTCACCCTCAGTGAAGAAAGCTGCCCCTCTTCCAGCTTGGACAACCCTAGTGAGTGACTCTCTGCTCCCCCAGTCCAGGGCAGGACCAGCCTTGGGCATGCTTTTCCCTCTGTGGGGCTCGGCCACATGTTCCACCCTTAAACTGCCTTCCTCTCAGAGTGTCCTTCCCACATGAAGCTTCCCACAAGACACTTGCAGGTCAATGTGAATGCCACCCCTTCCAGGACTACCATCCAAGCCCCCTGGTGAGAGACGCATCCTACTCTGAGCCTCTGCCAGGACTTTCCTTCACATTCTGGCCATCAGCAGTCCATGATCCCCCTGTCCCCCTCTCACCCTACTGTCCCTGTCCGATAGCCTTTTCATGCCACCATCAGGATGCCTCATGCGTCCCAAAGCCCAGGAGCATGACCCTAGCCTCACAGACTACAGGCAGTCTGCCTACGGGTTCAATGCATCCCAAGGAATTGCAAAATTAGTAATCTGGGATCACTTGTCTGCAACACAACCTAGTTGCAGAAGCAACTCTGAAATATTTAGAAATACTGAATCAATTTAATAGAGGAACCCAGAGTGAGATGCTGCTCATCTGAGGCAAATCAGGAGTCTGGTGAGCTGAGGAAGATTACTAAGCCTAGAGCCAGAGCTGGGCATGAGGGCCAGCTACAGAGGCCAGGCAGGCAGAAAGGGGACTCCAGTGGCCAGTTTGCCCTAAACAATAATGGTAATTGCAGAAATAAAACTGTAGTCTTATTAAAACTTTTTGGTAATGAGGGCTCACCCTTGCCCTCTTCCTACTCTTTGGGGGAAGCACTCAGTCTTCCACCAGAAAGCATGAGGTTAGCTCAGGCTTTACACAAGTGCCCTTCCCTGGCTTGAGGAAATCCCCCCAATCCCTAATTTACTGAGAGTCTTTTTTAATCAGCAAAATGATGTTGGATTTTATCAAATGCCTTTTCTGCATCTAAGATCGTCTAAGATGATCATGGATTTTTCCTTTCGTAAGCTATTAATATAGTGACTTATGTTGGTTGACTTTTATGTGTGTTAAACCAACCTTGCACTCCTGAAATAAAACCCACACAGTCATGACATATTATACTATTTATGTATCACTGGACTGAATTTGCTAAAAGGTTGTTAGAATATTTTTATGGCTATGTTAATGAGATATTAATCAAGAGTTATCTTTTCTTGTACTGGTTTTGTCTGATTTTGGTATCAGGGTAATACTGGCCTCAAAGGGTTAATTTAGAAGTGTTCTTTCCTCTTTCATTCCTTGAAGAGTTTGTGTGGAATTTTTTTCGTTGAATATTTGGTACAATTCAGACATTAGTGAAGCCATCTGGGCCTGCAGTTTTTTTGTGGGTGGGAAGGTATTACAAAGCCAATTGCCTTACTGGGAAAAGAACTACTTAGGCTCTTTATTTCTTCTGGAGTGAGCTTTGGCAGTTGTATCTTTTAATGACTGTGTCCATTTCACGTACAAGTCAAAGGTAATGTTGTTCATAAAATTGCCTGGTATTATCCTTTCAACATCTGCAGGATCCATGGTGACTCACCTATTTCATTTCTGAAATTGCCAATCTGTTTTTCACTTCTTCTCCTGATCAATCCACTGGAGGCTTATCAATTTTACTGGTCTTCACAAAGAAACAGTTTTGGGTTTTTTTCAAGATTTTATTTATTTATTCATGAGAAACAGAGAGAGAGAGAGAGAGAGAGAGAGAGAGAGAGGCAGAGACACAGGCAGAGGGAGAAGCAGGCTCCAGGCAGGGATCTTGATGTGGGACTCGATCCCGGGTCTCCAGGATTACGCCCTGGGCTGAAGGCAGTGCTAAACCACTGAACCACCGGGCTGCCCCAAACAGTTTTGGTTGTATTGATTTTTCTATTTTCTCTACTGCTGTTCTTTTTCTATTTTGTTGATTTCTGCTCTGATCTTCACTATTTATTTTCCCCTGCCCAATTTGGGTTAATTTGCTCTTCTTTTCCTAGTTTCATAAGGCAAGATCTGAGATCACTGACTGGAGACTGTTTTGCTTTTCTTATCTAGACATGAATGTATAAATTTCTCTCCAATTGCTGCTTTAGCAATATCCCACAAGTTTTAATATGGTGTTTTTTTTAATATTCATTCCATTCAAAACACCTTCTAATTCCCCTTCTTAATTTTTTCTTCAACCCATGGGTTATTTAGAAATGTATTATTTGGCTTCCAAACTTTTTGGGATGCTTCAGATATTTTTCTGTTATTAATGTCTGATTTAATTCCACTGTGATTGGAGAACATACTTTGTATAATTTTAAAGTCCTGGCACTTGTTTAATGATCCAGAATACAATCTATCATGGTCATTGTTCTCTGATACTTGAGAAGAATGCATGTTCTCCTGTTGCTGCATGGAGTATCTAGAAGTGTCAGTCTGGTCAAGTTGGTTGCTGGTGTTGTTCAAGGCTTCCGTATCTCTGCTGATTTTCTGTGTACTTGTTCTATCCATTATTGAGAAAGGGGGTGTTGAAATCTCAGATCATTTTGCGGGTTTTCTGTTTCTCCATTTAGTTCTATCAGTTTTTGCTTTATTTTCAAGCTTTGTTATTAGGCACATACACATTTAGGACTATAATATTGTTTTGTTGAATGAGCCCCTAAATCATTATGAAATGACTTATAATCATGATTCCTCTTTTCATCCCTGTTAACATTCTTCTTCAGAAATCTACTTTGTCTGACATCATTTTTAAAAATGGTTCGAAATAACCCAGCAATTTGCGATAACTTGGTCCAGCTGTCCCAGGCATATTCTTGATACATGGCCAGCTGGGGAATGCAAAGCCAGTCTGCTCTCCATCCAGGCACTCCGCACACACACACACATATAAGAGGACTATCTGGGGTTGCCTTAGGCCCCCTTTCACATGACTTGGAGGAGACTAGCAGGCAAGGGGGTGCCACCATGCTCCCCATGTCAGGGTGCCTGGGTAAGGATTCATGCACAGCACTGGTTGCTTTTTGGCCAGGGTTGCACAGATGTGTTCTCTGGACTTGGAGATGTACCCAGTGCTGCATCCAAACCTGGAAATGGTGCCCAGGAAGGCGGCATAGTTCTGCTTTGCCAGGCACAGGGCATGGCAAGGTTGGGGCAAAAAGGATATGTTGATAATCCTGGAAAGGTTGATTTGGGGTGAAAGGGACTTATGTGGACTTGGAGATAAGCCAAGCTCTCCTCCTGTTCCTTGGAAGCTAAAAGCCTGTATGGCTTGGTGGGGACAGTACAGAGGCCCCTCTCCCACTTCCAGGCTGAGTCCAGCCCAGAAACACTTCTGCCTCACTAATGGGGGTAGAAGGGTCTGAGAACACCGTACTCCATTCCATTCATCCCACCAGCTCAGCCTCCGCTTGGCACCAGACTCCTTGGAGAACTCAGGGCACCAGACATACCAACAGGGCCCTGGCCAGGGCGTGGGGCAGACTCAATGCAGACAGTCCAGCAGGAGGCCAGGGGGCCAGAGTCTGCCTGGGACAGGGTAAGGGAGGTGGTGGCCACTGGAGCGAGGGATGGCATTGCAGGTGGAGTGAGCCACAGTCTCAAGGCACAGAGGCACAGGACACAAGAAGGCCCCAGTCAGTGGGGACTCTGAGACGTCTCTAGTCACCAGGGCAGCCCCCGCCCCTCACAGCCATGCCCATGATGCCCAGCACAGCCTTGCTGACACCGAGCACTGGAGCTTCCACTTCCCATTCCTGCCCTTGGCAGACATCACTAGTTGATCGCAGTCATCTTTCCCATAGACCCCAAATGCAGTGCTCGGTGTGAGACTGGGGACCTATTGCACACGTCCGGCCTGAATCCTCTCCTGCCACAGCTGCACGGCATTAATTGTAACCTGTGCTTACTGCTGTGAAAGCCTAGGGACAAAGGGAACAGCATTCTCTGGGTCTGTTCACCTCCCAGGAGGCCCAGCCTATCTCAGGAGAGGAGCTGATCTGCTGCTGCCTGTCTGCACACCACAAACAAAACCCAACATTTCAATACGCAAGAGCTGTGGAAGAAGATCTGGGAGGGAGAGAGAATGAGTGGGGGTGGGGTGGCAAGAACAGAGCCCCACCCCCACCCCCACCCACATGCCTGTGGATGCCCGGCCTCGAGTCTGAAACTCAAGGAAAGCCAGGAGAGGCCGTGGTAGAGGGTAGAGGGGCAGCTCACCTTCTCGTGCCGGGGAAATTAATGAGATCCCCGTAGCGATCCGGGCCCTGCTCTGCCCGTGCAGGCACTCTGCAGTCTGCCGGAGAGAAGTGTTATTTGTTTTGGTCTTTTGGAGGAAGGAGAAACTTATAATGCAGCCTGCATCTTGTCTCTGGATATATAACCTGAGGAAATGCTTTATTTACAAGTACATGGCAAAATGTGTACTCACACCCACTTGCATGCCCTGAGGGCACACGGGCACACACACATGACAGGCCCACATGCACGCACATGCGTCATGCCTCACGCACCCCGTGCAGACACGCATTTGCATTCAGGCTGCATCTGATCTATTATCCAAACTGCCGGCCTGCACATACCCTAGGGTCCCTCAAACCGGAGAGGCAGGACACCCAGGAAAGAGCTGCCCCCAAACCACCGGCTCAGAGGACACTGGGCGTGGTGCCGGGGAAGCAGGGCTGCGTCAGACTCATGGTGCTTCTCAGAAAGTCTTATTCTGAGACCCCAAGGTCTACACAGGCCAGTGGCTCGGCTGCAGTGGACACTAGGCCACCTCACACCCATTTTGGAGGTGAGGGGTGGTTGACATGGTTGAGGATTTCTCTTTTCATCTCCTGGAGTTGGCCAATGTGTTTGGGTGCTACTCCATCCACAAGCAGGTACTTTATAGGTGGTGGGAAGTCCCCCGGCCTTGCAGCTAGGGTCTGGGACCCCTCCAGGTGGCAATGAGCAAGCACATCCTATCTGCCAGCCTCAGGGAGCTGACCCCACAAGGGTCAACTGGTCAGCAGATTTGTGTGGCCACTGACTTACAGTCCTTCTGGGGGACCCTCTTCTGTGTCTCCTTTAGGTTGAACCCCCGAGACAAAGCACTTGCACTTGTTTGCACACAGGGCTTGCTCCCCAGGCCCCTCACCCACCACTCTGCCTCAGGCACTGTCCTGTGACTGATGGCTCCTGTGCATGCATGTGAGGCCCAGCCCTTCCCTCACTCCCCTTCCTCCCTCCATGGTACCTCCACTGGGTCCAGAAGCCTGCTGGGGGTGGGGGGTGACAGTATGTCCCCCACAGCGTGTCCTCACATCGTGCCCCCCTCACAGTGTGTCCTCCATGGGGCTCCCTGTGGCCTCTAGCTGCAGGTACTGACAGGCATGCTCTCTTGGTACCCCACCCCCACCCCCACCCCCACCCTGGGTCCCTTCCTCAGGAGACACAAGAACCCAGCCCCATCATTGCTGCCTCTCCTCTCTCCTCACCCCTCCTCCATCTGTGCTTCTGGGGTGCAGTAAGCCCTGGCCTCCTAGTCTGCACTGGGGGGGCCCTGCTTAAGGCCAGAGTCTGTGCCTAGAGTAGCAGGTGGGGCCCAGGCCTGGCCACTCTGCTCATGGATGCTCCTCCTGCTGAGTCACACTCAGAAGGCCACCAGCCAGGAGGGGCAGGGCTGGGCCCCGTGGGGACACAGAGCTGGCACCTCACTTTATCCCAAACACATGGGGTAGCACCAGGTAAGCCCTTGTTTCCAGCTCTCAAATGCAGTCCCTGCCCAACCCCCTGGGGCCCCTCTTGGTGACCCGCCCTGCCCCCAGCCTCTCCTTCTCCATCCGCCCTATGGAAGCTAGCAGGTTGTCCATCTGAAATGTACATCGGGTCCCCTCTCTCCTATCCAATGGGTCCCATGTCCCTCTGGAGAAAGCCCCCATCCCCTGATGTGGCTCTCAACACCACAGATATCACAGAACAGAGCAGGTTCCCCACGAGGTCCTTGTCCCAGCCTCCCTGCTCCTCCTCTTGATCTGGAAGCTACTAGCAGGTGGCATCAAGTCCCTCCAGGACCCATAGGTCAAAGGCCAGGCTTGGTGCTTGGCTCCCACAGCCCTCAGTGTGCCCATCACACTGGGCTGCAGAATCCTGGAGCAGGTGGGTCACTCCTAGGGCTCCTCTGAGCTGCTTCCTCTGGAAGACCTTCCCCTTCCATATATTCCAGAAACAGCTCACACATTTACCAAAATTCAAGCCAAACACTGTCTTTGGTAGTCAGCCTGAGCAGAGCCCCTAAGAGAACCAGTCTGCAGGGGTGTTCTGCTGGCTCAGTAGGTAGAGTGTGTGATCCTTGATCTCAGGGTCATGAGTTCAAGCCCCACGTTGGGCGTGGAGTCTACTGAAAATAAAATTAAATCAAGAACTAGTCTCCAGATACCGAGAGGCCCATGGAGGGCCCTCTATAGAGCCCGGGCCAATGGGTCACTAGATGTGCGTGGTTTTCCCAAGAGCTCCTTCCACCCCCTGGCCAGGCCATCCCAGGACCCTGTTCTGTGTGTCTGTCTGTGTGTCCCCTGATGACGCTACGTTCCCAGAGCAACTAGCTCCCAGTGCCTAGCATGGCCTGGAGCGTCGTAGAAGATCAATCAATTACTGTGTTGGGTGCCCTGGCGGGAGTCAATGCCACCCAACTCCACACTGACCCACATTCCAGCAGGGGCAGCCAAGGCTGGAAGCTAGGGCAGGAGCCAATGGACGAGGTGGCGGGGGACAGGGTTCAGCTTCCCCATCCATAAGGCCTGTGATGCTCTCTGTCGGTAGCCGTTGGAGACCCAGCAAGGAAGGAGGAGCTGAGGCACATCTAAAGCCTTGACAAAAATCACGCTGCTCATTAAGAGAGCAAATCTGGCCTTGCAACTTCGGGAATCCTGGCGCCATCGAGGGTTGTGGTCTCATCCCCCTGCCTCAGCTGGACCCCGCAGCGGGGCCCATCCCAGCATCTCTGGACTGGCCCCCAACTCTGAGCTGGAGCCCAAAACAAACTTGTGCTTTGAAGGTTTGCTAGAAATCCAAAGGTCAGCTGTTCTCATGTTTCCAGAATTCATTGATTTTGTCTGGGCTGGAAAGGCAACAAAAAGGCTTTTTACTGCTAGTTTTTGTGGCTGTTTCAGGGGCGCCCAAGAAGAGTGACGCTGTCCCCCTGGAACCACCCCAGGGGCCTCCTGGCCAGCATTCGGTGCAGGGCTGTCCCCTACTCGGCCCTCCTTGCATGCCCGGCCCTCAGCCCTCAAGCCCCGCCAGCACCCATGAGCTGACTGGACAAGCTCTGCCACAGAGCAGGGGCCCCCATTCCCTGTTGAGCTGCCAGGTGGCCACACAGCCGACCTAGACCCAACAGGCCTGCACCCGGACCTCCCGGCTGCTCCATCAAGCCTCTGCATGCTGTCGTGGGACTCTCACCTGCCCAGACCCCACTGACAAGAAGGGGCTGGTGGAGATGAAGACAGGGGGCCAAGGGTGGGCCGGTGAGGGGAGCCTGGGCAGAGGCTGGCACGCTGCTGGCAAGGGGCCCCAAAACATCACTCAGCCCAACCCCAGCTGAACCCACAGTCATGAGCCTGGCCAGTGCCATCCACCCAAGAACCTGGGGTCCTCCCAGAGCCCCTGCTCCTCCTGCTGGGCTGCTCGACCACATCCTTCCAGGGCACCGGCCGGGCTGCACAGAGGGGCCGCCCTGGGGCCAGTTCTCTGTGTGTTTCGTTAATGGACCACTTTCTCATTGAACACACAGCTGGGGGCCCCAGGGGCCTCCTCATCCCTGCAGGGCCGGGTGTGTCTCCTCACTGTCCCCCAGTGGGTTCAGCACTCAGCAGTGCCGCGGACCCGCATGCAGTCATGAAGGGCCAGGGGGGAGGCAGCTCTAGCTGGGCCCCCTTCTCCTGAGCCCCATGCTTCCTCCGTGAAGTGAACAAGGGCTGCCCTGGGCCCCTCTGGTCCCTCTGAGATGCTGATTCCTGGGAGCCACACACAGAAAGCGCTGACCAGGAGCCAGGAATCACACAGGGAGCACCCAGTGCACCTCCCCTCCTGGCGGTCTTCACTCAGGCCCCCACCAGCCACCCAGACTCCCTGGCTGGGCTGCGCTGCCCTGGGGCTCCTCCCACCCAGTCCTCCTTCCCTCTCACAGGGTCAGGACTGCATCCCTGTCAGAAGGCTCTCCCTGGCCACACCTGCTACTTACCCTCCACCACAGTACACCCTGGACAGCTAAGACCACACATCTAATTCCTCCCTGTGTGTGCTTCTCGGAGGACCCCCCAGTGAGCCAGGACTTCAGGCTCAGCATGCAGCACCCTCCTGAGTACTGGGGCCAGTGGGCTGTGGGATGGTGCCCACAGTGAGCAGATGCCCATGCGGGGTGCTGCTCACTCACTACAGCAGGTGCAGAGCCCTCCAGCTGACACGGGGGGCAGGGGTCTGTTCCAGTGTCTGCCAGGGCCCCGGGTGCAGTAGATGCTCAGTAAACCCTGTGGGATCAGGAACGGCAGGGCCGGTAGCTCGGCGGCCTGAATGTCAGAGTGTCCTTCTCCTGCAGAGGCTCAGCAATGGGCTGCATTGGGACATAGTGGGCAGAGATCACTGCAGGTGTGCAAGAGGGTCTGGGAACCATCTGGGGACATCGCAGGAACAGCTGTGACATCCGGGTCAGCATAAATCTTGACTTCTTCAAACTCTCCTTCCTGGTTCAAAACATCAAAAAGTCATTTGCTGATTCAGAGAAGCCAAAATCATAAAGACAAACTGCCGTGGTGGGTGCCAGGGGCTGGGTGGGGTGGCCGGGGGCGGGGGGAGAGCTAGTCTTTTATGGAGACAGACTTTCGGTTTTCTGAGGTGAATGAGTTCTAGGGGTGGGTGCTGGTGATGCTTACACAAGAATGTGTTTAATACCCCTGAAGTGGGCACTTCAAAATAGCGACGATGGTAAATTTTATGTTATGTGTGTTTTGCCACAGTAAGAAGTGCTGTGCTGGTCGCGTGGGGTCCCAGAGGAGCCGTGAATGCCAAGCCTGAGATCCTGCGACGTGGCCGCCTGCCGATACCCAGCCCCGGCGCGCACCTTCTTCCCCGAGCCTAAATGAAAGCTGTTCATTAGGGAAGACAGGTTTACCGTTGTGCAGTGGGAAGTGTTTGGATATTTTCTGCAGAGAAGGAGAAGCCACGTGTCTGAGCAGCGAGCCTGGCAGGGCGGCTGACGCTCCGGTGTCGGCCTGCGGGGCAGCTCGCTCAGGGGGTCTGCTCCCGGTGGGAGCCGGCGGGAGGAGCCGGCCACCGGTCTGCGGCACCGCCAGGATGCTCGCGCCGGGAACTGTGCCCACTGTCTGAGCCGAGCATTCAGCCCGGGTCATTGGGGGTTAGCAGCCCAGCCCGGGGGACTCCTGTCGGGGTCATCCTGAGGTTCCCAGGCCAAGGGCTGGGAGCCCAGCCTCTGGTAGCATCACCTCCAGCCTCAAGCCCAGCAAAGCCTCAGCTCCAATGAAGGAGAAAAGAATCAGAGTTGGGAGCTAGTAGCAAGAAGCCCAGTCCCAGGGAGGGGCCCCTCCAGGAGGGGTCTCAGAGGTGGTCCTGGGCAGAGGAGAGCCCTGACCGGGGGGACTCACCAGTGTGGTCTGAGAAGAAACTTCTCCCGGGACAGCAGGTGCAGAGATGAAGCAGAAGCGGGCTGGGCCCTTCAGCACATGAGGAAAAGCATGATGGTCCCAGGGGCGCAAAGCCTTGCCCTCTTGAAGCACATGGGGGTCGGGAAGGGACTCTGCAGGGGAGGGCATCTGGACGCAGCAGTGGTGCAGGCCCAGCGGGGAGGCAGCCTACAGATGCCCAGAGGCCACAGGGCTCGCTACTGGGAGCCAGTGGGCAAAGCAGGGCCCCCGCGGGCCGCCTTACCCCTGCGGGCTGTCCATCGCCCTCCTAGCCCGAGCGCCTGCTGCTCTGCACAAAATCATTCCCATTCCCACCCTCGGTTCCTGCGCTCAAGGGGGCTGATCCCTCCTGCCTTCCAGGCTGTCCACAGGACCTGACCTGACCCCTGCTTCTTGGGATTGCTGAGCTGAGGGGCAGGGGGCATCACATGGAGACCACTGATGGCCGTCCTGCCACCTTAGTGGGGAGACTCTCAGAAAGCAGGCAAGCAGAGGGGGCCTAGAAAGAGATAGACCTGGTGACGTCACCTCTGAACCAGGTGTGCCAACCCCTCCCCCACCTTAGTCTGAGGCTGGCTTGAAGGGAATTTTCCCCTGGTGGCCCCCAGCCCAATGCATAGCCAAAGCCTGTAGCAGACAGTCGCTGAGCCGGAGCTTCCACCCAAGTCGTGTTTTCTAGCAAGCAGCCAGCTACAAGTTCACCGCTGCCCTGGGGTGGGCCAGAACCAGCCTGAAACCCAAGCACGCTGGAAAAATCGGGTTGCCAGGCTCCTCCACCCATGAGCTCTTGCTCTCCCTGGAGTCTGTGTCCACAGAAGCTACCCAGGAACTGTGCATTGACTGAGATCCCCACCCAGAGCCGCGAGAGGTGTGTGACCCTGAGGGAGACTTGCCTCCCTCAGAGTCCACACTGGCCCCCCAAGGCAGAAGCCCTTGCTGGGAGACCTGGGGAAGGAGGGGATGTGGCACCTGCTCCTTCAGAGTGCCAGCCCCTGGCGGCATGGGGCCCTGGGGTCACTGGTCAAACCCCAGCTTTGGTGTCAACAGTTTGCCTCCTCGGGGCCTGAATGAGTTTGTGAGGACAGGTCGTGGTGAGGTCTACACAGGTGCACCAGAGTAGACACAGCTGTTGGAGAGATTTGTTCAGAGAGACAGAGGGAGGGGCTGAAGTCGTACGATGGGGAGATGAGCCCTGGCCCTGAGGACAGGCCATTCCTGGCTCTGCTTCCAGGGGGTCAACCCTCAGCCACCGGGGGCGGGGACCTCACTTAGGCCGCTGTGGCTGCTGGGGCCCCAGAAAAGGCCCATCTTCTGGCTGCTGTGTGGGCCTCCAACTCCAGCTGAGGAGACTCCCTGCCCCTGAGAAGGGCGCCCAGCTCTTGCTGCCCCTCGAGTCCAGGCTGGTACTTTCCCATCATTACAGCAAATGACCTGGACAGGCCTCAGCTCTGAGCGACCTGGCCAGGGTGCCTTTCCAGAACCCTCCGGCTGTGCTCAGGGGTCAGCGTATCCAGCTGGCTGCAAGCCCGGTGGCCAGCCAGCCACCTCCACTAAGTGTTCACTGAGCCTCTGAAAATCACCCTCATCCTGGGTGGGCACTTTATGGTTTACAGCATTCCCTCAGCCACGGCCTAGTAGGATCCCTGCCCGCTGCCAGCCCCACAGCGTCCACCTGTTGGTTGCCCAGGTAGCCCCTGCAGCTGGAGAGTCACAGAGTACCCAAGGAGGTGCACAGGAACTGGCTGTACTCTCAGCTCAACGGTGCTGGGAGCCAGAGACTGCTCGAAAGTAGGAAGTCTGGTAAACAGAGCGTCATGTGAGGGGAGCCCCCAAGGGTGGAGCCTTGGGTCCGGCTTCTCTCGTGCCCGTGCTACCTGGACACTCACATCTCCACGGCGTCCACGGCAGGTCCTCCGTGCAGCCGAGTGGTTCTGTGCTGTTTGGGTACACCACAATGTCCTCGTCCACCTACCAGTGGACTTTTGGGTTGTTTCCAGGTTTTTGGCTATTATAAATAAAGGTGTCATAAACATTAAAAAGAAAAGAACCACTCAAGGGCTGGGAGCCTGGCTCCACAAGGAGCAAGCATCTCCCCCATCGGCAGTGAGCACCACACGGCTGGGGCAGCCTCGTGCTGCATGGCCACACAGAGCAGGGCCACAGGAGTGAGGGGGTCACCATGACCCCATGGCCCCATGTACCTGCCCCCCCACCCCGGTCTGCACCCCAGGTGGAGGGATCTCACGGACCGCTCCCACGCCCAGGGCCATGGGCACTTTCCAGCAGTTTCCTGTCAGCTCAGGAACAGGAGTTTGGGGCCACCTGGTCGTGCTCACTTTAGCTGCCAGTCCTGGGATTGCTTGCCGGCTCCCAGCCCCCCACCCTGCAGGCTGGGCACAGAGATGGAGCCCAGCCTCCCCTGAGGGCCAACTGTGTGCCAGACACTGTCCTGGGACTTTCTGTGACCCCTGTGAGAAAGGCACGGACCAGTCCTTGGGCTACAACTGGGAAAATGAAGCAGGAGAGCTATGTGTGGGGCCAAGACATGGACTAGGGCACA
The DNA here is from genome assembly GCF_053574225.1 of Canis aureus. Lineage (NCBI taxonomy): Eukaryota > Metazoa > Chordata > Mammalia > Carnivora > Canidae > Canis > Canis aureus. The sequence continues at coordinate 61,508,288 of NC_135612.1, forward strand.
TTCCTATGTTGAAGTTGTGACCCTCCCCCACTCCCCAGGACCTTAGGATGTGACTATATTTGGAGACAGGGTCTTTAAAGAGGTGATCTAAGTAAAATGAGGTCCTGTGGGTTTTATCCAATGTGACCAGTGTCCTTACAAGAGGAGGGGATCAGGACACAGACACACACGGAGGGACGGCCACGTGAGGACACAGGGAGAGAAGACGGTGTCTAGCCAGCAAGGAGGGAGGCCTCTGGAGGAGCCGGCCCTGCCCACGCCTCCAGGACAGGGAGGAAATGCATTTCTGCTGAGTAAGCCTCCAGGCCGTGGCCCCAGGATGCTCACAGAGCCACCCCGGGGCCCAGGCTCCCAGCGGCTCCATCCGCAGAGGAGACTGTGTCCCAAACCCATGTGCCCTGAGGAGGCTGCTCCCGTTCAGACCCCTCCTGGCCCCGGCACTCACCCCAGCGGCAGGCCACCTGCACACAGCAGCCCACAGTCTGTGATGTGATATTTGCTGGTGTGGTTTGTGGCCACCGCCTGGCCCCCCCAGAGGCTGCAGACTGCGCGGGCAGGGGCGTGCTCACCCGGTGCCAGGTTGGCTGTGAGCTCTCAACAGACGTTTTTAAAAGAAGTAATTACCAATGTGTGTTTTGTTTTTGCCTTAACAGCAGTAATAACCACAGGGCATCTCATCCTTGCAGGGTCTCCCAGCGCTGTGTCCTCCCAGCGGGCCACGGCAGCTCGGGTCGGGTCAACGCTTCTGGACCCAGCGAGAGGGGCCACGGTCTGAGCCGAGCAGTGGAAGAATGAACAGAAGCCCTCGGTGAACTTAGCCAGAGAGCCACGAGCAGAACCACCGCCAGCAGCTCACAACGGGCCATTTGAGACACAATCCCTCTGGAATGAGCATCAGATCCGGATTTTCTGCTGCTTCCAGAGAAAAGCCTTGTTAATGCTCTTGGCAGCAAGACCGTGCGGCCCTACAGGCCCAGAACTAGGGGGGCTCCCTGTGGCTGTGCCCGGGGTCAGTGTGCTGTGGCCTTTCCAACGTCTTAGCCATTGTCTCTGACACTGTTGTGTTTTGCAGTGAAGTCCGATGGGACAATGCAGACTCCAGAACGGTCCAGAAGCCAGGTGCACTGCAGTGTCTCAGGGCAGGCAGAGAGGAAGTGCCGGGCACGGCGGGGTGGGGGGTAGAAACAGAGGCTGCAATTCCCTCGGGGTGTCTCATCCACCCTGTGCCAGGGCCCCGGGCCCATGGGGAGGGGAAACAGGACCCCCACCCACTCCAAGCCCCATGCTGGCATTGTGTACTGGTCCCACAAATGATGCAGCAGGCCTTGCCGCCAGTCAGACCCGGCCCCTGAGCACAGCCATGCCTCTGGAGCCTGCTCTGGTGGCCAACACCACTGTCCCCATTTTACAGAAAAGGACATGAGGCCCCCAGAAGGTGGGAAAGTCATGGTGCTGGTCAGGGCAGCCTTCCTTCCTTCCACTGTGTCCTAGAGCCCAGCAGAAGGTGTGAAAGAATCCGAAAGGCTCCTGAGCAGGTGCTTGACAGCAGGCAGGCCCACCCTGGAGGGGACTGGTGACCCCACCACTGAGTCAGGGGACCCCCTCTCTGATGCCAGGTGACCCCATCACTGAGTCAAGTGACCCCATCTCTGACACTCAGGTGACTCTATCTCTGATACCAGGTGACTCCAGGTTATGACTTTCTCAGGCCTCCTGGCCACCCTAGTCACTGCCCACTCCCACTGCCAGCAGCGTGAGTGCCACTGACAGATAGCTTGGCTCCACTCGGCGTCATGTCCCTTCCTGGTCTCCTAGCAGGCTGTGTGCTCCCTGGTGCCTTTATGGGGGTAACCCTGCAGGCTTCATTCCTACTCCCCAAACCCAGTGCCAGGAAAAGCATGAGCATAGGCATATGTGTAAAGAAAGCAAGGGGGGAAAGACACGTAGGTGAGTTTGGCGAGCTCTCAGCTGGCCTCAATGACATCTCTGGAAGCATCCTGACACCTGGGCTTGAAAGTTCAGGGAAGCAGGTCCCTCCTACATAAAATGGACAAGTTGGTGCTCACAAGGACCAGAGTGACTCAGGGGAGGAGTGAGCTCTCCACCACCAGAGGTATGTAAGGGGGAGGGGAAGCTCAGCCTCAGGGCTGGGACATGGGACCTGTGGGTCTCTTCCAGCCTCAAGGAAGCCTGTGCTCTTCTACTCACCTTCCAGCTGTGGCCTCATACCCCAAATGCAGATGCCACAGGACCAGGGCAGGCTGCCCCTCCAAGCCCACCCTGTACTCCCCTCTGTGGCTTTCCTGATGATTTGGAAAATCAGCAGGGGGACCCTGGCCCCCCAACCCTGTGTCCCAGGACTCCGGAAGCCCTTCCCCTCCCTCGAAGGCCTGTGCCCCCAAAGCCCAGTGGCGGCCGTCATGGAAGAGCCTGCAGGTCCAAAGCTGGCCAGCCTGCCCTCGGGGAGAAGCTCAGCTGAGCACAAATCTCTGCCTCCTGCATTCTACAGTTGTCACAGGGTCCCCACAGAGGCTGTGTGAGGCAGGAAGGGTGGCACCATTGCCCGTGCCCATGGGGCAGACAAGGACACAGGTTCTGGGATCCCACAGCTCCCTTTCCACCCGGCCCAGGCCTTGGGAAGTCCGAAATCACACTGAGCGCCCGGCCTTAGCAACCCAGAGAAACCCACCCCGGGCCTGATGACAAAGGGGTCACCTTGAGGCCACGGCCCCCATTGTGTTATGGGGGTCCCCGCAAAGGTGTCCATGTGACCAGACCCTGGAAGTGGCAGGCCCGAGGGTGCTCAGGCAGCGTGGGTCAGTTGTCATTTCCTGCGGCTCCAGGCACATCCGACACCGTCACTTGTTCAGTGTTGGCAGGTTGCACAGGCGCCGAGCCGTGGGCACACCCCACCCTGGCGGCGAGGGCCAGGCTGGCGGGGACTTGCGGCGGCGGAGCGGTGTCCGCACCGAGAGGACCTCCTGGCTTCGCCTCCTGCTCCAGGCCTCACAAAGCGGCAGCGACCAGCCAGCTGTGAACAACGTCTTCATTTGAACCAATTAAAAGAGGGCTCATTTTGCTTTAAATTTGATTTGCGACGGCAGGGCACTCCAGGAAACGGATAAGGGAATTGTTTTCACAAACATTTTGGCTTTCTATATCCTGGGTGGGGTGACCTTTCACAGTGGCTCCAGCCTTCGGAATCGTTTCTACGACGACAAAATAAAAACAGAGCCGGCCCCTACCCGCATGGCGCATGGACGGGGACCTGTCATTGTACAGAGAGGCTGAGGTTTGGGAGTGCGGATTACATCAAAAATAACGAAGCAATGTGAGTGAGAAATGTGTAAATCCTGGGCCGGGTCTGATCTCAGCAGCTCAACGTTTAATCTCAGGGCTGCTCCTGGTGGAGCAGGAGCAGAGAGAAGCAGCCCGACCCTATGCCCACGACACAGAGGACTCTGGAGGTCGCTTCCACACCTGGAGCCTCTTTCCTTTCCAGAACATGCACTAAATAACACCACTATGGGTGGCCCATGGGGACTCGGGGTGGCTTCCAGGGAGCATCTCTTGACTCATTCCCTCTGGAGCTCAGTTTTCTTGCCTGTGAAACGGGACCGTCCTTCCCCGCTTGGCAGAAGCGTGAGAAGCGGAGGGAGCGCCCTGCCCAAAGCCGGCATGCAGAAGGCACTCGGCAGGCACCTGCTGCTGGGCCCACGCTCCTGTCTGTGCATTTTTATTATTATCCTTAACGACTCCCCTCTCTGGTGCTCTCTGTAAAGCGGGGAGGGGGTTCTTGACCTGGGCCACCCTTTGGGCATCTTCCATCCAGAGCTCTACGAGGGCTGCACGAGGTTCTTCTGTTTCCGTGGATGCTGCAGTTAAGAGCTAATTAAGAGCAGGGCGGGCGGGTTGGGGGGGGGGGACCCGCCCACCAACATTTGAACATGCGGCTTCAGCAGCCAGGGCGCACGTGCAATGGAAAATCCCCCGCAGCCCAGAGCCCAGCCTGGAGCGCCTGCCTCTTGCTCCACGTTTCTCGCCGACTCCCTGAGAGCCAGTTGTGGGGCGTCCACCACAGTGCTCCCCGAATGGCCTGGGACACAGAGCCTGGCACAGCGGGCACACCCTGGCAGGTCTTGGGGTCGGGATCCAGGGATGATCTTGGTCAGGCTTTGTGGATAAGGGAGGCCCTGCCTGACCACCTGGCCGGGACAACACACCATCTGTGTGCTTGAGACCCTCCCTGTACCCCCTCCCATGCTGGGTTTCCCACCCCGGGTCGAGGAGGCAGCCCCTGGCCCAGCCTTGGGGGCCTGTGGCTCCAAAGGGCTTTCTGGAGATGAAGCCTGGTCTGAGTCATGAGGGGCATGTGAGGGCCACTCAGGTCAAGACAGGAAAGGTGCACCTGGCGGAGGGCAAAGCGTAAGTAAGAAAAGCACAGGAAAGGATGTCTGAAGGGAGGAGCCGGTAGGGGTGGAGAGTGGAGGAGCTGACAGCCTGAGAGCTGATGGCAGTGTGGGCTTGTCCTGGGGCCCTGGGGTGGGGGGGCGGCTGGGAGCGCCTGCGGGGGCTTGTACCAGGTCAGCTTTGCAGCCCCAAAGCCTCTTTCCGGCGTCAGGTGTACAGGCTCCAGGCAGCACAGCTGTGCGGGCCCAGTCTCAGCTGCTGCCGCCCCGGTGCCTCCCAGTGACTGTGTGCTCCACAGCCATATCCCCCCACCCCCCACCCCGTCCCTGCCCGCAGCCAGCTAGGGCTGGGCGCAGGGAGGGGCAGCCTCGGGGCTGTCGGTGGGTGGAATACACAGGAAATAGCCCAGTCTGGTGCACCTGCAGCCAACTATGCCCCCGCCCCAACAGAGACGGTGCTCGAATGCCCTCCTGAGGTCTCTGCAGCCTTCGAAGCCCTCCTCTAGAGGAGGCTCCCCAGTGTCAGGGAGGCCTGGGGGATGGCACCCAGCATGGGCACAGCCGCCCTGTGGGTCTCCTGGGACTCCCGTCAACCTGGCAGCAGAGCCAGCGTGCCTCCTGTTTCCTTCCTCTCCATCACTGCCAGGCAGCTCGGACCACATTTTGTGCTCAACCAGGAGAGCAAGATGCCCTTAAACGGGGCTTTCTGGTCCAGCATTCCCACTCTGCCCTGCATGGTGATCCTTATCTTGACAATAATAATCTCATTGTACCCCGGGCTTTCACTGGGAGCAGCCGCAAATCCTCTTGGCAAGAAAGAAACACGTTTCTGGTCCCCAGGGCTCTCTTTAGGCCCCGAGTTGGCGGTTGGCTCTGCTTCCCAGGCAGACTTCAGAGGCAGGGCACTGCACCCCGCCTGCAGGTCACAGACCCTTTCACACATCCCCCTTGCCCTGGCCCTGCCAGGAAAGGACATGCAGCCTATTTATGGCTGGTGGGAGATAGGGTCGGGGTCATGCAGCCAACAGACCCACTATGAGTGCTCGGGTCCCTCTCTGGCAAACCAGATGCTTCTACCCCCACACCCCTCACTCTGCTTCTCCACCTCACCAGCATGCGAGGCCCTCATCAATCCAGCGGGTCAAATGGAGGATGACCCTTAGCAGTGGGGGAGGCAGCTTGAGGTCCCCTGGATACTCATAGCAGCCCCAGAGCAGGGACACAGGGGCCTCAGGGTGGAAGACCCTCAGCTCTGAGGATCCGGACTCCTATCGTGGGACTCGCTCCATCCCATCCCCGTGAGCCCCCCACCCACATCCACAGGGCACCCCTCAGGTGTCCCCTGGCAAGCAGGGAGGCTGCTCATCCCGGCCCACAGAGAGCCACAGGCTGACATGTAGCCAGATGCCCATGTGATCACACACGGAGCCGTGGGGCCTGTGGGCGCCCTGGCGGGGCCCAGAGCATCTTCAGCCCGTTTGCCTCCTGCCTCTCCCTCGCACGAGGGGGTCTGCGTGGGTGGGGGCGGCTGGCGGTGGTAGGAGCGCAGCATTCGGCTTGGCCACGGCTGCCCAACCAGACTCAAGACGGGCCCGCAGGCGCATGTGTTTTGATCCCAGGCTGCTCTGGAATATTTGAGTCCTGCCGACGGATGTGATATAAAAAACAGCCGGCTGCCAGCACAGCCAGGAAGGACCGTTTCCTCGCCAGCAAGTGCCACGGCAACGCGTTCTCTCCCACCCCTCAGCCCCCACCCCCGGAGCCGGGGGCAGAACACAAAGAGTGGAGTCGCTTTTCCAAAGTATTAATTCTGCCTGCTTCGAGTAATTTTTTTTTTAATTCCATACTGAGCTGTAATGGATTACTTGGATTATTCCTTTTTCCCCTTCTCTACAAGCTTAGCAATTGAATTAAAATTCAAGAATTAATTTAAACCAATGTATGTCTCTGTATGCTCGCTAGAACTGTATCTGCACCGGGCTGGGCCTGGGTAGAGTGTCCAGGCCAATGCCCCCCAGTCCCTGATCTTTTTGTGGATTTTTTTTTTTTTTTGTCTGCAATCTCCCAAGAGCCCAAGGGGAAGCATTGGGCAGAAAGGAGGCCGTGTTAAATGCTTCTCTGGTGGCAAGGCCCAGAAGAGAACAGCTGTGGTCACTGGACACCAGAGCCAGGTGCTCAGGGCATGGGCTCTGGAGCTGGACATTTGTGGGTTCCTGGGGTGTCCTGTCCCTCACACCTGTGGGGCCCAGGGCTCCTTAACCTCAGCCACGGAATGGGGTTGACAGTGAGCCTGGCACCCCGGTGTAGATGTGGAGATGCCCGGACGAGAGAGCCCTGTGTGAAGGGACAGGGCGCAGTGGGCTGACCTGCCGACGAGTGGCAGACAGGTGGCCAGAGGTCTGGGCCCCCACTCTGCACATTAGAGAAATCCCCCCGAAGACATCTTCCCGGCCCCACTGGGAGCAGCTGGCACTCGCGGGCACCCTCAGGGAGATGGCGACATCCCTGCTGCACCGCACGGAGGAAGACAGTGAGACTCGGAGCAAGCCAACTGGCCCGTGTCCCTGCGGCAGGGCAGGGTGAGAAGCCAGGTTCCGTCTCTGTTTATCCAGCTGAAAGGATGGCCTCTCCAGGCGGCAATCACCATCAAGTGGTGAACATCTGCTGGCTGAATGGGGCATGAAGCACCAGGCGCCGGCAGGCCCAGCGACAGCCTCCAAAGGTGCAATTCTCGCAATTAGGAGCAAACAGAGCAGGGTGTGCTGACATCCTTCCGTGGGCCGCGTTCCACGCCGCGTGCTCCTGTTGCAGGCTCAGGAGTGCGTCCCCCAGAAGCCCTGTGCGGGGGTGTCGATACCCCACCGCACGGAGGAGGCCCTGCAGCTCTGAGGGAATAATACCAGAGCCAGCCATGCCATCTCCAGGGGCAGGTCACCTCTCCAGGCCCGCCAACCTCCCACTCAGCTCACAGGTTGGGTCATGGATCGGCCAGCCCGGCAGGGCCTGAGCTTCCAACAACACACACCCCCCAACCACCACTTCACAGAAGGGGTGCTGAGGCCCAGGAAGGGCAGGGGTTTGTCCAAGCTAGCTCAGCAATGCTGCAACAGAGCCCGGCCTATGACATGGACAGCCTGTCAGGCCCCTGCCTGGTAGCAGGTCAGGGATGCCCCACTCAGCTTTGACCGGCCATTCCCACTGCCCCCTCCATCCTTCCATTGCTCTGGGTCTCAGCTCCCCACCCTGTCCCTGAGCCATGATTGAGGGTGGGCATGGTCCTGGAGAGCTCGTCCCAGGTAGGGTGTCCTGAGAAACCTAATTTGGGGTGATGGGATGGGGCAGCTGCAGAGGAGGGGTCTCCAAGGGACAGCCCCAACAAGTTAGGCCAGCTAAGCATCCCCCCGCCCCGACCCGGCTCCTGATTCAGGGGTCAGTGACTCTGGAATGAAGGCAGGACCCGGGGCTGAGGCATTCAGAGGACACACCCATGGCCACCCTAGGTCAAGGACAGGTGGATGGGGATCCAAGCAAGAGCTCAGCTGGGCGGAGGAGGGTACATATGGAAGGCCAAGGAGAACCAGAGAGGGAGCAACAGGAGGACAGCACGGCCACAGCAGGGATCTGCAGAAGGAGCCCCCATCAGCCAGGGGTTTCCAGACTCTGTGATAGGGACTGGAAGACTCTGGGGGGAGAACTGCTACACTTAATGCCAGCTTCTTCTAGCCACCCCTCCTCAGTGTGGAGTGAGTACAGACACCTGGGGGCAGGGGGAGCTGAGCAAGAAGGCAAGGCTTGGCTGCATGGGCAGTGGGGTTTCGGGAGGACAGGTGAGGCCCCAGCCCCGTCCCCAGCCAATGCAGGTGGTCCCATTGTTTTTGACCCTCAATATCCAAAAACAGCAAGAAATTGATAAAGGTCTCTGGTATAGAATAAGGATCTGGAAGCTTGTCTTGGCCTGGACCTCACTCCATCTGTGGATGGGGCCCCCTTGGAGGCAGCTCTCATTCATGGCAATTCCTCCAAAGTGGCAAACCCACAAAGTGTTCAGAGGTGGGGGACTGATCTGAAGTTACCCCGGAGGCAGGTGGAACTGGAGCCTCAGGTCCAAGGAGCCCTGCCTCCCTCCACGGGGGAGGGGCTCCCAGGCCAGGAACTGGATGTGGGGGTGGGGGGGAGCAGGGATAGGGATGAGGGAGGGAGGGCAGACCTCCAGGATCTAAACTGGGACCCAGTGTGGGGGGTGCTTGGTTTCTTTTCTCTCTCAGCCAATTACAGCACAGAGTTTTACCTTTAGTATCATTAAAAAAAAAAAAAAAAAGACACCCTCCTTCTCCTGCACGAGGGGATGTTGGAATCTGGAGACCCGGAGTGTCCCCCTTCCATCCCCAGGGGCAGGGTAGGCAGGGTGAGGTCTGGAAGGTACCCCCCTATCCTCCCACCATGCGGGCTTAAGGACTGACAGCTGCACCCAATACTTAGATTACAAAGGTTTATTTAGAAAATAGTTTGGTTGTTTTGGCTGTCATTTTTGGCAAACATGTAAATACTTTCAGTAACCAAAGATTGTCACTGCGTCTCTCCTCTTCCAAGACAGCCGCCCCCACTAGGTCCTGGGGAAGTCAGCCCTTGCTCAGAGGGGGGTAGGGTGGTGGTGGTGTGTGTTGGGGGGGGCTCCTTTCTCCCCAGTTTGGGAGATTGCACTCACTTCTGCTAAGACCCTGACCCCCCAGCCGCACCTCTGCAGGCTCCCCCAGAGCCTATCCAAGCTGAAGCCCGGAAGCAGCCCTTGGCTGAGACGGGAAGGCAGAGGGGTCGCCCCTCTCTCCTCCCGCTCCCCCGGGGGGTGCCCTGCTCATTCTCAGCCCACCCTCCTGCCCTGCCCGTGCGCTCCCCTGCGCCCTGGAGGCAGATCGATCCCGGGTCTCTGGGGCAGCTGCCCCGCCCCCGTTTTCCCCTGGGGGTGCGGGGTGGTGGAGCTTTCCCAGGCCCCAGCCGTCCACGGTCTCCGCGGGGCCGGGGGCGCCGCTGCCGCTGCCGCTGCCGCTCACTGCCTGAAGCCCCTTCTCCTCCGTCGGAAGAGGATGTGCTTAAAGGACCGCCGGAAGTCCTGGTTAAAGACGGTGTAGATGACCGGGTTGAGCGAGCTGTTGCAGTAGCCGATCCAGAAGAAAAACTTGAAGAGCGGGTCGGGCACCTGGCAGGCCTCGCGGCAGATCCCGTACAGGCTGTAGCTGAAGAAGAAGGGGAACCAGCAGAGCACGAACACGCCCATGACCACGGCCAGCACGAAGGTGAAGCGCTTCTCGCGCGCCTGGGCCACCTTGCGGCGGCACACGCTGCTGCGCGCCCGGCGCCGGCGCGACAGGAAGAACTCGACGGAGCGCGAGCTGGCGCGGGACAGGCGCCCGCCGGGGCCCGGGGACTTGGCGGCGGCCAGGGCGCCCGCGTCGGGGGGCCCGGGCCCCGGTCCCGGCCCCGGCCCCCGCCCCGGGCCGTCCCCGTCCGCGCCCGCCCCCGCGCCCCCCGCGCCCCCCGCGCGCCGCCGCCCGCCCCGCCGCAGCGCGCCCCGCCGCCGCCGCCGCTCGGCCGCCGCGCTGCTGTCCTCCGGGTCCACGTCGGCGCACGGGCGGCGCGGGGGCGCGCAGTGCCCGTTCTCGCCCAGGCCGGCCGCCGCGCCCAGCCCGTTCTCCGTGGTCGGGGACGCGCCGTCGGGGCCCGCGGGCGCGCGCTTCTCGCTGAGCGTGCGGGTGCGCAGCTTGGCCACGCGGTAGATGCGCGCGTAGACCAGGCCCATGATGAGGCAGGGCGCGAAGAAGGAGCCGATGCAGGAGGACAGGATGTACCACGTCTCGTCGTTGAGGCCGCACTGCGGGTAGGCGGCACTGTCGGGCTGGCGGTAGAGCGAGACGAGCGGCGGGAAGGAGATGACGGCCGAGATGAGCCACACGGCCACGATGGTCGCCTTGACGCGGCGCGGCGTGCGCTTCAGGTTGTACTCGACGGCCTGCGTCACCGACCAGTAGCGGTCCAGGCTGATGGCGCACAGGTGCACGATGGACGAGGTGCAGAAGAGCACGTCGAGCGCCAGGTACACGCCGCACCACACCTGCCCGAAGTACCAGTAGGCCATGAGCTCGTTGGCCAGCGAGAAGGGCATGACCAGCGTGGCCACCAGGATGTCAGCCGAGGCCAGGGACACCAGGAAGAGGTTCTGCGGGGCGCGCAGTGCGCGGCTGGTCAGCACGGCGATCACCACCAGCACGTTGCCCACCACGGTGAAGACGATGAGGAAGCCCACCACGGCCGCCAGCCCCGCCACGGCGCCCGCCGAGTACTGGCCCGGGGGCGGCCCCCAGGCGGCCCCCGGCGCGGCGCCCGAGGCGTTGGCGGCCCCGCCGCTGCCCCCCTCGCCGGCGCCGCTCGCGTTGGGGCCCGCCACCGCCGCCGCCGCCGCCAGCGCCGCCGCCAGCGCCGGGGACGCCATGGTCCTCCCGCGAGCTACGCGGTCCCGCCCGGAGCCGGGGCGCAGCCGCGGCAGCTCGGGCGCCCCCCAGCCCGGGTCGGCGCCCGCATCGCCGCCTGCTCCCGGGGCGCCCCGCAGCCGGCCCTCGGCCGTGGTGGCTCGGCGGGCGGGCGGCGCGCCGGAGAGCGTGGCTGCCGGGCTCCCCGCAGCTGCCGCGCGCGTAAGTGCAGAGCAGGAGGCTCCCGGAGCGAGCGGCGACGCGGCGGCGGGGGGGAGGGGGGCAGGTCCCGGGGTCCTCGCGCGGCCCCGCCCTCGGCCCGGCTCACGGGGAGCGCCCCGGCCGCGAGCCCGGGGTGATGCGGCGCCCGAGCGGGCGTGCCCGAGCGGCCCCGCGGCCCCGGCGCCCGACCGGGGCGCAGGCTGCAGGCGGCGGCGGCGGCGGCCCGGGCGCTCCGCCTCCCATCCGGCCGGCTAGGGCTGGGCGCACCGGGGCGCGGGCCGCCGCTCCTCCGGGCCCCAGCGCCCGCGCGCAGCCCCGGGCTCCAACTTTACTTTCCCGGGCAGGGCGCCGGCGCCGGCGCGCGTCCTTCTCCCGCTGCTCCGGGCGCGGGCGCCCCCCGCGGTCCGCGTTCGGCCGTGCGGGCTCCGCCTCGCCTGCCTCGCTCGTCTTAGCTGCGCTGCAGCCGCCGCCGCCGCCGCCGCCGCCGCCGCCTCCTCCTCCTTCGCCGCCGCCGCCGCCGCCGCCGCCGCCGTGCGCTCGGCGCGAGTGCAGCCGCCCGGCCTCGGCTTCCAACTTGGGTAGAGTTGCGCAGCGGGGCGGGCGCGCGGGGCGGGGCGCGGGCGGGCGGGGGCGGCCTGGCGGGCAGGCCAGCGCTGCCGGCCCGGGGGGAGCGGGCCCGGGAGCCGGAGCCCGCTGCCGCCTCGGCGAACCTGCCCGCGCGGCGCCGGGGAGGAGTCCAGGGCGGTGGCGCGAGGCGCGCGCGCACGGCGAGGGCGCCCCCTCCAGGGCCGACTGCGGTCTGCGGGACGGGGTTGAGTGCTGGATGGCCTGGGCGGTGAGTTCCAGAAACCTGCTCTTTCTAAGACAAGAGCCTCCTAGCCTCCCCCGGGCACACGCGCACGCACACGCGGGCGCGCACACTCGCGCGCAGCACCGGTCGGCTCGGGGTCCGCCGCCTGATTGGAGAGCCAACCGCTCGCTGCCTGGCGGAGGACGCGATGCTGCCTGGGTGCGCAGGGGTCCTGCGGAGTCCGGGTCGGGCTGCGATCCCTGGTGGTGGTTCCAGGGCAGAGCCACCTCCCTGCCCCTCGGCCTCAGCTCCCTTCTCTGCCCACTTCCAAGCGCTGCTGGAGCATGAATCATGACGGCGGTGCCAGTGGAAGCCCTGGGCAGGCTCCCAGGCTCTGCATCCATGTTGGCAATTATTGAAGTTTAATTCCCATGCTCCGTGCCCCTGCTTTTAAAGGGGGGGGGGATGTTCAAAATCACCGCCTCTGTCAAACACCCAGACTGAATTTCCCGGATGACGGGCGGGTTTGCGTGGGTGCCTTATTCCTGCGGGCTTAGGGGCAAGCCGTTGGAGTATCTCCCCCACCCCCGGCTTACCCCTGCCTTATGTCCCTCTGCATTCATTAAGCAAACGTGCACTGTCGCTCCGTCGTGTGCAGAACGCTGGTTCCCACCTCCAGGCAGCTCGAGGTCTGTGGGAGACAGACCCTGGGGAGGAGGCTGGAGTTCCCAGGCCTGACATTTCTTGCCAGGAGGAGGGGAGGGCCTTTCCTCCCCGCAGTCCAGAAAAGCACCCAGGCAGGCCAGCAGCTTTCCCTGTGTCCCCAGATGGAAGGGTAGGGGCCTGTGGCTGGGGGCCTGGGGATGGGGTGCCTCTGGGTTCTAGGAAGGTGTACAGGGGAGGATTAGAGCATCCCGGTAGCAAAGCCTGGAAATGTGTGTGGCTTTGGGGCTGCCTTTTGTCTTCTCTGAGCTCTGGAAAGGTTCAAAGGGTCTTATGTGGCACAGCACTGGTGTCATAGCAGAGATGCCCACTGGGAGCCCAGCATCCTCATCAGCCCCCTTACATGGAGGAGGAGGGGTCAGGCCAGGACCAGGCCAGCAATCAGCTTCTGGATGGTGACACTGCCCAAGAAGGGCCAAACCACCCTAGCCAGTCCTGGGCTTTTGTGCACTTTTTGGGAGCAAAGCCATAAGTGCATATGAGATGCATGTGGCCCAGAGAAGGTAGAAAGGCTCCATCCCTGGGAAAGGGTCCCCTAGTCCAGGAAGGAGGCCTGGATTGTGCTTGTATTCACATCCTCCGTGGTTGGCATACACCCACCCTGGTCCGTACTGGGCCTTTTGTCACCTGGGATGGTTGGTACCACACACTGTGATGCTGCAGTGGATGCTGTCAGTGCCCTGGACTTCATCCTTCAGGCTGGGAGTGGAGTTGTCAAGGAATGCTTCCTGGAGGAGGTGACCTCTGAGCTGCCTTTGGAGAATGGAGGCAAGTTATTAGGAAGTGAGAAGCCCCTATGGGTTGTTTCCCCTGGGGTAGGGGGATGGGCTTTGTCCTAGAGGCAGGGGGAGCCAGAGGAGGATCCAAAAAAAAGGAAGTGGCAGGGGTCAGATGTAGGTTTTAGGGAGCTCCCTCCCCCCAGCAGCTGGCCAGCCACGTGGGCCTCCTCCTGACAATGTGGATTCTCATCTTTGTGGGGGAGGGTGCCTGGGGTTGTTGGGACATCCAGGGTCCTGGCTGCACTGGACATCTCACATGTTCGTAATCAAGGATGGCCAGCACGAAGAATTTGGAGGAAGGACACAGTACCTGGGGCCCGAAGCAGACAGGACTTCCCACTGCCCAGGAAGTGGCTCGCCAGGCCAGGCTGGGACATCTGGAGTGCCTGGATGGCCCAGTGACTCAGGCCCCTGGGGATGCCTGGCTGGCCTTTTGACCTCAGGAGCGTTGGCACCGTCTCCCTGGCACAACCCAGGAAGAGGAAGGAGGCAGCACCTCTCCTGTGCATCAGGGCCCAGAGGGGGAGAGGAGGGCTGAGTCCTCTGAAGAGTCCTCGGGGCAGAGAAGGCCTTGGCTGGGCTCCGGGGCTGCGCTGTATGAACGCAGACCTGCCTGCGTGCAGGGAGGGAGGCCCCAGGGACTGCAGCTGTTCCAAAAGGAGCTAGAGAGGCCTCTTACCCCAGACATTGAAAATGAGGCTTGACAAACTGCTCCTGATTATCCTGTAACCAGCAAAACAGCATGTGCCTGAAGAGGCTGCCTGTCCCCGTGAGTTGCTGATGGCCCAGCCCAGGCTTGGCAGGACCCAGAGGGATGACAGGGAGGGTGTTCTAAGGCTTCAGGCTGCCCTGAAGGAGGGGGCAGGGGAAGGCGCTGGGGAGGGGCATGGGACATCTTACAAGGAAAGTCCTATAACAGCGAAGCCTCTTGGAGCTGCCAAGGCAGGGTGGCCCTTCCTCCCACCCATGATGAGTGAGTGGAGCCCAGAAGGAATGGTTGGTCCCCCCAGGGCCACACAGCCGTAGGACATTGGCTCCTGGCCCCCAATGCTGTGAGAAGGGAACTGGAAGCATGCCTACCAGGTGCACACCTGGGGGGCAGTGCTCTGTGTTCCACCAGTGGCCTGTCCTGGTGGAGGAGAGTGTGTCTCCGTGACCTGCTTCCCTGCATGCAGCTATGCATGCACACACACAGACGTGCACATGTATTCAGGTGCACATGCACACACATATCTGCATGCACTTGTTCATTTGCACAGACATACCCATGTGTACATGTACACACACATGCATGTACACACATTTTTGTGCACACATATGCTGGTGTAACCACATACATATGGACACACATCCATGCGTGCTGCATACATATGTGCATACACGCAGCCATGTAAATTATATAGGGCTTTCGTATGAATATCTATGTGCACATGTGATGTGCACACATGCATGCATGTGCTTCCATAGGCAGGCAGGCATGAACATACTTGTGTGTGTTCTTTCATACACTACACACACAGATATTCATGCACACACAGTTACTATCCACGTACATGTTCATAGACCCCGATCCTCACACCTGCATAAAATCATGTACACTTGTTATATGCATATAGGTGCATAAATTTATGTATGCCTCACATGTGCATATACGTGTATCCGTGCACATTGCTGCACATAGCCACTCATACGTGCATGCACTCACATGTATCAACACACGTGCAAGCGTGTGTGCTCACCCCCCACATAGGCATGCATGCACACACACACGCACAGGTGCCCAAGGCCTTACTCACCCTCCCAGGCCGTGGGGAGGATGTGTTCGGCCGCCCCATTGCCGGTAGCTCTTCCTAGTTTCCGGCTGGGCTCTGCTTCCTCAGCCTGCTCACCTCCGCCCAGCTCGTTCAGATGGCTCTTCAGCCCACTCCCTCCAGGCTGCAAGCCCATTCGTCACTGCCTGCCGCGGACTCTGGGCCTTGGCACATGCTGTTCTCCAGGCTGGCAGCCCTGGGCCTCGTCTATCCCCAGGGCTCTTCTCTTCCTTCAAAATGTGTTTACACGATTCCCCAGCAGACTTCCCTAATCTTCCAGGCTAGAGCAGAAGCCCCTTCCTTACTTAGCTGGTCGCCTGTGCGCCCGGCAGGGGCAGGCCGTCATCAGACCCTGTCCCTCTCGACTGGGGGTTCCTGAGAGCAGGCCATGTCTCACCCACTGCCTGTGCAGGGCCCCACTATGGCTCTTGTAGGGGCTCAATCAAAGCTGGTGGAGGAGTTGGGGGTAAAGGGTGAGTCAGGAATACAATGGAGGTCCCGATGTCCTCCGTGCTCCTTGGCCAGGCCGGACATCTAGAGTGTGCTCAGCGCAGGTGGTGCCCGGCAGAGCATAGGGATGCCTCACCCCGGAGCTGCCAGGCCCCTGAGCCACCGCCTGGTGGTTCCTCTCTACCTCCATTCTGTGGACGTTGCTGATGCTGGATGTGCACAGGAGCTCCTGCTCATCACTTGCTTGCTACCTGGCAGCCTCCTGGCCTCAGTCTTCCCATCTGTAAGGTGGGGATATTAGACTGGAGAGTTGTAAGGTCCGTGCCAGCTCTGACCCCACTTGGCTGTGAGCTCCTGGAAGTGGGTGTTGCATCTGGTCCTCTGCTGGGCGCCCGCAGCGGTGGGGAGGGGCAAGGGCCTGGAGGCAGGGAAACAAGGCTCCTTCCTCTTCTGTAGCAGGTGCAGTGAGAGGGAGACTGACCTGGCTTCCCAGGCTCCAGACCAAGAAGACCTGTTTCCTTCTTCCAGCCGAGCTGAGGATTTTCGCCCCCTGTGTTTATTTGAAATTTCATTTTTAAAGACAAGCAGGGAAAAATGAGGCTTGCCTCTCTGCCTGCCCCTCCCTGAAGAATTCCAGAAGCGCTTTGTCTTGTTAGACCTTAGACCATGGCCTGGATCTGCTGGCCCGGGGCCTGGCTCTCCATGCACTAACCCGCAGACCAAATCCATTGCAATATTGATCACATTGATGGATTTGGCACAGCTGAGTTCTCTCAGAGCTGGCACAAGTCCTTCTAGAGAAAGAACTGCTTCAGGGACCGGCTTTGATTTGCAATGAGGGTAAGAGATGAAAGCAGTGGGTCAGCGTGTTTTCTTCAGCACCAGCTGTGGACCGCACTCAGCCCAGGGCCTGCCGGAGGTCAAGCTCACTCCCGTCCCCTGCGCATCCTGGCTGCTGCACCGTCCTCTCGTGGCATCCTGCGTCTGGCCTGCCCCTCTGCCGTCTGCTTCCAGGCTTGACAGGGTCCTCCCTACCAGGCTTGCTGCTGCCCAGATGCCTGAGCCTGGCATTCAAGACCCTCCTAGGCCTGGCCTCTAGAGTCGGGCTGACCAGGTGTCCCCATGCAACCTTAGCAAGCTGCCTTTCCTTTCGCTCAGCCTGTAGATGGCAACAACAGAGTCACGTCCCCGAGGGCTGACGTCCCAGCTCTGGGGGACAGTGTCTGCGGGGCTTTTACTTCAGGGCCTGCTTGCTGCAGGGTCCCTTGCCGTGTCCACCATTCTTCTGCCTCGGTTGCTACTCCCTGGGCCTGGAGCACTTGCTCTCACCTCTGCTCATCACACACCTGAACAGGTGGAAGACATGGCTCCACCGGCCCCCGCCTGGGCTTCGGGAGCCGCCCCCCTCAGGGTTCCCTGGACCATGACCCTTGGCATCTCTGAATCTTAATGATCCAGAGTCCACCCTGGCCACCTCCTGCCCAGGCCCCCAGAGCCCCTGCCCGTTGGCAGCACTCATAGGAGCCACCATGAGGGAGCATGTCCCCCGGGCCAGGCCTGGCCTGAACAGTCCATGGGTAGTGGGACCATGTGTGATCGTCCCATTCTGCAGGAGAGAATAGTCAAGCCCAGAGGTCTTGCATGTGGGTCCAAGCCTGGGACAGGGTCCCTCCCCTCCATCCCACTGTTAGGCTGTTGGCCCCCACTTGCTTTTGCCTTGAGTCTGCCCCAATAACTGGCTTCCATAGTGGGTGGCCTCGGAAGGGGTCTCCTGGGAGTGACCACCAAGCCGAGGCCGGAAGGTGGAGAATTTGAGGCCTGGAGTGACCCTGTCCGCCAGTCTGCCCACCCACCAGAAGACCCTCCCCATTCCCGCTCTGGGGCAGATTTCAGGTGTGGCCCCTCATGTCACCCCCTGGAAATTCAGCATCTGTTCAGCAGGCATCTCCTGGGCACCTGCTTCATGCCAAGTGTGGCCAGTGCCTGTGGGCTACAGAGAGCAAGGTGCTACTCAGGCCCAGCATGGGGGACGAGGCACAGGCAGTAACCAGCTGGGAGGTGCCAGAAGATGGAGGGAGCAAGTAGTAGGGCCCAAGAGGGCTTTCTGGCCTGTCTGGGGGCTCGGGGAAGACTTTCTGGAAGAAGTAAGGGCTCCGCCCAGACTGGAGGATGAGGAGGTAGCAGTCTGTCCAAAATGAAGGCAGTGGAGTGTCTTCTGGGTGGGCATGCCATGTACCCAGCAGCTAGCACTCACTGCTTCCTGGGCCACTGAGGTTGGCAGGATTCTCAGATGACCCCCAATGACCCAAGCCCTGGAGTGATCCCCTGTTTTGATTGTGAATATGATAGAGTGTCACTGTCTTAGTTAGGCCCCTGATAAGATGACTCTGAATTAATTAAAGATTATCCTTGGTGGGCCTGACCTAATCAAGTGAACCCCTTGAAAGTATCAGAGAGGTTCTGCTGGCCTCCAAGATGAAGCAGTGTCATGAGAGGGGATACAAAGACAGGATCTAAGATGGCCTTTAGTTGCCAGGAGTAGTCCCTGACAAATAGCAACCAGAACACAAGGACCATGACCTCAGGGAACTGGGTTCCACTGACAACTGTGTGAGCCTGGAGGGGACCATGGGCCTCAGAAATCTCAGCCTCAGCCGATACCTTCATCTTGGCCTTTGGACACTGAGCAGGGGACCCAGTCAGCCTGCACCTGGACTCCTGGCCTATAGAAACTGTAAGGTAATAATAGATGTGTGTCATTTTAAGCTGGTCCATCTGTGTAATTTGTTATACAACCTTGATAACTAATATACCCATGCACCCAGTTCGTTTTGGTGGAGGAACAGCGATGTGTCTAGGAAAGGGGTACACCTTCCCGGCACTGAGGAAGAGTCCTGATGCCGCTGAGCCTATTACGATGGACCCATCTCCCTTTCCCAGTGGCTGGAGGAGAGGCCACACGGCCAGTCTCAGCCAGTACCACTTCCCTGATAATGAGCAAGAAATGTACACGAAGGCCAGCTGCCTCTCTTCTTGTTTGGTCACCCAAGTGCAGGGGTGCAAGGCTCACAGCGGGCAGCTCTTGGGACCTGAGGAGCTGGACATAGGGATGGTAACTGGAGGGGGAGGAGCCAGGGTCCTTCATGCTGTTACTCTGGAGCCTCCAAGTGAACCCACCCGAGATCCATCCTTGGTCAGGCTTCCTGCAGAGGGGATGCTAAGTGGCCTTGCTGTCTGAGCCCTTTGTGAGGAGGTTCTGTAGCTCGGGGCTGATTGCACCCTGATCGATTTGCTGTCCACAACCCCTGCTGCCTCCTCAGAATCACTGTGCCAGTCTGTGATAGACAAAATACACACACACCTGTGCCCTCACTGCCCCAACTGGGACATGTGACCTGAAGCACTAAAAAGATCCTTCGGGTAGGATTCAGCTGAGGACTGTGAGCTGGCATGTTATCCCTAAATGTAGTAACGAGGGTCCTGCTAAGTGAAGGACAGAGACAAGGTGGGTCACAGAGCAGTTGTGATATCAGAAGCGGGTGGGGGACTGGAGGAAGAGACCACAAGCCTCTAGATGCTGGAAAAGAACCAGGAAACGGGTTCTCCACTGGATCTTCCCTGAGGAACCAGTCCTGCCCACCCATTTTAAGCTTCTGGCCTGCAGAACTGCAAGATAATAAATGTGTGTTCTTGTAAGCTACTAAGTGTCTGATCATTTGTTCTAGCAAAGAGGAAATGAATACAGAGCCTGTAGGTGTTTGGGGGAATGAATGAATGAATGAATGAATGAATGAATGAATACCTCCACAAGATAGGCATTTTGATTCTTGCTTTATAGTTAAGACAGGCGAGGCCCAGACAGCCCCAAGGCTGACTTCTCAGCAAGCCAGGTTCTATCTGCTCCACTGTGCTGCCTCTAATTTGCTGAGCACCAAGTATGTGTGGGGCTCAGAGTGGGGAAGAGTGAGACAGATCGATCCATCACTGTAACCCAAGGTTCTGGGCCCCACCTGCTCTCCTGAGTGTGCAGGGAGCACCGTGCGTGGACATGGGGCATGTGCCCCCATGGATGTTGGCGCTCGCTAAGGGACCCCCCTCCATCGTGAAGCCCGTGTCCCTGCTCCCTGGATCACAGTGGCCCCACATAGAATTTGGGGAGCAAGTCTGCCAGAAATGGTTAATTACATGAAAGCAAAGTCATGCCCATGACCTATGACTGGGACCACAGCAGGCATATGCTACAGAGCTAGAGGGAGTCCAGAGATATTTTTAGTTTTGTTTGGCTTTTTTTTTTTTTTTCAGATTTTTCAGAAAATGCAGAAGAGCCCTTGATGTGTTTGGGGGAAAAAAAAGTGAAGAATGCTCCCATTCAGCTTGACCCTGTGAAGTTTCCCCTGTGAAGATTTCCTATGCGGAGCCCGATCCCCGAGTGTTTCTGGAAGGCAGGGAGGCAGGCCCAGCAGTGTGTGCCGCTGGCAGGAGTGTTGGAATGTTTATGTTGGAACCTGGACACTGTGAGCTTGGGCTCAGCAATATCTGCTATGTTTCATTCTTGAGTTTTGCCTTCCCAGAAAGGCTCTGATTTAAACCAGAAATTTGTCTCAGGAGGGAATGGGGCCAGCCTGAGATTTAGGACTGTGAGTCAGGGTACCGGGGCTGCTGCTGTAACAAAGCAGCCCAGAACATGGTGGCTAGAGGGGCTGGAGTGATGAACCCCCGAGGGTCGGCAGGACCAGCACGACTGCCTGACCGGCGGAGGGTGCTGGTGCCAGCAGGCAGCTCCCACCTCCAGCTTGGGGTTGGCTGGGCCAGAGGGGGCCATTGCCATGCACCCACGCTCAGCCCTCAGCCCTCAGCCCTCAGCCCTCAGCCCGCTGGGATGGGAGGACACACGGTCGTCCAAAGGCAGGGCATCCTCACCGGGAAGTTGCATACAGTCCACATGCTGACATCTCATTGGTCAGAATGTGGTCACATGGCCATACCTACTGCAAGGGAGGCCTGGGAAATGTAGTCTTCAACAGGGTGGCCATCTGCCAAGATAAATGCAGGGAGGGTCTCCAACCTGGGAACTGTTGACATTTGGGGCTGGGGACCTCTGTGTCATGGGTACCAGCCTGTGAATTGCAGCACGTTTAGCAGCATCCCTGGACTCTTTTGACTAATGCTAGGAGCAACTCCCCCCAACGCTGCCCACATCTTATCCCCAGTTGTGATGACCAAAAATGTCCTCAGAAATTGCCAGGTGTCCCCTGGAGGCATCACCACCCAGCCAAGAACATGGGGCCAGATGGAGGTCCCAAACTCTAGTGTCCACAGGGCAGGAGCGCTGGGGCTGGGCTGCAGTAAGCCCGTGGAGAATGCCCCATGAGGGGGGATAGCTAGCTCTCGCTCCACCCTGCAAGTTCTCAGGCTGGAGCAGGACAAAGATCTGGATTTTCAAGTGAAATACCATAATTGCTTATTGATAGCATCTAATTAAAACAGGAAAATAGCTGTGTGGTTGCTATGGGTTGAATTGTATTCCCCAAAAGCAGTCTATGTGCTAACCGGCCAGGGCCTGTGAGGGTGACCTTATTGGGCCCTGGCAGGTTTTCTTAGGCACACTGAGGTCATCCTGGACCAGCAGAGGGGGAGGACCCTAATTCAATACTGCTGGTACCTTATAAGAAGAGACGCGTGGAGAAGGACACATGAAGACAGAAGCTAACATGGGACTCTAATGCCTGTCTGAGCCTCTGGAACCCCCACCCCAGCTTGATGGCCCAAGCCTCACTGTACAAAGTGGAATGCAAAGCTGTCAGCACCTTCATCTGGGGCTCACTGGGACAGTGAGACGGGCCAGCTAGGCAGGCCCTGTCACCAACCTTCACAGTCTGAGCGTGGCGCAGCATGAGCAAGTCCCCTCCCACCTTGCCACAGCCTGACTGTGGCACTGCCGCCTCCCCCTAGACCTTCAGTCTCATCTAGCAAATGCAGAGAATCAAATTCACTTGGGACAGGTTGAGGCCTCCCTAAGTTTGTGCGGCTGAGGGAGGACACAGACCCGCCATCAATGTGTGTGCCTGCTGTTCGCCAGGTGACCTGCGGAGTACCTGTGGGGGCTGGGGCCTGGGGACCCATCAGCAAACAAGCGGATACCTAGGGCCTGAAACTACCCAGGATGCCAGGGCACCAGCCACCTCCAGAGACAGCAAGCCCTCCTCTGCTTTGCAGGGGGTTGGGTGGGGTTGAGAATAGGGTTGGGGTTAGGATTTGCTTGGGATGGAGGGTCAGTGTGAGTTAGAAATTAATTGGATTTTAGATGGGATTTGCATTGGGTTCAGTATATAAACAGAATTTGTGCTGGAGAGGGTTGTGGTAAATTTGGGTGTTAGAGTCAATATTTGAGAAATGGTTTGGATCAAGACTAGGTCTGGTGTCAGTTTGATATTAGGATTAGGGTCAGGATGTGGGTCAGGATTGGGGTGGGGAGGGGGTCAGGGTGGAGTCAGGATGGGGGTGGGGCAGGTTAAGGCACAGCTGGAATCTGACCCCGAGCCCCTTGCTGTGCTGACCACTCATGGTCACCAGGGTGTCTCCATGTCTCTCTTCATCCAGCACCTAAACCCCCAGCTCTCGCCTTAATCTGATGCTTAATAACCCTTGCCCTTTGCCACACCCTGACTGAGTGGCTTGGCTTGGACTGTCCCAGCTCTGGAAGTCCCCAGGAGGCAGGGTCCTCTAGGTGAGCTGGGATTGTAATAGCTGTAATAGCCGTAGCTATTGTCCTGGAGGAACACAGGGGCATAAAGGCACCTCCCTGGAGCCTGAACAAGAAGTCTGCCCTGTAGCATCAGTGCTGGGATTACACTCAGACTGTTTCAAAACCAAAGTACTTTTACTGCCACGTTGTCGGAGCTGCCCTGGGAAACCGTGTTCTACTGTCACAGAAGGTTTGTGTAAAAAGGAGGTGTTATGGTCCCAAGTCTCAGAAGGAGGAGACACGAGATGCCTCCTTGCAGATACAGTTTCAATCACAGCAGAAAAAGGCAGGACTCCCGGGAGGAAGCAAAGACCTCCTTTTCCTCACGGAGAAAGCTCACTTCCCGATTCCAGAACAGCCGAGAATAACAGGAAACCCCACGGGGGGGCCCTGGAGTCTGGCAGCCTTGCCCTTTGCTTCAGGACTTCTGTGGATTAGGGGCTGAGGCGCCAGGGCTGCTTAAGAGGGAAAGCAGGTGCATCTGGACCCTGCGGGCATCCTCACTGCGCGTGGCTGCAGAGTGAGCCCGTGTCCAGGAGGGGGCGACGTGACGCGGCCCCGCCCCTGCAGGCGGGCCCCGGGACTGGGGCGGGAGGGGTGCAGAACCACTCGGCCCCAGGCTGCAGACCTGGGCGTCACCTCCTCCCCCAGTGATGGCCCTGCCACCCTGCCACTCGGTCCCATCCTCGCCCTGCCTTGGCACGGTGGGAGCTGCCTGGAGCCAGACCAGGCTGGACCTGCCATCGACGTGTGTGCCTGCTGTTCGTCAGGTGAACCTCCAGCCTCTCTGAGGGCCCAGAGGGATGCTCCCTGCGGTGGCCAAGGCAAGAGGGAGCCCACGCCCCCACCCAGAGCTCACCTGGCTGTGTGGCTCGGCACCTGTAAGCCTGCTGGCTCCTGGCTTACGCATGCTCCCTTCCAGCCACCAAGCGTTCTGCTCATCCCCAATAACCCCTGTGCCTCCCCACTTGCATACCTCCTCAGGTGTGCACCCTTCCTGCTCTGCCCTCCACAGCTATCCTTCCTCCTCTTCCTCAGCTATCAAATTCAGCTCAGCTGCCTCTTCCAGGAAGCCCTCCTGGGGCTCCTAAGGACACCTGAAGGCGGCCAAGACCCCTTCACTCTCTCCTGGGTGCCTCTCCATGAGCTTAGGGATCCTCAGGGCAGAGACCAGGTGCTTCACCTGCAGCATCTCAGGCTCAGCAGTGAGTGGAGTCCTTCAGAAGGACCATTCGTGCATCAGTGAGTGAGTGACGAACGAGCCAGCAAGGAGCCCCAGGGGGAAGAACCCTACCTTCTGTGCACATTCCCAGACCCAGCGCTGCCCCAGCTGCCCCATCACTGGTCTCCCTATGGGCCCCCATCGTCCCCCACCCCTGCACACACAATCACCTCCTCCCATGACCCTGCAAGTGCACCATCTGCTTCCTGACCCTGCACTAGCTGAGGCGAGGGAAGCTCCTGGCAAATCTGAGGGACGGGATATGGCTACTGAAGGCACTTTCAGGCTTCCCAGCGACAGAGGGTCGGCTCTCACCCCCACCCTATCGGGCACCATACCTGCACCTGCACCTGTGTGCACCGGTGGCCTGGCTGAGCAAGCCCGCCGTAGGGCACCTTGAGGATTAGCTGAGACCAAGGCGGTGAACCCCACCTGACTGCCTACTCAGATTCTGAGGCTGTCCCGACAGCCCTTCATTGCTGCTTCAGTTTTGTTAGAAATTCTGCAGAGGAGCATTCCCCTCGGGGGCTGTGTGCGCACCGGGGCATCCTGGGTCCCAGCCCCATGCTGTCTAAGTGAAAACAGTACACGCACTGGAATCTAGGAAGAAGACCAGCACCCCGAGGGGCCAGCCTGTCGGGAGGGGTCAAGGATGGGCCTGCTCTCTCCTCACATCTGTGCTCCACCTTGGGGAGCATCCAGGTTTCCAGCCTAGCCCTTGCTGCCTGCCCAGCCAGCTGCCCCAGGCCTCACCTGCAGCTGGGCGGAGCTCCCCGGCCAGTGTGCCCCATATACTCCGGAGGTTCCCCAGAGAGCCTGAACCTCTCATTCCCCGAGGGGCAAACAGAGGCCCAGGTATCTCCAGGTTCAGCGCAGGCTCAGGTCAAGGGCCACAAGGTCTGTGGGCCACTCAGCACAGGTCTGCCTCCTTGGCCCCTGCCCTCCAGCTCCCTGGGGGCACACCATTCCCAGCACATCTCCGGTTGGATGCTGCCAAGGGCAAGTACTCGGGTGAGGTTTAGAGGTCAGAGGGGTGTGGCCCGCACCCGCTTCCTGAGCACAGGTGGGCAGACTCATGGGCTGTTCAGACCAGGTGTTCCCCCAGGCCCACCTTCCTGGCGATGCACCTGTGCTTTCCTGCAGCCTCCTCATCCTGACCAGTGGCCACAGGGGGCCTGGGTTCTGGACCCCACACTCCGAGCATGTGACAAACGGTGGGAAGGGCACGGTGGAAACCAGCCAGGGCAGATGGCGTCCAGCACCCGGCAGGTGCTAGGTCCCAGGGACTCGGGGCTGGGTTTGGGCTCAGCGCAGATGTCACCAAAGCCACATATGGGGGGAACCAATTTGTATTTGTGAGCTCCTACTCCAGCCCAGGACCCACAGGCCACCCTCTTTCTGCTGTTTCCAGGGAGAAGTCAGCAGGGACTGGCCCTGTGGGGTGGGGGTGCTCACATCAGCGCTGGGGTGCGTGCAGGCCTTGGAAAACCCAAGCCCTTGTCTAATTAAGCCATTAGGAGTGGGTATCCATGGAAACCACTGTACTCCCATACTCAACACAGATGAATATTTATTCAATTAGCAGGGCACAGGAGCTGGGGAACCTTTGCTTCCTGCTGGGACCATCATGTGGGCTTCTGGGGAAGTCATGTTTTGGGGAACCCCCTGAGGCCCAGACCTTTCAACTGCATGATCTCATTTTCACAGCCACCCCTCAAGATGGTCCCTGTCACCGCCTCTGTATGGAAGAAACTGCGGCACAAAACAATGCAGCCACCCAATCAGAGCCAGAGGCGGGACAGGAACCCCAAGGGTCAGGCTGGACCTGCCGGCTCTTTCTACAACCCAAGCCCCGAGGGAGGCAGGCAAATAGCCTTCTACATCCCGGCTGCCCAGGCAATTATGGCCGTGGCCCCGGCTCTGGGTGGTGTAGCCTCCATGTGACCTTGAGCAGCCACTTGAACTCCCCGTGCCCTTGTGGGTCGTCTGTGCCTGCGTTTGGTCATGGTACCGCAGTCCATTCTGGCTGCAGACACTTGGCACTCACAGTTCTGGAGAATTGGGGTCCAACATCAAGGTGTCCTCATGCTGAGGTCAGGTTCTGGTGAGGACCCTCTTCCTGGTACTAGCATCTTCTCCCTGAGTCCTCACAAGATGGAAGGTCTGGGGGGCTCTCTGCGGACTCTATTATAAGGCACTGGCCCATCCAGAAGCTCCACCCTCATGACCCAAGCACCTCCTAAAGGGCCACCTCCTAACACCGTCGCACTGGGAACCAGGATTTCAACATGTGAATTTAGGGGTACAGAAACCTTCAAACCATGGCGGTCCCTCCTCAGGCTGCTGGAAGCAGCCACAGGACTGGAGCATGTCCGGCATCTGGCACAGAGCCTGACACACAGAAGGAGCCCCGCCAGGCTGTGGGCCCACCATCAGTGCCAGGAAACTGGGACTCCTGGTGGCACATGGTGGCAAGGAGCACACATCACACATCTGTCTGGAGGCTTTGTAATGCCACCTTCCTTTGCGCTTCTGCATTTGTTGCTGTGTATGGACAGGTGTGGCCTGCAGGACCCCTGCCTGGTGTCCAGGCGATGGTCAGGGGCTGGGACCCAGTATCCAAAGCTCCAGTGGAAACCCCATCTGTCACCAGCAGCGTGCCCAGGGCCCACTGCAGGCCCAGAGCTGTGGTGTGGCTGGGTTCGCAGAGACTTCACTGCTCCCCAGGTGCTGTTCAGATGCTGCCTGTCAGGTAGCTCCCCCACCCCCAACCCCGATGGGGTCAGAGTGTGTGTGTGTGTGTGTGTGTGTGTGTGTGTGTGTGCATGGGCACGTGCTTGCGTGCGCACGTGCATGTCCTCCCCAAGGGCTGACTTTCGGTAGCCACCCAGGGGCACGTCTACAAATGGTTTACTGTCATGAATGTGCATTGAGTGACAGGGGGCGGGGAGCCCCCTCTCTGCTGTACCCATTTCCACAGACAAGGGGCCCTCTGCATTGGACTGCGCCTCTGTCCTCGGTTACACTTTTTAAAAGGAAAACACATTCATTTTGACTATGGTTGCTTATCACCTAGAAAGTACCATTTGGTACATGTAAGTCTTCCAAAACTGGGGTTCTCTGCTAAAAAACATCATTGCTGGTGCAAGGTGCAAGGTCATGGTGCAAATGAAGGGCAGATACGTGCCCTTCATCTATTGTGAAGGCAGGCCTGGTGGTGCCTCTGAGCAGGATTTGGGGTCCTACAGGGTGGGGATGGGATCCTGTCTCTGCCATGTCACTGCCGGGTCTCCGTCCCCTCCCCCGGTGACAGCCTCCACCAGGGATGCCATGGGTCTGAGCCCTGCGGGGGTGGCACCCAGCTGGGAGGGATCTCTGCCCCGACCCCACTTCCTCATGGGGAATCTGGCAATAGTGGACACGACCGGGGCACAGCACCTCTCCGATGCCAGCTGTGTGCTCCGAGCTCCAGCCCAGGATCCCACAAAGGGCCAGGCCCCTGGCTGATTCTGAAGGACCACAGCTTCAGAAATTGTTCTAGAATCCCCAAACCTATAACTGCCAGATCCCATGGCATCTTTACCACAGCCCAGCCAAATAAATAGCTTAACCACCCCCACCTTTTATAACTGTTTGACAACTTTATTAAGGCGTGATTTATATAACACGACTCTTACCCGTTCTGCAGGTATGTCAGGACCGCTGTGCACATCAAATAGGATCTGGTAAATGCTCCATAAACTAAGTGCTGTGCGCACAGGGGTCCGTTATTATAGCAGATGATGACTGTTTTGCTACACACATTGTATTATTTTTATGCTGGGGTGTTCTGGTATCATTTATCTGAAGGGTTCCTGAAGGGCTGCTGGGCAGGGGGCGAGGGCTGGCTACAAATAGCAGAGATTTACACGCGTGTAAATCCGAGAACCTCACTTACACGCGGCAGGAAAGCAGGTGGTTGCCTTTTTTTTCTTTTAACATGTCATTTGGAAATAATTTCAAACTGCAGAAAAGTTACAGGAATAAAAATAGTACAGAGAACACCATATACCTTTTACCTGCATTCAATTATTGCTAAGATTTTACCCCATTTATCATTTGTTCTCTCTCTCTCTCTCCCCTCCCTCCTCGTCTCCGTCCTCATCTCCCTCCTCCTCTTCCTCCTTCCCTCCCCCTGTCCCCCTCCACATGGAGGGGTGTGATTTCTCTGAACTACCTCAGACCAAGCTGCAAGATTCATGGCCCCTCACCCTTGGAGACAGGGCTATGGTCTTGCAGAGCCACAGAAAAGTGGCCCTGTCTGCAGTCCAGCCCTCGCAATCCCGGTCTGCCAGCTGCCCTGACGGCACCCTTTACGGCCTCCCTCTTCAGCCCAGGACCACACTCGGGTCAGGTGATCATCTGTTTGTCTTGCCTCTTTGGCTTTCTTTCATCTGGAGCATTCCCATAGACTTTTTTTTTTCTCTTTTTCTTTTCTTTCTTTTTTTTTTTTTTTTGTCTTTTATGTCACTGACATTTTTGAAGAATACACTGCTTTTCTTAGTAGAACAGTACTTGTTTTGGGTTTTCTGATGTTTCCTCATGATTGGACTCGGTGTATACATTCTCAGCTGCTATGACACACATGATGTATCTCTCTCCAGGTTCCTCCTCCAGAGCACGAGAGGCCTCTCACTGGTTGTGTTATTTTTGATGAGCTGGTCAAGGAATTGTCTGAGTTGTCTGCTATGTAATTACCCTTCATTTCCTTGCAACTGATGAACAGTCTAGTAGGGAGACACATTAAGACCATGGAAATAGTCTGCTTCTCACCAAAATTTCCCCCGAGATGTAGCTCCTTTAATGACTCTTGCTGATCCCATCGTTAGCCACAAAATGTTGATTTTTCAAACCCAGCACTTCCTCCATTTTAATCAGTTGGCTTCTATCACCCTACTGTAGCCACATCTCTCTCATCTCCTCTGCTAACCACCCATCTGTCCATCCACCATCCATCAATCCCTCCATCCTTTCATCCACCACTTATCCATCTACCATTCACCATTCATCCACCATCCATCCATCCATCCATTGAACCATCCATCCATCCATCCATCCACCATCAATCCACGCATCCATCCAAACATCCATCCACCATCCATCCATCTACCATCTGTCATTCACCCATTCATCCACCACCCATTCATCCAACCATCCATCCATCCATCCATCCATCCATCCACCCACCATCCATCCACCATTGATCCATCCATCCAACCCTCCAGACACCATTCCTCTGCCATCCAACCATCCATTTCTCCATCATCCATGCATTCATCCACCATCTCTCCATCTATTTACCCATCTGCCATCCATCTTTCTATCCATGTATGTATGTAAGTATGTATCCATCTAACAATGTACCATCTACATGCTCACCCACCTATCCATCCCCCACCATCAGCAGCAGCATCTACAACCCACTGCTGCACTTCACTATTCTGGTGCTCAGATCACACTGAACTCTGGCTAGGGAAGCCTCATCAAGCTGGCCCCTGAGTCTTTGTGACACACCACATTTTTTTTTAGCACTTCTTTACTTTCTGGTATAATAAGATGTTCTAGCCTCATTTTGTGCTTTTCCTGCCCAGTCCTAATATCAGCCATTTCTCCAAGAAGCCCAGGTTCCTTTCAGTGGGAAATGTATTAGAAACTAAGCTCTTGGAGCCCAGAGTCACAGCACAGGGTCCTCAGGCCCTCAGCAGATCACAGGGACTGTGTACATGCACACGCATGTATGTGCACACACAGACACACACAAAGCCTCACATGTGCACATCTCAGATCATGACTTCACATGGTCCCTCTCCACAGGGGCTCTTCCTGCCCTGCCTGGGCTGTGCTTGCATCCCTTCTTCCAACAACATGGACAGGTCATCTCACTGTAATCCTGTAATATACCCACAGTGTCTTCAGAGTTGCTTTGCCCATTTCACTGTGAGAGAAAAACATTATTCTGAATGTGTGTTCACTTTTCCCCACCCCTCCCCTCAGACGGTGTGCAGGACAGATGGTACACAGATCAGTACTGAGCCCCACAGGAATTTGCACTAGTTCTTTTCCCTGTCTGTTCTTTATGTGAAATATAGTCAAGACCCCACCACTCTGGGAGCCCAGCCTCGGCGCTGTCCCGGTGGTGCCCACCCACGTGTGTGCAGTTTGCCTGCTGCTTCCCCCACATGCAGGTGCTTGCAGCAGGTCTTCAGCTTTGCCAAGGTCTGCTGACAAATAAAACTATAAGACATTTTAAGAGGACATCGTGATGATCTGATGCACCGACACACCGTGGAAAGATTGCCCATTGACTTAACCAACACATCTGGCCCCTCACATATTTATCTAGTATTTATCTCTTTTTTGGGTGAGATTTAAGTTCTACTTTCTTAGCAAATTTCAATTTTACAACACGGTGGCATCACCCTCAGTTGTCACTCTTCAAGCAAGGTCCTCAGACCTCATTCGTCTTACAGGTGAAAGTCCGTGCCCTTTGGCCAACTGCTGCCCGCCAGCACCGGCCACCGCCCTTCTAAGCCCTGTTTCTAGGAGTTTGGCTTTGTTTCGGTTTCCACATATAAGTGATAGCATGCAGGACTAGTCACTCTCCCCTTGGCTTATGTCACTCAGTAGAATGCCCCCTGCTCCGTTTATGTTGTGCGAACAGCCCACTCAGGTTGCTTCCACGTCCCACCTGCTGTGAACCCTGCTGCAGCGAGCGTGGGGCGCAGGTCCCGCTGGGACATCCTGTTTTCATTCCCTTTGGAGATGTACCAAGCGGTGCGACTGCTGGATCACAGAGAAATCCTATCTTCTTTGTTTGCAAGAGCCTCCATCCTGTTCTGCAGAGTGGCTGCACCATTTTCCACCCCACCAGCAGTGTGCGAGGGTCCCCTCTCCACTCCTGCCCAGCACCTGCTCTTGTCTTGTTGTCAATCACCATCTTGACCGGTGAGGTGGTGTCTCACTGTGGTTTTGGTGTGCTTCTCCCCGGTGATGATGGATGATGAGCATCTTTCCACATGTCTGTTAGCCATCTGTATGTTTTCTTTAGAAAAATGTCTGTTTCACTCCTCTCTCCTTTTTTCTTTCTTTCCTTCTTTTCTTTCTTTCTTTCTTTCTTTTTTTCTTTTTTTTTTTTTGGAAGGTGGACTGCTACATGTAGTGCCTCATTGGGATGTGTCTGGAGTCTTGGAAGCTTGACTATCATACACTCTCCTACAAATGGAGCTTGAGAGCTTGAGAGCAGGGGAGTGGAGCTACTGGTATATCCTTGACCAAAGGATGGTCCTCTACCGGGGAAGGTCATCCTCTCTGGCCAAGCACGCAGCTTCACGGGAGACACACATGGAGCGGTGAGGGAGGACGGGGACATCCCCAAGCCAGCTGGATCAGTTGAATCAACGCTGGCGATCACAGGTGTGACAGATGCCACAGCCAGAGCACCCTCACATGCTCCTCCATCCATTTTGTAAGGATTGATCCTTCCTTCCTTCCTTCCTTCCTTCCTTCCTTCCTTCCTTCCTTCCTTCCTTCCTTCCTTCCTTCCTTCCCTCCTGGCTAATGAGCTGTGTGAGTTCTTTACATATCTTGGACATTAACCTGTAATCACATATATGATTTGCAAGTGTTTTTTCTGCATCCATAGCTTGTCTTTTCATTTTGTTGATTTCCTGTGCTGTTCAGGAGCCTTCTACTCTGAGACAGTCCTGCCTGTTTGTTTTTTATTTTGTTGCCTTTGAGTCTGGTGCCAACTTGCACACACAGCTCTCACTGTTTGGCAATGACAAGCAATGTGGTAGCGAATATTTTATGTTGCTGGAGGTGTATCTTCCAGGTAAATCCCTGGAGGTGGGATCTCCAGGTCAGAGGGGCAAACACCTGTCCATCTGTTAGAAGTCGTTCTTCCGCAGGCTACCACTCTGGGTCCCCACCACGGTGCCTGCCATGCTCTGTCCCCCCGCAGGTCCTCCTGCAGTGTGAGCAGGTGGGACGCGAGACCTCGAGTGACCTCACTGTGCATCTCTTGCAGGAGTGAAGTTGGACCCCTCGTCATGCTTCCAAGGACCATTCACATTCCCTTTTCTGGGAATCGTTTCTCATGCACTTTGTTCACGTTTCTATATGATTTTTGTGTTTTTCTTTCTCACCTTTTAAAAGTTCTTTGCATGTTAGAGGTATTACCCTTTTATTTACAAAGCAAGTTCCAAATATTTTCTCCTAGTTTATTCATCTTTTAATTTTGCCTATCTTTTTCCACTGCAAATGCTGTGTTTTTGCAGACAAATTTGTTGAGACTTTCTTTCATTGGATCTGGCTTTTTACTCACGTTCAGAAATCCCTTCCCTACACTCTGCTTGTAGAAAGATTCACCTTCGTTTGCTTCCGGGATTTGTATATTTAAACCTTATGCACTTAATCTCTGATTTTGTGAGTTTATTCTTATCTTCATGTGAGAAATGGATCTCATTTTATCTTTTTCCAAACGATTATGTACTTGTCCCAGCACGGTTTTATTTGGAAGATCACAGCTGCTGCTGGAGACCGAGGCGCCTCCTCTGCCCTGGGGCTACCTCTCGGAGGCCCCCCTCTACTGGGCCAGCCCCACCCCAAGCTCCAGGCCACTCCTGCTGCAGTTTATCCTCTGCTGGGGCCAGTCAAACACACCCCCGCCCCGACACAGCACTTCCCCTTCTCCTTGGCTATTCTGGCATGTTTATTTTTCCATATGAACTTTAGTATCAATGCTAGCTCCATAGAAAAATGTTCACTGGAATTTTTATTAGGATCACATTAAACTTATACCTTAAATTAGAAAGAACTGACATCTTGATGATGCTGGAATGTCCTGACCTCCCTATTTTGGGTCTCTTTGTGTCTTGCAGGCGTGTTTTATGGCTTCTTTCGCACGGGCTGTGAACAGTTCTCGTTAAGCTGCCGCTTGGGGAGCAGGGGCTCGGCTGCGTGAGGGCTGTTCTCTGCCCCTGCAGACCCTTCCCACCACCTGCCCTCCGGCCTGGTGCCTGCTGCCAGGGGGCCCTGTCCTCAGGCTTCTTGTTGCATCTGGACAACAGGAAGGCTCCCAGAGAGAGGAGGATGGGATGGAGAGGAGGAGGCTGTGGCTTCTATGGGGCTGCCCTGTCCCTCAGCTACAACCACAGCCTTCTCTCCAGGGCCCAGCAGTGCTCTCTGCTCAGCCCTTCCGGCCTGGGTGGTCCTGAGTCCCGTGGGACTATCCCAGGGCTGCCTCACTGTCCACTCACTGAAGGCAGCCCCTTCTTCAAGCCCCAGGATCATCCTGCTGGTGTGAGTCCCTGTCCCTGCCAGCACCCACCCGGAACCCTCATCCTTCTGGGCAGAGCACCTTGGTTTTCCATGAGGAACACACGCTCCTATTGCTCCCCTCCTACTGGGACCTGACCCCACTGCCAGGCCCGACGGTGGCCTGTGAACAAAGCCTGCCATCAACCGGCCATCTAGCCTGCCATTGTTGGAGGGAAGGTGGACGGGCAACGTGCCGAGTTCAGGCACAGCCTTAAGAGGCCGAGTGAGCCGGGCTGACAGTCCGCAAGGACGTGGGGCCTCGGTGCCACAGCCGCGTATATAACAGACCAGCGGGAGCCGTGTACGGACAGGGGCAGGGAGAGTTATTTTGAGGGATTGGCTCACATGATCGTGGGCCTGGCAAGGCTGACATCTTCAGGGTAGACCAGCAGGCTGGAGACCGGGGAGGAGCTGGTGCTGCACCCGGAGTCTAGAGGCCGAGCCCACGGGGAACCGCGACGTGATAAATGTGCAGCGCCAGAGCTGCTGAGTTTGTGACACCTGCTATGGCAGCCACAGGAGAGGAGCACAGTCGAGGAAAGCCGGGCCTGCTGGCCACAGTGTCACCTGACGCCCAGTGCCGGCCGGTTGCGTCTAAGCTGCGGGCGGCTTCCGAGGTGGGCGGGCGTCAGACCCCCTCAGCAGCAGGCAGGCAGCTCCCAGGCACGCTCCTGCTGAAGCTGGGCCGCGGGGCCTCAGGCCGGGCTCCGGCTCTGCTCGGTGGAACCGAGATTGCCCTGCAGGGCAGGCCAGGCGCTCTGAGCTCCTGGACCACATCATGACTGCAGAGGATTTTGAGAAACAACTTCTGTGCCTGAAGCAGGTTTGAAAGTCACTGAAGGGGTCCATTCTCTCAATGACCTGGTAGAGGTGACCAGGTCACCAGGAGGCAGGCAACCACCCTGGGCCCACAGACCTGGGCTGGGACTCAGATGTGAGATGCCCACGCCGTGCTCTGTGTACTGCCCGGGGAGCTAGTGCTCACTGTGTCAGCCCGTGTTGATCCTTGGTGGGGGTCAAAGTTCACAAGTGGTGGGTCACACGATTCACAGGCAGGGTGGTTAGTGATGAGCAGAATTGGCTTCTGTCCCCGTCACTAATGGCGGCCACCACCCATTTCACCTTTGATCCTTACAGCGCTGGGGAAAACGGGGAGACCGCTCCAGCTCCCACGGAAAGGCTCTCTGGGGAACATGCCCCCCGGCTGGAATTTGACAGTTCTGCACTGTGGCCACTGGGCTTTCAGACAAGATGTCCACACGCACAAGAGGCATGCAGGATCACGGGCTCTCACGGCAAAGAGCACCACCAAGCAGGGGCTAAGGAGCAAGTGGGGCTCCCTGGTGAGGACCTTCTATGCCATCCAGAGGGCACGTCTCCTCCCACTTTCTCTGTCAGGCTGGCCAAGCTCCTGGGACATTAGGAGCCCGAGGACTGGGATGGGGAGAGGTCTCTTTGCCGAAGCTCAAGGGAGCAGAGCCCACCTGGGCCACAGTCTGGGACCCCACCCTAGAGGAGTTCTCAGCCCAGTGGGGAAGCGTCAAGTGGCACATGATTACCAGTTAAGGGACCACAGAAGGTACTGTGGGAGCTGCCAGGGCATGTCTCTCCTGCCTGGAGAATCTGGGAGGGCTCCTTGGAGGAAGCAGTATAATTGGTTTGTGTCTCTGCACTTCCAAAGAAACATGGTGAGTGGCTTTATCAAGGGTCAGCACGGCTCTCACACCCCAGCCCCAGCAGGGCAGCCCTGCTGGCCACCCAAGAAGTGGAAGCTCAAATCAGTGCTGGATTTTTGGAGAGGGGGAAGGCCCAGGATGGCACTGAGGGACAGGCCTGCAGAGCCCCTGGTCCACCCTGCAGAAAGGGTATTTTTTTGTTTATTATTATTAATTTTTTTTAGATTTTATTTATTTATTCATGAGACACACACAGAGAGAGAGGCATAGACACAGGCAGAGGGAGAAGCAGGCTCCCTGCGGGGAACCCGATGAGGGACTCGATCCCAGGACCCCAGGATAACACTGAGCCGAAGGCAGACGCTCAACTGCTGCACCACCCAGGTGTCCCAGAAAGGGTGTTATAACCCAGAAGCGTTGAGAGAGGAGTGGTGATGTCATAGAGTGATGTCATGGGAAGCCACAGGAAAATGTGGGTATCACAGGTCATGGTCGGGAAGGAGCACTTCTGCGTGATGTGATTGGAGCAAAGGAAGAAGCAAACTCGTTTGCCCAGTGGTCATGGGGAGTCTCCTGGGAATCCCAGGGCTGTGGCGAAGAGTAGGCGCCTCGCACTGGTGGGGCCAGCCCTCAACAGTGTTTAAGTATCCTGACCTGCTAAACCTCCACGAGTCCTTACACTTCCAAGCCAAACCAGGCTCCAGGAGAGGCGGGTCTGGGTGGGGTCACCAGGCTGGCTGTGAACATTGGCAGCATTGCCACCGCATCCCCACACCCCAAAGTCCATCCCAACGCCAAAGCCGACTGCTCGGCCTGCCACTCATGGGACGAGCCTACGGTGTCCCTGTACCAGCCTCGCCCCCTTGCCCCCAAACTCCCAGCCCATCTGCTTCCCCCTCCCAGCTGCCTGGGGTCTGCCTGGCCTGCCCACGCTGGGCCCCATATGCTCAGGGACCGAGGGTCCCCAAGGGCACCAATCCTGGCCCATGGCTCCTGTGAGCTCTGGGGCGCCCGGGGCCTGAGGTTCTGGTAAATTGGGGTTGCTCCCCCAAGCACCTGGGCACATCATCCTCTGTGCTCCTTCTACTTTGCTTCAGCTGAGTGAGGGGGATTCAGTCAAGTGTCACGGAACCATTGGGTGAAGTCCCCGGCCTCTGATGGAGGACACCACAGAGGCTTCTGTGTGCACCCCCATACCCAATGTGGCTTAGGCTCTGAGAGTGGCCCCAAATCCCCTCTCGCCCGGGCATGTCTTGCTTGTGGCCTCTCCTCTCTTTCTTCTCCTCTCCCCATGTCTTTCCTTTCCTCTGGGGGTCTGAGCCCCACACTCCCACGGTTCCCACTTGGGCATGTGACAACTCCTCCTCCTCAACAGTCACTGGCCCGAGTGCAAACAGAATCCTCCAGAGCCACGGGGCTGCTGAGCTGGGAAGACACAGTGACACTCAGCCATGTCCTGCAGTGAACAGCATCCAGTGCTGGGACAGAAGGGCAGCCGCTGCTTAGTCTCTAAGTCTTCAGCTCCAGCTTCCCTGGGTCTGTCCTGTCCCCAGAACCCAGTGACACCAGCCTTCAGAATCTCAGGCTGTGTCTAGTCCTGGCACCTGCAGCTGAGAGGTCCTGGTGGCCACATCCTAGGGGATGGCCCCTCCCCGAGGAGCGCTGCAGGTCCTCGCCACCCTCCATGACAGCACACCAAGCAAAGCCTAGCCCAGAGCAGGTAAATGATGGGTGTGGTTACCCACAGGTCTGAGCCATGAGACCCCCAGGTGTGGACACGGCCAGAGACCACAGTCTGAACATCGGATTCCTCATCCTACTGAGTTCTTCAAGTACTGTCTGATGCTGAGTCCTCTGCAGGGCCTGATGTCCCCAGCACGGGGTGTGAGGAGTCGCCTGGGAGTCTGGGCCAGGATCTGAACCCAGAAGGCACAACCTGAGCCCATATCTCTGTTGGTGGTTTGTTTCCAGACACCCAGTCTGCATGGCCAAGAGTGGGGCAGATTTTATTAGGATTTGGGCGTCTTAAAGCCCCACTGGCTTTGATCAGAGCAGCTTTGCTGTGCGTGGGGTCCAGGGCTTTGGGATGACACCACCACTGACTGAAGGACAGGAGACCTGACCCTCGTAACTCCCTGGGGCACAGGGATGGTGGTGCCGGGCTTCCTCAGATGATGGTCCTTGGCCTCTGCTCCAGGCTCCTAACTGCATCTCATTACTTGAAGAGAAGTCTCTAAAGGCCTATGAGATGTTTGATCTGTGAAATTCCTTCCCCCAAAATTATACTTTTGGAGGTTTTTGAGAAAGCAAATATCTTAAGAAATGAGATCGTCTCCATTTTCCTCGGTGAAGGAGCTGGGGATGCAGGGACGCCTGTGGGGAGAGGTTTGGTGCCTCCTCAAGGGCACCTGGAGCCCCTGGAGGCTGGTCAAGCCTGAGCCTGAAGCACGACTCAGGGATGGGGATGGGGGAGGAGATGGAGAGCAGGTGTCTTCCCAGGAGGGCAGGTGTCCCTCCTTCATGGGGTACTTACCACACCTGCCCGTGTGCTGTGCACCTGCTGAGTTCTCTGGAAGCCTCCCCATGTCTCACCCCTCCCATGGGTAGTGAATGTCTCACTCAGTAGCCAGCTCCTGTTTATTGAGAATTTGTCCTAAACCAGGGGCAGGTGTGTACATCCATTAACTTATTTGGCCTGGAAACCAACCCTCTGAGGTAGACACTGTGATCATCCCAATTTCACAGATGAGGAGCAGAGGCCCAGAGATGTTCAGAAACTTGCCTGGAGACACACAGCGAGGAAGTGACAGAGCCCACAGAGGGGAGGCTACCTTCTGGGTCACACTCTCTGCCTTGCTAGTAAATTGTGAATTGCAAATTCAACCTTTGGAGGAGGCTTGGCTCCTGCAGGGTCTCTGGGACCAGGCAGCCTGGCCAGCACAGCGCCAAGGCAAGTCGTGGCTGCTGTGTCAGGATGCAGCGCCCTCTAATAAGCACCCCTGTCAGGTCGAAGGCGGGCAGTCCAGCCTCCAGAAATATGCTCACCCGCTTCCTGTGTCGCTGCCTCTGTCCTCGGTGAGCCTGGGGAGGAGACAGGATGATGAAGAATGGCCCATTGATGTCTGGAGAAGCGCAGAAGTTTCCTTGGAAACAGCAGCTGCTCTTCTCTGGTCTGGAAGGCACACAGCCTGTCAGCTCCAGGTCCCAGGGCGTACATGCGGCTCTGCAAAGGGGCTCCCTCAGCCGCAGAAGCTCACCTCCGGGGGCAAGGGAAGGGGTGAGCCTGTCCCCACTGCGGCTCAGTGCAGTGAGGAGCCCACGCTCCCCCTTATTCCAGAAAACCTGTACTCAGATCTGGGTACTGTTCTGGGACACTTGCACTGGGTCCCAGGAAGAGGTGCGGGTGCGCGGAGGACCGTCTCCCCATCAGGGAGCTCATGGTGGAAGCGGATGGTGGGTACTAGAGTCCCAGAGCCCCAGGGGGCCGCAGCTTCGTGCAGATGGCGCTGTGTACCTGGGGTCTTCGGATCCAAGCTCCTGGAACCACGGTGCTGAAACCGGATGATCCGAGCAGCTACGGCCTGGAGACCCGTGGTCGGCCCTGCACACACGCTTCTAGAGGGACCCGAGAACCCGGACCTGCAGCAGGGCTGTGCCCGGCCGGGGAGGAGCTCGGTCAGGTCAACCGTTCCTGAACCAAGGACCCACTTCCACGAGGGCTTGTTTGCTGACCCTTGGTTCCGCTCAGAGCCCCACCGTGTCCTACCTGGGCCGGGAATGAGCCCAGGTCCCCAGACACGCTGTGAAGGAGACAGGCCAGGGTGGGAGTCAAACCCAAGGAAGCAATTCTGCTTGTGAATTTGATTTCTTCATTCTAATTGCCCCTTCCTCTCACAGTGGAAGGCGGGAAATGCTCGGCTAGGCCAGCGTGCTGGATGAGCAACCCCGTCCGTGTTAAGCAGGACAGAGCGGCTGTCGGCCCAGAAGTCGCGGCCGGTGAGCCTGTCACGGGGGACCCGTTCTCTCCCTGCATTTAGGATCACAGGGCAGCAGCTGGGGAGAAGCCAGCAGTGGGGGACGGGCTCCTCCTTGCCCTGACACGTCCACGGTGTGGGTCCCAGGCCCACCACCTACATCCACCCTCATCCCGCTGTGTCTGCAGGACCAAGGCCTGGCCCGGGAGGGCTGGGCAGCTTGGCCCTCCTGCCTGTCACCTCTGCCCTGGTGCCGCACTGCAGATGCCCCTAGGGTCAGTGGTGGGGGTCAGGGGTAGGGAGTGGCCCCTGGCCTCTGCCACCTTCCCCGCAATGTGGCCGTGGGAGGAAAATGCTAAAGTCAAGGGGAACACTTGTGAAAGCTCAGGGTCGTGCTGGTACCAGCTGAGCGTTGTCAGGTACCTGGGCAGAATGTTCTAGAGCAGTTGAGGTTAACAGCAAAGTGAGCAGAGGAGAGAGATTTCCAGTGTAAACCCCCAGCCTCCCCCACCAGCCAGGTCCCGCCCAAGGAGGTATCCTTTGTAAGCGCCCTGGCACATCCATGTCTCCAGCATCGGCATAGATGGCAAATGTGAACGTGACAGAGTGCTCTCCGAGGCCCAGGAAGCCGAGACGGTGGATGCCTTCAGGGGACAGATAGGGGTCTGGGCTGAGGAGGCAGAGGCAGCGGCCCTGTGAGCACCCCCCTTGGGAGTGCAGGGGACCAGGAGCAGAGGGTGCGGTGGATTGAGAAGCCAAAGGATGAGGACCCCACCTGCCCCCCATTTGTGTCTTTTGGGGGGAGGGTCTGTGCATGCTGCTCTTTGGGGGACCTCGACAACAAAGGTTGGGGGTCGTGGTGTCAGACGTGCAGGGGGGGAGAGAACCCAGCATTCCAACCAGTGGTGGCCACTGGAAAGTAAGTGGAAAGGAGCCTGGTGCCTGGGGGCAGGTCCCAAGGGAGCACATGGCCTGGGTCCTTTACCACCTCGCATGCTTCCCCGGGGCCGGGCCCAGTTGGAGCTGCGCTGTCAGGGCATCGGGGCCGAGCCGTGTGCTTTACAGGGAGGAGCACAGCAAGAAGCACACTGGGAACGAAAGTCTGCACCCAGGAATCCCAGAGCTTTAAATATTCATTGCCTGCCCCGTTTGCCCCATTCTCCTCATTCCCCCCCACCCCCCACTCTGCCGCAGCAGCTCTTAGCCTCAGCTTGACAAGAACCTTGAGCAGCACAAGGACAGAAATTCAGTCCACACGGTCGTTAGCATCTCCACCTCTGAGATCGCACAGAAATTACATGATCAATTTTTCAGTGACTTTAATGGAATATTATTTCCTTCTCCCTTGAAATCAATTCCACCAAGGCCAAAGCTTTAGATTAGGTTAAGTAGCCACTGAAATACAAGGGATGGGATCCACCAAAAAGCAACAAGCTTTCTCTACATTTGGCCACAGGGAACAGGGAGGCGTCAAACAACTGGGGAGCCATAGATAGTTCTGAGGCCTCTGGAGAGAGCAGGGCCCATGCTTTATTCATCAATCCCTGACACAGGGGGGTGGCCAGTACCTACTAATGAGTGATGAATGGGTGGCTACTGGATGATGGATGGATGGATGGATGGATGGATGGATGTGTGGGTGATGGATGGTGGGATAGGTAGATGGATAAATGGATGGATGGGTGGATAGGTGGATAGGTGGATAGATGGATGATGGATGGGTGGGTAGATTGGATGGATGTGTGGGTGGTGGATAGGTGGATGGATAAAGGATGGATGGATGGATAGGTGGATGGATGGATGGATGGATGGATGGGTGGTTGGGTGGGTGGATGGATGGATGAATGAATGAGTATGAAAAAGTGAGCCACGTGGCCTCCATCATGGGAGTGGCAATGCTGCTTCACCTGTTTCCGAGGTATCCCAGGTGGGCCCTCATGACCATCCAGACCACCTCTGGGGGTTCGAGACCTGGTGGGGTGAAGTCCTCTGTGGGTCTATACTGTGACTCCCACTCTGGCCCTGGGGGAATGGCAGGGGGATGAGCCGACAAGGTAGGTAAGAACAGACTGGGCTCCATCCATGCGGAGCGGAGGCAGGTACAGTCTCACCCTGGAGCAGGTCAGTCTAGTGGGAGATCCACATTTGCCCAAACAGCCCTGCAAGCCAACAGGCACTGCAGAAAGCAAAGTTCTCTGAGCAGCAAAGAGGGAAAGAGCTTCTGCCCAGGTGGGGTTTCTTTTCTGGGGGGAGTCAGAAACTTTCCCCTCGTTTCCCCCATCTCAGGGGCAGGAATGTCAGGTGAGGCCACAACCGTGCCCTGTGCCCTGGGTGGGTTACCCGGCTGACAGAGGCAGGGAGGGGAAGAGGAAGCCTCTTCCAAGGGCACCAGCAACTCTGGCATTGACGTCTGACCCCTGTAAGACCCCAGGAAGGTCATTGCTCCCCCTCCGAGCTTCAGGACCCTCCTTTAGGGAAAAAGGGGACCCTATGAGAGGGTGGATATCATGTCCTGGGAGAATCCAGAGACAAGATGTCATGGTCTACTCTGAGGGATAAGTGGGAGGGCAGTGGTGCCAGGAGGAGAGGGAGGCTATGGGAGACGCCAGGGCCAGCACGTGCCCTGCATGTGTCCTGGGCTCCAGGGTTCGGGGTCACCAGGCATCACAGAGGAAGCAACAAAGTTTGTGCCACACGCTCCCTAGAAGGAGGGGCTGGGGCTTTCCCACCTGAGTCCTGGGCAGAGAGAGAGAGAGAGAGAGGCAGCCTGCCACTGGGTCCACTTATTGGGGGAACCCCCACCTCGACTGGATCAGGGCTCTAGGGTTGCAGCAGGTGGAGAGGACAGCAGATCCCTCCTGTGTGGAGGGCAGCGGTGTGGGGTGGACCCAGCCGGCTGCCCCCACTGCTGACCAGCCACAGGCAGGGAGTGGTGGCCTCAGTGGGAGGAGGCAAGGCCACCATGCCTGCTGGGGGGCTCATTCCAGTCTCCGGGGCTAGGCCATGAGACCACCAGCCAGTGACACGAGGCTTTCCCCACAGGACTGTGAGGGATGTGGTAAGTCTCCAACACCATGAAGCCTCATCTTGCTTTTTTTCTTTTCTGATCATAAAAATAAGACATTTTTATCCTAGAAACTTGGGAAAACATAAGAAAAAGCGAAGAACACAAAAGCCACCTGCATCCCACCCACAATGAGCTGCTGTGGGGAGCCCCGTGGACGCAGCCGAGGTGGGTCTCGCGCAGGCTGTGACCGGAGTGGAGGGGACAGGTCCGCCCGCTGGTGCCGGGCACTGCGCCTCCATCACTGTGGCTCGAGCGGCAGATGAACCGGAAGAGTCACGGTGCCCGGTAAGAGCATTTGGGCAAACTGCCGTTGCCTGGTGAGAAGTGCAGATGCCGGAGCGAGTGCTCCCAGAAACCAGCCAGACTCTCCTAAGTGGGAGCTCTTGGATGGCTTGCCCCAGCCTCCTTCATGGGCGAGGGGGACAACCTCCCGCCGTGCGCCCCTGCTGTGGCTCGGAGGAACGTGTGACCCGCACATGGGCGGGCGGTGGACCCCTGCGGTGGGGACTCCAGGGTCCCTCCCTCGGTGGCTCTGGAAGGCAGGCAGACGTCACCAGCTGGTGACCACCCACAAGCGTCAGTGGCCAGAGGCTAGGGCTCCGGCAGGTGCTGCAGTCCACTCCTGAGAGCTCCTCTCGTGGACGGGGTTGCGCTGGGGGCTCTGAGGCCTGAGGAGAGCAGGAGGGGGCACCAGGAGCCAGCTCTGCGTGGGTCCGCTAGGCCTGTGAGTGGGAGTCCTCGGCGAACAAGGAGTCACGTGGCCGTGGGGACTGAAGTGTTCCTGCGGCAGCATGACTTTTCTTCCCTGGTAAGACAGAGATGACAGCCGCACCAGCTGGGGACGTTTTGATTTAAACGACACCGTAAATGAGAAAGAAGTTTGCACTGGTCAATACCACCTGCCCAGAGGCCCTTTTTTATGGCTGTGCTGGACTCTGCCCTCCGAGTGCGCCAAGGACAGCAGCCCATGATAAACAGCCTGGGCGCCTAAGCCCGGACCGATTTCCAAGAGTGAAGGAGCAGCGCGCTTTCTGGTCCCAGGGACCCGCAGGAGCCGACCCTGGGGAGGGGCTGCCGCAGGCCTATGCACCTTGGACGCGGCCCTGAGACGCGACTGGCCCCGAGCTTCCCAGCAGCCACGGGGGCTGGGTCGGCCGGCCGCGACCACCTCGAGGAAGTGTCCTGGGCCTTGGGAAGGGGCTCAGGGATGCTGCTCTCAGCGAGGTGGGACGCCGTGATGGTTAGCACCATGGGCCCTTGACCTGGTGGCCCCAGCATGGAGCCTGCCTGCGCTCTGATGTCAGCCCCGGGCCCTCGGTGGAAAGGGACGAGCCATGGGGCGCTCGGCAGCTGCTGGTGTGAGCCTACCGCACCCCAACTCTCTCGGTTCCCTTTGGTTACTGCCGTCCCTCCTGTGGGGATCCTGGGTAGGGGGGACGCGAGGATTGGGGAGGGCATGGGGGCCACGCAGAGGCAGCCTGTTGGTCCCGCCACCCTGCACAGCCTCGGGCGAGGGCACCTGTCCCCTGCGCCCATGGCCGGCGTGACACATGACCCCACTCTCCAGAACACCTTCTCGAGCAGGACGTGAAAACTGGGGAAGCCAGCGTGTGCTGGAGCACTGTGACAGCGACAGAGTCCCAGCAACTTCTACTAACTGTGCTCACTGCTCACTGCTCACTGCTCGTCTTTCCCGGCCACTTTTATAAATTGCGGTTAATTGCTTTTGGGTGGATTCTCAGGTAAATCATCACCTGGCACTTTTCTTGAAGTGTCTGCCCACATCCGGGCCACGGGATGCATCCTCAGGTGACTCGGCAGGTTCAGTTTGCGTCTCCTTTTGCTTTGTTTGGGGTGCATGCCAGAAGTTTCTCCAGAGGCTCCAAGCTGGTGTTCCCAACATGACCCCTGACTCAGAAGACAAACGGCTCCCAGAGCCAGACAGATGAGCGGGCATCTGGGGTGGGGGGTGCATTCTGTGTCAGCCCTGTGGTAGGTATTTGACAGGCGCTTTCTTACATACTCCCTGCAAGAACCTGGTAAGGACGGTTCCTGCCCCATTTGACCAGCAAGGACCCGGAGGCTCATGAAGAAAATCACTGTTTCCTCTCCCATACCCAATGTCCCTGCTCCCCCGCCAATGCAGCGCCCCTCAGCCTGCCCAGTGCTTGCCAGGAGGTGACCAGCTCCCTCAGAGTGCAAGGGAGGCCATTTCCCTGGCAACCAGGTCCCTCTGCCTCCCTGGGTGGCTCTGGCTTCCTCACCAGAATCCCCTCCTGAGACCCCCTCTTGGGGCACAGCTGAGCCAAGTGTCCACAGCACCACTCAGATGCAGGCCTCTGGGCACCTGTCAGGGCCCCCACCCTTGGGGGCTGTGGGCGGAATTTTAGCTCAAGAAGTATTCTTAAAAAGCACCCATGTGGCTCAGTTAAACCTCCTAAAATAATTGCAGTCAAGCAATTACTCCTTTCAAAGGCGTTCGGAGGTGTTGAGATCCAGGCTCACATTTTTCATGATAAAAGCAAGTCCCTTTGTGTTCAGAGCCTGGGGTGGCTCAGCTCCGTTCCACAGGTGCTCCCGGGACACCGTGGGTGCTCCCGTGTGCCAGCTCCTCTTCTCCAGGCCCACCTCCCACACCCCGCGGGCAGAGTCAGGGATTCTGAGGATGAGAGAGGAAGTGAGAGGAAGAGAGAAAGGCAGCTCTCTCAGGTTGCCAGCAGAGGAAAGAGCGAGTTTGCAAAGCAAGTGTTTTCCCGACAGGCTGCTTCCAAAAGGCAGGCCTGGCTCACAGGGCAGCTGCACCAGGCTCCCTGGGTGATGAGCTGCCTCTGCAGTCAGCGGCAGCAGGAGAGCCTAGAAGTGCAGGCCCTCCCCCAGCCCCTCCAGAGGCTTTGCTCCATCCTCTGTTTTCATTCCTCTCTGCTTGTGGCTCTCCCTCCCTCCCTCCTTCCACCCCTCAGGAAGCACTGCCTCTGCGCTCACGTGGAGGGTCATAATGGGTCGAGGCAGCCTCTGCCCTCAGGGAGCTCAGTGTGCACACAGACAGATGGCCATGGCCGCTTGTAAGGTGTGATGGAATGGGAGCATGGGACTCAGAGGGGGCGGCTGTCTCTCTCTCAGGGATCCAGGAGAACTTTGTAGAGAAGGCAGCCTACAGTATGGCAAAGGCCCCTCCATCCCCCCATGGGCACCATAGGGCTACTGGGCCTGGCCATGGACTTGCTTTGGACAGTGGAGTATGAGTGAAAATGACAGTGTGTGCATTCTGAGCCAAAGCCATAAGTGCATGATTCTGCTTTTCTGTCTG
Organism: Canis aureus; assembly: GCF_053574225.1. Lineage (NCBI taxonomy): Eukaryota > Metazoa > Chordata > Mammalia > Carnivora > Canidae > Canis > Canis aureus. The sequence continues at coordinate 61,553,281 of NC_135612.1, forward strand.
GAAGCTTCCAGCCTCCACCATGAGAATGACAAGTCTGGGTGGTCTGCTGCTCCTGGAATGGGGGACACATGGGGTAGAAGTGAAGTGAGCCCACTGTCTGGAGCTAGGCCCCCCTGTGCTCAGCATGGAGCAGCTGAGCCCTAGCCAACTGCAGAGTTGTGCACAAGAAAGAAACATTTTCTGCTGGAAGACACTCTGTCGTGATGACTTCTTATGCAGCATTGTTGTGCCCAGAGCTAATTGATGCAATGTGGTCCTTGATCTGGGTCTTAAATCCAGCAGGGGTTGACTGGGGTGAGGAGAGACAATGCAAGGGAAGAATGCAAATGGGGCAGGCTGGGCCTGAACCCCGGGGCTCTGCTCACTCTGCAAGCTGCTCCCACTCTGGTCAGGCCCAGGATGCTGCTCCTTGCACTTGCCATCCAGAGTGCCCGGAGGGCAGGGATCATCCCCAGACCTGCCAGGACTCGGGCTCTGCTGAACCTCCTCCCTCAGGGCCCATCTCTTACCTAAAGACTTCATTTTAGGACAACTCAGCCCCCCAATATCTCCCCATGAGGAGTGTGGGTTCCAGCCCAAATATACAGCCCTTAATTCCCCACCAGCCCCAACCTGATTCTCCACCACTTGTCCCCTGATTCTTTATCAGATACCACCTGATTCTCCATCAGATCCCACCTGATTCTCCACCAGATACCCCCCACCCCGGTTCTTCACCCATCTTTTCACCTGATTGTCCACCAGCCCCCACCTGACTCTCCACCCAGCCCCTTGCCGCTGGGCCTTTGCTTGTGCTATTTCCTCCACCTGGAAGGATAGTCCTCTCCCTGCAACTCAGTCTCTACAAGACTCTTCATCTTTCGGAACCACGTCCACATGCCGCCTCCTATAGGATGGGCCCCCACCCAGCCAGCAGTGGCCTCCTGCCTCTCAGGGCAGCACTCCACCTATCAGAAGGCCCTGAGCACTTTCTGACAGCTGACAAACTCAAGCGTCTGTCCATACATCCACTGTCACTGCATTGGAGTGACATTGCAGCACAGGGGTCCTCAGACTTGAGCACACCTAGACCATCAGGGCATGTGTGGGATGCAGATTCCCAGGCCACTCCTCCAGACAACTGTTTCTGTTCTGTTTAGAAATAAGGCTCTGGGATCTGCATTTCTTCAGGCACACTTTGAGAAATCACACTCCACCCCGCCAGGCAAGCAGAAGGGCCCGTGTCTGACTCACCCCTCACACCCCACTTCTCACACCCTGTGGGGGTGCACTGCAGGCTGTTTGTCCAATGACACCGGCCTCCTCCTCCATTGGAGAGCTCTGTGCCCAGAGGACATTCCACGCTGTCAGCCTTGGAGATGAAGAGAAATGGGTTGTTTCCTCTTTAGAAGGAACATGTCATGTTGGTTCCGTCACTTGGCTGGGGGCACAGACCAGATAGGCACAAGCCCGCAGGCCTGCTTTGTGGGGTCCAGGCCTCTGCAGCCCTCTGTGATCTGTCAGACCCACCCCTGCCTCTGTCCTGGGGCCCTGGGATTCATTCCAGGAGATGGGCCTTGATGGACCAGGCTCCCCCAAGCCGGCTGATGACTGGTATCCAAAGGCCCACAGGCCTGTCACTAGGCCAGACCAGGAAAAGACCCTTCTCAGTCTTCCCCCACCCCCTGCGCCCCAGCCTTGTGGGTCTCAGCACCAGAGAGGCTGACAGCAGCTGGGCTTCCTCCTCCTTCTGCAAGAGCCCACGGGCCAGATGCACTCTCTTCTCTGGGAGCCACAGGCCCAATGCAATCACATGGGTGCCCTGTGGACCTGAGGGCCGGGGTGGCTATGGGTGGTCCCTAAATGTTAGCTTCCTTCTCCTCCCCAACCCTCACCCCAACCAGAGCTGAGGAAGCAGCAGGCCTGGCACAGGTACCCCCCTTTCCCCCTCCAGACCAGGACACGGGGCGCCCTCAGTCCGCACCAACAACACGGCTGCTCCACCGTGTGCTGGGGGTTCTGTGGCTGGGAGCAGGTCCCAAGGTTCCCTCTCCCGGCTTTTAACAGACAGAGGAGACACACTTAGCTAAACCTGAAAGATAAAACTTGGTGCCGCAAAATAAATCCAACTCCTAACAGCGTGTGCTATTCCTCCAGCCTGTAGCTCTCACCGCTATGAGTGGAAATTTTATGACTTGGAAGCAAGGCCTCTTACTCTCAGGGCTCACACTGAAAAGGCCTGAGTAATTCCCAAGCAAATTAGCTCCCAATTAACCAGCTTATCTCACAAGGAGGGGAGGGAAAGGAAAGGAAACACTAAATGGATTCCTTCCGTGTATTTAAACGTTACTTTAACAACAGAGTGGATATTTATACACGTTACACCCTTGAAAACCCCGAGGTCTGAGCAACCGTTTACTGACTTGTTAAGGAAAACACCAATTTCCCAGATAAATAAACCATTCTTAACTTGTCTGTAACCAGGGTTTGTTTTTTTGCACTTAACTTCAACTGAGCCATGATTATTCTCGTACATACTTATTCTGTCTCACACACAGAAAAGAGACAAAAATGCTAACTCACGGTTTGCTTCTGTTGCTCTCGTGTAAAATTTACTCTGTCCTGTTCACACGCCCTCAAATATCTCTTCCTAAGCCATATGCCAGAGTCCTTTGCCGTGCTGGGAAGGGTGGGTGAGCGGCCCCCAGGCCCCCCATCCAGAAGACCCAGCGCCCCCAACACAGATGAAGCTGGGAAGGAGACAGAGCACGGAGGCAGCAAAGACAGAGGGTGCAAAGGCCCGGTGAATTTGGGGATGAGCAGGTGCAGGGCGAGGTTGGTGAGGAGGAGGAGCCGGCATGCCACTCGGTGAAGTCTCCTGATGCCTCCTCGGGATGCTGGGATGCTCTGCTTGTAAGCTGTGGGGAGCCAATTAGGGGACCATTCAAGTGCATGCTTCTTTTTCTCCAAGATGAAAATGGCTTTATAAAGGCAACCCATGTTTGCAGGAAAACATTCAGATAATGCAGAAAAATAAACAGAAGAGAGTGGAAGTCACCTCAAGGCTCACCACCCAGGCATCAGGATCACTATTAACTTTTTTGATACGTGTCCTTCTTGACGTTGATCCTTGTGCAGAAACAGGCTGGCTCTCTAGTCCATGATCTGCAACCTCCTGCACACTCTGGATTTCTGCCCCTGTCACTGGGCCCAGGGCTGCCCCGTCGTGCATGCTGGTTGTGCTGTGCCGGGGTCCATGCTGGGACTCACGCTGGGCTCTGCGCTGGGCCGGCCGCCGCGGGGAGAACAGGGGCCACTCACCAGACCAGGGCCTCTCAGAACCCATCTACATGGGTCGCCAGCCACACAGAGAAGGGCTCTGACATAAGACAGACACTCGAACCCGAACTGGGAAAGAGACTTGTCGTTAAATAGTGAGGCAAGGAAACTTCCAGAAGGAGAGAGAGGCCCTCAAAGAGAAGAGAGAAGATCACACATTCATTCAGATCACGGCCCTGGAAGAATGAACAAGTGGAGAAAGGAAACGTTCCCGCGAGTGACTTAGACGCTGCGAAGCTGGACCTGAGGACCCTGAGTGGAAGGAGAACAGGAGAGAAGGTGTGGAGGGGGAGGACACGGGAGGTGGAGGCCCACCAGAGGCCCCAGAGATGGGGAACCCCACACGTCCCGGGGAAGGCCGTGTGTCAGATCCCGAGGGGCTCCAAGCGCCCAGCGCAAGGCTCGAAGTGGAGCCACCCAGCATGTTGCTATGAAATTTCCTGGCACAGGGAGCACAATTCCCAGAGGCCAATGGAAAGAAGTCACCAAAAAGGATCACGGGCATCGGAGGGCATTCAGACTTGTCCCTGGTCACCTTGGAAGCAGGGAGAGGATGGAGCGTCCCGGGCCAGGAGTGCACCACCACCCCCGACTCTATACCCAGCTCTCTGGCCACCCGGCACCCTAGGGAAGGCTCTGCCCATGCCCCTTTGCAGGACGGCCCGAAGGACATGCACCAGAGGAGGAAAGGAGACAGCAAAGAGGAAAGCCCGGGCTCTGGGACACAGGCACTCATCAGGGGAGGCAGGGAGGCTTTCCCAGGCGGAACCCCGGACAGCAGGTGGGAGGAGGCATCCCGAGGGACCCGGGCTGGAGGAGCCCCGCTGCATGGAGCATGGAGGCTGAACAGTGCTCCCATCACTTTGTTGAAAAGCTCAGGGAAGATTTGGCGACAGGACACAGAAAATCCAGCAAACAAAACACAGGTTTTAACACCAGGGCAAGTAGAGAACGCCTTGCTCAAGGACGGCTACGGCCTACCATGGAGAGAAGTATTGACAGAGACACAGCTGCGATTGGACGGAGAATCGATTTATTGATGAAACTCCATGTAAATGATTTCCTCATACGTTGACATATTGACAAATCTTGAACAGTAATGTAACCCAAGGCGTGATCGCACTACACGGGGAGGTGAATAGGAAGGGGTGGTGGGGCCCGGAGAGAATTCAGCGCGCAGCTGTCATCGTGGAAGCCAAGAGGTGGTGTCCAAAATCACACGTCGAGGGCAACAGGATGAGCATGTCATTTGGAAACAGGAGGAACATGCCAAGCTGATAAAATCAGACCCGAACCAAAACAGATGGGAAGTTGGAAGCCTTTGCTTCCAGAGAGGGGGAGGCAGAGAGATGATGGTTTATGATAAACCTCGAAGAGCCGTCTGGCTTTGAATGATGCACTTAGCATATTGTTTCAATAAAATGTAATTTTAAAGTAAAGGACAAGAGGGAACGTGCTGATTTAGACGCTGGTCAGAAGCATCCTCTCCTTGGCCATGTGGCTTCTGTCTGAGATGGGGGGTGATCAGGGGTGCCCCCAGGTCCACAAAACCCCGGCCGGCTCACCATTGCAGGCCAGTGCCTGACCTCCCTCCTGTCGTGCAAGACCCAAGCCTGCCAAGCAAGAGCCAAGGGAAGCAGTGCGCAGGCCCTGCCTGGAGGGGGAGGTGCTCCAGGAGCAGGAGGCCCGGCAGGTGCAGACAGGTAGATCACAGCTAATGGGACGGGGGTGGGGACGAGGCACCCCAAGGGCGGGCAGGAGGCTACCCGAGGCCACCTGACCAGGAGGGATCCAGGCGGCTGGTAATTTGTTTAAGTGACTTGCTGTGCAGCCCCATTCTCCTCCTGTGGAATCCTTCCCAACCTCAAGATTGGAGAACAATTGTTTAAATTGCTTTAAAAATGGATTTTTTGGGACGACTGGGTGGCCCGGTGGTTGAGCATCTGCCTTCAGCTCAAGTTGTGATCCCAGGGTCCTGGGATCAAGCCACATCGGGCTCCCTTTGGAGAGCCTGCTCCTTCCTCTGCCTATGTCTGCCTCTCTCTGTGTGTGTCTCCCATGAATAAGTAAATAAAATCTTTAAAAATAAATAAAAATGATTTTTTAGTAACACCACCTGGTCCTGCCCTAAAGAGGGACAAATGCAGACTCAGGGGTTCTCAGTGGCCTGTGTGCTGGTCAGAGACAGGCTGCTCCCCACTCAGGATGCAGAGAGTAGAAATACTGCTTCCAAAAAGCCCTCAGCCAGTGTCCACCCAGCATATCCCCTGCCACCTGCCAGTGCTGGCCCCCATGTCCAAGCTCCCCTCTGTGGCCACTGAACCCCTTCCCTGCAGAAAGCCTCCTCTAAGGTTGCCACACGACTTCCCAAGGCCCCAGAGATCCCCAGACTGAACTGGGAGTCACCAGACAATGGGATGTCCCGAGAACATGTGTCTCCCTGGGCAGTAAGGGCGACACGACAGGATCTCTGGGTGTGGCCAGCACCAGCTAGGTGCTCCCCACTCTGTTGGCAACATGCCCACCTCTTCTGAGAACGTGCCACGGGGAGAGGGTGGAGCCCTCACAAGGACAGGGGAGCTGACCCCAGTCTGGGAAGGTTCTGGGCAGCTAAACAAGTCCCCAGAGTAGAGGGTGGGTCAGCCAAGACCCTGCTCACACAAGGGCTGGAGCCCCTGGGGGAGTCGCCCTGAATGGCGGGGGCCAGACCTGAGTCCGGGTCCCCTGAGAGGATGGGACACTGATACTTACTCCACATCCAGCCTGGGGCCCCGGGCATATGCCGGGGTTGGATAAAACCAGGAGCACAGGCTGGGCCCCCTGGGCACTCAGGCCGACTTCACCCAGCCTAGTGCACAGGAGACAGGCACCACAGCCCTCCCAGGCCACCTCCCTCAGCTGGTCGGAGCCCTGCTCCATGAGTGGTGAGGAGCCCCGGACAGGGGAGGCCGTGAGCAGTGAGCACAGCTGGGACAGCTCGTGTGAGCCCAAGCCACCCAGGAATAATGAGGCAGGGCACCCGGCAGCAACTCTGAAGGTGGGGGTGACCACACATGACATTCAAGCTACTGATGTTAACTTGGATGTGAACCTGCAGAGTTTACTAAAATTGCAGGTTCCCAGGCCTGGGTCTAGCAGTTCTGATCCTGGGGGCCTGGGGTGGGCCCAGGGATCTGCATTTCTTACATCAGTGCTCAGAATTATCATGGTGGATGGAGGATACCCAAGCCGTTGTTCATGCTGTTCCCCAACCTGTAACAGGCCTCTTCTCCGTCCTCCTCTCCCCCTCCTCCACCCACTTTACCTCCTTCTCCTCATTTGTCAAATTTCAACTTTGCCTTCAAGACCAGGTTCTCATGTCACTGAGGGCGGCCTCCCTGACCCCAGGCTGGACCAGGTGTCCCTGGGCACTCGTCCAGAACAGTAGCCCCACAGTGTGGTGACTCCCATTGGGTCCCCAGCACACAGCAGGCACACAGCAAAGGTACAGGCTCAACGGCCCCTATTTCCAGCCCACACAACCTCTCCAATGCTTTCTAGAAATAGCAGTGAGAAACGGCCACACAACCTTCCTCAGTGCAAAGCCCCAGGCCCCAGCAGGTGCTTCGGGTGGGGGTGTGCTCCATCCCTATGCCCCCCACCCAGCACAGCAGGCCCTCAATCTGCAGGCCTGTCAGGAGGGAAGGAGGAAGGAGATGAATGTGCCTGACACAGCCCAAAGGAGAATTCTCAGTGCGGGGACCAGCGGCTGATCCCCAAGCCAGGAGCACACACACAGCCATGGGACCAAAGATGCTCCGTCCTGCCCCAGAGCTCAGAGGGGAGCTCGAGACCCAGGGCTGAGCAGAGGAAGGATCCGAACTGGGTCCTGTTGCCCTGTGCCCTCGGCGTGTGTGGGAACTGAGGCAGGCACAGCGGTGCCCTGGTGACAGTGACCTTTGTGGGGCCCTCCCTCCACGCCCAGGCCAGGTGTTCTGTGCAGAACCCTCACAAGGACCGCACAAGGTCAGGGCGGGGGTGGGGGGGGACTCAGGTTGCACTCCCTCTCTCCATCCATGGGCTGGCACCTCCCAGTAATGACTCCCTCCCGGGTCTGGGGCTCCTGGCCCTCCCTGGAGGTTCAGGCTGGACCCAGTGGGGTTCTCCAGCCTCCCCTGACCAGAGCATTTCCTCAGGCCTGGAGGTGGGGGGTGGTGAGCCCTCCTCCACTGCACCTGCACCTCCACTCAGGAGCGTGGCAGGCCAGGGGCAGGGCCTGGACGGCGTGTCCTTGGGGCCCCGTGGAAGGTTCTTCGTGGGGCAGGCCGTGGGACCCTCCCTGCCAACCCCAAGGCTGCTCAGGGTGAGGCCCAGGGTGCAGGACCTCAGAAATGTTACCAGAGGCCTGTGCTGTTTCGTCCCTATAGTCTCCAGATTTAAACCCATTCCTGTTATGGACACTGTAAACATAAGTCTGGGGCCCCCGAATGTGGCATGTGGGTCAGAAGGTCTGTTTCTCATGCATTCACACTCATCTGTCCTGCTCAGTTCTGGAAAACCAAGACCAAACACACCACCCTATGGTCAGGAGGGCCCTGGGGCGGAACCTCACATGTGCCTCCACGTGGTCACTCTAGAGTGTGTGCTAGTGGGGAGGCCAGGGTCAGGCCAGAGGTCACGGCCCCCTTGTGCCCCACGGACCTAGTCCTCACGCGTTGGAGAGCATGTGTCTGCACGTGGCCTGGGGGCCCAGCTGGGTCTCCCTCCTGGGGGTGCACTGAGGGTCCCCGTTGCATCAGCAGAGAAGGTGTGGCTTCTTACGGGGTCTCCTCAGGCCTGCCTCCTGAGGATATGGCTTCTAGTAATGACCTTGCACCCCTGTCAAGTGCACCTGCTTTCCTCGTACTGATTCACTCGGGCCGCATCGCAGAAGCTCCAGCTGCCCCTGCCGGATAGGTGCTGTCCAGGCCCTCATGATGCCCCAGTGGCCTTGGGTTGTTCAAAATCAAGCAGTTGAGAGGACAGCAGTGCTTGGGCAGCCCTGCGGAGACTGGGATACGGGGAAATTACCCTCCTCTCCTGAGAGATGCTGGGGTGGGCAGCCAGTGGGGGCCACCTGTCCAGGTAGGATGAGCTTCATCCTCCCAGGCACATTACTGTTCTCATTTTCCAGAAAGGGACACTGAGGCTCACAGATGGAGTGTGACTTCATGGTTATAACTTGGACAGAAAAGAGCCGGGCTGTCAGCCCTCACCACCTGCAGACAGCCTCAGCCCTAAGACACTGCGTCCACCACGTGCATGCGTGCAGGCATGCATGGGCTTCATGATCCTGCCACGTGATGCACCGGGAGCAGGTCACATCACCTCAATGCTGGCTCTCGTCCCAAATCAGCATGTGGGGTGCAAAGCCCCTGAGCAATGGGAGCACCGTGATCGAGCTGTATCTCACAATCACTGATTCCCAGTTGTTCATTCAATCAATTCATGGTTCTTGTCTGCTCACTGAGAGCAGGGAGCATGATGCTGAGCACCAGCATCTGAGCACTGAGACCCAGACTTGAACCCTTTCCCGCCCTCTCAGAGCTCCCAGCCTGGGAGCCAGCCAGAGTGTCCACTTATGCAGAAGCTCAGCTTATCAAGAGCAAAGAGCACTCTGGTGGGACGGAGCCCAGTTCTGGAAAAGCCGACTAGTGGTGAGGTTAGCTGGCCTGGGTGGGAGTTCGGGGACAGCTGGGGCAGGAGGCAGCCTGTATGGGTCAGCCTTGTCCCCTGGACCTTTGGCTACTCTGTTCCACCTCTGTTCCTGGTACTGACCAGCTCCTGGTGCCCTGGGGCTGCCCCCGCCCCATACCTTGAAGTCTCCAGGTCTTTCCACCACTCTTGACTTGGACAAGGGCCACAGTGGGCAGGATCAAGTTTCCCAACCATCTGTCAGAGAGGCCAGTGACTGCTTACAGAGCCCTCTTTGATCATCGATGACAGGATACAAGAGGGAGGTTGCAGACCAAGGCCTTCCCATCCTCCGAGAGACTCTGCCAAGATACGCTCATCCAGATAACCTGTTTGGAGACATCCCACATAGCTCCAGGCCCTTACTGGTAGCAATGGCTAGCAGGGTGATGCACTGCCTGGCGCTGCTCCCCATCCTTCCTGACCTCCCTTCCCTTCTTCCTCCCTCTTGTTGCCTTGAGCTCACACCTTCCAAATAAACCATTGATTCTTAATCCTTGCCTCAGGCTCTGCTTTTAAGAAAGCTCAGCTAAGGGGCACCCAGGTAGCTCAGTCGGTTAAGTGTCCTACTCTTGACCTCAGCCCCAGTCTTGATCTCAGGTTTGGAGTTCAAGCTGTGTTGGGCTCTATGCTGGGTGTAGAGTCTACTTTTCAAAAATAGAGAGAGCTCCACTAAGGCAGAGGCAGGGACAGCAGAGACAATTCCAGTCAGAGGGAACCGGCCGTGCAAGCACTCCCTGCAGGAGGGGGTACAAGCATCTCAGGACTTGAAGGATGTCTGGTGGGACCTGAGTAGTGGGGATAGAGCTGGATAGGGCCTAGTGGGATACTTGAATGGCTCCAGTGTTGTGGCCGGCCATCCTAGGTCTGATCTCACTCTGCCATTTTCAAGCTCTCTGAGGCAGGTTCCTTCATCTCCTGAGTGGCTGTGGCCATGTGCACAGAGAGGACCATGGACAGTGACACCACTTCTTGGGGCTGCTGGGTGGTTGGGGGTGGGGGTCAGTCAGCAGAGAGGTTCACAGGGAGGGCTGGTCCCCTGGTCCTCTGACCAGTTTCTCCCCACAACCCCAGACCCAGGAGCCAGAGCTCAGACAGCCCTCATTGACCCTGAGGAGAGGAACCCCACAAGGCAAGAAAGCAGGTACATGGCACACAACCCCTCATCATCCCCCCAAGACTTATTTCCAACTTTCCATTTGAATTCCATGTGTAATTCAAGAGACACACAGACCATTTGTTTCTGATTTGTCGATGGCTGTGCGCTAGCCAAGGCTGCCCTGAGCCTTTCCTGAGTTCTTTCAAGTTTGTTTGTTGGCTTGTTTTTTGTTCTAAGTCAGGAAACTTTTTTAAAAACCAGGACTAGTGAACTGGAAAGTGTAGAGTTCAAGCTTGGGTCAAAATAACCAACTATGAGTTCAAGGTGGGCTCATGGCACCAAGGAAGTGGCTCTATCCCCGTTCAATCACACACACATGCACACACTCACACCCACGTGCATGCACACACCCACACATATGCACACACTCACACCCACAAATGCACACACTCACATGCAGGAGTCCACTCACACTTACATGCATTCACACACTCACACTCAGGAATGTACTCACACTCACATGCATGCACACTCACACGCACATGCATACTCACACTCACATGTGTGAACACACACATACACAACTCACTGTCCCATACACACACCCTGCGGATGAGCATACACACACAGGGGTATGCTTGAGCCTTTTCCCAGGTCCCCTTCTTTCCCACAGGAAGGCAGGAAGGCAGAGAGGAGGCCCAGGAGACAAGAGTAGGACTGAATGATGACCTCTCAGGCCTGGCCCCTTACCCATAGGTTGCTGTGGCTCTGAATGAACCCCTCCCACAGTGCACTCCTCAGTTTCCCATCTGGGAAATGGGATCTTCTCTGCCTCCCAAGGTGTTTTGAGAAGGGTGTTTCTGGATGGGATTCGCATTTGAACCAGTGGACCAAGGAGAGAGTCTCACTCTCCCCAGTCAGAGGGGCGGTGGGGGGGGCTCACCCAATCAGTTGAAGGTTGTAACAGTGAACCACAGCTCCTACCTACAACACCTTGGTGAGGGTTTGATTGAGGCACTGGGGACTATGGCCAGGCCCAGCTGACATAGCAAAGTGACCATCATCACAGAACAGAGGCCACAGAGCTTAGAATGAGGAGGCCCAGAGCCAGGCCCACCCAGCTGCCAGGTGTATACACCTAGGAAATTTGCTCCAGGTATGGCCTCAGTGTCCTCATCAGGCCCTCAGTAAGTCCTGCTGAAGGATCTGCCTTGGGTGGGGATAGCAGGGAGGACAAACCTAGTCCACACTCTAGGTCAAGTGACTCTTCTGAGTTTGGGGGACTGTGTAGGGGTCCACTGGGCAGGCTAGGTGGATGTGTGTGGCAGGTGGCTGGGTCATGGAAAGGAGCATGGTGTGGGGGGAGGAGCAGCATATCCTACTTCCCAAATAGGGAGCACTGCTCTCACATCAGCCTTCTCTCTCCTATCACCTTGTGAGGAGCTGCTGTTCCAAGGGGGCGGGCTGGCTCCTGTCTCCTCTCCCTGACACTTGTCCACATGTGTGGCTGGGGAGGGTGGGGCTTGTTCTCAACTACATATCTGACCATGTGATTTCCCAGTCTTAGCCTCTCAAGGGCTGTGAAGACGCCAACCCGAGGCTTCCCAAAACCCAAGACCCCACCCAGGAGGGAAAGAGAACACGCAAATACGTTGGTCCTGAGACCATGGAAACCAGCCAGAGCCCTGCCCCCAGCTGTTGTGTTCTCAGGGTCTCCCAGGATGAGCATGATGAGACAGACAACTTCCTGCGTGTCTTCACACAGAGTAGGTTTGGGGCAATTGTGCCATACTTATCATGCTCACTTCATAGCCCCCAGGATATGGAGGGCCAAATAATGCCACCACTTCCAACAGCTGGGCTAGGTATTAAGAGGCAAAGTGCCAAGGTCAGATTTGGCACTTTGGGGAGAGGGTACAAGATATCCACCATCAGTCCATTCACCCACCTGTCTACCTACCCATCCACCCATCTATCCACCCATCCGTCCACCCTCCATCCATCCATCCATCCATCCATCCATCCATTCAACTATTCATCCATCCATCCACCCATCCGTCATCCATCTACCCACTCATCCATCATCCATCCATCCATCTATCCATCCATCAATCCACTCATCTTTCCACCCATCCACCCATCTATCCACTCATTGCTCATCCATCCATCCACCCACCCATCCATCCACACATCCACTCAACTATCCATTCATCCATCCATCCATCCATCCATCCATCCATCCATCCATTTATCCATTAAGCAAATAGATCTTGAAGTCCTATTGGGACTAGGCCCTGTCCAAGTTCCTGGGAAATAAAATAAGCCAGCCTAACAGGTCCTTGCCCCTTGATCTGACCTTGAGGGCTAGAGAGGGAGCAGACAATGATCCGATAAATCGATTCATTACAGAGAAGAAGAGCAGATGGCAGGGACGGCTGCTCTCCTTTGCCTGACTGGTGTCTCCGTTCCTGTCCTCTTTCTCACCAGAAGGAATGGCGTTCAGATCCAGTGGCTCATGCCTCTGCCTGCCTGCAGGGGAGGGCCTGCCTCTCCATGGGGGCCCCAAAACCTGTGCAGGAAAATAGCACCCCATGGACTAATTAAACCCTGCAAGTGCTGCATGGCCACGCTGTGGGAAGACAGTGATGACTTCCACACCAAGTGCTTCTCCAACATTCATTTTCTTCATTCTTCTCTCAAAATGTCAAATCACTCTGAAGGAGGCTCCTGATGAGACATGTGACAGAGCTGTTAGGGAAGCATTTTAGGAGGTGCTGACAGGCTGGGGAGCTCGCCTCATCCAAAACAGGAGTCCTGTCTCTTGAGGACCCTGACAGGAGCCCTGGGGATATGGAAGAGCACCATGCAGATTGGGGTCCTGGGGAAGATCTGGAAGCTTCCCTGGCTATCCTGGGGGGTCTGTCTGCCGCTGAGAAGAAGGCCAGGCCACTTATGCAGGGCAGGAGCAGCAGCAGGCCAGGAGGGCTGTACCCCCGACCCTGGGCAGGCCTGCCTCCAAGCCTCTGGCCCCCCAGTGGAAAATTGGGAGTGGGGCAACCATCCTCATCATCCTGGTGAATGAGCTAGCAGGACCTCCACTGCCTATTCTATGCTTGCTGCCCCACTGGCAAGGAGGATGGGAGGCTCCCTGTGCCCCTTGCTCCATCTTTGCCAGTAATGACTTTGCTGGAAGAGGGAGCCACTGAGACATGACCTTTGCTCCATGCCTCTCTGTGCGGCCTTGCCCCCATGCTGCACCAGGTTCAGGTGAGCTGAACCAGGAAAACGCAAACCAGAGAAGAGAGGTTGGCCACCACGGAAACCCGTGAGCACCCCCTCATCACGTGAGACCACCCAGTGCTGGAGTGAAGTGAAAGAAGGGGCCGAGAGGGGCATCAGTGGGGCAAGGTGGGCTTGTCAGAGGGCCGTGGATGGCCCAAACCTCCTGAGAACACAGGAGGTGCCAATGTCTGGACAGACTGTCTCTCTAGCCTGAATCATGGCGCCGGTCCCTGAATCGGCAACTTGTTCCCTGGGTGCCCCCAGCAGGCTGGGGATGCGTCCTCTGACTATGGATGCTCCCAGTGTGGGGCACGTGGATGGTCCATATGGATGGGCCGTGATTGAGGGGCAGGGCCACTCAAGAGTCTGCCTGCATAGACAGTCACCAGCCACCTGCACAGATGGCCTGCAAGATCTGCTTCAGCTGAGCCAAGGCCACACATCTCCCCGACAGCACCAGGAATAACAGAGGATGGCAGGGAGCAAGTGCTCACCACCCTCGACCAATGCCGGCTCCTCTGAGCATCCTTGACCCTGGAGCAGCCATGGGCCAGCCAAGGCTTTCCCAGAGCTGTACTATAGGCTGGGTCCCTCTCTCTCCCTTGTGCAGCTGGTCTCCTTGACCACACCTGCTCCTTTGTCCTTCCAGAAACCTCACCCCACTGAATCTCTGCACTTCTGACTCTGCCGGAGTGTCTTCTTCCCAGAATACCCAAACCATCACACTTGAATGAAGAAAGGAATAAATACAGGAACAGGGCTCATGACTCAGAGACAGAACCACCTCGAGGCCTGTTTATCCTGCCATCTTCCAGTTCAAGGGACAAATTTTGGTAGAAAGGATGTGAGGCTTGTGATGAGTGAGGAAACATGCAGACAGGCTGAGGACCATTGGGTGTGAGACTGCCTGTCTCAGCCAGGTCCCTGAGAAGGCAGAGCCTGAGGCAAGGGTTAAGTCACTGCCACTTCATAGGAGAAGTACGAGGCCAGGACAGTGGGGGGGAAGGAGAAGAGAAGTGAGACAAGGAAAGATGCTTGTGGCCTGTGCATTCCTGAATTGGCTGCCACTTGACATTGAGCAGCAAGAGACCAGCAGATGTGCTCGTTCAGCACGTAGGCACTTCTCGGGAGCAGCTGCACAGAGGAACCATGTTTGGGGTGTCTTTGGAGGGGAACTTATTTTCTCAGCCTCCCCCATCTTATAACTATCCTCCTGCACTCTCTGCACCACTCAGTGGCCACTCAGAAAACCAGTCCCAAGGTCAAGGTCAGGTGCTGCACCCACATCAGACAGTGGGACGCTGCCTGGCATAGGCAGAAGGCCAGCTGAGAGAAAAGAGGCACTCGAGGATCTGAGACGGTGCACGAAGATTGCGTCCCCACCCACCACCCCACTCCCGGCCTCAAGGAGCCCAGAGCAAGGGAAGGGCTCAGCCACATTGGAGCCCCATGTCCTGGGGCAAATCACATTGCCACCCTGAGCCTCCTGTTTCTTATGGGCGTGTATTAGTATCTTTCAGCTGCTGCAACAAATTACCACCAATTGGGTGGCTTATAACAACAGAAATTCATTCTCTCACAATTCTGGAGCCAAATGTCCAAAATCAACATGTTGGCCACATTGAGCTCCTGCTGGGAGCTCCTGGGAAGGACTCTCCCTGCCTCCCCAGCTCCCACCTCTGCCTCCCCCTTCCCATGGCCTCCTGCTCTTCCTTCTATGTCTTCTCTCCTGCCTGTCTCCTACAGGACCCTTACCACTGGATTTGGGGTGCACCCACATCACCCAGGATCCTCACCCAATTATATCTGCAAGGACCCTTGTTCCAAGTAAGGTCCTATTCTGAAGTCCCAGAGGTCAGTAGGTAAACACATCTCTGAGGGTCCACGTGACACAGTGCAGGAGATGAGGGACCCATGAAAGGGAGCAGGGAAACCCCACGGCACTGAACCGCCCATGTGTCTGGATGGAAGGCCAATGTCGATGGAGAAAGCCCACGTTGCCTGTGAAATGGGGCCAGGCCCCAAGTTGCCAGGAAGGTTGAGGGCTGCAAGGGTAGCCAGCACTCTGATAGGCCGCAGGTGGGGCCTTGAGACCTGAGGGTAGTCAGAGCCCCAGTGAAGAGCCCTGTGGGCATGTAGCAAGGGTTGGGGAGGCTGCACACAGGAAGCCTGCCTTCCTGGGACACCCCTTCAGCACGTCTCCTGGGCCCGTGGTCAGGGTGCCATTTCAGTGTCAGCGTCATTTGTTGTCTCCACTCAGCCCCTGCTCACCAGGTCCTCATTCCTCCTTCAGGGGTGCATACCCTAGGTGGAGGGGGACTACCGGGCAGGGACCTCCTCCTGCCAGTTGCTCCAGACCTGGCTCATGGTGGCTGAACACACAAGAGATGCTACAGAAGGCAACCACACAGGCTCCGTCCTCCCGGCCCTGGGGTGTCCACTGGGCTCCTGATCCTCTCCATGACTGCGGGTGCCAGATTCCAACTTTGTCACCCATAAGATGGAGATCATCATGGTCCCACTGGGTGCAGCAGCTTTCCTGAGGATTGAGTGAGCTGATCTACATGGAAGCTTCTGGAGTGACACCTGACTTGTGGTGGGCCCCGTGGGAGAGTTAGCATTTGGAACCCTTCACAGTGTCCTGACTTTGAGTGTCCTGTGTGGGCCCTAGGGGCGAGGAGGAAGCTTGTGGCCAACAGTCCAGGGGCCGCAGGTGAGGTGACCACACTGTCCTGGCACCTAAGACATGGAGGGGGAGGGGCAGAGAGGGCTGAAGTGGTCAGGCCAAGGGCACCCCAGGATACGTGGGCCAACTGGTACCTAAGGTCGCCCCGCCCTGCGGTTTGCCCCTGATGCTGGGGCTTGGGTGGCAAGAACCCTGGCAGTCTGGGGCCCCTGACCCTCCCCCCAGCTCCCCGGGACCCCAGCTCCACCAGCACCCTGTTCTCTTTGTGCTCCGGGGCTGCTGCCACACGGGCCTCCTGGGCACCGGGGTTGGCTCTGTAAATCAGAAATTAAATCACCGAGCTGCTGTCTTATTTCCTTGTGAAGCAGGTCCCTGGGAAAAAGGGCTCTTTCTCTGCCTGTTCTGCCTCCAGACAGATTTCTCAAAACTCATCTATAGGATTATCCTAATTATATTACCTGAGATTTAAGACTTTCATGCAAAAAAAGAAAAAAACAGTAAGTCTCCAAGCCCCTTCCAACGTGCCAATGTTCTGGGAGAGCTGACCATGCAGGCTTCTGTCTGTGGCGGAGTTGGGGGTAGGTGAGCCCTCAGGAGGCTCCTCCTTGCGGGAATGCGGCCTGGACCTCCCGGACCCCATATGCATCACCCTGATGGGTGGGTGCCGTGACGATCCTCTAATTAGAGTGGAGGAAATGGGACTCAGAGACGTTCAGCCACAGGCCCAAGGTCACACAGCTCAGAAGCAGCAGAGCAGAGATTTAACACCAGACAATTGTCTTTGTCTCCCACCCCCTGGCTGTGGCTCTCTCCAGCCTTCCCGGGAAGGGGGCACTGCCAACAGCCCTGAGGTATCCCGGGAGTCAGTACGGAGTTGTGTAATTAATTTGGGAAATAGTAATTACGCAAACCCTGCGGTGGGGGATTTGGTTGAATAGAAATTCAGGTCAAGATTGCTGGGGGTGCATCTAGGTCTCCCCCCCTCGGAGGAGCACACCAGCACCATTGGATCAAGCTTGCATCCTCCAGTCCTTGGCTGCTCTTGGGTGTCTAGGTCATGGCATCCTGACTGTGACCCACAGGCATCCAGTATCTTTCTTCCCACCTGCCAGGAGGGTCGATCCCCCTCCCCGATCCTGGGGGAGGACATCCTTTGTCCTCGTCGAGCTCCCCTCCCTCAACCCGCCCCACAGCCAGCAGCTTTTGGCTGCACTTCCCTACTAGAGACCTCTCTCACCTCCGGCTCCCCACGAAATGCATCCAAACCTGGGAGGCTCTGGGCAAAGAGCCTCCTGTGTACCCTGTTAGCACGAGGAAGCATGGTCATGGTGCACACTCGCTTCTTGGACTTGGAGGTGGTCACTTGGTCCACGGTACAACACCCCTCCCTCACAGTCCACCCAGTGGCCACGAGTAGGATGATATTGTTCGACTCATCACTCCCAGTGCAGTGCCTCAACGCCCTTGCTGCATAAATATCACAGAAGGAACCCTTAAGACGTGAGTGGCAATGGCTTATATGTGCCAAAACAGCCCACTTTGGGCTCTTTCCATGAGAAATTCCATTTATATTCTAGAATTCAGTGACTACCATGAATGCCCTCCCACCCCCATGGCTGGTTCTAATAGAGAAATGCTTGGAGCCTGTGCTCCACTGGAATACTACCTCATACATGCAGGTAGGGTCACTCTGTGTGTCTGATGCCGGATATTGATGGGGATCGCAAAAGCACATACATAATGAGCAGGTCTCATGCTTTGACCTTTGCTTTCATTCTTGAACATGTGATAAGCCTGCAGACAGGTCCAAGTACCTGGGATCCACACAGGTCTGCAATGGAGCAGGTAAATGTTCAAGGCATCCTATGTTGGATGAATGGGTGGGAAGATCGGTACGTGGGCAGAAATTCAGGTAAGTGGGCAGAGGAGTAGATGGGGGAGTGGGTTCATAGATTAGTGAGCATATTTGTGGATGCTTGGGAGGGTGTATTTAGTTGAGTGATTGGAGAGGTAGATGCATGCAGGGGAAAAAAATGAATGGACACATTGTAGATAGATGGATGATTGGGTGGGGGGATGGGAGGGGGTGTGGGGGTGGAGGGTGGATAGATGGGTGTGGATGATTGGGTGGATAGGTGATGGTGGGATGGGTGGGAGGGTGGGTGAATGAGGGGGTCGATGATTAGCTGGGGGATTCATGAGGGGATAGGCAATGGTGGGATGAGTAAGGGGGTAGGTGAATGAGGTAGGGGCTGAGTAGATGGGGGAGTGGATGACTCGGTGGATTGGTGATGGTGGGATGGGTGGGGAGAATGGATGAGAGGGTGGGAAGATGGGAGGTGGATGGGTGATGGTGGGATGGGTGGGAGGGTGGGTGAATGGGGGATGGATGACTAAATGGGGAGATGGAGAGATAGGTGGGGGGATGGGAGATAGTGAGATAGATGGGGATAGGTAAATGGAGTAGGGGCTGGATGGGGGACCTATGGATGGGGATGGGTAGATGGGAGGTGAATGATTGAGCGAGGGGATGAAGGGATGGGCAGGGTGATGGATGGAAGGACGAGTGGGTGGACAGATGGGTGGGTAAGTGGATAGAATGGTATGTGGGTTGCAGGTGGTGGGTGGATGCTTTTCTTATTCTTCAGAACAATAGGCAGGAGCCTGAGGGGAGAGGCTGTATGTGAATACTAGAGGGACAGGCTGGGCTCCATGAACGAGTGAGAGAGCAGAGGGCCAGAGTGTGGCCTTACCTCATTTGAGCCACAGGCTAAAGAAGAGCCAGAGGCCCCAAGCCAGCCAGAGGGCTGCCCCCAGCCCTGACGGAGGTGCCTGGCCTGTCCAGTCCCCCCGCCCGTGTCCAGGCCCTGGCTCCCCTGCCTCTGCTCCCCGTGCCAGAGCACAGAGAAAGCACTGAAAGCTCCCTCCCAGCCTCAGTCAGAGGCTCCTGGGCAGCAATCTGCACCGAGTCCTGCAGGGGGGATGCAGGGAGCAGGTGCAGTGAAGAGCTCGTGGGGGCGGGGGGCCTTTGGGAGAAAGGTGGGGTGTGCCTGGGAGGGGCTGGCACGATGGTCCTGCAGGAGCAGAGCCCTGTGGACCTCATTCCCTCCCCTGTGGGCGCTCCGTTTGCCCCCTACACAGACAACAAACGGATGGTTGTTCCCACCGTAAAGAAGAGAAAACCACATCCCACGAAGGGGCCACGGTCTGCCGCAGAGCCCATCCAGGCCTGCCGGGGGCCTCCATGCAGCCCGGCCTTCTTGCCCGCCCCCTGGCTCTTGCCTTGGTGATGGCCTTCAGAGGAAATGAGTTTCTGGGCCGAGACAGCCAGACTGCACCCTGGGCTAGGTTCTCCTCCATCCCGGCCCCCACCCCCTGGGGCCAGGCTCCATCTCAAGAGGGAGAGAATTTGGGGGAGGCAGGAGAACTGCAGGCTCCCCCAGGGTGCTGCCTTGCAGGAATCACTTGAAAAATCCCCACCACTCAGCACACAGAGCAGATGGAGTGAATGCAAAGCCATCCAGAGCCCCCATTGGGGGTGGACGGCAAAAGGAGGTGGGTACGGGTGCTGGGGGGCTGGCGGAGAGAGCTCCAGACTTAGAGCAGCGTGCCCAGCCTCTCCGGCATGCACTACACAAATAATACTAATAGCAGCAGTAGTAACAATAGCGTCTGTGTAGCGAGTGCCCGCCTCTTCAAGGCCGGCCAGTGCTGGTCACAGCCTGCGTGTGGGGGGCACCCACCACACGCCAGCCACAGGACCGCAAGCAGGAACTTCCCCCAGATGGAGCCGAAGCCGGATGGATGGATCAAACCATCACATCCCCAACCTCAGCTCTCTGCCGGTGCCCTGCAGAGAACCACCCAGAACCATCCCATCCCCTGGTGACCACCGGCCACGCTTCCCTCCTCCTCCGCCCGGCCCCTGCCCCCAACCTTTTGCCCTCTTCTGTAAACCACATAGATAGGTCCAGACTGTGGGTCCTGGAGCCTTCGGACACCCTCC
This sequence comes from Canis aureus, assembly GCF_053574225.1. NCBI lineage: Eukaryota > Metazoa > Chordata > Mammalia > Carnivora > Canidae > Canis > Canis aureus. The sequence goes on from NC_135612.1 coordinate 61,573,384, forward strand.
CCCAGCCCCACGGAATGAAGAGGGAAGAAGAGGATGGGCAGGTTTGGGGGCCTGGCTAAGCCTCCAGGGAGTGTCCAGGAGGCAGGAGGACATGCATCTGAGCTCCAGGCCATGGTCAGTGCTGGGGATGTGGATGGAGAGGTGGGTCCTGGGTGTATCTGTGGGAGATGGCTGCAGGGAGGCCAAAACTCTGGGGACACACAGTTGACAGCCCCAAGTAAGGAGCAAACAGAGAAAAGAGGCCAGGAGGGGGCTACAGAGCCAAGGGGGGAAGAGGCCCACAGGGCAGGAGAGGTGGGGACTGCAGAGCCCATACCCATGAGGGGTCAGCAAGGGTAGCAAGGGTTTCGAGGCCTGGACGAGCCTCGTTCACAGAAGCAGGAGGCCTCTGGAAATCGAGGCACAAGGATGAGCCAGTGGTCACCCAGACTGTGGGCCCCCGCGGTCTGGGGTTGCTGGTGCAGATAAGCGAGCCTGGTGGGCTGGAATCCGTCGTGCCCTCCCACCTTGCTCAGGGTGACTGGTGCCGCCAGTGCCCCGGGTCCCTGGACCGTGTTCACCCCCACCCAAGGCCCATGGGAAACTTGTGTTCACAGGGTCAGGACTCTGAGGCCCAGAGCAGGGTAGGATTGCACCATCACCCAGCGGGTGCCCTTTACAGAGGTAGAGGGGCCTGGAAGCACGTGTGGCATGCTGTCTCAGGGGGTGGGTGGACAACGGGACCTCTCTTGGGACAAGGCACGTGTCTCTGCCCCCCACCCCTGTGGCTGGCGCCCACTGTCCTCAGGACAGCTCTGGCCCTGACCCACTTTCTCCCCATGATGGGCTGGAATCTGCCTCTGGGTGTTTTCCATCCACATCCCTGGCCCAGGCCTCTTCCTGACAGTGGGGTGATTCAGTTTAAGCCTCCTGCTGGGTCAGCAGATTTGCAAACCACAGGTTTCTTTAATTTCATTGGGGGAAAAAAAAGAAAGAAAAGAAAATCATTTTCCAAAGTATTATCTTCCCTCCCAATCAATCACGGCCTGTGGGGGTGTGTTGACCCAGGGCCTGTCAGACAAGCAAGTCCCTGACTCAGGGCTTGGACAGGCCCGGCATGGGGCTCACGTGCCCAGTGTGGGGAGCAGCCCGTGCCCAGGGTCACTGCGGGCCCTCCCTGCTAGCCCTGGGATCCGGGCAGGGGTCCAGCCGAGCCGGGTGGGCCAGGGCGGGGATCACCACCCACTGCCCTCCGCACGTACCCTGGCCGGCCGAGTCCATGTGTCCAGGGGGTAGGAAGGGACACACATTCGACGGCTGAGGGCAGGGTGACGGGCTGCTCGGTTCCCGCTCAGGGGCACATGCTGGGCTGGGGTGGGGGTTGCCCAGAAAGTGCCGGTCCTGGCCATCCTTCCAGAAGGCCACATTCACATCTATATATCTCCATCTACATATATATGTGAGTCTATAATCTATGAAAAGAAGGAGAGAGAAGCTATGGGGCGCGCGGAGGGGAAGCGGTGGGAAGGGGAGAAAGCGGCTGTGCGGGTCTGAATGGTGGCTCTCACGTGTTACGTCCACACCCTGAGCCCTGGAACCGTGAATGTCACCCCTCACGGCGGAAGCGCTGATGCAACCAGATCTCAGGAGGAGCCCTTTATGCCAGGCCATTGGCGCTGGCGGGAGGGTTGTGCCTCCTGGAGGTGCTCCAGAAGCCGTGACACTTGGAGGAGGGTCTGCAGGATGTGGAGAGAGGCTACCATCCCTGGGGGATGCTTTCCAGAGGGGGCGGGAGCCTCTGACTTTGGGAGGGCAGGGCTGGTGGCAGCTGCGGTCACCCAGACCGGTCCGGTCCTGGGGCAGGAAGGGGGTGCATGGGCAGGGGAGTCAGGAACTCCGTTTTGGAGGCTGTGTTTCCAGACCTGTTTCATGTGCCATAAGCTGCCAGGTGGCCAGGTTCAGGATCAGGATTCTGGGGCGAGCTCCAGGCCAGAACTATAAACTGAGGGTCAAGGAAAAAAAGCTGCCATTTTACCCAGAAACCGGATGAGACAGGCAAGGAAGGGGCTCTGCAGGGCCAGGGGTCTGGGAGAGGACGTGGGCTGACCAGTGAGGGGGAGGGGCAGCCCTGGCGGGAGGAGGACTCAGCGCACAGTGAAGGGAGGGTCAGTGGGGAGGGGGAGGCAGAGGGAGGGAGTCCCTAGGGACAAGGCAGGTTGGGGTTCATGTGCAGGAGAGGAGGGGCCACTGCCTGGAGCCGGCTGGGGGCAGGAGGGCTGAGGAATGGAGCCCTGGGTGCGGAGCCTTCGGGGAGCCATCGGGGAGCTCAGGACATGGTTGGGCAGCAGTCACAGGGGCAGGGGAGGAGGGGTCGTCTTATGCTGAAGTGAACAATTCAGCGGCATTTAGTATACCCACAAAGCTCTGCAACCACCACCCCTAGTTCCAAAACGTGTCTTGCCGTCCTGACCCCATGGGAGACCCCACAGCCCTCCCTCAGCCCCCAGCAACCACCAGTGGCCGGCCTCCCGTCGCTCTGGATTCCTCGGACGTGGCCTTTTGTGTCCGTCTTGTCTCACACAGCACGTTAAGGCTGAATGATACTTCGTCATACGGATGGACCATAGTTTGTTTATCCATTCACCTGCTGATGCACTCGGGCCACTTCCACTCCGTGGCCACTGTGAATAATGGTGCCCTGGACGTGGGGGCACAAACACCAGAGTCCCTGTTGTACAAAACACCACAGACCAGGGGACTTCCGATGTATCTTACCTGTTCTGGAGGCTGGAAGTCGGGGACGCAGGTGTGGGCAGGGGTGGTTCCCCTGAGCCCTCTCTCCTTGTCCTCTCCCAGTGCCTGGGATGGGGTGGGGAAGATCCGGGAGGAGGATCTTCAGACAGAGCAGGAGCGGGGGCTGCGGGGGGGTGGGGGGGGTGATGTGCAGCACAGCCCAGAGGGGCCTGTGGGCTGGGCTGGAGCAGGGGTGCAGGGAGGGCGGGCTGTGCAGGGCTCTGGGGCCTGCGTCCCACATGTTCTGTGAAATGAGAAGTACCTTGATTCTCTTCTTGCAGCAGGGGTGGGGTGAGGGGTGGGGGGTGAGGGGGGTGGTTCTGTAGTCTCCACCCACACTGAATCAGCGAGCACTGACCTGCTGCTTCCCGCCAGCCTCTGGTCACTGGGAGACACGGGGTGATGTCCCCCCCCAGCCGCTGGTCACTGGGAAATGCGGGGTGACGTCCCCCTGGAGCCACTGGTCACATTTTCATCAACGATCAACATTGCCCTTATCTTATGAGTGCTTCTCCTTAAAGGCAGCCTATTTACCATACATCGTTGATTCATTAACGTTGGACTCAGGCCAGAGGCCCTGCAGCTCCTCGGGAACACATGGTTCCCACCAGGCACATCCCCGGCATCTTGTGCTCAGGACACTGGACGGCACTGCAGCAAACAGGGCTTGGGGGCCGTATTAACAGCGAAATCACCGACCTGAAGCACAAAAACGTGGAATCCAGGTCACTAAGTAGACTGAGAAAAACACCTGTTCACAGTGAGAGCTGTGGACCTAGGCCTGGTCCACCTTGGCCGCTGACACGCCTGGGGGTGGGGGGCTCCAGTTTTTCATCATGCTGCACGTTGGCCAGTGGCCCCTAAAGTGACCAGAGTGTTGATTTGGGGGCAGATACATTGCAGCAAGTAGGCAAGTTCACAAAGGATACTGAGAGTAAGGTGGGTGGCCGGCTGGGCTGATTCTCCCCCGCAGCCTTCCCCACCCTGCTCCCGCACCCTCGGGCTGCCTGCCCTGGGTCCCCACTGGAGGAGGCCACAGGGAGGCCCCCCGCAGGTTGGGGTGCCACCGGCATTCTCACCCCTTCCTGCCTCCAGCTCTCCCCCTCCAATCACTCCCCTGGGCGTCTCCCTGCCCTGCCAGCCCTCTGATGGAGCAGAGAAGGTGCTGGAGGTTTGGAGAGGGAGGGGAAGGCATGGTGGTGTCCTTGCAGAGCAGAAAGCAATGTCCAAGAAATGAGATAGGGCAGGTGCGTGGGTGGGCGGACCCCTGGGGTCTGCAGGTTTGCCCTGGAGGGACAGCCAGGCTCAGCCCTGAGGGAAGGGGCAGGGCCCAGTGGGTTTGGCCAGTGAAGTGAGGAGGGGGGCTGAGGGTGGTGGAGGGGGAGCTGACCTCCCCACGGGGAGCCTGAGCTGAGGAGCATGGTGGGAGGCAGGGGCACAGGGAGAGGATGGTCCATGGGGACTTCCAGCACAGCAGGCAGAACCTCCAAGAGAAACATCTCTGAGAAACCAGGACAGATGCAACCGTCGGTGGAACTCTGAGCAGGGGATGGGGGGGACGGGCAGCAAGGAGCCAGGTGGAGGCCTCCTCCCTCGAGGCGAGCAAAGCCGGCAGTGGGCACAGTGGGAAAGCAACCAGTCCTGCTCCTCAGGGGGACCCAGGGGTCAGGAGGAGGAGGGGACGCTGAGCGCAGGAGTCCCGGTTTGCTGTGGAGGGACCAGGAGGCCGACAGCACCCCATCAGGTGCCAGGGGTTGAGTATGGATGGGGAGGGCATGTGCCGAGGGAGTGGGCATTCCCACACCTGCTCCCCTGTCAGCGTAGCCTTGCCTGGGCCCCTGCTGGCAGAGCTCCTCGAGGGAACCACCCCGGGTCCTTGCTCCCCATCACGCCCCTGTGCCAGCTCAGGCCAGGTGCAGATGCCAGTGACAACCATCCACGAGGCAACTGAAAGAGCCGGTGCCCGCTCTGGCGCATGTCTCCTAGGCCTGGCACTGGGGACGCTGGGGGCTGCAGGGTGACTGGTGGCAACTCTGGCCCCACATGCTAGATGCCACCCTTCCCCAGGCCCAAGTCATGGCAACCAACACTGTCACCAGATCTTGCCAAATGTCCCTGGAGGGAGGAAATCTGCCTGAGGGGAGAACACCGTTAACCGTGCAAACTCACGGCACTGCTGGAGGAGGAGGAGGAGGAGGAGGAGGAGGAGGAGGAGGAGGAGGAGGAGGAGAAGGAGGAGGAGGAGAGGTAGGGAGGGAGAGGGGAAGGAGGAGAGGTAGGGAGAAGGAGGAGGGAGAAGGGGAGGGGGAGGATGGGGAGGGGCAGAGGGGAAAGAGGAGGGGGGATGAGGAGGAGGAAAGGTAGGGAAGAGGAGAGGTAGGGAGGAGGAGGAGGGAGAAGAGGAGGGGGAGGAGGAGCTGCCCCCTGCAGCAGGCAAAGGGTTTCACTGCTCTGCTTAGCTGGGGGTCTTCACCTGTGAGCAGAGCTAGTGATCGAGTTAGGGTCTCACCTCACCCCTGGGACACCTGCTCAGAGGAGCAATAGTCGGTCAGGAAAAGGGAGAAATAATTAACATTTTCCCCAAAGAAGAGTGCCCTGCGTACAAGCTCCGTGACACACAGACCACTCGGCTGCTCCGCTGAAAAATGAATCCCGTCTGGTTGCGATAGGGCCCCTGTCTGTTTCTTTAATCAGCACTATTAGGACAGACGTCTCCAAGAGCTTAGATGTGGGATCATGTTGGGCTTTGATTTGCCAAAAATGACCATCCAGGGATGAGTCTGCATAACCACCACCCACGCAAGGGGTGCTGGTGGGGGCGGCGTGCCGGCCAGTCGGCCCAGGGCCAGGTGCCACAGGCCCCACACCCTGACAGCTCAGGAACTTCCGGCAAGCTCCTTCCTTTCTCTGTGCCTCAGCGGCTCATCTAGAAGTGTGACGTCCGACAACAGTCCTCCTAAGTGGCTGTGTGGCTCAGTGACACTTGGGCACAGCTGACAGTGACAGCGGGTGTTTGTGGACGATGGGCTAGAGGACGGCACTAGGGCAGACCTGCAGTAGCCCTCCATGCACGGGTGGTGATCGCCGTTGTACAGACGGGGAAACAAGGTGAGGGACTGGCTGTCCAGCCAGGCCGACCGTCCGTCCGCACGGTCAGCTGGATGCTCGGGTCAGGGGCTCCGTGGGGGGGACACAACACAGAGCTGGGGTGTTGGGTCCGGATGAGTTTCCGCAGGGAGGAAGCTGAGCAGAAGCCCAAGGCCTGGTGGGGGGCGTGGGAGAGGGGGGTCGGTGTCCCAGCTGGCCCGGGAAGTCCCCAGATGTGCAGGAGTTTGTGGATAGAGTGACTAACCGCCCCTGCTCGCCTGGGATTGGGGGCTCCTGGGACGTGGGACCTCTGTGCTCAAAGCAGGACAGTCCCAGGCAAAGCACAACGAGTGGCCACCCTGACAGCGGCCCAGGAAGCGCCGGAGGGGAGAGGATGCCCAGGGGACCGGAGGAAGCCTCTCCCTGCGGTGCCTGGCCCCCCGCGGCTCTGACGCAAGGCCTCCTCCTGGGAGGCTGTCTCCTTGTGGAGGTTTACTTTCACCCACCGACAGGATAATTACAGGGGAGGGAGAAAGCAGTCGACATTGCAGATCAGACAGACGCATAGCCTGCTTCCTCGGGGCCTCCGGGGGCCTCCGGGCATTTAAAGCAACCCCAGGTCTCGCTGCCTTCCTAGCGCCACAGAACGGGGCTCCTTTCTTCCACGGGGTCCCAGGGAGGCAGGAGCTCTTGGGCCTTCTGATGGGTGGAAGTACCCTCTGTGGGTCCCCAGGCCCAGAGCCCACGCAGCCTCCTGGAGGGGGGCTGGGGAGCGACACAGTGGGCCTCCTCCCCAGCCTCGCCTGGTGGGAAGACCAGTGGAGAGGACCGGGCCAGGTCCCCAGCATCTCCTGCAGAAGAGAACAGAACCCTCAACTTCCCTTCCGCTCCTCAGCTGTGGGGCCAGATGGGGCCTCCAAAGGCCTCTGGGGGCTGAGCTCCGGCTGGAATGTTCTGGAAGGCAGCCGCTCCCACCTTGCCGCCCCACTGCATGAGGAAAGCCTGGCATAGTTCTCAGATGAGCCAGGCACAAGCCAAAGGAGGGGTTCCGGGGTCAGCCACCTCCCTCACTGCCACCCTGGTCCCCTGGTACAGACGTTACTGCTTCGAGCTGATTGAAGTTTACAGAACATTGGTCAGAAAGTACAGAATTCCCACGTAGCCTCTGAGAGTTGCCAGCTGGCAAGGCGCGTGTATTATCGTTGAGGAGCCAGTATGGACACATTAGCTCAGCCGAAGCCTGTGGTCTGCAGGCAGCTCCATCTGTGGTTTTAACAGAAGTCCTGTATCTGCCACCATGATGTCACCCAGAGTGGCCTCACCACAAGACAGCTTCTGTGCCGGCCAATCCATCCTTCTCCCTCTCGGGGGGCCCTTGCTGCATAGGCTGAGGGGAACTGGAGCAGGACTCGGGCCCTCACCAGACCTCCCCTTCTCTCCTTGCTCCAGCCCTGCTCCTGGGAGGCGCCACCCACCTGTCCCACTGTGCCTTGCTCCACCTGCTGAATGATGACCCCTGGGACCTTGGGGAACCCAGGCCTGCCTATAGGTCCAGCTTTGGAGTCAGATGCCACCCTGCCCCTTGGGAGCTGCGTGGCCTTGAGCCGGTTGCTTTCCCTCTCTGGATCTGCCATGAATCTTCATCTGTTTGTGGGCTTCCTGGCAGTGCTGGGTGCTCATCAGCTGGTGTTTGTAGGAAGGTCGTGGGAGCGCCCTACGTGGCCTGTGCCCAGCGCCATCCGGCCTCCCTCCCACCAAAGGGGGCCCACTTAGGACTCCTGAAGGGGAGGAAGGGCCTGGATTGCCAAGGATGCAAACTGCAGAGGCTTTCCTGTTTCTATGGCAACCTGGAGGACTTCGGGCTTTGGCAGACGTGGTGGGGCTCAGTGGAAGGAGGGAAGGGGGCTGGGGCCAGGGTCAGCTGAGTCCTGACCCACCTGGGCGCCAGGTTTTAGAAGGGCAGGCCCTGCGACCAGAGCCGCTTCGTCTGTGTGGACAGCACACCAGGCCTCCTCTGCTGTCCGAGGGAGAGGCCGAGGGAGAGGGAGGTGACCCCTGGCAGCATCAGGGAGCCTCTGCCTCCCCCCAGGACTGACCGGGCCTGCTGGGCACTGAGGGGTTAGCCTGCCAGCTCTGCTTCTTCCTACTGAGCTTCTCGGGTAGTGAGCATCAGTTTCTCCAAACCCCATTTTTCAAGGAGGACGTGGGCTGCAGGAGAAGCCAGGTGAGGAGGTGCAGCCTCCCAGGCCCAGATGGGGAGGGGCAGCAGGAACCACTACCTTTCAAGGCTGGAGAGAACTGGCAGGGCTGGGGTCTCAAGCCCCTGCCACATGCCCAGTGAGCAGAGCCCCATCTCCCTCAGGGTCTGATGGAGACATGCCCATGAGTTCCATGGGAGCCTGCAAGCTGAACTAGTACCAGGAAAGGGACAGGAAAGCAGATTTTGCTCTGAGAAGCACTAAGCTCCCCATCCGAGGCGGGGGGGGGCGGGGGGGGGCGGTAATCCAAGCAGAGGCAACTGTGGGGATGCTCCTACAGCACCCAGGGGTTGGACTCAGGAGGACCCCTCTAGGGGTTCCTCTAGGGAGGATCAGGAGCCCTGATGACACTTTCAGGGATCAACCCTTCCGAAAAGTTTTCTGAAGGACCCCAGGCCCTGGGTAAATGGGAGACCCAAGATGGGCGGGGCGGGGGAGCAGAGAGGAACCATGATTCGCCTCCTAAGTGCAGAGTCCCTGACATCTGCTACCCTTCCCAAACAGAAGGGGCTCCCAGCTCCTGCTTGCATGCAGATGGGTACAGGTGAGTGTACCTCCCACCCCACCCCGCCCCACAAACACATACACCACCTTGTACACACCCCACACACACTCACACACTCTTCCAGGCAGTCACGTGGGTGGTGGTCAGGGACCCCCAGGGCACCCTGAGGATTAGGAGGCAGAGGGTGCTGGGGTATGGGTGGCAGTGTTGAGGCTGCAAGCAGACATCAGCAGCCTAACTGCCCCAGGGCTGCAGTCAGGACAGAGGGATAGGTGCTTACGTGCCAAATTCACATTCAAGCAAATCTGAGGCTCCCGTCTCAGCGAATTCCACCCAACACAGCTTAGGCTGACTCAACCCAAATTTAATTTACTGCAGTTCATTCCGTCTCAATCAGTCCAAATCCAACTCAAGAGAAATCCAAATTTGTTTCAATTCATTTTAACTCAACCCAATCAAAATTCAGTTCACCCCTCACCAATCTGCCCAGTCTTCAAGGAGCAGCACCTCCCGGGAAGGGTCTCCAGCAACCCCCACCCAAACCTAGCGTGGGCCGCCCACCTGTCTGCCTGCCTGGGGGGTGCACGCATGCTGGGCTCGTCGGCCCTCCCTGGGGGCTGTAGACCCAGAAGGCCAGGTCCTCACCCTCCCCCCTCTGCCCCTTCCTCTCTCTCCCCCTCTTCCTCCCCATCCTCCACTCCTCCCCCTCCTCTTTCCCCTCCTCCCCCTCCCTCTTTCCCCTCCTTCTCTTCCTCCCCATCCTCCCCTCCTCCTCCTCCCCTCCCCCCTCTTCCTCCTCTACCCCCTCCTTCCCCTCCTCACCCACCTCCTCCTCCTTGGTTTTCTCTGCCATCCTGGCCTTCAGCATCATCACTAATTTCATGTTGGTTCTTCACCATCACCTTCATCTTCCCCGAGCCCTGGAGCAGGCTTGAGGACTTTCCAAACACAACCCCCTCATCCTCACCACAGTGGAGTTGGGCATCATCACTCCATTTCACAGAAGGGTAAACAGGAGCTGGGAGCCCGTGCAGGCTGCCCTGAGACACGTGCTAGCTACTGGCTGTCCCATTTGGGTGTGAGGTCAGCTGGCCTACTCCAGGGCCCAGCCCTCGCCACAGGCACCCTGCCCAGCTGCATGAGTTGGGGGCTGCTGTCTGAAGCCTCCCTTTGGGATGGAGCCCCCCAGATTCATGCCCAGAGCCAGCTGGGCCACCCCTAACCCTTGCTTCCCCCTCCATCCACCAGTCCCTGCAGGGCCGACAAGCCCCTAGGCCCAACGTTCCCTGTTCCCTCTTGGCCGAGGGAGAAGGTTGTGCACTGTGTCTGCTGCACTCTCGGCCCCACATTTGGCTTCAGCCTCCCCCCCCCACCGCCCCCACCCCCGGTCCATTAACAAGCCCCAGTCTCTGGCCTACTCATCATACTCCTGTCATGTGGACAGCCTTTGCCTTGGTTTTTACCGAAATCATTAATAATTTCAAAGATTCTAAAGAGGGCTCCGTTTTCTCCAGCCTCCCACGGCAGTCATTTAAATCCACTGTGACTCACTGAGATTTGGCAGACTCGGGCTGTCACCGCGCAGGTGCGGCTCGTCCCGCGGCCAGGACTGCAGGCCGCCCAGGGTGAGAGGCTGCACTTGTCTCCTGGCAGGACACGCCCCGGCAGGGTGAGAGGCTCAGGGAGGCCTGTGTGTTGGATGAGGGTATGAACAGATGGGTGGAGGGGTGGTTTGATTTTTTCCAAATAAAACTATTTTATGATTATACAAATAACCTATTCCCAGTGTGGGAATTTTGGAAAAATATAGAAAATTCAAAGGAAAAGGAAAAAAAAACATCAAGCTCCCATATTCCCCCAGAGAAACTGCCATGAACATTTTGGGGCCATTTCTTTGCTCTAGGCATTTCTAGCAGATATACTTTTGTACATTATCTTTTGCACTCAACATTTTCCAGTTTATTAAATATTCATTAAAAGCATGATTTTTTAAGTCTTCTTATTATGGAATATTTCAAACATATACAAAGAGAAAGAAAATCGTGTGATGAACTCCCAGGTAGCCGCCCCCAGCTTCCATAATTATCAACATTTCCCTTCTCTTATTCTATCTATTCCCACCTCCCTCCTCTATTATTCTTATTTCTGGTGGAAATCTGTTAGCGGTCGATGTGTGTCCCCCAGAAAAGATGAGCAGAGTCCTAAGCTCTGGTATCCATGAAGGTGAGCTTATTTGGAAACAGGGCCATTGCAGGTGAGATGAGATCAGACTGGTATAGGTGGGCTCTCATCTAGCATCACTGGTTTCCTTATGAGAAGAGGAGGTCAGGACATAAAGACAGAAATGTGCCAGGAGGAGGCCATGTGAAGGCCACAGCAGAGCCTGGGGGAACAGAGCTGCAAGTCCAGGAGCACCAAGGATCACTGGTAGCCACCAGACATCAGAAAGAACCAAGGAAGGACCTGACCCAGAGCCTCAGCAGGAGCCCAGCCCTGCTGACACCTGAGTTCAGGCTTCTGTTCTCCAGGACTGAGAAAGAATGCATTTCTTTTGCTTTGGCTGCCCAGTGTGTGGTGTTTTGTTCCCGTGGCTCCAGAAAACTAACACAAGTACTTTAAAGCAGATCTCAAACATCAAAATGCACGAGTTTAATGGCTGCATACTATTTCATCAGATGCCTGTACTGTGCTAAGAACATAGAAGGTGGGGGGAAGCGCCGTACAAGGATGTGCAGGATACTAGTTTGATCATGTGTCTCTATGAAATGCAGGATACTAGTTTGACCATGTGTCTCTATGAAAATTTTCATAATGGACATAAAAAGGAGGGAGAAGGGAAATACATCAGACAATATTAATATTAATTATCATAATGAATGGGGGACTCAAATCTGTTGAGTCCTTACTCTGTGCCAGACAACACAAAGGATATTTTTACTTCATTTAATATGACCAAAAACTTTATGAGGTGGGCACTATTATCCCAATTTATGGAGAAAGAATCTGAAGCTCAGACTTTTAAATAAATTAAGTAGCCTGCTCAAGGATGCTCTGATGTCAAGTGGTCAAGATCCAAACCACACCAGACCTCATACATTCTATTCCCCACAGGGGGCTGTCTAGTGAATCTCCATGGACAGCACCCAGAGAGGACTTGTCAGGTCCAGCTGTACACTTGTCTGCTCAACCTCCTCCTCTACTGATATGGCCATGTAGCCCTCCAGGATCTCCTCCTTGGACATGCCCTAGACTTGACATTGCTACTCAATACAGACCCTCCAGAGTTTCACATTTAAGCACTCCCCTGTACTAGCAACCTCACAGCTTTCCATCTCATACTGGCTAGTAGCTCCACCCTAAAAACATGACCACCTTAGGAGTCACAACCCATTACCCCATCTTCTCATCAGCCACAACCCTTCATTCCCTCAGTTCTTTGTCCCTCAGCTGAATTTCCATTGTATATCACTGTAATCTCCTTTGTGCACACACACACCTTCCACTCTCTTATCCTTCTCTCATTTTACTATACTCAGCTGCCATAACCCCAACTCTGGTCAAATCCAGCTCTCCATCTAATCTGTTCTTGCAGTTGATCAAGAAAAAAAAAGAGAGAGAAGACACAAATTACCAATCTCAGGAATGAAAGAGGAGACATTACTACAGACCTTACAGACATTAAGGCTATAATAAGGGAGTGCTAGGAACAACTTTATGTCAATGAATTCAACAGCTTTGATGGAATGAACACAAATTTAAAGACATAAATTATCAAAACTAATTGAAGCATGTTTACTTGAACAATTAAATAGTGGGTGACAGATGGTGGGAGCCAGGTTTCTCTCTGTTGACATGGAAAATTACAGATAAGCAAGGAGAGGAGGCTAGAATGGTCCATATGAGGATGGATTAGTATTACAGACATCAGTATTTCATCAGCCATACAAATGGCAACATATAGAAATATTTATGTGTATATATATGGTTATATATGTGTATGTGTATATGTGTATATATATGGGTTAATATGAACACATATATTTCCTTGCTAACCCATTCTTGAGTTCTTTTTTTTTTAAAGTAGGCTTCATGCTCAGTGAGGAGACCAACATGGAGCTTGAACTCATAACCCTGAAATCAAGACTTGAGCTGATATCAAGAGTCAGACGCTTAGCGAATTAAGCCACCCAGGTGCCCCCATTCTTGATTTCTAATACTGTTCTCCAATGAAAGGAACAAGGGCTCCTCAGAAAAATGGCTGATTCTAGGACTAGAGCAGGAAATATATAAGATTATTCTCGAGCTCTTACTGCCAGAAAGTAAGATAAGTGCTAAAATACACACACACACACATACACACACACACACACACACACACACACACACAGAGAATGAAGGAATTAAGTCAAAAGGACACAGGAGCCAACTGAAAGAGTTCCTAATGACCAAAATGGGAAAATTTTAAACTGAAAATAAAGTACTACTGTATTATAACCCAATATCCATAAGTTCATACTGATATGAATAACACTTCATGATTTATTTTGTGATATCCAGTACTAGAACCAAAGACATTATAAGAAAAGAAAACAGAAAATTAGTATCCCTTATGAACATAAATTCTTAACAGAATGTTAGCATATGAAATCCGGTATAAATTATATATATTTTATTATATTATATATATATATAGCAAAACTTCATAACTAAGTGGGCTTATTTCAAGAATGCAAGGTTAGTTCAACATTTGAATATCATTTCATGTAAATCACCACATCAACAGATTAAAGAAGAAAAATTAGGGCAGCCCGAGTGGCTCAGCAGTTTAGCGCCGCCTTCAGTCCAGGGAGTGATCCTGGAGACCTGGGATCGAGTCCCACGTCAGGCTCCCTGCATGGAGCCTGCTTCTCCCTCTGCCTGTGTCTCTGCCTGCCTCTCTCTCTCTCTCTCTGTCTCTCTCTGTCTCTATGAATAAATAAATTAATAAATCTTAAAAAAAATAAAGAAGAAAAATGATAAGACCATGCCAATAGATGCAGGAATGTAATGCATAGTACAAAATTCAACATCTCTTCATTATAAATGCTCTTACCAAACTAAGAATAGGTGGGGATCTGACATACAGATCATATCATATTTCAAGGTGGAAGGCTAAATGCTTTCTTCCAAGGCTGGGGACAAAGCAAAGATGTCACGTTCATCACCGGAGGCCCTAATCAGTGCAATAAAGCAAATAAAATCAATGCATATAGATTGGAAAGGTTAATAAAGCTGTCTTCTTTCATAGACAACATGATTGTCCACCGAGAAAATCCTAAGGAGTGTATACTCCAAAAAAAACATGCAGAACTGACAAATGTATATACAAAGACTATGATAGTTCTATAACTAGCAATTTTAAAACTTGGAAATTGAATTTTTAAAATGCTTTTAACAATAGTATTAAAAAATGAAATACTCAAGGATAAACCTAACAAAATGTTGATTCATATGTTGAAAACAAGCCATTGCTGAGAGAAACTAGACCTAAGCAAATGGTTGAAATGTTGTTCAAATGTCAGTTATTTCCTCAAATTAATCCAAAGTTTCAATGCAAACTCTGGCTTCAAAAGAAAAAGTAGTTGAAAGCTGATTATAAAAATTATGTTGAAATGCAAAGAACCTACAGAGGTTAAAATCATGTTGCCAAAAAAAAAAATTTGAAAGGCTCACTGTACCTGATTTCCAAACATTATAAAGGTACAGTAATCAAGACAATATGGTTTTGTTGTAATGATAAACATATAGGTCCATAGAACAGAATAGAAGGCCCAGAAATAAACCTACATATGTGTGGTCAATTGATATTTTTTAAGAACACTGTATGCCAGGGATGCCTGGGTGGCTCAGCGTTTGAGCATCTGCCTTTGGCTCGAGGTGTGATCCCCTTCAGGGATCAAGTCCCACATCGGGATCCCTGTGATGAGCCTGCTTCTCCCTCCACCTATGTCTCTACCTCTCTCTGTGTCTTTCATGAATAAATAAAATCTAAAAAAAAAAAAAAAAAAAAAAAAAAGCTGTACACCCAACATGGGGCTTAAACCCTCAACCCTGAGATCAAGAGTTGCATTTTCCACTGACTGAGCTGGCTAGACACCCCTCAGTTGATTTTTAGGAAAAGTACCAAGGTAATTCAACTGAGGAAAAGACTATTTTCCTTTTGGGGAAAGTTCTGGAACAACTGGATATCTATATGGAAAAAGAGAGAACATCACCTCTTATACTATGTACAAAATTAACATGAAATGGATCATAAACCTATCTATAACAGCTAAGCCTATACAACTTTTAGATTATTACATAAGATAAAATCATTATGACATTTTGGTTAAGCAAAGATTTATTAGATAGAACGTGTAAAATACAAACCATGAAAGATAACAAAATAAGCCTTATCAAAGTAATAAAACTTGTGATCTTTGAAAAATACCATTTAGAAAGCAAAAAGACAAGCCAAAGACCACAAAAATATATATATATATATATATATCTGTCAAATGACTTACACTCAGAATACATGAAGAAATTCAATTCATTAATAAATGATACTCAGGAAAACAGAAAAATTAAAAGTAAGTAAGATTTGAATAAAAACTTAAAAGAGAGGAATATATGAATTGTTAATAAGCACTTGAAATGATGCTTAACATTATTAGTCAAAGAAATAGGAGTTAAGACCATAATAAGATATTACTTCACATCCTCTAGAATGGCCAAAATTAACAGAATAGCCCTGCCAAGCATTTACTGGGATGTGAAGCAACTGGAATACTTGAACCTTGATTGTAGAAATGTAAAATAGTGCAATTCCTTTGGAAAATAGTCTCCGGTTTCTTAGAAAGTTGAACATAATGTTACCACATAATCCAACACACGCCCACGTTAAGATGTATATGCAACCGTTTTTATTCATAACAGTCAAAAAGTAGACAGAACCCAGGTGTCTATCAACAGGTGCGTGGTAGCCGACGTGGTGTATCTGTGCAGTGGGATCCCGCTTAGCAGTGAGACGAGCTACATCCACACGACGGAGGAACCCTGGAAGCACGCTCAGCAGAGGAAGAACCTGCACAGAAGAGCTCCCGTTGTAGCTCTCCATCTAGATAAACTCAGGAAAGGCGATGCTGAACTACAGAGTCTGTGCTTGAGGCGGAGACGGACAGAAGGGGTACAGACAAGCCCCACATCTTGACAGGTGCACACACTTATCCAAACTCATCATATGTAAATTATACCTCACGGAGTTGATAGAATAGAAACCAAAAGGTTGTAATCTCCATCCCCATCATGCCCACCTCTGTCTTCCTGTAGAATAGAATGCCCTCTATCTAAGGGCTGTGTCATTTACTTGTTTATTATGGATTTTGGAGTCT
This sequence comes from Canis aureus, assembly GCF_053574225.1. Classification (NCBI taxonomy): domain Eukaryota; kingdom Metazoa; phylum Chordata; class Mammalia; order Carnivora; family Canidae; genus Canis; species Canis aureus. The sequence continues at coordinate 61,589,418 of NC_135612.1, forward strand.
GTCTTCCTCTTATGGATTTTGGGGTCTGTCTTCCTCAGCAAGAGCAAGAGTTTTATTTGTTTTACTCACTGATAAAGGTCTAGAAGCCGAGGACCAGGCCAAGAGCTTAGTAGGTTCTCAGTAAATATTTACTGAATTTATCAATTAGTGTAGAAAGGACAAGTTAGAAGGACTTGCTTGCCAGATCACAAGCCTTGATCTAATGTTATAATATTTCAAAAGAAGACGGTTTTGATGGAAGAAACGAGAGCACCCGGAAGGGGTCCAGCCACATGCAGAAATGTCTGTGGAGTGGCGAGTTGCCATAGAAATGTTTATGCAGGGAGCACAGTCTCCCTTTGTAAATGGTCCTGGCCATCTGTGCAGAAAAAGCTTGGTTCCCTTCTTCACAACAGACACACACAAACTCAAATTGAGGTGGTTTCAAGACTTGCATGTGAAGGGCAAGACTTAAAAACCTAAAGGGAAGGAAGGAAACCCATTTTTATAACTTCAGAGTGGGAAAGGATCTAATAATGAGCACAGTGATCACTAATCATAGAAAAAACAATTAGTCCATTTAGCTCCGTTAAGGTGATAAATTCTGTTCATTAAACTCTAGCATATATTTGTTTAAAAAAAAAATGCACACATGCTGATACACTTAGAAGTAAATAAAGGGGAATTAACGTTTTGATGCTGAGACTGATTATGGTGAAATCAAAACAAGGCACCAAAAAGAAAGGAAAAAGGCAGAGCCACTCACTGACTGCAACACACAGAACTCAGAAAAGGATTAATAGCCAGAATATATAAAGAGTTCTCACAAATCAACAGGAAAGTAAGGGCAACACAAAAGAAAAGTGAATAAGGATCAAAACAGGAATTACCCGAAAGAGGAACTACAAATGGCAAGTAAACTTTTACTCATAATGAGCTCACCTCCCGTGCAAATTAGGACAGTGAGGTAGTGGCTCCATCTGAGACCCACCAGGTACCAAAGGTTATGATCTCTGACAAGAGGGAGGGCTGCAGCATTGGGCCAAGGGGCTCAGGCTCTGTTGGAGGGAATGTAAATTACACATCACTGCTGGAAAAACATTTCCACCCCATAACCCCCAAATCCCACACCTTGGAGCAGGTGTGTCTCACCTTTCCAACAGCCTTTACTGAGCAGCTACTATATGCCAGATGCTTTAAATGCAACTTCCTGCTTTCTAAGGAGAGATCAACACTTTGGAGGTGAGACCATGCAGAAGTAAAATGTTCACCCCCAGCTCGCCCAGCTAGAATGGGAGCTTCCTGTCCAGCAAACTCTGGGTGGAGGTGCTCAGGGACTGCCTTGGCCATGAGCGAGGGGGGCACATGCCAACAGGAGCCTGGCTCCAGGGCCCTGGAGATAAAGGCAGGCAGGTTACTCATATCAGAGGCAGCATGCAAATTACTCACATCACTCAAATATTCACATTATTTTTCAAGTGGCTTGGAAACACCTGCTCCTTTATTATCCTGAGGAGCAATCAGCTTAAGTGCAAGCCTTTGTGCCTCCTCGCAAAAGAAGCATGGGGCCTCCATCTGGCAACACTCGGTTGATCGCCCTGCCTATGGGAGCCCTATTTTCCCCACAATGAAGTCGGAAAAGCCCCTTATAATTATTTAACAGTTGATGCAGGAGCAGGGAGTCCTGCCATGAGCCCTGAGGAACCAAAGGGAAGAACACAGCCACAGCCCCTGGAGCCTGGCCAGGTGACCGGTGGGCCTGGGGCTCCAGCCACCCTTCGGCCCTGTGCCAGGTCAACTCTAGTGCAGCTGTCCCCTTGGTGGACACGGAGGGCCACCTCTCTGTGCTGGGCTGGTAGCCGAGGTGGAGCAGTTATGCACAAGGACCAGAGCTGGGGCCAGAGCTCACCTCACACTCTGCCTCAGTTTCCTGGCCTATAAAATAGGGGTGGCGATAGTACCTTCTCTGTGGGGCTGTTCTGAGGACCCACAGATGGAGGAAGTAAAACCTGTAGAAAGTGCCAGGCATGTGGTGGGGCCTGGGTTGGTGCCAGCCAGCTATGGCTTTAAAGAGCACCCACATGCAGGGAACCCTTAACCTGGATCCCCCTCCAACCCCAACTCCAATGACCATTGTCCATCTGACATCAACAGGACTCCAGATCTTACCCCACTTTCCTTGGGTGCCACCTGCACCAGACTTACCTGTTCCAGCCATTAGGGACTTCATCCTGCCATTACCCAGATCAGAGCCTTTGGGGCATGAGTCCGTCAGGCCAGGTGTTGGGATGCCGTCTTCTGCCAGTAAACAACCCACATCCCAACAGACTGTAAGGGGAGAGTATGGCTGCTGCTCCTGTCAGCTTATTGTACCCTATGAAGGCCTAGGCCGATAGAGGCCTCCCCCTACACTGGCCTTAACTCTGCTGCCCCGAGAGCAGCCTGCTGCAGGGTGTAAGGCTTGACCACCCTCGGCTTCCAGGGCTCGAGCCCACGGAAGTCATTAAGAATGCAGGAGAAGACAGCATGGCAGCTTTGAGGGATGAGCAGTAAGGGGGCCAACGGATGATGGAACCCCCCGCAGACTCACACCAGCAAGCACACACATAATTACGCAAGGCGGCTTGGAAAGCAGGTTGAAGGGCAGGATGTGCTCCAGAACCCACACCTGCGCATCTTTATATATGAGTGTATGTGGGTCCTGGCAGGAAAGGTGCTTGGAGCACCCTGGGGATGCAGGGCACCCCGAGGGCTGTGCCAGTGGAGCCAGCGACGCTCCTCAGCCTCGAGCTCCGTAGGCAGCCCACATCTTGGGAATGCTCTTCTGCAAGCAATGGGGTTCCCACATCTGTCAGGCAGCTTCCCACCCCTCACTGCTCCATCACCTGTCCTGTGCCCCCTCCTCCAGCCAGCACCTGCATGTGCCTCATCCCCTGCCTATGCTCCCATCTACACCTCCTCCTGGCCTCAGAGAAATGGGGGCTGGACCCAGTGTCTGTGGTCCCAGGATCCCTTTGAGTTTCTGGCTCCTGCCCTAGAAAGCACACAGCCTGCAGACACCATGTGACACCAACACTGTATGTGATCCTGTAGGACCCCAGGACACCGTCCATGGGGTGGCAGGCAGGCCGGCCAGGTTCCTGGGACCCCGTAGAGCCAGCACCAAGCAATGCTTCCAGGTGTTTGATGCAGACTGGCGTGCAGAGGCTCCCCCTCACTTCCATGTCTCCATCTATGCAGCCAGCCGCCCCTGCAGTCCATGGGCTGGGCCCTGGGCAGGGCTGAGGCCCTCCACTTCCAACCAGAGGCAAGACCTGCTGCCCAAGAGCCAGAGAAACAAGCCTTTTGAGAAGGGTGGAGCTGCTCTCCCTCCATCCGAACTTCCAAGGGCCTCTTCCCAACAACAAGGCGCTTCCCTCCCACTCCCCTCCACACGTGATAAGATAAACTGGGTGATAGGGAATAAAAACAGCATCGCCCCGTCCCTAGGGGACTGGCTACAGACTTCTCCCCACACCCAGGCACTCAGCAGCTCTCATACCACGTCTCGGAGGTTTTGGCAAGCTCGGTGGCTGGAAATAGGGGCACGTTTTCCCCACTGCATAAGCATCCTTCAGAAGCACGATTTTGAACTACTTCGTGGAATTCCAAGCCACAGATTGTGCCGGGTTTATCTGAATTATTTCCCATTGTCAGATGTGTAGACTTGTTCCTTATTTTTTCCTCATCAGTAATAAAGCCTGGTGGTTCTATCCATTGTGTGATTCTCTACTAACCAGGACCACAAAATAAAAGGATTCTTTCTTCACCATATTTTTTAAAGATTTTATTTATTTGTGAGAGACACACAGAGAGAGGCAAAGACATAGGCAGAGGGAGAAGCAGGCTCCCAATGGGGAAACTGATGCAGGACTCGATCCCAGGACCCCAGGATCACGTCCTGAGCCGAAGGCAGATGCTTAACCACTGAGCCACCCAGGTGTCCCTCCACCATATTAAATATGCCTTAAAATGATGCTCGTATTCTACGGAGACATAGAGTCCTGTTTGATAGGTGCAGCCTAGCATGGGTGGCAAGTCCACCTCAGGCCTGGGACCGGACCCTGCACGTGGCTCTGCTCTCTGTGCAGCATCAGCTCCTCTGGGACCTCACGGCCAAGGACTCGGTTTCCCCCTCAAGGCCGCTGTTACCGCTTGTAGGGTATCCCTCAGCATTTCCCCATGGAGAGGATGCTCCTGCTGGCTGCTGATAACTCCAAGGTCACTGTCGGGAGGCCTTGGGGTGCCTAGAATCTTGTAGCCTTGACCCTTTCCATCTTTGTTGGGGCCATTGTCTTGTCAAGGCTAAGTGTCCCTCCAACACCCGGGCCTGGTATTTGGATTTCATGTGGACCGGCCTTGACCAGCACCCCAGAACAAAGCCAGTGATCCCTCAGATGTCGGCTCTACCCAGCTCCTGGTTTGAGCCAAAGTGTCTGTGAAGGTTCAGGGCCACTTTTAACCCAGTTGCTGTTTCTGACATGTGTTCTAGATCATATTAAGGAGATACCTTTGTGTTTCTAGGATGCTAAGATTTCGTTAGACTTAATTAATGAACAGACTAACATGTTGACCCCCAACAGGACCACCAGGAACTAGCGGAACTTGGCAGTTAATAGGTGCTCGGGAACTACCTGGGAATAAATTTCCGCATGGATGAATCTAAGAAGATGGTCATTTCTTTTCCTTTATGTGATTCTTATCTTTCTGGTTGTACAATTTTTCAGTAGCTAGGATAAGCTGCCCTGGGTTACAGCGGATTAGCCCTTCCCCGAATGCGGACGCCGAGTCACATTCGCCAGAGTTTGGACTGGGACTGTTCATGTGAATTCATGAGGGCACCAGTTCTGGAGTTAGCTTACAGATTTGCGGTGAGCTGAGCTTCATGGAAAATAACTGGGGTAGTTTCCCACCTGTTCCTCTGCTCTGGAAAAATGTATGGGACGTTGTCATTGTCTGTTCTTGAAGCATCCCTGGATCATGGCTGGGGCCCGAGCACATGGGGAGAGCAGGTGCTGGCAATCTCAAAGTATCTTCCATGCATATTCAGGTTGCCTTTTCCAGAGGCTTTCATTAACCCATGTTTTCCCAGTGAATAGCCACTTCATCGGAATTTTTACATTATTCAAGGATAGCCTCTTGGTGTTTTTTGTGATTCCTTTCTCTTTGCTAATTTATAACATGTTTCTTCTTGTTTAAATTGCTGAAGTTTTGCCCGTTTTGGACTACACGTGTGAGCGCGCATGTGTCCTGCATGTTACAACGTAACACTCGCACGTCAGTGCATGATTTGGCCGCTAACTGACCCACTGCTCACCCCGTTGACTTCTATCCTGACCTCCATGGTGGAATGACCCTGGCTCCCAGTGCACCTGCAGTGCCCCCAGCTGGGGACAAGGACTCAAATGCACTTCTACAGCGCACATGGTCACGCATGCAGACATTCCGATCTCCTGAGCCCGTAGGTGTGAGTCATCCCTTGAGGAAGGAAGGGTGGCCTGGAACCAGCTGCAGCAACTTTGCACAGGAGGCCAGCGAACGACAGCTCCTGGGGAGTGTGTAAAGGGCCGTTAGAAGACTTGAGGCTGGAGGAGGGGGTGTGGTGCCCCTAGGAGTGACACCAGCACGCAGGACTCATGTTCCACATGGTGGCCCATGGGGGCTCTTGGTACCCAGCTTCCCCTCGTGTGGATGTGGGTCAGCCTCTGGCCCAGCAGCCTCGAGTGTGGACTCCAGGGCACCGGCGAAGTGGCAAGCAGACATGTGTGCCCAGCAACCTGGGCCCCTCTGGCCCCCTGTGCTGCTGCCAACAACCTGTCAGAGGACCGCAGTGGCCCTCCAGCATGGTGCCATCCCCGGGGTGCCACCTGGAGGGATGTCCCAGTAGTCCCTTCCCAAATGGAGGGGTCTGTCGGGAAGCTCCTCTGTCACTGCACAAACGGATGGAGGCCCGAACTCGGCCGCAAATGCCCTGGAGGGGACAGGTGTGTGTCCGGGGTAAGGGTTGTCTTCCCAGATTCCATGCCTTTTTCCTGCACCCCACTCTGTGGCCGTGCAGAAACCCTTATTCCCTGCCGTGGCATCCTGTTACTTATGACCAAGGAACTCAGTTTACTCTGAAAGAAGCTATGGACTCATGTCCGTGGATTCTGTTGGTTGGACACATACCCCATTATTTAGACACCACTGACCTGACAGAGGCAGAAGGGCCGTGCAAGCCACTGGGTTAGGGCCCAAGGGGCGCAGCACCTACTAGAAACCAGAAGCCTGTATCTGGGTCTTTCTCCCACTTCCATATCACACGGGGCAGAAACCAGTCTTGGAGGTAAGATTGGCCAGCTCAGCATCACCCTGGACAACCCACTTATAAAGCACCTGCTGCCCATCCCCATGCCTCAGGGCTTGCTGCGTGCAAGGGTCCCAGCTTCCATGGGGCAGTGCTTCCAGCAGGGAGCACGGCCCTTGGCCCCATGCACTGGAAGCCAAGACCTCCCTCTGGCCTTCCGTGCTTGCACATGGAGCCAGCAGACAGAGAAGAGGGCCCATCCTGCCTGGGGTGCTGATCCCAGGTATCAGGGAGACATGGGGTCAGGAGAACATGGTCACCGGGAAGACTCTGGCCAGATGCAGCTGACTCATGGGGTGCCTTAATGCACCCCAATGCTCAGCAACAAACAACAAAAGAATACCAACACCCGTCCTGGGTAGGCCTGCATAGGTCTCGGAGAAGAGGAAGTAAAGCTGTGGCCACCCACCCGGGCCAGCGGTGGGGGCGGCAGAGGGCGAGGAGGACATGGAACTGGGAAAGGACGGGAGGATTCCCACCCAGCTTCTGGCCAGCTTTGCAGGGAATGACAGGAGCAGCCATGCGTACTGGGCGTCAATGGATTCTCTCCCTCTTTCCCAACCACCGTCAGAGTGCACGAGCATGGCCAGCGCCACCCTTCAGGCTCCACGTAGGAACATGGCTGAAGTGACAATAGTGCTGACAAGAATCTGTGCATCCCCATGTCGGAGACGAGGATTTCCTCAGTGCAGCCCGAGATCGCATCACAGATGGAGGCACCAGGTGGATAGTCTCAAACACGGAAGAGCTCATAGGATACAACACCCGTGAGCTCTTCGTGTGGCAAAAAAGAATTCAAGTAATTTCCCCAAATCTAGCCCAGCCAAAGAATACTCAAAGAAAAATCTGGAGTGGAAGTGGTGAGTGTTAATTTTTGTAATTATAGCATCAAATAACTGGGACATCGTGGCCACAGACAGAGTAATCTTGACAATGTAAAATATATATATAACCAATAAACATTAAGACATGGTAAGCAGGAAAATGGGAGCCCATGTAGGAACATGAATTTCCTCATCCTGTATAAGGAGGAGCTGATGGGCACCATCTGAAATTAAAATACGTAGTTACAATGAAATGGGTCCAACCTTTGTTTTTTGCTGAATTTTTCTCAGCCTTTTTTTATTGTGTAAAATACACATAACGTAAAATTCACTGTAGTAATTATTTTTAAGTGTATGGTTCAGTGGTGTTAAGTACATTCATGTTGTGGTGCAGCCGTCCCCACATCCATTCATTCATCTCGTGAAACTGAAACTCTTACGCCTTTTAAACACTAACTCCCTATTTCCCCCTACCCCTAGCCTGAGGTTCCCGCCATCGACCGACCTTCTCTCTCCACAGATCTGACTCCTCTAGGGACCTCATGTAAGTGGGATCCTCTAGTATTTGTCCTTCTGTGACTGGCCTACTTCTCTGAGCACAATGTCCTCCAGGTTCATCCAGGTGGTGGCAGGTGGCAGAGTGTCCTTCCTGTTTCAGGCTGAATAACATTCCATCGTGTGGATGGACCACATTTTGCTTATCCATTCATTGGTTGATGGACACTTGGGTTCTTCTGTGTCTTAGCTGTTGTGAAGAACACTGCCATGAACATGGGGGCGCAAGCACCTCTCTGGGACCCTGCTTTTACTTCTTTTGGATATATACCCAGGAGTGGAATTGCCAGATTATGTGGTGATTCTGTTTAATTTTTTGAGGCACCGCCATGCTGTCTTCCATGGCAGCTACACCATTTCCCATCCCCACAAACAGTGCACAGGATTGACATTTCCCCAGATCCTCACCAACACGTGTCATCTCGTGTTTCCTTCAATAGTAGTCATCCTACTGGGTGTGAGGTGGGATCTCATTGTAGTTCCGATTTGCATGTGCTTTGTAGTGGGTTTTCATACATAGCCTATATTATGTGGAGGAACTTCCCTTCTGTTCCCAGTTTGTTGAGTGTTTGTATCATGAAAGGTTGTTTTATTTTGTCAAATGCTTTCTCTGCATCAATTGGTATGATCATGTGGATTTTTTCCTTCTTCCTGTTTCTTTTTTAAGATTTTATTTATTTATTCATGAGAGACACAGAGCCAGAGAGAGGCAGAGACATAGGCAGAGAGAGAAGTAGGCTCCTCACAAGGAGCCTGATGCGGAACTTGATCCTTGGACTCTGGGATCACGCCCTGAGCTGAAGGCAGGTGCTCAACCGCTGAGCCACCCAGGTGTCCCCTTCATCCTGTTGATGTGGCATATCACATTGATCAGTTTACAGATGTGGAACCATCCTTCCATTCAGGAAGAAATCCCACTTGGTTGTGGTGTATAGTCCTTTGAATACACTGCTGAATTCTGTTTGCCAGTATTTGGTTGAGGATTTCACATCAATGCTCATAAGGGTCGTTGGTCTATGGTTTTCTTACAGTGTCTCTGTCTGGCTTTGGCATCAGGAAACGCTGGCCCATAGAATGACTTAGGAAGTGATCCCTCCTCTTCAATTGTTTGGAAAATTTTGAGAGGAACTCGTTAAATGTTTGCTAAAATTCACCAGGGAAGCCATCGGGTCCAGGACATTTCTCTGCTGGGAGATTTTTGATAAAATGTTTTATTCAATCTCCTTAGGAATCATAAGTCTATTCAGATTTTCTATTTCCTCATGATTTAGTCTTGGTAGATTTTGTGGTTCCGGGAATCTGTCCACCTCATCTAAGTTATCCAACCTGCGGGTAGATGGTTGTTCACTCAGTACTCTCCAGTAAGTTCTGTAACCTGGTCACTCACCCAGTTACTCCCCCGTGGAGCCTCCCACTCCAGAACCCCCTTCTGAACACTTCACACCATGTGGGAACAAGGTTCTGGTGTCAAAGTCATTCCCAGCAAGACATTCCCACCCTTGGGGACCCACCCCCCGGGCTCGTTCTGTGATCTGCACCTGGCATGCTTTGAAGGCTCACAGGGTAACTCTGCAAATGGCAAAATCTCAGCACCTTTGCTGGCAAATGGTGTGTTTTGGAACCTTAAGTATTGTTTTAAGGTTTGATTGCTTTTCAGTTCCCCTTCCATCTGCAAGTCTAAGATTAGTTTTGATATTCTGTGAAATTATGTTAGAACACAAAGAAGTGTGTGAGTATGACCAGGTGGAATTTCTATGATCTAATGATCTGTTTCTTTACAGACCCACCTAACAAGAGAGAAAATAGTCTCAGTGTGGTGGGAAAGTCATGCCCCCCAGCACCGTGTGCAGCCAAAGTACTGGAGGTGGGCGCAAACAGGGAGAGGGTTCCTTGTTGCCAAGAACAAGCAGAGGGGAGGGCAGAAGCGGCCGCAGAGCAGCAGGGACAGCGGCCCCCCTACCTTGTTCCAGCCGCAGGCCTCTGCCCCCGGGGGCCCTGGGATCACCCCCCAGAAGCAGGGGCCCCATTACTCCCACCTCCGGGGTGGAGGGGCCCGCGACATGGGCTGAGGCCAGGCGGGCTCCCATAGCTCAGAGCCGTGCTGCTGCCTCAGGACAGGTCACGGTCCCCAAACCACAAGCCAATTGCATATAAATCTCCTGAGCAAACAGCTCGGCCAGAACCACAGTAAGATCCTGATTTACAAGGAAAAGCGCCAAGATTCACTTTAATTTTTGTCAGGTCGAGGCTGAGTTGCTCTGTCCCTCCGTGGAGCCGCGCGGCTCATACATGATGCATCTGCCCTGAATCAGGGGCGCCCGCAGCAGCCTCCCGCCCTCTGACTTTGATAAAACGGCTCCGGCTCCGGCTCCGGCTCCGGCTCTGGCTCCGGCTCCGGCTCCGGCTCCGGCTCCGCTTGGCGAGGGGCTGCGTGCTCGGCAGGGTCACCGAGGGGAGGGCGGTGCGGGTGCGGGGCAGGGGCGCTGGACCGGCCTGGGCCTGGGCCACCGTGGACTCTCGGCACCGGCGGCGATGGGGGTGCGCAGAGCTGGCCTCACCCTCCCGGGGAACCGGGGACAGAAGTGCCTGAGAAACCCAGCCCAGAGGTTCGTAGGTTGGGGCTGTTGCTGCTGTCAACGTATTCCCTGGAGTTCTGACCCACAGGTGCCAGGTGGCTCTGGGCCACCACTGTGCATCCTGCCCCCTCCTGGAGAGCCGTGGAGACCTCAGGGCCTGGAACACACGGTCCTTTCAGGGGGAGCACTGCAGCCCAGAGAGGGGAGAGCTGCCCCCACCACAGGTCTCCCCGCAGCTTCATCCTCCCTGGACCACTGTGGAGACCTCCCGACACCCGGGGCTGCCCTCAGCCAGGCCCGGAGCCCCCAGGGGTGTGTCTGGGCTCCGTGGAGGACCCTCAGGGAGGACCCCTGGCTCTTCTGTCCCCAAGTCTGAGGAACCCTGAGGGGAGCAGCTGGGGGCCTGGAACCCAAAACTCCTCCCATTGACAGGACGCAGCCAGGGGCCAGTGAGGACAGAAGGCTGTGGGTGGTGGTCCTTGGGGGCCTGGGGGCTGCGGGAGAGAACCCTTCCAGAACCACACAGAAGCCTCTGTGGGAGGAGAATCCTCTGCCCTCACCTCTACCTCTGCTCTCGCCTCTCCCCCTCCCATCCTCCCTTCCTCCCCTCCTGTTCTCTCCTCCCTCCCCTTCCCTTCTCCCTCCTCTCTACCCTTCTTCCCCTGTTCCCCTTCTCCCCTCCATTCCTCCCCTCCTTCTCCTCTCTTCCCTCCCCTCCTCTATCCCCTCCTCCCTCCCTTTCTCCTGTCCCCCCTCCCCACTTTCCCTCCTCCCACCCCTCCTCCCTCTCATCCTCCTCACCCGCTCCCCTCCTCACCCTCAGCATCCTTGAACCACTGCTTCCTGGGAGCCTAGGTGGCACCTCATGGGATATGGTTGTCTCCCCCTCAACAGGGGCTCCCAGGGGTGTCCTTGAGGGACTACTGAGGGACTCTGTAGGCCCCAGTTGTATGCTGACCTGGGCATGTTCCACAAGCTCCACCAGACTGTTTCCCCACCTGTAAAATGGGGATTGCAAGGGTGCATGGAAACACCCCAGGCACACCTGCCTCCCAGTAAGTGCCCAGTAAACAGCAGCTTAAAATAGAGCCAGAAGAAGTAAAAGCCAGAGGTGGCACCCAGAGCAGAGTCTGTGTGCATCAGGCAGTTCCCAATGCAGCGTGTCGGCACCTCCAGCACCAAGGGGTCCTTGCTCCTCGGAACCATGTGTCTGCCTATGTCCCAGCTGAACTGTGCACTGCCTCCTCCATCAGTCCCCAGAAGTCTTCATTCCTCAAACCCAGAGGTCTCTGCCCCTCTGGATCTGTGCACGGCCCAGCCCTGCCTGGGTCTCCTTCCAGGACAGGGGAGCTGAGCACTACTCTGGATGATACGTGGTGGGTTTCCTGACCTCAGCCCTGAGGCCTAGATGGCATTGTTCACCGATTTTATAGGAGGGAAATAAGAGACCCAGACAGCGGCTCAGGCGAGGAGCACCTCAGGTGAGGAGCAGCTCAGAGGAGGAGAGGCTCAGGCGAGGAGCAGCTCGGGGAGGCAGGTCCTGATGCCCATCCAGGCCTTCCTGACTCCACAGCTCAGCCTCTGCACACAGCTTGGCTGCTGTCTCCGGGACAGGGCGCCTGGCGGGCAAAGGGCCTGGACTTGCTACCAGCACCAAAGGGTTAAGAGGTTGGCAGGCAAGGGAGCCAGCGACGTACAAAGTATCAACTGAGCAGATGCCTGGTTATGAGAAACATAAAAATTTAATCAGTTTGTACACAGAATAAAATTCAATGATCCTATTGTTGTGCTCCCAAGCACAAAACCCCGAGATCTCGAGGTCTGGATGGGACTTAGAGGGATGCAGCCCCGCGTCTCCCTGGGGCCACCATCTGGCCTCCCTTCCTGGGGAAGCTCAGGACACTGGAGCATATCTTCCCCCGTGGAGCCGGGACTGTCAAGCCGGGACTGTCTTCAGGGAGTCGTCGGACCGTGGCTCCCCTGCCCCAGGCCAGCCCAACAGCTGTCCCTCTGCTCTTCTCTACGAAACATCTGCCTGCAGCAGTAAAACGAGCCACAGCAACAAAAATCTTAACAATTCAACAAGAACAGCCTCTGCGCATCACCGAGCCCGCTCTTGGTCTGCACTGGACAGAGTATCATGTCTGATCCTCCACAGCCTCATTGTGATTTCCATTTCACAGGGAAGGAACATTGCAGCTCAGAGTGCTTCAGACACCCAGGCTTTGTCTCCAGCCCTCGTTGGCCTCATGCTGGAGCCCACCACCTTTCTCGTGCCCTCTGTGTCCTTCCCCCGAAAGCCAGGTGCACAACATGTGCACATACACACACTCTAGGAACCATGTCTGCTCTCAAGAACTCAAGATTCCCACTGCCCACCTCCTCCAGGGAGGCTGCCAGGAGCTCCCTGGTTCATCCCCCCTCCAGCTGGTGGGAAGAAGTTCCCTTCCTGTCCCCACCCCACCCCCAGCCTGTCTCTACATCTACTCTGTCTGAACTCCGGGGACTGCGGACAGGCCTCAGGCATGAGCCGGAGCAGTCTCGCCATACCCACCTGCTACACCCAGCTTCTACCCAGGCAGATATGATCTGGGGGGGTGGCGCGTCCCTGAATGACCACAGCCGTGGACCTAGGGCTTGAGACAGCCAAGCATCTAGATTCTTTGAGTTCCTGTGTTTGGAGTCTCTGCTACAGCAGCTTACATTGACCCCAACTACAAAACTATGTGAAAGGACATCATGGGGTATGTTCGATATTTATCGGTTTTAAAAAAGAGGGGAAATTTTGTGTGCATGGGTAATTCATTTTATTAAGTTCATAAGTATTGGTAAAGTGTGGTTTTGTGTTTCTTTTCCTAAGAAGAGAGGGCGTCTGCAGGAAACCGAGCTAACAGATCCGTCTTGAGATAGCAGAGACTCTCCAGAGACTCTGGAAGCTGCTCCCACCCAAGGGGCATCCTTCAGATGCCCGCGGTCTGTCCAGGCACAGCGGCAGGATGGCAGGCCGGGAACCCAGGGAAGCAAAAGCAAAAGGACACACGCAGCTGCGAAAACCCAGCCCAATGAGAGGCCAACCTGGGTCCGGTTATGTCAATGTAACCACCACTTTACCAGCGAAAAGAAGGCTGGCTTGTGCCCAGGGCAGCAGGTCGGGGGACAGGCTGGTCCCTGTCACAGTCTCCACATATCCAGACCTCATAGACACCCTGCATGGGCAGAGCAGGTGCTTCTGTAACTCCTGGATGTGACCCCAGGACAGTGGCTCCTGGGAGGCAGGAGGAGGACTCAGGAGGACAGAGCAGAGCACATACAGCAATGATGTAAACACCAACGCATTAACGCTAAGTTCTATACTTTGTCTGCTTTTGGAAGAATTTAAAGCAATAAGGAGACAGATGAATTCTGTGATTTTAACTGAACGTTTGGAAGAATTAAATGAGGTGCATTTGCGATCAGTGTTTAGGTATCTGGGGGATTCAAAATGGAAGTCCCGCTCATTGTTCAGTGGTGTGAGCCATGTGTAAATATTTAGAGAAATCTGGACTGTTTAGTATCTTCCAGGATTGTCATTTATAGACTCAGAAGAGACTGAAGTGGAAGCAAACCCTCCTCACCCTGGTCCTGGCCCCTGGGACCCCGAGACCATCAATGTCCCGTGGCCAGCCTCATCTGGCACTCTCTGACCTGGGCCACCCTGGGGACCTCGCTCTGGCATCTGGCTCCTGGAGGGTAGGCAGGCCCTGGGTGCAGAGGGAGCCCGAGACACCTGAGGGCCAGTGAGGGGAGGCTCTGAGAGAACCCATAGGAGATCCTGGACGGCAGAGCAGTGGCCTCCCCCAGCCCCTGTGCGGACACAACACAATCCCCAGCAGGACCCCACTGATTTCTTTGTAGAAAGTAATCAACTTTGTGAAAGTAATAAATTTTAGAAACTCTAAAATTCACGTGGAAATGCAAGGGGCTCAGAATAGCCAAGCCCACCTTGAGAAAGAACGAAGCAGGAAGGCATGCTACAAAGTGACGTAACAAAGACAGCGTGGTCCTGGCATAAGGAGGGACTGCACAAGAGTCCAGAAGTGAGCCCACCATCTCTGGTCGGCCAATGTTCTGTAGGGTGGCGAGCCCATCTGTAGGGGAAGGAAGCATCTCCCCCAGGAGGAGCCCAGCCCGGGAGGAGCCTGGCCCTGGATTTGAACGCTGGGGGCTCAGGGAGTTCCAGGAAGGAGGAGCCGACGCCAGTTCTACAGCCATCCAGCAGGGACCTGTCCTGTGCTGAGCCCTGGGGTGCGGCTGAAGGGAAGAGGTCCTGCCCCCAGGGGGCCCGGGTCAGAGGGAAGCAGAGCTGGGACAGGGGAAGCTCCCAGGTAGGTGTGGACCACAAGGAACATTCCGAGGCAGGGAGGTGAGGGTGGAGTGAGGCAGTGACATCCTGTAGAGCCATTAGAGGTTGGGGGCATCCTCCAGGCTTGTGGCCAGGGAGAAGCTTCCAGGTCATACCCTGGGTTGGGGGACAAGGGCAGGACCACCACACAGGAGCCTGGCTGCAGGAAGCTCGGGTCACCAGAGCTTCCAGTGAGCCCGGCAAGTAACTGAAGAGATGGACTGGCCAGTCTCTGCAATGCCCTCTGACACCTTGCTTAGGAGCTGGACCTCCACCAGGTGGTGAGGGTCTCTGGGGCTCAGGGAGGGGTGGTCAGGGTTGCACATTTCAAAGGTGGCCTGTGACATAGGATGCTGGAGAGTGGCGTCCCTCCAGAGAACAGCTGGGCCTGCAGGAGAGTTGGCCAGCCTTCCTCACCTGCGTCCCCCCTTCCCACCCCCACCTGTGAGAACCAACCTCCTCCCCCCAGCTCCCCAGAGGCTCCCCAGCCGGATGGACATGATCTCGGGCGCCTGGGATGGCAGCCCCGACAATGTCCCTTATGAGCTGAGTGACAGGGCCAATCTCTTACCCTGTGCCTCAGTCTCCTCACCTGTAAAGGGGAGGATTCACAGTAGCCTTGGTGACCTTAGAGACCCCTGGTGCCTGGCAGTTATTAAGCACTCGACAGATGTCAGCTATTTTCATGACATCAAATCTGCACTTTGATGGGGCTCCTGCGTAATTGGAGAGGGTGTTTGCTGCAGGTATGTTGTAATATTTAGATGGGAGACCAGGCTTCTCAATTTTATTAGGGAAGAGATTTAATTCTCAACCTTTTGGAATTCTCAAGAAAGCAAAGAATGTTTCTTTTTTTTTTAAGGGAATATTGTACCCTGAATCAAAGTGGAGCACCAAATTATCTTAATGGTTGTTACATAAAGTGCACGCTTAGTCATTTTCTTCTTCTTAAACTATTCATCTGAAATGGGGAATTTCTCGAGCTCACACCAAGACCCAAGTGACCTAGAATGCATTTTCACTCCCAGAAAATCGACAGCCAGTGTCCAGCAGCCAGAGTCCAAACTTGGCACCTGTGGCCCGTTCTAGTGGATGGTGCTCAGGGCACGACCCTCCGGAGCAGGCAGGGGAGCCACGGTGATGCTGATGGTGCCACCCACGCCGCTCAGCGCCCTGACAGAGCAGAGAATTCTCTGGAACCAGACCTCCCCTCTCGCCCCCGGGCAGGGGACCATCCCCTCCACTGCCAGCGACTTTGCTTTGAAGATGGACAGTTTCACAAAGGGCCAGGGCTTCACACAGCGCGCATCTGAATGCGGCGCACGGAGATAGCAGGGGTGTGCGAGGACGCGCCCGCGCCCGGTGGCACCGCTCTGTGTGTGATGTCCCCTGCCGCTGGCGTGGCTGCGCCGGCATTTCGGCCGGCAGAATGAATAGCCAATTTGTCACCCACACAGCGGCAGCAGCTGCCAGGAAGTTGGACAATGAAGTGGCTCCCCTTAGGAGCGGGCGGAGCAGACAGCTGCAGAGCAGAGCGGCCCAGGCCTCCCAGAGCCAGATCTTGTCACAGAGCTGGGGCCACCAGAGCAAGGCGCTTCCCTGCCTCTCGCACTCCCAAACCTGCAAACTGGTCTGTGCTCCCCCTGGGAGGGGACAACCCAGAGCTGCAGGAAGACCCTCCCACACCCTGAGTGACCCGCTAGCCGACCCCAGCCCAGCTGTCAGCCACTGGCACCGCAGGTAGACCACAGGGACTGTGGCTCGTGTCTGACAAGCCGTGGTCAGGCGCCTTAACCCTCGAGCTGCATTTGTCTCAGGACCCTACCCTGCACCTCTTTACACGGCCCCGGGCAGAAACCCCCTTTTTCCGGGGGTCGCTTCTCTCCAGGGAGCTCCAGGCTGTCCCCCTTCTGGGACCCAGACAACTTTTCCAGAAATGACCAGGCACCTACGTCTTGTACGTCCCAGAGCTTTGTGTTTTCTGGTGGCTTTTTCCCTGCAGGGTGCATCCAGGATTGGGGTATTCAGTCAAACATGCTTTCTTTTATTCCACCTCAGACTCCAGCCAAATCTGGCCTGACACCTGCTTCTTGAAGGAAGGTTTCATGGCCTGGGGCACTCGCATGTCATTGGCAGGGGCTTTCCCACAAGGGCACAGATGAGAAAAGCTGAGATGTGGCTCCGTGGCCTCGTGCAGAGAAGGTTGGCCGGCCTGTTTTGTACCTCGCAGATCTCTGGCATGGCCCTTCCAAACTTCATCTGATTGCTTCATGTTTAAGCTTTTGAGAGGTTCCCTGGCACCCTTCTCACGGAGGGCCGTGGGCTCTGACAGCTGCTCCTCACCCTGCCAGCCTGGCCTCCTGCCTCTTTCTGCACCAGACGCGCAGGATGCTCACCCAGGGGGCGGCAGGGGGACTGTACTCAGCAGCTGGGCCCGGCCTCTGGACCCTTGTTCAGAGGGTCCCCTGCTTTCTTCTGTTGATTCCACGCCACCCTGGTCCCCAACCTTCCCAATCCAGCAGGGCTCAGCGTGGGCATCCCCTTTCTGAGAAGACTTCTCTGTCCCACATCTCCTGCTAGGTTGGGTGCCTCTCTGGTCACCCACAGCTCTGGAGCTGCCGTGTCTGACCAGAAAACACTCCACCCATCTCTCTCACAAGGGAGCAACCTCCTGGGATCCATCCCATTTCTGTGTGCCAAGCACCCAGTACAGGCTGTGCATCCAGAGGACACATGTGGTTCATGGGGAGTGGGGATGGATGGATGGATGTGTGTCGGGGTGGGATAGACAGATGGATGGATGTTTGTTGGGTGGGGGGGTGAATAGATGGATGTGTGGGGGGTGGATGGGTGGATGTGGGGGGATGGATAGATGGATGGATGTGTGTGGAGGTGGATGGATGGGTGGATATGTGTGGGCGTGCGTGAGGGTGGATGGATGTGGGGGTGGATGGATGGGTAAATGTGTGTGGGGTGGGGAAGGATGATGGATGGATGTGTGTAGGGTGGGGGTAGGTGGATGGATATGGGAGGATGAATGAGTGAGCACACGAGCTGGACACCTGGTTGCCCTGAGACCTAAGACAGCTCCTAACAGCAACGCCAATGACTGTAATCATGAATTTCCACCTTTCCCCCTAAATGTCCTGGAGTACCCCATGCCCACGGGAGTTTGCTGAGTGGGTTTTATCTGTCCTCCAACCCCACCCGCATGAAGAAGCCCTGGTGGTGGTTTATCATTCCCTGTCCCCTGGTGGGCGTGTTTGGCAGACAGTGGATTCTTGTC
The DNA here is from genome assembly GCF_053574225.1 of Canis aureus. Taxonomy (NCBI): domain Eukaryota; kingdom Metazoa; phylum Chordata; class Mammalia; order Carnivora; family Canidae; genus Canis; species Canis aureus. The sequence goes on from NC_135612.1 coordinate 61,607,404, forward strand.
ATTTTTCTTCATGTGGCTTTGACTCGTGGGTAATAACTAATGCTCACAGGAAAGCTGGACTTCCAGTAATGATACTGAAATCAGACCCTCGGGCGCCGGGCGTGCCACAAGCCGGCAAGAGCCCTGGCATGCCAATAAGAAGAGAGTGCTAGCAGCTTTGAGCAGCGTCTGTCTGCAGAGGTGCTGACTCCTGGAAAGTGTCCTCCTGCAGGACCTGGGGTCCCCAGGGCCTGGGCCAGGACCTCAGCTGCCCCCTCCTGGTCTGCCTCCTCCACACACAACAGACCAAGGGGAAACCCGAGGGTATCTCCCACTCAGAGGCCTTGAACCCCCCTCACCCATGCCCACTCTGACCCCTCACCCCACAGGAAGGAGGCATCTCTGAGCATCTCCTCCACGTCCACTACAGGAAGGACCCAAGGAGGGGCAGGACCAGTCCCTGCCCCCGGGAGCTGCTGGCTCCCTGGGCAGACTCACCCGGCCAGAAGGCAAGGGAGGGAGACACCCAGGAGAGGACAGCCCAGTGACTGCCAGCCCCTCCGGGATGCCTGTGCCAGGGACCCCCAAGCCAGGGTCAGCTGGGGCCAGGAACCCCACCCCGGCCTGGGAGCCAGACACTGGCCACTCTGCACCTCACTTCAGAGGAGCCCTGTGACCCACATGCTTCTGTATATGTGGAAGAACCCGTCAAGCTTCAGGATAAAATGGAACAGCAGGTGCTTGTTCAAATGCTGCTAACAGTCTTAAGACGGTGACAGCAGAGCATTAAGCCAAGCAAGGAGCCTCCTGAGCAGAACCTCCTGAGCATGGCCCCTCCATGCATGGCCCTCCCAAGCCTGGCCCCCGAGCATGGACCCCCGAGATGCATCCCCAGGTTATGTTCCCCCTCAGTCACGGCCCCCTGAGCATGCCCTGCCCGAGCATGAACCCCCTGAGTGGAGCCCCCCTGAGCATACCCTGTCAACCGCATGGTTGCATCTCTCCTTGAAGGGGTAAGGACCTAGTCATTGTCTCTCCCAGCCCCGTGGTTCTGCTCTTTGAGCTCTAGGGCTAAGGGGGTGTCACTCGGGGCTGGCTACACAGGCAACCGTGCAGGTGGCCTGTGCGGGCGGGTGGCAAGGACCCTCCTCCCCTCCTCCAGCTTTGCCGATCTTTTGCAGGTGGGGCCAGCCTCAGAGAACATGCTGGCAAATGTGCCCCTGCCTTCAGTGCCCCAGGGCAGCCTGGGATGGTGGTTAATGTTTGGAAACCCCCCCCCCCCCGGTGACATGTGGGGGCACAGGGGCTTGGCAGAAAGGACTCGTCCCTGGTGGCCTCCCTGATGAGGTCCTCTCCTCATTGATCTGTTTCCAATCTTCTCTGTTCACACCCGGTGCCTCTGGTGGGTCTCAACACCCACCATGGGGAACACCCCTATCCGTGCCGCAGGAGGACGGTGAGAGAGTCAGGTGCATCATAGGGCCTGAGCCCAAGCCCCAGACTCACCGCTGGGTTTGGCTGGTTCTCCTTCTGATCATGTTTTCAAGAGACTTGTTCATTTTGCAAACCGATTTCAAAAAGGCAGCCCTGGGGTTTAATTATCACTTCCTCAGAGCTTTTGTTTTTGCATTTGTTTACTTTGGTTTTGACCAAAATTGTCTCATTCCTGGGTCCTGGAGTCTCGCCTGCACTCCCGGATAAGGTTGGGGGCTCCCTGTCCGCTGCCGACCGCCCCCCACCCCCGCCAGGCCCCTGCCCCACCTGCAGTCTGGCTGCTCTTGCCCCAGGTACCACGGGCACTGGCCTTCACATCCGCCTCTGTTTCCAACAGCTACTCTCCTTTCCTGCCCGCTCCCCGCTGTGCCCACCCCGGGTCCTGCTCTAGTCCAGCCGGTTCTGGGCATCCGCCCTCCCTTTCTGTTCTTCTCTGTTACCCAGTCTCTGCCCACTGAAGGGCCGCTCAGGACATGTTCACACCTGACCATGGTGTCCCCATGCCCTTTGCAGCCACATGTGAAGGCAGCTGGAGGGGCGTGACAGGGACGGCCTCTGCCCAGAGCCCAAGGACACTGTTGGGTCCATGCTGCCGGTTTGTTCACATGAGCCACCTGCCCTGCCCAGAGCCTAGACACAACTCGGGCCAGTGACATGGCATATCTCCTACAGCGCTGGACCCCACAGAGGCCTCCGCCTGCAGCCTTGGGTCTTTCCAAGGCTCCCGAAGCTGCTCCCGTGGCATCTGGCTATCGCTGGGGCTCCATTTGTTCTGGCCTCTCGCTCAGAGGCAACCCATCTCTGGGCCACATCTGACCTCAGAGGTGCGTCCCTTAGCATTTATTTTCTAGAGCATGCTCTGCTCCTTACCCCAGATATACGGACGGGTTTTAACTTGCGTTGATGCTCCTGATCTCCTCGGACTTCAAGTCATGAGCCAACTTTTATTTCTGCGGGCCAGCATCCTCGTCCTTCCTTCTCCTGGAGCTGCTGCTTATTCCTCTCCCTCTGTTTCATGGAGGCCGCTTGCATCAGTCCAGGCTACTTGGGAACCAGCCCGAGCAAGACAGTGGCCTCAACACTCATACGTGCATACAGGCACACACATGCATGCATATGCACACACACGTGCCTGAACACATACATATGTGTGCGCATATATGGGCTCATGCATGCACATGCACCCACACAAAGCACATACTTGTATGAGAGCACACATGCATGTACACACACACACGGGCATATGCATAAGCACGTACACATATGCACACACCACATGAACACACATGCATGTGTGTTCGCACACGGGCATGTGTGTATAGGCACTTCTGTGCACATGCATGTCCACATGAAAACCACGTGTGTGCACATGTACATGTTTGTGCACACAAATGCATGTGTGTGCATTCACACATATGTGTGTGCAGATGCACAAGGACATACACACGTGTTCATGCATATGCATGTGCACATTGCAAATGGGCACACATATGCTCACGCATGCCCACACACACACAGAAGCTTCATTTCTCCTGCTGCAATGAGAGGAGAGACCTTAGCACAAGGGCAACTAGAAAAGAGATGTTCACTTGCCAGAGCTGAGCTCTGATGGCCCACATACAGGCCCTATAAAGGTGACTCACAGGACACTCAAGGGTGGTTTCATCTCAAGGTGACTGTTATATATGGTCACCAACCCCAGAGCCTGATGCTCCCCCAGAGGAACCCCCAAGGTATTTGCAAGGGAAGGTGCAGCAACGGAGGGTTCAAAGCAGATAAAATTAGCTTTCTACCACTGCTGCCTGAATCAAAACTGGGACAGTTGGGCCATCCCCGAAGTCTGACGCTTCTGACGGCCCCCCACCCCATCAGCCCAGGACAACCATGCAAGATGCTGCCTCTCCAGGGAGCCCTCGAAAGCCGGGACCCCATCTTCTCAGCATGTGACGTGTGTTGGGTTGAGACTTTGTCCTTCCAGCGAAGCTACTGTTCCTGAAACAAGTGTATTTCCCTTTGTATTTAACAAGCTCAAGGTTAGAATGGCAGCTCAGTGCTACTTCCTGAAATGGATAAAAAGGGGCTCAAGCGTTGCTGCGGGGAGCACACAGTTTCGGGGTAAGCTGTAGGACAGTGTGGGGGGATAGATTTCTCTGCCGTTCCTGGCTCCGATCTTCCAGGCATGACAGTGGAGCCTGCCCTCCGTGGATGCCCCAACGGCCATCCTTCACCTGCCAACACTCCCACCAGCCTCTGCCCGAGCTCCCCTCCTTTGGTGACATGCCCCAGCCTGTGGGCCCACACGTTGCGGCCAGCTCTCCCTCCCTGAGCCAGCCCCTGAGCCTCCTGGACGTGGGTTCCCTCACAAGCTTTGCTTTGGCAGTGAGTGATAGCGGAGGTGGCACCGGTGGGGCTCACCCTCGGGTCCTCTGCACTCACTGTAAGCAGGATGTGCCTGGGGGTAGAGGGGTGAGCCCCTGCCTGAGACCCCACAGCCTGAAGCAGAGCCCCCACAAACACTGGCAGCAAGTACTTCCCACCCTGTGCTGACAGGTGGTGTGATGCTCGGTGTTTAGCAGCAGCTGACCAGCCCGCCACCCTTATCGGTCCTTCCCTGTGTGTGATTTGGGACATTCTCCACCATCACTCTCAGTAACTTCAAGAAATCCTGACATATTCCCCCAAGGTTTGCAAATTCCCCTTGTAGTCTCAATTTGTGGAGAATCTTCCCCTGGAGGAGGATGTTCAAAGCTGCAAAGATCTGGATGCTCAGAGTGGGGACAGAGGCTGGTGGCGCGCAAGAAGGGGTTGCATCCTAGTGGATATTTCGTGTAAACTGTCCACTTCTGATGAACACCCAGAGGGGGTCCCCCTGGGGTCCCTGCCCTCCTCCAGGATCGTATCATGGGAAATTCTGAAGAGCTGGATATCAGATCACCTGGTTTACCCTTGCTCTGCAAGTGACCCTGGGCAGTGCCCCCAATCCCAGGTTTCACATACCCCGACTATCCAAAGGAATAATTAGATGGATTCTGGGGTCTTCTGAGGCCAGCTCTAGTCTCTGACACCATGACATAGCCTCCTCCACCCCTACATCCATGACAGGGCTTCTGGCTGGCCTCCAGCCTGCTGACCTCCCCTTGTTACCCACCCCTGGGAGGCTCCGCGGGGGCAGCAGACGCTGTCCACAGGTCACCAGGGGCATGGTCGTTCTGGTGCTGCTCTGACATGTCCAGGAGAGTTTTCTCTCCATCTTAATTCCCCAGAAAGTGTCTCAAACCTCCCCAATTCTGTGACTGTGTCCTCTGGCCCCAGGCCCCCTAGGATGTGTCAGGGCCCCAGCCTCCCTGCTGTCCCTGCGAGAAGTGGTTGGGACACATGTTCCCTGCAGAGGCCCCAGGCTGGCACTTGTCCCACAGACCAAGGTCATCCTGGCAGGTGGTCTCCTGTCTAGGGGGCTCCTCTGGGCCCTCCCAGGCCTTGCTGCAACATGAGTGAGTCTCCAGTTCCCACTGGACCAGGGAAACACTGGTCCCCTTCTCTCCACCCGTGAGGTCCAGCCCCCCTGATGACCATCACTGTGGGGACAACGAGAGGGGGCATGCACGCAAGTGGAGAGCATGGGGGTGAGATAAGGAGAGCAAACCCCTTTCTCCACCAGAAAATGGGGGAAACTGTGTCAGCAGAGGGAGATGGCCTCTTCCCACCCTCGTGAGTGTGCACATGTGTGCACATGTATGCGTGTGCATGCACATTCATGTTCATGCATGTGCATGTGTGCATGGAAGGGCCTCTTACACCACAGGGCTCCCCCGACCCAGGATGCCTGTGGCCGCAGATCCCCACAGGTGTCCTCCCGGGGCAGCAGGACAGCATCTCTCTCTCTATCCTTCCCCACCTCCCTCTCTGCTTCCTTGGGCCCTGCCCCATCTCCTCTGTCAGACCACCAGCCCCTGGGCTCTGTGTAGAGCCTGCCCTGAACACACCCAGGCCCCCCACATGCCCTCAGCCTCCAGGGGCTCCTGGACCAAAGGAGAAGATCATCCAGAGATAGACCATGCCCATGCAGCGATGCTGGGCTTGGAGCATGAGAGGTGCCCCACCCAGCCAGGGAGACTAGGGCAGACTTCCTGGAGGAGGTGACACCCTAATACCTCCAAGTGACCTCCCAGCAAAGTCCCACCCTCAACTCCCTCACTCCCCATGCTGTGTCCAAGGGGTCTCCTACCACACAAAGTAGACCAGGCCACCCATCTGCCTAAAGCCTTCAGCGGCACCACATGCCTCGCTGGCATCTGCCCCTCCAAGAGCCCTCCACTCAAGGCTCAGCCCGCCAGCCTGGCGTCTGCTGCTGCCTCTGAGCACCCGCCGCCTCCCCACTGGGCCACACAGGTCCCTCTCTCCCTCCTTCCCGAAGCACTTCTGCGGGAGGGCAGCACCTCGGGAACCATCTGGCAGCCTTGCCCTCCTGGGTAGTGTCACATCCCTTCTCTGTCTGTTCGCCTGCCCACGTCAGGGCTGGGCTCCCTCCTGGAGCAGGCAGGGGACAGAGAGGGTGCATGGGCTGCCACAGGGGTCCTGGCTCACCCCTCATCACGCAGTATGTGAGAGCATGATGTCGTATCATTTTAAGCCACAAAGTTTGTGATAATTGTTTCAGCAGCAATTGGCAACTAATGGAGAGGACTCCAGGAAAAAGAAAAGGGAGAAGAGGGAGGAGAGGAGGAGGGAGGAGGGGGAAGGAGAGGAGGGAGGAGGGAAGAGGGGAGGGGGAGGGTAAAAGGGAGGAGGAAGGAAAGGGGAGGGAGAGAGGGAGAGGAGGGGAGAAAGAAGGAGAGGGGGAAGAGGGGAGGGGGAGGGAAGTGGGAGGGGGAAGGCAGGGGCTGCAGGGACAGGATGACCTCCTGCATGTGGCCCCCACGGCAGGGGTGGGGGCAGTGCTGACAGGATCCTCTCCCCCTCCTGCTTGGATTCCCAGGCCCCCCCCCCCCCCCGGCAGAGCACAGAGTGGATGCAGTGCAGCAGGTCCTCAGCCCCCCGCCCCCCGAGCTGAATTCACACCCCAGAGTCAGTGGCAGCACCCAGAGGAGTCGGCCAGCCACAGCAGGACTGTGCCAGGCTAGGGGGGGTGGGTCTCTGGGGAGCGGTCCCCGTGTTATAAACTCTGGGAGCAGACAGGGAGGCTCGGGCGCAGGCCCAGGGGTGAGCGGGGAGCCAAGAGAGGGGGGCAAGGCTGAGGGAAGGCCCCTCCCTTCACCCTGGCAGAGAAAGGGGCTGGGGGCTCTCTCCAGGGACCCCCCCCCCCCGACCTGTGACAGCACGAGACCTCCAAACCCTCCTGCAGCATGAGGTAAACCAAGTTCACAGATCCCTGGCGGTGGGGAGCCTCTCCAAGCTTAAAAGGAGTGAAATGAGGCCCAAATGAGAAGATGGATGGATTTGACCACATAAAATTAAACCTTTTGCAGGCCAAGAAATAACTGAATTTACGAGGCCCGGGGTGGGGAGTGGGGGATGGGGACTGATGGAATTCTTCACAGCAGTAGGGCCAGGCCAGGGAAGCAGTGTCCCTCCCTGGAGGGCTGAGCCTCAGCCTGCTGAGTCTCCCACCTGCTCTTCCGCTCAGACACAAGTCACCGAAGCCCAGAGAGGACACTAGGATGCCCATGACGCCAGGAGAAGGCAGGCCACACCTTCACATCCCGAATGAGGGGGGCAAGCTGGCAAGGACTAGCCGCCAAGGGCACTCCCCTTCGGCCGCCCCTGGGGAGAGCCACCTGGCTCGATGCTTTGGGAAACAATCTGTTCTATTGCAGCAGGACCCCAGAAAAACGTACACAACCTTTGACCCCTCTCTGTACTCTGTACTCTCGGGTATACCGGCCAAAGGAAATAATTCCAAATAGGGAAGAAGTTGCGCGCCCAGTGATGCCCAAGGGCCCCTCCTGATGCCCGCCCGCTGCCCATGTTCCTGGCTCCCTCGCGCTCCTCCGTCTAGTGCCTTGTCCCCTCCACTGTTACTGATGTGCCTTCTTTGGGCGGTTCCCTCTCCAGGGCAGAGCGGCACCCTTGCCTGCAGGTCCCAGCACTGTGAGCCCCAGGCAGTCAGGCCCTCGAGCATCCCCTGGGGCTGGGCTCAGGACAGCCTGGCACCCACCCCTCCCTACAGCAAAGCTTCTATCTCAACGGAGCAGCCCTTTAGACAGTCCTAGAAAAGCCAGGGGCAGTGTGGCTGCCCTTTGATTGACACATGTAAATCCACCCACAGGAAAACGCTGAAAGGATGCTTGCCGAAATGTGGTCGGGCTGCAGGTGGCTCAGGGCTTTGTGCTCATTTGTTCTATTTATTTAACAAGCAGGTAGAGCACTAAGTGACAGCTGCTGTTGTAAACGCTTTGCAAATATTAATTCATGTAATCCTGAAATTAGCCCCCACGCAGGTGCTGTGAGCACCCCCACCCCATTCCAGACAGGGAGGAGGAGGGGTTCCATGCTTCGCAGCATTTGGAGAGGCGCCTCTGGGCTTTGGTGAGTGTCTGCTACATCTCAGGCAGCTGGAGCGTTCAGCCCCCCAACACCGAGTCTCACTGTCTGCTGTGGCTGTGGCAGCCAGATGCCACCGACACTGGTCTTACTTAGGACCTGGGGACTGATTCTCTCACAGTCCCGGAGGCCAGAGGTCCAAGCTCAAAGTGTGGCAGGGCCGCACCCCTGCCCAATGCTCCAGGGGAGGCGCCTTCCTGGGCTCCAGGGCACATGGCTCCATCTGCCTCCCTGGCTGCCTTCTTGGTCTGTCTGTCCAATTAGGAGATGAAAGCATCCTCAGATCAGGAACTCCCCACTTTTTATGACCTTGTCTTAATGACATCTGCAGACACCCCCCCCAACCCCCCTCCACCCACCCCATCCAAGTAAGGTCACATTCACACATTCTGGAGCTTAGGACGTGAACATATCTTTTGGGAGCCATAGTTCATCACATTATACTGAGGAACCCACCAAACAGCAAGCACATTTCCAAATCGAGGATATTTTAAAGCTCTCCTTCCAGCAGAGGCAGACACACACGGATCCCGAGGTGAGGTACCCCCAGTGCTGGCACGGCCCCCCGGCCGCCCTGGCAGGAGCCAGCACCTCATCCCTCACTCGGCTCCACTCTGGTGCTCTGGCCGTGCACAGCCACCCAGCTCAGCGCTCAGCTCCACGCCGCTCAGCAGAGGGCCTTCTGTTGCCTCGTCTGCTTCTACTGTAGGGCTGAGACCTGCCTCAGTTTCCTCCTCTCCAATGAGACCCTGCAGAAGGACATTGGGGGACATGTTGAATAACACAGGGACATGGCCATCACCATGCCCCGGACGCTGTGCACAGCCCAGTTGCTGGGGTGGTCACGTGACTTCAGTCCTCACAGTCATAAGCAGTGTGGCTCCCGGGGCCAAGCCACTCAGAAGGGAAGTGAGAAGGTCTTGGTGGTCCTTGGGCCTAACACCCACCCCTCCCCAAGGAGACCACAGGGCATTGGTGGCTCTCAGGCCCCTGGCACATTGGGGGTAGGTGGGCAGGACCTGTGTCCAGCACCTTCCCCACTGCTCTGGGCAGCTTGCCAAATGCATTTGCCAGGGAGAGGCCTGTGACCCGGAGGATCTCTGACCAGTTGGGGCTGTGTACTCAGCCCTCCTTGGCCTGAATGGAGGAAGCTGAGCCCTGGGGGCCAGTCACTGGTCCTGAGGACCACCTGCTCCTGCCTTTCCTGCAAGCAGTCCCACACTTAGGGAGACATGGAAGCCCTGACCCCGGGGTTCACATTCACATAGGCCACTCATAACAGACCAGCCTGGCTGGCCAGAACAGAAGGGTCAGAACCAGGGGGAGCCCAAGTGTCCCCCAATGGGGCTGCATGCCCCACCTCCACTCAGAGAGCCCAGGCTGTGAGGAGGGAGTGGCGCAGGGACCAAGGTCTTGACTGAGGCCTCCGGGAGGTTTGCACACATTGGAAGGCCCCAGCTGGCAGCACAGCCACCAACCTGCCACACCCTGGCCAGCAGCTGAGGCTTCACAGACCTAGAGAGTGTTGGCCCCCTCGGTCTCAACCTTGCCTCCAGGTGGATGCATCACCAGTTCCACAGCCCCAGTAACAGGCCTCCTTCAGCGTGAAGTAAGGAAATGGGTCCCAGAAGCGTGTGTCAGTGGTCATGGTAACCACTCGGGCAAGTAAGCAAAGATCCCCCCAAATGAGAAAGGCAAAGCTGTGTTCCCGGCGCTGGCTCTGAAGGGGGTCGGCCACCCTCACTCAGCAGAGACCCAGAGGCAGGCAGAACATTGGGGAAACTTCCCAGGGGAGGAGGGGACACTTGGGGGAGCCTGATGGGGGCTGGGGGCCTGGGGAGGCTGGAAGGGGGCATCCCACGTGGCTGGCGAGGGGAGTCATCTGGCTTTCTCTGGTCGGTGCTGAGTCCAAAGCAGGACAGAAATGAGGGCAGGTGTCCGTTATCGATCAGGTCCTGGCCCATTGTCACAGGGGTTGCTGTTGGGTTCCTGGATTGTCCTGAGAGACGGCAGTCTGACTTCCTGCAGATCTGACTTACAGCAGGCAGGTTCCTTGGGCGGGTGGCTGCGGGTAAGGGGCCTGGATCACTGTGGGTAAGGGGGCTAGATCACTGTGGGTAAGGGGCCAGGTTGCTGCGGGTAAGGGGCCAGGTTGCTGCGGGTAAGGGGCCAGGTTGCTGTGGGTAAGGGGCCTGGATCACTGTGGGTAAGGGGCCAGGTCGCTGTGGGTAAGGGGCCAGGTTGCTGCGGGTAAGGGGCCAGGTCGCTGTGGGTAAGGGCCCAGGTCGCTGTGGGTAAGGGGCCAAGTTGCTGTGGGTAAGGGGCCTGGATCACTGTGGGTAAGGGCCCAGGTCGCTGCGGGTAAGGGACCAGGTCACTGTGGGTAAGGGGCCAGGTCACTGTGGGTAAAGGGCCAGGTCGCTGTGGCTAAGGGGCCAGGTCACTGTGGGTAAGGGGCCAGTTCCCTGGGTGAGTTGCTATAGGTAAGGGGTCAGGTCTCTCAGAGGGTCACTGTGTGTAAGAGGCTAGGTTGCAATGGGTAAGGGTCCAGTTCCCCAACGGGTCACAGTGGGCAAGGGGCCAGTTCCCTCGGTGGGTCACTGGGGGTAAGGGGCCGGCTCTCTGGGCAGGTGGCCGTGGGTAAGGGGCAGCTCCCTGGGTACTGTCTGATGGCACCTTGTCTCGAAACACAGTGCTCTGAGCCTCCCTTCCCCTCTCTAAAGGGCCGCCATGATCTGACTTCAGGGAAGATTCCAGAGAGATCCCACTAAACGAGAAGGCAAACCTCAGCCCTGGGAGGAGCGGGGCCTGCAGGACTGCGATCACCCATACGGGTACTCCTGTGCACTTGGATCCACCTGACCCCTCAGTGCGGGCAGGCTGCACTCAGCACTCCCTCTGCGACTCCAGCCCTGGTTGGCGGGGAGCACTGGGGAGCCCACACTGTCCCACAGCCTCCCTCCCGTGGCCACGCTGCCCAGAGCGGGTCTGCTGCTCATTCACACTGGCGTTCATGCAGCAAAATCCCCAACGACATGGAGAAATCTGAGTTGGAACAGGGGCAGAAAATGAAAGAAAAACATTCAGGAGAAAGGGGCCAAATATGGGGAAAATGCTACTTAACCACCCAAAATATCTAAAACGTGAAATGTCCATGCCAACAAAGATGTGCTCTCATTACATTGTCTGCAGAGGCTCCAGCTGAGCCATCAGAGGATGGACCTCCCTGGAGAAGCCCCTCACATCTCAGCCCGTGGGATGGGAGCTCCCGAGGGCTCAGCTCAGCAGCAGAGTGGGCCTGGGTAGCAGCTGAGCAAGTGACCCTGGAGGGAGGCCCGAGGAGGGAGGGGAGCCCAAGGGCTGGCGTGGCCTCTGGGTGAGTGGGCGCCAGGACAGGTGGGTATGTGAGGGGTTGGGAGGACAGGATTGGGGCACGGATGGCAGGGGGCAGGGGGCAGGGGGCAGGGAAGAGGAGCAGGATAAGCCATCCTCCCAGAGCAGGGACCATGCAGCAAATTCAAGACCTGGGGGTTGGGGAGGCGGGGGGACGCTGGAAGGGGCTGGCCAAGGTCAGGTGCAGCAGGGAGCTGGGCAGTCCGCAGATACAGCCCCCACCATGCAGGGACCCTGCATAGGTAGGGTGAGAATGGGCAGGATCCATGGAGCTAGGGCAGGAAAGGGGAGACGCAGGTGGAGACCCCACCCTGCCCCCAGGCCAGAGAGGGCTCCAGGGCTGGCAAACACCCCGGGTTTCTGGAGCTGAGGAACTGACTGGGTGGCTCAGCCAAGTTTTACTGTGGCCTCTGTGCTCCTTGGTGTGGAAAGGGATAAGCAGCCTACTGAAAGTCACGCAGAGGTACAAGGGAATGTTTAGTACGTGGCCAAGGAAACCAGGGAGAGAAAGGAAAGGTGGCTGAGATCGGTGAGCTGCAATACAGTCTTGAACACACACACATGTGCGTGCACACACAAGCACAGGTACACCTGAGACTGTATGTGTGTGCACAGGCGGGTGAGTGTGCACATCTATGTGGGGACGAGCACACACATGAGCATACACACCATCCCCTGTGTGTACTCCATATGCACACATGTGTATACACACACACACACATGCATGCACACAGACATGCACAGCAAGGCTGCGCTCCCACTCCAGCTGATGTCCTGACACCAACGAGAGGGAAGCTCACCTGGTCACGCGGCTCTGGGGATGGGGGCCCAGATGGCAGTCCAGGCTGGGACGGAGCAGCTGAGGGGCGGGATGGGCTCCAGGGCAGAGGCCAAAGACTAATAGGATGGTCACCTCACGAGACAGGACACAGAATGTGGGCACTGGAGGGGCTCCACTGCCCAGGGGCACGACTGCAGGGGAGCAGGAGGGTCACAGGTCAGCCAGGCTGAGACTGGGAGGGGGAGGGGGGCACAGGGACTAGGACAGGTCCCTGGCAATGTGGCACCACAATGGAAGGTCCTGGGAGATGGAGGCGGGCATCCTCACCCAGGACTGGGGCACAGAGGAGGGGGTTATGGGATAGTCAGAGGCAAAGAGCTGCACCAGGGCAGGGGGCAAGAGACATGGGCCCTCCCGAGCCGCTGGGCCAGGCCCTGCCGTGGGGGACAGGGAGCTGGATGGGGAGAAGCCCAGGAAGCCACTGCCCCGAGCGGAGCAGCTGGACAAGGTGCAGCTCAGAGCTTGGTGCCGTGACTCACGGGCTACAGGAGGATGGAGAGAGACAGGGCCCCAGGGTGTGCGCACGTGTGTGCACGAGTGTGTGTGCACATGGGCTTGTGCCTGCATGTGTGGGAGGGGCTTGATGGGCTCAGTGCTCCAGAGACGTATGGGGGGGGGGGGTGGCGGTGGGTATTGTTTTCTGCCAGCAGGGCTGGCAGCCTTCAGGGCAGGGCCTGACCCGGGCCTATTCTGAGCTGCGGCTCCTGTCACCACTTGGGAAATGATGACGCATGACCCCTCAAGGGCGCCAAGGCACACATACTTGGTAGTGAAATGGAATCAAGAGTATGTTATTTTTAACAATTTTGAAAAACACTTGAAGAAAGCCAGGATGAAACACCAAACTGATGTCAGAGATCTGTGTCGGGACCTCCCCATCTCAGGGCCTCAGTATCCCCACCGGCAAGCTGGAGGGCTTGTGGCTTAGACTCAAGGATTTCGTTCTGGGTATCTCATCTCAGGAAGAAAAGTGGCCTTATTCTCACTAAAGTGTTGAGGGCTTTGTTTGTCACCAGCCTGGGTGGATTGTGTTTTAGAAACCAGAGAAAGGGCATCCATCAGAGACAATGTGGAGCACCCAACCAGCCCCAGATGCCGCTGGGAGGGGCAGGGAGGGCCCTATCCTGCTCAGATCCCGCTCTTTGGTTTGCAGCTTGGCTCTCTGCATCCGTGTGAGCACTGCCCTTGGGGCCTCGCTTTGCCAATCTGCCCAATGGGGCAGCAGGAATCCCATCCTTGAGGGCTTGTTGAGGGCATCAACTGAGATGCTGTGAAAAGGTTTGGCACCACACGTCAGCACAGGCATGAGCCCAGGTGCTTGACAAACACCAGAAGCTCCTGCTACACGCACCTGGAGAGGGCAAGCAAGCCCTTCCCTGCACACCAGCCCTGGAGCCCCAGATGCATGAGAGGAAAGTGCTCCCGTGGGATGGGTGCCCACGGCCCCTGCAGAGAACTTGGGACCCCCGTGTGCACAGGCCCTGTCGGTTTCTCAGGGGTCTCGCTGATAATGTTCATTCCTGGGATGTTGCCCACTGTTGTCACAGCCCAGAACCTACACAACACACAGCACACTAGGCCCCATAAATTTTGGGGATGCAGTGCACACGGGCCCCCTAAATATCACGTCATGAGTTAATAAACCCTGGAATGCACAACTGAGCATGTTTGGAGGAAAAGCAGGGCATTGGGGCTGGAACGCGCCCTGGCCCTCCCGTCCTGGCACATGTGGTAGTCACTGTCCCCCCAGTGGGGTGTGCGGGTGAGGGGCGTCTGTGGTGTCACACACACTGCACTTATGCACAGACAGGAACGTGGCCCACAGCAAGTGCAACATTAATCCCCACTCCATGGCTGGCCTGGGACACACAAGCACTTTGCTCTCACCCTCTCTGGCCCCACGGGTCACCGTCCCCACGGACAGAAGAGGTGCAAAGAGGAGATTCCAGGAGCAAAGAAGGAAGAGTCACAACCTTTAGGGGAGGGAAGAGACCCTGACTCTTCTTTACCAACATTCAAAGTCTCTGCTTCAAAGGGGGAAACAAGCAGCCCAAGGCTGGGAAGGGAACTCAGTGGGGGCCCACGACGAAACCCACTGGGAGGACGCAGGAGGGGGTTGGTGGACCGACCTGCCCGAGCCACCCGCTCTGACGTCAGACACTGCACTGCCCACAGCCGCCACAAGAACAGAGAAGCGACCACATTTCCAACCGAAGCTCGTCCAGTGCCACAGGGCACTCGCTGGCAGCCCATACTCGCCGGCGGGCACAGGTGGGACCGGGACCCCAGCTGGCAGCAGGGCTGCTGACCCAGGGGATGACCAGAGAGGCGCCTTGCAGACAGCGATGCATAAACTCCAAGGTGGAAAGGGGGCGGAGAGCTGCAGGCAAAGCGCGGGATGAGAGCCCACATCACCGGAGGGACACGGGACACGGGACACATCCACTCTCCCTGCTCCTGAGAAACTGCTCATGGGCCCCTCGGGGAGAAGAGTGAGCAGAAGCCGGCTCAGGACTGAGCCTCAGCAGGCACTGCAGATCCGCGAGAAACCAGGAGAAGCAGGCCGAGCCCTGGAGGGCGGCCTAGGCTGTCACCCTCGTGGAGCAGCGGATGGCCATGTGCCACAGGAGCCCCCAGCGTGCATGCTCAGTGCTCCGAGGGACCAGAGAGGGAGGGCGGGAAACACACTCCAGAAGTAATAAATCACGACCTCTCTGAGCGGAGAGGCTTGAACCTACGGAACGTGAGACAAAACGCACCACAGTGAGGCTGTTG
The DNA here is from genome assembly GCF_053574225.1 of Canis aureus. Taxonomy (NCBI): domain Eukaryota; kingdom Metazoa; phylum Chordata; class Mammalia; order Carnivora; family Canidae; genus Canis; species Canis aureus. The sequence continues at coordinate 61,622,426 of NC_135612.1, forward strand.
GCCGCAGGAGGTAGGCGAGGCTAAAGTCCCTCATGGTGGGACTTTACTCACAATTTTTCAAATTGCTTTTATTTACAAAATAAAAGGACAGGAAAGGGACAGGGACAGTGGTGCCACCCAAGAGGGAGGCACCAAGACCTCCCTCACCCAGACACCCTGGTGGCCTCCCAGGAGGCAGCATTTGTGACTGTGGGAAGCCGGGCTCTTAGGCACTCCTGGTAGGAGCCGGAGTCGTGCCCACTGGGTTCCAGGCTGAGCTCCACACCCACGGAGGTGCCCAGAGAGGCTACTGTGACCCCAGACACACCGGGGCACCTCCTCGCTCAATGAGGCTCCCTGCGATCTTGGAGGGACCAGGCTCCCACAGAGGCTCCTGAGCAGAATGGTGCCGCAGGCAGCCACAGTCCTGGAGTCCGGACCCTGCCCACATCGGCCCGTAGTGCACACGTGTTGCACTCTGGGACACTTCGGAAGGGCCACTCTTTGCCCTCTGCTGCGGTCTGAATGTTTGTCCTCTCCCAAATGCATGCAACCTAACCCCCAAAGATCAGGAAATGGGGCCTTCGGGAGGTGCTTAGGTCACAAGAGTGGTGCCCCCATGAATGGGAGAGCCTCGCCGCTCCACCATGCGAAGGCGCCAGCTGTGAACCAGAGGACGGCTTTGACCATGGGCTCCCCAGCATGTGAGCGATAGCTGGGTGCTGTTTATAAGCCACCCGGTGGGTGGGATTTCGCTACCACCGCCCGGATGGACTAAGACGCCCTCGGATGGACGAAGACGCCCTCCAGCGGTGATAGGGCTGTGCGGCGCGCTGTGCCCGGCCACCACCTCTGCCAGCAAGTAGAGCTTTATGGAAACACAGCCAGGCCCCCTCACTTCTGTACTGTCCATGGCTGCATTCACCTGGCAGGGACGGAGCTATGACTGGGACAGGCTGGTCCCTGCTCTTAAAGTATTTATTATTTAGCCCTTTACAGAGAAGGTTTGCAGACCCCTGGTGTGGAGACATGGATGCCACCCACACCAGCGATAGAAAGCCTGTAGTGTGAGTGAGGCCACACCCACAGCATCTGAGACCCCTGATTAGGCACACTCCTCTGGGGGTGAGTGCCCTGGGCACCTCTTGTACAGTATGACACTCCCAGACTTGCTTGCACCCCAGAGCAAACCCTGGAGAGGTCTTATCAGTAAGGATGATGAAGTGGTTACTGTTTATGTGGATGGATGGAAGGAAGGGTGGATGGATGGATGACAGGTGGATGGAGGGAGGGAGGAAGTGATGGAGGGAGGGAGGATGAGGGAAGGAGGGATGAAGGGATGGAGAGAGAGACAGAGGGAGGGACAGAGGGAGGGATGGGTGGAAGGAGGGATGGAGGGAGGGTTGGGAAAGGAGGGAGGGAGGGATGGGGGATGGAGGGAAGGAAGACAAAGAAAGTGGACCAGGAGCAGGTGTGGCAGGAGATGCATCCAGGACACAGTCTAAGGAGACACCCACCTTCAAGGTCATACGAGGGCAGGGCTGGTGCCTCCTCACATTTTGCAGCCTGGACACCCTCCAGCCTCACCCAGGCCCAGCCCTGGCTCAGGAGGAAGCCTTGCCTGCAGAAACGAGCTGTGCCAGCCACAGGGCTTCCTCCAGGGCACGGCCGTGGGCCGGGTTCAGGGGTCGGGGGGTGAGCACTGGGGCCGCAGCAGAGCAGGTGTCCCCAGGACATGCCCACAGGGCTGGGGAGGCTACTACAGAACATCCCTTCACTCCCCTCACCACTTACACAGCGGGTGACACAGAGAGAGCACATCTAAAGCAAGCAACGGGGCAGCCCGAGTGGCACAGCGGTTTAGCGCTGCCTTCAGCCCAGGGTGTGATCCTGGAGTCCCGGGATCGAATCCCATGTCGGGCTCCCCGCATGGAGCCTGCTTCTCCCTCTGCCTGTGTCTCTGCCTCTCTCTCTCTCTCTCTCTGTCTCTCATAAATAAATAAATAAAATCTTTAAAAAAATAAATAAATAAAGCAAGCAAAGTAAACAAGGAATTCATCCGTCCGCAGACGACAAAGCAGAGGCAAGGGCCACCCGCCCCGGCCTGGGTGCCTGCGGGTGGCCTCAGGGGCGGCACGAGTCACCCTGGGCTCCGCTCTCTCCTCCTTCAGCCGGGTCTGAACGTGGTGCAGGGGGCGGGTGGCATGGGCCGGTGCATCGCACAGAAGACGATGATGGAAGCTCTGGAGCGTCACGGGTGGAGAGAAGGGGGGCCTTGTCAGCTTGCTGCTGCCCAGGGAGCCCAGCCTCCCACCGGACCCCTGCTCCGCGTCTTCCCTGTCCTCGGGCACACGCGCTCCTGCCTGTAGACCTCGGCTCCAGCTCAGACTTGCGGCGCTGAGCCCTGGGCCCAGCCCCCACTCAGAACTGTAACCCCACCGGTGACCGTGGCTCACGGTTGCCGAGATGCCTGTCCCCACATCAGCGGGGTATGTCCCTGCGGGGCCCGCTCCAGTGTGTTCATAAGAGGAGCACTGGGCAGGGCTGGGAGACGGAGCCGGCCCGGCACTCGAGGGGAGATGCCGGCACCTGTGAGCAATCGGACCCCATCACAGGGGTGGCGCCCTACACCCTCGCACCCGCGGATCCAGCCCCCACCTGCTAGCCCACTCCACACCCCGGCCAGGTCAGTGCCCGGGGTGTGCTCCTTCCTCCCGGGACCTCCTCCTACCATCCATGCCCCCGCCGGTCCGCCAGCAGCTCCACCTGTTTGGCCAGCTCATTCTGTGCAGAGCCCCTGGCGGGCTGCTCCGCTCAACAGGACTGCATCCCGGGGTAAGACGGGGGGACACCCCTGCCTCTGGTGCAGACAGATCCTGCAGGTGACAGAGGGAAGGCCCACGTGTGGCCCACAAATCCCGCTCTGGATGAATTGTAGGGTGGAGACTGTCCCAGGGAGGTGGGGCCATGCTTGCCCTGAAAGGCCCCAGACCCCAGGGCTGGGGGCCTCCCGGGTGTGACGACCACAACTGAATGGTTAAGCCTGGCAAGTTATGAGGTCCACACCCAGGCTGTCACGGGGACTGTCCAGGCTTCAAGCGTCTAAGCAGGAGGGCTTCCATGGCCACGGCCCTGAACCCCGACCCCTGCCTTGCTCCCTGTGACTCTAAGACTTGGTTACGGGGAGCAAAGCCCACCAAGGCCGACAGCAGGGAAGGCCACCCTGTGAGAGTTGAGGGGGCCACCCCAGGGGAAGGAAAGCCCCCCAACGCCAGCAAGGTGATCCCTGCAGACCACCTGCTCACACCCTTCTCCGTGGCACAGTGCGGGCTTCCAGCTCCCTGGCCTGTCACCGTGTCTCACCTCTCGATGGTCCCAGAGCTGGAGGGAGGCAGGGCACGACCGGTCAGCTGCATGATCCTGGCAGCCCGTGCCATTAGTGCCTGCGGTTGGGAGGCAGTGCCCCTTCCAGGGGCCTTCCTCAGACATGGGGTGAGTCCTCTGCAAGCACCCAGCCCCTCAATACAAGAGGACGTACTTCTCCCTCCATCCATTGGGCACCAATGGGGACGCAGGTTTGGGGAGAGGCAGGGTGCAGTTGGGAGGTCAGACACACCATGAGAGAGATAATCACTCATTCACTCATTCATTCATTCATCCATCCAGTGCAGTAACAATTGAGCGCATGCTGTGTGTCAGGCACAGAGAACCAAGAGTGAACAAGACACCCCAAATCCCTGCCTGCACTGGGCTACTTTCCAAGGGGTGAGGGTAAGGCAGTACAGCAGAGGGCTTCAGTAACAAAGCAGTGAGCAAAGGGCTCTGGTTTCCAGACCTGGTCCAGGAGGTCTCACCTAGGAGTCAGAGTGTCAGTGGAGACAGGGGCCATGTGTAGAATTGGGAAAGGTAGAGGGGGAGCACATGCAAAGGCCCTGGGGCACAGGCTTCAGCAGGGCTAGCAGAGGGGATGGCGGTGAGAAACGGGGTCAGAGAGGGAGCCTTGGGGTGGGCCTGGAGGTAGAGATTGTGGTGGGCTGTGCAGGCACCCAGGCTTTTATTCTAAGCAGAGCATCCTCCAAGAGGTCCTGACCACGAGGACAAAGGGTTGAGTTGGGTCTGTGTACGGGATGTAGAATAGACAGGACCAAGTGACAGCCTGGAGGGACTAGGGGCAGGGAGGATCAGGAGGGCCAGGTGGCCACAAGAGCAGCGTGAGGCTAGATGTGCCGAGTTCGATTGCCATGCATGATGCAAGGAAGTGGCTTCAAAGGAGAGAGAGTCATGGTGAGCACAGGGGGCATGGCCCCAGCTGCGAGTCACCCCTTACTCTGGGCTCTCCTCAAAGAGAAAGGGGGCGCTGCTGGAGGACACAGAGTCCTCTCACTGGGCAAGTGTTTACAAAGACCATTTGGGTTTGCAGACATTGTGCTGGTTGCCAAAAGCCTGCAAGAGGCAGGCCTCCCGGTCTCAGAAAGGGAAACTGTAACAAGCAATCCACAGTGTCACCAGCAGACCTGATGTAACGGCATGTGCCAGGGGGCAAGGAGAGAGTAAACTAACAGGGCAGTCCAGGTAGGGGTCTCGGGAGAGGCATCCCCACAGAGGGGAACATAGCTTGTGTGAAGGCAGGAAGGAATGGCTGGTGACAAGGCCCTGTGGCAGGTGAGCTCAACCATGAGCTGCCCATGGAATCACTGATGCTCCTTCCTCTGAAGAAGGCTGGGAGCCCCTGCCAGGGCAGGGAGGGTGAGAACTAAGGTCACAGCACCCACCTGGGGTTTTATTCCCCATGGGAATCAACAAGGGTGCGCCCCTTCTGGCAGAGTAAGAGCCAGAGGACCAGGTCCAGGCCCCAGGAGCAGTCTGGGAAGAAGCAGAGGTGGCAGGAGCCAAGCTGATGGTCAGGGAGATGTGTCTAATGGTGAAGTCCACCTGGGGACAGGGAGGGACCACTGTGTAGAGCACAGAAGAGACTAACCACCCTCTGGATGTGTGGATCTGAGGGTGCAGGTAAGGAGCCCGAGGAGAGGCGAGGGACCCCAAGGGCAATCCGGCAGGGCCTCTCCAGCAGACAGCAGGACATAAAGGACCCTGGCCCTAGGTGAGCTCCCTGTCACTTGTTTCGTAGACCTGGGGAGCCCCCCAGATGGAGGGCTCACCTGCCACGGGGCCTTTGCACCTACACAGAGGACAGGCAGACAGGGCTCAGGGATGGGGCCCAAGCCCTTTGTGCATGGAAGGGAAACAGGCTCAGGGAGACGGGCAGTGCCTGCTGGAACCCACATACCCCACCCCCCACACACACACCCCTGCAACCCGCAGCCAGGCGCCCAGCGTCTGATCCTCCCACAGGCCATGTCCCATCTAGCAACACGTCGGAAATGCCGAGGAACGCCAACCTGAGGCCCAGAAAGATCTCCAGATCATCTCATCTCCCGTTTCTTCTTCCTGGCCAGCTGGCTTCATTGGCTTCATTCCTTCACCTGCCCAGGCTGCCCCGGGCATAGCAGAGCCTGGGGAGGTCATGCGGGTGACCCATCCCGAGACCGACCTCTGGGAAGGAGAGGCCCCTGCCTGGGGTCACAGTGTGAGGACAGCAGAGGGGACAGAGCCCAAGGCCCACTCCAGCCTGGCTTGGCCAGCGGCTTCTCCCCGTACATATAATGAATTTTCCACATCATTTGGTATCTTGCGGCACATCACACCAAGCAGAGTCATATTTCAAAAGCAATTAGGCTGAAGTTTCCTACGAAGGACCTGCCACCAATTTACCCACAAGCAACCCTCTCTCCTCTCCCAGCAGCCCTGAGAGGGGCTGGTGCAGACTCCATGGGGGGCGAGCCCAGTGATGCCCTCAGATTGACCAATAGCACCGGGGCCCCCAAGCCTGGCTCCAATCCATGAACTATATTTAACCAGGGATGACAAACCACCCCCCTCAGGAATGTTCTAGAGTCATTCTGCCCCTCCCATGGAGCTCGGGGAGGCCTCCTCCCCGCTCCCAGCTTCGGAAGGAGGTAGTCCAGGGACCCCTGGCCCAGGGAGGCTCTCCAAGGCCAGCGGGTAAGTGTCCTAGGGCCACACCCTGAGCGGGCTAAGGACAACAGACGCTGCTTCCCTCGGCGTCTGAAATCAGCAGGGCTGTGCTCCTTTCTGAGGTTCCAGGGGAGGCTTTTTTCCGCCCTTCAAGCTCCTGGGGCTGCAGGTGCTCCTGGCCCCGTAGCAGCTCTGCTCTGACCCCATGGCCTCTGGGGGAGGGGAGTGACATTCTCTCTCCTTTCTCATCGGGACACAGTTGTAGCATTTAGGGACCCCCTTCCCCCACCCAACACTCCTGGCTGATCTCATCTTGGGACCCTCAGCCTAATCACATTGGCATAGAGTCTCTTTCCAAGTGAGGTCCCATTCTAGGGCCGGGACATGGCCATACTGTAGGGTGGCCACCATTCAATCTACGGGGCACTTCCTGCCTCTGCATGGTAGGTGAGCCGTGGGTGGTACTGTGGGTGGGGTGCGGAAAGTGGCACTTCTTCCTGAGTGCATGGACACCATTTTCTAGAAAGATCCCTCCCTGTGTTAATAGACAAGGAGTCAGGGCATGTTGTGTTTGTCAGAATTGTGCCTCTTCAGGGAAATACAGTCCCTCCAGTCACAGCCAGAGTCAGCTTCACGCATCCGGAGTCGACCCTGTCCCCACCACGGCGCAGCCCAGTGGGCAGGGGGTGGGCAGTGTGGGCGTCACGTCCCCTCTTCCCTCCACATGCCTGTCTGAATTTAGTTCTGAGTTTTATAAACATCTTTAAGTCCCTAAATTCCAGCAAGTGTAAAATTCATAAGCGAGTTGAAAGTTCTAGTAGAAAGAGGCTCTAAATTACTACAGACACGAAAGGACATGGTCTTTAAAATAGAACGGGCGAGAATGACAGCAGCTGTGCACTTGGTGGGGTGAGTCATCAGCTGGCATTGGTCCCCAGGCAGCGTGAGGCGTGCCTCACAGAGGGGCCCGACACTCAGCGCCTCAGGTCACAGGCCACGTGTGCCCCCAGCCCCCTCGGTGTGTAAGGGACTTCACACTTCACCCCAGAGCAGTGGGGAACCAGGGTGAGTTAGTTCCAAGTTGGGGAACAATAGGATCAGCTGGAGGGGAGGCCAGTCCCCCACTGCCCATCAGGGGACCACACTGGCTTGTACCAGGGTGGAGGCCGAGGACACGGATGGCGTGGACAGAACGTGGCTCCTGTGGGAGAAAAGTCCACAGGCCTGTAGATGGATCAGGGGCATCTGGGGGTGTGCCAGAGGTCTCAGACAGGGGGTGGACAAGAGGGGTGCAGGAGGTGCCTGATTCTGTCCACACTATGCTGTGATTCCAGGGAGACCCCTCCAGAAGCAGGGTGGGTGGGTCTGGAGCTCAAGGGCAAGACCTGCAGAGTCAGTTGGGAACTTCGAGCACACACGTGGTATTGAAGCCACAGGGAGTGCACCAAGTGGGTGAGCAGAGGGCCAAGGGTTGGGAGATGTACCTTCCAGAACTGGGATGGGGGGTCCTTCTCGGGGGCCTGCGTGGGGTAGGGACAAGGGGCAGGAAGAGCCACAGGGAGCAGGCATGCGGCCCTGCATCTGTCCACCGGGATCTCTGGCTTAGAAGGTGGGTGGGCCACAGACACTCAGGCCCTTACCACCAGCACCCCCAGGTCCAGAGGACAGACAGGGGAAAGGAGGTGCCAGCCCAGAGCCCGGGAGGAGGAAATCCAGAGAAACCAGCCAGGCTGCCCCACAGGACCCAGAAACCCAGAGCCCCAGGAGGCAGCCAAGGCAAAAAGAGCAAGAGGCTGCTGAGCCCCAAAGCCCCTCCTCCCTGCCCTCCCGCACAGGACCTTGGGTGTCCAGCTCCTGGAGAAATCAAGCCAGGGATGCTCCAGCTCTGGATGGAGGGGACATAAGCCTGCTGAACTGGGGACCCCTTGCCCTCTCCCCATCCAGCCTTCACACAGGAGAACTGGAGGCCAAGGTACTTGGCCCCACAAAACAGATTCCAGGAGGCTGACACAGCCAGCTGCCTGGCTCCTCGGTCCCCACACCGAGGTCACCTGAGGGATGGTCCTGGGAGCCAGAGCACCTGCCTATGAGGCCCAGCAGCCAGGTCAAAGAAGCTGTAAGAAGTTCCAGAGAGTCAAAACAAATGAAAGAAGGTGGTGCTCCAGCCAAATCTGCAAGAGCATTTCCCAGAGCACGGCCTAGTGTTCCTGCTAAGACCCTCCGAGGCCCCCACCCAAGGAACGGCTCATCATCATGCTCTGTTAGCAGAGCAGGGATAGATGCTTCCTGCAGGAAAACACACGGTCACTGCAAAGGACAGAAATACGAGGGCATCACTCAGAAGCGGGGAAGGGAAAATGCAAGACGGCACAACCTCCAGAGTATCGAGGGGCCGTGCCCTCAGCCTGGCCAGGACCCCTCAGGGGGCCTGCCGTTCTGGGACTCTCGTCCTGCTGCCGCCTGGAGCCACTTGGGTGTGCCGGCAGAGGAGGCAGGGAGCCCGGGATGAGGTCCAAGCCGAGCAGGGAGACCGGGCCGCGGGGCTGGCATTTGGGGCATCCTAGTGGAAGGTGTGTGGAACATGTGTGTGGGGTTTTTTGAAGGAGAAAAGCCTGATAGAGGTTCTGTGTGGTCAGTTTTACACATTGGCATCACCCATCAGCTGACTTAGGCAAAGGAGGTACCCTCAGCATGGGGGGCCGCTGACAATCAGCTTTCCTTAAGAGGAAAACCAAGCCTCCCCGGAACAAGGAGGATTTCTGCCTCAAGACGGCAGCGCCAGCTCCTCCTGAGCCCCCAGCCCGCAGCCCTCGGTTGCTCCAGTTGGAAGCCACGCTGTCAGGAGGCAGGTCCTCGAAACACGCTCCCTTATACCCAATAATCAGTAACGCACATGTGCATGTGTGTGGATACACACGTACATTTGGCTCCCTCCCTGGAGAGCCCCGATGGGTACCTGTGCACTGGGAGTGAGCCAGCCACTCTGAGGAAAACACAACCCACGCAGGAACAGAGCTGATCACAGGGCAGCAACATAGCTCCCTCCACGAGCACTCCTACAGCTCTAACCACGCTCATGCGAGCTCACAGGACTCCCCCCAGCCACACCAATCACAGTCATCATTTCACATATTTACACATGGGAAGACAGAGGAACAGAGAGGCCTGGGAATCTGTCACACAGCCACCAGCCCAGCGTCAGATGTGACCACAAGCTGTGACATGACACCTCGAAAGGATGGGAAGAGAGGTGTGTTTAGAAGCTAAGTCCTTAGGATGCCTGGGAGGCTCCATGGTTGAGCGTCTGCCTTCAGCTTAGGTAGTGATCCCGGGGTCCTGGGATCGAGTCCTACATCAGGCTCCCCACAGGGAGCCTGCTTCTCCCTCTGCCTGTGTCTCTGCCTCTCTCTCTGTGCCTCTCTTGAATAAACAAATAAAATCTTTTAAAAAAAAGGTAAGTCCTCAACTGCATAATAGGACACCAATTCCATAGCCAAAAGATAGCGCAAGAAGCACACTATTTGGGGAGTTGCAGGTGAGCACTGAAGAAGCCAATGAAGAAGGGAGGAGGGCTTGTCTTGGGCTAGAGGGTGACCCACGTGGCTGGGAGAGGGGTTGACCTCTCAGGCCCCTTTACCTTTTTGATTATGTGTGAGATTTTCTCTGACCAAAGCAGAACTATTTTAACAGGGCCACTGCCCACCCCAGAAGCCTGGGACCTGGTGGGTGGGGGGAGTGGTGGCCTAGGCCAGGGGACTCCCCTGAAGTCCATGGCCAGCCCCCAGGTCCCCGGAGAAGCCACCAGTGGATGGCTGGAAAGAGTGGGCCGGCTCTGCCACCCACTGCCCCTCGCCTCCCTTCTCAGCCTTCAGGATGCGTCCCTGAGGTGCTGGAGTTGCCCAGCAGCCTCCACCCAGCAGCCTCCCCCCGGGCAGCCTCTAGCCCACCCTAGGGCCCACTGACCAGTCATCTCCCTCTGCTGCTCCGTCTCTGTGCCTCCTCCACCTCCTCTCTCTGGATCTGGAGGCAGCTAGTGGCTCCTCCCCACCCCCCAGCCTCTTCTCCCAATGCTCAGCTCCCCTGAATGGGCCCCCCCAAGACCCACACCCTCCAGACCTTGCTCAGCCAGCCTCCCTCTGCCCCATGCTGCCAGCCACAGCCTGGGCATCCTCCGGAATCTTTCCCCACTTTGCCCAACTCCTGCCTGGGCGCTGCAACCCCTGACTGACGCTGAGCTTCCCCTGCATGCCTCTCCACCCCGCTCCTCTTTCACCTCCTCCTCCTCCTGCTCCTCCTTCTTGCTGGCTTTCTGTCTACTTGGGTCAGCTTTTTAGAAATGGGCTCTGAGATCTCCGATTATAATTGTGGATTTATCTATCTAATCTTGCAACATTTTCTGGTTTCCATTCATTTAGTTTGAAGATCTCTCTTAAGGGGCATAAGCTGTCGGGGTTGTGATGCCTCCCTGTTGAATTGACCCCAGATCATTAGTAAAGGACCCACTTTAATCCTACCAATTCTCTGCTCTGGAGTCCACCTCATCTCATTATCCACGCCTGCTGTCTGCCAGCTGGTATGTGCATGTGTTCTTTCCCGTCGTTTTTTTTTTTTTAAGATTTATTTATTTATTTATTCATGAGATACACACATAGAGATGCTGAGACACAGGCAGAGGGAGAAGCAGGCTCCCTGCAGGGAGCCCAATGTGGGACTCGATCCCAGGACTCCAGGACCATGCCCTGGGCTGAAGGCAGAGCTAAATCACTGAGCCATCCAGGGATCCCCAGAAGATTTATATTTAATGTAATTATTAATTATTGGATCCACATCTGTCTACCATCTTGCTACCTCTTTGCTCCTTCCCCCTTCTCCCGCCCTCTTTTGGATTAAGGAGAATTTGCTAACATTGCATCTTTTCTCCTTTGTTGGTTGATGAACTAGAACTTCCAGGGCTGGAGTCTGGGAAGTCCTCTCACACCCGGGGTTCCTGGGTCACTCTCCTCGGCCAAATGCCACATTCAATGCCCCAGACGCCATTGTTTCACATCTTCTATCTGGTTCTAGTTGCTACACCACCTTGGCTGGAAGGGGGAATCCCCATTAATCCCTTTTTATCCAGAGCTGGCCTCTCTGGCTTGCAGCCCGACTCCTGACTGGACCCCTACCCCGCTGCCAGCCACTCTGCCCACCCTCCAGCTCTGTTTAGATGGCAGCCTCCCCCAGAGCCCTCCCTGCCCCCCTTTCTCCACACAGACCCTCCCACTGCCGCCACTGCCCGTCCAGGCTGCCTCGCCCTGCAGACTCCTTGAGAGCAGAGACGGGCCCCAGCCCAGCACTGCACCTGGCACTTAGGGAGCACTCGGTAGGTGTGGCCTGGTGGCTGATCAGCGGATTTCACCTTCTCCTCTCCTGTCCACAAGATTCCAGGCCTTTCCTACCTGGGAAAAAACACGGCCTGCTGGGAAGAGCTTCTCTTCGTAACTGACCCCCCAGCAGGCCCAGTTACCAGCTTCAGAGCAGGAGCTCGTGAGGGCTGGTCCCTGATGCTGGAGTCCTTGTGCGGTCGGACGTGTCTCAGCCGCGTGACCTGGGACAAGCTCCCCAACCTCTGCGGCATTTTCCTCCCTGGACTGTGCGGTGCCCCCCACCCTAGAGTCCTCCCACAGACTCTGTGAGCTGGAGCAGGCAAGGCCTGGCCTCGGCAGCAGCTCAGGGGATCTGAACTATGGCCACTCAGCTCATTTGACAGATGTCGCTGACAGTCCATTAAGTGCCAGGCACTCTTCTGGGCACCCCCAGGACGAAAGCAGATAGAGTCTCTGCTGCTGGAGACAGTCCGTACGTAATAAACCAGTGAGAAACCACCTAGCACGCTGGAAATGTGCAGTGCAACATAACGGATGCTACAGGGGTATCGGCACAGCTCAGTAAGGGGGCCCCGCACGGGGGTGGGGGGTGCAGGTACGATTTGACACACGGTACTCAGGGGTCTCCTGAGAAGGGACCCCAAGCACAGACTTGCAGGAGGTGAGCACACCGTTGACCTGTTTTAGACCGGTTGCCTTGCTGCCCATGCGGAAGGGCTGGCGGGGCCCTGGAGGCCATCCTGGCTGATGCAGGTGGGAGGCAGATAGTGTGGCATGTGGGCCAGGACAGAGGTGTCCTCCACAAGGACCTAAATTCCTTCCCCGTCAGATGGAGGAGGCCTTGCCCCTTCTGTTGCCACCCCCCCTCCCCCCCACCCCCCCATTCCCACATTCCCTACCTCATTCCCGGCTCCTTGCCTCCTTCACACTTATGATTTCTCAAGAATCTGGGCCTCAAGTTTATTTTGCTTTAGCCCAAGGTAAATATGTCTGTTCAAATTTATGGAGAAACATTTGCAGAGTTGAGTTCTATAGTTTGTTCTTTGAAACGATCAGTCTATTTAAATAAAATGTGAGCTCAGGGACGCCTAGGTGGCTCAGTGGTGAAGCATCTGCCTTTGGCTCAGGCAGCAATCCTGGGGTCCTAGGATGGAGTTCCACATCAGGCTCCCCGCATGGAGCCTGCTTCTCCCTCCACCCATGTCTCTGCCTCTCTCTCTGCATCTCTCATGAGTAAATAAATAAAGTCTTTTAAAAAAAAGTGAGCTCAGATATTTAGGCCCAAAAAAGTAGAGTTCTTGTACTTTTCTGGGCACATGGTGCTTCTGCCCTTAGGCCTTTGCTCACACTGCCCCCTGCTTGGCCTGTACCTGCCTGGACCCCCACCGGCCAAGACCCCCACCTGCTAGATCCCCACCTGCCTGGACCCACACCTGCCTGGATACATACATGCCTGGACCCCCACCTGTCTGGACCCCCACCTGTTTGGATCCACACCTGCCTGGACCCCCATCTGCCGGGACTCCTACCTGCTGGGACCCCCACCTACCTAGATCCACACCTGCCTGGACCTCCACCTGCCTGGACCCCTACCTACCTGAACCCCCACCTGCCTGGATTCCCACCTGCCTGGACCCCCCCCCGCCTGAACCCCCACCTGCTGGGACCCCCACCAACTAGATCCACAGCTGCCTGGATAGCTATTACTGGCCTTTAAGTGACCTCCCTACCGGGGAGCCTGACAAACCATGGAAATTCTTCAGTAAGCACTCAGGGGAGGGCAGCCAGGGTCCCAGGACCCTGAGAGCCCAGGAGCAAGGAAGTAAGTTCATGCTCAGTTCACTCTGCCTATGCACCTACTGTGTGCTGGCCCAGAAGCAGGAGGAATCAGACAGACCCAGTTTTGGGGGGTTCTAGTCATGAGGAAGGTTTAGTCCAGTGGGCAGTTCTAATACTGTTAGGAGGTCCTGGTCCTGCAGGACAGTCCTATCCTGAGGGGGCATCCCAGTTCTGAGGAGGCGGCCCTCTGCCTGCAAGGGGTCCTGGTCCTGAAAAGTAGTCCTAGTCTGGTGGTGTGGCCCTATCCCTACGGGGGGTGGGAGCAGTCCTCAGGAAGCCGACACTGAGCGCAGTCGGGGTGCATGGAGGTGACATCTGTAAGAGACAAAGGGGGCTGAGGGCAGGTTGGGAAGGAAGCCCTTGGGACCACCTGCAGGTGTGACAGGGCCCCCTCCAGGGCAGAGGCCACCTGTGGCTAGAGTCATGGGCTGGGCAGACACGTCCGGGCTCCAGCAACCTGAGTGTCCAGTCCCTGGCACCTCACTGGAACAGTGCAGTGGGAGGCCACCAGCCCATCACCCCCCGGGCAGCTCCCCTGCAAGTCTGTTCCTGATGGGGCAGCTCAGACATGGTCTTCAGGCCACCTGCTCCTTTGGCCAGAGCTGTGTCCACCATGTGCTCCTGAGGGTCCCAGGCCCAGCAGGCAGTGCAGGAGGGGCCAGGGTATCAGATCCGAGACACTGCTTCTTCAGCGTGGGCCCCATTGGCCCCTTCAGATCCAGCTGCAGGCCTTCTGACTTCAGAATGTTTGAGATGGCAGGACCTGCATCTTCCATGGGGGGTTTTCAGGAAGACCCAAGCTGGTCAGAGTGACAGCATCCAACACCTCTAGAGAGATGAGGGTCATGACCAAGCCCTTCTCTGCCTGCCAGGAGACTGACCCAAGGGTCTTGTGATCGTGGACCTGACTACCTGTAGGTAGTGGGGGTCCACTACCCCCATCATCGATACCTTAGGGGGACCCTGAGCCCCAGGACACAGCCCCCAGAGCCAGGGAGATGGTGCCACCCAGGTCTACACGCAAGCTGCCTGGAAGCCTGCAAGTACAGAAACGGCCAGGGGATCTTGAAGTCCCCCACAGAAAACAGACGGGTGCTGGGGGACCTCCAGGGCCATCCTGGGGAAGCTCCCACCCCAGATGTCCCACAGTCCTGGAGAGGCCATGGGGAGCACCAGTCAGCAGCCCAGCTCAGCTCCCCCCACCCAGCACCCGACTGGACATCCAGCCCTGCCAGCCCTCAGATGATAGCAGCCCCAGTGGACATCAGGCATGGCCACACAAGAGCCCCCAGGCAAGAGCCCCAGAGCCAGCAAAGCCCTTCTGAATGCCCAGCCAGAAAAGTCACAGGTGATGTGAACTAGGTGTCATGGGGCAGTTTGCAATCTGTCTTACAACCTTGTCACCCGGGAACACCTGCTCTAGGTCAGGAGTCACCTTGGGCTTGGGGGGGAGGGGCGTGGGGCCAAGGAGGGGGTGAAGAGGTCTCACTGTTGGCAGAGATGTATTTCTATAAAGTGGGAAGACATGAAGCTCTGTGTAAAGCTCTGCTAAGTGCACCCGACCAGTACGAGGTGGAGAATTAACCAGTCAGGAAAGTCACAGTGACCCATGGCAACAATAAATCATCATCTAGCAGGGAAACTTGCAGGAAGAAATGAGACAAGGGTGCACACAGAGGTGCCTGTCAGAAGGAAGCAGAGGCGCACCTGAGCATGCCAGGGTGTGGACCAGGGGCCCGGGGCGGCCACGAACCAGAGGGAACCAGGGTATCCGCAGGCTGACTCACTCCCTCACCCACAGGCTTTGGGGAGGGTCCCTCTGCCTCCTGCAGCACCTGATGGCTCCTGGGGCTCCTGGGTTTGTGGCCACATGCTCCCTGGGCCTCCTCTCCTCCTCCTGTGAGGACACTAGCCCCTGGGATTAGGCCACCCTGCCCTCGTATCTTATCTTAGCTAATCACATCCACAAAAACCCAATTTCTAAACAAGGTCACATTCTGAGGTTCCAGATGGGCAGGAATATGGGGGACAGACCCTACTGAACCAAGTACTTCTGGAGCAGAGACCACGGGAGCGGAGGCTTGACCACATGTCCACTTCTCTGCACGTCCAAAGTGCCCGGCACAGACTCAGGCCATGGGAACCCTCCACTCTGCCCAGCCAGACCCGAGAGCCCTGGGCAGGGCCCCTGGACAGAGGGGGTGCTGCCAGAGACAGCGGGCTAGGAGGCTGAGATGCCAGGGCTGCTGCCTCCCCACCCGCCCCCCTCCCCTGCCCCCTCCCCTCTACTCCCCACCCCCACCCCTACTTCTCTCCCCTCCTCCCCTTCTTCCTCCTTCCCTCCTCAGTGGAGTCTCAGGTGCACATGGGCTCCCGTGGTTAAGATGCTCTGGAGAGTAGGAGGAAGGGAGAGGCCTGCTCTCCGCTCTGCTTGGAGGGGGGGGGCGGGGGGAGTCCATTCATCCGGGAAGAAGGAAGGCTCTCCAAGGAGAACATGTCTCCAAACTGCTCCAGGATCACATTGCCAGCAAAGAAAGGGTTTTCTTAGGTTCCAGCCTCAGCCACAGAGCCACTCATCTGGGCATTGTGGCCTTGAAAGTGTGTGCCGGGGGTGGGGACAGGCGACATCGCCCTTGCAGCAGCCATGCCCCAGGGAAGCAAGGCTCAGAGTGGCCTCGCTGTCGCCGGGGGCCATCAACCAAGGCGGCAGTCAGGTGGCTCTGACCCAGGCCATGATTTCAGCTCTGCGGGCCTCTGGGCCCCATCTCCCCAGGGCCCATCTCCCCATGCCAACATCACAGGCTGCGGTACAAATCCAGCAAATCCTTTGTCCTGGCCAGATTCTGTCCTGGATAAACAGTGGCCATCACCGGGGTGGGTCAGAGTTGGGCTGTGACCCAGATCAGTGTGGCTTCAGGACCCACATCCCTCCTTGGTCACTGGCCCCCCTACAGCAGACCCCCCTCCCAGCTAGTCTTGTCCTGCCTCAGGCTGCAGCTCTCCCCAGACCACCCCAGCACCTCCATGTGGCCCCTGCAACGCCACCACCTCCCCTGCAACCTGCAGCACCCCACAGCAGGCCAGTCTGTGTGGACACAGTGGGCGCTCGGCATCTGGCTGGGCAGCCAGGCTCCTCTCCTGGGATCTCACCTTTGGTCCTCAGGCTCCCATCCCTTTACTGTCCAGGAGCCTCCATGTTCTGGGGGAGTGGAAGCCCCCAAGGAGGCTCGGCACCTCCACTTGTGGAGGGGTCTGTCCTAAGTGCCCTGGAGTGTGGGGGAGGCAAAGCCAGGAGAGGCTAGCTCACCCCATCTCCCGGCTCTGGGAGGTCCCAGGCCTGCGGCCAGGTCCTGCCTGAAGGGCAATGGAGTTGAGTCTACCCCCCAGGGGGTCAAGGCCTGTGTCCCCCATGTCATAGTGAGTCTTGCCCTGTCCACTACAGACCGGATGCTCTGGTCCCAGCATCCCCGTCCAGGGCTGATGGCCTCGGGCTTGGTGGGGCAATTGCCATCCTTTGTTTGCTTGAAAAGGTGCACCCCCTGATGCCCCTGCTCCCACAACTGGCACCCTCCCAGGGCAACACAGGGCTGACGGCCACCGGGCCCCCACCAACCAGCCCCAGAGAACACAGCCTCTACTGCAGCTTCTTCAGCATCTGAGGCTCGAGGGTTAGCTCAAGTCCAAGAACTGCTGTGCTGGAAACTTGTCCCTGCACTGGTGACACAGTCACTGCAGAGCCAGGCCACAGTGACGGGTGCAAGGTGTTGGGGGCGGGGCGGAGCCCGGGCCCTAGGAGCCCTTGGTGAGTCAGCCCTAGGAGTAGGTGAGTTGGGCACTGGGCTGGCACCTCCTCAAGGTGTCTCAGCCAGTCCACAGGTGAGCATTGCTCAGATGAGACCTTTAGGTCTGGGAGCATCAGACCATGGGAAGAGTTGGAACATTTGGTCAGAGTCTTGAAGGATGTGTGGGAGTTCTTATCCCAAACTTCAGGCCACCCACCATCAGGTGAAGCCCTGACCTGGCCTGCACCCCACCATGCTCATTCCACTGTCCCACATGGGGTCCTCAGGGCGCTGACCACTGCCGGTCACCTGAGGCTCCTGCGCCCTGATCCCTGCAGCCTGCCACCTCGGATGCCCTTCCCTTCTGTCCCTTCACCGCCTCCCATGTGGGATGCCCCTACTTCTCCTTCCACCCCTCCCCCACACTCCCATGGGGGTCTCCCTCTCCAAGCTCTGACCTCCCCCAACTCTCACTGGCCTTGCCTGAGTCTCTGTCTCTCACCAGAATGGGGGCTCCTCAGACAGGGGCTACATCTGGTTCTCCCTGCGCCCTGGCACAGGGCCTGGAGAGGGTGCTTCAGCTAGCTTCAGGGGGCTTCAGGCCCCCAAATCAGACCCTCAGCCCCCGTTGGTGAGGCCCCCAGAAAGGGTCTGCTCTCAGTGCCACCTCCACTCTCAATCGCAGTGTGTCCCCCTACCACTGGAGGCTCATGCATGATAAAACTTTCTCCGGGGGAAGAATTTGCTCTTTGCTGTGACCCGTTATCTTCCTGGGCAGAGCTGCTGAGTGCAGTTCCGAGGGCGGCTGGGTGGCCAGGCTGGCACCGAGCTGGAGGGAGGAAAGGAGAGAGGGCCCCTCCCCTGCCCCAGGCCCCTCTCCAGCCCAGTTCCCACAGCGAGAGGGGCTGTGGAACCAGGTGGGCACAAGGAGCCCCTGCATGGGAGCGGGGCTTTGGGGCCAAGGGCACCTTCCCACTCCCATGCATCCTTCAGCCCAGGAGGGGTAAGCCCCCAGCCTCACCGTCCTGGCCATGGAGGGGACAAAGTCAGGAGGGATTCCACACAGTGTGGCACAGCACCAGGTGCCACGGGGGAGCCCTGCTTCTCCCACAGGCCCGTGGCCACACCCCTCCCTGATCCTCAGGTTCCCCAGCTGTGAAAAGAGGTTATAGGTTCCTCCCTGGCAGGGAGGGCCGAGCAAGGAAACGGTGCTGACATCACCCCAGAAAGTCAGCGTGCGTGCTGCTGAGAGCCTCGTCCTCAAGCACAGACACTGCTGCGTGGACCAGGGTCCACTCATTCAGCAAATACGGCACGCCCCCCTCAAGGCACCCACACACTCACATGCACACATGTGTACACACATAAAAACACATGCATACACACAGACTGTACACACATATACTTGCACATTTATACACATATACACAAATGTGTACACAGACATAAGCAAACCTGCCTACATGTGTGCATACACACGTATGCACATGCTTATACTCATGTAGGCATGAGTACACATGCATACATGCACATGCACGCATAAAATGCATATGTATACACATACCTGCACATATACACACACGCACACAGATGTGTACACATAAGCAAGCCTGTCAACATGTGTGCATACATGTACACATATGTGCGTAGACATGTGATGCATCTGTGTGCATGCACACATGTAGGCTGAGTACATGTACATGCATGCACACGTACATGTGTGTACTCACACACATGTAAGCACACACACAGGGCTCCCTAAGCAAAGGAGCAGGGCAGATTAAAGGAGCACTGCAGGGATGAGAAGAGACTTGGGGGGACCCTCCCCATCTCTAGGCCCAGCCTCCCTTGGGAGAAGGGACCCTTGGTCTGCCCTGCTTTGCTCTCAGGACATCTGAGGTGGCCAGCCTGGGAGAGGCAGCCAGCAGCACCCCACGACCCCTGGGGGTCCCTGGAGGCAGAGCAGAGGATGTAGGAGTCACTGCTTCCCAAACTCATACCTCACTTGGTCTGGCTGTCTCCACCGGATGCATCTCTCAGGACTAAACCAAGTCAGGACCCTGTTGCTGTGTGACCCTGCCCAGGGATACTTTCTCTCTCGGGCCTCTGGAGGGAGTGGGATGTCCTCTACCAGGCTGCCACAGGCCTTGGCAAACCCCACATTTATCCAAGGCCAGACACGGAAGCCAACCCTGTGGGCTCCCAGCTGGCAGGAGCCATAGCAAACTCCACAGGGCAATGGATGGACTCTCCCAACCGGGAGCCTGGGCCCGGGGCCTGAGTCCTGCCAATGGCCCTCAGGGCCCTGGGGACAACACATGGCCTCCCTGGGCCTCTAACATGGCCTCATCTGTCCCCCAGCTCTCGGCTCTATGAACTGAAAGGTCCTCAGTGGGTGTGTATATGTGCATGTGCATGTGTGTGCATGCATGTACGTGTGTATGTGTGTGAATGCATGACAGCTCATCCACCTTATTCCCTCCTAACCATCCCTTCATGCTCTGACTCCCTCCATCCCCCATTGCAATAGTTGCTTCCTCTAAAGGCTCCCTTACTCGGTCTGAATGTGTTTTCATTTGACACTGGTCACCAGTACTTCCAGTAACGTGGATGACGGTCACTTTCTCCTGCTCAGGGAAGGCACTGGTGTTTCAGGCCTCACAGTGAGGGCGGCCCGGGTCCCCAGAGCCCAGGAATGGCACTCACAGGGGCCTCTGCCAGCGGCTGCTGGGGTCGAGGGCCTGGGAAGCATTTTGCACCCGCCCCGCCCCACGCTGGGCCACAGGCAGCTGTGGACGCGTCCCACACGCATACTCAGTGTGGCACTGGCCCAACCAAAGCCTCCATGTGTGACCAGTTGGTGGGCAGGCTGCGGGCTGACTGGGCCCTGGGTCCCAGCGGCTGGCCCAGATGCCCGGCCACCCTTACCCTCCAGGAGAGGCAGGACAAAAGCCGGGCTGTCTGGGATGGGAGAAGTCCCCACTCCCGTAGGACCCTCCTCTGAGCAGGAGGCCCCCCAGAGGACGTGGGTCCCAGGATGCAGGCTCACCGGACCTTCCTGGGCAGCCCGAGAGAATGGCACATTCACTCCTGCTAGCCGGTGCTGTGGGTGAGACCCCGGCCCAGGGGCTAAGGGACCCTCTCGGGGTGCGGGGGGTGCAGCCAGGCTGGGCAGAGCGCACCCCCAGGCCCCCCAGCGGGCAGCGAGCGCCGGGCCCCCACCCTGCTCTGCAGCCACAGGGATGGCCCCAGAGATGGCCCCAGGGATAGCCACGGCCGCCCCTCCCCAGTTCTGCTCTGTCTTCTCACCTCACAGTTCTCTCACTTTTCGCAAAATACGTGAAGCTGGGAACCTGAAGCTTCAGCCAGACCGTCCCGTCTTCCCCCCCCAAGATGGGACCTACTCATCCCCGGACAGTGGACGTCACTGAGGTCCTGGCTCCTCACACAGTGGCGGGCACAGGGTGTACACAGAAGGTGCTCAGTAAGTACCTGCTCACGGCCCTGAGCACCTGTGGCAAGGCTCTGGAAGCGGAGAAACGGGCAGCCCGCAAAGCTCTGCCTCCACCCCATGGACCCTCATGTCAGGGCAGCCAAGCCCTTCACCCCTGGGGCTTTGTCATCAAACCAGAAAGTCCCTGACCCAGGTCTCGTAACCGTCCAGGCTGGGAGCACATGTGACCAGCTTTCAGGAGCCCCGGTCTGGCTAGGGAGAAAAGACAGCAGCACACATCGTGACAAGGGCAGAGGGTAGTCCAAACGGCATGTGAGCAGCAACGTGAGCAGTCTGTGCCCAGCACCTTTCCTTAGGTCCTCCTCCCATATCCTATATGCTCCTATATACTAAGCTATATACTCCTATATAC
Organism: Canis aureus; assembly: GCF_053574225.1. Classification (NCBI taxonomy): domain Eukaryota; kingdom Metazoa; phylum Chordata; class Mammalia; order Carnivora; family Canidae; genus Canis; species Canis aureus. Next base: position 61,643,294 of record NC_135612.1, read on the forward strand.
TAGGTACTCCTGGCCTGCAGGGCAGTCAGGGAAGGCTTCCTGGAGGAGGCAGCGTGTTAGTTCCCCCAAATTCATATGTTGAAGCCCTGACTCCCAGGGTGCCTGTATTTAGAGACAGGGCCTCTGAGGAAGTAATTAAGGTTAAATGGGTCCAGGGCCCTGATCTAATGGGATTTGTGTCTTTGGAAAAGGAGACAGAGGTTGGTAGTTCAGGAGGGACGAGAAGGCAAAGCCCAGAGGACATTTGGAGCAGTGGAGCCACTCTGTGTGACCCTGTAATGATGCACACCTGTTGCTCTGCGCTTGTGCAAACCCACACAGTGTCCACCCCCCTGACAGCGCCCCTGGCCTTAGATCCCACCAGGTGCCCCCTGATGCTGGGTGATGATGACGTGTCCACCGGGTCCCTCAGCAGTGACAAATGTCCCTCTCTGGTAGGGATGCGGAGAGCCTGGGAGACTGAGGGGCAGGGCAGGGAGTACGCACAGCCCTGCACCTTCCACTCCAGTCTGCCGGGAACCTACAACTGCTCTAAAGAGTAAAGTCTTTCCAAAAAGAAGCAGCAGTGGAGCAGGGCCAGCACGCACTCTCCACGTGGGCACAGAGGCGTCCCGTAAGCACGTGGGGACACGGTGGCCATCTGCTACCTGGGGCTTCACCGGCCACCCTGCAGGCACCTGAGCCTGGACTTCCCACCTCCGGGCTGGGAGAGAGCATGACACTTACCGCCCCCGCACAGACCGGCACCTGCCTACACCTGCCCAGACTTCTTTGCTGGGACTGTGTGCTCCCAAGTCCTTTTACTGCCGCCAGCCTCTTCCACCAGCCTGGCGTCACTGTGGGCCTGGGCCCCTGCTCTGGCTCCCACATGGCCCCAGGGCCCCTGTCTGTCCTCAGCAGCCAGGGCAGAGGGGTCTTCTGATCTGTGGAGCCCATCTGAGTCAGCAAGACATGTGGAGGGGGAACGTGGGAGGAACCGCAGGTGGGGGGTGGGAGGGTGTCCTCAGGACTTCTCATCACTGTCCCCAGACCCTACAAGGGATGGGAGGGAAAAAGCCATGGGGACTGAGCACCCAGCCTGAGGATGGTGCTCCCTGCCTGAGGCAGCCCTCAGAAGGCATACAGAGCCCCCTCCCTGGCCTTACTTCACAGGAAGCCACATCAGCCCCAGGGAGGGGGAGGCGGGCCCGCTAGCTGTTGAGAATATTAGTGTATACACCAGGCGCCGCCCCGTGCCCGAGCCTGGGCGGGAGCCCAGTGTGCATTCTTTGCCCTTGTAGAGAAGTCACATCTCCGGGTGCTAACAGTCTCACAATGGATGCCACTGGGGGGGGGGGGGGGCGCGCGGGAATGGGTGCCTGGTCCGACCTGGGCACAGGGGCAGGAGGCAGTCCCACCTACAGGCCGAGGACCGAGGGAAAGGGGACAACTGAGCCGTGGCAGGGAGGGGTGTGGGAGGGCGTCCTCTCATTCTGGCAGGGCCCAGGGCACCGTTCAGAGGGGCTATAATCTGCTAAGGGCTAGACACGATCTAAAGCTGGGAGCACTGAAGAGCCAGCCCTGCCAATGCTCCACTGCAAGGAATAGGGTCCAGTTCAGAGGACTGGCCTCTGGGCTCCATATGGCCGCGTCCATGCACAGGACTCCTTCAGAAGAGCCCAGATCTGGCTGGTGGCTCCTCACTGTCAGTCTCCTCACTGGACTCCCTGGGGGTTTCCACAGACCGGTGGGAAGAAATCTAACCTGAGCCCTGCACCCACCCCCCACCTGCCCGCCCTGTCCCATTGCCTCCCTCTGCCCACCCATCCTGCAGCCGCGGCTCTGGGCCCATCTCCACTGGCCCACTGGGTCCCCAGCTGCAGAAGGACATGGAACCCACACAGGCCCCTAGGACGTGATGTCATCTCTTACTCCAACCACTTGTCACATGAGAGACCATGACAGTGTCCCCCTGGTCACAGTAGGGAAGGTACCCAGAGGGGGTGCTGGACTTCAGGGACCTGCAAGGAAAGGAGTGGCCTGAGCCAGAGCTGGGGGAGGGGGACACGTGGCAGGCTGGATGGTGTCAAGGCTGGAAGCAGAAGCGGGCAGCAGCTCCCCAGTGGAATCCCTATGGGCCTCCAGGCAGAGGCCATCCACAGGACACTGAGCTAAGGCAGGGCCCCCTCTGCTCAGATATGTGTTTCCAGGAAAAACACTAGGAGTCATCCCTGACTTTGCCTTCACTTCTGGTATCCAAAGCACTGTGCGTCCCAGAAATGCCTTCCAGAGTCCCGGGTGACATCCACCCTGTTCCACCCATGCTGAACGCTCATCCCCTTTTGCTCTGGGTCCATCCCTTTGGACCGTCCTGGGGGGATATGACCAGGATGAGGAGAAATCAGCCACTTGTGGTCAAGGATCTGTGCTAGGAACAGGACGGTCACTCTCTCTGTCATTCTAAGGGGTCGACTCACCCCTCATCGGGGGAGAAGATGAAACTGGACTACCCATGTGGGAAGATGCTGTCCTCACCGGAGGTGAGTGAAGTTCAAAAAAATAAATACCGAGCTTATAAAAAAGCAGTAGGGCCAGCAGAGGAGCAAAAGAACAAGGGCTTTTGAGGAAAATCCCTCCTCGCAAATAGATTTGCTCCACAAGACAGAAAAAGGGATTTTAAAAGATTCTCCACATGATCAATGAGCTACAAGGGATGCAACCTCTATAAATCAAAGGCAGGCTTAGATTTCAATAGCTAAAAGGTGGAAGAACCCAAGTGTCCAAGGAAGAACGAACGGATGAACAAAATGTGGTCTGTCCACATGGTGGACTATTACTCAGCCTTAAAAAGGAAGCAAATCCAACCACCTGCCACCTACCACCACATAGATGAACCTGGACGATGTTATGCTCAGTGAAATATGCCAGAAACAAAGGGACAAACACAGTAGGATTCCATTTATATAAGGTCCTTAGAGGAGTCTGATCATAGAGACAGAAGCAGGATGGTGGGAGCCAGGGGCTGGGGAGGGGGGATGGGGAGTTAGTGTTGAATAGGCCCGGTTTCAGTTTGGGAGAATGGAAAGTGTTCTCGAGAGGATGAGTGGGGTGGTGTTTAATACCATTGAAGGTTAGGATGGAAATTTTTATGTTATGTGTATTTTACCACAATAAAAAAGTTGGGGGGAAGAATCAAGCTTAGAGACTCCAGAGTGCTGTGAACAACATAAAGAAGATTCTAGAAGGCAATGTCTACTAAGGGACCACATAAGCCTGGTAGTGGTGAAGCATTCACACATATGGACTCAGCCCTTGCCAGCTGAGTGCCAGCCTGCTGGGATGCTGCAGGTGAGGCACAGGTGCATAGGACAGATGCATAGGACAGATGCATAGGACAGGTGCTGGCCCATGTGTATGAGACAGGTGCCAGCCAGGTGCATAGGCCAGATGCTGGCCCAGACCAGATGCTGCCCCAGGCATTGCACAAAGCTTATCATTACCTGTGCACATCCGAGGGAGCACCAAGCTGAGAAGTGCCATGTGATGCAACCTTAGAGGCATGCACAGCATCCCCACACCAAGGAAACAGAGGCTCCCATTGTCATTCTCCCAAAGTAAGGCGTTCAAAGTAGGAGCACTGAGATCTGAGCCAGGCGGCCAGGCTGCAGTCTGCACACTCATAGCCACAGTAGCAACCAGAGTACACGATTCAGAGCTGCTTCCTAAGTCCCGGCACTGCCCCCATGATATGTCATCTAATTCTGGAAAGTGTGCAGGAGAGACCTTGCCCTTTGTGTCGAAGGGGTAAAAATGAGACCAACAAGCCAAAGCACCAAGCCAGTGTACAGCAGAATTCTACCAAAATGGCATAAGCCTTTGAAACTGAATCAAAGGAAAAGTTTATGGCAGACCAACCAATCCACCAAGGAAAACAGAGCCAGAAGAGTGCCCAGAACAAGTCGTGAAGATAGGTGGTCTCAGCGTAAGGATGGACAGCCTGGAAGGATGGCACACAGAGACCCCAGAAACCAGCCCCCACCTGTGTAGTCACGTGATTTATAACAAAGGTGACACCACAGTGCATTTGGGGAGCAAGGAGGGAATCGTCTTTCAGTAAATAGCGCTGGGTGGATTGGAAACCCAAATGGAAAAGATCGTGAACCCAACCTCACACCACACACAGAAGTAAATCCCTGATAAGCTGGAGATCTAAATGCAAAGTGTCAAACAATGAAGCTTGTTTAGAAAGACACAAGGAAACATCTTCATGATGTTAGCATAAGCAAGGTTTCTTAAACATTACCTACAAAAAACCTTGATAAATGGGACTATGTTAACTTCTTTACTTTAAGATTTTTTTTTCGATTTTTATTTATGCATGAAAGACATACAGAGAGGCAAAGACACAGGCAGAGGGAGAAGCAGGGTCCCTGTGGGGAGCCTGATGCAGGACTCAATCCCAGGACCCCAGGATCACGACCTGAACCAAAGCAGATACTCAACCACTGAGCCACCCAGGCACCCTTTTTTTTAAGATTTTATTTTTATTTATTCATTTCAGAGAGAGTACCATTGGGGAGAGGGGGAGAGAGAGAAGCATACTCCCTCCTCACTGAGCAGGGAGCCCAATGTGGGGTTCGATCTCAGGAGCCCAAGATCATGAGCTGGACGGAAAGCAGACGCTTCACCATCTTAGCCACCCAGGCACCCCTATGTTAATGCTTCTTATCAAAACACACCATTATGATTACTGCAATTCATAATCTGACAAAAAACTCACAGCCAACGTATATCAAGATCTCACATAAATCAGTAAGACAAAGTTGACAAGACCACAGAAAAATGGACAAAAAACTTGAATGGGCACTTCACAAAGGAGGAAATTTAAACAGCCGATAAAAATGGAAAACAGGGGATGCCTGGGTGGCTCAGTGATTGAGTGTCTGCCTTTCACTAGGGGTAAGGTCCCAGAGTCCCAGGATCCAGTCCCATATCGGGCTCCCCACAGAGAGCCTGCTTCTCCCTCTGCCCGTGTCTCTGCCTCTTTCTCTCTCTGTGTCTCTCATGAATAAATAAGTGAAATCTTAAAAAAAAAAAAAAAAAAGGAAAACAGCGTTTAACATCATTAATCATCAGAAGATGCCCATTAAAGCCACCATGTGACTCACTCCCACAGCCCCGGGCCAGCACAGTGAGGGCAGAAAGGACCAGTGCTGGCTAGCAAGGCCAGTAGCCGTGGGGCTGCTGCAGCCACTGTGGGAGCCACTGTGGAGACCCTGCATCCCCGAGATCCAGTGCACCATGCCTTGGCACACACAGGTGTTTGCAGAAGGACTTGTGCTGGGATGTCCAGCAGCTCGTGCCCTGACAGCCCCGAGGTAGACACGTGCCCAGCACCGCAGTGGAAGGCACAGAGAAGCCCCGGAGCGGAGTCACAGCCCCTGCGGCAGGCAGCCACACCAGCCCTTGGACATGTGCACTGTGGCAGAGGTGGGCGCTGGTCCACCACAGGGCCCAGGATGGGGCTGCAGTGACCGGAAGGGGCTTTCTGAGGGCTGGTGACATTCTTCCTCTGGGCCCCAGACATGACACCCACCTCACAGTTGTGTCCAGTTTACAAAACTCCGCTGATGACTTGAATTCCACGCCAGCACATGTGCATCCGTTCGCCGGGGCTGCTGGCACAGACAACAGAAACTCACTGTCAGCTCCGGAGACCAGAAGTCCCAGACCAGGGTGTCCGCAGGACTGCACCTGTCCTGGCCTCCACACCCCTCCCCTGCTTCCGGGGCTCTGATGGTGGCTTTGGCATTCCGTGCCTTGTAGACATATCACCCCATCTCTGTGCCTGTCTTCACACGGCCTTCTCCTTGGGCCCTTGTCTAAATGTCCCCTCTTTATAATGTCTAATGGCCTCATCCTGACTAATCTCCTCTGTAATGACCTTATTTCCAAATAAGGTCACATTCTGAGGTTCTGGGAGCTAAGACACCACACACGAATTTTGGGGGAATGCAGCTCAATCTAAAACAATGCATGTGTGTCTATGATAGGCATTATACTTCAATAAAAGTATTTTTGCATTAATAGTAAGAACAGCTGAGGCTTAGAACGAGCTGGGAGCCGCTCCGTGCACTTCTCATGCAGGACCCCATCATCAAACAGCTGCTCCAGATCCTTGAGAAAGAGGCCTGGATTTGGGGTATGGCAGAGAGAAAGAGAGAGGGTCTGCAGTGTGCCTGAGGCAGGCTGTACCCCCTTCCGGGCACTTGCTCCCAGGAGACATGGGTTTGCATGTGACCCCAACAGCCAGCCACATCTTAGGTGTGGCCCACGCAGGAGGTCGGGCCCACGGGACTGGGGCTTAATGCCTGGGCCTGCCACACCTGCTCCTCGTTCCAAGAGGAACATCTTCCTCAGCAGCTCCTGAGACCCCCACTGCTTGGTCTCCACAGGGTAAGAAGCTGAGCATGGCCACAGGTCAAGTAGTTCAAGAGGCGGGCGTTGCCGATGGGGACAGGACCGCCACCTCCTTATCCTCACTCTCATGGCTGAAACTTGCTTTCTCCCCCTGAAGCTCAAGGCAAGATAATGCAGAACAGAATTCTAGACAAACCCTCTGTGGCTAAGAAGAAACACAACAGCCATAATGAAGTCTTCAAAGCAAGAAGTCAGTGGCAGGGCAGGCTTGACACCAGAGAGAAGCAAAAACTGGTTCAAAGGAGAAAGTTCGAGGAACGTATCCAAGACGCAGATGAACCAGAACCTCTGCTGGGAGCAGTAGTAAGCAGGGCGCACAGGGAGTGCTCCTGAAGGAGAAGGGGAAGCAAGGGGCCAGCGGGACTCCCGGCACATGATGGAAGGAAACGTTCCAGCTCCAGAAATTGAAATTATGGGTAAAAAATGCAGAAAGAAGCTAGCAGGGTAAAATATTTCAATTTCAGGAAGACCAAGGTACCTGAAAAGCTGGCGAGAGAAAAAAATGAAGAGATGACCCTGCAACAGACCACAGGGGAATCATGCTCATTCTCCCCAGTGAGATGGAAGATGCCCGAAGAGCGTGGGATAAGCAACATGGGCCCAGCGCACATTGGAATAACCAGCGTCGGAAACTCGGCGCCCTGAAGTGCTCGTTGTCTGAGAGCACCGAGATGTCCCGCCACCTCCTGGGTGAAAGCTGCTTGACCAGGATTCCCTGGAGACCCAAGGCATCCGTTTTAAATGACACAACAGGGTGTCCTGATGGAAAACAGTGATGTTGGGACCAGATAAAAATAAGAATAAAAGGGAGAAAGTCTGCAACAGATGGGAATTACAACTGCGGTCATAACAGGAGCTCCAGGGGCTCAACCGGTTAGCGTGTGGGGCTGGTAAACACACTATGCTGATGATGCCAAAGAGACAGGGCGCATTTGCAAACCCCGGAGTGACTCAGAGGTGACAGCAAGAAGCAGGAGGTCCACAAGGCCTGGGAAGTAGATGCACCCAGAAGGGGGAGGAGAGCACAGATGGAGGCTTCCCTCCTTGTCTACAAGCGGGGCCAGAGACTACCGCTCAGACTTTGATGATTAGAGAAACAGAATAAATCTCACCGCAAACCTATCAGGTTTATTTAAACATAACAGATTCCTGATTATTAAAACAAACAAACAATGCTTCAGTGTGTCAGTACAGACAAGAGAAATTATAAAACAAAAGAGAGCAACGTGGGAGGTGAAAGAAGAGGAAAGGCACGGGAGGAAAAGCCAGAGCAGAGATTTGAACACGGCGACATTGATTTTACAGCAAAACCACCCTGCTTTAGCCCTGGGGCCACTGGATGCTCACGCATGCAAATAAAGATGGACAATGACAGCAAATGTTTCTGATCTGCTCAGGACAGCAGCCCAGAACCAAAAAGAAAAAAGAAAAAAGAACATATCCATAGAGGGGATGAGGTCCAAGCTAGGAGCCAAAATGCCTACAGGTGGCAGGGATCCCAGAGTCCCGGGATTGAGTCCCCCAGAGGGAGCCTGCTACTCCCTCTGCCTGTGTCTCCTCCTCTTTTTGTGTGTCTCTCATGAAAAAAATAAATAAACTCTTTTTAAAAAATGCAAAATTGACACCACCCTTGTTCTCTTACCGCGATGTGAAAAACCTACCAATAATGGCAGTTTAGGCGAAAAAAGAAAACTACTTAGAAATGTGAACATTTTGGAGCAAGAAGGACATAAAATAAAGCTCTGTTTGTAATAAAATAACTACAAGGACACTAAATAGCAGAACAAAGGAGACAGAGCCAAAACTGTAATCAGGCGTAAGTCCGTAGCATCAGCAGCTAATGCAATTTTTAAAAGTAAAATGAAAGAAATAAGCTTGGCGTCTGGCTGAGGAGTTTGTGGTTTAAAATGGTGTCTGGCGGGCAGCCCGGGTGGCTCAGGGGTTTAGCGCCGCCTTCAGCCCAGGGCGTGATCCTGGAGACCCAGGATCGAGTCCCACATTGGGTTCCCTGCATGGAGCCTGCTTCTCCCTCTGCCTATGTCACTGCCTCCCTCTCTCTCTCTCCTTGTGTCTCTCATGAATAAATAGATAAAATCTTTTTAAAAAATAAAAATAAAATGGTGTATGGCAAGTGGCCCTTGACCTAGGCCCAGTGAGTCCCCACTGGCGAGGCTAGATGCTCAGAGAAATCAGGGCTCTCACCACCGCCCTCTTACCCACTCTGCTGGCAAGTGACCCAAGCTGGGGAGACAGGATGGGGAAGCAATCTGCAGCGGCCCCGCAGGCATGCCTGCCTCCACGATAAGGACCAGACACCAGCGTCCCTGTACCTTGCGGTACCACCTTTGGGGGTGATGGTCACACTGCCCCTTCCACACCACATCAGCCTGCTCTGTCTTCTCCTGTGATCCAAGAACTTTGTCCAGCTGAACTGGGCTGAGTTGTGTCTCCCCAAAATCTATATGAAGGCCTACCCCCGAGGAGCTCAGAGTGTGACTGTGTGTGGACATGGGGCCTTTAGATCAGTGACTAAGGCAAAATGAGATCACTGGGGTGGGTCACCTCATCTGACCTGTGTCCTTCCAAGGGGAGAAGATGAGGACACACACACACACACACACACACACACACACATGGATGACGACCACGTGAAGACACAGACTAGACGGCCGTCTACCTGCCAAGCAGAGAGGCCTCAGAGCACCATCCTACCCACCCTGGATGTTGGACCTGCAGCCCCCAGAATGGGGAGGGTACATTTCTGCCATTCAGGCCATCGTCTATGGTTCTTTAGACTCTGCCAACTAAGACACACATCAATACTGAACAGTGGGAGGGAGACAGTGGCTCAGAGAGGAGAGAGGACAGACCCAGCCTGGAAGCACACAGGCCAGAAATCAGACTCTACCACAGGTGCAAAGTTAGAGGGAGCAAAATATGTCGAGAAGGAGACATTAGGTGAGCTACAGGTGAGAGCTCCAAGCAAGGAATCCGAGCAGTACACACGACAAAGATGGCTAAGAGGCGTTGGAGTGCCGTTCATGCAACCCAGAGGGTCCCATAGTACATGTACAGGACACCAGCATCACTCTGAGGTCAACCTGACCAGGTGAGCCCCAGGTATGCAGGAGGACACTAGTTTCATCCCAAGGCTGGATCTGACCTAGGTGAGGGCCGTTGGCTCCTGTCTGGAGCTTGTGGAGACTTTTTGCCAGCCTTGGGTCCGAGGATGCAGTGGGGGACAGACCTCCCTGGGCGACCCTCACCAGAGCAGCTCCTCATGGCCTCGACATCTGGCTCAGTTCCAGAAAGGAGGAATGACAAAGACACTGGATGTGTCCTGTGGTCATGGTGAATGAAGCCAAATCTAGGAGATGATCACCCATCTCCAACACTGGTCTGCCGTATAGACAGATCTGCACCTCTCAACCCTGCCTCCCCTCCTTGGACCAGCATGGCTTACCATGACTCACTTAGACATCAGGTACCACCTGTTACAGGTGTCTCCCCAGGGGGAAGCCCGAGGCCTGACCCAGATGAGGTCAGGCTGCATTTTCAGCCTTCTCCCCTCTGCGCTGAGTCCTGGCTGTCCCAGGTGCCCTCGGTGCCTTCTAGGAAATGGGTTTGCTTCTGCTGAGGCTGGCAGCTGGCTCTTCTCATTCTCAGCAGGAGGCAGACGTCCAGGAACATTTTTCATCAAGGCCCCCAAACCAAGACCCAGCCTCAGACAAACCGAGGGCACAGCAGCAGAGATGGTGAGCCCAGCAACAGAGGCAAGCCTGCTGAGTCCCCACGGTGCAAGGATGCGCAGGTCTGAAAGCTGGACGGGCCCCAGGGTCTGCTCTTCCATCAGGGCAGACGGCTTCCAGGAACAGGGGCAAGAGCTCAGTGGGCAGTAGCCAGGCTGGGGCTTTGGGGTGAACGGGCCCAGGAAGCAGGGGGACAGAAGACAGGAGCGTCCCGGGTGGGGAGCAAGGTGCTTCAAGGCCCCAGCTGGGTTGTGACCCTTTGCCAAGCCCAGCAACAAGGCGGTGAGGGGCAGGTGCCATCTAGCTGGGCCAGGGCTCTCCAGTGGGGAGACAGGGCAGCCAGGGAGCACAGCCCTCTGAGAAACCCCTGGCGCTCCAGCCGGTGCCACAGCATCAGCACAGCGGAGCCTCGAGACCCTGGGGATACCTGCTGTGTCTCCCCAATGTCCCACATCGGCCAAGCCAGCAGGCGAGCACTCAGCCTTACTTGGAGGGAGAGCCACACAGCCATCCCTTCAGACGCCGCTTCTCCCCACATGTTGATTACCTCCGCTTCATCATTAGCCCCTGAAAGGAAGCGCCCACTGAGTTACTCACTGTGCCTCCTCCCTCAGATTGAGGTTGGGGACACAGAGACAGGTCTGACCCATGCCAAGCCGAGGGAAGGACACCTGCGAACACAGTGACCACCCAATGGGAAGAGTCAGAGCTGCAGGAGGACAGGGGCATCCAAGGAGGCTTCCTGGAGGAGGCAGTCCTAGATCTGAGTCTTGAAGGAAGGAATGAGCAAAATGAGAAGGGAGCATGAGCAAAGCCCCAGGGCAGGACCACAGACGCTACTTTCAGAGCTGGTGTTGTGGAGACACAGGACTGGCAGGAGACAGGGCTGTGGACAGGTCAAGTCAGCAAAGGCCTAGGAGAGTGGACTTCACTCTGCGGCAGGGGAGCCTTTGAAGGATGTTCAGAGGTGATGGGACATGAGCAGGCCGCCACAGTGATGTACGCCTCCAGCCCAGAGAATGAGCATCCAGTCTGGAAACCTTTCCGGGCTCCTGGCTGGGCCTGGGCAGGAAGCCCTGGGGATTGGAATTCCTCGGGCTCATGGGGTCACCACGTGGCAGCCCCACCCCACAGGCCCCCCACACCTACCACAATGGCTTTGGGGTAAGAAGAGGTCTTGGGGCAGCCTGGGTAGCTCAGCGGTTTAGCACCGTCTTCAACCCAGGGCGTGATCCTGAAGACCCAGGGTTGAGTCCCATGTCGGGCTCCCTGCATGGAGCCTGCTTCTCCCTCTGCCTGTGTCTCTGCCTCTCTCTCTCTCTCTCTCTCTCTCTCTCTCACTCTGTGTGTGTGTGTGTCTCATGAGTAAATAAATAAAAGTCTTTTAAAAAAAAAAAGAAGAGGGTCTTGGAGAGACCAACCCGGTCCTTTAGTGACTGCACCTTCCAGCTGAGCAAGCTGGGGTACATGCCTGGCAGGACCCGCAGGAGTGGGATCCCAAGTCCAGGCACCAGCACCAGACTCTCCGTGTGACACTCAGCTTCTCCATCTGGAAACCAGGAGGCTGGAGTCTCTTTTGAGCCACTTCTCTCTGGGTGTAGACGTCCTATGGGTGGTTGCCAGGGAACCACAGGCATGCCAGCCACATCAAGAAAGTGGGAACACGCAGGTGCCCACGCCTCGGCCAGAGTCACGGCAGAGCGTGCCCAGGCACCCCGAGCACGAGGCTCTGCTGGCACCTGAGATCAAGCTCTCAGTGTAGAAAATCTAGAGCCCAACCCGTCATCTTCACAACTGGGGTGCCTGCGGCCTAGTTTGATTCCCCGGTGCCTCGGGGGACGGCTGTGCAGATCTCTGGACCCAGAGGGGCCACCGTCGCTACCCTTGGCAATGATTCAAAATCAGCTGGTCATTGGCAGTCCGATACAGAAAACCCTACATCAAAGGAAACTGTCAAGAGCAGAATGACCCCAAAAGGATAGAGCTGGCATCTATGACCTTCTGTGTGTAGGGACCTTGGAACTCATGCTTCCTGTCCCCTCAACCTCACACCAGGATCCCCATGTCCCTATGAGAGACCGGAGACTGGAGCATGAAGCCAGCGCGCTCTGCCCGGGGAGCTCTGCTGACAGCCCTGGCGGTGCCCCTGGGGCCTGGTTCCTGAACACCGGGCCAGGCCGGGCACCGAAGCCCGGGGACAGGCCAAGTTCCCAGAGCAGCTGTGCCCTCCTGCTCCTGACTCCTGGCAGTGAATCCCGCAGACACAGGCAGGCAAGAGGGGAAAGGGCCCGGGGCACCCCTCCTACTCCTCCCACAGCAGCGCCCAAGTCCAGAAGAACCGCAGCAATTGGAGTGGTGATTTCCAACATTCCCGGCAGCTGGAGCTCTGCCTGACGGGGATGGGGAGGACCCGCTCCGGGCTTCTGGAAGGACTGGCAAGGTGTGGCACAGGCAGTGGTCACTGAACATTTCTGGACAAGTGGAGGCTGCGGGTCCCTGGGCAGTGGCCCTGATGTGCAGGCCACCTGGGGAAGGTAAAGCTGGGGGTGGGGCCGAGGTCATGCATGCCTCGTGTCAATCAGCTTTTGTTGCGTAACAAACGCCTACAGATGTGCACAGACACAAAGCCAGCCCTGATGTTGGCCGATCCATCTGGGCTCAGCTGGGAGGCTGGCTCTAAGGGACCCCTCGGGTGTGGGTCTGCTCCACACATTGCTCGTCCCTCCTGGACCAGCAGCCTGGCTGGAACATGTGGTTCATCACTGTGATGGCACAGACACAGGAGGACAAGCAGAAAGCCTTGCCACCTCTGCAGGTTTGAGCCCCAGAACCCGCACACTGTCCGCCTGAGGTCAATGCTGGTCATGCCGCTGGGCCTCACCAGGTCCCAGATGTGCATCCCTCTTTTGGCAGGGAAATGGCCCCAGGCGGAGGGCTTGGGCACAGGGCTGTGAACAGCCGCCATGCGTGCCTTCTGCCGTGCCAACCTGAGACACTCGGACATGATCCAGGGAGCTGTAGACAAGCCCAAGGGCTGTGGGTGTGGGTGGTGGAGGCTGCTGCAGGCCATTGTCCAGGGGACAGGTGACGGCAGCCTGGCTCCGGGCCCTGCAGGGGGGATGACAGAGAAGCTCAGAAAGCAAACCCCCTGGCCCTGGAGACTGCTAGGTGCCAGGATGAGGGCCTGCACGTGCTTAAGGATGAACCCATCTCTAGCTGTGAAACTGGGGAGCAGGGGCCCTGGGGGCGCAGAGGCCACGGGGTAGTGAGCCAGCTGTCAGGTCCAGCCACTGTCAGCTGTCAGGGGGCCACTTGCGATTGTGGCTGTGTCTGCTGTTGCACCGTGCATTCTGTGTGTGTCTATGTTGGGTGTTTGTGTGTGGGTGTGTGTGCATGGTTCTCCACGGAGCCATCCCACTCCAAGGACACGGGGACAGCCACACCCTTCCCATGGATTCCACCTTGCCAGTCACCCCAGATCCCACACTGTGGGCAGGCTACAGCGTCAGCCTGCCGCTCCCTCCCCGCTTAGGTGCCTGGCCCTCCACAAGCCTGGAGACTGTCCTCCCAGCCGGAGGCTAGGACTGGGTCTGGTGGCCTTGAGGGTCACATCAGATGGCCTTGGCCCCACTCCTCTCATGAGAGAAGCAAGAAACAGTTTGTTGCCATGGCAACCTAAGGACCAGCCTCCCCTTGCTGCAATGTACCTGCCTGCGGACCTGGCCCTGACCCCAGCCCACTCGGCCTCAGGCGGCTGCCCGCTCCCAGACCCACACCTGCTGCCCACGGAGTCCCAGGAGTGGCAGGGCAGGACAAACGTCCTCCGGACTTGTGACGAGCCTCACTCACCAGGTCCACTGTGAACACCTGCTTCTCTGCAGCTCCTCCAGGTTCTTGAAGCAGAAGAGTCCACAGGGTGAAATAGGAGACCTGCTGTGTTGGGGGCCCTGCCTCAGATCCACCACACACACAGGTGACCTGAGGGGGCACCTTCCCCAAAACTGCTCCCCTAGGTGTGACCCCCAGACATGGCCCCATAAATAAACCCAGCCACAAGGAAAGCTCTTGTAGCACCGGCCAGGTGGGGCCAAGTCCTCCCCAGGGGAGGACTTGATTCTGCTTGCTGGGGGCCAGCCTGGGGGGCGTACGCTTAGTCCTATGGATCTTGGGTCTGGGCATCTATATAACTATGGTCCTTTGTCCCTGAGCATGCCGACAGAGCCACCCGCTGCCCATCTCCTCCGGAGCCGAGGGTGGTGGGGCAAAGCAGCCCTCAGGCCCCCACCTGCCCTCGGAGGATCACGCAGGCGTGGGTCCTGACGGGGGCTCCCGCTGGCTGTTTGCATGAAGGGCTCTCCAACAGGACCCCTCTCTGCCTGGCCTCAGTCTCCCCACACCTTCCCCACCTCCTTCTAGAGCTCAGCCCCCTCCTTTGGGACCCCCACCCCCACCTCTGAAGCAGAAAGAAAGCTCTCGTCCCATCTTCAAGACCAAGAAGTCATAGATGTTGGTTGCACTAGAGACCTGGGGTGCACCCCCACCTGCCGAGATCATCCAGGCACCACAGCAGAGGGCAAACGGGTCTGTCTGCCCACTCCAGGCCGGCCTGTCCTGAAGAGGGGGCTGATGAGAGAGAAGGGATGTCCCTGCTCCTGTTCAGCCTGGCCATCCTCACAAGGGGCAGGATCAGAAAAACAGGGAACACCTGGCTGTCCCCCAAAACTGGTCCTGCTCAGGGGCCCTTAGTGCATGGAGGCCTCAGGACAAGTGCCCTGTACCAGCACAGATAGAAGAGGGTCAGGGGAGGCCAGGTGGGGCAGCAGGCCACCAGGGCCCTTCCAGACACCAGAACCCATTCCCCAGAATGTCCCCCACCCACGTCCCTGGAGAAGGGAGTAAGAGAGGAGAGTAGAAACTCGAGGAGAGGTTACATCCCTCCCTAGGCAGTGAGCTCACTACCTGTCTGATCTATCAGGACAGCCCAGACATGGGCAGCTCCCCCCGTTCCTGCTCCTCCCTCCTGTCCCTGCCAACCTCACCCCCACACACACACATACACACACACACACGGGGCATGGCGGGGTGGGGGGGATGCTTCACGGAGCTCTCGGGCCCCTCTACCCAGGACTGCCCTGCAGAGATGGGAAAACAGTGCCTGTGTCCCTTGGCAGGAAGGGCAGGGGAACGTGCTGGTGGCCTGGGTGTGGGCCTGGCCCAAAGTCTGCACAGATGGAGGAGGCCCTCTTTGCTTTTCTATGTCCAGCGTGGTCAGATGGCCCCTGCCATGGCCTCCCACCCAGTGAGTGTCTCGCCATCTGTGCACGCACTTGGCTGCCAGCTCCACCGCCTTGGCCTGCGCTGGGTCTGCCCCACCGGCCCTGGGCCCACCCTCCCCTGCAGCCCCTTCTCCAGCGAGGGTTTGACCCCATCACGGGGCTGCCTACAGCCCTCGGTGGCTCCCCAGCACCTGTGGGACTGAACTCCACGCTGCTGGCCTGGCCTGGCTCTGCCCTCCCTGCCCCAGGACCCCCACTCCTGGCCGCCCAGGCTCTGGAAACCTCCGTAGGTGCCTCCTGCCCAGAGCTGGACAAGCCGGCCGGCTGCCTCTGGCCATCCCTCCAGGAATTGCCTTGGGGTGGAGAAACCTGGAGTCTCAGCTGCACTCAGCTTCCCGGGAGCCCCTCCCAGAGCCCCCCCCCCCCCACTTTTTGGGGCTCTAACGCATTTTACCTTCCTTTACACGGACTGTTTCTTCCTTCCTTTCACACTCCGAAGGGCCAGACACGGGCCAGAGTGGTTGCAGAGGCAGGGAGGTGCCGCGACACAGCTGGCATCCCCGGGAGCTGAGGGGCCAGCGGGAGACAGAGCCAGATGCAAGGGGCCAGTCAGTGTCCGGCCCAGAGAGAAAATAATTGTCATCCCCGTGGCTTGTTCCCTGTGCCCACCCACCCCACGCGCCCCACGTGCCCCCCATGTGCACCTTCACACATGCTCGCCACTCCCTCACCATGGCCCTCTGCATGGACAGAAGCAGACACAGAGAGGGGAGGACACTGGCCGGCCATGCAGCAGCGACAGGGCCAGACAGCTGGCTCTGCACCCATGCCCAAGTCCCTCCAGGCTAATTTTCCTGTGAAAGGGGACCCCTGTCTGGGCCGGGTCAGGGGGTAATGCACAGCCGCCTGTAGTGACCAGTGACACTCCCAGGATGAGCTGAGTGGGTGTACCCCCACCAACCAAGCCCCGAGTTCCTGAACCCCACTCCCTCCCTCCCTCATCTACATACCAAGTCCAGCTAACCCTGGTCACGGCTCAGGCCCAAGCTGATGAGACACAACAGGCCCGACCCCAAGCTTGGCAGTCGGGGTGCCGGGAGGGTTGGACCCACAGAAAGAACTGGACACGGGCAGCTGAGCTTGAGGAGGCCTCTCCGGGGCACTTCTGTCCTGGGGGCTGGCTGCCCTCTCCAGGCCTTCAGAGCCACACCATCCCTTCCTGTCCAGGCATCTCAGGGACACTAGAGAACCTGAGGTCTCCTACCGGGCCTGTCACCCCACACCCACTCTGTGTCCTGGCCTGGGAGGGGAGGATGTCATCTGCCCGTGACCTGAGAGATGGCACGCTGCCTGCCTACCTGTCCAGGCTGGCACCAGACACTCTGCTGACTGCTGAGCTTCGAGAAGCCGGCAGACGGGCACAGGGCAGGGGTGGATAGAGCCTGCCAAGCCCTCTGGCAGACGGAGGCCCTCAGGGTGGGTTTGACCAGACCCCAGGCAGGGAACTTGAGGTCTGGGGTCTCGAGAGCCAAGGCAAACTGGGGCACGGAAGTAGGGCTTGTCCCGGCCTCACCCCAACTTCGTGGACAAGAGCAGCCAAGAGCAGTGGGAGACATGGTCACTGAGGCAGCTCCCAGGCACCAGATGCAGCAGAAGCTTAAGTCACAGGGAGCGGCTGCTATGGGCTGGGTTACACACCCCCAAATCCACCTGCTGCGGTCCTAACCTTTGGAACTTGTGAATGCCCGTACTTAGACTGCCCATACTTTAGAGTCCTGGGGTGGCCCTGAGCCAATCAGATTGTGACCTTGCTGGATGAGGGATCAGGAAACAGACACACAGGGAGCGACCACATGAGGACGCAGGAGGGGACGGCGTCAACACGCCACGGACAGAGGCCTCAGGGGAACCAACCTGCCCGCGTCTAGATCCCGGACTCCCGCCTCCGGGACCAGGGGAGAAGGAGTTCCCACTGTGTAGGCCCCCGGCCTGTGCTGGCTTGTTGTGGGCCATAGCAGATTCCCAGGTGGCAGCCCGAGTAGGGTCGCTTCCCGACAGGCTGGGCTCTGAAGTGGCTGTGACCTGGAGCCCCTGCAGCAGCTACAGAGTGGCTCCACTACAGCAGCAGTTGGGGTCCCCAGAGTCCCTAACAGCAGATAAGGCCTCTGTTCCCTATGGGTCTAACTGGGCCTCAGGGAGGCCAGTGGCCTCTCACCAAGGGGTCTATGAGTGCTGAGCCCTGGGGACCCCAAAACTCCTGGTCCCTGATCAGGCACTGGGCTTTTCACTCTCTCTTGCAGGGCTGCAACCATCCCTTCCATGGAAGGGGAAACTGAGGCCCAGGAGGGTGACTGGCTAGTCACCAGTAGGGGCTGGGAGTGGAGTGGTAGCCAGGCCCCCAGGAGAAGAACACAGACGCTGTCCTCGGTGTCAGGCCCTGGGCCCAGCTCCACCAGGCAGGCTGGGTGTTCTGTGCAGCCCTTCCCCCCTCCACCCTGCCAGAGTGCCATCCTAGGCTGACCACACCTTCGGGCCACCAGAGGATCATAGAACCATCTTGGGGTAGTGAATACTCACTGCCAGTAACTTTTCCTTTTTTCGTTGTTTTTCTTCTAAAAGATTTTATTATTTATTCATGAGAGACACAGAGAGAGAGGCAGAGACATAGGCAGAGGGAGATGCAGGCTCCCCACAGGGAGCCCAATGTGGGACTTGATCCCAGGACCCCGGATCATGACCTGAGCTGAAAGCAGACGCTCAACCGCTGAGCCACTCATGCGCCCCTACCAGCAACTTTTCTAAACTTCACCTTACACCCTGCTTGGTCCCCTGGGGCTTGGGGGACACCCCCCCTCCTGCCCAGAGGACATGTCCTAACCCCAGCTTAAGCCTCCTGGGGCAGGGATGGCATGGAGGAAGGACCAGATGGAAATACCGTGTCCCTGCAACAGTAGGCTTTCAGGGTGGCTGATGTGCTTCTGTGCCCCCTGCCCTCTCTGGGCACTTCCCAGTGGCCCCCCGGGCCCCTGGCCCTCACCTGACCGCAGAGCACCTCAAAGCGGACGTCCATGTGTCCTCTGCCCTCCCAATAACCCCACCCTGCCATGGAAGCCTACTCAAATGGCCTGGCCTCTGGAATTCCTCCTCCCGAGGCAGCCCCAGTGTCTCCCTCACCGGGGCCCCAACTGCAGGGAGCCCTTGCCAGCTTCACCCCAGGGTCAAGCTCTCCTGAAACGTCCTCCCGGGTAGGCAAGTCAGCCAGCATCCAGTCAGGGAGCCAGGGCCCTGGCCTCTTGCAAGGATTGCCTACCTCAATATCCCCAAGGCATCTAAGTACAGTCCCCCCAACAAGGCAACACCCCACCCTCACCCAAGCCAAAGCCACCTGCTGACTCTCTAGTTGTTTCTTACATGACCCAGAGGTGAGAGGTCACAGACAGAGCCTGGATAGCCTGCAGGTTGATCCTGCTCACCACTCCCACTATGTAGCCCCTAATGAGGTATCTAGTCACTGTCTGCCTCAGTTTCCCCACTGATGGACACAAATAAGCAAAGTTCACCTCCTAGCATTGAAAGAGCCAATATTTGCAAGGTGCTCAGGACAGTGTCTGGCAGGGAGGACCAGAATGGAGGGTACAGCACCCACCAACCAGGGTGTGTCCAGAACCTCCCTTGAGAGTGTGGGGCACACCTGCCCCATCCTTAGGTTTGGGGCTCAGGCAGTGGGCACCCCATCCCACATCTGTTACACACACACTACCTTTTATCACCCCTCGGGCAGAAGCCCCAACATTCCAAGGAGGCAGTGGGGGATCCGGCAGGGCACAGGGGCGGGAGGCCGTGACCCAGCCCCACACGATCCACTGCCCTGAGACCCACTGAGTCTGCGCATGGCAGTCCATGAAACCCGGCTCTGGGGGTCAGTTCACACTCTGCCTGGAGCCCAGGACAGCAGGCAGTGCTGCTGGAGACACAAGGCTGCCTACCTCTAGCAGCTAACTGCCAAGCTCACCTCATAGACTGGCTCAGCTAGTGGCCAGCCAGCCCTCGAAAACACAGGTGGCCAGGCTACCCCACGGCTGAGGAATGATGTGGGGGAGGCTCTAGGCTCGCCTCTCCCTGACTCCACAACCTCAACAGCTTAGGTCCCCCACCCAGTCCACTTGCTCTGTGTTCATCCCACCGGGCCCCCAGGCCTCGGCCCCCCACAGCTTCTGAGCCCCATCTCAGGGGATCCAACTGCCATACTCTTTCCTGTGACCACACCTGCCACCCCCGCTGGTCCTCAAGGGTCCCTGCAAGCCCTTTTTGTCCCTTCTCCCTGCAGGAGTTCTGAGGCCCTACAAGGGGGTTGTGGTAAGTGAGAAAAGTCAAAGGGGTCTTCACAGCACAGCCCTGAGAGCCAGTAGGGCCCTGCAGAGTCCCACCTGTATCTTTTGTGGCCAGCACAGAGCAGGCACAGGGTGAGGGGCCAGCTAATCACTGGATGGACAGATAGACAGATGGGAGGCTAGATGAATGGACAGATGGATGGATGGATGGATGGATGGATGGATGGATGGATGGATGGACAGATGGATGACTGGATGGATGGACAGATGGATGGATGGACAGATGAATGGTTAGATGAAGGGTGGATGGATGGACAGATGGATGGATGGACAGGTAGATGGATGGATCGATGGAAGGATGGTTGGATAGATAGATGAATGGATAGATAAGAGGTGGATGGATGGATGGACAGATGGAGGAATGGACTCAAATGTGTCTCCAATGCAACCGATGTCACTGCTCTCCAAGGCCCAGATGCATATCCTTTCTGTCTTCATCAACAACTATTGGCTCTTAGCCTAAGTTCCTTTTCTCCCCTCAAAGCTCTGGGTCTTCTGCCCCCAACTTCTCCTGACCTGGGTCCCCACTCCCTTGAGCAGAGACATCAGACACGACAGAAGACAAAAGGAGCAACTCAGGGCAGATGCTCTGTCCTTCTACCGTGTGCCTTTGGGAAAGTACCTCAGCCTCTCTGAGCAGCAATCCCACTTCTAAAAAGCCCACTTATTTCCCAGGATCGAGTGAGAGTCAAACGGGACAGCAGCCAATCTGATCAGATGTGGGCTTACAACCAACTCCCAGCACCAGCAGGATCGCACTCAGTACACCCTGCCCAGTAAAGGAGCTCCCGGAGGTCCGGCTGACCAGCACCACCCGGTGGCCACGTGCTGTCAGCCTGCTCCATGCTGCACAGACCTCAGCCCGGGCGTCTGCTCTGGGCCCAGGGCCTCTCCCGCGCTGTGGGCCTGACCGCACATGGGCCTCTACTGCTCATATTTTCTGGAAGAGAAGACTGGACCAAGAGGTTAGCGGCTTGCCTGTAGCCACAGCTCCTAAAGGATGGAGTGGAATTTGAGCCCGGGGGTCCCTGGCTTGAGATTGCCTTTCTATTGACTCCCCATCACAGGAACCCCAGACACACGCACACACACACCATGCTGGCTGCTTCTCCAAGGCGTTCCTCTGCTAGAATGCCCTTCAAAGTTTAGTGCAGATGGGCCACCTCCTCCAGGAAGCCTTCCCTGACTTCCTATCCTCCACCCATCTGCTTGGGTAGATGCCTTCTCTCTGGCTGAAGCCTTCCAATCACAGGCACCCTGCCATTGGCTCATTCGACACATTCTGCACAGAACCCTGTGCCTGCCCAGGTCCTCTCTCCACCTCCGGCACGCAGTAGGACCGGCACTTTGCTGCCAACTCTGATTTGTCCCGGTCTGAACAACGTCCATCACCGAGCGGCTATGAGTAAGCCTTTGGTACCTTCCGCCAAGATCTTTTCATTAGCCCTGTGTTTGTTTGGGCTGTTTTTGCCCTTTTAAAGTAAAAAATAGTTTATTTTTAACATTTTGATGCTGTTGTTTTCTTTTAAGAAGGTGCAAAAAAAAAAAAAAAAAAAAAAACCATGCCTGTTTCTTTTCTTGGCCCAGCATGTCTGCGAGCAGCCTCCTCCTCAGATGCCCCGGAGGCTCCGTCTGGGTTCGCAGGGAGAGGCAGTCAGAAGGGCAGGGGAAGGAAGGAAGGACTCACCCCCTGGGGACAGACCAAAGATGCAGAGGATGCCCCAGGACCCCTCCCCAGCAGGGACGTGAGGCCAGGAGGAGCCCAGAGCCCCAGAGCCTCCCACCACACCTGGGAGCCACTCCTGGGAGCCACTCCTGGTTGCACACTTGCACCCTCCCGCAAGTGCCTCTGGACGCTCCCGCAGCCCTGCCTGCTGTGCACTGGAGCCCGGGGGCAGCCCAGTTCCAACCTCGGGAAGGTCGGGAAGGTCGGGAAGGTCGTGGGCCCGAGAGGGAGGCCGGGAGGGAGGCCAGGAGGGGCAAGGGATGGAGCCGCGAGGACGGGTCTAGAAGGCCTCCTGGAGGAGACCCTCCAGAGCTGAGCCCTGAAGAAAGAGCAGGAGCCCACCAGATGAACGAGGACAGGAAGGATACTGCCAGAGGCACCGGAAGGGTCGTGGCCAGTGTGCAGCGTGTCCGGCCAGGCAGGACCAACTCCGGAACTCCCTGGTGTGGTCGCCCGTTTACTCATTTCTCCAAGAGACAGTCGCTGCCCAGTTTCCCTCTGCATCCCCTCCCCCGCCCCCGAGCCAAAGCCTACAGACACAGACGAGGATCAGACAAGGCCCTAGAAGGTTCTAGATGCTCCCAGGCCAGGATGGGGAAAGAGACTACAGCCCCTGTGGCTCCGAGAGGAAGGTCTGAGTCCTTCCAGGGGGAGTAGTGTCTAGTCTGTCACTTGACTGAGATCAGAAAGGAGGGGCCGGCTCCAGTAGGCACACAGGGGGTAGGTGGTAGGAGGGAAAGTCCCCAGGCAGGGACTGTCCTCACCATGAGGGCAAAGTTGGGGCCAGAGACCCACTGTCATGAATTCGCCATGAGGACAGCACCGACCCAGTGTAGCCACCACCCGCCCACAGTCAGCCAGCGAGCCCCACAAGCACCTGCCATGGGGGAGAGGGGGCAGAGGGGGTGTCCTGGGCACAGACCCAGGGTGTCCAGGGACATCTGTGACCCAGGGTCCACAGGCCCGTGTCTCCCATCCAGGTGTCTCTATCCTTCCTTCCCTGCCCCCTCCCCTGTCTCCCATGAGGCCCAAAGACAAAATGGAGTCTCTGAAGACCCTACCTGCAAGACCACCATCAGTGCTGTCCCTGGCTAAGAGGGTCCTGTCCCTGGTGGGAAGGGGATGACAGGGGAGGGCAGGGAGCAGGAAGAGAAGAGCAGGACACAGCCCAGGGGCGGGGGTCTGGGGGCTGGGGACCAGGTCAGGCCCAGAAGCTGCAGGAGCGCCTCCAGGGTTACCGTCTATGCAGCGTGTGCAGGATTCCTGCCAAACGCCCGGGGATGGGAGGATTCTCAACTCAGCCCTCTGTCACCTTCAGGCCCACAGTGATGCCACCGACCCCAGCAGGGCCCAGAGTGCAAAGCCCTTCTGCACCCTTGGCCCAGAAGGGCAGACGGACCCAACCGCCCACTGGCTCCAGCCCCACCTGCCTCACGGCCACAGCCACCTCTGCGCCCTGCCGCCCTTGCACCCACAACAGGCGGAGTGTCCTTCTAAAGCAAGAGCATCACCCCCAGCCCAACCCTTCACAGCACGTTCCACAGCCCCTGGCTGGGAGGCGGTGGGCAGGGACTGGGGGCTGGTTCTGAATGTCGACTCCTCCACCAGGCAGCCAGGCCGGGCCCTTGCGGGAACCCAGAGGGACCGTCTGCTCCCAGGCCGCCCCCCCACCCCTAGGACATGCAGGCCCACCGGGCCCCACCGCACTCCCGTGTGCTCCCAGGTAAGAAAGCGGCAAGAGAAGCTGGGGAGGGAGGCTGGCTGCCAAACCCTCCGTCGGGGGATGGCAAGCTGTCACATGTGGAAGATTGTCCCTGTCTTTGATAAGACGTGTCCTTAACAGCCAGTCCACTTCCCTTCCCCACTCCACCTGAACTGGGATCTTTGGGCCTGAGGCCTGGGCTGCGTGTCCCCCACTTCCATACAATTTCCTCTGAAAGAGTCATGGCAGCATTTATGAGCCACCTACTGCATACTTGGCCCTAGGACAAAAAGAAACTATAGTTGGGAGGGAAGTTATAAAATGGAAAACACGGTGTCTGGGAGGCTCAGCTGGTGCAATGACAGGAATGAGATATTGAGACGGCCCCTGGCAGCTGTCACTGCTGCCAACAGTCTCCTGCCACAGGAACGTCCTGTCCTCTGGCCCATCCCGGCCTCCCAGCCTCCTGGCCTCCCCATGTCCTGACCACAGGGAAGGAAGATCCCGGCCAGCCCCCTTCAGCACACACGGTGGGACAGCTGTGCCCCCCACACACACACCCATGCTGGGGACACACACGGGCTGAGGTCCCACTCACGGGTGCTCCACGGCTACCTGGTGTCCACACCGCACTCTCATGGGAAGTGCCGGGATGACATCTCTGCAGGTGGCCCTGCAACCCTCTCCCACGCATCCCAGGTCTGGGTCCCGAGGGCTCCACGGGAAGCAGAGTGGCCCTTACGGCCTTCTGTGACCTTCTGAGGAGAAGACATGTCAGGGCTGAGGGGCAGATCCTGGGAGGGTGAGGCACAGCCCTGGGAGCCAGCAGCACACCGCCCGGACCAAACCCCTCTGACCTTAAAATACGGCTTCACCTTCTGCAAGCCGAGGCCTCACTGGACCTCAGCTTCACTAGTCACCGGATCAAAGGCCTCCATCTGTGGTGGCCCGTCCCATGACTCGGCTGTCACACCGAGGGGCTGGGCTGGGGGCCCGGAAGAGGGGCATGTGGACGTGGTGGGGGGCTGGGCGGTGCTGGCGGAGGGCCTGTCTTGCAGCCCTGCAGCCTCTCTCAGGAAGGAGCACAGCTGTGGCCGCGCCCGAACCGAAGGGAGCCCAGCCCACAGCTCTGTGAACGGCCATCACCTTCTCAGCCATGGGCGGCAGGGGCGTCCTGGGCTCACCCTGCCCTCAACAGCAGGTGGCCTCTCTGTGCCCCCCTCAGGTCCCGGCGGTGACCAGTGCCCACCCCTCGCCCTGCTCGCTGCCCCCGCTGCTCACTGCTACCCGGGCTCCAGGGGAAAGGACCAAGTGGCAGGATGCACACGGACGCCAGCTCCACTCCCAGCTCCAGCCTCAGGCCCACACAGCCGTGGTCTCCAGCCACACACGGCTGAGGTGGAAAGGAGGGGTCCCCCCAGTAAGGCCCCCCAGGAGCCGCCTGCCCTTCCTGCACCACCAAGTCTTCAGCAGTGAAGTAAGACGTGGGACAGGCTGAGGCCCAGTGAGCCCGAGCCCTGGGTTTGAATCTGGAACATGCCGTGTAGGAGCTGGGTGACTGGACACCAGCCTCCCCGAACCTCTGACCGGAGGTCCAGGTCCCACTGGGAAAAGGGAGTGTCTTTCATGGAGAGGAGTAAACAGCCAGAAGGAACCCGCTGTGGGGCAATGGGGTGGGACAGCAGGTCAGAGGAGCTGCCAGAGGCCACCCTAAGGTGTAGAGTTCCTGATAAAACAGAAAAAAAGAACAAAACTCTATAGAAGAAAAAAAGACATGAATAGACAGGACACAGAAAGAGAAATGCAGATGACCTTCAAACATAAGCAATGAGCTGAGCCTCCCGTGGTAGAAATGCAAACTAAAACTCCCCAGGATCCCACTTCTTCCAGGCGCCCTCTGGGCAGGTGTGTGGACTCCCAGGCAGCTTCACTCTCTGCCCCCCAGGGAAACAAAGTGCTGTGGTGCTCCAGGGAACCTTCTGGACAGGACAGCAGCAGAGATGCGGTGACCTTTCAAACCAGCGATCTCCAACCTACCCTGGAGACTCCTGCACAATACAAGCTACGCATACATGCAGACTGCTCGGGGCATTATTAGTAACATCGAACAACCAGAATGTGCCAGCCGTCCTTCCACAGGGGCCTGGCTGGGTAAACCGAGGCCCGTCTCCATAGCAGGGCAGGCAGCAGCCACAGGAGGGACAGAGGCCGACCTTCATGTCCCAGCAGATGTGCTCCCAGGATGTGGCCCACCTTCTGTGAAAGGCAGGTCGGGCACCTGTAGGTGTGACTTCCTGCTGCTACCCCAACCTGGCTGGATGGGACGAACCTCTGTCACATGTGCATGCCAGACAGAATGGACAGAGGACATAGCGGTTTGCAGACGCTCAGCGACAGCCACTGCAGGACTGTGTGCCTAGGACCCAGGGGGAGCTCCGCGTCCTCTCTGCTTTCCTTCGGGGCCACAGTATGGGGTGGGGGGGCAGTGGTCCCACCCAGCTCTGCCAGAGTCTGGGAGTCCAACGCAGCTGGAACCTGAGGGGCAGAGCACTGACCAGTGAGGAGGCTCAGAATGTGCACGGGGCTTCCTAACATCTTCTCAACACTTAGCTGCCCAAGCTCAAGCAAGACACAGTGAAGCCTGGGACCTGGGGGCCCACCAGAGAGTCTGGAGGCCACCCGGTGCCAGGAGCCACTCTCGCCCAAGCCAGGCAGGCTGGGAGATCTTGCGGAGCACCCTGCTTCCCCCCTAAGCCACAAAGGCCAGGCCTTGAGAGCAGGCCCCCTGCCCTGCAGGGAGGCCCTGGCCAGACACCCTCCAGCAAAGCTTGAAACCAAGCCTCAGAAGGATGTGCTGGCTCGCCAGCAAATAAACTGCCAGCCAGGACCCAGTTCTACAGTTCAGATCAACACAGGACAGGCCCTTGTGTCTGGGCTACATAAGACGATGAGCGGTGAAGAATAAGGACAACATGACACATCATGGGCAGGGTGGGAGGGGGTGTGGGGATGTAACAGGAACGGAAAACACCAGGGCACTGGGACCGGCAGGTGAGCACCCTGAAACAGCCGATGCCGGCTGCCCGAGAACTCCAAGAAGCAGATGTCCACAGCGAGGGAGCAAGTGGAGTGTCGCAGCAGAGAGCAGGAAGGTCCTAGAAAGCACAGTGGAAGTTCTACCACTATAAAGTACAGCGGGGGTGAAAGTCTCGTTGGGTGAGCTTTAACAGTGGTGGAGACTGCAGAAGGGATTCGTGAACTTCAGACAGAAATCACCCAATAGGAAGGAAAAGCCGAGACAAGGACTGAAAACCAGAGATTCGGTTGCACAGGGAGACACGGTCAGATGGCCCAACACGGGCATCTTGCACAGAGTCCGCTCCCGGGGTTCTGGGAGGGGAGGAGGGAAAGGCAGGAACACGAGGAAACATGGATTTGAAGAAATAATGGCCAAGGTTTTTCCAAACATGATGTAAATACACAGATCCAAGAGGTTTGGCAAACGTGAGCAGAATGCACACACCACCGCTGCCACCACTATCGCTGCCACCACCACTGCCACCAAGATGCTTTATGTTGAAAACCAAAGATAAAAGTAAAATCTTAAAAGCTGCCAGAAGAAAATAAAAACATTGCATATAAAAGAGGAAATAGGAAAAACTCCTAGCTTCTCATTGGAAATGATGTGCTACGATTTGGATATTTACGTCCATACAAAATTCACGTGTGGAATCCAACTCCCAAAAAAGGTGGCACTAGGTCGAGGGCCTTTGGAAGGTGGTCAGGTCATGAGGGCAGGCATCCGCTGTCACACCCCAATGGAACGGGGTTCCCGTGAGAGACCCCAGAGAGCCCCCCTCGCCTTCGGCCCTGGGAGGACTTAGGGAGGCACCCTCCTAGAACCAGGAGAGACTCTCAATCAGCCGTGCCAGCGCCCAGATCTTGCCCCTTAGGACTTCTAAAGTTTTTCTAAGAGAGATAAAGAAGTCAATAGGAGATATCATGAAATGATTTTTTTTAATGCTCTATCCAATCAGAAAAGGCAGGAAAAGAGGGAGAATAAGACAAGAAAACATGCAACCAACAGCCTCAGGTTGTGGGCTCTGAAGGGCAGCATCAAGCAACCCAGCTTTCCTATGGGGAGCAAGGGACTCCTTCTCTCACGAAGGACTCACACCTAACTTCCAGCTCGCAGACCACAGGGGTCACAAGGACATACTGAGCAATACCAGGATGGTACGTGCAAGCACGGGCTGATGCGGCCACCACCCGAGACAGCTGCCCCAGCCCCTCTAAAGTAGCTGCTGTGCAAAGAACAGGAGGGCAGTTTGAAACGTAACCAGAAAAGAACTCCTCTAGGTTGAAGGGAAGAAAGAGACAGCCCGGGATGCAGGGCATGATCTCGGTTCACACAAACAGCCACAAAAGGGACTGGGGGACACTTTGGATGCTCTCTACTAGAGAACTGATTGTTAATTTTCTCCGGTGGGATCATGGAATTGTGGTTCTGTGGGGAATGTCCGTCTCCTTAACAGAGGCAGGTGGCAAGATGAAGGCTAATGGGCCACAGTGTCTGCAGCCTGCACTGAATGTCCAGCAACACCCGGAAGATGAAGGGAGAAAAAGGACATGCAGGGGCAGTCTGTCCATAGTTACTGGGCCCAGGCTGGGGAGGGCCAGGTGTTCATTATACTGTTCTCCCATATTATTCTTCCATTATGAAAATTTTCATAATTAAAAAAAAATCCTGCAGTTATGCACAGATCAGATCTCCAGGAGGCTCAGCCATCTGGTGCACAGGCTTACGCCCAGAAGCAGGAAGGCCTGCTCAGCACCCACCGTGGCAGTCACCAAGCACTCCAGACCACGGCTGCCATATGGGTATTTATTGCTTGAGCCCCAGCATCCACCCCATCTGCCCATCAGCTCTGGTTTTCATTCATGGAGTTTGCAAGAAGCTTACTTCACCCTAATCTGATCATT
The DNA here is from genome assembly GCF_053574225.1 of Canis aureus. Lineage (NCBI taxonomy): Eukaryota > Metazoa > Chordata > Mammalia > Carnivora > Canidae > Canis > Canis aureus. The sequence continues at coordinate 61,671,580 of NC_135612.1, forward strand.
CTATCCTTTGATCTCAGACATTGAGTCACAGACCAAATGTGATGGACCCAGTCATTCCAGAGTGGACAGGAAGGAATGAAGATGCTTCAGGAGTTGTTGGCAAACAGCTTGAGAATATATGGGAAGCCAACTCTAGGATAAGCTAACCCCGCAAAAGCAGCACATAGAGGCTAAGGATTGTCCTCGGTGACCTCTAGAGCTGCTGGAGCACCCCTCACCTGAAGCTACCACTACTGTTGGGTTACTCTGCTGTAAAGGCCGACAGATCACTTGCTTGCCCTTGCTTGCAACCTAAAGAAGCATCCCTCAGTGCTACACAATTCTACGGGAGGATCTTTCAGGACTTCCCTTATAGCCTTGAATGAGTAAATAAGTTGGTGTACAATTCTGAAATCTGTATCTCACTTCCCAGAACTCAGGAATGTGAAGCCTAAAAACTAGGAAAGGGATGGGCAGCTGCAGGTGGGCATGCCAACACCGTGGAGCAGTGAGAGCTGCATCACATGAGCAGATGGGCTCTCCACGGAAGAGGAAACCAGATGCTCACCCTCGTGCACAACTCGGGAAAGGCAAACGAAAACCACAACAAATATACCACTTCACACCCACCAGCCTGGCAAAAGTTCAAAACTAAGAAAATATCAAGTGCTGGCAAGGGTGTGTGATGCCCAGAATACTTGCACACCATGGGTGGGTGTGGAGATGTGTGGAATGCACTTTAGAAAGCAACCAGGCACATATATACACAGGTCTATACATATATGTGGTTGTTTGTACGAGAGTGCGTATACATGTATGTAGATGGCAAAATATGCACAGTTGGTGAATCTAACTGGAGGGCATTCAGGGGATCACGGTCTTATCCCTTCAACTTTCTGTTTGCTTCAAAAATCTCAAAAATGAGCTGGGGGAAAATAAGCAAAAAGAAGGAGGGGGGAAGAAAAATGTATACAGAACCAGTGGGGAAATTGAACAAAATAAAGCAGGAACTTCCAACGTAGCTGTCCTGGCGCACCTGCCAGTGGAGTCCTGCTCTGGAGCACAGAGGAAGCCGGACTCCGCAGGCTGCACGTGCAGGCTGGTGTGACATCCTGGAAGGGCGACATTATGGCTGTGGAAGAGAGACCCGTGGGCACCAGGGGGTGGCAGGACTCTCTGCTGCCGCAGTGCTGGTGGACACACCACGCAGTGCCCTTATCCAAACCCCCAGAACGGCGGCAGCCCACTGTCCCAGTCGCCTGCTTGGGCTGCAGAACCAAACACGCAGACTGGCTGCTCAAATCAGGAGACCTGTGTTTCCCGCCGATCTGGAGACCACAGATCTGAGATCTGGTGCCGGCGGCCAGGTTCTGGAGAACTATTTCCTGGCCTGGAGACGCAGTCCTCCCGCCGAGGCTCGCTGGCAGGAGAGGCAGAGAGAGCTCTCTCGTGCCTCCTCCCAGGACGGCAATGATCATGTTGGATCCAGGCCCATCCTTATGATCACTTTTAATGTTCCCCACCTTCACAATGGCCCTGTCGCCAAACACCATCTCCCTGGGACTGGAGGCTTCAACACGTGAATCGGTAGGGGTGTGGAGAGGGCAATTCAGTTTACAGCAACCACAGAGTGAAGTTTACTATATGCAAATCATTGTAACGTAGCCACCTTACCAACTCCCCATCCCCCCACTCCATTACCACCATTGAGAGAGCAAAGAACCAGACTTGTCTGTGGGTGGAGAGGGTGAGCACCCACCTCTGAGTGTTTGGAACCACAAGCCAGACCTCGTGGTAGGTTTACCAGCTGAACTCAAGATTCAGGCAGTCCTTGGAGGGCATTATGCCAAGTGAGATAAGACAGATAAAGACTAATACCACATGATTCCACTCACATGTGGAATCTAAGAAACAGAATAAAACCAAAACGCAGACACAGAAACATAAACACAGAGAACAAACTGGCAGCTGCCCCTGGAGGGTGGGCCTGGAGGGATGGGCAAAATCGGTGATTAAAGGGTATACATTTCCAGTTATAAAATCTGTCACAGGAATGAAAAGCACAGCACAGAGAATATAGTCACTACGATTGTAATCACTCCATCTGGTGACTACGATGAGCATAGCGTAACAGATAGAACTGTTGAATCACTATGTTGTACACCTGACACTATAGAACACTGTGTGGCAACTGTGCTTCAATTAAAAAAAAAAACACTTGAGTGGTTCAAAAACTCAGGTTAGGGTGGAGCAGGGCTAGTGGGTCTCTAGACACCCAGCAGAAGTGAGCACAAATCCCTTCACACCACAGGATCACCACCAAGTTGTAGTTCATCTAGTGATGCCCCTAGGGTAGTGCAGCGCACAGCCTGCACAACTGTACATGGCCCCCTGCAGGCCTACTTCATCCTAGGCTGCAAAGAATTACTACAAATAAATTTCAATTCCATCAGCAGCTCACAATCAAAAATGCCTAAATATACCAAGTAAAAGGCCCCTGAGCTACAATGTGCAGGAGGGAAAAAACACAGCAGACAGGCCCTTGAGGACTTCAGATAATGGCATTGTAACCACAAACAATGAGAAATTAAAATATCAAAAAGGGAAAGATTTGAAGAATAAACCCCTCCCCCAAAACTCATAGAATGAAAGCATGTACGGATGGAAGTTCACACCGAATGGGTACATGCGACTGCAGACCAGACACAGCAAAGGAGCAGATGGTGAATCTGAAGACAGTGTCCCAACTGTAGTGCACAAGCACAGAGACAGATGGTGTGCAAGGGAGAACAAGAGAGGGTGGGTTGGCACAAAAGCCCTGGCACTCATCTACTGGACCCCAGGGGGAGAAAGAGAATGAGGTAGAGAAGATCTGAAAGTGGCTGAGCACATGGATGTATGATCATGTCATGAAAATCCGAAAGAATCTCTAACTAGGCATTAAAATTAATAAGTAAAGTTAGCAGCCTTACTAGATACAAATCAAAATACAAATATCCATCCTATAGCTGTATACCAGCAACAAACACTCAGAAAATGTAATCTTAAAAAGATAAGTGTATTCGTTAGAGTTTTCCAGCCAAGTGAAACCAATAGAATGTGCGTGTAGAGAATGGTTTATCTTAAGGAATAGGCTCACACAATTGCAGAGGTGTGGGGAGTCCAAAATCTGCAGGGAGGGAAGCAGACTGGAAACTTGGAAGGGTTGTATTTGGAGTCCAAAGGCAGTCTCAGAAGTGCTTCCTTCTACGGGAGGCCAGTATTCATTTTAGTAAGTCCTTCAGTTGATTGGATGTGGCCCACCCCCATGGTGAAGAGTCGTCTGCTTGGTACTCAAAGTCCATAGATTTACATGTGAATCTCAGACGAAATCCACTATCACAGGAACATCCTGACCAACTACCTGAACACCATGGCCCAGCCAACTGGACACACACAATTAATTATCACAGGTACCATTTATAATAATGTTGATAATGTGGAATACGTAAGAATGAATCTAACAAAACATGTGCAAGATATGGAGGGGAAAAAATGAAACTCTGTTGCATGTCATTAAAGGGGCTGACATTAGTGGAGAAAGAAAATGGGTATGTTTAAAAATACAAACATGTATGTGGATTAGAAGACCCAAAAATACTATAAAGACATCAATTTTCCCCTAAGAAATGATTTGTAGAGCCAATGCAAGCCATTGCAATCCCACATGCATGTGTGCACATATAGAATTTGACAATCTGAGGCCCCCCGGTGGCTCAGCCAGTGAAGTGTCTGCCTTCAGCTCAGGTCATGATCTCAGGGTCCTGGGATCGAGCCCTAGGTCAGGCCCTCTGCTCAGTGGAGGACGTGCTTCTTCTCCCTCTGCCCCCGCCACTACACCTGCTTGCTCTCTCTTGCGCTCTCTCTCTCTCTCTCAAACAAATAAATAAAACCTTTTAAACAAAATTAAAAAGAATTAGACAATCTGACTCCACAATCTCCACAGAATCACGAAGCATAGGAATAACCAAGATAATCTAAAGGGATGACAAGGTAGAAGGACCTGCCCCACAGATCCCAGGACTTCCTGGAGACAGTGAGGAACAGGTGCATGGGTGGGAGAAGATTGACAGAGACAGGACAGGTTTTTCCTCACAATCAGTTTGGATACTTGATGAGTCATGGAGGAAAAAATATTACTCAGCCTCTTGCTTCACACCGTCCACAAAAATCAACACCAGGTGGATTAAAGACATAACTAGGAAGGATAAATCCACGGATCCCTTGGAAAGGAATAATGAGGGGAGGGGAACCACATGAGGTCAGGGTAGGGAAATTTCTTGAGCAAGACACAAAGGGTACCAACTATACAGAGAAAGAAGAATTAATTGGGCTGCATTAAAATTTCGTGCTTCTTCCTATTCACCAAACAGCACACGGGAAATGAAAAGATAAGGCACAACGGGAGATGTTTGAAGCATAGATGTCTGGCAACAGCTCACTTAGGAAAGACACGAACAACTCTTAACTGCTCACTAAGGAAAAGATCAAAACAAATTCTTTTTTTAATGGACATAGGACTTGGACACGTGCTTCACAAAAAAGGAAATTCATACAGCAAATGAACACAAGCAAAGATGCGGACCTCATTAGCACCTAAGGAAATGCAAAGAGGAGTCACTAGGTGCTCAAAACATGTGAAAATCTGACAAAGCCAAGTGTTGGGGGGGACATGGAGCAGTGGAGTCTACTTCATGGGTGGCTGTGGGGGTGCACGGCATGATGGATGCTCTTCAGAAAACCTGGCCGTGGCCTCCAATAGTGCGGGGGGGGGGGGGGGTGCAGCATGGACACATGGTAAATAAATGTTTGCTCCCAATGCAGCACCAGATGACTTTTAAGTGTGTGCAGCAGCATTGTTTTAAGGCGTGGGGCAGGTGTGGTGCAGGTGTGGTGCAGGCATGGCACAGGCGTGGTACAGGTGTGTTGTAGGCATGGTGCAGGCGTGGTGCAGGTGTGATGCAGGTGTGGTGCAGGCATGGTGCAGGCGTGGTGCAGGCATGGCACAAGCGTGGCACAGGTGTGGTGCAGCTGTGATACTCAGATGGTGTGGGTGTGGCACAGACTAGCACAAGAGCCTGGAACAGATGAACTCAGCTACACACGTCTGCTTGCAGGCAAGCTGGTTGCAGAGCCCAGAGTGTGAACCAGACAAGAAAGAGTAAAGGGTGTGTGTTTCGGTGGCAAAACTGTAACTAAAAGCAAGAAATGATTGTCACAAAAGCCACACTCATGATTCCAAGATTCAGGGTGGTGGGGGCTTCTAGGGAGCTGCCCGGGCTGGCAGTGCTGCTGGTGGTTACAGCTCCAATCTTGTGTGCTACACTTCCCTGCCCTCCTCACCACCCCACCCCCACCCAGTCCTTCCTTCCCTCCATTCCTCCTCCTCCTCTCTCTCTCTGAAAATTCACTTCCCATGGACCCTACCAACTCACACAAGCTGGAGCCTGGCACACAGTAGGAGCTTAAGTAGTGTCTCCTCCCTCCAGCCAGTGCATTGGTTCTGCACACACCCACCTTGCCCGTAGCACATACAGGCTCCAGTGACCTGAGGTCATCCTGGGGACTGTCCTAAGCAGGTGGCCTGATCATGGAGGGCATTTGAGGATGGCCCCCAAGCTGGAGAGGTTCCCTTGCTGCCACAGGGTCCATCCACCAGGAAAAGCTGCCCCTCTTTATTTCCTGTCACCATATTCCAGCCCTCTTAATTCCCATGATGGCTGTGGTTTTATGTTTGTGTCCGTCATGCCCACAGACAACTCAGTCCATACAGGCACACACTTGCTGGGGGTGGGGGGGGAGTCTCCAACAGGGCATCTGGTTACGGTCCTGACAGAGCAACACTGACCAGCGGCTGACCACACACCACGTTCACAGACCCCACAACCCTCATCATGAACCTAAAACCACACAACAAGTAGAGGGAGGAACTGGGATTTAAACTGGAGCTATTGGGGCAGCCCGGGTGGCTCAGCAGTTTAGTGCCTGCCTTCAGTCCAGGGCATGATCCTGGAGTCCCAGGATCGAGTCCCACATCAGGCTCCCTGCATGGAGCCTGCTTCTCCCTCTGCCTGTGTCTCTGCCTCTCTCTCAGTCTCTCTCTCTCTCTCTCTCTGTGTGTGTGTGTGTGTCTCTCGTGAATAAATAAATAAAATCTTTAAAAAAATAATAATAAAATAAAATAAATTGGAGCTATTGGTACCAGGTCTGAGGCATCTACCACTGCACTTGTGACCCTAGAAGGTTGTGGAGATAAGGTGGCAAAGTAAAGGGAAGGGGGCAGAGAAGAGAGCGGGGCCAGTGCTCCAGTGCTGAGATGCCACAAAAGTTCTGTGGGTCCAGAGAGAGCTCACTTTTAGTTGCAGTTCTTCTTTCTAGTGTCTGCTGCCTATTTAGGTCCCTTAGACAATAGTTATTGGATGGATGGATGCATGGATGCATGGATGCATGGATGCGTGGATGAGTGAACAGGTAGGTGGGTGGATGGATGATAGACAGATGGAAGGATGGATAGCTGAATGGATGGATGGAAGGATGGATGGGTGAATAGTTGGATGGAAAGATAGATGGACAATGAATGGATGAAGGGATGGATGGATGGGTAGATGGGTGGATAGATGGGTGAATGGATTGTGGATTGGTGGATGGGTGAGTAAAAGATTGGATGGATGGAAGGATGGATGGATGGATGAGTGAGTGGGTGGTTGAGTGGGTGGGTAGACGACAGACAGATGGATGGAGGTTGAATAAGTGAATGGGTAGGTGAGAAGGTTGAAGAACAATTGGACAAGAAGATAACCAGAAGGGAGGATGAAGAGTATGTAAGTAAGTGGATGAATGGGCGGACAAATGAGTGGGTGCATGGTGTTACTGTGAGATTGTTTTTATGTCCTCAAGCTGGATTTTTATACTCAGAAAAGATTACTTAGAAATTAGGTTTTTTAAATTACATTTAGGAAAATTTAAATTTTAACGTATTAATGTTGCAAAACCAAAACCCTTAGTTTTCTCCTTTGAACCATTAATTCAATCTATGAATCTTATCATTATACTTAAAGTCTAATAAATTTTGAAATTCTTTTCCAAGAATTCTTTTATTAACGTTAGGTCCCACTTTCAAACCTACTTAATAAAACACCTTCCAATTTTTAATCACATTAATAAACTTCGTGTATTTAATCTGACAAATCTTCCCAAGTTCACAATTTTTGTAAATCTAAAAGATAACTTCCTTATCTTTGTTGGATGAGCCGCAGATCCCTTTACGTGTTCAACACTGTCTGGGCACCTGGATAGCTCAGCCAGTTAAGCAGCTGACTTCTGCTCAGGTCATGATCTCAGGGTCCTGGGATCAAGCAGGGAATCTGCTTCTCCCTCTCCCTCTGCCCCTCCTCCTACTCATGCTCTCTCTCTCTCTCTCTCAAATAAATAAAAACATTTTTTAAAGTGTTAAAAAGTGTCTATAAACTTTATGGTATTTCAACTTAAAGTCCCAAATCTAAATCAAGTAATCAAATATGTATCTTACATTTAAATTAAAGGTTGACTTTGCCCAAGTTATCTTGAACATCACAAATGCTTATAATATCAAAGATGCCCAGTTTCCTTCACACAAACATCAAAATTATTAAACCAATAAAATATTTCTATACTTAATTCTAAATATACCATTGGGTTCAAAAGCACTTATTCACTAAGGAAACAACCAAGAGATTTGGGGGGCACTATTTGGTTATCTGAGGTTGCAAAATACTAGCCTTCAAATCTCCTGGTCATTTCCATCTGCCACACAGATGGAACTCACACAGATCTTGATTATAGGACCTCAGAACTTACAAATTTGGTCTTCAGCTCTTGACCCCATACAGAACACCATCCTGGTCCCCTCACACACACATCTACAAACCCCACCCAGAGGGTTCTATTGGATTTTGCATTTATAAAACCCTCCGTGATTATCATAGTCTGCCTAGTGAGACCACACATTTGTGGTGTTAAAATGACACCTGTTGGATGCTACAAATCCCAAAGCTGAATTGGAACTGGTGGATAAGACTTTGAAGATCACATCATTGACATGTGGTGTTCCCATGAACAGATGGGTGGGTGGATGAGCAGACTGTGATCAGATGGGTTGATGGTTTGGTGGGTGGATGTATAAATGGGTATACAGTAGTTTAATGGGTGTGTAAAAGGGTAGTAGGGCAGGTGGATGGTGGGTGAATGGGTCAATGGGTAGGTGGGTAGATGTGTAGATGGATAACTCATGAGTGGGAGGTTGGGTGATGGGTTGATGGGATACAGATGGAAGAGAGGCAGATAGGTATGTGGATGGACAGTTGGTTAAGGGGATGGGTGTGTGGGTGTCTTAAGGGGTGGGTAGGTAGATTGAGAGATGGGTGGGTGGATGAAGTCATGGATAGGTAGATGGATGGGTAGGTAGATGAATTTTAGGATATATGGGAGGAAACATGTTAACTTAGGTTTTTGGTGAATAGATGAGTGAGTAGGTAAATTCAGGAGTGGACGCTGGATGGGTGGGTGGATAGATAAATGGATGGATGGGTACATGGATGGGTAGATGGACGAGTAGAGAATGGATGACTAGGTAGGTGGATGGTGAGGCAGCACATAAGTAAGTTTCTAGTCAAGCAGACTAGTATCCCCCTGAGGACACTCAGAGGTCCTGGGTCCTAGTCCTGGCTCCACCACAAAGTTGCTTTCTGACGTGGAATGAGCACCTGCCCCTCCCTGGGCTGTTTCCCTTCTGCTCCGTGGCGCCATAGAAAAGATGGACTTGATTAGCTCTGCCCTGCTTTGGTCCCCTGGCCCAAGCCTGGGTGCCTGGGAGGCACCCCCAGGACACAGCCCTTGCCACATGGGGCCAGGGTCACCAGCTTCTGCCAGACCCACCCTCTTGGGACAAGCTCAGACAGGGAGAGAACATTCTGCTCTGCTGGTGGTTGCCATGGAAAACCCTTTGCTGCTTGTTTTTCTCCTCCACTGATTAAGGAAGAGACTCATAAAGTGACAGAGCGTCCCTGGGCCTCGCCGCTGGCCAGCTCTGACTTATCCCCTGACATTTCCCAAGGGCCAACTAACCTTTCCTGCCACAAATAGACGGATGTGGGTCCCTTGGGGCAGTCTCGCCTGCACTGGCTCCTGTCTCGGGGGAGTCGGGGACCCAGGGGACACAAAAGGGAGGCGGATAATGATAATAATCAGGCAAGAGGGTAGACTGTACTGTCAGACCAGCCGGCTCAGCAGGGCTTCTGGGGGAGCCGCGGGGAAAGGAGACTCTTGATGGAGAAGTTGGCCATTGGAACCCACTGCCCCGTAAGGTGGTGAGTTCCCCGTCCCTGAAAGTGTTAAAGCCAGCCGACCACCCAGGCAGGCAGGTTGGAGAGTCCAGGGGACAGTGAGATCTGTAAGTTGCCACCCAGTGAATCTGACACTCTCACTCGATTCCAGGATCCTGGATCACCCTGGCAGGAATTAGAGCATTGGGCAGCCACTGTCTTGTCAAGGAGTAAGGCTGCTTTAGCTATGTGGTCAGGGAGGGCATCCTAGAGGAGGTGCTAGTCAAGAAAAGAGCTGGGGGAAGCAGCCTGTGCTGAGGCATCATGTTGGAAGGGCTGGCAAAGTCGACGAGGGGCCTGAGTGGCCCAGCGTGGCTGCCAGGGCAGGAAAGATCAAGCAGGTTGGGCAACTCCTCATCACCACCCAATCCCCCTGCTGCCACCCCACAGCAGGAGCCAGGTGGAGACTTCCTGTCTGGCCTCTGCCTCTCACTGTCTCTCTGCCCACAAGCTGGGCAGGGGGAGATGCTGGCAGCCCCCTTCCAGTCTGACAGCCCCACAGGTGCCCCTGGCCTGCTCCCCGCCTCATACATAGCAAAGGGGGCTCCGCCGAGACTGGGTAACTGCCACGGCAGGGGCCTCTTGTCGAAGCTGAGCCTCCAGCACAGATTTCTTGGCCACGATCTCCATCTGCCCGGCTCTAGGGACCATGTGTCAACAAGGAGAGAGAGAGGGGCGACCTTCTTGGGTGCCCCTAGGACCCCAGCGGGTGGTGTGCTGAAGCAGAGCGTCCTGGAGGGGCTCCAGGGGCCATCCAGCGGCCACCCAGCCCTACCAGCAGAGCTCAGGGGTGCTGGGCCACAGGGGACACGGTGGGCTCTCCGCGGAGGCGCCACTTAGGGAGCAGTCAGCTGGGGGAGACCGTGGGGCGGGGCCACATTACCGCCTCCGGGCCTGGGCTTCTGGACCAGGGAAAGGGGTGGTGACAATGCCTTGCACCTGCAGGTCTGCCTCCTGGTGCCCAGAGCAGGATGCCCGAAGGACAGGGTCTGCCTCGAGACAACAACCACCCAACCCGGGAACTGTGCTTCTCACATGACTGCGGAAGGCCCACAAAGTCTCCCAGTCACTGTGCCAGGGACCCCTCCCCACTCGGGCTCCAGGATTCCCAACTGTCAGCAGGGAACTACAGCCACCCGCCTGCTGGAGAGGGCTCTGGGGATCCAGGGCTGGTGGGGTGGCTGGGGAAGCCAGAGATTCAGGCTCCGCCGTGGACAGGTGCATGCGGACCCTGCAGCCCATCCTTCTTCTGAAGGCACCAGGTCTGGCCCACCAGACCCAGAGACTCGTGGGGCTTATGTGCTCTGGCACCTTGTCTACCCTTTCGGCTATAAATCAAGAGTTAGTCACAGGAGCTGCTGCCTAGATGGAGGAGTGAGTCAGCCTGCACCTGACCCTCCTCCCAGCCCTGTCTGGGCCTCAGAGATAGAGGACTTCCCCCCACAGGCCTCACATGAGGCAAGCAGAGATGCTTGGATTATAGATGGGGAAACTGAGTCTCCAGGACCTGCCCAAGGTCCCACAGCCAGGACAGGGCAGAGCTGAGACTGGTGGTCAATCTCCCTCCTCCTTCCTTCCTCCTTCTCCTTCTTTCCTCCCCCTCCTTCTCTTAGCTCCTCCTCCCTCTCTCCATCCTCCCATCTTCTCTTCCCCACCCTCCTCTGGCTCCTCCACCCCAATCACCTTCTCCTCCTTCCCAACCCAACCACCAGGGCTTGGCCAATCCTTGCCATGTTCCCCACTTGTCTCTGTTTGGTTGGGGAAGAACAGCCCCTACCCTGACACAGCAGGAAATGGTTCTGTCTTCAGAGAGAAGGTTCCCTGACCCCGGCATTGGGGAAGCCCAGCACACAGCCCCTAACAGCCCGTCCCCAGTGGTGACAGGCCAGTTCCTGCCAGGCTGTAAGGTGGGCCTCTGTTAGATCAGAGCCGGGAAGCCAGGAGTGCCCGGGCATGGCCTGGGGTCTGGCGGCCCCTCCTGGGGCAGGATGTGAGTGGGAAGGCCGCTGCCATCCTCAGAGGACAGCCAGGGATACACAAGGCCTCTGGGGCAGGGGCAGCAGGTGGCGGTGGGGGGACTGTGCTGTGTCTGGGCTCAAGAGTGCAGGCCAGACCCAGTTGGGCCACTCTGGGGAAGTGGGGAAGCCACAGGCTCCTCCCCTTGCATCAACACCCGCATCTCTTCTTCTGGGAGGTGTTGGGCCAGTAAGCCAGGTCATGGCCAGGACAGGGGTGCTTTGTAAGCTGTAAGGTGCCACCACCTGAAAGGTGGGGCCCCTGGCCATGGGGTCCAGCACCCCAGGGAGTGGGGTACACGTGCGATTCAAACAGGCCAAGAGGTGGATCCCTATCCATAAGGTCTAGTTCTATAATTTTCATGATGAAGTTGGAACTGTAGTTTCAGGGAAGTATACCAGGGACCCCAGAGGCTGGTGCTGAGGATCAGGGATGATCCTGGGCCAGCAGCCGCAGTCGCCCAGCTGGCTGCACCCGCCAGAAGTAGGCAGAGCCATCCCAGGGGCCTGGGCACACTCCTGGATCCCCAGTTGACACTCTTCCAAATGTGTAAGTGTCTCACTCCCTGCATCAAATCCATCTCTACTGGAGGCACCTGGAGGTCGCTACTCTGACTGTGAGCCCATAGAGGCCTGGAAACCAGAAGCTTCTGTGGCTCCCCGTGCCCCATACCCCAGTACCCCTCAGGGCACCAGCATTTCCTAGCAGGCCCACACCTCATGGCGTGGAAACGAAGGGATGTTGGGCTCTCGGGGGCCGTGTGTGAAGTGCCAGCAGAGAAGGGCAGCAAGGGCCGAGGGGTGGGCACACTGCCCTGTCCCGTTACCTGGTCTTTCTTTTTAAGTTGTGTTTCTTTTAAGTTGTCTTTTAAGTTGTGGTTAGTCCAGGGTGTCTGAGAAGCGGATGCCGCAACGAAACGCAAAGGACATGGACTTAATTGAAGGAAACATCACTGAGAGATGATGGGGGTGCAGCTATTGGTGACACAAGCGTGACCTCATTCCAAGGGGGGTTGGCTGGAAGCAACCCAGGCCCCATGTGGTCCCAGAAGGTCCAGAGGCCTGTTCAGGAATCCTAGAGTCAAAGCTGGCTGTCAGAAGGGCCCCCCAGGGGGGATCCCTGGGTGGCGCAGCGGTTTGGCGCCTGCCTTTGGCCCAGGGCGCGATCCTGGAGACCCGGGATCGAATCCCACGTCGGGCTCCCGGTGCATGGAGCCTGCTTCTCCCTCTGCCTATGTCTCTGTCTCTGTCTCTCTCTCTCTCTCTCTCTGACTAACATAAAAAAATTTAAAAAAAAAAAAAAAAAAGAAGGGCCCCCCAGGGACGGGCCTGCCTCAGGCTCCCTGCTGGCCTTAGCACCAACGTGTCTATGGAGCAGCCGGAGGTCTGGCTGTGGTTCAGACCTGCGAGGTGTCCCATGACCTGCTGTGTGTGTTTGTGAGATTGTCTCCCCACAAAATGAACCCTTCGGAGAGCAGGTGCCCCACAGGTGCCCCAGCCCTGAGCTGAGCCACATGCAGACACTTAACTGATGTGTGGACAGGGCCATTGGGGCCCCAAGCCCCCTCACTCTGCAGGCAGCCCCCGGCAACTCCACTCCCCTGCATCAGGAAGCAGAGTCTCTTCCCACACCCCTGCAGGAAGCTCAGCCACCCCGCCCCTTCCACCAGTGGGCACCAGCACACGGGAGGCCCTCAAAGGCTGGAAGCACACCCATCCAGGGCCGGGACAGCGGGCCGCACCTCTACCTGGGGACACCAGCCAAGCCGTCCCTGTCCCGCAGGCCCATGTGCAGCCCAGCAGATGGGGGAGGGAGGCCACCCAGCCCTCAGCTGCAGCCCCGCCAACAGCCGACTTCAGGGACTGGCAGGTCACCTCCAACCACATGGGCTGTCCACTCGGTACAGACTCCAAGCAGGATATGACAATCAGGGGTGTAAGCCACTAGTTTTGAGGGATTCCAATGTGGTTGAAGCTAACGACCGAGTCTCCTGCTCCTGCCCAGGGTCTCTGTTTCCCTGGAATGTAAGACCCGGACCTTGGGGAGATGTAGACCCCACACGGACCCCCACCTCCAGACAGAGGGCCGGGCTTCCAGCTCCCTTGGCATCCTCCTTCATCACACTCTGAATTCAGTGCATCAGGTTTGCTGGAGACTCAGAATCCCAGGTTGTGGCAATAAACACACGGCCATTTATCACCTCGCTTTCTAAGCTGGGGAACAGATGGTACAGTGAGTGCTCGTTCCCCCTTTCTGGGTGAAGGCGCTAAGAGGGAATCAGCCTGGCCGTGGCAACAGCAGGTGGAGAGGCCACTGGGCAGTGTTCGCTCACAGGCCTGTCCCTCCTTGTAGAATCTCTGGATTCGTGCACACTGTTCATTCAATGTTCATCATCATATTTCCCAAGTCTGGCCCCCAGGACTCCCGCAGCCTGACCCTTGTGTTGGGGACGTGTCCCCATCAGTCTCCGAGGCCTTCTGTGCTTTCCAGCTCACGAGATGCTACGGGTTCATCCTAGCCCAGGTCTGGCCTTGCTCACGGGGCTCCACGCTCTTGGACATCATTGCGTCCAGCTCCCTTCAGGGCTCAGAGCCACAGAATGGATTACTTCCTGGGGATGGTGTGTTCTTCTGCAGCTTCATGTTCCAACACAAGACCCCAGGTTCTTCCCCACTCTGCGCTCAGGGCTTAGCTCCCACCGCCCACGGAGAGGGCCCCAGTCCCCAAGGACTCACTCTAGCATCTCTCCTACAACCTCAAATACACACACAGTGGCTTCAGACTTGTGACTCAACCCTGTGACTTCCAGCAGCAGCCAGCCCGCAGAGGGCAGCCCAAGGTCGCTTTGCGTTTAGAGAACCATGCCCAGAAAAAGCAGCGGATTGCTCCCGCCCCTGTTGTGTCATCAATTTATTTAGGTTCATCAGCTCTGTTTGGACTCAATTTTAGAGGTTTTTTTATCCTTGTCTATATAATTTTATTTTCTGAATATGAGAATCATACTCATGGTTCAAAAGTCAAAACAATATTGAAAAGTGACCCACAGAATTTCACCTGCTCCCCGGGGACCCTGGTAAGAGGGTGGGCCCCACAGTGGTTCAAGAGTATAAAGTCCATTTCAGAGTTCATCCTGCCTCCAGGTGAGGGGGCTGCTCTCACACCAGCCAGCAGCTGCCCAGGGGTGGCCCCCAAGGACGTGGACTCCCAGCTGGCACAGCTCCTCTTGCTGGGGGAAGAGCACCACGGGAGCCCTGGGCACAGCAGCTGGCAGAGGGCTCCCAGCAGTTGTGAAGGGGATTCGGGGGTCTGAGCGGAGTACCCGCAAGGGAGGGAGCAATCATCTAAGAGCCTGAATATTTTAATGACATGAATCCTGAGGAAGACTGACAACAAATAAAGTAAATCTGAGTTCAGATGCATCAGAGCAGACAGGAAGCCCATCAAACACAAAGAGATTTGCCCAGACTCTGGTCAGTGGTTCCCCACACCCTTCCCTGTCCACTTCCTGCCTCGGTGCTCTATCAGTCCTGGGGAGGGCGACGGGACAGCAGCACAGACAGACAGGCTGTGGGAACAGAGGAGGGTCAGTGTGGGAGTGCTGGGGTCCCCACTTCATGTCTGCCGCACTCGAGGTCCCTCTCTCCACAAGCAGAGAGAACTGGGAGCTGCAAAATCACATGCAAACCACAGCATACAAACCACAACATACAAACCACAACACAAAACACATGCAAACACAACATGCGAACCACAATATACAAACCACAACACAAAAACCACAACATAAAAACCACATGCAAACCACATGCAAACCACAACATGCAAAGCCCATGCAAAAGAAACAAACAGCCAGAACGACTGGGGTTTAGGAATGGTCTGAGTGCTGGGCCAGGGGTCACAGACCCTGGCATACAACCCCCAGGGCCATCAACACATTCTGTACCTGCAGCCCCAGGGTCTTGTCAAAACGAAAACAATCCAAGTCGCAGCCAGACAGAGCCTGTGGACAGAGGCTAGAGGTGTGTGTCCTGGATGGGATCCTGGACAGGAAAGGACATTAGGAAAAAAAAAAAAAAAAAGGAAATCTACAAAAATATGGGCTTCAGTTAATAATAATGCATCAATATTGGTCCTCAGCTGTGATAAATTTACCACGCCAACATAAGGCAATAATAGGGATAAGGTATACTCTCGTATTATCTTCTCAATTTTTATGTAAATCTAAGTAAACAACTCTGTAAATGATCTCCTGCTGAAAATGCCTGCTGGGTCCCTAGTCCCCACAACACACCCCCCTCTGCTGGGCTCTTCAGCCCCGCTGTGCACCTCCCACCCCCACCCAGGCTCCTGAGAAGGGGGGCGCACCTCCCCACCATGGGCCCCCAAGGCCAACCTCTGTGGGCACCGATGTCTACAGCCTTCCCTTCTGCCCAAAATCGCACCCAGACAGCCAAACCCCAGAGGTCCCTGCCAGGAAAGCCACCAGGAGGGTGGCCAGGGTGCTGGGTGGGGGTCTGGGGAACCCCCTAGGAGAGGAGCCACAGCAGGGGAACAGGGAACTCAGATAAGCTAATTCGGGAAGTTGAGTTAACTTTTGAGTTAAAAGTGTGGGCCTTCGGCTTTTAAATCTTGAGGCAAGAAAGTGGATTTTCACTGTACCATCTCTGACCTAGAGTTTGGAGGGATCCCACCTGGAAACTGTTTGCATCCAGAGCTGTGATCATGGAAGCTGAATGCCTCCTGCAACGGCTGTGTTGGTACGAAGTCCCCCTGTCATGCTCTTCCACACAGGGTGACCGTGGGGCAGACACTGGGGGACAATCATCAGCTTTGGTACGAAGGGGCCTCGAGATCAGCCTTGCTCATCCTGGGGGTGAGCCCAGACCGCCCTGATGCTGGGGAGACAGGCCCTGCCCCCGGCTCAGCACCTCTCCAAGAGGACCGAGAGGATCGCAGTAGGATAGCGAAGCCAAGGGAGGGAGGCAGAGTATGGAGGAGTTGGGGCACCTCTCCCCGCCCCAGCTCTTGAGGCTCCTTCCACAGAGGAAGAAAGATTGCTCTTCTCCTGCTTCTGCTCGTCCCACTCCCATGCAGGAAGGGGGCTGGTGAATTGGGACAGGGTCCTCCAGGCTGCTCAACCAGCACCCACCTTCATCTCACGCTGGGGTTCAGGTCGGAGGCCCACCCTGCCTTCACGCTATATTCTCTGACCAGCTGACGTCAGGAACAAGGGGCAAACCCACATGGTGACCTCGGTAGGCCCCTTACTCTGAATGCAAACATTAAAAATCATATTTTACAGTTGTGTTGGTATGAAGATGAATATAATCCAGGCTAGATTGTGTTTTCTTCTGTTTTTAAAAGGATTTCAAACATTTCTATGGCCCCTAAAAGTCTCATGGACCTGGCACTGAGCCTGCTTCATCTGGGGAAGAAATCAGCCTAGTAAAGGTTTTGGGGTTTCCGAGTACTGCTTTCTTGCCTTATTTCTCCAGTTTCAGGACTCGGAACAGAAGAGCAGGCTATTTACTGAGCTCCTCAGGGACTTCACGACTCTCTGTCCCATCTCACTGTTTTATTTTCTTTACACACTTATCTTTACACCATCTGAGACCATCCACTAATTATCTGCTCCCCCCAGCAGGAAGCTCAGTCCAGAGAGCAGGGCTCATGACTGTCCTGAGTGACTGTGGGCTCCCAGCACCTTGGCTCGGCAGGTGTTCTGTAAATGACTGTTGGATAAACAGGAAATGGGTGGATGGATGATGGATAAACGGATGGGCAAATGGATGAATGGGATGATGGATAGGTAGATGGATGGACGGATGGATGGATGGATGGATGGAGTGATAGATGGGTGTGTAGGTGGTTGGATGATGGATAGATGAAGTTGATGGGTCAGTGAGTGAATGAAGGATGGATAGGTGAGTGGATGGGTAGATGGATGATAGATACATGGATGGATGGACGGACAGATGGTGGATGGATAATGGATGGATGAGTAGATGGGTGGATGGGTGGGTGGGGGGGGTGGACAAATGGGTGGGTGAATGGATGGGTGGATAAGTGGATGGATAGATCATAGAGTAAAGCACCAGCACCCAAGCAACCACACCGTCATACTTTGCACAAACCCTGTCAGTCCCTGAGAAGGGTACAGTGGGAGTTTACTGAGTGGTGATGGGGAACCAACCCATCAGAGGGATTGAAATGACCCCTAGGCTTAGCCCCAAGACCAGTCCTTGGGGCTTTCCCCGGCTCTTCCTGGGCAGTGCTCACAGGGTTGTTGCTCATGTTTGCTCTCATTTCCTATCGGAAGCAGAAATACAGAACTGGGAGGCCTGGGTGGCTCAGTAGTTGAGCATCTGCCTTTGGCTCAGGGCATGATCCTGAAGTACCAGGATCAAGTCCCGCGTCAGGCTCCCTGCATGGAGCCTGCTTCTCCCTCTGCCTATATCTCTGTCTCTCTGTCTCTGTCTCTGTCTCTCTCTGTGTGTCTCTCATGAATAAATAAATAAAATCTTTTTTAAAAATTGCAGAGTTGATTGACACAGAGCCACACCTCAATGTGGCTATTGGCAGAGCTGACTGTTCATTTCTGCTATGCCCCTGGGAAGCTGGAAGGGGGTCTTGTGACTCTCCCCTAACAAGGGTTCTTCTCTGTGAGCTCTCAGCCCCTCCCACACATCCCTCACGGCTGTCATACGGTCCGGGGACACAAACTCCTCCTCCTTGGTGCCCAGCTCAAGCCTGGTGCGAAGCAAGCTCTCGACACCCAGGAATGAATGAACTGTCCCAGAAAACTGGGGACTTCACACAGTGACAAGAATGCCTGATGCGTTTCCATGGTTTAGAAGGACTAAGAAGAGAAGGAGGCTCCCCAAGGAAAACCCAGAAACCATGCATGCAGCCGTGGCCAGATGCCTGCAAAAGCATGGGAAAGTGGCACATTTTCGCCTTCAGAATGGTGATGCAAACAGTGACGGGCACAGAGCACATCCTCTGTCACTGAGGCCAGAAAGTGACACAGCAATTGTTCTGCCACAAACAATAGCCCTTCCCTCCATAGCATTCCAGAAATAGCAAAGCAGCCCTCCTGAGCCACGGGATTGCACAGGGGAGCCGCTGCTCCCATGTGCCTCCAGCGTGGATCTTCACCAGCAGGGTGTCATTGGCACTCAGCTGCTGGGGCAGGGCCTCCAGGTCCCACTTGAAGCTGTGGAATGCTGCCGAGGAGGAGGGGCAGGTTTGGATTCTGCACCCACCTGCCTGCCCTGCGAGTGGCCCTGGGTGACACCATCTGCGTTCAGGTAAAGGCAGCAGCAGGCTCTGGGCTCTGAGCTCTGGAAAAGGCCAAGCACCCACCTCTCTTTGCTGATGGGGAATGAGTCTCAGGAGCCCAGGGACTAGGTGCCCTGGCCAGGTATAGGAATGGCTTGCTCTCCCTCCCGGCATCCCCACCTGGGTCCACTGAGTGGGCACCTCGCCCTTTCAGAAGCACCAGGAGGTGGCTTATGGGCACTCGGGGCTCCAGGAAGGAGGAATGACCCATGGCCCATGGCCCATGGCCGGTGGCACTGATGCAGCCCTGGGCCCTCCCTGAAGACTGCCCATCCCAGGCTGCTCCCCAACCCCCATGTGCCACGGGTAAGCTTAGGTCACCCAGGGAAGGGCCAGGTAAGAAGGCTCTTGTTATCTCTAAGCCCATCCACGGTGGGGGTCCCATCCCATGCTAAACCTACCCTTATGGTAATGAAGCTGTTTTGACCTCCATCTGTCTATGTCCTGTGTCGTTGTTCTTGGTTCGTCCAAATACAGGGAGTACAGGGACAGAATGCTCATAAAATCCCCTCAACAGCTGGTGGGGAGGACAGTCTGACTCCGTGCCATGTGGGCTCTCCAGCCACTTCAGGAGCTTGGGGTGGCTTATCAGACAGAGGGGCCATTGTGTGACCCAGAGCAAACCACCCCATGGCCCCAAGCCCTGAGGTCCAAGTAATGCCAGGCAGAAACTCTGAAGCACACAGACCTGGGCCCATCTGCCACTTCCAGCTGCATGGCCTGGAGTGAGGAACTTCCTGAGCCTCAGTTTGTCCCCCAGAAGAGTAGTCGGGGTCATGATGAATGTGAACAATAACATATCCATCACAGTTTGACTGCATATAATGGACCAGTTGAAACAAAAAAAAGCATAAGCAAGATAAAAAGTGACTTCTTTCATAAGTGGGAAAGTCCACTAATTCAGGTAGCATGGCAACTCCACAATGGCCTCAGGGACCCAGACTCGGATCATCCGGTCCCCCCATCCTAAGTGTATGGTCTCCATCCCCAAAGCCGCTTCTTGCCCTGAGATGGCTGCTGGAGCTCCAGCCATCGAGGCCATGCGACAGACAGAAGACATTTGGGAAAGCATGCCTTCCTCTGGTTCTGCCCCAGGGACCTGCTTCGTGCCCACTCTAGCATGGGAAGCATGCCCCACTGGCACTGCAGCACAGGCTGAGAAAAAGAGCCCCGTTCCCAGGTAGTTGTCATCTTACTTGGTTATTCAAAGGCATCTGAGGGCTCCTGGCTGGCTTGATCAGTAGTAGAGTGTGGGACTCCTGATCCCAGGGTCACGAGTTCGAGCCCCATGTTGGGTGTGGAGCCCACTTAAAAAAATAAAAACAAAAATAAAAAAGCAAACAAGTGAAATGTCTAGTTAAAACATCCAGTGTTTTCAATGTTTTATCATGAAAACCTTCTAACACAGAGAAGAGTAGAATTATTCAGTGAATGCCCCATGGCCTCCACCCAAACTATCACTAGTTGTTTTTCTTTAAAGATTTTATTTATTTGTTCATGAGAGACATACAGAGAAGCAGAGACATAGGCAGAGGGAGAAGCAGGCTCCTTGCGGGGAGCCCAATGCAGTACTCGATCCCAGGACCCCAAGATCACGACCTAAACCAAAGACAGACGCTCAACCACTGAGCCACCTAGGAGCCCGGACTGTCACCAGTTTTTAAACGTGCTGTATCCCATCTCTGTCCTTTTGTCCATTCTCTCTACTCATCAGTCCCCCTTATTTCCGGCCACCTTCCCTGAGCTATAGGTATCAGTACACATCACCTCCACACAATCCAGAACACAAGTGCATGAGCCTGGAGTTCAGCATTCAGCAGAGTCCACAAACAACAACCACACCAGTTTCCTGGGGCCACGGTCACAAAGTACGAAGGACTTGAACAGCAGAATGGAGGCAGAAGTCCAAGGTCAAGGTGTTGGTCAGGCTGATGCCTCAGGAGGCTGTGCGGAGAACCTGTGCTGGGCCTCTCCTGGCTTCTGGGGGTTTGCTGGCATCCTGGGCCTCCCTGGCTTGCAGCTGCGTGGCCTTAAACCCATGCCTCCATCCTCACATGTCATTCATCCTTGTGTCTGTGTCCAAACATCCCCTTTTTATAAGGACACCAGTCGTACTGGACGAGGGCCCCTCATGCTCGTTCTCACTAATTACATCTGCAAAGACTGTATTTCCAAATTATGTCATATCCTGAAGTGCTGGGGATAAGGACTTCAACATAGATATTTGGGAGGGGAAGGAGGGGGACACAATTCAACCCTTAACAGGACTGCCCTGCCCTGCCACAAATATCAAGTGTGTCACTAAGAGAGTTTTGACATATGCAAATCCCATGAAGGTACAGAACACGGCCATCCCCCCAGATGCTTCCTTCGAGCCCCCCTTGCTGGTCTCTGCGGCCACACCCTCCAGAGGCGAGCTCTGTCCTGACTTTTCTCACTGTGAAGGTTGTGCAATGTGTTCTAGAATTTCACATGGAACCAACTTGGATGGACACACACGGGCCACCCGTCAGTCATGGACCAGCATGCCACCCACTGTGACCCAGGACTACAGACGCTGAGGAGGAGCCAGTGAAGCCTCAGGACAGGAACGAGTATGCTAAGGGCTTCCAACACTGTCTCAACAGATCCTCACAGGAACCATGGCCCCACACCTCTGCAAGAACCTTCTACAAGCCCAGGGGAAAGCATCTGTTCAAATATGAGCAACAAAATGAGCATGTGCTCCACTTATCAAAGGAGCTCTGTTGTGGTCTCCCCTCCGAGCTCAAAGTCATGCTGGAATATTCCATTATGAGTGTCATTGGCTCACTGGAATACTTGTCTGGTGAGCTTTCCACATCTTGATGAAGATAGCACTCCTTTGAAAAGTGGAGAGCATGCTTATTTTTCAGTTCCTATTTGAACAGGAAGCAGTGTTCCAACATCAGGGCCATGTGAACACCCAAATTGTGATGGATCAGAGCAAATGTTTAAACCATTACTCAGGAAGTTTCTTGAGATAAAGGAAGATGTGCACGGACACATAGAAGTGCTTGCCTTATTCGTGGGCAGGTCGGCCCAGCATGGCCACCAGCAGGACAGAGCCTGGGAGAAGCACCTTGGAGGGATCCATCCCAGCCTCTGATTCAGGCAATAAGCGGCGAGCCCTGGCGCTGCCCTGGCCACCTGCTCCACCCCGGGAACGCGAACAGAGCACAGAGCTCTTGCCAGGTTTGCCGCCAAGCAGATAAACTTATCACAAGAAAAACCGATAACTCAAGAGACAAGAGCTTGGACAAGATGAGGGGAGAAATATATTTCAGGTGCCGCAACCAAGGGAGGTGGTGGGCTTGAGCCTCAACACTCAACCTCTCCGGCCCGCAGGTGGACACTAGCATTTTCGAGGGACAGATTCTGCAGCACCTGCAGGAGAGCAAGTAGGGAGTGCATGGTCCCAGGTGGGGCTGTGTGTGTCCTGCTTGTGACCATGGACAGAGAGAGGGACACGTCAGGCATGGTGCTCGAGGTGTTCCATCAGTGTCAGGGCTTCTCTGGTCCGGCGTTGGAATGTTCTCGTTTGATAAGAAATAACTGCTGGGGTGTGTAGCTGGGCAAGGGGGCTCGCTGACAAAATTCCTGGACTTCTAAGGTAAAGAAAGAACCCCAGGATACAGTGCGGTCCTCAAGGAGAGAAAGTGCAAGCCAAGGGCTTCCTGGCCAGCCTGGCTGTCGCACGTGCTCCTTGGAGTAACTACTGAGAGTGAGTGCGCTCTCGCCGCCAAAGCGCCACAGAGAGAACTCGGGCAGAGGATCAGCAGAGAGCAGTAAGTGCAATCAACTGAAGACATTTAAGAAACTATCCAAAGGAGGCATGAGAACAGCATAATAGAAAGTGCTGGACCACAAAAGCACGTGGTCCATCAACACAGCAGCAGCAAACCAAGGCACTGGGGAGATTCAGGGACCATGCAGCTGGCTCTGTCCAGCTCTGTCCTAGGAGCCGAGCGTCAAAGGACAACAGGCTGACCAGCAGTAGCACATTCAGCAGGACAGAGGTAGAGCCTGACAGCGGAGGAGGGAGGGGATCAGGAGACACAAGCGTGGCATCCTGCCAACCCCCACACCCAGAGAGACATGCCCCAAGTACCTGGGACAGCCCTGTGAGAAGACAACCAAGTGTGCAGAGCAGGGCACACATAGCCCCTCGTGCTCATCCTGCAATAGCAAGACCCCCTTCTTGTCCAGAGACATCCCTCCCCATCCTGGGCTCTGCCCAAGGCCCTCTCCTGTGTTGTCCCATAAACACGGCCTCACAGGGGTCCCACAGGAGCTGAAGGGACTAGAACCCTCCCCCAAGATCCCAGCATGGAAGGGACTGGAACCCCCCCCTTCCCCCACGAGCTCAGGGTCCTCTGCCTCAAACGGGGTTATCACTGCCCTCAAACTGACTTTCTCAGCTGAGGGTTTGATGACCTGGTGTAGCCACTTCTTTGGAGCAGGGACAGTGAAGAGCCCAGAGTTCCCTTAGCAGTAGTGGGTTTCAGGCTCTGAGATGACAGTGGGGGGCTTGCATCCCTTAGGGCCCACAGGGAGCCATGCCCTTACCAGGAGTAAGGACGAGACCCTCCTCCAGGGACCACAGTGGTTCTGGGCTCCTGGGTGTCCTCCAACCACTAGGAGAGGCAGTGTGAGCAGGGCCATGGAAAGGAAAGGGGAGAGTGAGGTCTCCTTTCCCACCTCTGATTTTAGACATGCCCAAGAATTATTTGGCTGCTTGGACTTCGCTGAGCTTTTTCCACCTGGGGAATGAGGGTGATCGGGGGACCCCAGAGGCAGCCCTGCAGGGACGAGGCCTGGCCCAGAGGCTGAGAGGTGGGATGCAGGGCCTTCCCAGAACTCCACCAGCCCTCCGGGGAAAGGCCCGATTGGTAGTGTTTGCCACCTTCCACGATATAGACACTCCCACCATGGCTGACCTCAAGCCACTGGCTTCAAACCTGTTTGAAACCTTTCATAGTAAAAGGCTGGAGAGGAAAAGACCACTCTCTGCAGAAACGTGCGTATCACTAGTTCATATACCCATTTATACCCACCTTCCCAGGCAACATGTTCCAAAAGTGACCCCCAGAACCCAGTTCTGCAGGGAGCCTGGGAGGAGTTCCCTGGGAAGAGAGCACAGCAGCCCTGAGTCCCCACCTTGCCCAAAGCACTTCCCTCCCAGGCTGGTTCTGACTCACAGGTCACTGGAAGGGCATAGCCAGGGGTAGGCACGGTCCCCACCCACCCAGGGAGAGGTCCTGGTGCTGCGCTAGAGCCTCCACCCCACCAGGGGCCGCATGTTTCCCCATGGGTCCCTCCCTGGTCCACAGTGAGTCTGGCCGGTCCGCATCCCCTGCCCAGGCCCCCACCCCCAGCCCCGGGAGCCATCCACTGGTGTGGCACAGATGGAAGAGATCCCAGCCCCCTCAGTACAGAGGAGCAAACTGAGGCTCAGAGATGTTAAGTCAGAGCCCAGGCGGCACAGCCCAGATGCAGAGTAGCAGGGACCTGTACCCACACCTGCTCCCTTCTC
The DNA here is from genome assembly GCF_053574225.1 of Canis aureus. Lineage (NCBI taxonomy): Eukaryota > Metazoa > Chordata > Mammalia > Carnivora > Canidae > Canis > Canis aureus. The sequence continues at coordinate 61,695,868 of NC_135612.1, forward strand.
ACAAACACTCAGCCCCATGCCCAAGGGCAGTGCAGCATCCCGGGCAGCAGGACAGGCCACACAAACCCCATCTGGGCAGCCAGACCTGGAGGCTGAGAGCAGGGAGGGGGGCCACGCCTCAGCACCCCCTTGAGTGTCTATGGGCCTCATGGGGTACAGGTTGGCCCAGGCCAACCTGCTCCCCCACCTGCAAGCAGACCCTCATGGCCTCCCCTGCAGCCTGGGTGTTCCACTCAATGACATCACCCCAGGAAGATGCAAAGAGGCCCCGAGGACTCATTAGAGTAATTTTCTCTCCAATTAGCTAAGTAATATGTTCTGAGAGATCTGAGCAGCTCCGCCTTGTCAGGGGTCCCGAATAGGAATCTCATGGGCCAAGCTCAGAGGGTCTGTAGGACCTGGAGCCTAGATTCCAGAGGACCTCCACGGCTGGGAGTGTGGGGCAGAGCAGGGGGTTGGGGGGGTGCGGGTGCTGGGAGGGAAGCACCCCAGCCCATTTTCTTCATCTGTAAAATGGGGCAGGTACATTTCCTTCTTAATTCTCAGAAGCTGGCGGCACAAAATCAGAATAGGTTAGAACATCCCCCAACACAGGGGACTGTGAGGTGGGAGCAAGAACCCCTGGCCACCATGGCACTGTCCCCTGTACTGCTCCAGAGACCAGCAGCAGTGTGCATGGCCAGGGTGCCTCTAGGTCTCCACAGCCCTGTTGCCAGCAAGCTTTCGCCTCTGCACCAGGGCCCCCCTGTCCAGGCCCCTGCAAGACGCTTAGCAGTGTCCCTTGCTCCACCGTGAGAGGTCTGTAGCAAGGCCCCCACCCAAATGTGATAACCATCTTTTTTTTTTTTAAGATTTTATTTATTTATTCATGAGAGACACACAGAGAGAGAGGCAGAGACATAGGCAGAGGGAGAAGCAGGCTCCATGCAGGGAGCCGGATGTGGGACTTGATCCAGGACCCCGGGATCACTCCCTGAGCCAAAGGCAGACACTCAACCGCTGAGCCACCCAGGCATCTCATGTGACAACCATCTTATCTCCAGGCACTGTCAACCATCCCTGCAGGAAAACTGCCTCCCCTCCCCCCGCCCCAGCTGAGAAGCAATGATCCAGAGCCAGACTGTCCTCTTTACCGTGTCTGACTCCTGCAGTCTGGGGTATCTCCAACACAGCTCTGGTCTAACTTGGCTCCTTACAACCTTGTCCAGCATTGTGCTGACACTTAGCAAGGGCTTGGCAAGGAAGGGAGGGAGGGAGGAACAGAGGAGAAGGCGGGGGGGGGGGGGGGGGCGGCCTCTGCTGTGAGCAGGAGCAGCAAGCCTCAGGCTGACGGGGCAGAGAGCTCCCCTGGGTGGGTGGAGGGCACTCCAGATGCCAGGTGCTAGCTGAGCACTGAAGGTGGTCATTTCCAGGCAGGATTCTAGGATTCCACCAGCCACCAGACGGTGCAAGGTACACAGGCCCCATCCTAGCAGGACCCAAGGGCCTCCAGAGCTCAAGGAGGACAACCACTCACCACGGTCCCCCCACCCCGAGCTTCCCAGTGCTCAGTGGTTGAGCATCTGCCTTGGGCTCAGAGTGTGATCCCGGGGTCCTGGGATCGAGCCCTGCACCAGGCTCCCCACAGGAAGCCTGCTTCCCCCTCTGCCTGTGTCTCTGCCTCTCTGTGTCTCCCATGAATAAATAAATCTTAAAAAAAAAAAAAAAAAGAATACAAACGTACAGAATCAAAACCAGGTATGAAAGTGGATGTTGATTCAGAGTGAGAAAAAAATTAAGACAACTTCCAAGTTTTAAAAATCTGAGCAGCACCACAAACATACACAATGTGGGGGGAGGCATATGTGCATTAATTAGCCACCTGGTCCACCTCTATGATACTTTTTCCTGCAGTCCTGGGCCACATACTTTGAGTCATCCCAGTGCATGACAATTTTACATCATGTTTCACACAAGGAACAGAAACAGGAACATAGCTGTCTTCCTTATAGCACGGCTGGTTGCAACTTGCTTTTTCTCATTTATGGTTAGGATGCAGGATGCAGCCCCCAGCCCGGGCTCCAGGCTCACGCTGTTTGATGCACAGCCTGTTCCTGGGCTTACCCAGCAGGATGTGGAATCAACTCTACTTGAGAAGAGTCCCACGTTTTGTGAGGTTCACACGTGTAATTGTGTTGAATGCATTCTTGACAGCATCTCCCTTCTGACCAGGTGTGGCTGCGCACCGAGCGCCCTGCAGACACCTGCATGCATCCGCCAGCTGTGCAGGAGGGCTCAGCTCATGGGTCTCATCTCATTCCCTCCGCCACCCGCGTACTTGCAGCTTGTGGTGTGTGTGCCGTCCCATATCCACCCTTGCCCTGTACCTCGAGGTCATGTTGCCAAAGAGGTGTCCTGGACCTGAATCTTCACTTATAAGGGTGAATGAATGATGACACAGAGGCCAAAGCCACTGAAAGATACACTCGGCTGCACTCACAGAAACCTAGACCAGAGAGGCCCACAGCCCCTGAGCACCACTGCAGCAGGAGCATCAGGTTTGGGGCGAGGGAAGGCCTTCCTGGCCTCCACTGGGGTTTTTTCCATGGGAACCAATGGCAGAGCAGGGAAATTGCTTCGGAGTGACTCGATTAAGTACTTCCAGCAGGCTTTGGGCATGAGGCGGTCCACATTTATCTGGTACCTGGCCCCCCGGGTGACACTGATTTGGGAAATGTCAGCTTGGTATGTGCACGATTGGTTAGGAGGTGGGTCAGAGAATGGGCTCTGGATCATGGGCCAAGGGGACACAGACAACCTCGGCCTCTAGTTTTCCCATGTGACGACTGGATGCCAAGTGGACAAATACCAAATGAAGGAAAACAGAATGGGGGATGGGGAGGGGCTTATGTGGGAGGAGGGGAGCCTGGGGTCCTCACTCCTCTGGCTCCTCCCTTCTCAGGAGGAACTGTGCTCCTCTTCCCAGACCTCAGACTCTCAGGCACCCAGGAAGGTCCACACACTCACGTGTTGAAAGTCTCGACTCCCGTGACTGGCTCCGTAGACAGAGAAGCATTCAGTAAGACACAATTTCTGCTCAAGCTGCTTAGCAAGAGAAGGGAACACGGTATCTGATAAAGGCTGCCTACCAAAAAACCTAGAGCAGCAATCCAAGTTCCTGGGGAAATGGTGAAAGCTCTCCCTTTCTGACTGGCAAGGGGACAGAGATGCCCATCAGCGCGGAGGCTCTTGCAGGGTCAGCCTGGAGGTGGCAGACGATGCAGCCAAACAAAACTGTCTTTATTCTCCGACGGCACGGCTGTGTGTGCAGGAGGCCCTGAGGAGTCTACAGAGAAACAATGATAATTAATAGTGGGCTTAGCAAAGTTGTTAGATCCAAAATCGAGGTGCAGGATTCAACTTTATTTCTGTATGTTAGCAACAAGGTTAGAAAAATAAAAGTTCATAAACAGACATTATAACAGCATCAAAAATATCAATCAAAAATCTAGAAATAATGTATAAGATGGCCTTCAGGAAAATTATAAACCGTTACCAGAGATAGTAAAGAAGATCTAAATAGGGACACCTGGGTGGCTCCATGGTTGAGCGTCTGCCTTTGGCTCAGGGTGTGATCCTAGGGTCCCAGGATCAAGTGCCGCATCAGGCTCCCCTCATGGAGCCTGCTTCTTCTCCCTCTGCCTGTGTCTCTGCCTCTCTCTGTGTCTTTCATAAATAAATAAATAAAATATTTTTTTAAAAAAGATCTAAATAAACAGAGATGCCGTGTCTGTGGAGTAGAAGAATCATTCCAGCTGCTCCCAGATTCATTAATTCACTCCAAATTAACTTATAGAACCAAAGAAATTTCCATCCAGATCCCAACTAAGTTTTTGTGAAACTTAAAATACTGATTCTAAAATCTATATGGAGGGGCAGCCCAGGTGGCTCAGCAGTTTAGTGCCAACTTCGGCCCAGGTCGTGGTCCTGGAGACCCGGGATCGAGTCCCACATCGGGCTCCCTCTGCCTGTGTCTCTGCCTCTCTCTTCTGTGTGTCTCATGTCTCACGAATAAATAAATGAAATTTTTAAAAAATAAAAATAAAATATATATGGAAATACAAATTCAATTCAACAAACATTTACAGCTCCTGGTTCTTGGGGATACATCAGAGAACAAAATCAGCAAAGATCCCACCTTGTGCAGCTTTCTCTCCAGGAGGAGACACAAAAGGAACATGCTAACAGTAAGCAGCTTACCCAGTGTGGCACAGGGTGGTAGAGACTTTGGGGAAAGTGAAGAGCAGGGTAGGGTGAGGGGCAGGTGGGTGAGTGGGGAGCAGTTTGCAGAGCTGGCAGGTGGCCAAAGGGGGCTCCTTGGTGACATTTGCAAGACACAAGAACAGCTAAACATAAAGTGAAAGGTGGGAGGATGTGCACTTGCAGATGCCAGGGCACATCACAAGCCCTCGAACCCTTGAACCCTCGTAATCAAGACAGTGTGGGGTTGCTGCAGGGAAGACTAACAAACAAGCAGGGCAGAATGAGGAGCCCAGAAACAGACCATTGTCTACATGGATACCCGATTTAAGGCTACGGCCGTATAGCCCAGCCGTGGAGAAAGAACAGGCATCTCAATTAACGGTTCTGGGACAACATGCTACTTGTGTGAGGGGAAGCGAGAAATTATACTCCTACCTAAAACCATCCTGAAAAGTCGATTCCTGCTGGATTAAAGATTCAGCCATAAAAGGCAGAGCATTTAGAAGATAACATACAAGAATGTATTCATGATTTTGAAGTAGGAAAGGATTTCGTAAGACACAAAAAACACTGACAAAGGAAACTATTGATAATTTCAAATATATTAGACTGTGTATCAAAATGTGCCATTGAAGGAGTAGAATGGAGCTGTGGGGCAGGAGAAGACCTTGAAACACATTGAGCTGATGAGACATGTGTGTCTACAATATACAAAGAGCTTCAATAAATCAATGGGAAAAGGCAAAAGCCCTAGGAGAAAAATAAGCAAGGGACCCTGGGCAGGAACTTCCCAAAGAGGAAATCCAAATGGCTGACCCGGATGAGCAAGCATGCACCTGCATCAAGGAGGGAAATGCAAGCTGAGTTTGTGCTGAGAGGCTCGGGCTGAACCACTGGGTGGGCACAGCCTGAGGGCATCAGGGACTGGCAGCAAGTTGGGTCAGCAGTTGTACCCACTTTACTGGTGGGCACACGGATGCCTCTGACCTCCTTGGCAGACATGGTTGACTCATCTACTGAAACTGAAGTTGTGCAAACTTTGTGACCCAGCAATTCCACTCCTACATAAATATTCCATAGAAGTGCAAGCTTATATACATCTCTTCTAGCAGCAATGTTGGCAATGGCCAGAGGTCAGGAGAAAGCCACCAGATGGGACGTGTGGGATATTCCTGCGACAGAATAATATACGAGAGACCAGAGGGTGCAGGAATGGGAGCTACTCAGAACGTGGATGAGTCCCACTGTGACTCTGATGGAGGCGACAAGGCACCAGAAACACACACAGTGCAATTCGATTTGTACACAGTGCAAACCAAGCCTCGTTGTTTAGGGCTGCTGTGTCAATGTCGTGAGACCACGGGGAAGGCCAGGGAATGGTCACAGCAAAAAGTAGAGTAGCGACTGCTGACTATCTCAGAGGGGAAGGCAGGGCTTTGGGTGGGGAGGGGTCTCAGGGGCCAGCGTTGTCGTGCAGCTGACCCAGGCTAGAGTTAGGGTGGTACCTGCCCTGGAAGGTATGATCACCATTGCCCCTGCCCCCATCATGGGGCCCTCAGAGCAGTCCCAGCAGCCAGGTGGCTCCACTTGGAGACAGAGCCCTGACACCCTTCCACTGCCTGGTCTGGGATCCACACTGAGGGAGGCCAAGGGGCTCCGTCTTGAGACACCATCACCGTCAATACCAACTGGTAACCACTTACAATAACTTGCCTTTTTCCTGAATACTTGCCTTGAAATAGGAGCCCTGTGAGGGCAGAGACTAGTGGTTTGTTCACGCTGTGTCCCGGGCTCCTAAAGCAATGCCTGACATGCCTTGAGGGCTCAGCAAAATCTGCTTAGGGAATGAGTGAGCCTCTGGTTTACGGCAAATACCATAGACACCAGCCTAGTAATGGGGCGGGGCAGGGCAGGACGAGGTCAAAGACAATCACCATCCTCACGCCTTGGGTAAGATCAGTCGATGTGGGCTCAGATCTTGCCTCTGCACACTTATAGCTGGGTAATCTCCAGCAAATGACCCCCCCTCTCTAAACTTTCATCTACTCACTTATGAACTGGGGATGCAGTCCCTGCCCCACAGGATGCTTCCCAGCAGAATGCCAGACACCCACCCCTCCCTCGCCACCCATGGTGATCCTCATTGCCTCCCAGGAGGAGGAGCAGGAGGCCAGCAGTCCTATCCTCATTCAGGAAATTGCAGCTTGGTCCCAGGAAGTGGTGTGAGCTTCCGGGATCACGTACAGGTCCCTCCCATCATCAGTGAGACAAAACCCCTGCCCCAAATTCCATAACTCATCGAGACGAGGGCCTTGGACATGGGCTGCTCAATAAAACACCTGGGGACCCAGTGGCAGCATCCTGGCAGTGACCACAGGCTCAGCCACAGGCCTGGCAGCACGGTGGGCCCGGGTGAGAGACTGGGCCCAGAGCCGCTTCAGCAGCTGCACACGGCATCGCAAAGCCAGAGTCGCACAAAAGTACCTACCTGCGTGTCTCCCTGGGGGAGGCTGGAGCACGGAGGAGGATGAACTCTTATAAAAACGTCAATTTTTTTAAAGCATGTTTTCAGTGATTGCTGTTCTGAGCCAAGTTTCAGCCTGGTGGGAGTTTCATGTCAGAATTACTAAGTGGGCGTTTAGAGCAGACAAGTTAATTGTCCTTGTGCAGGGTGAGCAGCTGAGCGATGATGTGGGGACCCAGATGGAGTACTTCCTGGCTCGGCCAGCTCAGGATGCTTCAGGGAGGGCAAAGGGCATCGGAGCAGGGGCCCCAGGGGGGACCCCAGGCAGGAGTCCCCACATGTCCTCCACAGCGACACCCCTGGGGAAAGGCTCTTCAGGCGGGCCCCCATCCCCTTGGGACCATGATGCCTGAGCAGGCGAGACTGGGGGCAGGGAGAGCCTGGAAAAGGAGGCTTAGAGCTGCCTCCTCACATCCAACCCTCAACCCCAGCCTCCATCAGCCAACAGATCCCATTTCAATTTCTTATAGGCCTATTCTGGATCTGAAGTGAGTATGAGATACTTACCATCTATTCCTTTTTCCCATCGTCGCCAAGGACTTTGTGGCACCTAGTTTTTTAGAAAAGACAGCATATTCTACGGCCGGGCTGGAAACAAGGGAGAAATTCATCAATCATCCTTCCATCTAGCCATCCATCATCTGTCCTTTCATCTATTCATATCCCTTCATCCATCCATCCATCATCCACCATCTACCCACACTTCCATCCATCCATCCTTTCCACAAACTTTCACTGAGCACCAACTCTAGGCAACAAGAGACAGGGATGCAGGAAACACAGTTCCTACTCAGAGAGCACATGGTCCAGAGGGCAGAGGACATAGACACAAGCATTAGACAAAGATGGAGACAGCAGCCAGCCTGCGGTCCACATCATGGAGGGACAACTGGGGGCATTGGTCTGGGGAAGAGAAAAATTAGGGAATTGGAAGTTGTTGCCAGCAATGTTGGAGGCCCACCACAACTGATGGCAGGGGAGAGGGAGGACGAGGGGTGGGGTGATGAGCGCTAAACATGTGCTGGCGTCAGTGGTTGGTAAGATTGGCATGTGGTAAGTCCTAGCAGTTGAAGTTGTTGAGGCAGGGCATGGGGGACCTCAGATGGACAAAGACGAGGTGGTGACCACCTGAGTGGGTGCCTGAGAGCATTTAGGGAAGAGGGAGAACTACCGGCCACAGGTCACAGCGCCTGGTGTGTGGCCATGACTGTGGGTGGCTGGCCTAGGCTGGAGGTCCAGATCATCATTAGAGGAGAGCAGGCCAGGGTTGTGAAGGGATCACCCCCCTTGGAGGTGAAAATCACCACAACCATAAGGGGAGGAATGTTAGAGCGATGCTGTTTTTGAAGGACTGGCAAGCACCCGTTTTTGGTTAGAGCAAGGTCAAGGCCACGTTCAGACAGAGGGTTTAGGAAGAGGGGATGTTGCTCATGGCTGGTGATCAGTTCAAGAGGGCACTGGGGTAGGTTTGGGGGTTAGGGAGTGGTGGGAAAAGGGGTCAGAGAAGGGGTTATACAGAGCTATAGGACAAGAGTGGCCTGGGGTCTTAAACTTGACAAACAGAGGGAGAAGGAGCATAGTCACATTAGTCTTAGGGTCCGCAGTAGCAGATGGTGGTGGGAAACAGTGAAGGTCATGGGTTTTGCCCAGAAACGTCATTCACTCCTGCTGGGAGCCAGCAGAGGGTGACCTTACCAAAGGACCCCTCTGGAATCCTGCAATTTGTTTTTCTCAGAGACACGTCCTACAAGCAAGCTCCCCCTGCTTTAGCAGGTGGCACATTGAGCCTGGATGTGACTTCTTCTTACAACACTGGAAAGCCCTGCTGTCCAACCTCCTGAAAGCTGAGGGCTCTTGCTCTAGGCTCCCTGGTAACATGTCTCTGTGTACACACACACACACACGCACACACACACACACGCACACCTTCACCCTCATCCCAGGCAGGCAGGGGCCTCTACTCTACGTGGAGTCTTCAGCAAGGGCTGGGAGTAGCAAGGCCAGGTGGGGTGCATTGAACTGAGTCAAGGAGAAAGAAGAAGTTGGAAGTTGCTAAAAACAAGGTCCAGCCCTGAAGGCTAAACCCAGGAGATGAGGGACCCTGCTGTGTGCTAGGCCCTGCGCAGAGTGCATTCACTCATCAAAACAGAGATTTCTTATTTTAATACATATCATGCATGCAGAGGAATATGAAAAATGTGTCTGCACGGCTTGAAGAACAATGACAGGATGAGGTACACCTGTGCACAACCTAGTCGGTTTAAGGGGCACAACACAGCATGTGACGGGAAGCTCTGCCTCCACCTCCATCACACTCTCCTGTCCCCCAGCCCAGGTTTCATCCACTATTTATGTATCTCTATGTCAGATATCACTTCGCTCTGGAGCATGGACAGCATGTGCCAATGGCTCTTCTAAGAAGAGAGTGATTTTGTCACTGTTAGATGAAGGTTTGTAGAGGGCTTTGGCTCTAATGTGGCTTCTCTCTCCCTGTGAGTTTTAAGAGCTCTATCTGGAGACACCAGGGAGAAAGAGGGAAATAGCATTTGTCCTTACAGGAGCACCTATAGGCTCTGTTAAGGACCAGGTATCAGATGACCAACAGGAACCAGATCCTCAAGGATGTGCCATCTGGAATGTCTCCACCTAAGCCCACCAAAAGCTACCCACAGCCTCAGGAGCATAAGGACACACTTATGTGGGGTGAAATGGATTACCTCTGTGTCCCAGCTATCAGGACACAGCCAGAAAAACAGGGACTGGAGAATACATGGTAGAGACAAGTCCACCTGAGAATTTGGGCTGGCCCACATGGGCAGTCCATCAATAGATTTAAACCTAGAGAGGAATGATAATGACAGCATTTGACCGATCTCTTGAGTCATGCTGCTCCAATGGGACCTCTGCATCTGGTCATCCCTCCCCCCATCATCTTCTTGGGGTGCTCCTTCCCATCCCTCCCACATACACCCTGCACTGGGCCTCATATCCTTATCTTCCTCATATTGCTTTATTTTCTTACTTCAGTGGAACATTTGCATGCCTGGAATATCTTTATTAAGAGAGTCTCATTGGGTACTTGCATAAGTGGTAGTTTGGCTGGGTATAGAATTCTAGGTCAAAGGTCATTATCCTTCCACATTTCGAGGTCTCACTGTGTTACTATTATAACATTTGAAACATCTAAAGATATTTTATGCCATTTGCCAATTTTTCTCCTCAAATGCTTATAAAATCTTATTTCTGCCTCCTGTGTCCTGAAATACCACACCAATCTGCCTCAGTGTGGGTCTGTTTTTATTCACTGTGTCACTTGACAGGTCCTTTCAATCCGGCAACTTTTGTCCTTTAGATCCAGAAACGAGTTATTTCTGTGATAGTTCTATTGCACTTCATTTTCTAGTCCTTTCTTTCTGAAACTCCTGTTAGTCAAGAAATGGGTATTCTGAATTGAAAATCTAGTTTTTTTCTTGTTGATTCTTTTCCTATCTGTCATCTCTTCATTGCTTCAATCTGCTTGTTATCAGGTATTTCCCCGATATTATTTTCCTATATTCTACTTGGGTTTTCATATCTGCTACCACGTTTGTAGTTTCCAATAGTTCCTTTTTGTTCTCTGAATTGCATGTATTTTTCCCCTATTAATATCAATATACTATATGTAAGTCTATACTTATGTGTGTGCATGCGTGTGTATGTCCCATGGATCTAACACCTTCTCTTATCTCGACGAAGATAATAATGGTCATTCTCCCCCTTTTCTTATCCCTGTGTGGTTTCTGTTTTTCTCACCTTTTGGTTGTTATTGCCTATTTGTTTTGGTTTCTCTGTCTCTGTCTCTGTCTTTGTCTCTCTCTCTCTCTTCCACATTAGGAAATGTGCTTAGATTTTTAAGAATCCTTGGCTGACTGTTCATGATAAGAAACAGGGATTTAAAAAGTTGATTGGAAGCCCTGCACACTTGCATGGTGTTTGTTGTCATGGGGTCTCACTGTAGAGTGATCTTAAGGGCCCTTGTTGGGTTACTCCTACTGTCAACGTCATGGTTCTTTCCTACTGAGATGGTCTGATTCAATGGAAACATTTCTCTAATCTCTCATCTGGAAGCTGAGGACCCAGCTGTCAGTGTTCTGAGAGTTGAACAGGGAAAGAAGACAGGGTGTCTCTACAGTTATCATTCGGGATGACCAATCCCCGGTGTGAGTGTGTTCGCATGCATGTGTTTTATCTTAAGGTAAACTTTACACATAATGAAATCACAGATCTTAAACATACAGTGTAATGACTTTTCACAAATATATACACCCCTCTAACCAATATTTCAATCAAAATATCAAACATTTTCTTCACTCCAAGAAGTTCTCTCATACTTCCTTCCAGTTAATCACCAACTCCTCCATCACCTTAGGCAACTAATGTTCTGATACCTAAGTAACAGAGATTATTTTTGCCTGCTTTTAGACTTTAGAAAATGCAGTCATATTCACAGTTCTCTTTTGTTTCTGATTTACTGAACTCCTCATGGTGATAAGACTTGTCCACACTGTGTGTAGCAGTTCATTTGTGTTTTTTTTTTTTTTTTTTTTTTTTTTGCTAAGTAGCATTCCTTTGTATGCATATACCACAATTTGTTACCCATTTTCCTGCTGATGGGCAGCTGAGTTGTTTAAAATCTTTGTCTATTGTGAATAAAGCTGCCAAAAACATTCTCATACAGTCTTTTTATAGAGGCATGTTTTAATTCATCTTGAACAACCTAGCAGTTAAATCACAGGGTTTGAAAGAAGATGTCCACCACCTCCCATTCTGACCTTGGTCTATACTTTCTAACTGATATGTCCTTTCCAGCTCAGCTCTTAACTCAGGCAGAAGACCCAGGGGGCAAAACATGCTCAGTGGGAACCAGAACTAGCCCTCAAACAATATCAGCTGTCCTGAGCCAGAAAGATGCCCCCCTACCCCCCACCCTGTCACCATTGATCTCAAGACAATGATCAACCTGACCTTCACTGCCCATCTGTAGGGACTCCCCAAACCTTGGTCCCACGTTTCCTTCATATAAACCTAGTAATATTTTCCACTTTGGAGACAGTCTAAGATGTTAGTCTGCTCTCTTCTGGGTGTTGGCCTCACTGAAATAAATTCCTTTTCTCTTTCACCACTGCTCATCTCTCTGCCTGAGGATCTCATCAGAGTGAGTGGCTGAACTCAGTCTGCTTGGGCCCCCCAGAGCCAGGTGCCTGTGTACTCCGGCTCATGAGCCCATGGCTACAGGTTCAGAGAATTGAACCTATTGGATTGGGTCATAGAATAGATGTTTCTCGAATTTTGTAAGAAACTAAGGGTTTTGTCAAGCAGGTGAGAATTTGACACTCTCATCAGAAAAGTGTGAGAGTTTTAGTGGCTTCATATTTTTCCCAACATATGACACTGAACCCAATTAATTTGGGGCTATTCTAGTGGGCATGAGGTAGTGTGCTGAATATTGGTGATCATGGTTAACACCCTTGCATTCATTTATTAAAGTGCTCAACATTTCCCCATTGAGTATGATGTGAGTTGTACACTTGTGTAGATGCCCCTTATTCAGTTGAGAAAGTCTCCTTCTAGTGCTAGCTGGCTGAATGATTTCATCACAAATGGGTGTTGAACTTGTCAAGCGCTTCAACTACATTTATTTGTGAATGATACATGTTCCTTCTCTTTCATTCTATTAATAAAGAGAATTACATCATTCCACTTTGAATTATGAAGCCAAACTTATGTATAGATTGTAGAATTCTATTTGCTAGTATTTTGTTATGGATTTTTGTATCTGTGTCAATGAGGAATGTAGCTCTGGAATTCTCTTGATCAGAGGCATGCAATAATTGTGTGACTTGGCAAGTCAAACCCCATCTTGTGGTCTTCACTTAGCAGTCTGTGAGGTAAAGACGCACAGACAAGATGATCATTCAGGACTTTTGGAGAGCTGGGATCAATTTTTGGTCTGTGAACTTTCAGCTTCATGATGCAGGAAGCTGGAAACTCACTGCCTTTGACGTCTGCGGTCTGTGGCCTCTACGGGGGCCCAAGAGGTAAGAAATGCCATGAATACCCTGGATTAGTTCTTCCATCAGACCGGCTGCCTGAGAGTTCCATGTGTTTAAAAACAAAAGCAAAGGGGCACCTGGGTGGCTCAGTGATTGAGTATCTGCCTTCAGCTCAGGTCTTGATCCTGGGGTCCTGGGATGGAGTCCTGCATTGGGCTCCCTACAGGGACCCTGCTTCTCCCTCTGCCTCTCTCTCTTTCTGTGTCTCTCATGAATAAATAAATAAAATCTTTAAAAGTGAATAAATAGGGCAGCCCAGGTGGCTCGGAGGTTTAGCACCACCTTTAGCCCAGGGCGTGATCCTGGAGACCTGGGATCGAGTCCCACATCAGGCTCCCTGCATGGAGCCTGTTTCTCCCTCTGCCTGTGTCTCTGCACCTCTCTCTCTGTGTCTTTCATGAATAAATAAATAAATATTAAAAAAATAAAAGTGAATAAATAAAAACAAAAACAAAACTTCAGCTGAGTGAATTTGCCAATCTCATTGGCTTTATTAAGCCATTCCTTAATTGGACAGCAACCCATCCAGCAAGTAGAGGGAGCTCCAAGGAGATGTACAAAGGAATTGTTTATAGGAAGGGGGGTGGGGCAAGAAGTTATAAGCAAAACAAAACAAAAAAAGGATTGTTTCAGGCAGTCACTTTCCCTTAGGGGAAGGGCAGGGGGTCTTACCATGCAGATAACCTCAGCTTCCTTTGGAGATTATTTCCTTGGTACTGACCAGAAAATTCTTGGCTGACCAGTTACAACTACATCTCTGGGCGAGGTTGGAACTGAAATGAGGTTAGATATTAAGCCTGATTTGGTGACTTGGCCTACCGTTACTCCATTCTTAGCCTGAGGTTTTCTTTTTAACAGATGTAGCCATATGATTGCTTCTAGACAGTAGGACATGAGCAAAAGGGACAGGCCTGGCTCTCTATCCCCTCACCTATGAGATCCTCAAGCTGTCTCTCCTTGTGCCACTGGGAAGCAATCTTGGAAGGTTCATGTTGAAGATGGGTCCCCACATCACCACTCAGAGGACAACTTTTGATTTGTCGTGAACACGGAAAAGAATAAACATCTATCCTCTTGGGGTCTGTATGCATTTATTAGGTAACTAATAAAGAGGATAAGTGCATTAAATGATGTAGAAAAGACATCAGGGTTCGAAGCTGACAGTCAAGAAGGAATTCTTGAGACATCTTTGGCACAAAAAGGTGGTTTCATTAAAGCAAGAGGACAGGATCCATGGTCAGGAAGAGCTGCCCTGGGGTCATGAGGAGTGGCCCATGATAGACTTTCCAGTTGGAAGGGGGTTGAGGAGAGTGTAAGTTTCTAAGGAATTTTGGAAGCAAGGTTTCCAGGACCTGGAGGGACTAGTTATTGTTGAGGAAGGGTCATTTATTACCGTCTAATAAAACCTGAGTCTTCAGACCCTTCAGACGCATGTCAGTGGGCCATAGGTTTGAGGGATGATCACCAACATGTATCTTGGGGGTTAGAGATAAAGGAAGTTTCTAAAGGAATTTTTGTATGTTCCAGTAGACTCACAGGATCCTGGGTTGGGCTAGGATTGCCTTTTGCCCTCAGCAGAGTATCAACATTGAGGCAGCTGAGTTCCTAAAGGAATGTCACTCGGCCTGTTTCAAGGACTTGTCAGTAGGCTGTAGGGAGTAAGGAAATTTAATAATTTCTCTTCTGACTTTGTTTCACACATCATTCAATATGAACAGCCCAGCTGCTGGAGCCTGTACCCCGGATAAACTGGACTACCAGTAGGTAGACTGAAGTCAACCTTTGCCCAAAACAACTAAACAACCCAGCAAAATACGTGAAACGATGGCTCTCCAGATCCTGGGGTTAGGTGGAAAGGACAGCAAAGCCCTCCTTAATTGCAGGGACTTTCAACCCTCTCTGGACCACACAGGGCACAACGTTGAAGTAACTAAGTAGGATTCCTCCTAAGCTGCTGAGGTTTTCTCCACCCTTCCTCTATCTTCATCTCCCCTCCAATGCCAAAGCCCTCCCACCCAGGCATAATCTGATGCTCTGGGAGGCCTTGCAGGTCACTCTTACCAGGTGGGCTCACCCAGTCCCCTCTCCTGCCCAAAGCCCCTATTTGGTGCTCCTACTGGGCCATCTACCTGGAGCCACCTGAGGGCAATGACCTGCAGCTCCTCCCAGGGCGGGCCCAACCCCAACACATGGGCCCTCTAGGCTGAACTTGGTTTTTGTACTAAAATGTAGCAGGGTGGGAATGAGGCAGGTACACAAGTATCTCTGATACAGAAAAAGTGCATGGAGGTGTACGAGATGCAGTTCACACATTGTTGGGGTGCAGCGCCCCCCCCCCCCCCCCCAGGGTGACGCAGAAGGCTCCCTATCACTGCCGCTGACACAGGGACCATCTAAGTCTTCCGCCAGACTGTCCTGACTCCCGAACCTGGAGCAGAGGGGAGGGGCCTCGGGTCATCCCGGAGCCGGGTCCGGGTGGTCAAGGGGAGGACCGGCTCAACCTCGCCATCTCAGGCAAAGCAGCCCCAGGCAGAGCAGCCCCAGCGCGCTCTGCCCACGCGTGGGCGCCCGGCAACTCGGGGCCGCGGTGGTTGCCCAGGAAACGACCACGTGCCTCCGCAGGTTTGGTGGGCCTCGTAGTCCACCGGCGGCCTCGCTTGGGCGGCCCGCGCCAGTAGGGACTACAACTCCCAGGAGGCCGCGCGGCGGGGGCGGTCCCAGCGCGAGGCGGGGGCGGGGCCTCTTCGGCTGGAGGCGCGGGGTCCCGGCGGCCAAAGGAGGAAGATGGCGTCGCCGAGGCTCTGCCCGGGGTCGCGGGGGCTCCTGCCGGCGCCGCCGCTGCTGCTGCTGCTCCTGCTGCTGCTGCTGGTCGGGCCCCGGACGGCGGCGGGCCACGGCGGCAAGTACTCGCGGGAGAAGAACGAGCCCGAGCTGCCGCCGAAACGCGAGTCCGGCGGGGAGTTCCGCATGGAGAAGCTCAACCAGCTGTGGGAGAAGGCCCAGCGGGTGAGAGGCGGCCGCGGCCTCCGGGGATCCTGGGGGCTGTCGGGCCGGGGGCGTCCGGGTCTGCCGTGACCCCGGGGAGTGCGGGGCGGGGGGGGGCGTCCCCTGTCTGCGGTGACCCCGGGGAGCGCGGGGCCGGGGCGTCCTCTGTCTGCCGTGACCCCGGGGAGTGCGGGGCGGGGGGAGGGGGGCGTCCCCTGTCTGCCGTGACCCCGGGGAGTGCGGGGCCGGGGCGTCCCGTCTGCGGTGACCCCGGGGAGTGCCGGGCCGGGGCGTCCTCTGTCTGCCGTGACCCCGGGGAGTGCGGGGCGGGGGGGGGGGGGGGGGGGCGTCCCCTGTCTGCCGTGACCCCGGGGAGTGCGGGAGTGCGAGGCCCGGGGCGTCCTCTGTCTGCCGTGACCCCGGGGAGTGCGGGGCGGGGGGGGGGGGGGCGTCCCCTGTCTGCCGTGACCCCGGGGAGTGCGGGAGTGCGAGGCCCGGGGCGTCCTCTGTCTGCCGTGACCCCGGGGAGTGCGGGCCTGGGGCATCCCCTGTTTGCTGTGACCCTGGGCCAGCAGGGTCCTGGGGGTGTCCCCTGTCTCCAGGGTAAGGGGGTCTGGGTCTCCTCTAGTCCTGGAGGTCTCCAGGGCCTGGTCCTTTCTCTCTTATGGTCCTGGGGACCACCCGGCCTGGGTCTCCTCTATCTTGCCAGCCATAGCCTAGGCTAGTGCCATGATGCCTGCCTTGGTTTGCAGCTGCCGCCGCGCGGTTGGGGTTGGGGTCCTTTGAGAAGACCCTGAATGTCACTTCTGGTCTAGTGAGCCCCGACTGGGAGCAGGGAACTACTGCTGCATCATCCCACCTTGGTGTCTTGACTTTCTGTGAGATTATCCAGTTCCTGTTTGATAGAAGCGCTTAGGAGAGCTGTAGGCGGGGGACAAGAACCAGGGCTACTTCTGCCTAGTACTGTGGGTCTTGTGACATCTTCCAGTGTTGCAAGACTCCTGAGCAGTGTGGGGGGAGGGAGAGGGCTGTCCCCAGAGCTTTGGGGTTTGAGTGAAGCCATGGCTTCTCCTCAGTGGGTTCCTCTATGGGCGGCACCCACCCACCTGCGCACTAGTCTCTGGCCGGTGTTGCCCTGCTCGGGGCTGCCTTGTTTGTGGTGTGACGGGGCTGGGGACACATCCTGGGCAGGCTCACACACCCAGTTCTGTGAGCTCCAAGCCCTGTCGGGTTCTTATCCTGCCCTTGTGATTAAAATGTGTTGAAGTGTTGGCCTCTGAGGTGGGAGGGCCAGAAGGAAGGGGAGATCCTGTTTCCCTCCCCTGGTTCTCTGTAGGCCACATTCCTGGAGCAGGAGGTGCAGGTCGAGGTCCTTGTCCTGACAGCAGCTCCCAGGCAGGCAGGCCCTGTTCTGTCCTTGGAGCTGCTTCACCGTGTACCAGTAAGATCAAGTATATAACTGTGACACCGTCCCCGCCTCAGGAGCCATAAACATACCATTTGTTTGTGACGAGTGCCTGCCTTCCTGTGGGTTGGTTTGTCTCTGGATTAGATGATTTACCTAACTGTTTAATATTGAACACATTCTGTTCTGTGTTTGATTTTCTACTGACTAGTTCTTTTCGTGTGAGGCATTAACATTTAACTTGAAGTTAAAGAGGTTGAAAGAATCCAGAGAGTGGGTGCCAAGTGTCTGCACGTGACCTGTATCTTTTCCTCCTTTTTGACGGGACACGATGGCTGCTGTGTGCGGGCATTACCACTTCAGGTGGTGTCTCCCGCGCTGAGCTCACAAGCCTCTGTATGTCAAAGGAAGGACCGAGTTGTGAGACACAGCGTGTAATTCAGATCCCCAGAGGCTTCAGACGTGAGAAGCAGTGGTTCACAGGGGCTGAGACAGTAGCACACAGGTGGGCACCAGAGTCTGCAGCCCATAGGGCTCCTGGCTGGATGCTGGGAGATTGACTCCCCGCAGGGCCCTGGAGACATGGACAGATAAGAAAGTAAGAGGTGAGTGGGGACCTCTACTGAGGTCCTCAGATCTGTCCCCCGACGGCGGTACTAGCTGGCAGTCAGAGAGCACTCAGGTCCTCTCCCTCTGCAGTCCCCAGGAGGGACATCAGGGCCATTGCACTGTCACACTAACCACAGAGGGCAGAGCCAGGAGCCGGGCTCTCCCTGTCCTTGGCTGTGGCTCTCGAAGCAGATAGGTCCCAGGCTTAGATGACAGACCTTATGGATGCCTGGACTTAAGTGTCGTGTCCTTGGTATCCTGGGTGGACTGCAGGCCTGCCTTTCCCAACTCCTCACCTCCTAGCACCCTACATACCCTTCCTGGGAAATCAGCCTGCCCCACACCATTCCAGTTTCTCCGCCGTGAGGCTGCAGCCCCAGCCTCCCCAGGGTCTGATGTACTCCTGAGAGTGCCCACAGAAAAAATCCTAGGACAGAGCTCAGGCGGGCAGGCGAGATTATTATGTAAGCCCACCCTGGATGCCATCTGAGGAGCCTAGGGCATCTAGGTGCACACAAGAGGCTTTGAAAGGAAGGGTTTGGGGCTCAGGAGAGGTGGTAGGAGTGGGGTACTGTGGAGACATGCCTGTCCCAAAGAGCCAGCAAAGGAGGGGCAAACCAATGGAGCAGGGTCAAAGAAACTTCTAGAGAATGAGAAGAGCTTCCCGCCTTAGGCCCTGCGATTCATTTGGTGCTTTTTTACTCCTGAGGAACTTTCCCTGACTAGTCTTCAAGCTGCTGGAGGGTGGGGCCCAGGTTTTCTGAGCATCAACAGAGAGGCCTAGCAGAAGCTGAACCAGGGTCACCATGATGACCCTTTTAATCTAAAAAGCACGTTGGCCGCAGTCTCCCCATCCCATGTGGTTGGCAGGGGGTTGCTCCATCTTGTAGCTTGTTCAGCAGCCCACCAGGGTCGCACTGGGTACCCAGGGAACACCTGCAGGAAAGGGTGGCATTGCGGTAGGTCATGGTGCCTGAAGTGCCGTCTCAGCTGAGACTTCCTGAATGGCAGGTACGGCCTCATGAAGACTGGTGGAATGTTGTGGCCAGATGGACCAGCCTGGAGCACATTTGTCCCGCCGGTCTGGGCTGAGCTGATACCAGTCAGCAGGAATGGCAGGAGCAGGGCCCAGTCTCCTCTTGGCCTCCCTGGGCCTTGGGCTTGCTTCCAGAGCCTCAGGACCACCTAACACAGGCACAGTCTCATTCCAGCCTGAAGCCAAGGCCCCGCCCCACCATATTGTGGGCTGGGTCGTGGGGCAGAGACACCGCACTTAGAGCCTCTTGTCATTGTGTCATGAGTGAGTCCCTTGCAGGTGGAGGCATTGGTCAGGCAGGTTCACTAATGGATCTCAGTGTGGAAGTTTGCCACAACTCAGTCCACCATCCTCTAATCATCAAAGTTAATTTTTTATCATACTTGCATGATACAAGGAAAAGGTAGCAGTTTCCTCCCATACCCAGCATTCATGTCCCTGCATCCTCCCACCCCTATACCCGGTCCCCACAGATGTCCAGGTGCAAGGGGCAGGGGGAGACATCCTGGTGCAGGAGCTGGCCCTGCAGCCGTAGCTGACCTTATCGAGAGGAACTGGCAGCCCGTGCTCAGGCCGCTGATGTCGGGTAGCTCCTCACAGACTGGGCATTTCTGGATCATGCCCTGCCTGGACCTCTTCCAGTGAGGCTGGAAAGAAGGCTTCACATACAAACTGGTGATCCTCCCTCTGCAGGGTGGCAGTCCCCCGAGGGTCTTGCCCGGGAGCACAGGTGGGATTTTGACCTGCCAGGACCATGCATCCCCCTGCTCATTTTTGGTTGTTCTGAGTGCCCCTCGCTCAGGGTCACTGTCTCCCGGGTGATGCCATTGGTTCATCTTGGGGCCAGTTGTCAGAATCTTCTGCTCTTGTTCTGTAGCTTCAACTTTCTCCTGTGAAACTGTCCGAACTCCACGCAGATCTGAAGATGCAAGAAAGAGATGAGTTCGCCTGGAAGAAGCTGAAGGCCGAGGGCCTGGATGAAGACGGAGAGAAGCAGGCCAAACTCACTCGCAACCTCAGTGGTATCTTTCTTTCCCCCTTAGCATGACAGGGAGTTAGGGGGGCATCTCCTGGGCCCTGTAGCCTTGGCTGCCCATGCAGACGTGGTTTATGGCAGTAGGGGAGCAGGGCCACCTTGCTGCAGCCTGCACAGTGGCTCACCTCCGACCAGCAACCAGCTGTGGGCACGGCTGCTGGGCCGTTTTGTGAGGCTCTTGACAAAAGGTAGGCATAGTTAGGGCAAGGGTTCCCAGGCACATTGACACACAAGCAGTGGAAGGCCCTGCAACTCCTTGGCCCAGGAGAGAGGCTGGGGCCACCCGGTTGCCTAGGATGGAACTGTCTCACCTGGAAGAGAGAGTTGGGATGGTCCTATAGCCTGGAAGTTGGGGGAAGTCGATTTCAGATCATCTGTAATGAAAATAACTTTCTAACAGAATAGAATGTATTGAGATGGGATGTGGTGAGCTGCTTGTTCCTGCGGGTATTCAAGACAGAGCAACTGTCTGCCCAGCCTCCAGTATGCAAAAGATGTGCGTCCTCAGGACTGAGAGGTCTCTCAGGCTCCCTTTCCGCCTCCCTCCTGTGGCATGCTTCAGGTGGGGGTTAGGACTCTGAGCTCGCTGCCCAAGAGCCCCTGTGTGCAGCTGAGTCTCGAGGCCGCTCCTGCGCTGACCAGTCTTGCTGTCGTCCCTCTAGTGAAGAGCAGAGAGCAGAAGTCATGTCCCCATCCTGCCTACTGGTGCTCTGGCCTGCCACCTGCCCCAGGACATGCACACACCCTCACCAGTCTGAGCCTGCTGCAGCTCCCCACAGAGCCCAGCTTGGGGGCTGGAGTAGCCATGGCTGCAGTGGCCACAGGTGTGGCTGGACCCAGAGTCTGCCCTGTAGGCCACCCACCATCCCACATGCCCACGGAGCCAGACACTGGCTTCCTCGGACATGGCAGCACGTGGAGCACACGCCATCTGTGGTAACAGTTCTTTCCTGAGACCAAATGCTGTATGTCCACCTGAGCCTCTGAGGTACTTACTGCCCGCAGTCACAGCTGTGAGCACGGCAGGACATGAAGCCAGGGTTTTCAGACTCCGCTCGTGACATTTCCCCAGCAAGCCTGCATCCTTACCGTCAGACTTCACAAGACACCTACCAGTTGTTAGGTCACATTGGGCATCTGCTTCTGGGGTGAGGACATAGGTCTGCCTGCCATTTTACATGACCTCATTCTAGAATGGTGAGACATATAAAGAAACCAGAGCAAGATAGCAGAAGGGGCAGGTGAGGAGATGCAGGATAATTGCACCCAGTCAGAATGTTTGGGGGCCATCCAAAGGGCCAGGAAAGAAAGCTCTGGAAGAAACTAGCCCCCAGCGGATGGCCTGGGGCCTGGACAGAGGAGCATGAGGGTATATAGGGGTCAGCCAGCTCTCATCTCCCTCCTGGGGCACATTCACCCCGGACTCCCACTGCCTGGGCACATCCTCCTGGGCACAGCTTCCCACCCAGACAGCATCCGAGTCCGTGTTCCCGGTGGAGCCATCTGCATTCTGTTTGGGTGGTGTGTGCTTCCCGGGTGCCAGGGGGACAGGGCAGAAGGACTCCAGAGACTGGGAAGCTGGAGCACTAAGGCAGATGCTCTTGAGCGATCTGCTCTGCTGCCCAGACTGGCCACCCTCACCATGCCCAGCACGGATCCCCAGGTGCACCACAGGGGAGCCAGGGCCCCGATGTCCTCACCCGAGAGCAGAAGAGGCAGGGCTCAAGGCTCCGTGGGCCTCTTCCAGCTCCAGTGTTTATTTCTGGCTCCAGTTCCTGCTGAACGCAGCACAGCTGGAATCCAGAGCCTTCTGCCTTCCAGGCTGGTGGACACCCTGAGACTCCTGTGACTTGCCCTCTGAGGGATCCGGTGCAGCTTCAGATGTGGAAGCCAAGGCCAGGCTGAGCCCAATGACCTGGTTATCCTTCCGCCCCTCTTGCTGCTCCTCTGCATGCTCAGAGGCTATTCACCTGTCGGGAGCGCAGAGCCTGGGGGTGTAGGCTGTCCTCAGTGCCAGGCAGGTAGTAGCCAGGACTGGAGTGATACCTCCCTGTCTCTCCTAGTGATCCTGGCCAAATATGGTCTGGACGGGAGGAAGGATGCCCGGGCTGTGAGTAGCAACTCCCTCAGTGACGCCACCGAGGACGACAGCCTGGAGGACCCCAGGCTGGAGAAGCTATGGCACAAGGTAACCCTCACTGCTTCCCATAAACCCTGAACTGTGCACCCTAGCGTTGAGAGTTCAGGAGAGCTGCTGGGGGCTGCTGCTCCGCATAGGAGCCTGTTAGAGGGCGTCTCAGGGAGCAGGGCTTTCTTCTTGGAACCATGGGGTTGTGGCCACAGTCTCACCTGCTCAGAGAAGGAATTCTGTGTGGCATGGCGCTTCGAATGACAGAACGGGCTGGATAACCTGCAAACACCCAGGCTCGTGGTGTCACATAGGCTGCATGTTTTATGGTGTCCATTTAGTTTTGGGTTTGAGTCTGTGTGGTGTCTGGTTCAGAAAGGTATGCTCACAGTGTGGGCTGGGTGTGTGGGCACTGGGCTCACAGCATCTGGTCTCCTCTGGGGGCGGAAACCCCAGGTGGGTGAGGGCAGGTGGTGGGACCAGGTGGTGGCTGGCTGCAGAAAGTCACTCACTGTCCTGCTCTTAATCCTCCAGCTCCTGTCCAGGTTCTGTCTGGACCGCACTGAGTGGGGCTTAGAATCAGACTTCTCACAGCAGCCCATCGTCCTTGGTCCAAGGGGTGGAGTTGGAGCGGGAGAGAGGGAGGGTCCGCTGTGGAGGGGGCTGAGCCCCGGACCCACAGTATTCATGTCACCACATAGCTGTGTATAGCAGGAGGATGCCGATGAGGCCACTGGCCTGAGGTCCCTCCCAGGACGCTGCCTCCCCTCCTGGGGGATCCTGCAACTCCCCACACTTTGATGGTTGTCACCTTTCTATCGAGTCTGGCGACAGGTCCTGCTGCATCCCCTAGTTAAAGGGTCATCTAGGCGAGAACGCACCCAGCACTTCACACAGGAGCGGGGTCCTGCCCCATCTGAGGGGATGATCAGCGGTGGCGCCTGTGGAATCACGGCAAACAGCCTGAGGGGTGACCCGGGGTGGGGCAGGCTCACAGTGTTCACTCCTCCCAGGCAAAGACTTCAGGGAAGTTCTCCAGCGAGGAGCTGGACAAGCTGTGGCGGGAGTTCCAGCACCACCAGGAGAAAGTGCGCGAGTACCACGTCCTGCTGGAGACCCTGAGCAGAACTGAAGGTGCCCTCCCCACCCTCCAGAGCAGTCCTGGGGCCGTGGGTAGGGCAGGGAGCTTCCCTCAACGTCGGCCCCATTTCTGAGTGGTACTCCCTTCCGGGGGATTCATCGGGGCGCCTCTGACAAGAATGTTTGGTCAGATGCAGTGATTTGGGTCATGGGCCACTGTTGCTGCCCACCCCGCACATACATGAGTGCCACCTAGCCCCAGGGCAAGCCGCTCTGGGAGGGCACCGTCGTCTTGGACCCAGAAGCCACATCAGCAAACCGAGTGTCAGGGTGCAGGGTCACAGGGGTCAGCCCAGGGCCCCTTCCTCAGAGGGCAGTCCTGGAGCACTTCTGCTCCTGCAGCAGGGCAGGGTGGGTCCTGGCCACAGCTCACAGTGCCTGTTCCACACAGAAATCCAGGAGAATGTCATCAGCCCCTTTGACACAAGCCGCATCAAGGAGGATGTGCTGCACAGCAAGCACGCGGAGCTGAAGGACCGGCTGCGGGGCATCAACCAGGGCTATGACCGCCTGCGGAGGGTCAGCCACCGGGGCTACGGCACCCAGGCCGGTGAGCACACTGCTCCACTTCAGGCCCTGTGTGGGGGGATCGTGGCCATGTGGCCCACACTGCCCTGTGGTGTGGCCCTGATCCCCATGGCCAGCTGCTGTCCACCCTGCTCCCGCCCCAGGCCAGGCTGCCCTTTGTTTCCAGCGTCTTGGCTAGTCACCTCTTCTCCACCATGAGCCCAGGGGCATCCATGCGGCAGGTGCTGCTGTCCACCTGGGGACATAGCGGGTCAAGCGACACGGTGCTGGGGTGGCCACTGTACCTCTGCCCCTCTGCACCTGAACCACCACCTTCTAGGATCCTCACCTGGCCAGCTCCTAGTTCTCCTGGAGTCTGCTGAGTCCTTCAGGAACATTCTCCATGGGCCCCTGAGGGTCTCGGGCAGGAAGGGGTCAGCTAAGGGAGGGGGTAGCAGCTGGTGGCATGGCCCCCAGGTGGGCAGCTATGACTCACTTGCTCCTAGTCTGCTCCAGGGAGGGAGGAGAGGTGAGTGGCCCAGCTGGACACCCATCACTGCATCTGCTCATCAGCACTGGTTGAGGTCAAGGAGTTCTTTCCTTGGTGGTTGGTTTTGCTTTGGAGCCTGAAGGATGGACGGTGGCCTAAGCTTCAGCCCAGAGCTATGGGTAGACTGACACAGTCCTGGCCCAGAGGCCCCAGGAACCCTGCTGTCTCTTGATTCCTACTGCCCCTCCACCCCCAGACGGCTCTGCCAAGGGGGACCCTTCCTCAGGGGTGCAGGGAAATGCTGGTGGGTGCTGCAGACGACAAGAATGTCACCGAGGTCACGTTCCAGTGGTGCCTCAAGCCACAGATTGGACATGCACGAGAACAACACTCAGTTTGCTGCCAGATGGCACTGGACACACACATACACATGCATTGGTGCATGTGGCACATGCCCAAGTCCAGGGACGCTCACACTCGCAGTGTTGTCAGGGCCCCTGGGCATCATGGGATGCCACCATCCAGCACTGGGCCTGCTTTTGCCTCTTTGCCAGAATTTGAGGAGCCCCGAGTGATCGATCTGTGGGACCTGGCCAAGTCCGCCAACTTCACTGAGAAGGAGCTGGAGTCATTCCGGGTAAGGAAGGTGCTGGGTGGCGCTGGCTCACAGTATCTAGTGACACCTCTTCTGTTGAACTTTCTAACGTGGAAAAGACTCTGAACTGCGGTGTGAGTGGCCAGTCAGTGTGTTCACAAGCTTTTTTCCTTGTGTTCCTCTGCCAAGCTGGTCGGCAGCCATGTGGAACTGCCATGTTCACGTCTGTATGGACAATGTTGGCTCCAGTGGATGAGGGTCTGGCTCCAAGGGCATGTGCCCAGCTTTGGATGCACTGAGTGTGAGGACGGAGGGCTCCTGTAGGAGCATTGTGGGTTGAGAAGTGTCTGGAGGAGAACAGCAGACCCCATGTGGGGCTCTGGCAATGGGCCTGGAGAGAGGGGCCTTTCACTTGCCCAAGTGTCACCTCAGTGGGTCAAGCCATAACCACACCACTCTGGGCCAGTGTGTCAGGGATCCGAAGGGTGTGGGCAAGAGGCTGCTGTTGGCTAGGACAGGACCCCGAGGTGGGCACTCCAACTGGGGCCTGTGGACTGAGGTCATTCTGCCACGTGGGTCCTAGAGGCCACCGCTGAGCTCACCACAGTTGACCCCATAGTCACGGGGGTGGGGAAGGTGGAAAGGGAGACAGCCCCTGTGGTGGGGGGATCATCGGCAGGTGGGAGACGCAGCAGGGAGGTCAGTGAGTGTCCAGCAAAGGTCCCTGTATCTGCATCCATCCAGAGCTGGGTGGGCAGGGCCACCCTTGTGGAGCTCAGCCCAGTTCAGAGGGACATGTATTGTCGGCCCTTGTGGCCCCCAGGCAGGCCACTTAGCCCCGCTCTGGAGGTCTAGAGGAGGTAACAGCTCAGCCAAGACCAGGATGTGGAGAACCAGCCAGTGAGACTAACCCAAGAGCACTGTGCAGGTAGGAGCAGCAGGAAGGCAATGTTGCAGAGTCTTCCAGAGTGGTGGCTGCTCCAGATGGGACAGAGGCTGTGGGTCCAGAGGACAGGGCAATGCAGCCAAGCCCAGGCCTCAGGCTGGATTTGGGCTCGGGGTAGAGGGAACCAGATGCCTGGCAAGGGCAGATGGCCTGCATCTCTGGCAGGTGGGGACGCTCCCCTCCCCCTTGCTTCCACGTGTGCTGCTTCGAGATTGGGTGGCAGCAGGGATGGCACCCTGAGTGTCCTGGGCAGGTCACACGTTGAGGGGCTTGGAGTGTGTGCCCTCAGAGAGGGTAGCCCCTGCCTCCCCATGCTAAGCGCTGTCACCCAGCAGGACTGGCTTGCTGCCCTGGGCCTGTAGCTGCCACTTGTGCTCTTAAGGGGTCAGAGAGGCATGCCAGGGGGGCCGGGACACAAGGAACCGTTGGGGGACTTTCAGCTGTTGAAATGTTATTCTAGGAGGAGCTTAAGCACTTTGAAGCCAAAATTGAAAAGCACAACCACTACCAGAAGCAGTTGGAAATCTCACATCAGAAACTGAAACACGTGGAGAGCTTTGGGGACCGGGAGCACGTGAGCCGGAACAAGGAGAAGTATGCCATGCTGGAGGAGAAGACCAAGGAGCTGGGCTACAAGGTGCGTGCACCTGGCTCTGTGTGGGTACTGCTCCCGCCTCTCTGGTGGTTGTGTGGGCTGGTGGCACCTGGTGGGGTGCCCATTGCAGCCACACACCCGCTCCCACGGGGGCCAGCACTGGGCCATCCCCTTGAGCCTGTTTAGAGCCAGGGGATACCTGTGCTGCCAACTGGTGCTCTCAGCCAGGTGACCCTGCAGAGGGTATAAGCATGAGACAATGGCTTTGGTCCATATCACAGGAGGACGGTCCCCTGAGAATCCCCATCCTCTCATGGACCAGAGACCGTCCCTGGGCAGTGGCAGGTAGCCTGAGCAGAATGGGGTCACTCTGGGTCTGGTTAGGTCATTCGTGGTGACCCACAGATCAGGTGCCCGTCCAGCCACTGAAGCGTGGGCTCTGCATGCAGAAGAGCCTCTGGGTCGGACTAAGCAGGAACAAGCAGCAGGGCAGTGTGGACGCTCCAAGGAGCTGGTAATAGGAGGAGTGGGAGCCAAAGGTGGCACTAGGGTGCACAGAACAGTCTAGAAACAGATGAGGTGGGTTGTCTCTAGAGGGAGAAAGGGAGGAGGGACCTTCCTTTGTGTCTCATTCTCTGGAGCCACAGGGATGTGCCATCTATTCAAACACAAAAAAACTTTAGAGTGAAATGAGGCAGAAGTGCCACGGAGGAAGGGCGCGTGGGTCTGTGCCCACGTTTGGCAGCATATCAGAAAGAAGGTAAGCAGCAGGCGTGGGAGGTCGGCTCCAGAGTGATGTCACAGGGCAAAAGAACTTGCAGCGGGGAATTGGGCTGTGATGGAAAGGGGCAAGCGAGGGCTGGCCCCTGCTCACTGCCGTGGCAGAAAGACATGAGCCGGGTAGAGAATCATGTGCAACAGACTCGGCTCCATGGGGTTGGGGGCCGGCCAGGCAGCATCCCTGTTCACTGCCTTTGCAAGTGGCTGGGGCTGACGATAGAAACGTCACTCTTCCCTCCAGCGTGATCTGCTCTGCGCTGTTTGTTTCTAGTGGGCGGTCATGTTCTAGTCAGCGTGGAGCTGCTTTTGTGATTTATTTATGACGGTTTCCGGATGGGTGGACTTGTAAATTAAGAAAAGCGGGGAGCTGAGAAGTTTGCAGTTTGAAGTCTGTGTGTCTCATGATATGGGACAGACGGCTGCTGGGTTTACACTGTGTCGTTGTTTTCAGGTAAAGAAGCACCTGCAGGATCTGTCGGGCCGCATCTCGAGAGCTCGCCACAACGAACTCTGAAGACTGCAGGAGCCCGCTGGCGGGAAGAAGTTGGGGCCGGGGGCCAGGCGTCCGCCTGAGGACAGGCCTGGGTGCTTCGGGGCGGCACCTGACACGGACAGGACCCTGGAGGAGGTGTGAAGGGGACCGGCCAGGCGTCCTTCATGCAGAAGGACAGTGAGCAGTGGTGTGCCAGATCGTGTGACTCTGCCCCTGGAAGTACTGTGTTCTTAAAAACATGTCACGGGGTTTAAATGGTCATGATCTAACCTGTCACTCGATGGTCTCACTGCGTCTACGACTCGTTCCTCTTCCATCCCCATTCCTCGCTCCCCATCTTCTCTGTGGGACATGGGAGGGCCCAAGAACCATCTGGGGCCACAGTCTCCCTGGTCTGATACCCAAGACCACTGTGGAGTTGAACCTCGCTGGGACAGGTGACCTCTGGCACGGGCCTGGTGGGGGCTCCAGCTGGCCCAGGGGCCAGCTCTCTGCCCAGCTCTGAGGACAGGCTCAGGAAGAGCCCCAGAAGCCTGAGGGGGTCGTGTCCAGTGAAAGTGTCTGTCTTGCTGAGGTGAGACAGCCCCACAACAACCCTTCTCTGGCCTCATAGCAGGCGGTCACGTGGGGATCTGACACAGTACCCAGGTTGGAACCTGAAAGGGCTTGACCCAGTGCTGCATTCAGCATCAACGGTACCCGGTCTCAGCTGGCACGTCAGGATCCCCCAAATACAGATACCCTGTTAGCCATTATTATAAGAAGAATCAAGTCCATGGGGTGCATGCTAGGACTTCGTGTGTCAGGATGCAGTGAAACCGAGCAGGGAGGTGGTGGCACAGTGCAGGCCCTCCCCCGCCCCAATCCCCGTGCCACTGGGCACGGGGCAGCCCTTCCTGCTCTGCTCCCCAGCACAGGAGCCTCACCCTGGGCCTCCACGTCATGTCTGCCATTGTCCAGGGCAGCTGGTGTGTCCCTTGCAGCATGCAGTAGCACACAAGGCTGTGGCCATCCCTGACAGGCAGGGCAGGGTGACTGACCCCTCAGGCAGTGGCCAAGGACCAGAGAAGGGCTCGTTGCCAGGCTTCCCCACAGCGGCCTATGGGGGGCACAAGGCCTGGGAGGAGATTGGGCCCAGGATTGGGAGGCAAGCAGAATAGGACACTTGACTCGGTTTACTATCTCAGAAACTGACAACTAGAGGGAGCTCTTGGCCTTCAGAGATGCCAGAGGACCCGATGGGTCTCAATGACTTGTCATTGCTCTGCTACTGGAGGCCACAGTTAACAGCGGCAGTACCCCCAGGCCAGGGGCCAGGGGCCACATTGCCTTAGATTCTAAGTGATGCTGTGAAATAAAACACAGATTCATAAAAGGACACAAAACACAGCTCAGTGAGTCCTTCCAAGTGAGTGCTCTGGAGCCCACCCCCAGGTCAACAAGTAGAGTACCTGGATACTAGGACACCCCCACACTCCTATTGCTGACCGCTCAGCTTGTGTCCCCCAGAATTCATATACTGGAACCCAATTCCTACGGTGAGGGGGTAAACACTGGGACCTTTGGGTATCAGATTGGAGCCCTCAAGTAGGATCAGTGTCCTGACAAGAAAAGACCCCAGAGAGCTACCTGGCCCTCCACAGGTGTGAGCACAGAGCAAGAAGTCCACATCTGTGAACCAGGAAGCAGGCCCTCACCAGACCCCAACTGCCCGCACCTTGTCACTTCCAGCCTCCAGAACTAAGTCAAATGCCCATCGTTACAGCTGCCCCGCCTGTCTGAATTGTTAACAGAGCCCCAACAGACCCACTTTCTTCACTTAGGTTGGATTTGGACGTGTGTGTCGCGGTGCGGTGTCCAGCTTCTAGTTGGTGTGTTGATGTGATTCAGCCATGCCATCTAGCGGAAACGTGTGCCTCTTTGTTGCCGCATAGTGTTGCACTGTATGAATGTACGATGTGTTAGAGCTGTATCCCATTGTGGTTGAGAGCACGGCTGGGAATGCTGTGGTGAAGGTTCCTGTGCACACACACGTGTGGCTCCTGGGAGCAACAGTGATGGTCCTACAGGACGCATTTGTTCCAACGCAGAGGATGGTCCCAACTGGTTTTGCCAAGGACCTGCACTCTGCCACCAAGCAGCAGGATGGCGTGAGGGCACTCGGTCTTCCGTCTTTAGTCAGATGTCCCAGCTGCACATTCAAGGTTTCCAGCTGTAGACTTGCTTATCCCCGGGGCTTGGGGTGACTGAGCGGTGAGGGAGTACATGGGCAGAAGCACCGGTGCAGAGTGTGCTGTTGGCTGTGAGTGCCCAAATGGCTGTCTCCAGAACAAGCTGCCCACCTGCCAGGCAGCCGTCAGCTTTTCTCACCTCCGCTCACTTTCCCTGCTCATGCATTTCACACACAAGGGAGCAGACCATGAGGCTGTGTTTGCATGTCTGGTGTCTTCCACTCAGCATCTGTGCTTCATCCAGCAGTGGCAACAGGCTCCTTTCATTGCTGAAGGGCGTCCTGTGCCCGGATGTCCCCTGGTCCAGTTGCCGACCAATGCCCACTTGTTTCCTTATGTTCCAGCACCGTTTTTCATACAGATGTTTTCCTATTACTTGGTTCAATGCGTCAAAAATCAAGTGAGCATACATTTGTGGCTCTGTTTCTAGACTGTCTATCCTTACACTCTCGCTGTCTTGATTGTTAAGCTTGGAATCGGTATGCATTTTCTTCTTTTTTAAAGATTCATTACAGGTGTTTTGCATTTCCATATACATCTTAGAATCGGCTTCTCATTTTTTATAAAACAACTAGAATTTTGACAGGGATCACCTTGAATATGTAGCTCACTTTGGGGAGAATGGACATCTTAGTATCGAGTCTTGCAAGCCTTTCTTGTCTGTACCTGTTTATTTAGCTCATTTTGCAACTCTCTGTACACAGACCCTGCGTGTTTTCATGAGATTTATTCCTGGGAATTTGATGTTTTATGCTACTGTCAATAGTATGTTTCCACTTCATTGTGTAGTTGTTTTCATAAGATGACCTTACAGGCTGTACCACAGATCCCTGCATGTTGTGAGCTATGGAGTTTTATAGATGCTTTATTATAGATTGCAGGGATTCTATCCTAGCTGGCTAGGAGTTTTTTGTGAATGAGTATTGAAAGTTGTCAAGTGCTTTTCATGCATCTATTGAGATGATCATAAAGGTTTGCTTCTTGACTGACTTACTGTGGTGAGCCTCGCTGATTTTCGGATGCTAAAATAACCTGCATTTCTGGACGGTCATGATGACTGTCCTTCCTCTGTGCAGCTGGATTAGATTTGTGGATGCTTGCCTAAGGATGTTTGCTGGTATCGCCTGAGGGACACTGGCCCATGGTTCTTGTTCTCGTCACATGCAGTCTGTCACGTTTGGTATCACATTGGACTGAGCCAAGCTGGGAGCACCCCATGCTAGGCTCTGCTGTGCTGTGTGTGGGCTTGGCCTCCTTCCTTTCTCAGTGCACAGCAGCCTTTTTGGGTGGAGCCATCTGGGCCTGAAATATTCCTCATGCCACAGTTTTTTATTAAGAACTGTTTTTAAAACTAGATACAAGGCTGTTTGGATTTTCTTTTTTTTTTTAAGATTTTATTTATTTATTCATGAGAGACACAGAGAGAGAGAGGCAGAGACATAGGCAGAGGGAGAAGCAGGCTCCATGCAGGGAGCCCCATGTGGGACTCGATCCCAGGACCCCAGGATCACATCCTGGGCCAAAGGCAGGCACCAAACCGCTAAGCCACCCAGGCATCCCTGTTTGGATTTTCTAATACTTCCTGTGTCTTTATATGTTTGTTCAGGAGTTTCATCTGAGTTGTTAAAACGATATGTATAAAATTGTTGTTCCCTGCTTAATGTCTGTTAGATCTGTGGTGATGTCCCGTTTTATTCCTGGTGCTGGTATAGCTGGTCCCTTCCCCCCATCTGGCTAGCTGAGGTTCTAACCCGTTGTACATTATATCCTCCAGAACCAGCTTCAGCTTCACTGATTTCCCTCTGTCATTTGCTAGCTTGCTTTCATCAGCTTTTACTTTCTACATGTCTTTTCTTATCTCATTTCTGTTTAATTTGCTGCCACTGTGCCAGCTTCACACCATGGAAGCTCAGGTCACTGATGAAGAACACAGATGGATGGACTACACAGTCAACAAGCATGATCTATTCATGCTTCCTGGAGAAAACATGTTCTTAAAACACATGGGACATTTTAAAAACTGACTGTCCTAGGACACAAAGCAAGTTCCAGAACTCCACAGCAAGGCTAGATGATACAGATCACCTTCCTTAACCTAACTGCAACTAAGGAGGGACTCAGTAATGAAAAGACAATTAAAATAAGTACATTTAGGAACTTTAGGAGTGCCTGAGTGGCTTAGTCAGTGAGGCTTCTGCCTTCAGCTCAAGCCCATGATCCTGGGGTCCTGGGATTGAGTCCAGCATCAGGCTCCTGCTCAGCAGGGAGTCTACTTCTCCCTCGTCCTCTGCCCCTCCCCCAGCTCATTTTCTCTCTCTCTCTCTCTCTCTCTCTCTCCCTTTCACTCTCTCTCAAATAAAGATAAATAAAATCTTTTTTAAAGGTTTATTCAGGAACTTTAAAAATACATATGGACCAAAGAAAGAATGATATTAGAAGGTAGAAAATACTTTAATTGAATGGTAGTAGAAATACTATACACCAAATTTGGGGGACGTGGTCCAGGTGAGCCTCTCGGGCAAATTGTGCAACCACAGATGCACTTGACAGGAAAGAACAAAGGGGTCTCTGACCCCAGGGATGAGAGGCTGGGGGCTCTAACTGACTGAAAGGAGCCCCTGCACTAGGGATTAAAAAGCCCTCTCTTGAGGAGCCATGGAAATCTGACAGCCTGTGAAGGTAAGACCAAGGCATGATGGACCATGGGAGCTCAGGAAGGCGGTGCAGCATGAAACTGCACATCCACCCCAAGGACATGGCCATCCAGGTGTCCTGGGTTCAGGGCCACAGGCTGGTGTATGGTGGGTGTCTAAAAGGAGAGTCTCCATATGAACCTGGACCCCTTGCCCTGCCCCAGACAAGGGGGGCTGGCTGGCTCCTGCTCAGAGAGGGTGAAGACAAGAGGGCCCCCATGACTTGGCTCTGGTGCTCCTGGACTGGCAGAAACTAAAGACCCTTCTCTGGGAGAAACTGTCATCCTCAAACAAACCCAAGCATCATTGTTCACAAACATTGACTTGAAAATAACCAAGTGAAAAAGACAGTAAGGCCCCTTGAGTGAGAATAAGCAGCCCCCTGAAGACAAGAGATTGGGGTGACCAGTGGAAACTGTAACACATGATGATAGAGCAGTCCCATGCATTGTTTACAGAATAGAGGACAACCTCAAAACTATTTCCAAGAACAGGAAGCAACAGAATCACCTAACCAATTTAGAGAACCAAATAAAACCTAGATTCTGGAGGGGAAAACTAGAAACTTCTAGTTTGAGGAGAGAAATTCTCTTCAGTAAATGGAGCAACTTGTTATGTTTGGGGGGAAAGTCAACCTCACACCACATGCAAAAAATGATTTACAGTGATTCATAGGCCTGCATGTGAAAGCTGAAATTGTAAAGCTTCTAGAAAACAGGAGAGCATTTTCTGACCAGAGGGTAGACAGAAATACATGAAACAGGCCACAAAAGATAAGGAAACAAGGTGTTGTATGTCCTCAAAATCAGAAACTTCTCATCAAGATGTATCATTAAGAAAGTAAACCAGCCAACCAGTGAATGAGGAGCAATCACAATGCCTGCGTTTAAGACAGGGCTCAGATCCAAAATTATACACGCAGTATTTCAGTGGGCACAGGAATTAAACAGGGCTTTCACTGAAGAAGACCTCCAAATGGCCAACGAGCATAGTAAAGGTGCTCAACATCATTAGTCATCAGAAGAATGCAAATTGCTACAATGAGCCAGCACTACACACCCATAAGAATGACTAAAATTACACAGGCCCACACCAGCTGTCAGCAAGGATGGGCACCTACTGGAATTCTGTTGCTGGTGGAGTATGCAAAATGGTAAAACCACGTGCAGAACTTCGGCATTTTCTCACCTGTGCTCTGCAGTTCCTCTGCTGATCACACACGTTTCCAAAGGAGGGGAGGGTGTGTGCCCACAAAAGACCTACGCAAGAAAGTTGTCCAATTTATGATCAACTTGGTCTCATTCAAAACAAGAAAGAATCTAAATGTTCACCAACAGAATAGACAAAAAGTTCTGATATGTTTGTAGAGCGGAATGGGTGTATATTCATCTACAACAACATAGATGAATCTTGAAAACATTCTGAGCAAAAGAGGCAAAATGTGAAAAGAGTATTAGTTGCTAGGGATGGAGGTCAAAATAGTGGTCACCTGGAGAGTGGGCATTGCCTCAAAAGGACTGGGAGGAATTTCTGTGATGGGAAATGCCCTCTGTCTCACACACGTGTAAAAGTCTGTCAAGCTGTCCACATAAGATTTATGTGGCTTTCTGTTTGTAAATTGTAACTAAGAAGTTCCTCAAAGAGGGACACCTGGGTGGTTTAGCAGTTGGGCCTCTGCCTTTGGCTCAGGGCGTGATCCTGGAGTCCTGGGATCAAGTCCCACATCGGGCTCCCTGCATGGAGCCTGCTTCTCCCTCTGCCTCTGTCTCTGCCTCTCTCTGTGTCTCTCATGAATAAATAAATAAAATCTTTAAGAAAACAAATTCCTCAAAGAGATAAAAGTGCATCTGAACAATGATGGGGCACCATAAGGAGCAGGAATGAACATTTGATAGCAAAAGAAAAACTCTCCGAGACTAATGAGATGACAGTGGAGGAAATCACACAAGGAGCCACAAAGAGAGATGGAATATCATACACACACTCAAAGGACAAGCTGGTGGGTGGTTCAGCAGTCGGAGCAGGACCCAGGAGAAGCCAGAAAGGAGACACCAAACTGTCCAAGAAGAGCCTGCATAGGGCGCCTGGGTGGCTCAGTGATTGAGCATCTGCCTTTGGCTCAGATCTTGATCCCAGAGTCCTCGGATTGAGTCCCACATAGGGCTCCTCGCGGGGAGCCTGCTTCTCCCTCTGCCTGTGTGTCTGCCTCTCTGTATGCCTCTCATGAATAAATAAATAAAATCTTAAAAAAAAAAAAACCCACATAAACGAAGAGCAAGTTTACAAAACAAAAGGCCCCAATAGGAGATGAAAGTAATAACTGCAAGACTTAAGGGCGATGGAGGCAGAGATCAGGTTCCAAGTATTACAGGAAGAGAGAGGAGGGGACTCAGAATTTAAGAATGGCGCTGGATGGGGTGTCTGGGTGGTGCAGTCGGTTGAGCATCCAACTTGGTTTTAGCTCAGGTCATGATCTCAGGGTCACGAGATCGAGCCCCACGTCGGTTCTTGCTGAGCATGGAACCTGCTTAAGATTTTCTCTTTCCCTGTCCCTCTGCCCCTCAACTTTGCCCTCTCTCTCTAAAAAAATGAAAGAGAGAAAAAGGGAGGGAGAGAACGATGAAGGAAAGAAGATTCAGTTTTAAATCACGTGGAATGGATCTCTGATACAAAACACTCAAACATTCCACAAACCAATGTTATTGTCTTTTGATAAACAACTAGTAGAAAGAGGGCAACCCAGGAGAGCAGGCAACCCCAGGAGAGCACACCCCTCGTTTAACGAGCACGTTTGTCTGACTTTGGACAGGGAGAGGGAGTGACCGTGAGATGCCATCTCGGTCACTGCAGCAGCCCGTCTTTGGGCCTCTTCTCTCACCGTGCATTTGTGGCCAGGTCAGAGGGCAATTTGGCAAAGCCCAGGAAGCCAGGACACATGGCCTCCAACCCAGCTGCGGCCTCCTCCACGGGCCCTAGCCCACCTGCACGCCCACTCTCACGAAGGCCATTTTGGGATATTGGAGCCATGTTGTTCCTGATGGTGCATGGCCCCAGGGTGTCCATGTGGACCTGGGACAACTGGACAGCACCTCAAGGTCAGAACTGCAGAGGAAGGATGGTCATGGAGGGGAAGGCAAGCCACGGGGATTCCCACTGTGTGTGCTGCTCACACAGACTAAAAATGTGTGAAGGGATGGTGGGGAGGAGGTTTGGGGAGATGATTGGGCATGGCGGCCACCTCTGGGACAGGGAGCCTGTGGGAGAGGCCTCAGCTTTTCCTGCACTGGGTTGTGTGTACATGCATGTGCAATGTTCTTTTTTCCCATCTATGTGTCCTAGTGTCTCAGTGAGGCCTCCGTCCCCAAAGAGAAACTGCATGGTCCTCCTGGATCCTCCGGAGAGCGAGCACTCATGTACACAGGTGCATAAACAAACTGCCGCTTTTGCCACACTGCACACCTCACCTTCCACCCCACAGCAATATCTTGTGGGGTCTCCCATCCAGGCACACAAAAGCAGCCTTTTGTCTTAATGGCTGTACAACATTGCTTTCACCAGTTTTCTACTGATGGGCAGTTGTTTCTAGTATTTTGTTTTCCCAAGATGAGGGTCCTCAACACAATAAAGGCCCTTTGTGATGAGCCCACCAGTACTACACTCAAGTGTATGGAAGTCCTACTAGGAGCCCTAGCCTTCCATGCTGGGAACCCTAGCCACAGCAACCAGATAAGAAAAAGAAATTAAAGGGATCCACAACAGAAAGGAAGAAGGAAAACACTATTTGCAGATGACATGATAATGATATGCAGAAAACCCTAAAGTCCACACACACACCTGCAAGAACTAATCAATGACCTCAGGAAAGTTGCAGGATTACAAAATCAACATACAGAAATTTGTTTCTATACACTAATAACATGCTATCAGAAATAGAAATCCCATTTGTAATCACATCAAAAACATAAAATATGTGGGAATAAATGTAACCAAGGAGGTGAAAGACCTGTACACTGGAAATTATAAGACATTGATGAGAGAATTCAAAGACCCAAATAAACAGAAAGATTCTATCCACATGGATTGGAAGAATGAATATTGTTCAAATGTCCACACTACCCCTAGCAATGCACAGATTTAGTGCAATTCCTATCAAAATTCCAATGGCATTTTTAACAGATATAGAACAAATTATCCTAATTTGTGTGGAACAACAAAGATCCTGAATAGCCAAAGCAATCTTGAGCGAGAAGAACAAAGGTGGAGGCATCATCCTCCCTGATTTCAAACTATATTACAAAGCTGTGGTAATGAAAGCAGTATGGTATTGGCATAAAAGCAGACACATAGGGGGTGCCTGGGGGGCTCAGTTGGTTAAGCATCTGCCTTCTGCTCAGGTCATGATCCCAGGGTCCTCCCTGCCGAGAGCCACCTCCTCCCTCTCCCTCTGCCTGCCCCTCCCCTTGCTTGTGCTCTCTCCCACCCTCTCTCTCTCTCTGTCAAATAAATATTTTTTTTAAAACCAGACATAGATCAGTAGAATACAATAAAGACCCTAAAAGAGGCCCACATATATAGTCAATTAATTTACAACAAAGGGGTTAAGATTATACAACAGGGAAGGGACCGTCTCTTCAAGAAATAATGTTGGGAAATCTGGGTAGCCACGTGTGAAAGGCTGGAACTGGACC
This sequence comes from Canis aureus, assembly GCF_053574225.1. Classification (NCBI taxonomy): domain Eukaryota; kingdom Metazoa; phylum Chordata; class Mammalia; order Carnivora; family Canidae; genus Canis; species Canis aureus. The sequence goes on from NC_135612.1 coordinate 61,733,083, forward strand.
CCTACCTCACACCATTGACAAAATCTAATGTAAAATGGAGTAAGGGCTTGAACATAAAACCTAAAACCATAAAACTAGAAGACAGGCAGTAAGTATTCAACATCTATCTTGGTGATGAGTTTTTGGATTTGACACCAAAAGTGAAAGGAAAAAAAATGGGACTGCATCAAACACAAAAGCAAAGGACACCCATCAACAAATTGAAAAGAAGCCTCATCTGATAAAGGATTACTATCCAAAATATATAAAGAACTCAGACAACTCAATGGAAAAATTTTTTGATTAAAAAATGGGCAGGGACGCCTGGGTGGCTCAGTAATTGAGCGTCTGCCTTAGGCTCCGGGCATGATCCTGGGATCTGGGATCGAGTCCCATATCAGGCTACTTGCAGGGAGCCTGCTTCTCCCACTGCCTGTATCCCTGCCTCTTTTTCTGTGTCTCTCATGAATAAATAAATAAAATCTTTTTTTTTTCAAATGGGCAGAGGATCAGAATAGATGTTTTTCCCCAAAGACCTACAGATGGCTAACAGGTATGTGGGGAGGTGCTGCACATCACTAACCATCAGGGAAAGACAAATCCAAACCACCATGAAATAGCACCTCTTGCCTGTCAGAATGGCCAAAATCAAAAGGACAAGAAACAACAGGTGTTGGTGAGGACGTGGAGAAAAAGGGGGGCCCTTGTGCACTATTGGTGGGAAGGTAAATTGGTGCAGCAGCTGTGGAGACAGGATGGAGACTCCTCAAGTCTCAAAAAAAGGAAAACTGGAACTATAGATATGACCTGGCAATTCCACTTCTGGGCATTTATCCAAAGGAAACAAAAACACTAACTCAAAAAGATACGTGTACTCCCGTGTTCACGGCAGCATTATCTACAATAGCCAACAGGGAATCAACCCAACAGCTTAAGTGTCCCTGATGGATGAGTGGATTAGGAAATTGTGGTGTACACGTGTGCGCACACACGAATACACTCATACAGAGATATATATACACACATTCACACACATATAATGCGATGCTATTTAACCATAAAAAAGGAAATCCTGCCATCTGCAACATGTGGATGCACCTTGAGGGCATCATGTTAAGTGAAATAAGTAAGAAGGACAAAGACTGTATGATCTCACTTATATGTGGAATCTTTAAAAACAAAACAAGGGCAGCCCTGGTGGCTCAGTGGTTTAGCGCCGGCTGCAGCCCGGGGTGTGATCCTGGAGACCCAGGATCGAGTCCCACGTCGGGCTCCCTGCATGGAGCCTGCTTTTCTCCCTCTGCCTGTGTCTCTGCCTTTCTCTATGTCTCTCATGAATAAATAAATAAAATCTTAAAAAAAAAATACTATATCTTTGAAAGTTGCTAAGAGAGTAGACCTTAAAAGTTCTTATCACCAGACAAGGAGATTTTGTAACTGTTCACAGTGATGGGTGTTACCTGGACGCGGTGATCATGTCACAATATATACAAATATCGAATCTGGATGTTGTATCTGAAACTACTGTAAAGTCCCATGTCGGGCAGCCCGGGTGGCTCAGCAGTTTAGCACCGCCTTCAGCCCGGAGTGTGATCCTGGGGACCCGGGATGAGTCCCACGTCGGCTCCCTGCATGGAGCCTGCTTCTCCCTCTGCCTGTGTCTCTGCCCCCCTCTCTCTCTCCCTCTCATAAATAAATAAAATCTTAAAAAAAAAAAAAGTCCAATGTCAGTTACACCTCAGTGTAAAATAAGCTCTCCTGTCTGGTGCCGATATTCCAGAACTAAGACCCTAAATCCAAGCCCGGAACCTTGGGCCTCCGGCTGTACTTGCAGTGCTTCCCCCTCAGGGAGCCCACCCTGAGCCTCACAAAGGCCAGAGGGGGGCCCCCAAGGGCAGAGGGCACGGGGGCAGGGGAAGGGACTTGCAGATGGGGAGGTGGGGACCGGCAGCAGCGCAGGCGGACTGCGGGGTTCTGGCCAGGGACACTTCTTACCTCTCTGCAAAGGTGGGGCACCCTTCCTGGGCTCAAGTTGGGGTCCAGGTGAAACTAGTAAACCGAAGCATTAACAGGACCGATCGCTGAGACTGGTAAGTGCAGCTGCAACTTGTCACCCAGACATTTCCTTTGCCTTCACATTTCCTCAACTCTCCCCCTTTGAGGAGGCAACTCTCCCCCTTTGAGGAGGCGGACTGGAGGCTTGCCCCCCACCCCACCCCTTCCCCTACCACACCCCCAGCTCCACCCCAGTCTCCCCTTCTGGCTGCCTCTTGAATAAACCCTTTTCTTGCCGCAAACCCGATGTCTCCACTGGGCATCAGGCCGATGGAACTTGGGTTCGGTTACATGGGGTCCCCAAAAACCTCCCTCCACGTCCACACGATGGCCCGTGCACCTCACCTGCAGCAGCTGCAACAACTCTGCCTAATAGGCCCCAGTGCGGGGCTCGAGCCACTGAGCGCAGCGCCGCCTGTCACAGCTCTGGAGGAAGGACAGGTGGCCATCTGGCCCTGTTCTGCTGTGTGGCTGCCACAGACCCCCTGAGGCCTCATGGGCTGGAGGGCAGCCTCCCTCCGCATGCAGCCCTCTACCTGCCAAAGCACACTGCTCGCGGTGGCCTGGGCCGGGCCTGGCTGAGCCCCTCGGGGAGCTGTTCTTCACGAATGCCTAACACATCCATAGCCCAGCTTCAGCAATACAAAAACACAGCAGCCTTATTTCCTTTTGAACACGAGAGACCCCAGACGCCAGCCAGTCAAAGTCACAAGAACTCCAAGCTGTTTATCCCAGAGTTGATGCACATGGACGTCTGGGCCCCCTCCCACCCAGAGGGCAGCCCCTTACTGCTGGAACCCTGGGCTGGGGTGTGCAGCCCAGGCTTTGCTCCCCACCTTGTAATTTAAAGGGAAGTCTGACCACCCTAGAATCTTGTCCAGGGCGTTCTAGTGGGGGCCCTTTAGGCTGAGAACCTGATTTGCTTGTAGGATCAACACTTGAGGCCCTTGCATCCCACCCAGGACATTTGCCCTCATGGGCTCAGGGCTGGACCTGCTTCCTTCTGCCTCAACTCACAAGCTTCCCCAACAGGTGTCAGCTTAGAAGATAAGGCAAGGAAAAGGGCGCTGGTGTTCTGAAACCCATCAACCTGAGGGATCTCAGCTGAAGAGGAGAATATGAGGAACGTCAGTCACTTACACTACCCTCAGACTCGCTGGGTCCTTAGTGGATCAGGGATAGGGTGAAAGGGAGGGATATGGATGGATGGTGGATGGATGGTGGTTGGATGGTTGGTGGGTGGTGGATTGATGATGGATGATTGGCTGGATGGAGGATGAATGGAAGTTGAGTTATGGATGGCTTGATGGTGAGTGGATGGTGAATGGGTGATGGATGGATGGTGGATGGATGGAGATGGATGAATGGATGGATGACAGATGGTGGACGGCTGATAGATGGAGGATGGATAGAAGTTGGATGATGGATAGATAAGTGGATGATGGATAGTGGATGGATGATACATGGTGGATGGTAGTTGGATGGTGGATGGATGGATGGTAAATGGATGGATGGTGAGTGGATGGTGGATGAATGATGGGTAGTGAATGGTAGATGGATGGTGGATGGGTGGATGATGGACGGACGGGAGGGAGAAGGAGAGGGAAGAAGGGAAGGAGGTGCCTGAGTGGGCTATATTTGGAGACCCTGGCCAGGCAGAGCAGAGCCCCATCTCACATCTAAGACCAGGGTCAGAGGGCCTAGCCCGATGCTTCCCTTTCATGACAAGGGAGGAATGTCAGGAACCCGCACCACCAATTCTGGAAACTTCCCAGCACCCTTCCCTGTGGAGCCATGACCATTCCCTCCAGCTCACTGAGTCATGGAAATGGCACACAACTTCCCCCGGGCCACAGGCCCTGTTGGGAGGAAACATGGAAACCCCACGGCGACCCACCAAGGTGGGCATAACACGGCCCTGAGCACCTGCACCGTGTCAAGACAACAGAAGCAAGTCCATGGTCAGGAACAGCCCACGACAGACACAGCACAAGAGAAGGCACTTCATCCTTCAGAAAAATAATGTGCATGTTAAAAATAGAATATTAACAATTTTAAACTATTTACATAACTTAATGGGTCTTAAGAAGCAGTGCAGCCAGTAAACCCATGTGGGGGCCTTGCCGGCAGCCTGACAGGTCTGAAGGTGGAACAGTCCTGCCACCCCCAGGACTCGCTGGCAGCACGGTCCCCAGGCACAGGGCAGCGGTGACCCCGGACAGCTGGAGGCTGCTGCAGGGCAGAGGCAGGCAGGGTGGGACACTCGGCATAGGTGGGGCCTGGTCCGGCCTCGCTGTGCTTTGGGGATATGTGTTTTCCAAGGGCAGGCCTGTCATCAGTCAGGTGGCCACCGTCTCCAGGGACTGGGAGGGCCCCTTGCGGCCCAGAGCAGTGGAACCTGGTCTTCAATCCCCCCGGGGCCCCTGCAGCCCAGACGCCGCACCGGGGCAGGTGACGACCACAGGCTGCCTGACACCTGGACGCATGGCTCCTCCCGACGTGCTGGAGGTCCAGAGTGGCTTACTGAGGCCGAAGAAGGGTCGGGTCTGGGCCCCCGTGGCCGGTGGGGCGGGGAAGGGTGAGGACCGGCTGTGGCCACCCTGCAGCCAGGAGGCCACCGGCCCGGAGCTCAGACCTCCGTGGGCGAGGCAGAGGACGGGCTCCCTGGTGCCCTCAGCTGCTGGCGACAGAAGCGAGGTCGTGGTCGTGGCGGGGCTGGGGGGTCCTCACCGCGGGGGCCCCTTCCTCCTCTGCTCCAGCTCGGGCAGCCGCTGCTCCCGGGTCTGTGCGTGCTGGGCCCCCACCCTGTGGGCTGCCTCGGTGGCCGCGATGTCGATCTGTGCGTAGCGGGAGGCCCCGGCCCCTGAAAGCAGCCCCGGTGAGCCGGCCGGCACCCCCACCCTCCTCCAGGGAGGCCCCTGGCCCCCGCCCCCGCAGAGCCTCGGGCTGGGAGAGGTGAGGGGATCCGGGACGCGAGCCTGGGGGTGGGGGGCAAGCTGGAAGGAAGGGGCCCCGCCCCAGGGGGCACGGCTCAGCAAGAGCAGAGACTGGGGGGCCCGGGCCACCGGCGCCCGGAGGCAGCCCCCCCACCCATGGGGACCCACCTCGGATCCCGGCGCCGGCCCCCTGGAGCTCCAGGCCCAGGTACAGCAGCTGCGTTTTGGAGGAGGGGCTGACGGGGATGTTCAGGTAGGGGGGCGCCTCGCTGCTCGGTCTCCCGGGCCCCGGGGCTCCTGTGCCGAGAAGGGCAGTGCGGGTGGGCGACCCGGGGGACCCCCCCGCAGAGAGCTCCACCCCCCCGCCCCCACCCTCTGGTCCTGCCAACTGACCATCTCTGGCCCAGCACTGCCCACCCTGGGGTCCACCCGCCTTCCCCCCAACACCGCACCACCTTCTGCGCCCCTTCACCAGTGAGCTTCTAGAAACCCTGGGCCCCTCTCCCCCCACGCCCCTGTCTGCTGCCACAAGCTAATCCCTGCTGAGCTGCCCTCACGGATGCCCCAAGGCCTGCTGCCGTCAGCGACCCCACTGTTCCGTCTTCAGCCCCCCTGCCACCCACCCTCACCCTCTCGGTCCTCCTGGGTCATCCCCATGCCCACCCCAGCTCCGGGCTCCAGGGACCACCTCTAGACCCGCGAGTCTCCACAGGAAATCCCTTCCCCCAAGTGCAGGCCCTCCATGCACAGTGACACCTCCATGCACAGTGACACCTCCTCCAGGATGGCCCCAGGCACCTCGAGTCCTCCCCTGTTTCCTAGCAGCAGATTTCACTGTGCACCCCCTCCTGGGGTATATGGGAGGTGCAGCACCCAGGGCACCTGAAGACCTGGCCCGGGCTGGGCTCGGGGGGACTTCATAGTGGGCCGCCTGGCTGTGCACCTGGCCACACTTCCCCACTGGCCCGAGAGCCCAGCACACCAAGGCCACAAGGAAGGAGCCCAGCCGTGGGGACCAAGGGTGACGTCCTGCTGGCTGTTCTCCAGAGGCTCCCCCACACCCCTGTCCTCAGGGTCCCCCGGGCACAGCCACATGAGGGTGGCCAGCTCTGCTGCTCAGAATAGATCAGGGATCAGATAGAGGGTTGAAGCTGCAGGGGACACCCTGTCTCTGAGCCCCTGCGCAGGGGTCGAGGGAGCCTAGCGCAGGGCCAGGACCTCAGGAGGCAGACCCTGTGTCCCTCAGGTCCCCGTCCCACCACAGGGCACCCACTGCCAGGGGGCGTCTCCTGAAGGTCCTCATGGTGCCTTCCCCCCTGTGCCCTTAGCTGCCGCAGCAAGGCCGGGGGTGCAGGGCACACTGTACTGCCTGCTTGCTCCCAGTGAGGGGGTGAAGGCCACAGAGCCCGCACCCCGGCCAGGGCCAGAGCCAGACCGTGGCCAAGTGGAGCCAGATCTCATGAACCAAAGCCAGTCACATGGTTCCTGCCCCTCCCAGCCTGGGGGCCCAGGAGACCCACCCCCCTCCTTACACGGTCCCTGCAGGGCAGGGCCCCCTCAGGATGCTGTGCCCACGTCCCTGACGTCAAAAACAGGACACTGATGCCCCGGGAAACTACTGTTCCCAAACATTCCTGCTGCTGACCCTGCAGGGAGACCCTCCGGCCAGTGCAGGGGTGTGGGGCTCCCAGGAGCGGCTCCGGACCCCGGCAGAGTCTGCACACAGGCAGCAGGGGTGCTCCAGGGGCACAGAGCCGGGGGTGCTCCCTGATGAGGAGGTGGCCCTGCTGCAGAGCGAGGGAGGGAGGTCCTCGAGGAGGGAGGCTGGAGGCTGCTGCTGGACACGGGGTGGGAAAGGCCGGATGCGTTGACCCCAGGGAACACGGGGAGGGCCCTCTGGACACTCAGCTTCCAGGCCAGGCTTGGGGCCCGGGCTGCCTGTTCGCGCACGGCCCTGGCCAGCCAAGGCCCGGCGCTGGGCTTCTCCGATTGGCAGCTCAGCCTGTCCTGTGCTCTCATCAAGCCAAGAACGGGCTGCTTTCCGCCTCTCAGCTGTGAGGCGAGGGGTTTCTGTAGATCTACCGCACCTGCAGCGCCCCGAATGCAGCCTAGGACAGGAAGGGGTGCAGCCTTGGCAGGCAGAGCAGGGCGAGGGCCCTCTCCCCACACCCTCCCCGGGCACGCCGTGTCCACCTGGGCTCTGCACACCCATCTGGACACCAACAGTGTGAGACTCTCCATCAAGCAGCCTGGAGGGGACCTGGGCACACAGAGGGGCAGACGCAGGCCCTCGCCCATGTACCCCGAGGTGATAGGCAGAAGCACCCAAGAGAGACACTTAGACCAGTGAGGCCAGGGGAAAATCCAAGCAGACTGCCTGGAGAAGGAGGCATGTGCCAAGGAATAGAGGACGAGAAAGAAGGAAGGGCAGAGGCAGAGGCCCGGGTGCAGCGGGGAGAGCCCTCAGGGGCTGAACCAGGACCTGAGGGGAGGCTAGGAAGGACGTCTGGAGCTGGTTCTAGGGCTGGAGCCACGTCTTGCCCAGTCCACAGCCGGCAGGGGAGGAGGAAGCAGGGGAGGGGCTCCCTCCTGGCCTCCGTGTCTAAGCAGTGTTCGTGGGGGCAGATCCCCCTCACCCTCCTCCCTCCCGCTCCTTCAGGTAGAGCTGCTCCCAGCCTTGCTAGAAGCCGGAACAGAGCCGAGGACAGAGGAGCACAGCCTGACCTCTCCTGCCTTCCCGAGGCACCCCCGCCGTCACCAAGGCTCTGGCCGCACCACCCCAGGCCCAGTTCATCCCCGTCTCTGCCGGACTCAGGCCCCACTTCCCCAGACCCTGGCCTCAGTGGAAAGAGAGGGTCTGTATCTTCCAGTAAATCCTGACGCCTGGGCCCCCGTCCCCTCCTGTTCCTGGGGGCCCACCCGCTGTCTGGGTAAAAGACCTCCACAGGGCCCTAGGGGCAGCCGAGTGGACAGCAGGAGGAGGTGTCTGGGACCATCCGGGAGTGGGCGTCAGGGGATAGGTTGCCCTGGGGTGGAGCTCAGTGCCCCATCCTGACCCAGAGAACCCAAGAGCAGCTTGCTGGGGCTTTCCTGTGGACCCGGCCTGCCCTGCCCGCCCCCTCCTGCCCCCAGAGGTCCACTGCAGGTCAGCCTGCAGGTCTGGCCCCAACAGGTGTCATGTGTCTCGAGAAGGACAGAGGATCTGAGCTCCTTAGGGCCCCCAGTCCTAAGGCTAAGGCCCAGAGCTGACCCCTGAGCCTCCCTGACCCCTCCACCCTGCCTAAGGCCAACCTTCCCCAAACTTCAGCTTCCCTCAACCCTCCAGGCCCTCCCCTGGGCAGCAGCCAGCTTCTGCCCATCCTTCACCTTCTAACTGAGCTTGGAGACCTCAAGTCTTCCCCTCACTCCCTGCTCATCACCAGGACCCCTCAACCCTGTTCTCCATCACCTCAAGGATGGGGCTCCCCGCCGCAGGCCAAGGCTCCGAGGCAGCCTGGCCCTGCCCGCTCCATGCACACAGCCCTCCGGGCTAGCTGGCCACGCTTAGCCACCCTGTCCTCATCCTCCGGCTGGGCCTGCCCCGCCCCTGCCAGGGCTCCTTCCGGCTGCACTCTGTCCCCCGACCCCACGGCCACCCCTCCCCCGTCCATGTCACCTTCTGCCCATTGTCTCCATCATGGCCACTAACACCCGCTGCCCCATCTGCTGCAGAGCCTCTGGCTAGGCCATGACTGCAGTCGCCATGCCCCCCACTCCCTTGTCCCGAGGCCACACGGGAGCTGGTCCCAAAGCTGGGGCCTACCTGAGTGTGTCATCAGAAGGCCGGGGGGTGAGGCAGCTGCTCCCTGGACCAAAGAGAACATGTGTCAACCTGTCCATCTGGACCCCGTTCCCCTTGCCCCAGCCTGACCAGCAGGATACTAACCCAGCTGCACCCAGGTCACTGGGGGCCTGGCTGCCTCTGGCGGACCCCAGCCCAGACTCCTCATCTCCCAGGGGGCCCCATACCCACGTGTCCCAGGACCCCCAGCTGGCAGCCCTGACCCTTGCTTGCCCTCTTCTGAGCCCTAGGCTAATTCTGGGCCTCCAAGGTCTACTCAGGGCTATGCAGAAGGGGGTGTGGCTGTCAGGTGCTCAGAGGTTGGAGCAGGTGCTCCCTGGGCCCTGCGGGCCCCGCCCCACCAGCACCTGTGGAGGTACCCACAGAGGCCATGAAGATGAGCCAGGACCCCCTGAACTGCACAACGGCCTCTTGGGGGGGCCTGATTAGAAGTGCAGAGGGGCCTGCAGGAGGAAGGGGCCATGGGGGCCTCAGAGCTGAGGACAGGATCTGATCAGGAGGGAGGGACAGTGGCCCGTGGCCAGCAGGTTCATTGTCACCTGGGCCTGGGCCTCCCACAGCCCTTGGGGGATGCCTCCCTACCCCCACCCCCATCCCCACCCGGGCCCAGGGCAAGTGACTGAAGCGGATCCAGCATCCCCAGCAGTCTGGGGATCACAGGCTGGCGGCAGGGCCTTGTGAGGAGCTGGGAACTGGAATGGGGGTGTGGAAACCCCAACCCTGCCCTGGGGGCCTCTGCTTGATGCCCCAGACTCAAGACACAGCAGCCTGACCCAGGTCCTGGCCAGGCTCAAGGGACACACTGAGCTGGTCTAACCCATCACCTTCCTAAAGGAGCTCTTGTGCAGGCCCGGGACCTGGGCAGAGCGTGTCTAGCCCCCCGACCCCCCGACCCCCGACCTAAGGGCCCCCAGTCTGGTCGCAGACCAGAGGCCGGCTGCCCACCGGGAGCCCTCACACACAGGCCTCTGAGGTACTAGAGGAGATCACCATCTGCCCACGGGAGCCGCGGAGCAAGCGCCAAGGGCCCACGGCCCCACCACAGCCCGCACCTGCTTCCGGGGCCGCTCCTGCGGGCACAGCATCAAAGCCAACGCTGAGCATGGGCAGGGTGCAGCTCAGCCCATTCCCCCTGCTGGGGGCCAGGACCCCAAACTCCAGGTCTGGGCCAGTGGGCTGCACACGCCCTGGAGAGACAAGGCAGCAGGACTCCCAGCATGGATCTGCCCACTCTGCTTGCGCCCAGCCCCACCAGGCAAGGCCCGGGCGCCCAAACAGCGAGGGGCCCTGGCAGGGGCAGACGCCACCCCACCTCACTCATGGCGCTAGCAGCTCGCAGCCTTATTACTTTTGCAGCCAGAGGCTGGGGTGCCTCAGGGGTGGAGGTGACAACAGTGGATCTAATGACCGCTGCTGTGAATAGACATCTACTGCCCACGCGCATCTATCACCTCATTGGACCCTCTCCATGTGCCCAGGGAGGTAGGCATCCTCGTCTACGCAGGAGGAAACAGAGGCTCAGAGAGGTGTAGAAACTTGCCTGAGGCCACCCAGCTGGCCTGGCGGGGTGCCGCTCAGCCCCCAAAGCCTGGCTTTCCTCACGCTACAGTTCACAGGCACCCCACCCAGAGCTCCCAACTCGGCCTCCACAGAGCTGGCCCCCCAGCAGGGTAAAATGGGAGTGATAGGGCAGGGCGGGGGCCCCTGGATGTGCAGGAGATGGGAGGTGGGATCCCTGGAGCTCGGCCACCCAAATGGGGAAGATGGAGGGGGGCTCCAGGCTCAGAGCCAGGACTCTCACTGGCCCAGAAAGCAGTGCCCACCCTCACTTGGACATGGGAAGCCACCTGCCTGAGCCCAAGTGGTCTCCAGTGAGCAGAGAACATGCCACACATGTGCGCACACACACACACACACGTGTGCATCTGTGCAAATAGCATACACACGGACATCACACATGTGCGATGCACACACCACACACAAATGTATGCATATGCACAAATGCACATTCCTGTGCACGCACCACACATGCACACACGTGTACACACACCGTGCAGATGAATGCAGCATCTGTACACACTACGTACACACACACACAGGTCACACAACCACGCACAGTGCACACACATGCAGCTGAATGCACACGTCACACGCGAATGCAAGTGCGCACGCACACACGCCCCATGGGCTGTCGGGAGCTGCCTCTCCTGCTTCAGGCCCCCAGTGCGTTCAGGCTCAAGGCAGGCTACTGGGCGAGGCCCCGTGCTGCCCCCTGAGACCCACAGGCTGGAGACAAAGGCCCCGCGGGGAGGGCCTGGCGGGAGGTGGGGAGGCTAGCAAATGGAAAAGGAGAAGATGGTAAGAAAAGAAAATTTTATTTCCAATCTAAGAATGTATTACAAACAGGTCCGATTTTAAAAATGTAAAAGAGCAACAAAGGTCTTTAGCCGACGGTAAAGGTACAAAGCAAAATATTTACAGGTGAGCCGTTGGCCCCCTGGGTGGGGGCGGGTGCCAGACAGTGCAGGACGGCGCCAGCCCAGGTCCCGAGCCGCACGGGCACCGGCCCGCCTCTTGGGGTGCACGAAACTGCAGAACAATGTAGGAAACCAGGCAACGCAGCTGCACCCCATGCAGGCGAGCAGACAGGCCACGGAGGGCGCCGGAAGCAGCTCTACCCCGGGCGACCCACGTGCCTCCAAACGCAAACGGATGGGCCTTGGAGCCCCAGCCCCTCTGGTCCTGACCCCTAGCCTTGCAGCTCAGCCAGGAGGGTGGAGGGGGTGAGGCGCAGCTTCCAGAGTTTTCCCAGGGGCCTCCTGGTGTCACCACCTTGCTGCCTGCCCACCCCTGGCCCGGGAGCCTGCAGGTTGAGGAACAGGCTGGTGGGTGAGCAGTGGAGGTTCTTGAGTCATGAGACCCAGACCCCACAAGTCCCTGCGCCTCCTGAGCCTCAGTTTCCTCCCCTGTAAGACGGGCCACCCGTGGCGCTGCTTCACAGAGGTGTGCAGTGGACAGGTAAAGCTCGTCCTACACGCACCGTGCCACGCTCCTGTCCCGGGAATCTGGGTCTGCAGCTGCTGCAGAGGAAGCTAATTTTTAGCAGATGACCTGACTGTGCACCACGGAAGGGATGTATCTGAGAAGTAAGAATGGCCATCCAGCGGGTAGGCAGGGGAACTGGACGGGAGGTGGCTGCGGCCCGCGAGGGGCCTCCCAGCCCTGATCACCCCGAGGGCCTGGCTAAAGCCGGCTGGGACACAGCACCAGCCTGGGTCCCCTGCACCCCATCCTCAGGCTTTGGGACTGTACACGCCCCCAGCCTGCTCCACCCAGAGCTTCCCACTTTCCAGAAGGCACTTGAGCTGCAGGCTAGTCGCCCTCTCCAAGTCCTGGGGGCCCTCCCTGCAGGCTCCACTCCCCAGAGGGCAGCCTCTGGGACTGTCACCCCTCCCCCCAGGCCCTCCCCCCTGTGCCTCACCAACAGCACCGAGGGCACCCTTTCCCCTCCTGCCGGGAGGGACAGAACCCAACCCCCGCAGCAGCGAACCTGAGCTGTGGCTCTCAGGGAGGGGGGTTTACCTTGAGTCCTCCACAGGCCGGACAGGTGGAAAAGAAAGCTGGAGGAGGCCCTGCATGGGGGCTGCCTGCCTCCCAGGTCTCGACAGGGGCCTCGCTGCCCGGGCCCTCCGCCACCTGTCCCCGCCGCCTCGCGCCCAGGCAGCCGGAGGGACACCCTGCGGACATCTGGCCACCCGAGTCCCCGGCCCCACCATCGTCCAGGCTGCCCTGCACAGCCGAGGTCTGGTCCCCGGGGGCCTGGCGCAGGCTGCGCGGCGTGTCATAATGGTGCCGCAGGGCCGTGGGCACCTGGTACTCGGCTGTCCCCGGCGGGCAGGCGCACAGGCTGGGCTCGCACCCCCCGGCCGCAGGCGGCAGGCTGAGCAGGGAGCCGAACTCGTCGCCCGCGCGCCACACGTCCAGGCTGCTGCCGGCGCAGGAGGAGAAGCTGCCCGAGTACGAGGAGTGGCTGCCCGTGGCGATGCCGCTGTCCGATGAGCTCTGGCGGCCGACCTCCTGCAGCTGCCGAGGCCGCAGCGGCTTGGGGGGCGGCCTGGAGGTGCCCGGCACGGTCTCCGCAGAGGCCTGGGCGGCGGCCAGCCCTGGACCCTCCTGCGACGTGCTGGCCGAGGACGAGGAAGGCTCTGGCCATGCGGTGAGGCGGCCACCGGCGCTGACATCCGAGTGGCTGGCCTCTGAGGAAGAGCTGGACAGGCTGCGGTCATCCCCTAGACAGAGCACAGGGCGGTCGGGGTGTTGACACTGCTCTGGGGGCTGGGGTGGGCTCAGGGAGGGCTGGGGGCGACATCGGCCGAGGGCCAGCACTCTCCAGGCCCCCATCGCCCCCTCCCCAGCACCCCCCCCCCCGCCCCCACCCAGAGGCTCCTGCACAAACCAGCTCACCGGGTCAGGCCCCTCCTTGAATACCAATCTTTCACACACACACACACACACACACACACACACACACTGTACCACCACCACCACCACCACCCTCCCGCCCCCGGCCCTCTCTGGAACCCACGTCCTCCTGCTGCCCCCTTGGTCACTGCCCTCTGGGAATCAGAGGATCACGGCTCAGTGCCAAGAGGCTCCTTACTTCTGGGGACAGGCTCACAGTGCACCCCACCAGACTGGACTGGCAGCAGTAGAGAGGACAGACAGGCCCCACAGCATGGCTCCCCCCCCACCCCAGGCAGCCCCCCCCGACCCCCCCCCACCCGCCTGGCAGCAGCCCCTTCTGTCCAGTTCCCAGCAAACAGAGAGTCCTCGGGCTGCCGAGGAGGACCCTTTTGTCTGGGCACTAAGGGTAAAGCTGAAGCCCACAGGAGCCCACAGCCTTACCCAGGCCACAGGGCTGCTGGGCAAGCAGAATTTGCACCCAGCTCTCCCAGCTTTCCCAGCTCTCTGGCAGCACCACTCATGATGTTTGTGGCATCATGAGTGAGGGGAAGAATGAGTGAGCAGAGAGGAGGAAGGAATGAATGAGTGAGTAGGAGGGAAGGAATGAAGGAGTGAGCAGGAGGGGAGGCATGACCAAAAAGCAGGAGCCTGGCTCAGGCCCCATAGCAGTGGCCCCTCCCCACAGCAGCAAGGCAGCCCACCTACCTCCTCCTCCCCCTCCTCCCCCACCGTCCCTCCTCCCCTCCTCCCTCTCCTCTCCCTCCTACCCTTCTCTCTCTCCTCCCCCACTGCACCCTCCTCCCCAACCTCCCCTACCTCCCCCACCTCTCCCACCTCCCCTACCTCCCCCACCTCCCCCACCTCCCCTACCTCCCCTACCTCCGCTACCCAGACGACCCGCGTGCGACAGGAGGCTGAGCCGCTTCTCCAGCCTCAGGGCCTCCAGGGCCTCCTGGGCCACACGTTCCTCTGCAGCGGCAGGACCCCCGGGGCTCGGGTCTGCAGCAGAGAGGAGAGTCAGGAGACGTGGCCTCCTTGCTCCCACCCAGGGCCCTTGGCCGCGGGCGCCACCCAGGTGTCACAGTGAGTGAGTCCAGCACCACCAGGGCCACACATGTGCTGGGGGTTGGGGCTCAAGGCCATGGCAGGGCCCCGGGTGACCCCCTCCCCTGCAAGTCCCAGCTCCTCCCCAGCCACGGGGCACCAGTCTCAGGGCACCTGCCCCCTCCAGATCCCCCAGCCAGCAGCCCATATCTGGTGCCCCAAAGCCAGCAGGTGTTCCCCACGGTGGGGACGCTGGCATTGGATGGACTCTCTGAGCCCCTTGTCCACATCTACAAAGTGGGGGTGTGGAGAGAGTGCATCTCAGTCAGGGCAGGACCAGGACGGGGGCGCGCAGGGTTGTGCTTAGGGCAGAGCAGACGTCGGAACTCTCATCTCTCCCCTCCTGACTGTCTCCCCGTGGGTCCAGCTGAGCAGGTGTGAGCGCAGGGGCACCCCAGAAAGCCCGGGGTGTGAGGCTGCTGACCCAGGAGAGGCCACCTCGCAGGAGAGCCCGATCATCACAGGGCCTAGACCCAATGCCACCCAGAGCCCCACCAGCCTGTCCACACCCTGCCTTCACGCCTGTCCCACTGTCCTGTCCACACCCTGCCGTCCGCACGGACCGGTGGCTGCCAGGCAGGAGGGCGCCAGCAGAGGGCGCCACCGCACCACCCAGCAGAGCCCAGCTGGAGAAGAATGGGCCACAGGAGCCACCTCCTCAGTCCCCAGCCCGCCCCCAACCCGTCCCCCCAGGGCCCATGTGGGGTGTGGAGGTGGGGTGAGGGATCTGCTGAGCAACGGTGGACCCAGTCCTTCCCAGGGGCCCTGAACGACCCGCCCCCTGGCTGTGGCACCCGTGCAAGGAGACCACAGACGCGAGCTCACTGACCACTTGCCACGTCTCCCAC
Source organism: Canis aureus (assembly GCF_053574225.1). Taxonomy (NCBI): domain Eukaryota; kingdom Metazoa; phylum Chordata; class Mammalia; order Carnivora; family Canidae; genus Canis; species Canis aureus. Next base: position 61,748,310 of record NC_135612.1, read on the forward strand.
CTGGACAATGTGACAAGCACCACCTCCCTGGGCTGCGGGGAGTACCAGCGATCCTGGGTACCACGCACCCGGTGAGCCTCTAAGGAGGCTGTGGGGACAAGAACCAGCCTCTGTCCCTCCTGGGCTGTCCCTGAGGGGCCAGGACCTCTGGGATCCCGCCCTGCTGGGGCCCCACAGTGCCCAGGATCTCGGGGGTCCCGCCCTGCTGGGGACCCACAGTGCCCGGGATAGCGTGGTCCCTCCGGCGTCCGGCTCTGTCCTGCCCAGGGCTCTTGGAGAATGCGCCCCAGCCACAACCAGGGAGTGGGGGCAAGATGAGGGGAGCTCAGTGCAGCCTCACACCCACCACCAGTGAGACCCCACCCGCCACCCACCACCTGCCACCCACCAGGCAAGCGCACAAGGCAGCTTCCAGCCAAAACACAAACTCCACCTGGGACCCGGCTGGCTCTGGCCCCAGCCCACAGTCCCAGCCTCGTGGGGCAAGACCCCACACCAGTCCAGATCAGAAGGTCTCCGTGGGCCCCACTCGGGGTCTCTGGCCTCCTGGGGCCCCACCTGGTACAGCCAGAGTGTGTGGGTCCCAGGAGCTGTGACCCCGTGGAGGAAGGGCGAGGACGGCGTGTGCTGTCCCCTCGGGAGCCCGGCGGCTGATCCCTTCCCATGGGCAGCCTGGCTGACCCATCAGTGGCCCCCCGGCCCCTCCCCGGCAGGCCACACTCCCACACGCACCTGGGAGAACCGGCCGCAGCCCGAAGGGGCCCTTGGTCGGGGAGATGCCGCGGACAATGCAGTCGAACAGGAAGCTGATCTGCTCTCCCTCGGCCGAGGACAGGAAGAAGACTCCGGCCCCTGCAGAGGGAGGCCAGACCCCGTGTCGGCCCGGCCCCAGCATCCACGGGGCGGGACCGCTGCAGAATGGGCCCAGGGGCCACCAGATGGAGAACGCGGGAACCCGGAGCGAACCCTGCACACGCGGGGGTGGGGTGGCGTGAGTGTCCCCTGAACGCCCAGGAGGAGCCTGTGCCTGGCCTGGGGAAAACCCCACTCTGTCCTTCAGGCCCACACAACTTGTCGCAGCAGCGTGGGCACACGTCTGGCCATCGGGCCTGTGCGCACCAGCCCACCCAGGCAAGCTTGCTGTGCGCCAGGCCGGCTGGGAGGAGGCGTCCCACCCTGCTGGCCCTCGGTCCTCTCCGTGGGCCTCCGCTGGCCAGGACGAGGAGCCGGGGTGCCTCAGGAGGACGCGGCCCCAGGAGGAGGCCGGGAGGGGGTTCCAGCTCTCTCACATGCCCAGGCTCATCAGAAGCAAGGAGCAGTCCCCTAGCGTGAGGTTCGCCTGCCAGGAAGCAGCCAGGGGGGCCTGGGTCTCAGCAGGTGCCCCACGACCCGGTCTCCTGGCTCGGGGCTGCTCCGAGGGCGAGTGTGTGTGTGAGGTGGGCCTGCCCCCCACAGGAGGTGGCCGCGGGCTGCAGCCAGTGATGCATAGTGCCCACCTCACAGACCCCCTTCCGGGACCTGTTTTCGGGTGGGAATCGTGCCCAGAGGCCCTGGGCCAGCAGAGGGCAGGCCGCGTGAGTCAGCACAGCCCAGGGGTGGAGGGGGGAGGCCTCCTGCTGGGCCGGAGCCCCGCCAGGGTGAATGAAATCCCGCACCACCGCCCAGTGAATGGGGACACCGGGCCACGTGGGGCTGCATGCTCGGCTGGCGTCACCACACAAGAATGCCTGCGAGCCCTGCCTCGTCCGTCCGTTGCCCAAAGAAAGGCACGCTGGCTCCCGAAGGGCAGGTCCCGGGGCGGCCCTGCAGGCGGAAGGGGCTGCAGGGGGAAGGCTTCCCAGTTACACCTCTGTCACCCGCCAAGGCCACAGTGGCTCTCCTGGGGTTCTCGGGGGGTGCAGCACCCTGCCCTCTGATCCACCCACTCAAGGCCCCCCGAGGGTGTCCGCACCTGCTTAGAGACCCCAGAGGGGGCCGAGAGGGACAGCAGCCCAGCCGGTGGGCCGCCCGGGCATACCCCAGAGCCTCCGCTGCACGGATGGGCTGGGAGCTGCTGCCCTGCGGTGGCGGTGGCGGTGGCGGTGGCGGTGGCGGTGGCGGTGGCGGGAGGGCAGGGGAGGAGAGGGCCGCTCCCCGCCCCCCCGCCCCAGCAGCCGCGCCAGCTCGCACAAAGGGCCGGGCCTCTAATCCCGAGCTTACAGTCAGCTGGCAGCGGCCGCGGCACAACCAGTCCCCCGACTATAAAAAACCACATTACGAAGCAAGGGGAGCCGACAGCATTCCACCAGGCGTCTGCTGGGCGTCATGCTCCCCAAGACGCAGCCGGCAAGGCCTGGGAGCATGGCTGCCGCCCCCATGCAGACCCGCGAGCTAACCACAGAGGTTCCCTGGGGACGGGTGGCCCGAGCCCCCACGTGAAGCCTCCAAGACACAGCTCGCTGACCACTGGCCGGCCCTCTGTGGGCTTCCCTCCTGCACCCCAGGCTTTGGGGACACTGGGAGCTCCCTAAGTGGGGGCAGCTCACCCAAGCTCTCCACCCAGGAGGCCACCACTGGTAATGTCACCTCAGCTGTCCAGACTCCACGCACCTAACATCACTATTCCCAGCCCCTGACCCCTGATGGTTCATTTGGTGCTGCTAGGAGGGAGCACCTCCTCTGAGATGTACCCTGTGATCCTTTACTCTGCATGTCCCTTAAGTGGATGCTGTCCTGGCTGCCAGGCCGGAGTCTTATAGGCGGACCACTTCTGAGGCATCCTGGCCCCAGTGCCTCAGCCAGGGCCGGGGGCCCGGGGGACCCAGGCACTCAGTGTGGTAGAAAGAGGGAAGCAGAGACAAGCGGGCCTTCCCCTAAGAGAGTGTTCTTTGAATCTGTTTGCTTGCCTGTTTGCAGGGCCGGAGGAACTAGAGCCTGGCCCACTTTGCCACAAGCTCACCTCCTTCCATCCTGGTCCATAAAGCCCCACCCTGGGGCAGGATCCGTGCCAGAGGCCATCCTCCAGGCCACCCACCCACACCACTGACTGAGTGACCCGTCCACCACATTCAGCAAGGACGAGCCATCCCCGCCCAAATCCCCGACCCACAGAACCATAAGCAGTGAAACAGCCGCCAAGTGCTGCGCGATCATGACATGGGGAGACAGGGATACAGAGGAGCGAAAGTCTGCTGAGCAGGAAGCCAGCGGCTGCTGGGGTGACAGCCACCTTTTGCTTAGGGTAGATGCTGTGGGTTCCCGGGAGCTGCAGGCAAAACTCATGGGCTTTATAAATGCAGTTAGTCCCTAGGACAGCATCTCCAGCACAAAGGCCGATGCACCCCACGGAAAGAGTCCCCAGCCCTGAGAAAGAAGCACTTTCCATCCACACGTTCCATGCACCCAGTTCCTTGGGTAGATTCCTGTTGCAAGTTAATCCTGGTAACCACCAGCGTCCTGAGCTCTGCCAATGCTCAGTGTCCCAGCTCCGTGGAGACTGAGACCGGATGGTGAAGTCCTAGTGGGGACCGAGCGCCTGCAAGCATCTGGAGAAGGTTCTAGAAAGCTCTGTCCAGGCAGCACCAACCTGGCTGGTGCTGGACTTTCACTCAGAATGCAACTGACCCAGGCCCCTGGGGTATCATTTTGCACAGGGCTTCCTAACGGAGCCAAACATCGACCAACTGGAACTTCATTACTCTCTGCCCTTAGTTTTCAAGAAAGGACCGACGTTCAAGGAAACAAGTTCATTCGAAATCAAGTTTTAAATTTCACCCGATCATCTCTCCCACCAGGAGGACTGACTGAAGACCAAACAGCAGGATGCAACAGGTGTCAGCGAGGACATGGGGAGAGAGGAGGGCCAGGACATGGGGAAACCAGAACTGAGTGGTTCTCAGGGTGCGCTGCTGGGGGGCCACCGAGGAAAACAGCACGGAGGGTCCCCTAGAACTCACAAGCAGAGTCACCCGACGACCCAGAGACTCCAGACCTGGGTGGGGGCGGACAGATACCATGTGACCCCACCTCTGTGAGGCCCGCAGAGGCGTCAGATCCTAAATACAGAAGGTAGGCAGTGGGGGTCAGGGGCCGGGGGTCAGGAGGGTTGTGTTTGCTGGGGACCGAGGGTGGGGACGGCTGCAGGACACTGAATGCGCTTCAGGCCTCTGAGCTGTACTCTCAACAACGAGTAAAAAGCAGATTCTCTGCCTCATATATTTTGCCACCGTAGACACAAACAAAGCACCCTCTCGCAGGCACCACCACACGAAGCAGCCTGCACTGCAGCCTTGCAGCCGCCACCCCTCCGTGCCCGGAACATGCCCCAATCTCTGTGACACCACCCCCTGTACACACACACACACGTGTGCACACACAAACACACGGTGGCTGGCATGCCGTCATGTCTGGACCGTCCCTTGAGGCCACACTGCCCATTCCCCAGGGGCAGGGGGACACGGAGCCTTCCCCTTGGGCCTTCCTGCCTGGGAGGAAACAGAGCAGAGCAAAGCCCCCTAAGGAGGAAGCCCGGGGCGCTGCTGACAGCCGGTCCCATCCCCACTTCACCTGGTGCTGGGCTGGCCCTGGGCTGGCTGGCGGTGCAGTGGAACACGGAGTGCCAGATCCCAGAGAAGTCACCAGTGGCTCTGAGCCTCGCCTTCCCCATCTGCAAAATGGGGCTGGTGCCCGTACCTCATGGTTGGTGTGAAGACAGGGGAGCACAGAGAACTTCAAGCGTGGGACCCCTGTGGTTACTGCTCTCCACGCTCTCCCTGCCCAGCCTACGCTCTCCCACCATGTGACCTCCGTGTCCAGGTCGTCATCCTGGACACTCGGGGCACCCAGGACCAGCCTGGGAGGCCAGCCCCTAGTGAGTGACAAGGGATTGACGGATTCCAGGCTCACTCCCACCTCCAGAGTGGAAGATTCCCAGCAGAGGGGTGGAATGGACCCCAAACCACCTGAAATGTGACTAGTGGTCTAGACCCAGAGGGCAGACTTGATCTCCTTGTAGGAAACTGAAACCACCCCCATCAAATGACCCCAGTTCATAAATGTCCCTGAACATGCTGCCAAGTGGAGGGGAGCCCGGGCCTTTGCTGTTCCCCACCCCACCCAGGATGCCTCCCCGTGGGCAAAGCACTGGAGCAGGCCCGGCCCAGGGCAGGGGCTCCATCCTCCTGGGACCCTCACCCCAGCAAGCACTCTTCCTTCTCCCGCCCACCCTAGGCTGGTCCTCCCTCTCTCCCCATTTCAACCACCACCTAGTTAACATTCCTGCAATTCCCAGTGACCCCCCTCTCACACATGCTGCTGACTCAGCCTCAGGCCACATCCAGAGCTTTCTCACGGCTGCCTTCATGCCCCCCACCTCAATCCCCATGGGCATCTAGGGCCGAAGTCATCACCCTGAACACAGATCTGCTGGTGGCACTGTGCTGCTCAGGCTCCCTGCTACTCTGGGAAGACAGAGCATACTCTGGTCTGCATACTGGGCTTCCTCCTCCTGCAACCTCGCCTCTGCCACCACCTCCTAACGGGGTTCCTGCACACGCCATGCAGGTCACGCATCTGTGCTGGGGTCAGAGACCAGGGCTTCGGTCAGCTCTGTCAAGACCACCCAGCATTCAGACCACAAAGTCCAAAAGAGGCACCAGAGGACTTGTCAGAGGTGGATGATGCAAGCGTTTTAAAGGCGGAGCAAGAGGGGTACCTGGGGGGCTCAGTGGGTGAAGCATCCGCCTTCGGCTCACTTCTACGGCTTCCTGGATCCTGGGATGGAGGCCCACATCGGGCTCCCTGCTCAGTGAGGAGTTGCTTCTCCCTCTCCCTCTGACCTCCCCCTATTCATGTACACACAGTCACTCTCTCTTTCACTCAAAAAAATAAATAGATATAGATAGATACGCAGCAAGAGAGTTCCTCCTAGCTTATGGCGTCATCCTTTACTCACTTAAAAAAAGTCATTTAAAAAGGCCCACCATGGACAGCCTGATGGTTCAGCGGTTTAGCGCCACCTTACGCCCAGGGTGTGATCCTGGTGACCTGGGATCGAGTCCCGTTGGGCTCCCTGCATGAAGCCTGCTTCTCCCTCTGCCTGTGTCTCTGCCTCTCTCTCTCTCTCTCTCTGTCTCTCATGAATAAATAAAAATCTTTTTAAAAAAATGCCCACCAGGGATCCCTGGGTGGCGCAGCGGTTTAGCGCCTGCCTTTGGCCCAGGGCGCGATCCTGGAGACCCGGGATCGAATCCCACGTCAGGCTCCCGGTGCATGGAGCCTGCTTCTCCCTCTGCCTGTGTCTCTGACTCTCTCTCTCTCTCTCTCTGTGTGACTATCATAAATAAATAAAAAATAAAATAAAATTTAAAAAAAAAAATGCCCACCATGTCCCACGAGGCTGAAGTGATGGACTGCACCCAGAGGAACCGGGCACTAGTGGAGGAGGGGCCAGCACAGATGGCCGGCACATACAATGAAGGGGGTACATTTTTGACAGCCACTGTCCATGACACTCCTCTGCCACAGGCTTGGGGACCTTTCCACCACCTGCTGAATTCCTCAGCATGCCAGGACCCTGACCTCTTACAAATGCAACTAGCTCATGTAAACAGGGAAATGCCCTTGAAATGACCTTGACAGGAGGACCAGCCAATGCAAGGGACGGAGATCTTCTCTGGGCCCCGTCTTAGAAACTTCCATTCACCCTTAGGCCCAGCTTGCATGCCCCTCCCCAAAGCCTGCCCTCCCGGGGCTCTGGGCGGGGACTGCTTCTCCCATTCTCTGTTGGTGCCCCAAATCCCTAACCACACACAGTGGGCCACCACCGACCCAGAGACAGAGGATCAGGCCACGCTGGGAGACCCTGGACTCCCACCCAGCAAGCCTACTCCCATCTGACACTGAGCAGGCCATTGTCCACATGGAGGCCACAGAGAGAAATGCCTATCTGGGAGGGACCCAGATCTACCCCAGGCCCCCACATACCTGGCCAGGCCCTGAGAGGACTTCAGCCACACACAACCCTGGTCATACCCACCCTGATGCCACTCCCACACCTACCAGGGCCATGACCCCTCTGCTTTGCCCTCCCGGGTCCTAACCCCATCTCCACACCTTCTAGGCACCCTCTTTACACTCAGGGTGGGCAAAGGCAGCCAGGGATCATCTCCTGCTCTCAGGAGAGCTGTCTGTGGCCAAGAACCAAGGGTGTGTGGTTCTGAGGGGCACAGGGGTCAGGCTGGGACTGTGCCAGGGGAGGGAGGGGATGCTGATTCTTTATGCCCCAGACCTGCCAGGGCCTTCTGATGATCCCAGCCCAGCTCTCTGTCCTCCAGATGAAATGTGCCCAGGGCCACAGGCCCATCATGATCCAAATTCTAAAACCTTCACAGTCAAGGTGACCCACGTCATGGGCTAAATGGTGGTCCCCAAAGGATAGGTCACATCCCAAACCTGTAACTGTGACCTTATTTGAAACAATGGTCTTTAACCAAGTGAAATGAGATGAGGTGATCCTGGATTATCTGCGGGTCCTAAATCCCACAGAGTCGGAAGAGAAGTCACAGGGAGATGGTCTGTGACAGCAGAGGGCAGGCTGGAGTGGGCAGCCACAAGGCCAGGGCCATCTGGAGCCACCAGGGGCCAGAAAAGGCGGGAAGGGGCCTCCTTGGAGGAGCACAGCCCGGCCCACACCTTGATTGGGGATGCACTGGGAAGGAATTGTTTTTATTGTTCTGAGGCCTCAATTTGGGGGAATTTGCTACAGCAGCCCCAAGACCCTGACTCACGTGCCTGCGGGGATGCCCAGGGCCTGACCCCCCGGTGGTCCGACCACATGTGCAGGGGTGCACGGTCCCTCCACCCCAGCCCTGTATCATGTGGCAGAGCACCCCGCACCCCTCCCCGTGAGAGCCTAAAACCCAGCTTCTGCCGGCAGAGCCCTGGCAAACTTGTCCCTGGAGAACAGAGCCCAGCGGGACCCGCCGTGGGGCCACCCAGAGGATCTTCCACGGCGGCCTCTGGGGCGCACGGGGAGCAGCTGGGAGACTGAATCCCAGGGCGCCTGCACCCCTGGGCCCGGCCGGCCCAGCTAGCACGGGAGCAGCACTCAGCCGGCCCCACAAGGGCTCCCTGGGGCTGCCGGGCCTCCCGGAGCCACAGCCCGATGGCCGCAGCGTCTGCAGGAAGGAAGGAGCCCACCCACGCCGGCTCGGGATCATGAACTCCGAGGTCCTCTTACGTTACAACCGGCAAATATAAGGTGTCTCCGAGGAAACGGGTCCTCCTGACTGGCCTCCCTCAGGGCACAGCCGGTGCCACCCCCAGGAGGTCTGCACCCGTCTTCAGGTGGCCGCAAACAGTGCTCCCCCTGCCCGGGCCCCCACGTGGGGGGATCTGGGGGGGGAGGGCTGCCCCAGACCCAGTGCACCGTGGCCCAGCTCCGACTGTGCACATGGCTGGGTGCCCTGCCCCCTCCACTGTTCTGGACCGCAGACTGCTGCCACCTTGAATGTTCCAGAACAAGGTGCCCCAAGGCCACATCCCGCGGGGTGGGCGGAGGGGGAACTCCAGCTGGTGCCTCACCCACCCCTCCACCTAGCCCAGAGCAAGCACCCCAGCAGCTGTGCTTAGGCTCCCACTCGAACACCCCGGGGCCTGGCTGTGCCCCCCCAAGGCTCCGGGGCTCCCACCCCACAAGCCCGCTGCACCCCACCCCATCTGCCTGCCTTTGCTTCTTCAAACACCCTCCCCCAAGCCCAAGCCGAGGACCCAGCCCATCAAAATTCAGCTGGCTCCAGAGGTCTTGCTGCCTTGAGCAGGAATTCAAACCTCACTGCTCACTCTTTGCATCTTCATAGCTAATGACTTATGTCCTCGGAGGCAGGGCCCTGGGCTGCCCCCCAAGGCTGACCGGCTGGCACCCTGCCCATCCTTGGCAGAACAAGGGGCCAAGCCAGCCAGCACGAGCACGTGCTCAAGCGCAGAGAGACCCAGTCAGGGCCAAGGTCCCAGAGCCCTGTCGGCGCCCTCCCAAACCTGGCCGCCTCGAGCACGTGCCAGACTCTGTGATAAGCCCCTGCCACCGTCCTCTTCCCGGGAGACTGTCGGTCAGGGGATCAACGACCTTACGTGGAGGGGGCCATGACCCCCATCTGGTGAGGGTCCCAGGCTGAACTGAGATGGGGGTTCACGGCTCCCACTCAGGTCACCCTGGCCATGGGACAGGTCATCGGGAGGCCACTGGACCTCACTGCCAGCCCTGGGCAGCAGCAGAGATGGGCACGGGCCCTTCTGGGGAAAGAACAGAGGGTTCGTGCCCTTAAGCTGCCACAGGCCCAGACGTGTGCACACCCCCATGCCTGGAGAGCAGTGGGCAGGGGCGCTGGCACACCCCTGTTCCCGCAGTGGCCTGAGCTCTGCGTTCCAGGGACGGGCCGTGCCTCTGCTGCCCTGCTCCCCCTGGGGCTCAGCTCGCCAGCACCCTTCCTCCCCTGCACGCCTCACCTGGGCGTCCCCACGGCCCTCAGACCCCCCCTCCCAGAGCCTGGGGGGCCCAGCACTCAGCCTTCATCTGCAGCCTCGGGGCAGCTCCCCGCCTGTCCTGAGGCTGGTGTGGGAGCTCAAGGACCCCACAAGCTGGTGCACTCATGAGGGATCCTTGGTCTATGCACATTGCACATCCTTTCCCCTTTTTTCCTTTCTCATTAAATCCTACCATTAGTGGCTCTGAGGCTCTGTGATCAGACACAGGACCCTGCATGGGGTCAGGCAGGCCTCGCTCCGGGGGTCCGGGCACCCCACGTGTGGGCTGCGTGCTCCTCCTCCCACCCTTGGAGGCCAGGGCCAGACAGAGGCAGCCGGAGGTCTGGGCTCAGCTGAGCGTGGGGTCTTGGGAGACACAACCCTTCCCCGCCACGCTCCCCAGATGCCCGAGAAGCTCCAAGGTGTGGGTCTGGGGGGAAGCCAAGCCCAGGAGCAGCCTGAGGTCCGGGGCACCCATGGCCCCACATACTTACAGTACCCACACCTGGTCCCGCCTTCAAAGATGAATCCATTGGGCACAGCCCCATAGCGCCGGAGGTCGGACAGCTTCCACTGCCCCATGACAGCTGGAGGGATGTCCCTGGCCACGACAAGGACATCGTTGCAGAGGTGAAGCGTGGCAGGGCCGCTTTCCAGTTTGGTGCCAGGCGCCACTGTCACGTGGAACCTGTGCACTGAGGGCAGGGGTGGGGTGAGAGGGCATCACCAGGAGCAGAGGCCCCAGGGGTAGGAGGCAGCTCCCAGGGGTCCGCCCCCAACACAGGGCTGTCCTGCCCCCCTGGCCGGCACCTGCTAGCCCTGGAGGCTGCATCCAGCTCTCCCACGAACTGGACACTGCTCTGCTTCAGAGGCAGGCAAGTGCCCAAAGGGGCCGCCGTGGCCACCCTCCCTGTCCTAGCCAGCCGGGCCTGGCTTCAGGGCGCCCCCGGAAGCCCCCACTTCAGGCAGCAAACACTCAGAGGTCGAGGTCAATGATATTGTAATGATTATTTTCAACAAATAAAAATTAATGCAAAAGTCCATGATGAGCGAGGTATCAAATGTTTAAATAAAAACAAAGCTGGTCAGGGTTGCTGGGGTTGGGTCTGGAAAGGAAGGGGAGGGCAGGGCAGGCTCGGAGCCCGTTTTTACCCTAAGTTTCAGTATTTTGCTCATCACAGGCTTTGGGCATTGATCCTGAGGTTTTTAAAGTGGGTTGAAATGTCATTGATCTTGATGGGTGTGTTTTTTGGCATCTGATGCAAGGGCCACACCCCCTCACTCAGGTCCAGGCCCTCCTCCTCCCCAGCTCACCCGGGGTCACCCCACCCCTATGCCTGCGCCCGGCCACCCTGCAGGGCTGAGTGTTCTGTCCTCCAGAACAAACCTCCCCTGGTAGCACCAGCCCCCCTGGCCTTCCTGGCTCAGGCACAGAACCCATCCCACCCCTGGTGGGATAAAGACTCTTGGCATTGCTCCCCACTGGAGCCCCAGCTTGGGACTCAGGTGGACAGGGTACTGAGCAAAGGACAGCATTTAGGACAGTCACTCTGCTCAGACAAACCCGCTTGGGGTAATGGCTCTGGTTCCAACTAAAACGTTGGAGCCAGGGAGCTTGGAAAGCCCTGCGGCCCTGACTGCTCCCCGTGCCCCTCCAGGGCCCAAATGTCTCCAGGCAGCGCCCTGCCCTCGAGGACCACACCCTGATCGCAGAGCACAGCAGGAGAGGCATCCCTATTGCATCGTGCCCTGGAGTCACGTCAAGGTTCCCACAGCCTGGGGGGTGAGGGTCCTGCGGGACGCTTGAGGTCGCGGCCTGTAGCGCTGGAGTCCCGTGCCCTGGCCTCACTCACCCTCGCCGAGCGCGTAGCGGATCCGGGCATCCCAGGCGCACATGGCCTCACGGCTATCGAAGCCCAGCATGACAGCCTGGGACAGGCAGATGATGGCCAGCGTGTGGGCCAGGCCTTCGTAGGGCAGGCCGGGCTCCAGGCCACAGATGTCCTCCAGCGTCAGGCTGCTGCGCTCCCTGAGGCCCTTGGCTCGCTCCGACTTGTCCTTGTAGGCCAGCATCAGCAGGCAGTCTGCGGGCGACACCGGGCGAGACACAGTAGAGGCCGTCAGGGACACCAGGCCAGCACAGACGCTGCCCTCAAGCCCACAGCATCCTCTGCAGAGGCCACAGCAGCCCACAGCCCGGGTTTTAGCTGTGACCCCGAGCAGGCCACCGGGCCACTCTGAGGCCATGTCTCATCCCGTGCAAAGGGAATTGCCCCCCCCCCACCCCGCTCAGGGCACGGGCCATGTGGGCAGAAGTAGGCCTGCAACACTTCGCAGCTGGACCTGCCCACCTGACTCTGCCCCACGCAGGGTCCCGTCCCCCACCCGTGCATTCGCCCTGCCCCAGGCTCTCCGGCCCACGTGGGCCACTCTTGAGGGGCTGTGGGGCCCACAGAAGTGGTGGTGGGTGGCCTGTGGGGATGGGCACAAAGCCGGCCACGCGCTAGGACCCCTTCCTGCCACATCCAGACCCCACTCGCCTCTTGATCTCTCCTTCCCCAGAGAGCGACCAGGACTCTAGCCCTGGGGGCGAGCCACTGAGCCTTGGGTCCCATTGTCACCACCAAGCTGAGCCACTCCAAGATGCAGGCCTCTCTTGCCTCACTGCAGGTGATGCCTCTGTCCTGGATGCAGTCACTGTCCCCGTTATCCCTACGGGACAATGAGCCAGAGCCCGCAGCCACACTCAGCCCTGGACGCAGCCCCAGCGCCCTCCACCTGCACCGCCCCAGGCACAGCGCAGCCGGTTGGATGGCACCTGTCCCTCCCTCCTACGAGCCTGCCTTGCCGTCCCCATGCCCACTCAGGCCCTCGGCAGCATGTGCGCCCCGGGCATCCAGCCTTCAACAAGGGTGTGGGGCTGGGGGCCCCAACGTGAACACCTAAGTACGCTTCTGTGTGAGACCACTCGGAATCCCACCAGAAAGCTGGAGATGTCAAGTCCCTGGTGTGAGCCAGAGAGGTGGGGGGAGGAAGCCCAGGAGGCCCCGGGAAAGGGGTGCGGCGATGCTCCCACTCTGACCCTCTGCAAGCAGGCCCTGCAAACCCAAGTGACAACTAAATCCCACAAGAACTCAGGGCACACTAACTTTTGCCACCGAATCGAGGCCACGTCAGGGTGTTGTAGCTGGGCTCTCTGCCCCAGCAGGCCCCACGGTGACAGCTCCCCAGAGGGAGTGGGACATTCAGGGTGCACTGACCTGCCCCTCAACTCCCCTCTGCCCTCCTGGCATGAAGCAGCCACAGGCAGAGCACAGCTGTATTTACAAAATTGGGGACCGCAATGGGGGCTTCACCTCCTTCCTCCCACCTACTTAGCGTCTGAAGTGCTTATATCAGAAAAAAGCAAAGCTGTTCCCATTTGAGGGGGGAAACTCAGAGCCCACAGAAACCCTCGTGCTCATCTTAGGCTTCCGGAGTGTTCTTTCTCAAAAGCAGCCCAGAAAGAGGCTGTGGGTTTAAACAACTCCCTTTGGAAACCAAGACCAGGCCAACAAGAAATAAGTCACAGAGGCAGCAAAGGGCACGTGTCATTATGGAAATGTCCCCACGAGTCACCAGAGGCCTGTGGCACAGAAAGAGCCTCAGGAAGGGGCCCCCACACAGGACAGAAGGGCCTCTGAGGACTGCAGGACAGCCAACCGCCCCGCGCTTGGGAAGGCCGCCCCCACACTTCCAGGCACAGTGAGCATAGCGGCCACCTGGCTCTGGGACCCTCCACAGCGGGTTTTCTGTGTGTAGTCCGTGCCTTGTCTGTTTGCTGTGTCCACCCCCACGGACCCTGAGGGTGGGCCCTTGCAGGCAGGCCCCCATCTGCTCCTACACAGTGACAGCCCCATTGTCCTGCACTGGGTCGGCGGGGCCAGAACTGTGCCCTGCAAGGCAGAGCAAGACTGTCACCTCCTCTGTTCTAGTAGTCACGCTCCCAGGAATAGAGCCACTAGCAGGGTCAAAACACTTCTCCGTAAGGAGCCAGACAGTAACCGTTTTTGGTCACAGCACCTGACTATGACAGCAGCCAGACTAATACAGAAGCGAACGGCTATGCCCCAATAAAACTTTATTACAGCAACAAGCAGAGGGCCAGATCTGGCTCAGGGCTGTGGTTTGCTGACTCCTGGTCTAAGAGAGCCGAGTGTGCCAGAACTGCCACCGTGCCCTCACGCCTTTGTGGTGCCTCCTGCGGCCGGGCGAGTGTTCCCATCTCAGACGTGCACACTCGTGAGGCCGGTTTGGGGGCCTGCACGTGAGAGCCAACCTCTGTCCTTGAAGCCCCCCTCCCGCACCTGTTCAATCATTTTGGACTCTGTCTACGTGCGAGATGCAGCCCACATCCCGCTCCGTAAGAGAGGAGCAGCCCCGAGCGCCGTCATGAGCCAAACAGGCCCCCAGATGACATGCCCATGCGCTGCCCCCAGCACCTGCAAACAGGACCTGACTTGGAGAAGGGGTTTCTGCAGATATAATCAAGTTAAGGATCTCAGGGCAAGGTCACCGTGGATCATCCAGGCGAGCCCTAGCCTAACGGCGAGCATCCTACAAGACAGACGAGAAGGCACCGCACAGAGAAGGAGGCCCCGCGAGGACAGCCACAGAGCGATGCGGCTACAGGTCCAGGAGCGCCTGGAGCCACCAGGAGCTGGAAGAAGCCCTGTCCACACCCTGATCTTGGATGGTGGGAGAGCAGATCTCTGCAGCCCCAGGACACTAGCACATCATCTAAGCCACTGCTTGTGTTTCTAGTTGTGAACAAAATGGGGTGAGGGCCACGGCTATGACATGCTCCCACCCTCCACACTGTGGAAGCTGACCCAAATCACGGCCTGTTTTCAGCTGGAGCAGCTGCGCCCAAGTCCTAGCAGCACGGGTTCGGAAAGGGGTTGTGGGGAGGGGGCAGCAAGTGTGGGGCCCCGGGTCCCTGTGACCGCAGCTGCTCCCACCCCTCTTCCCTCTACAGCACCTGGGACAATAAATTGATCCTATTTTTAAAACCCATTCCATGGGAGAGCTATTTGCCACAAAGCTGCTATACCGACAGGCATCAGAGGGATGGGAACAGAGCAGGGTCAGCCCAGGAGAGACAGCACCAGGGCTCCCAGGAAGCAGTGACACCACCAGCCCCTTCTGGGCCCAGCACCCCTGCAGACACCCCTTCTGGAACCCAGCACCCCTGCAGCCCTCCTGGGCCAAAGCACCCCGGCACCCCTCCTGGGCCACAGCACCCCTGAAAACATCACCAGCCCCTCCTGGGCCCCAGCACCCCTGCAGACACATGGGGCCAGAGACACCAGAGCCTGTCCCAGCTGGACAGCTCCACCGGGTACCCTACGGCCTCACCACTCCCAGGAAGCCCAGCAACACTGGTCACTTGGCGAGGTTTCTGGGTTGGTGACTCAGGAAGCACACCGGGCCACCCCACTCAGATGGCCTGTCAGGCTCCTCTCCGTGTGGTTCTGTGCACGCTGCTCACAGTAGCAGGGTCGAAGGGTGCAGCCAGACAGCACCACAGCTCAGGGATGTCCACAGGGCCCAGAGAGGGTCTGGGCCAGGGCAGCTGGAGGCTGGCAGTGAGATAGACCAAGGCAGCAAGGACCGGCAGGTGCACACACAGACACACACATGGACACACACCCATCTGCACACTCACCCCAGCGCATGCTCACACACATATGCTTGCCCACACACCTGCACACACTGCACATCAGTGCTGTGGCCACTGAGCCCCTCCATGGGCACGGGTGCCACGGTGGGAGAATGCACCGGAAGCCTCAGATGAGCACATGGGTTTCTGTGGTCTCTGGGTTTTTCAAACCCCACTCAGAACCTGCGTCCACCACTGTAGCCCACCCTCAGCCTGCCGTCTGTCTGAGGAACAGACGCCACCCAGCCCGTCCTGACCAAGTGCTAACACAGCCCCAGCCTGGCACATAGAGGCCCCCGGCAAATGCCACCCTGCCGGCAAGCACAGAGCAGCCCAGCAGACCTCAGTGCAGGCCTGGGACGGCCTCACATCATCACTCCGCACCAGGGAGGTCACTTGCCCGAGCGCACCCCTGCCCTCCAGCGTCTGTGCCCTGCAGTGAGTGAGGGCGGGGCCCAAGAGGTAGGTGCCCATTTTGGAACTGGCAGCCCTGCATAAAGACCCCTTGCTGGGATCCCTCAGAGCCCACCCATGTCTCCGGCTCTGCCCCACAGCCTGGGCACCTCCCCTGCATCCTCCACCCAGGTCATTCTGCTCCTGAGCAGCCACAGGGCCCAGGGGACAGAGCCCAGTCCCCACACAGCTGACACCCAGGACAGGAGATGGTCAGAGGAGGCTGCTATGGGAAGTAGTGTTCAGGGGATGACAGTGGCTGCAGGGGCCTGAGCGTGGGGGAGGTGGGCACCGAGACCCTCTCAAGTGATGCAAGAACCCAGTGTGGCAGCCCCACAGGGATCAGTGCTATGCTGGAGGGAGGAGGCAGTGCAAAGGCCCAGAGGCAAGAACCAAAGGGCCTGTGTGCAGTGGGGGGAGGGGAAGAGTGGTGCAAGGTGTCTGTCTGGTCGGGGTCCCTGGGCCCAGGGTAAGAGCAGAGGCAGGTCAGCCAGAGGGGCTGTGGCCTGGGCGGGCGGCCAGGCTCCGCAGTAACCTTGGTGACAGATCGAGGGAGGGGCTTCCCCACAGGCCATCTCAGCGGGGGGGGGGGGGTGCAGCGGGGAGGGGGCTGAGGGGCGGGGCTCAGCCAGGCCCTTGGGGACACGTGAGTGGCAGAGGCCCATCGGATACCGCGCACGCAGGCGGCTGGACACGCGCGTCTGCAGATGTAAAAATAACTGTGGGGTCATGAGCCCTCAGAGGCGCTCGCAGCCAGGGCCGCGGGGAGCCTGGGGGAGGGCGGGCTGTGGGGAGGCCTGGGAGGATGGAGACGGAGGTCCACGCCCGCGGGGACCAGCAGCTGCTGGAGGGTCGTCCCTCGCAGTGACCTTGACCCCGTGCCTTCAGCGAGCGAGCGGCCAGAGCCCACGGGGACCCTGCTGGGGGGTGGCAGCTGGGGATGGGGGCTGTGAACCAGGCCCAAGCAGGGAGGGCCTTTGCTGACCCCGGGCCAGGATCGGGTGCAGGGCCAGCTCGGTTCAGGATCTGACCCAGTCCACAGTGTTCGGGGGTGACGGGCTGGGGGGCATGTGCAGGGCTGGGAGGCTCACAGGATGCCACCCCCAAGGCACAGACATCAGAGGCGGCACACAGGCTATGGGGGACTCAGCCCTTCCCCCGTAGGCCACCTGTCCACCCCGGCAGGTTCCATGGCGAGCCCCACCAGGACTGGTCCAGGTCACACAGAGCGTGTGGAGCACCGAGATCCCAGCCCGGCTGCTCCCACCCCCAGTCCTGAATCCAGGGCTGCGAGGAGCCCAGGTCCTTCTGCCAGGTCCCCAGGAGGACGGAAGGCCGGCCACTACTTGCACTCCATCCTCAGGCTGCCTGTCCTGCCTGGGACTAAGCCGTCAGGCCCATTCCCATGGAACACAGACCCTCCCCATCACCAGCACCTGGTGCCCAGCCCTCTTGGAATACGCCCACCTTAGGGAAGCTGCCAACCGCATGGGGCGCTCGCCCAAGGCCCGCCCCCGGTGAGCCTGCGTGTCCCCAGGTGTTGCTGAAAGCAGCTGGGCTCACAGCCCTCACCAGGCTGCCTGCAAGTGGTGACGCAGGGTCCTTACTCCCCAGGACTGAGGGCAGGAGTCAGTGGAGAGACTCTGGGTCCAGGGACAAGAGGCGGTAGTGCGGGAGCCTACCTTGCACTGCTCCTAACCCTAACCCCCTGCACCCTCCAGGGCCTCTGCGGCTTCTTCACACAAGATCCTGCCTAGAACGTCCTTCCCCATCCCTCCAACAACCCCCTAAACCCAGTCCAGTGCGTGAGGCTTCCGTCCCCAGGCTCCTGCAGTGCTCCCCACACTGGGCCGGCTCTGTCTACTGCTTCTGCACACACGGGAAAGCCAGGAAAAGCCTGCTGACCACCAAGTCCTACAGATCCAGATTCTGGATGCCGGGGACCCTGGCCAACTCCCGGCGATGCTGAAAGGCCCTTCCTGGGCAGGCAGGTGCTCTCGGGTCGGCAGGGAGCTCACCTCTCAGGTAGCTCTCTGATGCTGAGATAAAATCCACCCCCTGGGGCTACAAGAGGGACAAAGACCATATCTGGGGCAGCCCTTCAGGTGGGGCATCGGCCCCAAGAGCCTGCTTGGAGGCCTCCACAGGCCCTGGCTAATGCTGTCCTGCCCAGCAACACCCCCAACCTGCAGCCAGCCCCTGCCTCTGGTCATGCTGGCCATAAGCCCTTTCTACATCACCGGGGGCCTCTGCCCTGCTGCCCCCTGCCCTCAGCCTGGGCTTCCTGCCTTCTGGGGGCCTCTCAGTCTCTGCAGCCCCTACACCTTCTCTACCAGGCCTTCCCTTGGACCAGGGCCCCCAGGGCACCGGGCGCCGGGTCTGGACACGAAGAGCTAACTAGCTGAATGAGCGGTGTGTGGAGCCTGGGCCCCGGGGAGGGGGAAGCTGAGGCCAGGCAGGAGGTGTGTCCATGACCAAACGTAGGCCCTTGGATTAAAACTGGAGCAGGCTCAGCAAAGGGCAGGAGGGGACCCAGGAGAGGGAAGAGGTAGCACGGCCCCCACCCGACCCTTCCTGGGAAATGACAGATACCCCAGGTGCCCCGGAAGACATTCTGGCAGCCCTACACGTGTGAGGCAGTGTGTGCTCACAGCCCCCCAGCACCCCGCACAGACCCCGGGGTGCCTGGGCCTGTGCCAGGGCACCTGTCCCCTGAAACAGCTGCAGGCATGCGGCTCCCAGCCTCCCAAATGCACAAGCACAGCTCAGAGACCACATGCCCAACCCCGAGGCTCCTGGCTGCCTCCTCCCACGCGGGGAGGTGCCCACCCAGGTGAGGGGAGCTGCTGGTGCCAGTACCTCGCCCCCCCCCCCACACACACACACAATCTAGACAGGCCTCCTCCCAGACACAGAAGCCACACTGCTCCTACTGGTGGCCTAGCCTCTGTCCCCCTGCACTTCACCCCTCCCAAAGGTGGGAGGGCCACTGGGTCAGCACAGCCTGGAGTGTCCCACCTGGATTCGGATTCAGGGACACCACCCGAACCGCCAGCAGCACAAGGGGGCACCTCGGGGTGCTCCTGCTGCCTGTTGGGGGGAGGGGGAGCACTCCTGCCGGGCGCTCCCGGCCCCTCCCGGCCCCTCCCGGCCCCTCCCGGCCCCCGGCTGCCCCGCAGGCCCCTGCGGCCCGTCTGCTTTTCCAGGGGTGGGGGGTGCGGAGGGTCCCCGCGCCCGGCGCCGGCTCCCGGCAGCAGCAGGCCCGGGGCAGGCGGCGCTCTCCGGTTACCGCCCGCCCGGCGCCGCCGGCTATTTCGGGCGAGCTGGCCGCGCTCCGGGGCGGGCTGGGAAGGCCGGGCCGGGCCGGGCCGGGCCGGGCCGGGGCCGGGGCCGGGGCCGGGGCCGGGGCCGGGGCCGGGGCCGGGGCCGGGGTCGGGGTCGGGGTCCCGCCGCCCGCCCGCGCCCCTTGCGGGACCCGCTCGCTCACCTGCCACGGGCGACGGCTTGCGCAGCACCAGCCACCTAGTCTTCCACTGCGGGGACAGAGGGAGCGTAAGCGGCCGCCGCGCCCCCGCCCCCCCGCGCCCGCCGCGCGCCCCGACCTTCTTGCCGTCCCGCAGCTTGACCTGGCCCTCCACCAGCGCCGCCTCGGTCATCTTCTGTCATGGTTCCCCGCCCCGCCGCCCGCCGCCGCGCAGCCAGGGTCACTTTCAAAATAGCTCGCGGAGGGCGCGGCGCGGCTGCGGCGGGGCGGGGCGGGGCGGGCGGCCGGGGCGGGCCGGGGCGGGGCACCTGCGGCCACCTGAGCCCGCGGGGGGGGGGGGGGGGCTCCGCTTGTGCGTCCTGGACGGGCACCTGCCGATCCCAGCACCCCGGGCTGCCCGCAGACACCCTGACAACCCACCGACCTCGGAGGACCCTGGCCTCCTCCTCCAGGGGCAGGGGAGGCGGAGTCCGCTCCCCCGCGCCCAGTGCGGGCTGCTGCAGGGTGGCGGGTGGGAGGGGCCCCGTGTGCACCCACCGCAGGGGCCAGGGGCTCTGCGTCTGGTCTGGTCTCTCTGACGCCCGCTAAGAGCCATCCCGCCCGGCGACGTGCTGTGCTGCTCTTTGAAAGGCCCACCCCGGGGGCAGCCCGATGGCCCAGCGGTTTGGCGCCGCCTTCAGCCAGGGTGTGATTCTGGAGACCCGGGATCGAGTCCCACGTCGGGCTCCCTGCATGGGGCCTGCTTCTCGCTCTGCCTGTGTCTCTGCGCCCCCCCCCCCCCGTCATGAATAGATAAATAAAATCTTGAAAATTAAAAAAAAAAGGCCCACCCAGAGCCCCCTTCACAGCAGGGGGTGGGGGGCTCTGAGCTTCTGGATGTTTCCTCCCCCACCCTGCAGATCCAGCCCAGCTGCCCCTGGTTCTTCCAGAGCACATGTGGTTGGGGCACCTGACAGGTCTACACTTTGGACATCTGCCCCCTCTCTTTCTTTTTTAAAGATTTTATTTATTTATTCATGAGAGACACACGGAGAGAGGCAGAGACACAGGCAGAGGGAGGAGCAGGCTCCATGCAGGGAGCCCGACGAGAGACTCGATCCCGGGACTCCAGGATCACGCCCTGGGCCAAAGGCAGTGCTAAACCACTGAGCTACCTGGGCTGCCCCATCTGCCCCATTTCTTTCTTTCTTTTTTCTTTTTTTTTTTTTAAGATTTATTTATTTATTTATGATAGAGAGAGAGGCAGAGACACAGGCAGAGGGAGAAGCAGGCTCCACACAGGGAGCCCAATGTGGGACTCAGTCCCGGGACTCCAGGATCACGCCCTGGGCCGAAGGCAGGCACCAAACTGCTGAGCCACCCAGGGATCCCCTATCTGCCCCATTTCTAAGACAGCTTCCAACACCCATGCCTTCAGGAGCTTCCAACAGGATAAGGGGACAGTGGCAGAGGTGGGGGGTGGCACCCTAGAAACACAAGGAAAAGCAGTGTGTCCTACTCAATGTTCCCGACCTTAAGGGGCTTCAGTTCCGGCAGGGAGAAGAGGGAAGGTGTAAAACCCGCGCAGGCAAGAAGGCTGATGCTCACGGGGCATGGATAGGAGTCTCCACCCTTGGGCTGGGGCTTGCCTCTCACGAAGGAGGACCTGCTGCTCAGAGCGGCAGGCAGGGAGCAAGCAGGGGGGTCTCATCAGGGCCCATCCGTGTCAGCTGAGCCTGCAGTGGACTGGGGAGCAGTGGGGGCACACAGAGCCTTGGTCTGGAGTGCAGACAGTGCATGCTGGGTGCAGAAAGCCAGGTTCACCTCCTTTGGGCACACCCTCCCCACTGTCCCTGGGGATCTGATTAGGGGGTCCCTGCTGGGCCACAGGCTTGAATATGGGGCTAGGGCGATGTCTTACTGGGGCCTAACGCAGAGCAGGATCACAGCAGGCCCAGAAGCGGCTCTGGTTCCCCCACATCCCCCACTCCCCCTACCCCCACATCACCTGTGCAGCCACCAGCCGCCTTCTGCAGAGCAGTTGCCTGGCCACAGAGCCCCATTCATGCCCCCACACGTCTCAGGCCCCCAGGGGCTGGCATGGGACAGACGGCCTGGAGCCGGATGGCGGCCGGGGGTTGTGGCCAGAGACACATCCGCCGCCCCGGGCGCCTGGCGCTTAGTCAACCCCGCAGGGAGGGGCAGTGCCCTGCTGCATTCCCAAGTGCTGGCCCTGACCCAGGCTCCTGCCACGCCTGGCAGCTGCACCTGCTCTCCCACTGGTCCCAGAAAATGCAGGCTGGAGCACGGACAGACGACTCTCCTCCCCTCCATGTGGTCACCAGGCTGCTGAAAGGCGGGGAAAGCTTCCTGCCTACCTCCTACCCCCAGACTTGGGCCCTCTCTGCTCCTCAGCTCCTGCTGTGGACCGAATGCTTGTGTCCCCCCAGATTCATGTGTGGAGATCAAGCCCCAGTGGGATGGAGTTGGGAGGTGGGGCCTTCAGGACATGAGTAGGTCATGAGGGTGGAGTTCCCATGACCCAATTATAGATGGCTCGATTTATGATTTTTCAACCTCAGGATGATGGGGAAAGGACACATATCCAGTAAAAACTGTACTTGGGATTTTGACTCTGGATCTTTCCCCGGGTTAGCCATCTGTGGCACACTCTATGAGGCCAGGCAGCTCCTGGTCAGCCCCCTCGTCAGCAGGGTGAATGATTAGTACACTGACAACCATCTGTACCCACACAGTTGTTCTAGTTTTCACTTTCAGTGAGGCACATGCACTGGTCAACACTTTGTTATAAAATAGGCCTCGTGCTACATGGTTTTGCCCAACCATAGGCTAACGTGAGTGTCCTGAGCACATGGACAGCGGGCCAGGCTGAGTTACGATGTTTGGTAGGTTAGGTGCATTCCATGCATTTTGGACTCAGGATATTTTCAACATAATCTCTTTGGAAGCTGAGGAAAAGCTGTTGTGCCCTTACAGTGTCCTTGTAAGAAGAGACACGAGAGATGCTCTCTGCTGCATGAGCACACCCAGAAGGTAGCCGTCTGCAACCAGGAAGTAGCTCTCACCAGAACCTGACCACGCAGGGCCCCTGATCTCAGACTTCTGGCCTCCATTTGTAAGGAACAAATGTCTGTGTTTTAGCCACCCAGCCTATGGTATTTTGCTGTAGCAGCCCAGTTGCAGTAAGACTTTCTCCAGCTGTTATGGCCAGAGTTGCTGGTTGCAAATGGCAGAAACGGACTCTGGCCACTGAAGCAGGAGGAAGGAATGTGCTGGAAGAATGTGAGGCCTCTAGTAGAACCCAGGAGAGGCTGGAAAGCCAGCAGGAATTTTGGGAAGCAGGGCAGAGAGGAAGCACAGCCACGTTCCTGAGACCGGATGCCACCCCAGCCCTGCACCACCACACAGCTGGACTCCGCAGCCACGGGACATGGTTGGCATCGTCCAAGAAGCCCATGGCCATGAATGACAGCTGCACCCCTGACTGACCAGACAGTCAGGGGTACTGGTGCTGGACATCATGGCCAGGGACACTGCCACTGCTACCAGTCTGTGGCCAGAGGGCACCGTTGTCCCATCAGTGGCTCTGCAGCCACAGCACCTGCCACCAGACTCTGCACCTGCCACTCACCACCTAGTGAACTTGAACCTTCACATGATTTCCTGGTGTCAGTATCCTCTTCTTGCCTCGTTATGATGCCAGGGTATGAGGCTGTGGCTGAGGGTCTCTGAAAATGACCCTGGCTTCATACACATAGGGATGCTCAGGACCAGGGCCAACTGCTTAATCCAGACCCGCGTGGCTGGAGAAAAACACATACCACCTGCCCATGGCAGACACTGCACCCCATGTCCACCCACCCCACTCACTCACTCACATTTCACAGCACCCCACAGGTAGGTGGGGCTGCAGGAAGGAGGCCTGGCCAGAGGAATGTGGGCAGAAGGGATGAGCACCACTCCCAGACCCATCCCAGGGTGCCCGGCAGGAGCTCCCACATACGTCACACGGTATGGGAAGGTGTCATAGGCTGAATCATGACCCCCAAACTCATGGGTTGAAGCCCTCACTTCCATATGGCTATCTTTGGAGACAGAAGTCAAGTAAGGCTAAATGAGGTCATGAGGGTGAGGTCCTGATACCACAGGACTTTGGCCTTACAAGTAAAGGGGGAGATATAGCCATCTCTCCTTTCTCGGGTGTACATGGACAAGGGCCCTGGAAGGACATGAGAAGACAGCTGTCTCCAGTCTGGAGGGAAGGCCTCACCAGAAACCAGCCCTGCTGGACCTTGATCTTGGACTTCAGCCTCCAGAATAGTGGGAAAATCAATTTCACCCCCAGTGGGGCAGCCTTAGCCAATAGAGAATGGAGTGACCATTTGAAAAGATGGCTGTGATAATGCCCCCTCTTCCCACAGCCCTGGAAATGAGGCCATATCCCCCTCCCACTGAGACCGAGTCTGCCTCTCTGCCTGGAATCTGGCTGGCTCTGACAAGCGAAGCACAATCAGGGGTTCACAGCCACTCTGCTCTGGAGCCCGGCCTCCACCCTGTGAACAAGCCTAGGCCAGCCCGCTGGATGAGGAAGTACACGTGGCCCCGGCCGACAGCCAGTTGGGCCCCCAGGAGGAGAACAGCCCAAGGCCCACCAATGCCTCCAGTGATGGAAGGAGCCAGCCTGGCCCGGAAGAACCAGCCAGCCAAGTGCAGACCAAGGTGCCAACCCACGGAACGGTGAGCTCAGTGCATGGCTGTCGGGCTTCAGGGTCAGCTGTGACACAAAGTGTTCTGATGTAGTGTCAGGGGTGGACCCCAAGTGTCATGGGACATGGGGAGCTCCAGACACAAGGAGGCTGGATCCCATCACCACCAGGAAGGGCACCAGTCACCTCCCAGCCAGGCGAGAAGTCTCAGGGACAGCAGGCAGGGTGGGAGGAAGGAAGAAACCTACGTCAGCACCAGCGTCATGGGGACCCCACAGCACGTCACAGAGATGGAGGGAGAAAAGGTATTTAGGAAAGAACCACCGGTGCAAGTAGGCTCTCCACAGCAGCCCCGGAGGCCCGAGGCAGTGGTCTCTGGCAGAATGTGGGGACGCTGGCACGTCTGGCCGTCAGCAACTCTGTGCACAGCCCACTGTGAAAGCTCAGATCATCCAAAAAAGTGCAACTTCCCAGGACCAGCCCCAGAAGACACAGAATTCTCGTCGAGTCCGATGACTATTCAGGAACCCACCCAGTTGTTAAATGCCATCCTAGAAAGAAAACACCAGGTCCAGGGAATTTTATAGAGGGTTCTACTGAACTTGCAAAGACAGGTCATCCCAGCGTAATACAGAGTCCTCTAGGGAATAGTAGGGATACTCTTGAACTCATTCACAGAGTGCAAGAAAGGCCAACCTCACTCAGAAACATAAATGTAAAACCCTGAACAAAACACAAGTAGATCCTAAAAAGCTTGTACAAAGTGAGAGAGTGTGGGTCAGCCAGGGGCCCAACAGGGACTTAATATCAGGACAATTCAGAGAGGTGGTCTTGGAGCGGAGCCCCTGGGGATAAGATGGGGCCCCCAGGCTGGGCAGGAGGAGTGGTTACACCTCTAGGCCCGAGGGAGAGGTCACTG
Source organism: Canis aureus (assembly GCF_053574225.1). Lineage (NCBI taxonomy): Eukaryota > Metazoa > Chordata > Mammalia > Carnivora > Canidae > Canis > Canis aureus. The sequence goes on from NC_135612.1 coordinate 61,773,074, forward strand.
AACCCCGAAGGAGAGGGTCTTTCCCATCATGGGAGGAACGGTGACCTCAGGGAAGGGACCTGGGAGCCAGAACACAGCAGCTCAGACTGGAGCGTATCCTGGAGACCAAGGGCTGAGACCCAGATGTGGGCAGGGTGGACTCCTGAGACTGACAACCACCTGTCCCAGGCCTCTGCCCTTGGCTTGCCGATGGCCATGTTCCCCTGCAGCCCTGCCACGTGCCGTGCCTGTCTGTGTCCACATTTCCCCTCCTTCTAGGGACACAGTCCTAGTGGATCAGGGCACCCAAGCGACCTCGTCTCCACCTGATCACCTCCGTAACGCTTCTCCCTCCAAATAAGATCACATTCTCAGGTCCTGGGAGTTAGGACTTGAACATTTGAATTTTAGGAGGACACAGTTTCACCTGTTCCAGGGAGATGACCCCAAACAGAGAGAGCCAGGGAAACCAGTATCCCAGTTGTACCTCCTCCCTTCTCTGACCTGCTGCGGAGGGTCCCCGATGTCCTAAAGAACCCAAGGGCACAGGGGCCCTTTGATGCTGTCCGTGGAGATCAGCCTCCTGGGGAGAGCTCAGGGTGGAGAAGGCAGAGATAAACCCAGAGGCAGAAGGCAGATGCCGGGCTCGCTCCAGGCATGAAGGTGGGCTTGGCGCCAGGCAGCCACCCCTTTACCAGCCCCACAGCCACGGGGGAGCAGGCCCAGCGGTCAGGGTGGGGCTGCCGGGAGCCACTCTGTCCTGGCGCTCCCGTGGCAGTGGCACCAACCCCGGGTGGCCCCAGAGGCCCTCAGCCAGCTCCAGGGCACGGGGACTGCCCACCGAGGTCACCCTGCACACCTGCCTCACCTGCCTGTCCTCCCCAGAATGGGGCTCTGTCCCAGCAGAAGGGGAGCCTCCACCCAGAGCTTAGTGCAAGAACCCCAGGGAGGGGGCTCCGGGTGGTCGTCCTCTCCTGCACAGGGAACAGATGCAGCCGGCAGTCCCATGTCAGCGAGCGGCGGAGCGCCAGACTCCCCCTGGCAGGGGACAGAGCTGCCCTCGCTCCAGCTCTATAGGGTGGTTTCCGGACATAGTCGGGCTGAGGCGGGCTGAGAGCTGAGGCACGGGCAAAGCCCATGTTCCCTGTGCCATGTGCGTGTGTGCCAATGGAGAATGACCAGGAGGGGACCCCGCTAGACTGGCCTCGCGGGACGGCCTCCAGGAGTGGCCTGAACCCCGCCAGGTGAAGGGGGGAGGGGCGGTATGGGAGAGAACATTCCAGAAGCAGTGGGAACAGTATGAGCAAGGGCTCTGGTCGGTTGCATGGACAGGAGGCCAGAATGGCCAGAACACTGAGGGGGCAGAGCGGGACAGAAGAGGGGCTGGAGGCAGGTGGGGTCCGACTGCAGGGATTGGTGGAGGGAGGCTCCGAGGTGGGGGGACAGTGACATAGAGAAAGACTTGGCCTGTCACCTCAGAGAGCCGGGGCTGTGGAGAGGACAGGAGAGAAGGAGGCCTTGGGGTGGAGGAGGAGCAGGAAGGTGGGTGGAGACTGTGCAGAGGACCCCCACCCTCCAGGCAGCTGTTGGAGGAGGGTCCCCTTCCTAGAATGGGATGGGTGGGTGTGGGTCTGGATGCACTGAATGTGGGGCCGTCTCTGGCCTCTCCCTGAGACCAGCCTCCCAGCTCCCCAAGGCGCCCACTGCTGGGCACGGGGAGCTATCTACGGCACCTCTCTGCCCGCTCGCACACGCCCAGGCCTCTCTTCCTGGCTGCACAAGTCCACCCTGCTGAAGCCCCATCAGGGCTCCCTGGGGCATACCCAGTACCTCACGCAGCGCCCCCCACCCCCAACCTCCATCCCTGCCTTCTCTGGCATCCAGCCAGAGTTCCTTATTTGGATTCATTAAGCCACACCCTGCTGCCCTAGGGCCTTTGCAGCTGCTGCTCCCTGTGCCCACTCCTGGGCTCTCGAAGGCATCTAGGACTCCACCCCCCAGGTGTGCTGGGCAGCTGGCTGCAGCAGCATGGCTCTGGGACATACACGCCAGTAGTGACCACTGCCCTCGACTCCCCGGACACCTGGGCCTGCTGGTTTCTTTGAGAGGGACTCTCTGGCCTTCTTCTAGGAAGCCATGCTGAGTCAGGGTGCCTTCCCGAAGCAAGACGAGGGCCCATAGCTCTTTCCAAACAACCTGCTTAAGTCCTCATGGTCCATGCGCTGCTGGACTCCGACCCTGCCAGGGTGCCTGGGCTCCAGCCCCAGCTGCCCACGGTGGGGGTGAGGGGCCTAGGGGAGTAGGTTCACCACAGCTGGGGCTCTGGAGAGAGTCCAGACTAGGTGCCCTGCCCTGACCCCTGAGCCTTGGGGCCAGAGCCTCCCTATGGGGGTGCAGGCTGCCTTCTCCACTGAGAAAGGGAAGGTGGGGAACTGGCCATGGCACCCCTGGCCACACCATCTACAAATGTGGGCCAGGGGCCTTGTGGGTAGCAGGGGGCAGGCACAGAGGCTTGGGGCCCTGTGGACCGGGTTCTGGCAGGTGGTGGGGGTGGGAGGAGTGGGTACAGAGGTTGGGGCTGAGTCAACTGGGTTCTTGGAAGCATCTTTATTATTAGGAGTCTAGGAATAGTGGGGAGGCAGAGGCAGGATGCCCCACTCAAGGATGGGTGCTGTCTCAGGAGGGATCCGAAGGGCGTTTAGAGGGCCATATCCGGTCTTTGATCCAGTCCACGTACTTGGCTACACGGGTATAGACGCCAGGTTTGTTAAGCCTCCCACAGCCGTCACCCCAACTGATGATGCCGTATAGGTAGGCCACGCCGTTCTTCTCACAGGCCAGGGGCCCGCCTGAGTCCCCCTGCGGCAGGGCTGCTGGTCAGAGCCAGGCGCTGGCTCAGCTCCCGCATAGCCCAGGAATACTCCACCACCCACTGCTGCTCTGCCTCCCTCACCCTGGCCCTGAAAATGTCCCCAGAAGGGTCTCAGTGCACCCCCCCCACCATGAGGACTCCCCAGGAACTCCCAAGGCAGACTTCCTGACAGCCTGGGGGAGGGGGACAGATGACCAAGGTATTGCCGAGGAAAGGAGCTACCCCACTTTTTCCCCTGCCTCCTAGACACCAGCGTCTGACCATTCACTCCAGTTCCTAAAGCTATGCCGTGGATTCCTCTCAGCTCCATGACCAGGAATGTGCTCCTCAATCTGGCTCCCCAAGCCACCCACTGGCACACACCCTATGTGGACCAGGTGGTCCTCATGTCCCAGGCTAATCTCCCCAGCTGCCAGGCAAACTCCTATTCACCCCTCAAAATAAATGCAAATGCCCCCTCCTCCAGAAAGCCATCCCTGACTCCCCACCCCCCCACAAAGTGTTTGTTGTATCATGTAGTCCAGTGTCAAACCCCCTTGCCACTTCTGAGTTGTGTGACCTTGGAAGAGTGACAGGACCTCGCTGGGCCCCAGTCTTCCCATCATGTGAGAGGGAGTCCTCTCCTCTGCCAGGGGAGTTTGGTGGCAGTGGCCAGGATGGCCTCTGGAATATGTGGGTGCCCATCCTTGGGGTGTAGACCACCGACTGGCAGGGGCACTCCCTGCCCTGTCTCCCTGGCTGACCCTGAGGTTCACGATCCCTCGTAGCCCTGAGCCCCCAGAAGGGGGGGGGCAGGTGGTCTTGAGACCTGGGACAGCCCTGGCTTACCTGGCAGGCATCAGACTTGCAGTCGAAGTAACCTGCACACAGCATGTTGGGGCTAATGTCTGCTCCGTACACCTCGGGGCTGCTGCACTTGTGGTCTGCGACCAGGGGGACCAGCGCCTCCCGCAGGGAGCTGGAGTAGCCACTCACATCTGCAGACAAGGTGCTCTCAGGCTGGGCAAGGCTCCCCGTGACCACGGCCCTGGGCCCGGCACCCCCACCAGACTCACTCTCATCCTGGTGGCCCCAGCCCGCAATTTGGCACTTGTGCCCAGTGGGGAAGGGGCTGCTGGGCTCAGGCAGGCAGATGGGCTGGACAAACTGGGAGCGGATGGCACAGCGGTCCCCCTTCTTCTTCAGCCGGATCAAGACTGGGCAAGAGAGAGAGAGCAGAGGTCAGCCCGGGGCATGGGGATCCCTGCTGGACAGAGAGTGGCCGCCAGGGACAGAGGGGCTGTGGCCACTGGCATCTGTGGCCTGGGAGACCCAGGTCGGAGCAGGACTGGCCAGCCAGGTCTTCCTCACAGGGCGCCACTCAGCCTTACCAGGTTCCCTTGCTGCCCTGCACTACTCTCCTCCCCTCCCCTCCCCCCACCCCTCTATCTCTCCTTTCCTGCTCCTCCCCTCCCCTCCCCTCCCCTCTCCCACCCCTTCCCTTCTCCCCTCCTCCTGCCCCTTCCCTCCCTTCCCCTCTCCCTCACCCCTCTATCTCTCCTTCCCCATCCCTCCCCTCCCCTCTCTGCCTGGTGCCTACCCACCCCACACACAGACACACAGCCTCTCTCCTGGCTCCGGCCTGGAGTGTGCAAAGTGCACACACATCCCTGGCCCTGTGGCACCCCAACATGTCTAAGCCTTACCCAGGTCATGGTCACTGGGGTTGAACACTGAGTACATGGGGTACGGGATATACTTCTCGATGCCAAACGTCTGTGTTACATCCGTTGTTTGGTTGAAGAAGTGCTGGCCTAGGACCACTAAGACACTTTCCCTGCGGGGGCTGTGCAGGGAGGCTGGTGGAGGCAGGACTGGGCCCGCTCCTCAGGCCCCCCACCTCAAGTCCTCCCCAGCCCCACTCCCAGGTCCCACCCTCAGACTCCTCCCCTCGCCCCCCACTTTCCTCGTGGTGGCTCTAGCTTCTCGGAGATAGGAGATAGCCCCAGGAGGGCAAGGCTGCAAGGCTGCGCAGGCCCCCTGCAGCCCTGGGGAGAGGCCTGGGCAGGGGGCAGGGAGTGGTGGGCTATGGCCCCATGCACAGTCCTGGCCAGTGCCATCTCTAATGCACCCCTTTAGTCACCTCTGGGGGCCTCATGCAGGTGGGGTCCTGGCTGATTGGGGCCTGAGTGGGTGGAGACCCTAGCCCTGCCTGGCGGGCCTGACCCAGCAACTATGTAGCCCGGTCCCCCACAGACAGCCCCTCATGCCTGCTGGGCACAAGACCTGGGCCGCCCCGGCCCCCATCCCCACCCTGGGTCTCAACAGAAGCCCACCCTGGCTTGGCCCCCCTTCCCTGGATTCCAGCTCCAGGCCACAGTGGGACCTCCCAGGCCTGAGGGCCTTCTGGAGAATGGGCTGCTACCCCCATGGGCACCAGCCAGCTCAGCACACAGTGGATTTGGTGCCTGGCCTCTGGACATAGTGAGCAGCCCAAAGCCAGGCCCAGAGCTGGCAACTCGTGGGTCTCGCTCAGGTGGCTCTCAGGCGGACGGCCAGCACACTCCAGGGACAGGGGGAGGACCCGGCTGGCTGAAAGGCTGCCTGAGTGTGGGGCAGGGCAGGGCGCCCCATGCCCCTCCTGGGGGGCCACCTGGGAGTCCACCTGTTCACCTCCAGCACCCCTGCCTGACCCCCCAGCCCCGCCCTGGACGTGAGGACTGGGTGCCTGCCCCCTCCCCCAGCCTCTTAAGCCCCCACCCATCTCTGTACTGGGGAGGCCTCAAAGGTCCCATTTCCCAGGCCCCGTGGGGAGCCTGCTACAGGTCTTGGCTCCGCACAGGGCAGGCCTGGTACCCACTGCCCCCACCCATGCTGTGGTCCCTGGGTGACCAACGGAGGCTCAAGGCCAGACTCTCACGCTGCCAAAACCCCAGCCTCTGATCCCTGGGATGCCACTGTCAGGCCCATCCTCTCCCACTGGACCCCAGACAGGGAACCCTGTGCCCATCACAGTGGAGGAGGGGCTGGCCTTCTGGGTGCGTGGTGGTGGGCCTTGCATCCCGGACTCCCACTCCCTTAGCTACCAGACCAGGCCTGACTTCCCACAGAAAGCTCAACTCGCTGAGTGGGCAGGGCCTGCTTAGGGGGAGGAGGGGACACCCCCACCTGGGCAGTCTGGGGTCTGGAAGGGGTGGGATCTTCTCAGACGAGGTCCTGCCCATCACCCTTCCCTATGGCTCCTCTGAGAGCCCCCCTGCCCCGCCCCAGAGCAGGACTGGTGGGCTCCTGGGGCAGGGATTGGAAGGTGACCTGGGGCAGGTGTGGGGCTGGTCTCTGCTGCTTCCAGGCCCAGCGCCAGGCTGAACACTGAGCCCCTCCATGGTCAGTGGGGCGACAGGAAAATGAGGGACCAAGGATGAGGGTTATATGGGTAGGTGGGGACACGCAGGGACACAGGTGATAGCCGGCTTGTAGAGTGTGAGGACAGGCAGATTGGGTGGGTGGGAGGATGGTGATGGGGGGTGGGTGGGGCATGGGTGAGCAGTTAGGGGGGAGGCAGAGGGTGTCAGGGGACAGACACAGAGATGTGGAGTGGATGGTGGGTGTATGGCCAGGTGGGCGGGAGGAGGTGGGAGGCAGACCAGTGGATGGGTTGAACCATGCCGTGGAGGTGGTAGGGAGAGCCCCTCACCTATTGGAGAAGCAGTGCGCTGCGGACACCACCCAGCAGGTGTGGACAAGACTCCCTGCACAGAAGCTGTCTCCGATATAGATGGCGGCCAGCCAGGGGTGGGAGCCAGGCAGAGAAGATGAACCTCCGATGATGCGTGGCCGTAGGAAGGTCCTTTTCTTGTGCCTCTTGCCACAGGTCTGGCGCCCCACTGGGGCAGGCTCAGCCTGGCTCAGCAGGACCGCAGTGGTCAGAGATGGAATTCTGGCCAGGGATTCTGGGAGCACAAGTCACTGGGTCAACCTCCAGGGCCCCTTCTGCACACCCCCACCCAGAAGGGGCCCTGGCTGCCATCCTCAAGCCCCCAGGCGGTTCACCCGGCTTCCGCCCCACCCCAGGCAGCTCCTCTGGCAAAGGACCCAGGGCTCGGCCCCAGCTCTGCCCTCACAGGCACACGGTCTACTCTGAGCCCGGTTCCTCTTCTGTACGATGGGGAGAACGAGACCCAATCAATCACAAGGCTTTGTGGGAACCCAGGTGGTGTGGCATACCTGGCAGATGTTCCTGTCCCTCTCAGCAGCCTGGGACCTCAGAGTCCCGGCTGGTCAGGTGGCCCGGGGACACCAGGGCCAGAGGGCTGGCTGGCCTCGTGGAGCTGGCCACTCACAGGGTCCAACTCCAAGGGTACCTGCTGGACCTCCCACCCCCATTACTCACACCTAACCAGTACTTTCCTGCCTCTGGGAACCATCAGGCTGTGCTCAGGCTGGGTGGGAGCCCCCCAGAAGACGTGGTGACTGGCTAGCCTGCTCTGACCCCTGGTGCCAAGGCATTGCATGCCCTTGCATTAGCCCTGCCTCAGTGAGCCTGTTTCCTCATCTTTCAGATGGAGCAGTGGTCCTCCAAACAGGGGAGGCCAGGCATGGATGGAGCAGGGAGGGCCCAGGGAGAAGTGCAGGGACCCCCATGGGAGTGGGGACAGGGCCGTCCCCTGCTGCACACTTTGCGCACCGCAGGCCGCCAGGCGGCAGTACTCCCAGGAGAGCGCACTGTCCTTGACCACGTAGCACCAGGGCCTCTCGTCCTTGTCAGGGTTCCTGGAGCGCAGGGAGAGGAAGGTGGGCCGGGGTGGGGGGAAGGGAACCCAGAACCCAGCGGGGCGGCACTCCTGATACGCCCCCCTCCCCAGCAGCGTTTCATTCGTTTTGCTGCAGATGGACATAGTGGCCTTGACCTCTGGCCCCAGGACAGACCCTGCCCACCCTGGGTGAGGCGGCCTGGGGTAGGCCCGGCCAGTGCTGACCGGCAGTAGGCGTGGGGGCCCAGGCCGAGCAGGGCCGCGGCGCCCACCGAATCCACGTGCAGCTCCTGGTAGAGCAGGTCAGAGTTCCAGGCCAGACAGCTGAGCCCCGAGGCCGCCGTGCTGGCCACGCCTCGATACTCGGTGCCATTCCCCACGAAGCAGCGCTGGCTGGGCACTGTGGGCAGCGTGGTGCGCAGTGAGGCTGCGTCCAACACTGCGTCCACCTTGACACCGGCCCCAGGGCACAGGGCCCAGAGGCTGACCCACTCACCAATGTTGCAGAGTCGCCCAGCATGGCCCGGCGGGCAGGAGCACACGGTGGTCCCAGTGGCCACGATCAGGTGGCAGGTGCCCCCGTTCAGGCATGGACTGCTCAGGCAAGCTGGGGAGAGGGCTCAGAAGCTAGGCCTCAGGCTTTGAGGGTGTCAGCCATAGGAGAGTGGGGTCGGGGCCTTTCAACCTGCTGCCTGTGGCTGGGGGACCCCAGGAAGCCCTCCCCTGGCCATGGCCTACCTGTGTGGCGGGTGCCCTCGCAGCGGATCTGGCCCCCAGCACACTCACACTGTTCCACTTGGCCCTGGCTCACTCGGGCCCAGCGATCGCCTGCCTCCAGGTGCTCATAGCGTGTCTCATCAAAGCATTTTTCTGGGGGTCACAAGTGCCCTGTGTACCGCTGCCCTGGGGCAGGTGTCTCCTGTGCCCCTGTTCCCAGGCCCTAGCCCGGCCCCAGGAGCCCCAGCCGCCCTGCTCACCTGTGTCGCAGTTCCTGCCTGTGAAGGCCATGGGGCAGGTGCAGTGGTAGGACCCGGGGTCCTGGGTGTGGGAGCATGAGCCCCCGTTGAGGCAGGGGCTGGAGGCACAGGAGTCCAGGGCAGCTGGGGATATCCAGGAGGGGGCAGGTGTGAGGGAGCCCGGCCCACCGGCATGTCTCCCCCAAGCCCTGTCTGCCTGTCGAGGCCCTGCGGAGCCTCCATCGGACCTGCTGCCTTCAAGCTGCCCCTTCTGGGTTCCTTGGGGTGCATGTGTCCTAGGGAGGGGTACAGGCCTTCCTTCTCCTCCCAGCACCCCCTGCCCAGCACTCAGACCCTGGGCAAGCAGGCCTCTGGCTTGGTACCAGACACCCCGGAAGCCCTGTCCCCATCGGGGAGCACGGTTCCCTCCTGTGTTCCCCGGGACCCTCAGTAGGTAGAGCTGAGCTGTCCACACCTCACTCTGCGGGCCCTCATCTCTGTCCAGGGCTCTTCCCATGCAGCCACAGGGCCCAGCCTGACCACCAGGGGGCGCCTTGGCCCCAGCAATGACCCAGGCAGCCCTGTGGCTCCAGGAGAGGGCAGGGTCCTGCCTGGGAGGGGGCCCCCAGGGCTGCAGTGTGTAGGGTCAACCCCAAAGTCCCCTCCTGCACTCCAAGCAGGGACCCCTGTCCCCTTGGCTCCCACTCCCATAAGTGCTCCCTTAGACTCGCTCCTGCCCCAGGCCCAGCTGGCTCCTAGCCTGGGCTCAATGCCCCCCAGCCCACACCCCTCCCCCATCCAGCACATCCCCCCCCTCCCCCGGGCACCCACCTGGGCCCTCCCTGGACACCGGAGCCTGCACACAGTAGCCCCAGGCCCTGTCGCGGTCATAGTTGTGAGTGGTGGCACACCTGGGGGTGATGAATCAGGTGGGGCCCAGACCAGAGACCTGCCCACCCGGCCCGACTCTCGCAGGGCACCTCGACTGCTGATGGCTCTGGAGCTCTGCCCTCGTCACGCCCACCCCCACATTCCCTGTCGTATACCAGGCTCAGGCTGGAGTAGGGAGGGCAGAGGGCAGGAGGGTCTCCAGGGTGGACAAGGGACCGTGGGGACCTGGAGGAGGGGAGGCCGATGGGCTGTGCTCGCGGGCCTTGCCCCAGCCCGGGACCCACCACTTCCTGTGGGCGCTTCCTTCTGAAGTGCAGGCGTGGAGCATGCGGCCGCCATAGCGGAAGGGGAACCTGCAGGGCTGCCCATCCACTGTGAGCACTGCAGGAGGGGTGAGAAGGGTCAAGGGGCTCCCGTGCTGGGCACCTCTTGACCCCACATCGCACACCCCGCTCCCCAGCAGCCGCCTGCGTTCCTCCCCACCCACCCATCCAGGTGTAGCCCACCGCCTCCAGGAAGCTCTCCTGACCCACCTGGGTCCCCAGGGCTGCTGCTGGAGGGAGCTGCCCTGGGCGGGGGGGTGAGCCCCCTACCACGGGGTCCCTGTGCCTCTGGAGCACTCGTGGCTGGGGTCACAGGGGTCACCGAGGTTACAGGGATCATGGGGGTCCCAGGGGTCACTGTGGCGTTAGGTTCTGGGGGTTCTGTGAGGTTCTAGGAGGAGCCAAGAGGACTGTGATGGTGTCAGGGTGGGACGGCCCCCCCCCCCCCCTCATGCTCAGGCCCCGCTGGCTGGGCTGGTCACAGTCCCCAGCCTCAGTTTCCATACCGGAGCCCGTAGGTCTTAGAGTGGAAACCCAGGGGCCTCTAGCCACTGGCTGTCCCAAGGCCTCTGCCGAGCCCACAGGGTTAGATAGGTTGGGCTGCGTGTCTGCCCAGACTGGGGCACCCCTGCCTTCTAGCTCAAATCCTGGTGATCTGTTCTTAGGGTGGACGAGAGCAGCTGAGGCCCTCAGAGGTCCCCCCGCCACCCAAACAATGGGACTCAAGAGCGGCCCAAAGGGAGGGGAGTGGCCCTCATGCCCCCGAGTGGGGGCCCAGGTCAGACCCCCAAGCCTCTTGTCCCCCAGGCCAGCACAGCACCCACCTCACCCACCAAAGGCCAGGAAGCCAGCTTTCACCATGTTGGGTCCCCCTCCTACTCCACAGCCCTCCCTGGCCCCGGGCCCCCACCCCAGAGTGGGCACAGGGAGCCCATGGTCACAGCGCCATGGGGTCAGTGCTCACCCCACCAGCCTGGGGCTGAGCCCCGTGAGGCACCAGCAGCAGCAGCAGGAGCAGGAGCAGGGCCATTCCCGGCAGGGGGCAAAGGCTGGGACCCCAGGCCCAGCGCCCCATGGCTCCTCCTGGGCTGGCGTGAGGGGGCAGCAGGAGGCCAGAACAGCCACTAGGGCAGGGGGAGGTCAAGGCCTCCTGGAAATGATTAACTCTGGCCGCCTCCAGTGCCGGGCCCACATGTCCCCCATGTCTGCTGCCCAGCTCACCCCGCCTGGTCCAGGTGTCTCCCTCTGGCATCAGCCACACGGGCCTTGGACCTGACAACATCCTCAGGTCTCAGCTTAGAAGCCATCTCCAGGAAGTCTCCCAGGACACACAGCCAGCGGGGGCTTGGACTCCTGGCCCCAGCTTCTGGCCCCCACCTCTCCACAGGGCTGGCCACTATCTCTCTGTGAACTATTGGTAACCCGAGTGGCTAAGAATACTGAGCCTCCTAGGCCTGGAAGGTGGGTGCTAGCCCCATAGCCAGAAAAGGCCAGGCACAGCGGAGGGTGTGCTTTCCCTGCTGCTCCCAGGATAAGCCTGGGGTGGGCACCCTCATGGGCGTACAGCTGGGGAGGTGGGCAGCACCAGAGCTGCCAGTCCACCTGCCCTAAGTCAGCAGGTTGCCCAGGAATGTCCCCTCCCCCCTGGGAGGACTCCCTTGGGCATCTCCTCCAGGAAGCCTTCCCCCCCGGACCCCCTCAGCCCTGGGTATTCCCCCTCACAGCTTGGACAACCTCTGTCCAGGGCTGCCCACACTCCACCCTGAGCCCTGGCCGGGACCCGCTGTCTCTGGGTAGCTCTGGTCCCCAGAAGAGCCCCAGCCAGGCACCCAGGCACCCAGGCACCCAGGCACCCAGGCCCACCAAGGGCCACAGAAACCTGGCTTAGAGTCCTGCCCAGGTCTGCATGCTCTTTCCATCTGTGACCTGGAGTCAGGACACAATTACAGTAGGCCCACCCCCAACTCCACGGGTCCCGGAATGCATGACTGGGGGCTGCGGGCAGAGCTGCCAGGGTTCCCCATGAATTAGCTCAGCTGTCCACAGGCTGGCCCTCACTTTGGTCAAGGGATCAGCCTGGCTCTGCAGCTACCTCACTGCGCACCCCACCCCCAACACCACTCTCTCTAGGCCCTTGTTTTGCCATCTGTGCAAAAGAAAGGAGAATGGAAACTGGGGCCACCTAGCTTGGTCTGTGGTGGGTGCAGGGTTGGGGAGGGGCCTGAACATCAAGTGTGGTATGGGGGACACCATGGGTGCAGGTAGGGGAGCATGGTGGGTGCCAGGAGACACGACGGGTCCTGGGTGCAGTAGGTGATGGGTGCCCCCCTTCCAACACCTCCCAAGGCTCCACCCAAAGCACTGCTCACTGGGGGTGGCTCCCTAGAAGCAACCAGAACCACTTCAGTGGCCTGGCCCAGTACTTGCAGTTTAGGCCCCTCCCAGCACAGGGTCCCTCAGCGCTCAGCTACTCGATGTTGGGGTTCTGCTCATCAGCCCTGACGGGAGGCCGACCAGACCTGCTCCACCGATAGCACACGGTGGCCCTGCCCCACAGCGTGGCCTGACACGCGCCCTCTTGCCCAGGCTGCGGCCACTCTGTGATCACACTTATCGCAGCCTCGGGGCCCAACCCCGCCCAGGCCCTGCTGCACCCCATCCCCCACATGAGGCAGAGTACAGGGTCCCCACTGCCCCCAGAACCCAGACAGGAGAGCACAGGGAGCCGCGCGGCCGGGGACCCCCAGCTGAACCCTGCCCTCATGGGCGGCCACCCCCAAAAGGGGACCCTGCCCTGACTTGTCAGGCATGCCACAAAGCGGATGTGACCAGAGGCCTTGATCGAGAAGGGTCACTTCCTCTCACCCTCCAGGACACCATGGCTGTGAGCCCTGTTAGGTTGGCTTCCTTCTCTGCCCACGCTGACCTCAGCCATCATCTCCTCGACCCCTCTCCTTGATACACGGGCCAAAATAATGGCTTCCCGAGGGCAGGGTCTCTGACCCCAGCACCCAGCACGAGGCTGACACTCGGGGGAGGTCCCCAAAGTTGATTTATTGAGGGAAGGCTAGAGGCCGAGGGGCAGCAGGGCAGGGTCTGAGGAGCCCTCTGAGCCAGCCATGGCGAGCGTCCAAGGCTAGGCCACTCTGCCCTCGCCTAGTTTGGCTCCCAAAGGCGTGGTGGCCAATATGGCCCCTCCAAGGCCCTCGAGGTGATATGGGGCTGTCCCCACGAGATCACAGGCCTCCACACGTGTCCAGGTGAGGCAGCTCAGATGCGGCGGCAGGAGGGACAGCCAGTGGGGATGGGGCTTCAGGCGCCTCAGACGAAGGTTGCATGGTGCTGGCTGGCCTTGAACTTGGTAGGCCCAGCTGGGACGGGGCTCAGGCTGGGGAGCTCTGATGTCAGGGGCCCACTGGCCTGTGACCTCTGGGGACCTGTCCGCACCCTGGGGATGCTGCTGACTTGCCCGGGTGCCAAGCCAGCCACACGGTCCACCTCGATGATGGTGTTGACTGGGAGGCCTTGGCTGCCTCTGGCCCCGCCTCCTGTCACAAGGAGAAGAAAGAGACTGTCACCTGTCTGCCCTGCCCTGGGCTCTGGAGCCCTGCAAGCACCCAGGGCAGGAGACCACACCCCACCCTCATCACTCAGACACAAGTGATCTCTGTCCTTGGGTGCCCTGGGCCTGGGGGAGAATGCCCGACCTCAAGCCTCCGATTTGGCAAGCCCCCAGACCTTCCTGGGCCCCACCACCACCCAGAACAGCAGAGTGCTCTCAGCAGGTGGGCTGCACAGGGCAAGCAGGGCCCAGCCAAGGGGGCTTTGGGCAGGAGTCACAGAGGTTGGTGTAGGGTGACAGAAGGTGGGGGCCCTGGGTAGGGTCACCCATGCCCCTCAGAGCCCCCACACAGTGGAAGCCACAGGCTCAGGAACAGAGCTCAGCTACCTGCTGACCCACCCTATCCCAAGCTAGTATGGCCCCTGGTTCCTCCTGGTGGGGCTAGGCCAAGGGGTCCTCAGAGAGGTGGTAAGTGGGATGGGGTCCTTGGCCACGCCAGCAGACTGCAGGGGAGGTACCTGTGCCTAGGCTGGTGGGGGTGGTCCCGGGAGGTGGGTGCTGGGCCCTCAGGGAAAGATCCCTCCCCGGGCACTCCAGACCTCCACCTACAGGCCTCAGTGGGCACAGGCCCCAGCCTCGCTTCTGGCTACCCTTCCCAGCCCTGGCCACCTGCTTGTCCTCCTGACTGTTGCCTCGGGGCTATGTCTTCACCCTCACAAACTCCTGAGTCAGGCACCCCCGACACCTTCCCTTCCCATCACGCACACCTTGGGCCAAGTGCCCCTTCCCTCCACCCCAGCCACACTGCCTGCCCCTCTCACAGGCCATTCAGTGGTCAGCTGGGCATCTGGCTCCAAGTTCCATACCCCCCCCCCCCCCCGCAGCCCCCTGGCCCAGAGGCCCTGGGCTGCCTGAAACTGTCTTGCTGTCTTGGAAGCTTCTAGACCCTGGGGAGGGCCATTGCCGTCGTGTCTCCCAGCAGGGCCCATGGTAGGCAGAAATGTGTCTTCCAGATGGAGTCACTCCACTCCACAGGTGGAGTGTCCAGGGACCAGCTCAGGGTGGGCATGGTGTGCACTCAGCCCTCTCCCTGAACTCCCTGGCTCCCTAGAGTGGGCAGGAGCCCTGTCCTATTTGTAGGCCCATGGCCCACAGTGGACAGGCTGGAGGAGGAGTGCAGCCCTAGGGACACTGGGTCCTGCCCAATGACGACCTGTCCGTAGGCCTCAGTTTCCCCAGCCTTGCTGGTGGAGGGGAAGACTGCTTCCTCCCTGGTTTCAAGACCTATAAGAAGTGGGGGTGACCATGGAGGTAAGGAGTCTGGGCTGCTCCATGGCCCCAAAAGTGCCCCAACTCCACCACACCCCACGCCTCTGAAGGTGCCTCTACACGGCCTCCCCAGGCCAGTCTGGGCCTGCAGGCAGAGACAGGCACCCTGTCCGACAGTGGCCGCCGACCTCTCAGCAGCCAGTCAAGGAGGTGGAAGGGTACCTGGCCTGCAGCAGGGCTGCTCAGGGCCTGACCCATCCAGGCAGGTCCACGAGTGGTGGAGCCATGTTGGGGAGGGGGTCCAGGAAAGGCTGCCCTCCCGAGGTCCACACGGCATGGCCCTTCAGGCGTATTGACGGCCATCCTGCCAGGGCATACTGGGATCCACCCTGTCCCCCACGCATCACTGGGTCCCCACAGTCCCAAATGCCAGGCTGCAGGGCCCAGACATGGATGGGGTAGGGTTAGGCCTCGCCTGGGACACAGGATGTGCAGAGAGGCAGGGATTTGCCCTCTTAAGCTCTGTCCCCGTTTGGGGCACCTGTTTGGAGCACTGAAGGGCTGGTGACCCCACACAGGTTCCAGAGCCCAGGCTTCTCCCATCCAGCCCCACAAGGACCCCTGGGATGACAGGGAGCTGAAGGGGGCACTCAGGCCTTGGCCACGGGTCCCCTGGCTCCCAGGGGCTCAGTGGGCTCAGGATGGGGAGGAATGACTGCTTCTGAGGACAGGGTAGAGGGTCAGTCCATGGGCCAAGGATGTGAGCAACACACGGAGGGTGGCTGCAGTCTGGGACCTTCCTGCCTGCCCTGTTCAGACTTGCTCTCCTGAATCAGTGGCAGCCCCAGACCTGTGACTCAGTGGCAGGACCCAGCCCTGTGCAACAGGCATGTGTCACAGCCCCTGGGCCAGGGCCCGCCCCAGAGCGGCCGCCAGCCCAGCCTTCCGAAGCGCTCATCAGCACTTCCCCAGCAGGGCTCCAGGGGCGGCCACTTCCCAAGGGAGCCTGGTTCTGCTCTACACGGTTCACTTAGGGTGAGGCTCGTTAAGGTCCTGTCTCAGGTCCCTAAAACACTCACACGCTATCCTGCCCAGTTGGGCTGCTCTGCTGGACCTTCCTTTTCCTGGGGCACCGCAGACCCTGCCCCTTGGCTGGCCCTCTCCGAACATGAGCATGCGTGCTGGGGCTTTCACTGCAATCTGGAACCCAGGGAGCCCCTCCTGCTCCTTGCCAGCTGTCTGTGGTCCATCCATCCCTGGGCCACCCCTGCATCTGGCCACTAGCATTCTCAGAGCCAACTGCCAGGTCTGCTCTGGTCATCAAGGGAGAATGGGATGGCAGAGCCAGGACCCCCCTGTCAGGGACAGCACAGTACAGGGCTACACTGGGGGGACCAGGTCCCGGGGCATGGCCTGACCCCTTGGCCATCTCCAAGCTCTCCTTTAGATCAACTCCAGCTGCCTGTCCCACGGCCCTTCCTGACCAAGAGGAACCCTCCCTGTCATCCAGCTGCTTCGCTGTGACTTGTCCCTCATGCTCTGGACTATCTGTGAGGCCAAATCCTGGGTGTCCTTTTAGGCCATCCCAACATCTCTGTGAAGCCTCCGGCTGCCCTTGGGAAGCTCCTACAGCACAAGGAGGTGTATGTACCGCTGAACTAGAAAATTGGGGAAGAGGGGCGGGGACCAGGGACAGGGACCCCAGAGTCTGCCCTTGGCCCCTGGCCCTTCCAAGGCCCTTCCTGACCCTGGGTACCCCATTCTGCATACTTTCACAGAGGCTGCTTGGGTCCCCATGGGAAAGAACAGGGACAGCCCCAACCCAAGCCCTGGTTCCAGTCCATCATATGTACAAGGGAGCTCTCCACTCGGATCCCCAGACCCACTGGGCTGTCTGGACATGGCAGGGGGTGGGGGGGGGGTTGGTTACTGGATTAAAACCCTTCATTAGTAAATCTGTACTGAGCACCTACTAGTGCCAGGACTACAGCAAAGGGCAGTACACAGTGAGGGCAGGGGATGTCTTCAGGGAGAATGGGGACCGGGCAATCTCAGGGCCACACCAGGTGCAGGCATGGATGTGGGGGAGGAGCCACAGGCAGGAGCCCCAGTGCTGGGGTCCAGAACAGCAGGGGACAACAAAGGTGGGGCTGGATCACGCTGTGGGCCAGTGAGCCTCAGAAGTCAGGTAGAGCAGGGACAGTGGGCAGCATACACAGAAAAGGTTGGGCACGGAGCGTGGCTGTGTAGGAGACACAGGCTGCGGACCTCAGTAGCTGGGAGGATGGGGTCTGGGGAGGGGGCCGGGCCAGCCCCGGGAAGCCTGTGGAGGCTCCCAACCAGGCATCTAACGGGAGAAGGTCTGCTCAGGTCTACTCCAGCAGAGCCGGGCCAGGGTGCCAGAACATGCGCTGTGGGCAAGAGGGCTCCCATCGAGGCCCCTGGCACCTATGTGTCCCTGAAAAAGCCAGCCACCTGTGTGTGTGCTATGGTTTGTACTGGGTAGGACTGGGTTGTCTCACCCCAGAAGGTAGGTGTATGCTCAGGGTGGGGACACCTCGGCCGCCTAGACGGATTGGCCAGGCATCTGCTGGAGAGAGAAGACACCTGAAAGGATGAGTGAAGATGTGGGGAAGGACAAGGGAGTAGGAGGTGGGGCCTGGGTTGGGGACACCTACGTGGCTGGCCCTGGAGGCCTCCCTGTGGCTATGGTCCTGGCTTCCCCATTATCTGGGGCCGAGCAGGTGTGACACGCCAGGGCTGTGGCCGGGGGCAGTGGGGAAAAGGGAGGGTGGGGATGGGGGCTGACCACTGAGCAGCTGGGTGCAGATGGGCTTCCAGGATTGCAGCCACACTGGGGGTGTGCGGTCTGGCTGCCTTCACTGCCAAGGTCAAGGCTGTGGCCCCTCCAAGGGCTTGTGGCCTCTGCTTAAGGCTCCAGTTCCATTCCCATGGAAGCCATAGCACTAGGCCATAGCAACCCCCACTGGGTGGGCTATGTGTGAGGGGCCACGAGCTACACACGTCAGCTAGGAAGCCATCTGTGGGTTCCCAAGAGCCGCCACTTTGGAAACTGGGTGTGGCTTTGGGGCATAGTTGGATGAGGTCTCCAAGAGGGGAAAACTTCTGCCCTAGCCAGTGAGCAGTATCCCCTTGCATCTGAGCCCCCTCAGACCCTAGGCTGGAACAGCTGTGTGGGGACTCCTAGGGAGCGGTGCATGGCCCTGCTGGCAGCTGTGCCCATGTGGCCCCCAAGGGGCCCCACAGTTGCTAAGGGCAGCTGGTTGGTGGGGTCCCCAGGAGCCTGGCCTCCTGAAAGGGCTAGGAGCAGCTCAACCAGGGACCCTGACCCACACCCACAACGCCAGCGTGGCCAGACCAGTGAGGAGGAAAGCCTGGCTCTTCCCAAGCCTGCCTGGAGCCTGGTGAGGGGTGGGGGCATGGGGCTCTCCTGGCCCTCTTTGGCCCATCCATCACTCAGACAGAGGGGCAGTTGAGGAGAGATTTCTTTGAACCCTGCCTTTGGGGAAGGGCTCCATGTGACCCCTTGCAAAGACCTCTCCCAAATCCCACATGGTCAAGCTCTATATCCTGGGGTTCCTAGCCACTGACTCTTTACTCACAAGTGGAGCCCAGCCTCAGGTCTGACACCAAGCAAATGTTGGGCTGGGCTGAGGTAGGAGCTGCTGGGGCCACCAGTCAGCAGTGAATGTGACCCCTTCTGCTGCTCTGGACACGTTCATCAAACATTCAACTCAACAGATGTGTTCTGCTCACTAGGAAGCCAGTGCTCTATAGGGCATAATTCTTACACCCTCTCTGAGTACGTGGACGTAGGCATCTTCTCATACAGTAGAGAAACCAGCACCACCCTGGGCATGGGCCATGTGTGGCCCACACTCGTAATTGGACTCTTGCTCTGCTGGGGCCTGAGGACACGTACCTCCCCAGCTGGTCCTTCCCAGGACAGGAAATGCCAGAGGGTGCCCATGAACTCCCGGTGTGTCTTTGGAAGCCAAAGAGATAACGATGGAGAAAACAGGTGGCAATTAGGATCAGAGCAACCACAGGATTCATTTTAAGAGTGTACCTATGTATGGAAGGGGCTCTTTGCACTGGAGTCACTTCTTGGTCCACAAGTCCTTTTGAAAACCTCTATCCTCTGGCCTTGAGGTTGCTGATGAGCCTCTTTGTACATGGACACTGGGGGTGGCAGACCAGCGTGAGTGAGCAGTGTGATCCTCGGGAAGACACCCCTGTCACCTGGGGGCTGTCGGTGGTAGCTGCCCAACTAGCTGCATGGCCTGGATGTGACCATGAGCTGCAGAGCCCGAAGCCCAGGGATATCAGTTCACCGTGTTCCCTACCCTGAACCGATCCCCAGTGGCCGCCATGTAGCTAAGAAATATTTCACAGCGACTGCTAGAATCAATGAGGGTAACTTTGGGGGAGACCTGCCTTCTAAACCCTGAGAAATAAAATTCAGTGCTAGGTACAGATGTGCTCCAGCCTCAGGGGTGTGAAAGATGTTCTTCCCTCGCTTGATGGAGGAATCTCAGGGGTGGGTTCCCTTTCATTGCAACGTGGAGGTGCCTGACACATTATGGGGCCAGTGATTTTCCCACACAGAGAACCACAAAGACCCTGCCAGAGGCCTCAGGCTGCCAGCCCTCGCCGAGTTGGGTCATGGTGTGTTGCGCAGGACACTCAAGACCGAGGCCCTTCCCATCAAACAAGCTTGTCAGCTCCAGGAAGATGGGGGATGGGGGTGGGGGTCAGAGCCTATGGCCAGAGCCCCTCCCTCTCAGTACAGCAGAGAGCCAGGAGCCTGGGGCGCTTGGGCTGACCATGGGACCAGTCTGGCCAGGAGGAGCCTGCCAGGGTGCAGGGAAGACCTACGCTCCTGCACAGCTGGTGCCAGCTGCCCTCCACGCTGACAGGCCAGAGACACCAGCATGCAGCAGGTACGACATCCCCAAGGGACAAGCCTGGGTGCACTTCCCAGGCTGATGGTCATTCTGTGGGAAAACAGCCCCCAGGGGGTGAACCACATGGGCCAGACAGCCTGGTACAGCCCCACTCAGGGCTGCCAGCCCCGAGGGCTCCAGGTTTGGAGGAACCAGCTGCTGATCTCAGCCAGGCAGCCTTACTGACCACCACCTGACACCCAGAGTCTTCTTCCCTGGAGGTGACGGCACACAGGGGAGGCCTGACCACCAAGGCCACTGGTGTTCTCAGGGAGAGGAGGCCCCTTACCCATTAGGCCTCCATGTGGCCCAAGCAGGGTGCTGCATCTTCCCGTTCCTGCCCCAGGGTGGCCTCCCAGGGTCATTCAAGCCACCCCCTCACATCGCTCCCCATTACACAACTGTGTGTGGGTACATGGCAAGTGCTCAAGAGTATCTCTTGAGTGAATGGCACATCTTTGAAAGCCACTATACTAAGGCAGACCCATTGAAAGTGGAAAGAAATTTTCAAAAGAAAAAGAAGAGAGCTTTAAACCAGTCCGATGACAAGATCCAGAGTTTATTACTCTTGGAAGCACACAGACTCAGAACACAGGTGGACCTGCGTACAGGTGTCTACAAAGAGCAGAAAGGGAAAGTCAGCCACAGCGCAGACGTGCAAAAGCGCGACACACGGGAAGACCACGGCTTCTCCCGGTTTGAGTCCGTGTGCAGTCTCAGTGGGAAGGCACCAGGGGAGCCCGCCCACATGGCATGTGTGCTCCAAAGTGCCCAGCTATGTACATATGTACAGAACACATAGCAGCGACGGCTTCCCTGGCCCCCCGATCCTGGGGCGTACTCAGACTGCCATTGGCACCTTGGGCGGGGGCCTGAGCAAAGGTAGGCATTCATGTCATCCCCGACAGCAGACCACACATCTGGTGGTCAGTGTCCGCGCATCACAGAGCACACAGAGGAGAAAGGATAGCCACCAGCGGCCTACCAAAGTGTCCACTGAAAAGGCTCCTCGTCTACAGCACAGGGATGGGACAGGGGACAGGGGACAGGGATGGGGGACGGGGGGGGGGAGACACAGGCACACATGTCGTGACACTGGTTCAGAGCAGGGCAGAACTACTCCTGGAAGGCCGGGAGCCCTGCTTCCACCTGTGGCATCTGCGGCTCTTGGGCAGCTGGACCGTTCAGCCCCATTCCTATTAACCAGAGCATCCGTCTGGAGGAACGCCCAGGCCTACTCCAGGCCAGGGAACCCCAGGACTCCTTCTGGCTCCCTGGGAACCGAGCCACGGCCCAGCCCACATGGAACCAGATGCACCTGCAGTCTACTGGAATGGGGCCGGCGTGTGCAGCCCTCCCTCCCTATAGTGGACCCGGGGCCAGAGAGCACACTCGCTCTCTTCCAAACACACGGGACTTTACCAGTTGCTCAAGACAAATGCTATTTTTTTCAGTCTTGAGACTAAAACACTAAAAATGCTAGCTATCCAAGTTTTAAGAATAGCACATACATTTTCAGAAATTCCCAGGCCTGGCTGGGAGGCCTCAGTGGACCCAGGAGGGAGGAAGAGGCTGGCAGGGGAGTGCCGCTGTCTATGCAGGGGTGGACACCACCCACGTGCACCAGCCTTCCCAGAGCATTGCATGGCCCGAGCCCCTCCGTGACCTGTCCTGGCCACACGCAGAGGTGCTCCTTTCAGAAAAGGCAGAGGGGGCCCACAGTGAATAGGACACCAGAGGTCACGTTGGAACCTTGACAGAGTGATTATTATAGGTAGAGGGGGACTTACCATAGCTGTTTCTTTTTTTTATTGGAAACTGAGTGGATAACACCGGGTGGACAGTGGAGTAGCAGAGAGTCAAAGGTGTGCAGGGGGGTCAAAGCCGGAGGTACCTGGTCTCGGAGGTCCGGCCGAGTCCTGCGGGGTGGGGGTTGGCGGCAGTAAAGTGCTGTTGGGGCTGCTCATGTCCCCCTCCCCCGTGAGCGTCAGGTCGGCCACGTGTTCGCCCTCCAGGGTCTGGACACCCCCGGCCTCAGCTTCCTGTGTTGGGGGCGAGGGGGTCAGGGGGGCGCTGAACGGGGTGCTGTCGGCCGAGCTGGGGCTTGTTGCTGGGCTTTCGCGGAAGTCTTGGCCGGGCCCCCATGCCTCCTGGGGCTGGGGAGCCTTTTCCTTGCCGTTGCCCGTCAAGCTCCTCTTGCCAAAGCTCTTGGCCGCGCTTGGTGAGGAAAGGGCAAGCTCCATGGGGCCGGGAGGTAAGCGCAGAAACTCGGGTAGCACCAGGTCCTCCTTCCTCAGCAACCCGCGCTGGTCGTCTGCTCTGTTGCTCTGAGCTTTGGAAATGAGCTCAAAAAACTCTAGTGGAAAAAACCCCACATCGAGTCTTAGAGAGTTTCCCACCTAGGCCAGCACAGCAAAAAAGTTCACCATCTGGAAAGCTCATCCCACTGCCCTGAAGCTACAGGCTGCGGGGCCCCAGGTGCTCATACCTGGCACCCTCTCTACCCTCAGGGCTGCAGGGAAGGCCCTGCCCCGTGAAGTCCTAGGAAGCCCAGACTCGAATAGACCAGAACCCCTGCCTGGACATGGTTGTGTGGGGATGGTTCGAGAAGCGTGTTCGTGGGCCATACTCTGGCCCGGGGTTTCTGATTACACTTGGAAGCCCTTTGCTGGAATCCTGGCTCCCTTCTGATGGTTACAGGGAGGCTAACTGAGGCACAAGGGAGCCCGCGGTACTCTAAGAGGGCAGCGGGTAAACACAGCGCCTCGCAGGGTCAGTGCCCCTGGCCAAGTGTGGTGCTGGTAGGGCCCCCAGCCCCCTCGCTGGCTCCCCCAGACCTCCTGTCTCCTTACCTGGGCTGACCAGCGGCCATAACTGCAGTTCACTGTTCAAAGTAGGAGTCTAAGCTGAGCTTTCTCTAGCATTTAAATTACACTCTTGGTATTTGAAGGATGACAAGGACTTTAAAACCTTAAATCTTGTGACTCACTTCTGCCTCCATGGTGGCCAGCAATGGCCAGGGGAGGGGGGTGAATAGGAAGGCCTCACAGGGAGCTAGCTGTGGGCCCGGCTGCCTGGGGAGCACTCCTTGCATCAAAAATTCAGGTCATGCTAACAGCTGTTAGTTTTGATTCTGCTCTTAGAAGCTTTCAGAAAAAAAAGAAGTTTCTGTAAGAGATCACCTCTCTGGGGGTCTCTCGGGCCACCCTGCCTCTCCCTTGCAGGTCCAGGAATAAATCTGCCTCAGGGCCCCCGCCCTGCTGGTGAGGACCCTGATATGGGCCCCCTGACACTAACTGAGCTTCATGTGAGCCAGGGAGAGGGGCCATGGGCAGACCCTTGGGGACCGCTTGCTGCCCATCTTGAGGGCACTCCCAGCCTGGCCTGCAAGGGGCCCAATGCTCAGTCTGACAACTGAGAGGAGCGGCACAGACAGCCTCAGGCTGACCCAGGGGTAAGGGGCATGCTTGGTGTGACAGGGATTGCATCCTTCTGATGTCAACGGCTCAAAGAAAGTCCTAATGATCGCTCTGGAAAACTGACATCGCATTCACTAGAAAACGCGGAAGTTGTAAAAAGTACACATACCCTCTGCTTCGTCCAAATTAATTTTCTGATATTTTTTTTTCCCAATCTTTGCAATAGATTCTTCTCTCTTTGAAAGCCGGGGATCCCTAGCATTTTTTCCATTTTCTCCTTTTATTTTAATAGAATTAGACTTGCCTAGCGTTCTCTCCTCTCCCTGCATTAGAAGGAAAGTCAAAGTTCTGCTTACATGTCAGACACATGGCAACACACAATCCATCAGTTAGAGACAAAAAGGACCTTTGAAATACAGATCACATTGACACAGATGTCCTGTGCCTTGCGGAAAAAACAATCACAGTGACACAAGATACAAGAATAGGAACGTGTAAGGCACAACCACCCCCAACACAGCAAACGGGAAGCCAGCAGTTCATGGTTAGAGGGAGCCAGGCATCAGAAGGGGGACAGGGTGTGGGCCGGCTCTGAGCAGACAGCCGGTGGGCACTACGGGTGACAGAGGAGCGTTGGGGTCCCAGCCCACCCCGGCACTGCACCAGTCAGCGGCAAGGAAACTGTGCAGAGGGAGCAGAGGGGAATTACCGTAGCCGAGTGATTTCTGGAACTGGAATTTACAGCTATATTCTGTTTGGCTGGTGCACTTTTCTGTTTATCTGTGGATCCTAAACATAATGAAACACGCTTTGTAATGACAGTGAATTGAACATTCAGACATAACATTTATATTGTTTTTGAGAGAAAACTGTAGAGAAGCCCAAATATTAGAAATCTTGTATTAGATATGCACATACAGGCCAGAGCCCTGGTGCAGGACAAGAAGACAAAAGATCGCCCTCCCCCAGCTGCTGCATCTGGGGCAGGAGACACCGTGTGGAGCAGTGCAGGAGGCATGCCAGTCCTAGACCGCAGTTATGGGGACCTTCTGGAGGCATGGCAAAAGAAAAGCTCATTTCAGATTCTATCTGGCAAGAATATTCTTTAGAAAGCAGAAGAGTCTCAGACTTAGGATATATGTTTTCAAATACGACTGTTGCTCCAAGTCAGGGCTGCAGACTAGCCTCTGCCGACACCAGCCATACAAAGACCACATGTCCAGGCCAGAACCAACAAGAAGAATAACAGCACTCTTGCCTATACACAGCTTTACAAACACACTGAAGTACCTGCCTGAGGTGCCATGCTCAGACTCACCTGTGCACAAACAGGCCAGAGGGAAGCCATGCCCTGCTCGGGCCACTTACCCTGCTGGGCCCAGTTACCAGGTCCCAGAAAGAGAGCACAGCATTCTATTTTTTTTAAAGATTTTATTTATTTATTCATGAGAGAGAGAGAGAGAGAGAGAGAGAGAGGCAGAGACACAGGCAGAGGGAGAAGCAGGCTCCATGCAGGGAGCCTGATGGGGGACTCAATCCTGGGTCTCCAGGATCACGCCCTGGGCTGAAGGTGGCACTAAACCACTGAGCCACCGGGGCTGCCCAAAAGCATTCTAGAACCAAGGGTGGGCCCAGGAAGACTTCTCCTCTGCAGCAGGGGGGCAGAGGGGCAGGGACTGGAACCCTGGGCATCCACCGGGACAGAGAGAAGTGAGCCCAGCTATGCTGAGGAGCAGAGCCAGTCCTTGCTGGGTGGAAGGCCAGGAAAGGGAAGAAACAGCCCAAAGCTACATCCAGCCGTTCTTTACAAAGTATCTCCTGGCCAGGGTACTCAGTAGGTGGTTCCAGAAAGCCCTCTCCAGGGGACCCACTTCCTACCGCCCTCCGCCTAGAAGGGGGTGGGGTGTTCTGAGGAGGAGCATGGGCCCTCAAGGCATCAGAGTGAAGCGTGGGGGACTGACTGCTGGCCCCAAGGTTGGGCACCTGGTAGTGGGCACCTCAGAGTCCCCAGGGCAGGTCTGTCATGGCAGAGGCAGCAGGATGGAAAAGGCTCTGTAAATCTCCCAATTTTCCCCACACGAAGTAGTGGGGATGTGCCGGCACCCAGTCCACTGCCTCCTCTACTGCAGGGCCTGTGTCCCTTATGTAGGACATCCTGAGGCCCCTCAGAAGGGAGCACTCTCTGGCCAAAGCCCTGGACACAGGGAGTGTTGGAACCTCAGAGCAATCTTACCCTGGGGGGAGGGGGGTGTCCAGCAGGCCCATCATCCCTTGTTATAGCTGAGAGGACATTGCCCCCCTTGTCAGCAGGCATGTGGCTCCTAGAGCGAGGCCCCTGAGCTCTTGGTCCTGCTGCCTCCTGCCCACAGTCAGGCCTGGATCAGGCTGGGCCCCTCAGACACCCAGCTGGGGTTGAGTTATGCCATGGAAGGAGCTCACCAGGCCCCATAAGACCCTAAATGAAACCAGGGGGTTAGCAGGGCTAGGGGCTTCTAGGAGGCAGAACAAAGTGGACCCCAGCAGGCCAGGGCGACCAGTGGAAGCCTCAGGGCCTCACTCACCTTTTCCCCTGGAAGGCTCCTTCTCCTCCAAGATGACCCTCTGCCCATCCAGACTTGATATGGGGGCACCAAGGTCCAGGGGCTCCTTCTCTCCACTCTAGAGACAGAGATGGTACATTGAGTAACTCAGTGCTCTTGGCACTCGGCCGACTGGCCGAGCAGATTTGCAAATGGCAGGAATATTGAAGGGGTTTCTAGTGCTGTGTTTCTCATTCTGGTTTCCCTGGACCAAAACCGCATCTCAACTATCACCCAGAGCCTGCTGGGAGTGATCAAGATATAGACAGACAACAGGACTCCCCTCGAGTGAAGCTCTCCCCCAAAGGGCCTCAGCATGGCCTCTGGTTCCACATGCTCCCATCTGCAGAGCATCAGAGGCAAGCAGGCCTCTATGAGCTTACTTGTCTGTGCAGGGAGCATAGCCACGCTCCCCCCACAAGACACTCACCAGCCTGGCCACCAGCTCGTTCAGCTGCAGGCCATACTTGGCTACCACGGGCCGCAGTACTTCTGTGACAGGCTTGGTCGGCTTGGCCTTCAGTCCCACTGACCGGTTAATTGGAACCAGATCCAGCCTGGTTGGAGGGGGAGAGACAGGACATATTTGCTGCAAATATAAACTTAGCTATTCCTCCCTGTGGGCACAACCATACAGTACCACAGGCCACCCTTGGCACCGTGGGGTCAGCAGGTCAGTGCCAGGCTGTGGCTGTGGAACAGCTTCAGCATCAGAAGGAAGCCACAGGGGGCTTCGCTAAGGTTCCTGGTGGGCCATCACATGCAGCAGATGGGCCGCTCCTGGCAGATGGCCAGCACTCTGTCATCCCGCCTGTGCATCCCAGAGTGCGGCCCTATGGTTGGCCACGACACAGGACAGTTAGTGATCCCTTGGCCCCATGGGTTTCTGGGGCCTCCCTGTGGCCGCTGCCACCCCCCAGCTCATGAAGGGGGCACCAGCTTTCCCTTCCCCGCCCAGGCTGCAGGGCTCACGGGGACATCCCCAGACACCTCACGACACAGCCGTGGCAGTTTTCATACCGAAACAAAGTCCGCTTTTCTAGCCGCAGGTCCCGAGACTCCAAGATGCTACTGTCTTGATGCAGCACCAGAGGCTTTGCAACCCATGAAGAAAATAGAGACTGACATCAGAGGGCAGATGAGATCCCTGAAGTGCTCCCCAACCGCTGTGGGATGCACAGCTCCACCAAGCAAAGGAGCAGCTTCAGAAACAGCCACCCAGAGGAGGGCGCGCTGCAGACAAGCTAACATTAGTGTGCCGAGAGCCCCTTGCATGGGCTCTTGGGCTATTGGGCTCTCAGGGTCGGCCTCCAGCAGCAGAGCACAGTCAGCCTGAGGGCCTGCTCCAGGCAACAGACTCAGGTGACTGGGCAGGTTTAGTTCACAAGACAAACAGACCTGCCATCCCACCACCCCAGCCCAGGTGCAGGATCCCCTATGGGAAGGGCAGCCCCGTACCTTGTCCCCGCCCACCAGGAAGAGGTCTACGGCAGCCCCGTTGATGCCATGTCGCTCGCAGAGCCCAGCCAGGACCTCCTTGATGGATAAGCCTGCCTTGACGACCACCATGCAGGACGTCCCATCGGGGAGCTGGATGCAGCAGTGCTTGGCGGCCTTGTCCCGCTCTGGCATCAAGGTCCTACAGGCATCCGACTGGGAAGCCGGGAGACCAGTGTTATGGGCAGGTGTGCAGGGCTGCCCCAAGAAGGGTTCTCACTAGCCTGCATGTGCTCAGGGAGATCATACAGTGTGTCTCCCTGTCCTACACGCAGCTCTGTAAATGCAGAAAGGCTGCTGTGTACAAAAAGCCAACAAAGTTGCTGGGGCTTCTACAGAAACACAGGAGAGAAGAGAGCAGGTCTCTCTGTATCTCCGGTCTTTTCCTCTACTCTCTCATCAAACCATTTACCAGGGTCGTATTTCATGAGCTTTTCCGTAAGAATAGGAGGGGCCCTTCCCATGTTGTTTTCAGGGGTCTTGTCTTAGCTTCCCTGAGCTAGAAGCAGAGGGAGTCATTCTGTGGAACCCACTCTCCTGCCTCTCCCCTGCAGCACTGGGGGCTCACCAGGCAGGCTGGCTCCCCCTTGGAGGGCCTGAGGCCCAACCCAGTCTGGGAGGCCCTTCCGCTGCTTGTCCTCATCTTCCTGGCTCTTCCCACCAGAACTTCCAGGACTAGAGGTCTCTCTGAGAGGCCTGGATTGTGGACAGCAAGTCAGCCTGAGGGACACAGGCTGGGAGAGGGAGCGGGGAGCTCAGACAAAGGCCAGGAGGCAGGAACATCACCTGAGGGGTAAAGACCCCTGGCAGGGCAGCAGCCATTGGGTCAAGAGAAAGCTGTGAGGGGTGGGGTTTTGTTGTTTTCGACCATTCTGAACTTTACTCAGTACTCAGGATGGCGAGTGTAGGGAGGGCAGGGCAGCGATCCTCCTTAGCTGCTGGCAGAGGGTCCGCCCTGACAGCACCAGGGATAGGCTGAGGCCTCAGGTGCCCTTTCTGCCCAGAGGATGCACAACAACTCTGTCTGGGTGAGGACACGGCCCAAGTTCACCTGCCCCTGTCCCAAGGCCTCTCGGCTGCCAAGTACTCAGCAGTGAGATGCACCTGCAGGACGGGGGAAGGTGGACAGGGAGACAGGTAGGCAGTGGCTCCGGAGCACCTGTGATCAGATCATCCACATTATTCACAGACTACAGCAGAGCACAGGAAACTGCTATTTAGCGCTTTGTCCCAGCACCAGGACCCCAGCCCAGACATGGGGGCTCCTGGGCAGGTAGGATACCAACCAAGGGGCCAGCCAGGGCTCCATGTGTGCAGCACCCCTCAGGGTCTCTCCAGGACATCTCCCGTGGTCTCTGATTTACAACAGCAGCCACTGGCTGCAGACAGGGCCCCACATGTCCTCATGTGCAGCTTGCCCTGGATGGTGCTTCCCTGTCACCATCTCCTCCTGACAGTCTAGAATTCTCTGCCACCCCAATAGCATTCCAGAAAACACAGTTTGTAGGTGGTAGGCTGATTATAAGATGGCCCCAACTATTCCCTTTCCATGGACAACACAGATGCAGGAATAAAGGGTCTTTGTTTTAAGCCAGAGTTTTGGGGTGGTTGGGCCAGCAGCAACAGCGAACTGACACATAGTTAAACCCCTCCAGCTTTTAACTGTTACACAGCATAACTGAAGAAGGGATAATATGCTACATTGTCACTGGACAATGACAAGTGACTAGGATGTTGTTCAAGGAGGGTTTCCAAACCCTATCAGACTGACAGCTGACAGCCCGCAGGGCCCCCAGCGCCGCCCCCTCCCACCCCCAACTAGAGATTGGGGCCTTGTGGGCAGGACGTGAGGGGAGGTGGAGCCCCTGCCTCGGACAGGCCCCTGCCAGCAGAAACACAAACACAGGAAGGTTTGCCTT
The DNA here is from genome assembly GCF_053574225.1 of Canis aureus. Lineage (NCBI taxonomy): Eukaryota > Metazoa > Chordata > Mammalia > Carnivora > Canidae > Canis > Canis aureus. The sequence goes on from NC_135612.1 coordinate 61,802,037, forward strand.
AATGGGCTATTCCAACTGTGACACAAACACAAAGCACCTGGCTTCAGAGCCTTCTGTTTGCTCTTAGCAGGAGTTCAAAACATGGCAACTGAATGAGAGCAATAAGACATCCACAGTAAATTCAGAAATATCTTCAGCACTCAAGGAGCAGCCCTCCCCCATCTGCCAAACGGGTCCCTATGCGGCCAAGAGTGCTGGGCTGGCAGGCGCCCCGGCCGGAGCCCTGCTCCCCACGTCCAACACACACTTTCATTGAGCTTTGTAAGTGTGGGCTCTGCGTGACTCAACACTGAGGGGGGTTTCATCAGTCTGCTGTGGCCTTTGGGGAGGCGGAGGCGGTGACTTACCAGGTCCAGACTCCCCGCAGAGGACACGGAGCCCTGCGACTCGCGGCGGCCCAGGCCTCCATTGGCATGCAGGGGCTCTTGATGGGGAAACACAGTGACTCAGAAAACCAAACAGCACCGTCTCTGCTTTTCCGCACTTTCTACCGAAACCTCACTTACTATCACATCTCCCAACCCCACCCTTCAGGCTGAGCAAAGGGTGCTGAGCCATGGCTGGCAACTGCAGGCCAGGGTGTGAGGAGACAGCAGCCCCAGGTCCCCCCAACCTTCTGAACCACTGGCCCACCTTCCAAAGCAGATTCCCAGTTGACCAGGTCAGAATTCCTGGGGAATGCCCTGGAATCAGGATTTAAAGCCCATTCCAGATGTTTCTCTAATGATCTGCCAGGGACAGGGAGCCCCAGCTTCTGGGGTCCTGCTCTGGTAGACAGGCTATTCAAGGCAACTGTTCCTGTCTCCCCAGTACTCAGGGGTCCCTGAACCCCATGGTGCTCTCTCATTGACTGAATTCTGCAAATCTGTCTGCCTCTCCTTTTGAAAGAACACTTCTTTGTTAACCACCCATGGCACGACCCAGGAGCACTGCCATCTGTAAAATGGGCACAGGAAGACAGTGCACCCACTGCTCTAGGAGGAGATAAAATGTATGCTCTACAGACGGCTTGGCACAGCACAGGCCCCATCCTGGGAGCTGTCACCACCTCTCTCCCTGAGATGCTCCCTACCTGTGCTCTCTCCATAAATGCCCCATTCAAACTTGGGGACCCAGGCCTGGAGCCTGAGGGTTATTTCCTGGAAAATAATTCCTTTCTTGAGAATCCCTTGAGAAGAAAATCCTTCCAAAGCCTTTCCACATTATGCTCTTTCGTGCGTGGTGTCACTGCTATCCTTCTCTGCCTTACCCAGAAGGTGCTTTCATTCCCTCTCACCCGCTCCCCAGGACGAGCCTGTCCCTCTCACACTATGTTCTGAGCTTTGCACAAGAAGAAACCAAGGGAGAAAATATCTAGAACAGGTGATCTTTAACATTTACAATAAAAAGTGACAAAGGGGGATCCCTGGGTGACGCAGCGGTTTGGCGCCTGCCTTTGGCCTAGGGCGCTATCCTGGAGACCCAGGATTGAATCCCACATCGGGCACTGGTGCATGGAGCCTGCTTCTCCCTCTGCCTGTGTCTGTCTGTCTCTCTATCATAAATAAATTAAAAAATAATAATAAAAAAAATTAAAAAAAAAAAGTAACAAAGGCCCATGTAGCCCTATGCACACCTAGGAAAGTGCCTAGGAAGGAAACTGAGAGGCTGTCTAGGTGCACAGGTGGCAGCACACTTATATTTTAATTCCCTTCCCAGATTCCTACCAAGAGGCCTGGAGAGGACCGGACATGAAACCACCCTTGCAGGGTCCCCTAGCCCAGGGCAAGTGGGCTGGAACACACCCTCACCCTCTTTTTCAAAAGGCACTGAAGCTGGTGGGCCCACCCTCGAGGGACCACACCCCGGACACAGTGCTGCACTCTGCACACCCCAGACGTGCTCTCCCAGCCCAGCCTCTGAGCCTGGCCCCACCACCCCGCCTGTGCCTGAGCCACTCCATCCACGAACCGTTTGTGTGGTCACCATGCTCCTTCTTCTTCTGGGACCGCCCAGTGCTCCTGGTCCTTGACCAAGAGAAGAAGGCTCCTTTCCGCTTCTTCTCACTATCCTCATCCCCCAGCTCTTCGTTCAGGGATCTTCCTGATTTCGATTTTCCACTCAGCTGCCGTCCAATGGAGACATTAACAGAACATTATTTCAACGTTACATGAAGCATGAAAGGAAGCTGAGGAGAGCTGTAAAGCTGTCTGTGGGATGGCACAGACCCTCCAGCAGCCACAGGGCAGCTCTGCCACCATCCGCCCCCCAGCTGAAGGCAGAGGGTACATCCCAGGAGGGCTGTGTCCTAGCGGCATCTGCTCCACACAGCAGCTCCCCTCTGCTGAGAGGATGTGGCTGGAGCTCAGGTACCTTTTTTGGCGTGGACACGCTGGAGTGCTCTGAGCTGACGCTGTGCTTGGAGGCCGGGCTGCTGGGTACCTGCTGTGCGTCAGGGAGGGAGCGGCCTTCCACTTCGGCCAGGATGCACTCCTGGTACAGCTGGGACTTGAGAAAGCGAGTGTAGCTATCAAACTTCATCAGGTTGAAGATCTACAGAGCACATGCGACAGGGGTTAACTTCTGAAGCAACAAGCTAACATGCAATCCTGGAGAAGCTTTTGTTAAAAAAGAATGAAACCCACAGTGACTGGAGACTTGAAGGAAAGGAGAACTGCCTTGAAAATACTTTCCTCCATTTTTTCCCCCACATTATTCATATGATTTAGCAACAGAAGTCATCTCTGATAGGGTCAGCAGGATATATGCTCTAAAAAGCAGTAGGCCCCATGTGCCCTTTTAATCACAGTAATGTCCTAGGACTGAAAAAACTCCATACCTATGTGCACATCACAGCCATGCATTCGTGACATCACACACAGCCTAGGCAGGAGTGACCACAGAGAGGGAGCCAAAGGCGGGCCTGCGGGGCTTAGGGAGTGTCACTTCACTGCCGGAATGAAGCCTGCTCCCAGAGAGCCCTCCAGCTACACCCACACCCATGGGCACCTCCCTTCTCCATCGGGCAACAAGGAGCGAGCCCTGGCGAGGAGTCCCTGTGGGAAACTGAGGCATATCACCTGCAGCTGCTGCTCCTTGAACATGTCGGGGTGAGGAGCACTGAGAATGTCATCTGCCAGCTGGGCCTGGCTGTCAATGTTGACGGGGGTGGTGGCTTTGCTGCACAGGAACTTGCTAAAGATCTCGCGGGCCCTATAGGAAAGCTGAAGGACACATGCGTGAGTGGGACATGTGGGACACAGGCTCCCCTGCCGTGCATGTGTGCTGCTGGTGTCACTCCCAGATCCCAAATGCTGGACACAGGTCCAAGCACTAGAGATGCATTTTCTTGAGACCCAATAAATATTTCTTGCTTGAATAAATAAATAAAAGTCCAAGCCAGTATGAAACTTTTCACCGAATAGGCTCCTCCCTGAATTTTTTCAGTGGGCTATGTAACTGTTCAGGTGCTGCAGCCATGGGACACCGAAGCACGCCATCCCGTGTGTGGAGTTTTCTGCGCACACTCTGGGTGATGGGAGACCTCAGTCCATGTAGTACCAAGGGTACAAGCAGATAAGAGGCCTGTTCTGTGGCAGGAAGGAGGGCCATGGGTGGCCTCAAGTGACTACACCATGGAAAGGACTGGCACCAGCAAGGGCTAACCTGATGGCATGTGTGGCACATGCAGGGAAGCTGTATAAATGGATGTTCTCAGGGTGCCCCTCTGTCTGGGCATTTAAGCTCCCCTTCCAACACACTGAGTGGCAGCACATCTGCTGGTAACAGTCTACAGCAAGGGGACTTACACGTGCCATGTTCACACAAAACTAAGTATTGCATATGTTAAGAAACTTACTCTGAAAAAGAAGTGTTTCAAAACCACATGAGAACGTTTCTACATCGACCTCAACTGCACTAGACACCAGCCCACAGGGCAGCCCGGGTGGCTCAGCGGTTTAGTGCTGCCTTTAGTCCAGGGCTTGATCCTGGAGACCCGGGATCGAGTCCCACGTCGGGCTCCCTGCATGGAGCCTGCTTCTCCCTCTGCCTGTATCTCTGCCTGCCTCTCTCTCTGCCTCTCTCTCGTCTCTCATGAATAAATAAATAAAATCTTAAAAAAAAAAAAAAAAAAAGAAAGACACCAGCCCACAGTGAGACCATCTCATTCTCCAGGCATGAACAAACTTACCTCTTTTTTATCGTGTGCAGGAACATGATTAAAATATTCACAGGCCTGCCAGAATAAAATGTTTTCTTCACTGAATTCCTTTCTTAGGAAATCCTAGGAAAAACACCATCGATAAGCCCTCACACACAGGTAGTCCCCACGGCACCTGCCTTCCTCCCAAGCTGCTACTTCATTCCCACGCCTTCCTGTGCTCACCTTCACAGACACCAGGGGCTTCTAAACCCCTTTCCCTAACTTACCCAAGGCCCTAAATGACAGACAAGCTGCGGGCACTTAAGGACCACCAGGGCGCTCACAGCTGTTTCCTCAGGGCAGAGCACCCTTTCCCCCCGGGGCCAGCCTTGCCACATGCAGCTGACCTCCAAGCATTTACAAGAAACTTCCGCGGCCCTCACTGCAGGGAGATCCTCGACCCTGAGCCCAGGCCAGGCTGGGCAGAGGCCCCCCCTCAACCTCTTGGCCTCGAGTGTGCCGAGCACGTGGGCAGGAGGAGACCCCTGCGGTAGGGCAGCCTCTGTCCTTGGGGCCTAGGGCCCCTGGGCCCCGCCACAGCCCCCCTACTCACAGAGAAGTATCGAACACCGAGAGGGTCCTGCAGAAGGCGCTCGAATGACACGGCCCAGCTGGCGGCCCTCCTCTCACGCAGGCGCCTGCAGCTCTGCACGCTGGGGAGGCTGGCATTGCTGCTCAGGCTGTGGTTGCTCACGCAGTCCTTCAGGTCAGTGCCGGTCAGCTCTGTGGGACCAGCATACACCTCACCTGCACGTGTATCCCCCAAGCCTGCCCCGCAGGGCCCGGCCCAGCCTTCTGAGAGGTAACAGGGGGGCTGTCCCCAAGGCACTTTCTCTAATACACACATTCAATCAATGATCTGCACCAAGTGCAGACAGCACACCCAGCGTTATTCTGGGGGCAGGGAATGGAGCGTGGAACAGGACTCACGCCAGTCCTCACGCAGCCGCGTGCACATCCACGGAGCAGGGACAGCAACAACTGCAACCACGCACACGTCAATGGCTGAGCGAGCACCGCAGACACAACGGGGCTCCCAGTGATTCCACCTGCAAGGCTCGGGAGGTGCCAGGTCACCATGGGGGGAGCAGAGGGAAGTGGGCACAGACAGGGTGTCTGGGACCTAGGACGCGGCTCTGTGTCTGGAGGGAACGTCTGCCGTGTGAAAGCACACTCACACGTGTGCCCTGTTCTGCATGGGCAGAACACTCAAACGTCCTATTTAACCACACGTGTTGTTGTGACAACTGATTGGAGGCCACCCCGGCATGGAAAAGACCACATGTGCCGCAGGAGGCTGGCTCCCCAGAGGCTATGAAATAACCCCAAATAGTTGGAGTTCACTCATCTCTTAGGCAAGTTCCCGAATAATCCGCTCCTTCACAAAGGGAAGGGGAGGGACTCGGGGAGCTCCATGTCACTGTCTCCCACCTCGTGTGAGGAGCATGCTGGGCCTCTCAGTACCCCCGAGGGCAGGCCTGGTTGGTAAGACTCAAGGAAAGACACAGGTGGTCCAGAAGCTGGACCAGACACATAATCTGCCATGGATGCATCCCCTTCTTTACAAACAGCACGTCCCAATGTCCTACACGGGGCCGTTTCCTCCCCAGGTCCTAACACCAAGGAGATTGAAGGCCGAGCCACAGCTTGCTGACCAGAGGACATGGGACAGGAGCATCCCTAACCTGCATGGGTGCAAGGCTTGGAGGAGCAAAGCTGACTAATGAAATAGGGTCCATGTGCTCCATCCTGTGTTCTTTCAACGGGGCTGGTGGTGGGAAGGAGCCCAAGGGAGGAATTGGTTGTAGCTCTAGGCCAACCACTGTAAATGCACCTTCTCAGTGACACGGGGCCAACAGTGGGGGAAGTGGGGACCAGGGAGGCAGACCAGGGGAAGTAGGGACCAGGGGACCAGGGAGGCAGGGGAAGTGGGGACCAGTACCCTTTAGGCTGATGCCTGCCCACAGCAGTGCTGAGAGCACAGTGGGCAGAGGCCAGGCCTGAGGCTACCACGCCCACAAGCAGGAGCCCAGAGGGCCTCGAGGAGGCCACGGTACAGCCCCTCGAAAACAGGGAACAGAGGACCAAGAAAGCAGAGCCAGGAATTGGGTCAAATTGGACCCACGCTGTAACTAGAGGCCACTTGGACAGGAGTCATTCAAAGCTCAAAAAGCATTTAGATTGGAAAAGAAAAGAAAAATAGAAAGTCAAAGAGTAATCTAATAACTTAAGCTGCTATAGAAAAAAAATTAAGATCCAGAAGATTAAACAAGATGAGAGAAGAATAATTTTAATTCTTCTCTGTGGCTCATTAGACTCCACCACACGGTATATGTTATTTTTGAGAAACTCTGGTGGTGGAATCTGCCACCACTACTCATGGAGGAATGCAGGGCAGGCCCTGGCTCAAGACACCAAGTTGCCACACGGTACGGACGCACCGCTGCTAAACATTTAGCACAGCACAGCCAGCAGCGAGGGGTCCGAGCAAGGCCCCCCGAGAACTTAGCAACTCTGCCATCACGCAGCTGGACCACCTGGAATCGCCTTGCCAAGCAATCCCCACGTGGAGAGCTCCCCGGGCAAAAGCTGTCATTTCACGCTCACACGATGCAGGCTCACACAAAGACCCGCTCTCTCTGATTTGTGTCCAGTAACCGCAGCAATGAGGGGTAAAACCCCACAGATGTTAATTCTCCCTGAATTAACATGTAATCCCAACAGATTTCCCAATAGATGTTTTATTAGAACCAGACGAGCTGAAATGTAAAAGTTCACGTGGAAAACTAAACGTGAAATGCTGGGAAAACAAAGCAAACCAGAGCCAGGAGGTGGGGCCGGCCCCACCTGGCGCCACAGCACATGGGCTCACCGCAGCTTCGTCCCCAGGACAAAAGGTGACAACTATGCAAGGCCAGCTGGAAAACCACCAGAGAAATGATCAAGTTGGGTCCCTTCTGGCTGAAATCAATCTCACCTGGACCAAAGGTTTAAATGTAAGAAAATCAAATCAGAGAAACTCTGGAAGAGAAGACACAAGCTCAGAGCCCTGAGAGACAAGACAGATAAACAGCCGACACCAAAGTGTGTGTGTGTGTGTGTGTGTGTGCGCGCGTGCGCGCGCGCGCGCGCAAGAAGAGCCAGCAAAGTGGTGGGGGGGGGGAAGGGGGGGGTCAAAGGTACAGGCTTCCAGTTACAAGAGAAACAAGTCCTGGCATGAGGGGAGCCAGCTTACAACACTGTGCTGCATACGTGACGGGGCCGAAGAGAATAGATCTTAAAAATTCCCATCATAAGAAAAAACTCATGGAACTGCATGTGGTGATGGTTTTCACAACGTATACAAACACCAACTCATTGTGCTGTGTACCTGCAGCCCATGTAACATGTCAACTGTACCTTGAAAAATAAAGATGAAAGTTAAAAAACACCAAAAGCTAGGTCAAAAGGCAAAGTGTGGAGAAATACAATCCATTACACAGATGAAGGACTAATTTTTTTTATATTTGAGAGTGCCTGCATATCAAAATGAAAATGATCCAGAAACCAAAGAAAACTGGAGAACAGTGTGGCTGGTCACTAAGTGAGCTTAAGATGGCTCCTAACCATGGGTTCAGTTTCACCTACAATGAGCTAAAGGTGAATTTGAAGAACGAGCCACTTTATACGTACCTAAGGGGGTAACATCACAATCAGCAGGGTCTGAGGTACTTTCCTGCTCTATTTTATGGTTGATAAAGGAGGTGATGCTCACAAAATAATTTTCAAAATACCCTGTTAAGAATGAGCACCAAAACATTCTTCCTCGGACTTTTTTCCCTTGAGGCAATAAAGGCTAAACTGAGAACTGAGGGTGATCAGAAGGTAATGGGACTCAGAGGAACTGAAAAAGCCTTAGGTGAGAGGCCAGATATGCAAAGACCCTGGGGCAGCAGAAGCATAGTTCACGGCTGGTATGTCTGGCTTTAGGGGGAAATGGCGGGCCAAGGAGCATAGACTGTGTCCTGGGGGCAGTGAAGAACAAGGGAAGGTAGAGAAGACACCTCTCCTTCACAGGTCCATGGGCCCAGATGTGTGCAGGGCGGCCCTGAGCTCTGCCCAAGGGAGAGTGCAGGTGGAAGGGGCTATGAGGGCAAGGGAGCAAACAGGAAGACTGGCCACAAACTGCAGACAGAGCAGCTGAACCCCATCAAGGGTGGTGGTGCTTTTGTTTCTCAAATAAAAGGAGTTTGGATTCCAACAACGCAGCCCACAGAGTGATTCTGAGCACCTGCCCTCCCAGGACACACAGGACAGCAGCGAGGAAGGGCGCCTGGCACCCTGCCCCAGGCCGAGCAGATGCTGTGGGCTGCAGCCTAAGCATGTAAGTGGGTGAGGGAAGACACTGTTGAGAACTTGGAAGTGAAAGGTGACCCATATGTTGACTATAATCATTTTTTTTGAGACCTGGCAAATATTAATTTTTTTTTTTAAAGACTGACAGATCAACCACTGGCCCTTTAAAAGTCCAGTGGAGAAAGAAACTAAAATTAAGGAAGGAAACTGCTAGGGGCACCTGAGGGTTCAGTGGTCGAGCATCTGTCTTTGGCTCAAGTCATGATCCTGGGGTCCTGGGATCGAGCCCTGCATTGGCCTCCCCGTGGGGAGCCCGCTTCTCCTTTTGCCTATGTCTCTGCCTGTTTATCATGAATAAATAAATGAAGTCTTTTTGGGGATCCCTGGGTGGCGCAGCGGTTTGGCGCCTGCCTTTGGCCTAGGGCGCGATCCTGGAGACCCAGGATCGATTCCCACGTCGGGCTCCCAGTGCATGGAGCCTGCTTCTCTCTGCCTGTGTCTCTGCCTCTCTTTCTCTCTCTGTGACTATCATAAATAAATTAAAAAAAAAAAAATTAAAAAAAAAAAATGAAGTCTTTTTAAAAAATGAAGGAAACTGCTGAAGTGTCTCCCATTCCATGCATTGTGCCCTACCACGCAGCTGCGCCATGACCCCGGCACACCTCGGGGAGGCCAGGGTGGTCTGCCCAGCAGGAGGCAGGCCGAGATGCACAGTGGACTGAGCACACACCGGCGCAGATGAAGGGCAAGGTCCCCGTGGCTGCAAACCCACTCTCCCTGAAGGCACGCAGGCCCCAGGTGCCGGCGCTCAGGGCCTCATGGGCCCCCCCAGAGTTGGGGACAGTCATCTTGCCCCCAGGCTCCCCACGCTGCGGGAGGAAAGGCTGAGGCTCCTTCCCACGGTCTCCTTTTGTTCCCTTCTGTTTTGTTTCTCATTGAAACCACGTGGATGGCCGCTGGGCCAGCGGAGCTCAGGGAGGGAACACGGGACACGAGGACCCCGAAGGAGCCGCTCCCGGACCCCACGGGGGCAGGCCACACACTGTCTGAGGCCGTGGACTCGGCCATTTCCCTCCTGACAGCCGGATCTCGGGGAACACGCACATTCTTCAAAGTGGGGAAATCAGAGACAATTGCTGGCTGTATGAAGCACGTCAAGCCATAAGGTCTCCTAGCAACTCTGGATGAAGGCTCGCTCCCGAGGGGCATTGCAAAGGCACGTGGTGCGCACGCAGCGCGCGTGCTGCTCAGGTGGGTTTCAAATCCCGGCGCCTTCCACACATCCTCGCCCTCGATACCCACCATCCGAGTCTGAATTTCCTAACTCCACCTTCCAACTCACTCTGGAATTCTTCTCCAACATGGAAAACAGCACATTTGCTAAAGGACTGATCTTGAGCGCCAGGGCTCCGACCTCAGCTCCAGGGCCAGTCAGGAGACCGGGAGGGCCTGTGCACTCAGCTCCCCGCCGGAGCCGCTCTCCCACTTTGACAAAGGAGGGAACAGATCTGCGGAGGCCTCGCACACGTCTCGTGTCAGCATCATGCTAGAGAATGTTCCCTGCGTCTTGACTGCTTTTGTTTTTTGTTTTCTCTTTCAATTGACCATTTTGAGTCAAAGAAATGCTTTCCTGGCGAGAAAAACTTCCAAGTCAGTTTCAGACTTGCTGAAAACTAGAAAAGCCACCACCTTTATACTGGCTGCATAAACATGCAGGTTGCGTGTTATAAATAATGTCAATACACCTTAAGAGGACAGTTTTAGAGCTAATTCTGCAACACAAAGCTTTAGCCCATTATCTCACCAGAACATCCCATGGGAACCATAATCTCACACACTTTCAGTATGTAAATCACACCTCAAGGTCAAAGTCCTGGGCTTCCTGCCCCGGCTGGGACTGAGCGCCCTCCACAAACATACCTGCCGCCTGCTCAAGTCAGCCAGACCCCGACAAGCATGACAAGGCGCATAGACCACAAGGGACTTTACCTGGGTAGAGCTGATAAGAGCCACTGTGATGCCACTTAACCAAATACTTCCAACCATTCACCGAAAACCACCCCTCTGAATCCATACCAGGGTCAGCCGGCACAGCCCCCAGGGCCCCGGGCAAAGGCTCGGGCCACACACAGAGACATTGTTCCCAGCTCACGCTCCCCAAGGAGGCCGGTTAGCACACTCCCCAGCGACCCCAGTCCGCAGCCACAGCCGGCGACAAAGGCAATTCTCCCCCTTCAGGCTCCTGCAGAGGAAACCAATAGTGTACTCAACACAAAGCATCATAGGAGCCGCATGCATAATTCACAGCAAGACCTTTAGCCCGCTGAGGCTCGGGGAACTTGAATTATTTAGGCAGGCAGAGCTGGGCTGCAGGAGCTGCTGGCTCACTGGAGGCCTGAGTGCCCGAGGGAAACCCTCAGCAGAGGCTTCCCACCGGCTGCTCACCTGGCGGTGCACTTTCTGAGACCAGCGGTGGGGAAGGAAACAGGAAATAGCTTTTCATGATAATTCTGAGGCTTTTAAACATGTATTTTCCGACGGATCTTAATAGTGTTTTTAAACCCCATAAACACAAAGGCCTGTCTTTTAAAAGTGAGAACAAAGAGTTCACCAAAAACTTCAGGCTATCAGGAACAAGTATTTAGTTGGGTCAGAAAGCACCACATTGTTTGGTTCCCCTGAAGCTTTATTTACAAAACCTGCAGAGGGCAGGGTGAGGCTGGGGCTGATGTTGCTTCCCCCTCCTGCCCCGCCCCAAATTATGCTGGTGCACTGTCCCACAGGCTTCTCCAGCGCCAGTGACCACTCTGCTCCAAGGGGGCAGAGAGAGGAAGCCTGGCATAAGGTGGTCCTGCCTTCCCGTCAACAGTCGCCTGTGAGGCAGCAGAGTGTGGGAGACGGCTCTGCTCAGCTCTGCTCCTGTCTGGCCCCCGTGACTCTGGGCCCCGGGCTTTCATGCACAGGAGGCCAGAGCAAGTGAAGATGCTAGCATCACCGGAGCCACAGCTGGTGCAGTGGGCTCCGGAAGGCAGAGCCCTCGGTGCCAATGAGTCAGATGGGGGATGCCTAGGCTGCTGAACCCCCAGGTGTGTGCAAACCTCTTCACCTGCACTCAAGCTGCCCCCTTCTGTGGGCTCCTTGTGCTATCATCTGGGGGGCACCCTTTTTATTTTCATACCCTTTCAAACTTGCAGAAAGTTTACAAGAATAGTAAAAGGAACTCCCATACATCCTCTACCCAGATTCACCAGACATCTACCAACATGCTGCCCTATTTGCTAGATCATCCTATCTCTCCCCCTCTTTCCCATCCTCTTTCTTGACACAGACACAGACAGACACACAGACACACACACACATTCCGAACTGTTGGACATTTAGTTGGAGATGGCACCTCTCTTGGCCCCAGATACTTCAGGGTGCATTTCCGAAGAACGAGGACATTCTCTCCCACAACCACATACAATTACCAAACTTGGGAAAAGCAGCACAGTCCAATGGCATCAAGGATGTCCTTCTTAGCTACCTCCCCAGCACGGCCCAGGATGGAACGCAGGATCACAGAGCTGTTGTGTCTGTTTACAAACTCCTGGCCTTCGTGTTCCCAGACTTCCATCCAGGCCAGTTATCTTGTAGACTGCCCCTCAATTTGGTGGGAATCCTCAGGAAGTGACATGTCCTTCTGGGCACATCTCCTGAGGAAGCACATAACATCGGTTTATTGCAGTCCTGGTAATGTCTAGGTAGGGCGCCAGCTTTCCCCTCCAGGGGGCTGCTGCCTCCTTTGTGGGATGACAGATGCATCTGGTTCCCATCTAGCAAGCGGCCACCACCCCTCATTCACTTCTAGTCAGTATTCCACCATGAGAAAGAGCTTTCCTTTCTTCCCAATTTTTACAAGTTCATTTATCTATATGAGGAGGTGCTCAGTGGAATTTTATTTTATTCAGTGGCTAAGCCACTGAATAAAATAAAAGCCATAAATATCTGGGTTTTTTTTCTTTCTTCTTTTCTGTATGCTCTGCCTCCCTTCGGGCTGGCCCTGGTGTCCTTCAGGGGAGCCCGTATCACACTCTTGAGTGTCTCCTGATTTTCCAATGTGCTTTCCACACTCCAGCCCAGCAAGTGACGCTTGGCTCCAAGGATAGCTGGTTCCTTTTACTGAAGAGTGGTATTTAGGTACTAAGATCTGCACATGAGGGCTGCTTGCTGCTACTGGCAGGTTTCCCTGCTCCCAGGACTTTCTGGCAGAGCTAGGAAATAGATACACAGGCACACAGACATCCATGCATCTCCACATTTACCTGTATGTCCACTATGACCATGAGTTCATACTGACACCTGTGACCCAACCCCAAGTGCATTCTCCTTTCCTATATTTTAACTCCCTTTCAACCATGGGGAACTGGGCTCCCACTGTCCTGGACTGTATTTACTCATTTGCTCAACCAGAATACACCCGGACTCTCTACAAGATAATTTAAGAACTCACTCATATCACTGCAAAAACCAAACCCACTAACTAGGGTCAATCTTGTTTGTAGTCCTTTTTTTAGATAAGATATAGAGAGTCAATTGCACAGTCATAGGTGCTTGACTGAATTAAAACTCAGTGAGTTTTAAAATCATGTCACCTACCTTTTAAAACCTGAGTTTGCTCACCAAGTGCACTTGTTCACTCTTCAAGCCAAGCAGGCCTTGAGAATGCCTGCCACCGGGTCACTATAATGGTGAATGAAATTCAGCTGCAGGGGGGAATCCAGGTGGAGACTCGGGGCCCCAGGAAGGTTCTTCAGTCTCCAGGTGGCCTGATGTGGTAACTGCATGGGTCCAAAACCTGCCTTGATTTTTTCATTAGGGCAGAAGCTAACATTTGCAGGGCTTGGGGCTAGAGTATTAATAAAGGACTTCATACTATGTACCTAAATATTGAAAAAGCACCAGGGGAGCTATCATACTCTTGAATAAGCTATATTTTTTTAGCCTACCTTCAAACAACCTGGAAGACCAGATCTGAATTTAGAATCTGGAACTTGCGGGCAGCCCGGGTGGTTCAGGGGTTTAGTGCCGCCTTCATCCCAGGGCCTGATCCTGGAGACCCGGGATCAAGTCCCACATCAGGCTTCCTGCATGGAGCCTGCTTCTCTCTCTGCCTCTCTCTCTCTCTGTGTCTCTCATGAGTAAATAAATAAAATCTTAAAAAAAAAAAAAAAAAAAAAAAGAATCTGGAACTTGCCTGAGTTCTGCACTGAGATATAGCAGCATGGGGGTGGAGGGCCTGCCTCCTCCCCCCGCCCCCCTGTCTTCTCTTCCCACCCCAGCTCAACCCCTCCAGCCATGCATCCTAGTCAGTCCCATCATCCCCACCGTAGCAGTCACCCTTTGGACCTAGGAGTGTTCACTTCATTCCTCAGTTACCAACAAATTTAAAGCAGCAAGGCTGTTTTTCTGGAAGAAATCAGACATGGAATCTTTTTGAATGGGCCAGTTTGCCTGGGGAAGGAAGAGGGGACAGACCAGATCAGGTGGGACAGAACCCAGGCTGGCAGCATTCTGTTCCACCCTGGGCAGCCAGCCCAGCTCCTCTCTGGCCATTAACTGTGGAGCCCTACTGATCATCAGAGCACAATTTTAGAACCCCTACAAGTACTTCCTCAAGACATGTCTAGAAACTATAGCTCTAAGTCAATCACCCAGTTTACAGAGGAAGTTGCTGAGGTCAGAAGACCTCCTGTAGCCTCGGACTGTGGCCAGTGATGGTGCCAAGCCCACGGGCCTGTGCTCCACAGTGAGGCCTCTGGTGCCTCTCCTGTCAGATCACATAGCTCTGGAGAGAAGGCAAAATGCCCCGCAATTCTTATGGAAGCTCGGGGGCACGAAGACATGTGGGCCCAGACAGGAGAAATCTAAATTCCGAGCCTTTCCTGCAGTCAGTACTAGAAGTCTGATTTATCACTGTTCTGGCAGAGCAGAGCAAGACACACTTTCCACGTCTGAAATGACACAAGTCCTTCTGGAGAGTGAAATGCCAAGCAGATGGGGTAAAATGCTGCAAGAGCTCGCGAGGCCACGTGAGTGGGCAGAGCAGTAACCGAAAAGGGTCAGTGTGGGAAGTGTGAGGCGACATTCGGAGATGGGCGCATCTTGTCACTTGTCACACTGAATTTTCAGGATTCTGCTCTCAGAGCCTTCACTACGACCACAAGTGGCTGGCAGAATAAAGGTGGCATCTAACCATAGGGAGCCTGTGTCACCAAAAAGGGACATAGGGTATTTTCAAAGATTAACTCTCATCAAATTCATTTATTACACTGGCTTGAACCTCAAAAATATGCCTTATTCACTTATTAGGTCATTCTTTGTGAAATTAATTTCTTTCACTCCAGTGAATAAAACATGTACTTTATGAAGGTGTTCTTCTTTTATCTTTGTGCCAAAGGCCACACATGAAGGGCAGATCGTCCATCTGCAGCCTGTCCCTGTCCATAGGACACTGCCCAACGCAAGAGCCCAAAGACCCTAGAAGCTGCTCACCCTTCCCACAGCTGCAGTAAGACCACTCACACAGAGTACTCGAGGCACAGCCAGGAGCCCTGGGCCTGTGCTGGCTGATGTGGGACAGGTGGAGACCAGGTGGGAGAACACTTCCCAACAGGCCAGGGGCTGGAGCACTGGCCATCAAGGAAGCAAAAGGATGGAGCATTCACATTCCTGCAGCAGGCACCTCAGAGACAGTGCTTGGGGACCACTCCTGGGAGTGGAAGAAAGGTAGTGGTGAGACGAAGGAGAAGCCCCACTTTCTAAGGCAGGTGTAAACCCTGCAACCATAAGCCGGGGTTTCCTGGGGCAGTTATGGTGTCACATAGTTTTAATGAAGATAGCAAGCATGGTAGATATAAAACTAAACACAATGGAATATCTGCACCTCTTCTATGGTTTCCAAAGAAAACTAAAAAGTCATTTGTCTAAAATTGGGTTCCCAAAATCTGGTCACCATGCTGGTCCCATGTTTCCTGAGGGCTGCAGCCCCCTGGTTGCAGAGAAAGCTGGGGCTTACTTGCTCTGCCTCCAGTAGCAGGAACTGCAATGCGCCCAGAGCTGTGGCCAGCAGACTGTCCAGGGTACCAAAGCCTGAGCTGCCCACCTCACAGGCTGGCCTCAGGGAATCTGTCAAGCCTGAATCTTCTACAGAATAAGCAGATGACCAAGGCTACACTATCCAGCGAGCCCATTCTCTAGGTTTTCTTCCTAAAACTGGGGGAAACATTTAAGAAGAATAGGAGGTAAATGGACCACTTCTGGTTCTCATTCATTGGACAAATATTTGTTGAAGGTCTACTCTGCGGCAAGCTCTGTCCTGGGAGCCAGAGTCTCTAGCCCAGCTCCAGTTGGCACAGGTGTGTTGGCTCACATTGTGGGTTCCTAAGTCATGCTGCCTGGTGAATGAGAGCTCCAATCTTCCCAGCTGGGCAAGGGACTCACCCTTCTATAAGACCGTGGTAAAAGTCACAGACTGACATCACAGGGGTACTGCGAGAATGCCCCTCCCTACTGAGTTTTGTAACAAATACTGCCAGGCACATAGGAGGCATACAGTAACATTGGTTGGATAAGTGGGTCATGTATCCCAAATATGAGCTAATGATGTGGTACAGGCTAAAATGCACACAAGCTCAAATTATATGTATCTTGCGGTTTTAATGCACAATTCATGAAACGTTTTTTCTCTTAGAAAATTTAAACATAAATCTAAAATCTCTATTAATCATTACCTAAAATCCCAGCCCTATCTCCCCTCCCCAGAGAAACCCCATCTTATTAATTTGGTGTTGATCCTTCCAGATATTTTTTTAATGCTTTTACCAGCATATATATGTTCCCACAGAAACAATGTGTATTGTTTAGGAAAACTACTAACTATCTTTCTGAATTCCATTAGTTCCAAAAGGCCTGGCCATGTGATTGATGCTTGAGGCTTTCCATTTTGATGCTAGTATCATTTAAGAATAATAGTTATTTGGTTTTCTCCTCTTCAAATTTTTTGAACTTCTTTCTTTTTCTTGCTTTATACTATTGGCCAGAATTCCCAATACAATGTTACATAGTTACTGAGATAGGGAACATCCTTGCCCTAATCCTGGCTCTCATGAGAATGCTTCTAATGTTTAACCATCAAGTATAACTTTTAAAAATCAAGAGTGTGCAATTCTATCAGATACTCCTTTAGCTTCTACTGTGATAATCATATGGTTTTACTCCATCACTCTATTAACACAGCACAGTCTGTTCATATGCCTATGATATTTCACTACCAAATGTAAGCCCCACAAAGTCAGGGACCCTGTTTTTTTTTTTTGCAAATGTATCTCCAGTGCCCAAAAACATTTTTAGAAGAAAGCAGGAGAAAGTAGCAGCTCAAAATATACTTGCTAAATGAATAAATGGTTAGTTTCTGCTTTAGTATTTCCTTAATCTTAATTTACACTTATTTTTCTGTTGTGTTTTCCTACCTGATGTTGAAAGCTCAAGCTCCTATATTTTCTAACTGTTCATTTTTATAATATATACATTTAATGCCATAAAATTTTCTCTTTAAACCACTTTGGCTATACCCCATGGTGTTAATATGTAGCACCATAATTGCAAAGCAGTTCTAAATTGTATTGTAATTTCCAGTTTAATTTTCTCCTTGGCCCACAGATTATTTACAAGTATAGTTTTGAATTTTCAAATGTGTGGGTTATTTTTTGTCTTTTTGTGATTGACATCTATTTAATTACAATGCTGTCAGGAGATGTGCTCTGTCTGCTATAAATATTTTTTAAATCTGTAACAATTACATCTTGGCATAGGATATAGTCAACTTTGGTGAATATTTAGGATACCTTTAGGGAAAAGTATATTGGGCACAAAGTTCTATTTATACCTGTTAAATTTTATTTATTTATTTATTTATTTATTTATTTATTTATTTATTTATTTATTTTTACCAGCTTGATCTCTTAGCTTGTGAAAAAGGTATATTACAGTCTCTTCCCAGGAGTACATGCCCACTGGTATTGTGGTCCATCTAAGTCTGCTTCATAAATGAGATGCTCTATTTTTGGTGCACAGAGCCCCTCTACTTGCATTTGTTTTCACTTTGAAGTATTTTGTCTGGAAAAAAAAAATGTATTTTGTCTGAGATTCATATTCTCATACCAGTTTTTCTTTCTTAGTATCTGCCTGTGCTATCTTCTTTCATTTAAGTATTTCAATCTGCCAGTGTTGTTTTAAAATTGGACTTTTAACAGTCCAAGTGGAGAGTTTATACCATTTGATGCTTGCTTTCCCATCGATCTTGAAATTGTCTTCAGGCCCCGTCCTAGGCTCTTTCTCTGCCCAGTCCCTCTGGGCAGTAATACTGAATGCAGTGTGCAGTTATACTGAAATGTGATCAGAACCACAACAGTGACACTAACAGCAGCAGCTGGGTTGTCACAGCTCATGATTACATGCCAGGTGCTGCTCTCAGTGCATGGTGTGCATTAACTCACTTACTTCTCATGAGAACTCTGTGCACTAGGTCCTGGGACCGCACCATGCAGACAGCAGAGCTGAGGCACACTGCCAGGAGCAGAGGCCTGTGGGGATGTGACCTGACTGCATGTCCTACTGCCTCTCCCGCTCTAGCCTCCACTCAGCCCAAAGATTTGAGACTTGCCTTTCCTGTACCATCTCAAAGTCTTCAAACTTACCAAGGCATTCAAGTCCACTGACAGGCTGATGACTCCTGAACTTTCTGCATTCTATTATCTGTTTATGCCATCTACACAGCATCTCCCCCAGGACATTGAGTGAGTACCTTGAAAATCCGAGGCCCAAAGCAGAACTCCTGTGATTGCCCCACTGTCCATTTCTCCCCATCCCACTCCTTCCCATGCCTGCAAATGCCATGAACATCCCATAGGTGCCAAAGTGAAAAACCGGAAGTTGGCTTTGGGATGGTGTCTCCTCACTCCATGCTACCCCAACGGACACACAGTCATTCTCTCTCAGGTTCCCTGTTGCACCCAGCTACCCGTTCTGGGCCTCTCTTGTCTCCTCTTGTCTCGACAAACCCACACTCAGGCTAAGCTCAGTTCACATGTCAGGCCCAGCTTTGCTTGGCCATGCCCACCACTGCCTGGGTCAGGCCCTACACCTCTGCCACCCCAAAGGGCATCACAGCTGACCACAGTCAGTCAGCTACCCACAGGCAGGCGTGGCCTTTCCATTGGCTTCTCTCTGATGTGATGGGTCACCTTATACACAAATCCTCAGAAAGTCGAATACGTTGCAGGCTTCTCCCTCACCTTTGTTTGGACAATCGAACCCATTTGAGGGTGACATATTAGCCTCAAAAAATCTCAGTTAATCCTGGTTTTAGATATGGAGACCACTCATCTAAAAGAAACAGTTTTTTAAAAGACAAACCAAGCCAAATTTAGTATTTACTCCTGGGGGAGTGACCTCAAGATTTTTATAGAGCAAGGCAGTAAGTGGCTACATGACAAAGATCACACACATATATTACAAAACAGATTTTAAACCCAACAGTCTTAATGTCAATGGCTGTTTGTGGCTTTATAATCACATTTCCAGGGAAGGTGTCACACAGAAGTGCTAGATCTCGACCAGCTCAGGCAGAAGCGAAGATGATTGGAATACAGTAGTGACGTACAAACTGGCTCTAAGAGGTATGAGAAAATGCACGGGCCCTGAGAGCAGGAGTGATCCTGAAGATACACAAAACAGACTACACCGCAGATCTCACAATGCTCCAATAGTGACAGTAATTACAGCACGAAGTGTTGGCCCAATGATAGACGAAGAGGCCAATGGAACAAAAGACAGAGGCCAGAAACAGACCTGCAAATATAGGATTACCTGATAAAGGCGCTGCTTCAATTCAGTGAGGAGAGGATCGGCATTGTAACACCTGGGGTGGGGCCAGCCGGACCTCAAGTGGGACAGACAAGGCTTGTCCCCTAAGTCACGTCATCCATAAGAAGCTGCCTCCAGATGACCCGAGATTTCGAGGGGAAACACTAAAACAATGGTTTTTACCCCCACGGTCAGGGGCAGGGCAAGGCTTACTCTAAAAGGACATAAAAAGTATCATCAGAAAAAAAGCTTCTCAGCACCAAGAACTGTGGCAAGTGAGGGCCACCCAGATCTGCTCCTAGCAGTAGCAAGAAAAATCATCAGTATCATCAATAAATTGGATGATAGTAAGATGAAAAATTTTGGGGGATCCTTGGGTGGCGCAGCGGTTTGGCGCCTGCCTTTGGCCCAGGGCACGATCCTGGAGACCCGGGATCGAATCCCACGTCGGGCTTCCGGTGCATGGAGCCTGCTTCTCCCTCTGCCTGTGTCTCTGCCTCTCTCTCTCTCTCTGTGTGACTATCATAAATAAATTGAAAAAAAACAAAATTTGGTCAGCAAAAGACACCACTAGAAGAATGAAGAGGGAAGCTGCAGAGAGGCTTACCTGCATACACAAATTCAAGACAAAACTTATTTCTAGGATATATTCTTGAAATTTCCTACAAATAATAAGGAAAGACAGACGATCTGATAGAAAAATGAGTGAAGGTCTTGCACAGGCACTTCACAAAGAGGATATCCAAGTGGCCAAAAACACAAAAAGGTGCTCAATTCATTAGTTATCAGGAAGCTGCAGGGAAGAGCTACACCACAACCCCATGCCCCATATTCCCTATTTGATGGCTCATCTGAAAACAGTGTGAAGAGCAGAGAGGATGTGGAACACCCAGAATTCCCACACATGCTGGGCAGTGTATATACAGGAAAATTGCTCTGGAACACTGATGTACTACAGCTCTATACACACCAGCACCAGAGCCAACCTGTCTCAGCAGCAGTGCTCATAGATGCTCACCTCGAGGCCCACATACCACTGGCAATGGCCAAAAGCCAAAACCCACTTAAATGTCCCCAGCAGTCTTGTGGGATGGCACATGGCAATGACAATGACCGGTTATTGACATGCACATGTATAAAACTCACAATATTGAATGACAGCAGCTGGACACTGAGGCGGGTAAGCAGTATGAATGCATCATGTTTAAGTTCAAAAATAGGCAAGATTAGCGGTGGACACATGTCAGCCACCAGGCTAGGGGTCCGCTTTGGGGTCAGGGTCTGAGGGGGGTACAAGGGGCTTCCAGGTGTTCACTTTGTGAAAAGTCCTCAGGCCATTTGCTGCTAGTGCGTGTGTACTGGCAGCGTTTGGCTGAAGATGAGTAGTAAAAAAAACACATCTGAAGTATCTGAATGAAATAGTATCATGAAATGTGAGATTAGAAGAGAGAGCAGCTTTTCTAAATTAGTATCATTTAATGTGAAATGTAACTTTGTATAATGAAATAAATTATTCTAATTAGACTGTGTTATTGACATTTCTTTCTAGAGCTGTTATCTACAGTTCATATTATTTCAAATTGGCCAAAACTGAGTTTTGGGACTTGTGGTTAGGAACAAAAATGGGGAGCTGTCATAAGTGAGGACTGTCCCATGTGTCTTCTAAGTGGATGTGTCCACTGGGGCGGGGAGGGGTTGCAGGTAACTGTGCATCTGTGTTCTTGCATTTCCCCAGCACCAGGGATAGTGACCAGCACACGCAATCTGCCGGAGGGGACAATGGTGTGCCCTGAAAGAGCACAGGTCTGAGAATGGAGAGGCCAAGTGTGAGCAAGGCTGGCAGAGAGGGCCAAGGGCACATTGCGCACAGGGTAGGGGCTCTGGTTCCTCGCCTCCTTCCTGCCACCAGCAGGAGACACGCAGGGATCCTGGCCAGACCCAATCTGAGGCCAAGCCTTTCTACCCAAATTCCAGCCATTTCTCCACAGTGAGTTCTTTCAGATCAATCACTGCTGTGTCAGTGAACTGGAGTTTGGTTAATGTGAACTCAGAGGGGTGCCTTTTTAAAGCCGGGGAAAGAGGACGTTATGTCAGTACTGTCAGATATAGCCACACTTAAAACATACATAAGAGTTTCTCAGCACCAAGAACTGTGGCAAGTGAGGGCCACCCAGATCTGCTCCTAGCAGTAGCAAGACACTGCTGATACACCTGAGCTGAAGCAAGGGACCATCCGTCCTGTCCATGTGCTGCATAGTGGGCGAGTGCACCCACTGCTGCCAGGCCGCGAGGCTCAGATGACCTCCCCGCCGGCCTGTCCACCTATGGGGCTGGCTGTCCACCTGTGGCCTGGGAGCCACCTGCTCACAGGGAGGACTGCACGGCTGCAAGCACATGAAGCACCCAGGACAGCCTATCCCAAGGGATGCACTCGGACCCCTGGTGTTGGTCCGTATGGTATTAGACAAGCCAGAAGTCCCTCCTGAGGAGGCAGGCTCCCCCAGATTCCCTCCAACCAGAGAAGGGCACTTCCTGGGGCCCCCTGCATTAGTTCCTAGAGAAGACTGGGTAGTGGTGGAGACACAGGATGTCCCCCACATGGGAGAAAAAGTCTAGTTATGAGGGCCACAGGAGACCCATTTCTGGTAGAGTCAGGGTAAGAGTTCCTCATTCATTTCACTAGTTCATTCTTTTTCTTTTTTTTAATTTTTATTTATTTATGATAGTCACACACAGAGAGAGAGAGAGGCAGAGACATAGGCAGAGGGAGAAGCAGGCTCCATGCACCGGAAGCCCGACATGGGACTCGATCCCGGGTCTCCAGGATCGCGCCCTGGGCCAAAGGCAGGCGCTAAACTGCTGCGCCACCCAGGGATCCCTCACTAGTTCATTCTGCAGCCACAATAAATTCTATCAGAATATTACGTGAATCTGAAGGTAATTCAAGCTTCCTGGATTCCAGAATTAGGTGTTTGCTCATTCACTGGCTGTTCTCAGTGCCTATTACTGAGCCAGTCCTGGGCACACCAGGGACTGGGCTGGGGGGATGAGAACCCACTCTAAGTTGTGAAGGCAGTTTTTATCCTAGAGGTAAATGGAAATCACTGAAGTTCTTTGTGCAGGAAAGAACTTTGATGTGATCTGAGTTTTGTTTAGAATTTTAGAGACACAGTGATAGGCCATGATGGAGCAACTGGGACCAGACTTCCTGTCGTGCCACATGTTATAAAAAATTAGGCAAAGTAGACCAACAACAGCTCTCAAAAACTGGACCATAGTCACTGTAAGACTCTGATTCCTGATGGAGAAGAAATCAGTGGGGTGAGTCCTGAGGCTGCCCAGCAACCTGTCAGCAGGCGCCACACACAGTGCAGCACAGAAAATGCGGCACATGGACAGGACGGGTGGTCCCTTGCTTCAGATTCAGACCTGAATCAACAATGGCTCTCTCACTGAGCTGAAGAGATAGCCACCAGACTCAGTGCAGCCTAGGGTGGCCAGGATCTGTAGGGGCTGCAAGAGTTAGTGGAAATAGAGCTGCAGGGAGCCCACAGGAGACCCAGGGGCCTGCTGCTGAGTTCTGGTTTGTGTGGGCATGGGGTGAAACCCCACGAGGCTGGGCAAACAGTAGCCGGGAGCTGCAGGCTGACCTGTTCCTATAGCTCCCACGGGGTTAGGAGATCTGAGTCCCAAGGAGTTCTGGTTGGATACCTGCTCCACAAAGGAGACTCCACCTGTGTTAGGCTTAAGTAGTGCAGCTAAACCACTCCACAGTAAAAGCTACCCTTAGACTTGCCCAAAAAAACCTAAAAACCAGCTTCAGAGGATCAACCCATAAGTAACTTAACTGCCTATTAAACAAGCTTCTGTACTCTTCAAAGGAAGATGACAAAATGTGGCACCAGTGGAAAATCTCTAGACATGTGAAGATGAAGAAAAATATGATTGGTAACCAGTCATCAGAGTAGACTCACGAATGCCAGTGATGGTGAGTTAGCAGCCGAGGATTTGAAGCCACATAGAGATGCTGCACACATGCTCATGGGAGTAAGGCAGGCAGGGACGTAGTCAGGACAGAGGGGAAGGGCTGGAGAAGCGACAGAGCCATTGCTGAGACAAAGTCATAGCCTTGGAAGCTGGGAGGCCACAGGACACACTGTAATGTGTGTTAGACACTATGGAAGAAGAGATCAGGGAACTTAAAGATGGAGCCAAGGAATCTATCAACTGTGAAGTGTAGCAGAGAAAAAGTAGGACTAAAAATGAATGTTTTGCCAGGGCGGTCAGAAAAGCTCCAGGAGCCTAAAGCTTTTGTGATTAAGAGATACCCGATCCTAGGCAGCCCGGTGGCTCAACGGTTTAGTGCCGCCCTCAGCCCAGGGTGTGATCCTGGAGACCCGGGATCGAGTCCCACGTCGGGCTCCCTGCATGGAGCCTGCTTCTCCCTTTGCCTATGTCTCTGCCTCTCTCTCTCTCTCTGTATCTCTCATGAATGAATAAAAAAAATATATATATATATAAACATTGGGTTGCAGGTGCCCCTTTGGATCACTGTTTGTATCCTTTAAAAAATTAAAAAAAAAAAAAAAGAGATACCCGATCCTCACAAACCCCAAGCAGCATGTACACAAACAAAACCAAATCAAGAGTCATCATAATTAAATTGTTGAAAACCAGCAATAAAATCTTAAAAGCCTTCGATGCGGTATGCCTGGATACCTGACCTTCTTACAGTTTCTCTAGCTTGGGGACGGGGGAGTTTTCCTAATTTGCACAAAAATTACTCAGGACAGCCCTTGGGAAAGGCCTTGAGTACCACCAACCTCAAGGTCCATTTTCAAATCTTTCCTTTAAATTATTCTGGCCAACCAAGTTTT
The DNA here is from genome assembly GCF_053574225.1 of Canis aureus. Classification (NCBI taxonomy): domain Eukaryota; kingdom Metazoa; phylum Chordata; class Mammalia; order Carnivora; family Canidae; genus Canis; species Canis aureus. The sequence continues at coordinate 61,826,337 of NC_135612.1, forward strand.
CGGCCCAATCTATAAAATCCTTTCTCTCAGCAACTTTATAAATACTCTGAGAGTGAACCTATTAAGATGTTCAGACAATTTTGAAAGTCCTTTGGTAAAAAACTTCTAACATTCAAAATATTATTTCAGTAGACTGTCCACAAAAGGGTAACACAGACTGAAAAATGCTCACGTTACGAGTGCATAGTTTTTCACAAGTGAATGCAGCCCTGGAACCAGCTCCCGGAGCAGCTCCTCGATCAAGAGGCAGGACCTGAGCAGCCCAGGAGCTACCCACATTCCGGATGCGAACACACAGCTTACAAAAACAGTCTGCACACCCCACTCTTTTTACACTACAGTTTCATAAGAGAGCAAAGTAATCAATTCCCTTGGGGTAGGAAGGATACACGCCTGCTGCCAGACAGGGCCTCTGGGGCGGGGGGGGGGGGGGGAAGAATACAGGAGGGGCACACGGGGGACCTCCACTGTGATTTTAATGCTCTAGAAAAAGGGTCTAAAGCAAATATGCCCAAATGTTCACATGTTAGTTCTGGGAGGTAGGTCTGTGCTCACTGGCTTTATTACTTTAAACTTCTGTTCACTCAAAAAAAAATTCACAGTAGAAATAATTACTGATAGGGACGCCTGGGGGGCTCAGTCGGTGAAGCGTCTGCCTTCAGCTCAGGTCATGATCCCGGGGTCCTGGGATCGAGTCCCACGCTGGGTTCCCTGCTCAGTGGGGAGTCTGCTTCTCCCTCTGCCCTCCCCCAGCTTGTATTTTCTCTCCCTCTCAAATAAATAAATAAAATCTTTTTTAAAAAAAGAAATAATCACTGGGGCACCTGAGTAGCTCAGTGGTTAAGCATCTGCCTTTGGGGGATCCCTGGGTGGTGCAGCAGTTTGGCACCTGCCTTTGGCCCAGGGCGTGATCCTGGAGACCCGGGATCGAATCCCACATCGGGCTCCCGGTGCGTGGAGCCTGCTTCTCCCTCTGCCTGTGTCTCTGCCTCTCTCTCTCTCTCTCTCTCTGTGACTATCATAAAAAAAAAAAAAAATTAAATAAATAAATAAATAAATAAATAAATAAGCATCTGCCTTTGGCTCAGGGCATGATCCCAGGATCCTGGAATCGAGTCCCATATCAGGCTTCCTGCAGGGAGCCTGCTTTTCCCTCTGCCTCTGTCTCTCATAAATAAATAAATAAAATTAAAAAAACAAACAAATAAATAAATAGTTGCTAGTAAAAACTCTCTCCAAATATCTTATAGAACTGGAAAGAAATAAGCACATTGGACAGCATCTTGGCAGAAAGCAAGGCTGCATGCTTCCCCAGACTAAAATCTACAGTCTGACTAGTGTTTACAGATATTTAGTACTTCATACCCTATAAATACACTATGTTATTCTGGGTATAATTTTTCAGTTCTAAAGCAAACCATAACGAATATGATATATTAAACCAAAATAAAGAGTTTTGGTTAAAACAGCTCCTCTCACACAGCAAATTACAAATTAACATTCCATCTCTACTATTTAGCAAACATTTCTGAAAAATGTTCAGTTAGGCTGCGCTGCTTTTCTGATGCAGATAATGTGAAATCACTAAAACTTTGTACAAAAACATGGCATTACTCTGAAACCTTTTACATCTCCCTTTCTTTTTCAAATTGTATAGAATGTAGTTCCATTTGCCAGGAATACTAAAGATTACACCTTCTAGTCTGCATCAAGGTGGGCACAGGTCAGCCCCCAGCTACACCATCAGCAAGGGTCACCTCCCATACAGACTCCAGGCAGCCTGACTCTGCACCGCACAGCGATGCCCCAGATCCCCCAGATGCCAGAGGAGGACATAGACAGAGACACAGATGGAGAGGACATGCCCCAGAGGGCGGCCCCGGGAGCTAGGCTAGCCCAGCCCTGAGGGTGGGAGCCATGGAATCCTGATACGTGTGCAGTTTCACAAGAGTCAGTTACTTCCAGTGAACGAGGAGAAGCAACAGGAGTTTATCTGTGAGTTGCATTTACTTTCATGCAGGATGATGTTAGGGAGAGGCTCCTCAAATCCCAAACACCTGAAATAATAAGAGTCACTTCTAGAAATTCAAGTTTACTACAAACTCAGAGCCTTGAGACAGACCCACATGGAGAGCTTAAGGTTTGATTCTGGTGGGAGGAAGGAGAAAGCCCAGGCCTGGAGATGGCAAATGGAGGTTCTCCACTGGATCTGAGGCCATGCCCTTCCAGGCCATGCCCACCATCGTTCACTGGGTGTCCAGCCAGAGTTAAAGATGGGACATAGAGCCTGGAAAGACATGGCCTGGCAGCCCAGTGAGCTGTGCTTAGCCTCAGTCAGGTGTGTTAAAACTTCTGGGAGCAGAGCCCCTGCTGTGCCCTGGAGACAGAGCAGTCAGACCCACATCCCTCAGCATCAAGTGCCCAGAGGAGCAGGTGAAAAGGATTGTAAAGCTCTCAGCTATAGCAACCTACTTTCCTCTTTCATCTCCTACTAAAAGTGCTATTTAGAAACAAAACAAGCCCACACAGTGCAGCTTCCCAAGTAAGTGTGAGCATGTGAAGTAGGCTCCCAGGCTCCCCTTCCCCATGCCCCTGCAGGCGGGAGTGGGGTGCAGACCACAAACCAGCCACCAACTTAACAAGAGCAACCCACAGGAGTCTCTTGCCATAAGCTCACAAACAGAGAAAGAAAAAAAGAAGGGGAAAAAAGCCAAAGAAAGATTTTTTTTTAAAAGGGGAGACTTTCTGAGACATTCTCTGCATAACCCACCTGAGTCCCCCACAGTCGTCCTGGAGAAGGAGATGACTCAGTAGAACCCTGACATTCTCAGTAAGGCAGGCTGACAGATAAGCTGGGGAGAGTGGGGATAAACCTTTGTGAGTACATCCCTAGCTGGCACTGGGGATCTCAGTCCAGGCAGACTGGACACAGAGGCTCTGGGGTGAGGTCTCTCTGGGCTTGTGAACATCAGTACCAGAAAGTGATGGGGGTCATGGGGGCTGCTGACTCATATAGCTGGGAAGATGAATGGATGGAAGGATGGATCAGTGGATGGATAAGCGGATGGATGGATAGATAGATGGAGAGATGGATAACAGGAAAGATGGGTGGATGGGTAGGTCGGTAAGTGGATGGATGGGTGGATGGATAAGTGGATGGATGGATGGACGGATGGATGGATGGATGGATGGATGGTCGGTTGGTCAGGTGCATGAACAGATGCATGGATGAGAGCAGGTACATAACAAGCAAAAGACAAACACAAAGTCTGGCCTGAAAGGAAACACAGCCTAAAGAGTGTTATAATTTTTCCTGTTCTATGACAGTACACAGCAGACTAAACAAATGGAGAACAAGAGCAGTACTATTATAAAACCCATAAAGATGGGATCCCTGGGTGGCTCAGATGCTCATTTGAGCATCTGCCTTCAGCTCAGGGTGTGATCCTGGAGACCCAGGATCAAGTTCCACATCGGGCTCCCGGTGCGTGGAGCCTGCTTCTCCCTCTGCCTGTGTCTCTGCCTCTCTCTCTCTCTCTCTCTCTCTCTCTCTTTCTGTGTCTCTCATGAATAAATAAATAAAATCTTTAATAAAAAATAAAATAAATAAAACCAATAAAGAGGAAGTAAGAGACAAGATATATCTGAAAATCAAATTAGTGACATAGAAGAAAAGACTTTTGCAACAAAATTGTATTTTGAGTATGATGAGAACAGACTGGCTTTCCTGAAGAAGCAGAAACGTGAGGAACAGAGCACCTAGGGACTCTTAGAAACCTGCTAGTGAGTCCAAGTGAAAGAGCAGAGACAGAGAAGCCCAGTGGAAGGGCCTATCATGAGTCTTCTCGCCTCCACTCCACACAGAACCGAAGTTTGCAGCCACAAGGTGTGACACTACGACTGTGCCTTCGGTGAATGAAGTACATTCTGTGGCCATGACCCCAGGAGTGGTGGGAATAGAGGAGGAGCAGGAGGGGGCTGTTGGCCGAGCCTCCCTTGACCATCTGAGCCACCAAGTAGCCTGAGTGCCCTGTGCCTGGTCCCCTCTGCCTGGTGGCACACTGCAGGGGTCCCTGATCTGCATGAAGGACCTAGCGTGTTGGCCATCATGGCTCTGACCTGCTATCCCCCTACTTCAGCTTCACTATAAACACCTGTAGTGATGTTTGCCTATATTGCCCAAGGTTGTTGGATTGAGTTGATTTTTTTTTAAAGATTCATGTATTTATTTGAGAGAGAGAGCACAATGAGCAGGAGGAGGGACAGAGGGAGAGAATATCAAGCAGACTCCCCACTGAGCAGGGAGCCCACTTGGGGCTTGATCCCATGACCTTGAGATCATGACCTGAGCCAAAATCAAGTCAGCCACCCAACCAACTGAGCCACCCAGGTGTCCTGGGGTTGATTTTTTTAAAGCCATTTTCTGCTTTACTTTTTCTTATTACTTAGGTTATTTATAGTACATATGTATCATTTTGCCCAAAAAGGTCATTTTCCTCAAATATCAAATATGTACAACTAAACCAGGTATCAAGTGTAAGCGGCTAGAAGGAGAGATATGGCAGGGAAACTGGACACATCAGCTCCATGGCGCACCATTGCTGCCACCCACTGCACGGTCCTACTTCTTGGGGCCTCGGCTCTCACACTCTCAGCCTCTGGCATAAACGGAGTTATCATCCGTCTCTGGGCTCTGGCTTCTCGAGCTGAGCACCATCTCTGAGGCTCATCCGTATAGATGTGTGCAATTGCAGGAGGAGTGATCTCAGTGCTCTCAAGGGCTCCGTTGTGTGAGTATGCCAATTACTCACCTTTCCTGCCGGTGACATCTGGACCTGCCTAACAGCGTAGCCATCAAAATTGAAATGAAGCACCATGTAGCATGACAGGCACTGTGCTGGTGCACAGCATAGCTCCTAGGGGAGAGCTGTAGCCTCCTCAGCCCTCACCAAGCATGGCTGCAGCTGGGCCTCCTCCTTGGGCTCTTCCAGGCCCTGTGCCTCACTCAGGGCACAAGGCTGAAGGTCTAAACTGCTCAATGGTGGCCATGTGGTCAGAAGCCCCTCTGTAGAAGATTTGCAAATTATATCTGGTGAAGGAATCATATCCAAAACATACAAGAAAACCATACAATTCAGTAACAAAAAGACAAATAACCAGATAAAAAAAGACCTGCACAGACATTTTTCCAAAGACATGCAGATGGCCAATAGGCACTTGAAAAGATGCTCAACATCCCTCATCATCAGGGAAATGCAAGTCAAAACCACCATAAGGAATCACCTCACTCCCATCAGGGTGGCTCTCATCAAAGAGACAAAAACCAACAAGCGATGGTGAGGACGTGGAGTAAAGGGAACCCCTGTGCACTGTTGGTGAGAAGGTAAGTTGGTGTGGCTGCTGTGTAAACAGTATGGAGATTCTTCAAAAAATGAAAATAGAAGTACCCTATAATCCAGCAATCCTACCCATGCGTATTTCTCTCAAGGGACTGAAATCAGGAAGTCAAAGAGAAATCTGCATCCCCGTGTTCCCAATGGTCAAGACATGAAAACAAGTGCCGGTCAGGTGAAGAGACAAAGAAATCACAAATACCCATGTGGAAGAGTATTATTCGATCCTCAAGAGAGAATTCTGCTTTGAGAAACATGGGCAAACTCAGAGGTCATTACGCTACGTGAAATAAGCCAGACACAGACAGTCAAATACTGCGTGTTCTCCCTTGTGTGTGGGATCTAAAGTATAGCTGATATTTGAACAGCGTGGGGACTGGGGTGCCCTAACCCTAATCCAATCCCTGCGCAGTCAAAAATCTGGAAATCCGTGTATAACTTCTGACTCCTCAAAAAACCTACCTAACAACCCACTATTGACCGGAAGCTTTACTGATGACATAGACAGTCCTTCAACACATGTTCTGTGTTATTTGTAACATATGCTGTATTCTTACAATAACATAAGCCACAGAAAAGAGAATGTTATTAAGAAAAGCATAAATAGGGATCCCTGGGTGGCGCAGCGGTTTAGCGCCTGCCTTTGGCCCAGGGCGCAATCCTGGAGACCCGGGATCGAATCCCATATCGGGCTCCTGGTGCATGGAGCCTGCTTCTCCCTCTGCCTATGTCTCCGCCTCTCTCTCTCTCTCTCTCTCTCTCTCTCTGTGTGACTATCATAAATAAATAAAAATTAAAAAAAAAAAAAAAAAAGAAAAGCATAAATAGGGATGCCTGGGTGGCTCAGTGGTTGAGCGTCTTCTGCCTTGTTAAAGGATCCTGGAGTCCCAGGATCAAGTTCTGCATCAGGCTCCCTCCATGGGGCCTGCTTCTCTCTCTCTGCCTGTGTCTCTGTGTTTCTCTCTGTGTGTCTCTCATGAATAAATAAATAAAATCTTTTTAAAAAATATAAGGAAAATACACTTACAGGACTGTCCTGTGTTTATAGGGGGGGGCGGGTAGAATCTGTGTCTAAATGCACCTGTGCAATTCAAACTTGTGTTGTTCGAGGGTCAACTGTAGTCAAATTCATAGCAGCAAGAGTGAAATGGTGGTTAGTAGAGGCTGGGATTGAGGGGGGCGGGGTCACAGGAGATGTTGGTCAAGGTCTATCGTTTCACTTATAAGATGAGTAAGTTCTGAGGACCTAAGGTACAAACGGTGACCACACTTCACAAACTTGTATTGTACACTTGTGATTTGCTAAGACAGTCAATCTTATGGTCCCCATCCCCCCACATACACACACAGGTAACCATGTGAGATGATGAATATATTAATTGCTCTTGACTGTGGTAATCATTTCACAACATATATGTATATCAAATCATCATATCATATACCTTAAACACATACAGTTTTTATTTGTCAACTATGCCTCAATAAATCTGGGAAAAATTAAAATAATTATTAAAAAAAAAAAACAAGAAACCCATGTGCAGAATATGATTACTGGTAACATGTGCCAAAATACACCCAGGCCAAGTACCAAGTGTGGTCAAGGATGCGTGGCCTGAATTAGTGGCCTTCCTCTTGGACGGCACCTTTCCCAAGGCCCAAGGTCCATGACATGTTTAATCTTAGTGGCTGGCTAAAAATGACATGTTTAGTTGCCCTCTGCTCTGATCACAGTTACTAAATGATCCTAACCTGCTAGCACAGCCTCTTAGCTGCTACTTACAGAGGAACTAACTAGCAGAGGATGTCTCCCCATCTCCTCACTACTGAGCACTGACTGAGGTAGGACAGGCACTGCCCCAGAGTTTGCAAAGCCAAGGCCTGTGTGCTGGGTCAATGAGGCCCAGCACAGCCCCACAGGCCCTGGGCATGAGGGACTCCTCAGCTGCCTGGTGGCAAGGACCTCTGGTGCACAGCCTTCCCTGTCACTCCTAATGCGCCAGCCCAGGGACATACCCGCCATCTTCCTGCTTCCCCGTGGCTTACCTAACTTTGCACGCCCTTAAAAAGGACAGACAGAAAAGTAGGGTAGAGAGTAGACTTAAAATCAAAGGCCATCTGCATTCAGAAAACAAAGAAGAATTAAAGATCACAGGTCTTTCATCTGGTATTATTTCTGATTTCAAAAAGGTTCATTTCTGTCAAAACACTAATCAAAACTAGTGGAAACAACAGCTATTGGTTTATGGCACGGAGCTTACGAATGACTTCAAAAATAGGTGTCTGTGCTAGTATGAGGTGGTGGATGGAAGCTTCTGGAGAAAGATAAGAGCCTGCCCACCCCTGCTCCATGTGGGCCGGCACATGGAAAGAGGCCCACCCACACTTGGGTGCTCAGGCCTTGGCCGCAGCCCCACAATCCAACCAGACCTCTCTGCTTTTGTGCTCTACCAGATGGGGTTCTACTACTGAGCTTGTCTGCTTGTGTTTTAAGAGGGTTTCACTAAGAAATAAAAACTTTGAAAGCCACTGTCCCAACCAAGCATCCAGCTAGCAACTGCACATCCTGTGAGGGCCTTAATTCAGTCATTCATCCAGCAGGCACCCTCTGTGTCACCTGTGGTGTGTGGCACTGAGGCCGCCACAGGGAGGCCACCTGCTAGTGGGTGGACAGGCAGGCCACACAGCCACCCAGATGAGTAATTAGGATGGAGGCCCTCGTCAGCAGTGCTGGTCGGAAACAAAGCCAGGCTGATACTCAGAGGGAAGCTGCTGGCGGGGTGCAGCCCCGGTGATGAGCTGCCGCAAGATGGGGAGCATGCTGGTGCGCACACGGCCTGAGGGCACGTGAGAGCAGCGCAGGAGGACAGTGCCTGGCGAGGCACGGGAAAGGACTACCTCCACCCCTGGCAGCTCTGGGCAGGGGGAGGGCATGCCCGCTAGGTGTTAGTGGGGGAGGACAGCACTTTAGGAGCTCCTCATGGGAGCATGAGGAGGTAGAGTGGACATGCCCCCCAGAGGACAGAGGGGCTCTGGAACCAGCACGCTGGGGGGAGCTGAGGGTTGGGCGGGTGAAGTTGTGCTCATGAAACAGCTGGGGTGGGGGCGTTGTGTGTGTGGCTCCTGCAGGGACCATCCCCGGGGCCGTGCTCCCCCTCACTCCTCCCTTCTCAACTTCAAAAGGCACATCTAGTAATGGCAGAAACCAGCCTAACCTTTTGGGGACGTAGGAGTTGAGTGGGACGGGAGCCCTGGCAAAGCTGCCGGGTGCAGGGTAAAAAAAGGACAGAAATGAAATACGAGAGTGAGCTTTTATGACAGTAAAGCTGAACTGTTCCGAAACTCAGACTGGGAGAGCTGGATGCCCCTCAGGTGCCCACTCTGGAGGCCCATGGCTGCCACCTCTGCATTCCTGGTTTTCGGCTGTGGGCATTCTCCGTGAGCAAGTGTTTGAGTACCTTCCCTCACGGCAGACTGCTTCATTTCTAAGCTTTTCTATAATGCTAGAATGCTCTTCCTTTCCTTGAGACAGAATCTGCCCCTGGACTTCACCCTGGGTGGCCCTCCACAGAAGCTGACCTCTGACCCTGCCTGCACAGGGGTCAGACGAGCCCCTCTCCTTGTGAGAAAGTGGAAAATACTCTTCAAGTTGACAAAGATCACAAAAACAGCTTTGTCCACTTCCTTCAAATAAAGCCACACAACTAGATGGTGAGAAGCTGCAAGAGAAAGGGATGCTACATGAAAGGGAAGACAAGTTACCAACCATATTTCTGAATGAGTGACTACTCATCACCAAAGCCACGCACGATGTCCATGTGGGGACCCCAATCCGTGAGCAGGAGGTTCCCCAGGCCCTGCCCTCCTCCTGCAGTGACTATGCTGTTGGGGCTCCCAGGCCCCTCGGGGAGCCTAACCCCCCCCGCCCCCGGCCAGCATGGCCCCTCAAACATCCGTGTGTGGAAACCCATTCAACAGGCTCCTGTCTGTGGCTAAGGAGGCGTCCCCGGGAAGCAGGGTCAGGGGCTGGGGGGCCTGGAGCTGGTGGAGCTGGGGCACAATGGGGCAGGAAGCTGGGCACCATGAGCCTCAGCAGCCAGAGTTGCCTCCGCGGGCTCTGTGCACGGCCCCATCTCAGGGTCTGAACCCCAATCCAGCCACTAACCTGGTGTCATGGTGGCCCCCTTCTGCCTCAAGGTGCTCATCTGTAAAGACGGCAGAATATAACACATACCTCCTAGAACTAGCATGCAAATTCAGTGAGAAACGTTTTCTTCTCAAAAATCAGAAGAGAAACCGAAGATGGGAAAATAATAAAAGCATAAAAAACCAAAACATATCTAAGCTGTCTGGAGCAGTTCCTGAGCTCCAGGGTGCGCTCATGAAACAGTGAGCCCCTGGCATGGAGGAGGGCCCGTGCACCCCAGGTCACAGGGGCAGGAGGCCCTGCCTCACAGTGGGCGCCGCTCCCTCAGGAAGGACACAGGAACGTGGGGGGGCTCGGCTTCGGACGCACTGAGTAGACAAGATACCCAAGTTCCAGGGTCCCGCACTTGCTGCTGACAGAACCAAACTGTCTCAATGACTGACTTCATATTTACGATGAAACTGAACTTCTCACATTTATAAATCTCCTGCAAAAATGATTGTCTTCTACCAGAAAAGACAAACTGGAACACAGAAGAAAGGGGAAGCATGAAGAGAATGTTATAAAAACCACTCACTTTTATTCTGGATTTGGTTACTGGTCCTATTTCTTTCCATTAAGGGAAATTGTTCCCACTCCCAGCTGAAGACTGATTAAATGGCATGATTATCACTGCACATAAAATAGGGAACGTAATTCCTTTTATTAAAATAAATCCACAAATACAACCTTCAGGCTCTGTGGCCTCAGGTATCAGCACGTCTGTAATTCGAGAGGTGCTCCACTGGCACCCCTGTGAGCAAGCAGCAGGCTCCACAGGCCAGGCCGCCCTCCGCTCCCACAGCTCTGTCCAGGGCCCGCCAGCAGAGCCAGCAGTTGTGGGACAACAGACAGCATCGAGAAAACCACACTTACTTTCTCTCTCCCTTGCAGTCCCCAGGCCCCCTCGAACCCTGCACCTGTCCCCTCTGGCCGCCACCGCCTGCTCCCAGACTCACAGCCAGCAGACCATGAAAACACAGAGCTTGTACCTTTTGATAAGCTAGAAAATTCAACTCTCAAAAGGCAAAGAATAGATTAATTAAAACATGTGACAAACAAAACACAACTTGTAAGCATAAGGACTTTCATGAGTACTAGAACCCTGGAACCACTACTCAGCTACAGGACAAGGTTACAACTGAGCAACTTCCAGTCGGAGAGGACACCTGTAGCCTTCTCAGTGTTGGATCGCTCCCAGGAAAGGAGTCCCCTCGGAAGACATGACCCAGAGGCAGGAAGAAGGCTTCCTCTCCACCCCGGGGCCTCCACTCACCCACTGCGCTCTTCCTAGGAAAGGGACACATAGCACCTGAGTCTCACCCGAATTTCCAGAATTGCTCAAATTCAGCCAGAGCTTTGAAATCTTCACTTGCTGCTTAGCAAGACGGCGTGTTTTAACTTGTTGGCACAGGCGTGGGACGGGACATGCTGCAGCTGACGCCGGCGCGGCCACAAGGCCTCCACCCGCTCAAGGCCAGGCTCCTAACATGTCTCTGCAATGAACGGCTTCCAGAACTCGCGTCCCGGCCACCTGGGAGCCACACGAGCTCCCCGGACATCAGCCCTGACCCGAACCCTCCCCCGGGGCATGGGGAGAGGCAAGTAAATCACCTCTTCCAGGTGGATCGGTGGCAAATACACATTCACAATTTGAACACTTCATTAAAAAAAATAAAAATATACATCAGAAATGGGGACTTACCGCCATCAGACACAGTTGCAGACTGAAAGAAAAGAGAGAGAGACATGAGTTAATTAAGCCTCATGACAAGTCAGGAACCAGCAGGTCCACAGTGTGAGCACGGTGACTGAGGACGTGCGGACACCTTGGTGAGCCGGTGAGCCGAGTGCCCGCTCCCACTTCCTGAGTGAACCCCGCCCAGGCCGGGCGGGCCAGGGCCACAGGGCTCTGCGCAAGTCATCACCACTCTCCTCTGAAGAGATCAAATCCCAGCACGCTTGACACCATGAAGGACACCTTGAAGAAAGTGGCTTAGGAACCCACATCAGTGTGGGCAGCATGGGGGGGGGGGGGGAACGGCGGCCCCGCCCCCGTGCCCTACATTCAGTGGTGCCCCACTCAGTGCCCACACTGCGCTAGGCCACTCTATCACCTCCCTGAGTGGGACCCCCAACCCCCCCCATCCCCATGTGTGGTGACAGGTGCTCAGGTGCTGCTGCCAGCACAGCAGGGGTCCGCCCTGCAGCCTGCCCACCAGGTGGGAGCCTGGAGAGTGTGGGATGGGAGCAGAGGAGGGCAGCTGGCTCCAAGGCTCCAGGGCAAGAGTGAACAAGTTGTGGAAGAGAACAGGCCAGTAGGAAGCAGGAGGCTGTGAGGGAGGCCCTGGAATGACAGCTGGCCAGAGTAACAAAAGGCCCATCTGAGGAAGACTCCTTGCAGGCACTGCGCAGGCCAGTAGGGAAGTGGGGGGAGGGGAGGGGCAGCTGAGGAAAGAGCCCTCGAACAAGGGATGCAGGAGCCCACAGGGGACACCTTGCAATCTCACCGCACGCACGTCCTGGTCACAGTAGAGGCCGGAGCCCCAGCACAGCATGCAGGCCAGGCCCCCAAGGCACAGGTGCTGGGACACTGGCGATGGGCCTCCCCTGGCAGCCTGCTGGCCTTCACTATGCACAGGACCAAACCTCGCAGCTATGCGCTCCTCAGTGGTCACCTCGCAGCTATGCGCTCCCCTTGGGCTCAGGCCTGGACTATGGAATCCCTGGGACTCTGGTGGGGAAAAAGACATGCACCCGTATCCTCTCTGCTGAGATAAGTGAGACCAGTGTGCAGGATATGAGGAAGGGCTTCTCACAGGCACAGCTGACAGCCTGTTCCTAGCACCAGGCCTCCCTAAATCTCACCTCCCAGCCTACATGGAAGATGGGGGACCTCTCCCATTCTGAGCCCCTCACCTCTTGGGACTTGGATCTGAGCTAGCCCTGGGCCATCAGCCCTCACCAACCAAGGGTCTGGCCTTCATTACAGAAGCATGGGGTGGGCTCCTTCCAAGGCTGACACGTACATTACGGTCAATCTCCTACAATCATGTTATAAATTCAGTAGCATCAGAGGCATGTTATTCCCTTGAGATTGATTATGAGAAGAAAATCCACAAGGAAGGCCACACACAAAATCAGAAATACTGTCAATAATATCTGAGAAATAAATCATAAAATGAAAACTTCATAAATATGAAGGCCATGGTCAATTTCATGTTATGATCACAATGAAAACTACATTCTCAGACTTTAGCAGATGGAACAGATGCACTACAAAGCTCTACACCCATCCCCAGAATGAACCAAGACCCATGGTCCAGGACGGAGGTGGGAGCGAGAGTGGGGTGCAGCAGAGTGGCAGCAGGGGGAGCCGCATGGACGAGGCGGGCAGGACACTGCCAGACTCTAGGCTAGGGGGCCTTAGGTGCAGTGCCAACAGATCCAGGTAAAGCTCAACAAACATGCTTTTTTAAAAAGTATACTTTAAGGGGTCCCTGGGTGGCTCAGCAGTTTAGCGCCTGCATTCGGCCCAGGGCATGATCCTGGAGTCCCGGGATTGAGTCCCACATTGGGCTCTCTGCATGGAGCCTGCTTCTCCCTCTGCCTATGTCTCTGCCTCTCTCTGTGTGTCTCTCATGAATAAATAAATAAAATCTTTAAAAAAAAAAGTATACTTTTTTAGAACAGTTTTAGATTTATAGAAAAATTGTGAAGACAGGACAAAGACAAACATGCTTTTAATATATTGCTGCTCCCAAACCACCAAAGTTGCCGCTGGGGGGACCCAGGGGCTGGGCTGGGCATCAGGTGTAGGGCACAGCCCCACACACCCTGGGAAACCTGGACAAAGATGCCCACTCCCTAATTCCTCTGGGAGAGAAGCAGCCCAACTGACGCCTGCAGGAGTTCCAAAAAGTGAGACCACCCAAGTAAGTGCTTATAATTCCAAAAGGCCCCCAAACCCAGGAAAAAAGCCCACCAGGAGAAACAGCCAGCAGAAACTACAACTAATAGAGCCTTGGGCACTGGAAAGTTCTGATATGGAATGCCACATGGCTCTGAAATCGTCCATAGAAGCTGTGATACGGAGGAGAAGTAGTAAAGTGGCAGCCGTGAAACACACCCTCCATGAGGCGTCTGACAACGAACCACACTTCAATAAGACACCCGGTAGAGGCTGGCAGAGGGAGGCTGCTGAAGAGAGTCTGGGAACTGGAAGCCATCCCTGAAACGGTCACACTGGCAGCAGCTCGGAGACAAGGACGGCTGGGAGTGAGCTGAGGGTGGAGAGGTGCAAGGCCTGGATGCCAGGTGAACTCTTTCAGAAAGGAGAGCTATCCTGCTGGTGCCAGAGCTCACAGCCCACAGGCCACCCCCGGGGACCCCTCACGCACACCCTCCAGGAGAGGCACTCCACAGTCCTCGGGCCTCCTTTGTGCACCACGTTCCAGGAACAACTCAACATCTCTGAGCCACAGCTTCATGTGCATTTCCTTCCCTTCCCCCAGCTTGGGAGGGTGTGTACAGAGAACATTTCTCAAGCCTAAAATGCTAAGGAAAGTTCAGGGCACCTGGGTGGCTTAGTGAGTGCAGTGTCTGACTCTTAGTTTTGGCTCAGGTCATGATCTCAGGGTCCTGGGATCCAGCCCCACATTAGGCTCCCTGCTCAGCAGGGAGTCAGCTTTACCCTCTCCTTCCACCCCTGTCCTGCTGATGCTCTCTCACTCTCTCTCAAATAAATAAACGAAATCTTTAAAAAATATATACATATATCCCTGGATACAAAACCACTATCCTCTTCCAAGTTCACATATTTTCAGAGAAATGGATGATGACTATACTATTCCTGACCAGATTATTTAATTTGCAAATAAATAATGTATAATCACCATTAACCTAACTCTTCTTTTTTTCTGTCCAATATTTATTTTACTTTACCAGCACACACCGGGGAGTGGCAGAGCCAGGCCATTACATCAGCCGATCCCTGCCCAGCACCCCAACTCCTTAGGCCCTGAGATGGACGTGGCAGCAGGTGAGGAGTACGGATCAGGGGGCTTCACTTCAGGAGGAGATAAGGCCTAGAGAGGTAAAGTGATCTGCCCACGGCGCTGGCAGGAAGGAGCCAGGGAGGTGCCTGTGAGGAGCACAGGGCACAACAGGCTTTACTGGTGGCCAGTGCTCAGTGCTGGGGGCAGGGGGGGCGGGTAAAGGGGACAATGAGGAGGGGCGGGCAGACAACCTGCCAACAACAGGGAGGTAGAAAAGACAGAGAATCCCCAAATCGTTTCTATTTGCCTCGGGATCAATGGCATGTCTGATTCTGACCCAAGTTACCCTTTCAAAGCCTGGTTTGCATTTTTTTTTTTAGCACAGCCTGGCTGACGGGGCGGGGGTGCTGGTGGTGGTGGTGGTGTCCAAAATGGCAAAGCTTCAGAAACTCCCACAAATACTTCCCATAGAGCATCCCCACAGAGGGGCATCTGCTGCTCAATGTTGCTTAAAATCAGGCATTCGCAATGTCTCAGCACACTGAGACCACTGGACCACCATAAACATTTTTATGAATTAAAACTTAACATCCCCAATGTTTATTCTCAGACCTAGGACAATCTACATCAATAATTCATTTTCACAGGGGGATCCCTGGGTGGCTCAGCAGTTTAGTGCCTGCCTTTAGTCCAGGGCGCGATCCTGGAGACCCGGGATCGAGTCCCACATCGGGCTCCCTGCATGGAGCCTGCTTCTCCCTCTGCCTGTGTCTCTGCCTCTCCCTCTCTGTCTCTCATGAATAAATAAAATTAAAAAAAAAAATAATTCGTTTTCATTAGTCTGTACTTGTGGGCTCTTCCACGTTCCCACATCTACGTGTTACACTTAAGCAAAACCGCAAAACAAGCTGCCAGTGAAGTTAGCATTTCTCTGCACTCACAATTTAAACATGTACCATAAGGAAACAGCTCTAAAGTGTTTTATAACAGGCCTGCCGGACTAAGATTTACACTAACATAAATGTATTTATTTGGAAGAAACTTACAAAGTATTTTATTTTATTTTATTTATTTTTTTTTTTTACAAAGTATTTTAGATATGCAATTTAAGTCCAAACAATCTCCATTTCTTGGGTCAGCCTCTTAAACCTGACAATTCAGTGGAAATCGGATCTATTCCCAGCAGGAAATCTGGACCACACGTTCCATGGATATTTTATCTTGAATTAATGGAGTGAGTTTAAGATCACTAATATAAAGGGAACTACATGACAAATCTAGCCTCTATCAAGGCTGATCCTGCTTGTAACTTTAGACAAGAGAAAAGTACTAAACTATACTGTTGTCAAATTACTTTGATATATAATAATATATAAAAATGTCAATTTTCAATTTTGAGCCACTGACAAAATTTCCTATTTTGGACATAAAAAGTATTAATCAGTCATATCTGAGTCCTAAATAAAAGACCAAAGGTTGCAAGTTGCCCAAATGCATCAAATATTCTGAATACAAAGAGAAGATAAATAACCCAAATGATGGAAAACCTTAAGAATTTAGCAATCCTTGGACACCTGGGTGACTCAGTGTTTGAGCATCTGCATTTGGCTCAGATCATGATCCCGGGGTCTAGGATCGAATTCCTCATCGGGCTCCCTCTGAGGAGCCTGCTTCTCCCTCTGCCTGTGTCTCTGCCTCTCTCTGTGGATTTCTCATGAATGGATAAATAAAATTAAAAAAAAAAAAGAATTTAACAATCCTATTTGTATCTAATATATATTTATTTGACTTTTTAAAAACTCGATCATTGGAAAGCCTGGGTGGCTCAGTTGGTTGGATGTCTGCCTTTGGCTCAGGTCAGGATCCAAAGGTCCTGGGATCAAGCCCTGCATTGGGGTCCCTGCTCAGTGAGGTGTCTGCTTCTCCCTTTCCTTCTGCCTGCTCATGCACCCCTGTTCTCTCTCTCTCTCTCTCTCATTCTAATAAATATATAAAATGAAAACTTGATCATTTCAGTTTTAAGTGACTCCTCGCTGGACTGAGTACAGAAGAAAGCGGGCTCATGTTGGGGCCTGTTGGGCGGTGTGCCCTGACTCGGGCTCTGTGGGCCCAGGGGTCTTCACACCCAGCCACAACCCCCTAAGGAGCTTTCAAATCAATTCAGTGGCCCCGAGCCACATTTGTCAACCAAGAAGTAAGATGGATAGAAAATTGTGAAAGGAAAATACTAAATACTTGCCATGGTTCGTGCTGTGCTCAAGCCTAGCTTCAGAGTTGCACATGGGTGTGCATGTGGGTCCGCACATCATGTGCATGAGGTCCTGATGTGACCCCATCTCCCCCTGTGTGGTGTCGTCCCAGGACTCTGAGAGCCTCTGTGGAGAGGACCCAGCCCCTCCTTGTGCCTTCAGCTTAGAGCACCTCCTGCCCCCCCACTCCCTCTACAGCCCCACCTGGCCAGCCCACCTACCTGGCTGTGGCTTCAGCTACACCTTAAGCCTTCCTTGCCAGGCCCCTGAGGTGAGTCCAACCACACACTCTGATGTCTGCCCTCACAGGTCAGTTCCCAGGTCCCTTGGCGGCGGGGCCCAGGAGTGACGTCCCACAGACCTCCCAGAGAGCCTGGTGAGGGGGCTGTGCTCGGTGCCCATCCCCACACTGGGAGGCCACCGTGTTTGATCCCACCCCCAGATCTCTCCATGTTCACGAGTATAAGTCACAAGCACACACACCCTCCATACTACTGCTTTCCAACAGGTAAAGACAAAAAGACAGCTGGATGTACAGCTCACAGGGAGGCAGGGAAGGGGCACCTATTCCTAAGGTTCAAACTATGATGTTCATAACAAAGGATTTCTGTGTTCCAGGAAATAGGGAAGACATGGGGTGAATGACATAGGGTGAAGGCGCTCCAGGCGTGTTCTGTGCCACACAGTGACAAATGGGACATGGGTGAGGGTAGAGCCATCATAGCACAACACAGCACACCACAGTGCACTCAGCCCGAGGGGGAGAGGGGACGGGGCAATTGAGGGCCTTCAAGCAGATGCAGGCAGAGCCCCAGGAGCTCAGAATCGGACCTGGCCTCTCTCTCTAAGGTGTGTATCCCAAAGACTTCTTCATTCTTCAATAAAATCAGAAGAGACCCAATCAGGCCAAACCCACAATGACAGCTTTTTCTCAAGAACTCAAGAGTGAACATCCCATCATGTACATGGTGAAGCCCAAGAGCAAATTCTGAAAACACCCTGATGAGCAGCACACAGGCTCCACACTAATGCTAAGTATTCAGTGTGAACACCTGATTGCACCCCAAAATCCTCTGACCTTGATGTAAAGACCACAAATCCCTTTTTCTCACCAGCTGTTCCAAGTTTCAGAAAGACACAGAAGGTCTGGGAGGACACCCATGACTTAACATCCCAACAGGACAGCACTGAACTGCTAGCAAAGTGGAGGTAAGCATGGCCTGCCTAGGAGGCTCTATGTGGGCCGCGGCCCTACATCTAGCTCTCAGACGGACACTGTTGCAGAGGAGCTCCTCCTGAAGGAAACAGACATGCAGGGACATGCAGAGGCCGAATCCAAGCCCCACTCTTGTGTGAAGTTGAAGCCCAACCCCAGGGATGCACTTTCTCATAAAGGCCAAGGTGTGTTGGTGGTTTTAAAACTTCCACCCACAAGCTGGAGTTGAGCCGCAAGCTGGAGCCCTCCATCCTCCCAGGCCGGCTCCATCAGCTCCCGGCAGCCCCTGGGCTCGCTCCAGCTGTTGCCCTGTGGGTCCTGGGGTGTGGCCTCCACCTTCAGGGTCAGGCAGAGCCTCAGGAGATTCAGCTGAGATTGCTTCTACGCGTCAATGTGTCCTGCACACGTGGGCTGCATGCGACAAAGCCACATATCCAAAATGGGCAGCTCCACTCCCAGGTGCTCATGCTGGGGGCTGAGGATGAATCCAAAATTGTCAGATCCCTGCTGCCTGGGCAAGTCAGGTGTCACAGGGGAGCATGGCACAGAGAAGGGCAAATGAGGCTGTCCCCTTGGGGTGTCGATGAAGACAGGCTGATGAGCAGCCCCCAGGGCTGCAGGCAAGAGAGCAGGGTGGGGGTGTGGAAGGGAGAATGCAGAGGGACAGGTCTGGAATGCCGAGTCCATGGGCCTGCTGACATGGGCTCCAGGGATGGCTTGGGCGAGGGGCAGGGGAACCCCAGGGAGAAGCCCAAGTCTGACTTGGTCACTAGTCCCCACCTGCCTCCTGCACATCCAGAGGGAGCTGGGAGTGGACATGGACCTGCTGCCGGGTCGGAAGCCAGGTCCCTGATGCAAGAGGCAGGCTGGCAAGGGCAGCCTCTACATGACAGCTGGGAGGCACATGGAGCAGAGAAGCCAGGTAGAGGGATCTGAGGGGAGGGGGCCCCCAGGATGGTTGGTCAAACTCTAGGACACCCAAACAAATGCTGTTTTAGGAAATCTGGTTTTTCTTTCATGAGAGGATGATAAATAAGCACGGACAGATGAGTCATTCCAGGATGGAGGGTGAAAAGGGACAGGGCGCTGGGCAACCCCCACAGGGTCAGGGGGAAAGGAGCCTGCATGTAGGTCACGCCACAGGGAGGTGCAGAAGACAGGGCCATCATCGCTGAAGGAAGGCTGCCAGGGCACGGTGGCCCAGCACTTATTGAAGGAAAGGGGAAGACAGGCAAACAGAGGTGAAGTCCCCTTCACACACACTAGGAGGTCTTCTTGTATAGCCAGAGTCAGAGCCCCAGAAAGTGGGAGAGGAATCTGTGCAACCAGTGCATTCAATGGCATAAACGCGATCACCCTGACAGACCAAGGCCCCTCCCCCACCAGTTGTAGGGTGGAAAGAGATCTGGGGCAAAGTACGCACCGACTGGCTCACAGCCAGCCACACAGGGCCAGCCCTGGGCAGAGGCCAGCCCACCGGACACGGGCCCGTGGCCCTCCACCTGGCTCTCCCCGGGACTGTGGGAGCCCCATGAGAGGGACAGGCTGATGGCAGACACAGGCAGTGAACAGAAGTCGGTTCATCTGAGCTAAAAAAGGAGAAACTCAGTCAAATGCAAAAGAATTTCGAGCAGCCCACCCAGCTCATCCTAAGGTTGGGAGCCAGCCGGGCGGGAGGCGGCCTGACACGTCAGCCCACAGAAGGGCACGCCTGACACGCTCGCTCCCGTCCCACAGCCAGCCTGGCAGCCGGGCAGCCCACACGGCCCCAGGGACCCGCTCGGCCACCCCCGGGACACCTAAACCCCGCTATCCGCCCTGTGACAAGAGCTGAGTTCATCAAGGCTCCAGCCCTGCCTGCGTGACCGCTCTGCCTTCTTCCCCAAGCCTGGGCTGACCCTCCTCGCCGTCACTGCTCTGTCTTCCTCCAGCCTCTCCAGGCCTTTCTGCGGGACCTGAATGCCCGCTGCACACCCTCTGCACACCCCGACCAGGCACCGGTGCTGGCGTGGGAGCCCCGAGCATGGCTGCTCCCACCGCTCATACCCCGAGGCCCAAGGTGGGACAGGCTCCGTGCTGCCTAGGACCGAACACTTGACTGTGTCCTCCCAGTGAAGTCCTTCTTATTTTCAAATCCTACCCAGAGCCCCAGTGCACGAAGAGGTGAAAGCCCCTTGGTCTCTGGAAATTTTTTTCCCTCATACTCTAGCAGCCTGAACACAGCTGCCCAGGCAGACAGACCTCAGAAGGCATCCATGACACAAGAGGCGCTCCAAGCCCCCAAATGACACACGTCTGCCAGGCGTGCCGCTCAGCAGGATGTGTACTTTCTGACCGGGAAGGGAAGGACAGAGCCTAGGAGCGGCTGACCTCTGAGGGCAGCCCTGCCTGGGGAGGCGCTGGCCTGGCGGGCACCCGAGCAAGACGGTGGGAGGCAGGTGGGGGGCAGGTACCACCCCGCTGCAGCAGCCCTGGGCCCCTGGGGATGGCACACCTCCTCCTGGACACCCAGCCCACCAGGTGCCGCCGCAGCAGCAGGGTGAGGGGTCCATTCATGAGGCTCGCTGAAGCTTCCCTCTTGTGACAATTCATATTCCTTTTAGGCTACGGCTTTTTGTGTCTCCTCACACCGCACCCCACCAGCCTCTGCAGCTCACACCCATCCTCATGTGGCTCAAGGATGATGGCCCGCTTTGTTTTGACAGAGGGGCATATATGCATGCTCAAAGTCTACTTCTGCTCAACTTCACTTCTGAAAAGATGGAGAAACTGGGATCTTTTCATTTGGCCAGTGAAAGCCTCATGTGTTTTCTGGGTCGGCAGCCACTGGCTACCCTTTGTACTCCTGAAATGATTGTGGGAAAGCGCTCCAATGAAGGCAGAAGAGCTCTCTGCCCCAAGATGAAAGACGCTTACAAGAAACACAGCCTTTCATGAAGCACAGCATCCACTGAGTGTGCACACACACACACACATGTGTATGCACACATACACACATACACACTGCAGATGGCGGCCCTCCCAGGGCATCCCCACTTACAGACCAACAACTAGAGGCTCAGAGGGAGAAGCACTCCCCTAGGATGGCAGAGCCAGAGAGATGCAGAGCCAGCCTTCCCACACGGCCCCTGACTTTTACTCCCCTTGCACCTGTGCCTGCAGGGTGAGGCCTCCACCAGGACCCTCTTCCTGCCCCCTTTCCCATGGACCCCCCTGGAGCCAGGCAGAGCTGCACGCAGTACCTACACTCGTCCCACGACCTTCCAGCACCACCCTCGACCCCAGAGGGGAGGCAGCTGCTCATTTACCACTGCTTAATACAACTATACAATCAGACTTTAACACACTCATGCCAACAACATATTTGCCAGTTTGAGCATTTGCAAAAATTTCAAAAGGGATCCAAATCATCTATACAGGCATGTACAAAGGCAGATTTTTAGTGACCTTTTTTTTTTTTTACTCAGAATAAAAGAAACATTTTCTAACACTTGCCTTTGTATAGCACTGAAATGAAAACGCAATCTACGTTTATGGACAAATACCTAACCAGTTAATCGGTCCCTTGAGGACACAATATTTCCGTAATTCACTTTTCCATCCAGGACGAGGAATGGGGTATACAGGAACACACAGTCCCTCTTGCACCAAGGCAGCCAGAGGCAGCCAAGCAGCAGGCATGCCGGTCAACATCAAAGCCTCTACCCTCTCAAGTAGGCTTCAGGAGTACTCGGGCTTTTCAAGCTACACACTAAATATTTTAAAAATACATTAAAATCTGCACTTACAACATAAGGATAGTTCCTGACCTATCCAAGTGACCTCTTCCTATTTTCCACTGAAAAGGAAGGAGACAGCTCCCTCTCCTCTGCCATACTTCTGAACCAGGCATTTGTGAACTGGCCCTTCTGCAGCTCTCCACAGAGGCTCCAGCTAGATATTAGGAAAATATCAAGATGAAACAACTCTCAGGGAAGAATGGATTTAAAATCATACCCTGTAATTAGTGACAATCTTCTGTTAATAATTTACTTTCACCTTTAGGTCAACACAGCACAGCCACAAGAGGAAAATAAACATAATTTTTTAATCTGAAGCCTTTGGTAAAAATTTTCATGGCAAATTCAACTTATAAAAGCTCGGATAATAATCAATCACTAAATATGATTTTCAGGAGTTCCCTTTGTATGGGTAGGAAGCAGAATCAACTCATTATGTTTTAAAATATTAGATATAAAATGGTAATTTAAAGAGTACAATAGATTTTTAAAATCCAGTAGAAATCTAACATTTCATGCACTTGGCTCACTTTGAAATCAGTCAGAGTTACTATAGTAGAGATGAGAACAGCCCTGATGCTCCCTGTAGGGTGGGCTTGTAGACCCCAAGCAGCTGGGAGCCGGGCTGGCCCTAGTCCCCAGCCTCGCTCAGAGGACCTGCGGTCCCACAGCCGGCCATGTATCTCCAGACAACTCTTTTCAGTTCCGGGATGCAGACACAAGAGGTGCTTTCAAAGTTTACATCTAAAATCTACCATTCACCGAACAACCTAAAAATAATGCGGTAACTGAGATGCCAAGTTTTCTTACAAAAAAAATCTGTTAAGTGACAAGAAACATTTGGAATACCTTACCTGCTGATCATTTAAAATGTGCGTCTCCTTTGACAGCCCTTTTCCCAAATTCATCTTAAGACAAGAACCCTTCCGACCCACACCAGGCGCGCAGACCTACACTACAGCACTTGACGCGGCAGCATGCCTGTGCTTGTCAGGGAAGTTTAAAGACATTTCAGATGAAGTTCCATTCCGCTCCCTTCGTAACCCATGGCAACAGGACACTGCAGGAAACTGTGGTTTGCCAGGGATTCAGACTCTATCTCAATTGTCTCATATAAAAAAAAAAAAAAGGCCGTTTACATAAGTCACGCTGTGAGATCATTTTTCAAGTATTTCCTCTACCAAATCAGAAAAATAAAACTTCAGCTGATAGGGGTAATGCTCAGTCAGTACAACAGCTGCAGAGAATTTGTTTTTTTAGCAGCGTGGCGCAGTTCACAGCCTTAATTACAGTTGCTGACGATTCTATTATAAGCCTCCATATGCACGAGTCTATGTGGTGCCAACCTGCGGAATCGGCCGTGTTCCTAAAACCCGTCTCACGCATCTATCTCTGCTCCATGATTTGCTTGTCTGTCTTCTGATGCCTGATACAACCTGAAAGTGAGGGAACCACCGCAGATCCTGCCGTGTGGAGGAAGTAGAAAAGAAATAGGAAACTGATTCTAAAACCCAGGTATTACCTGTTATAGAACCCTAAATTTACCTGTTAACTTTCTGGAGACCCAAGGGCAAATTGCTCACCCCAAAGTGCTTCTCCACACTACAGCATAAATGTCTTATCTTCATGGGCCCCAGTGCTCAGCTCCCCCGTGGAGGGTTAGGTTGCCGCAGACCTTGGGGAGTATCATGTCCAGGGCTGTCAATGCAATGCTCATAGGGTCAAGAGGCTGGGATGATGGCCCCCAGCTTTGGGGGTCAGGCCATCAGCCGACTGCACTGACCATGTTGAGCCTGTCCTGACTTTTGCTTTTCTGTGGGAGAAACAGAAGCACTCCCAACGTGAGCATTCAGTGAAGGGAATGTGCCACACAGGGCACAGGACTGTGTTGAATGCGGAAATTGTACAATGCCTGCCTAAAAGGTGAAAATCTTATAGACAAAAAATGGACATAGGCTCAAGCTTCTTCAGACTGCTTTTCTTGAGGTCCACACACAATGGAAGTATGAACTGACCTCAACGTAAGAGCAAGGAAGGGGCAAAAGCTGCCATGACCATCCACACTACCATTGAACACAGGGAGTACCTGGCCTGGCACATGGGAGATGATGGGGGGGAGCACATGAGGGAGGGCCTGGGGGGAGAGCATGGCCCAAGGCTGGGGGACAAGCTGGGAGATGCAGGGAAGGCTGCATGGAAGGCTGGGTCCTGGTGAGAGAGGCCTACAGCCTGGGCCCCCAGGAGGTGGGCAGGGATGTGCCAGGCAGCCCCACCTTCCCCCTGCTCCCTGTGATGAGTGGGGGTGATGTAATGAGCCTCAGCCCAGAGAGCTCCTTCCAAGCCTCCTGGGCTTCCAGGGTTCCCATGGTTGACTGGCCAGGCCTGGGGGAGCCTAGAGACCCTGCCCTCTCTAGGGCCTCATCTTTAGGTACCATGGCCCACCCACCCTGCCTGTTCTCCAGGATTCATCTTTCCCAAACAGGACAGTCAGCAGGATGAAGGAAGGTGGGGGGGCTGCCACTTACAAAAAGGCTCCCTGGGGACACGAACAAGTCACCTTTCCCAGGAATACATTAAGTCTGACAGACAAAGCCAGCAAGCCCATCTCCTTCCCCCTAGGCAGCCGTGAAGAGAGAGAAGCAGCACCCAGAGCATCGTGTGGTATCAACCGCAGACTGGCAAGGTGGAAATAGGATCTGGCCAGGCCGTGGGCAAACAAATGGGACACATGCCACCCTCCTTTACCCAACCCTGACACCCATGTTCCCCCGCCCAACTTCACCCTCCAGCTTGCATGCATACGCAAGCAATCATATACACACATGCATGCACGTAAACCCATCTTCAGAGGAAACACTCTGGCAGGTTTTCACAGGTGGTCACAGCTGTGTGACTCTGTGATCTGGATATTTTCTGCACTGATTTCCAAGGGGCCTGTACTAACCTGTAGGTTTGGGGAGAGCACAGTGGGCCTCCAGTCCCAAAGGTCTGCCAGGCTCTGGACCAGGTGGCAAGAGCATAGAAGCAGAACGTAGGATGGGTGGGCCATGCCCACGGGGCACAGCGTGGGACCTCTGACGTGGACCTCTAGAAAACCCGGCACCTGGGTCCCATGCCGGCTATACTACTGCTCAGGTGCCAAGTCTGTTTTCTTCTTTGCTTTTCTTTTCTTTTTTCTTTTTTTTTAAGATTTTATTTATTTATTCATGAGAGAGAGTGAGAGAGAGAGAGGCAGAGACTCAGGCCTCAGGCAGAGGGAGAAGCAGTCTCCACGCAGGGAGCTCGATGTGGGACTCGATCCCGGGTCTCCAGGATCAGGCCCTGGACTGAAGGCAGCGCTAAACCACTGAGCCACCCAGGCTGCCCTCTAGTCTGTTTTCATTGTAACCATATCAGACAGAAAAGCCCACTGCCTAGCAAAGGAAGTACAATCTCATCTTGTCTGTGGTTTGTCACATGGGGCGCAAACAGCAGCCTACCCCTACCAGGCTCCACATGCCTATCTGGCTCTTGGCGCCACTGTCTCTCAGAGTCCTTGTGTCCCTTTGGGGCTATGTCTCCCCTCTTGCTGTCAGCGTGCCCTTCCCTGCTGTGTAGGGTGAGGAGAGGGAAGGGACAGGGGCAAGAACCTGGCGGCAACCCCCCCTGTGCCAAATGGTGCCCTCAGCTCCTGGAGCCCGGCTCACCTTTGGGGGAAGAAGGGATTCCCAGGCTGCCCAAGTGTCCAAGAGTTCCAGCAGCTTCTGAGAGCAAGTGTCCAGACATTCTGACACCAAACACTCACCACTGTATCCTCCCTATCCTGATGGGTGCCAGCTCAGGGCCAGTCAGGGCTGAGTTCAGACCTGGGCCCATAAAGACCAGCCCCTAATAAAACCAAGTGTGGGTTTGGGTACAAGAAGAAAAGCCTGGCAGGGGTGCTGTGTGGTGCTGCACAGGCTTGGCCTCAGCAGTGAGCTGCCCAGAGGGGCAGTGAGAAGCTCACTACCAGTGTTGGTGCAAACCAACTGAGGAGCTAGGGGCCTTTGGTGGGGTGCTCTGGCCCCAGAAGCTGAAACAGGAAGTAGGCCTGCCCAGGAGTCTGTCCTGTCCAGTACAAGCACCTGGGAATGGCAGCAGAGGTCCTGTGGGGCCCCAGGGCAGAGCAGCTCAGGGAGCATGCCAGGGGAGGGTTCAGCCAAAGCTCACAGATGAGAGGGGAACAGAGGGCATCCCCACAGGAACACCAGCAAGCCAGGCAGAGAATCCTCTGTCGTCACCTGGAAAATCCTGGTAAAGGAGCCAACCAAGGAGCCTCTCTTGTATTCTGGACCCATGGCAGCAGCCTCCTGCCTTCCCAGGTGCCTCTCTCTCATGGGCTCCTGCCCCCAGTCCCATGCCAGTCTTGGAGCGGGGAGCACCTTCCCCTTAATGCCCTGGACTCGTCAGGAACTCCCAGGCCTTCTGGAACATACACACTCTACTGAAGGTTCCAGCGTGGCAGAGGAAGATGAACACAGGGAGCAGCCCAATCTCAGGGGCAGGTGCCATCCCCTTATCCCCGCCAAAGGAAAGTCTACACAGGTTGGGATGAAATGTATGGCCTTAGCGCCCCCTGCCGTCCAGGCCCTGAACTGCCAGTCCCTGCTAAATACACCTGGAGTGGCAGGGGGGTCCCCCAGCCAACCTCCTGGGTGGGGAGGGCTCTAGACCACCAGGCACAGGGAGGACTCCATGGAGGGGGCCAGGGCACAGTGAGAGCCAGAAGGAACAATGGGGAGCTCCCCGTGGTATGCTAGTTACAACCAGAGAGGCTCCAGGGGCAGCAGGGCAGGCGGGGGGCGGGGGGGCTAGCACTCATGGGACAGCCCATTTAGAGAGGGATGGGATCTCAGGCCACGAGTAGGGGCTGAAGGCCACAGTCTACAGAGCGGCCAGGTTCTCTCCCACTCCCAAGGCTGCAGCAAGGTCAGGCAGGTGGCTCTAGGGTACAGCAAGCTTGCTCTGAGGAGGGCTGAGAAGAAGCACTTCCAGGTGTATGGGTCACTGCCGGACCACCCAACCCTGCCACTGTGACAGCAGCACATACATGCGAATGCTCTGTGTGCCAATAAAACTTTATTCACAGGAATAAAGTTGAAGGCCTGAAGGCCACCATGTGTAGACTCTGGCCCTAACCACCACCTTTCTGCCCAGTCCCAGCCCCCCAACCCCTCTCGTGGACTCCAGCCCCCAGGGCTCCTGCTGGCTCTCCCAGCTGCTTCTCTCCCACCTTCACATTCTCCAGTCTGATGGGTGGTGGTCCCTCCTGGTCATTTAGAAACCTAAGAGCTTCCTCTGTGCCTCTCAATGCCCTGGGAACTCCTAAAGGCAGGGAGTGCATCTGCAGAGCTCAAACAGTGGCTTCCAGGTGCCGCAGGCAAGATTTGGGCCCCATCCCTCCTGTACCACCCTGCGTGCCACCATAGGACATTCCCCACACAGCCCCACTCCCTGGCAATGAAACACACACTACTGCACTCTGTACTCGACACGGAACGTCACTCTCTCCCTCTCTCCCTCAGCATCCCAAAGCCTCCCTCACACTTGGAGTAAGACCCAAGGTCTCAGCCTGGCCTGCCCTCCCTTCTGTCCCCCACATCTTCTCGTGCTGGCCCCTTGCATCAAGGGCTCCACGTGAACATTCTCACGGCAGCCCATCTCTGGCCACAAATGTGGCCAGTTCCCCCACTGCCATCACCCTACCACAAATGTGCCAACGCCTGCCATGCCTCCATGCAGGAGGTCCCCAGTACCAGATGCCTCCCACCAGCATCCCTAGGTCCTTCTTTCTTCACCCCAGGGACCCTCGACCCTCTCCCTGGGCCCCGGCCAAGCACCAGGCACCCACCAGCTCAGTCCAGGAGCCTTCCCACCATGCCTGTGCCCAATCAGAGGAACCAGAGGTCCTGAGGCCACCTTTCTCCAATCACCTATGCCCTGGGACTCATGGGCCATTCCCATTTTTTTTTTTTTTTAAGATTTTATTTGTTTATTCATGAGAGGCAGAGACTAGACAGTGGGAGAAGCAAGCTCCCTTCGGGGAGCCCAATGTGGGATTCGATCCCAGGACCCTGGGATGTTGAGCTGAGCCAAAGGCAGATGCTCAACCACTGAGCCACCCAGGTGTCTCTCACAGGGCATTTCTAATCCCCGCCCATGACAGCTGTCACCACTGTGCTGGACAAGCACCTTTCCCACACTGTCCATCTCCCGGCACTCATACCCTGACATGCCTGCAGTCTCACCCATTCTGTGCCCTGCAAGCCTTCCCGGCAGGCTGGTCAGAACAGCTAAGGAGAGGAGCCCCCACCGGCCTGCCCTCGCCACACCCCACCCCCACTCACTGCTCGGCCCTCTCTGCTGGAAGGACCACAGCAAACCACTTCTCATTCTTTGTGGCCAACAGCCTCCCACAGCGACACTGGGTGGAGACCCCTAGAGACTCCTTCCCAGGGTGGGTGGACAGACAGGTTGCTTCGGCTTCAGCAAACCAGGACTGTGCTGTTTCGAATTCCTGCATACGTGCCGTCTGCTTTGAGGGAACAGAGCTCCAGATTGCAGGGCCCATGTACCTCCACATGCAGTAGATAATGTCACCCTCGCCCCAGGGGTTCAGAGGGGTCAGGGCTGCTTCCCAGCCACACCAACATTCCACACTGTGGTCTTCATTCCAGCTGGCTCTGCATATGGGCCTCACCACGGTAGTAACAGTACCTTCCTGATGACGAATGTGGCTGGATGTGTCATTGAGGTGTCATCTTTCATAAAATCTCCATCTGAGTCTCATGCCCACTTTCTGGTAGGCATCCTCAGATGGATGGACCTTGGGGGCCACCACCACCAATGCCCCCACCCCGTATTCTAGCAATGGTGCATTTGCACAAATGAAGGGTCCTAACATTCACCCAGTTGGGGCATCAGCCTTTGCCTTTATGGTTCAAGCTCTCTGTTGGGTAATGTTTTCTTCGCCCCAACACCACGAGACTATGTGCCTTCATTACCCTCTGGTGACTCTCCTGTGCCGCCCTTCACATTACATCTACAACACAGCTGGATTTAGTTGTTTGTACGGCATGGGGAGAATGGACTTCCTTTTTCTCACATGGATCTCTCTACCCCGGCACCACTGAAAAGACCACACTCAACCCTGTTCTGCACACAGCCCAATTATGTAGGCAATGCGTCTATTTTTATGCATGCTCGTTGAGTCCACTGTCTGTCTGTCCATCCATGTACCGACACCTACACAGTCCTGAATTGTTCTCACGTTGTAGCAAGTTTTGATAGCGAATAGCAGAATTCCTCCTACCTATTCTTCCTCAAGGATATCTTGGCTACTCGGTCCTTTGCATTTCTAGGCAAATTTTAGATTTATCTTAAGTTCAACAAAACACCTTTTGGGATTTTTATTGAAATTGCATTGAATCTATATGCTATTGTCTGACTGTACTCACAGCTGACTATTGTATTTTGACAGACTATCCATCAAGCTTGCCAAGTATTCATTAATTTCAATAATGACTATAGATTCTTTTAGATTTTTGATGTCATAATCATATCCTGTGAGAATAATAACATTTTCATCTTTCTTTTGTGGCTTTTAATTCTCTATTGTTTTTACTTTCTTAGTATGCTAAAACTGGCAATAAACATTTGAATAGAACTGGTGACAGCACACATCTTCCTCTTGGTCCTGACCTCAAGGGGAAAGCTTGAGTACACTGCATGCTCTAGGGGTTTTTATGTCCTTGTCAGATTGAGGAAGTTCCCTTTAATTCCTATTTTGTTAAATTTTGTTTTGCTTTGTTTGTTCTTACCATGAATGGATACTAGCTTTACCCAATGCTTTTCCTGTTGCTGTTGAGATGATATACGATTGTTCTACTTTACTCTGTTAATATGGTAAATTATTTTGACTTTCAAGTGTTAAAAAAAAAAAAAAAACACGTCCTTGGAATGACCATGAACTGCTGGACTATGCTTATGTCAGGGCGTGAAGTCCTCCCACCTGTGCTCACCAGTGGGCAGCCCTGCCCCTCCCCTCTCCTTTCAGGTCCTCATCAACTTTTGGAGCCAAGGTTTTGGAGACCTCATAAAACGAGTTGCGCAGTTAACCCCTCTTTATGTATTCTTCTACTGTTTCAGTCTGTTAATTTGTTTCATTAATTTCTGCTTCTGCTTCCATCACTGTCCAGCCTCTACTTCTCCAGGTCAGTTTCACCACATTCTCTCTAGCCTCAAGACAACCTTCCGCTTTCCATCCCCTCTCATACAGGCATGGGAACACTGTGAGCACCCCCCTGGGCCAGATGCGCCCATTCCAGTGTCATCCTAAATATGCTCTGAGCCCCACAATGATTCTCTTTTCAAGTTTTCTTTTCAATTCTCTTTTCAAGCCCCCAATGATTCTCTTTTCAGTGGATCACTTATCTACAGGTGTGTGGGCACCACCTCCTTGCCACCGGCTTCCAGTCAACCTTGCTGCAGCAGGGGACAGACTGAAGAGTCCTCTAGATCTGCTGAGACTTGCTTTATGGTCCAGCACGTGGTCAGCATTCATAAACATCCCACAAGGGAGTAGAAAGAACGCACTTACTGGGTACAGTGCCACATGACGTCCAGGAGGCCAGGGTGGGAGTCATGCTGATTGGATTCTTACTGACCCTTTTCCTGCTCAACCTGCCAGGCATTAAGCAGAGTATTTTCTTGTCTCTAGCCATTCTTGCTTTAGATACGTTGAGAGCATACTCCTGAATGTATATCACATTCAGAATTGTGACTTCTTACTGCCGCTCACATCGTGAAGGTTCCCTTTTCACCTTTAGGACAGCTTCTTGCCTGAAAGCCAACTCTGACATCAATACAGCTATGCCATTCGTTCTTCTTTCCTTTAAGATTTTATTTATTTGAGAGACAGTGAGAGAGAGAGAGAGAGAGAGCATGAGCAGGGGGGAGGCGCAGAGGGAGAGGGAGAAGCAGACTCCCCACCGAGCAGGGAAGAACCCAGGGCTCTGATTCTAGGACCCTGGGATCCTGACCTGAGCCGAAGGCAGATGTCCAACCAGCTGAGTTCCCCAGGCACCCTATTCCATTCTTCTGATTAGCATTGCATGGTGAGTCCTTTCCTGTTCTTTTATTTGCTTTCTGTGTCCTCAAGCTTTCATGTGTCTCTAGTATAGTATGATATTTTTCATGCAGTCTGACAATCTTTTCTTTTTAATTAAATATTTAATTTATTTAAAATCAAGGCACTGGGTAGCCCGGGTGGCTCAGTGGTTTAGCACTGCCTTCAGCCCAGGGTGTGATCCTGGAGACCCAGGATCGAATCCCACGTTGGGCTCCGTGCATTGAGCCTGCTTCTCCCTCTGCCTGTGTCTCTGCCTCTCTCTCTCTCTCTGTGTCTCACGAATAAATAAATAAAATCTTATTAATTAATTAAAATAAAATAAAATAAAATAAAATAAAATAAAATAAAATAAAATAAAATAAAGGTACTTACTGACTTATCTGGGCTTAACCCCAGCTCTGCCAAATGCTGCCTCCTGTCAGCAGTTTCTGCTCTTGCCCTCCTGTTGTCTCGCCTCTCAACTTTCTCACCTTCTTTTGAATTGACTGTTTTTCATAACTCCATTTTTCCCTCTTGCAACCTAAAATTACTCCTTGTTTTATTGCCTCAGGTTACTCAGGGGATTACAGCATGCATCCTCACATTATAAGAATCGAAGAATTACTGGCTCCTCTCTCTCTACCTTCTTCCGCAGGGATTTAAGCATCTGAACTTGCACCCTCTACCCTCCCTGGAGCTCAGACTAGTGCTATGGTGTCAGGTAAATTTGTGTATTTTTAAACCAAATAGAACACAGTTATTCTTGTTTTACACAGTCACCACTCATTT
Organism: Canis aureus; assembly: GCF_053574225.1. Lineage (NCBI taxonomy): Eukaryota > Metazoa > Chordata > Mammalia > Carnivora > Canidae > Canis > Canis aureus. Next base: position 61,858,070 of record NC_135612.1, read on the forward strand.
GGGTTGACCCATACATTTACCATTTTATGTGGTCCTACTGGGTCCTCCTCATTGTCCCTAGGCTTACATAGCTCTCATCTGAGTCTAACTCCAGGGGACTAAGGGGCCCCGGGAAGTGGACCCAAGATGGATTGTGCAGAGGAGCTGGGCCGGTGGTAGCTGAAGGGATGCGGAGGCCCCTGCAATATGGAGAGAATGTTCCCAAGAAGCCCAGGATGAGTAAGTACCAGTTGAAGGCTGACGTGAAAGCCGGTGCCTCTTTGAGGGGGCCATACAAGGCAGTGAAGCCCAAGAGTCTGGGGACAGTCTCAGAGACTGCTGAGGACACCTGTTAAAGAACGACAAAGGGAAGTACAGACAATGTGTTCAACAAGCTGCCCTCAGAGAGAAGCTTACCAGTGACGAATGTTCATAAAAGTTATTTGTATCTTCTACATTTTGAAATCTTCAGACAGAAAAAAAACAGCAAAGATTCAATCTTATGTCCCTAATGTACTATTTTCACAAAAGTGAGAGGTTCCACATGTGGCAGAAAGACCACAGCTTTGCAGTCTGACATGGCCAGGAAAATGCTCCTGAATCTGCACCTCAGTTTCCCCATCTGTACAACAGAGATCGTGACAATCTCTGTAGAGAGCCAACCCAAAGGTCAGAGAGAAAAGACCTGAGCCGCCCAGCCTGCCCTTGATCAAGAGCACAGACCACAGTGCACGCGATGGTGGCATGTTGTGGGAAGTCCTGGGACTTCCTGTTGGGCAAGGAGAAGTAAGCACCAACTACAGCGTCCTGCGGCACGCATGCCAGGGCCTGCATCAGAGAAAAGAACGTCTGACCACAGGCTGCCACCATAAGCCTGGCTGGTGCTACTTCGTCACCTCTTGGAGGCTCAGACCCCTTCCACAATCCTTCCAGAAACACACGAAAACACCTGGCAAGCCACCTAACCCGAGAATGTGGGCTTAGTCCAGACCCCCTTCTGGTGGGACCAGCACCACTCTGAGGGTCCCCAGGCAGCAGGCTCTGCCTGGCCTGTGCGTTGCGGCACGCACACCTCTGCTTCTTCCACAGGAGTGTGGGTGATACACTGGAGCCTATGCTGACCACTGACAACCAAACCCAGCATACTGGCCTGAACCGCCCCGCGGTTACCATGAGACCACAGGGGAGGGTCTCACTGCCACCACAGCTCCAGCCCCTCAACCCACCCTCTGACTCCAACAAAAATTCATCTAGCCAAGAAGACAATGAGGTACTTTCAAAGGCCTCTTCTGGCTCTAACATTCAATGATTCCCCTTTCACATTAAAACACAAACTAACTTACTCTTTTAAGCAAGAAACAACCAAAGTCAGTTTGTTTCCATTTATTGTTATTCAGTCTGTAAGAAATTATCTTAGAGAAAAAAAAATAGAAAAAAACAAAAGAAATTATCTTAGAGTTAGTTTTTAAAATAGAACCACACTGATATTTGCACAACCGAGTTCAAAGCGGGATTATCCATGGCAGTCAAAAAGGTGGGAGCAACCAAAGCGTCCACTGCCAGATGGATGGATAAACAGAAGGTGGAATATCCATGCAATGGAAAAATGGATCAAATATTAGGACATTCTGACACCTGCTGCCCACAGAAGGATCTGGGGACCCTGGGCTCCAGTACAAATCTGCTATGATTTCTTTTACATAAGGGACCTAGGGGTCATCAAAATCCACAGAGACAGAAAGTGTGACAGTGGGTTCCAGGGCGAGGGGAGGGGGATGGAGAGCCAGGGATTCATGAGGACAGTTTCCATTTACAAGAGGAAGAGTGCTGGGGATGTGGGGCAGGGGGGACAGCTGCCCAACACTGTGATATGTGTCATGCCACTGAACGAGGCACTTAACAATGATGAATTTTATGCTGTAACCAGTTTACTCCAATTAAATATATGTGTAACCAATGACACCCTAAACAAACGTAGAAATAAGCCACAAAGATTTTTTCAAAACATTTATTTGACAAAGGACCCATATCCAGAATAATATATAAAGAAGTACTACAAAATCTTTTTTAGTAAAATAGGAAAAGGATATGAACAGGCTGCTAATTCATAACAGAGAAAACCTGACTGGCCAGAGAGCCCACAGTAGACCACTTGGCCACGCGCATCATCAATGAAATGCAAAGTAAAACAAGCTGCCCTTCCACTAAAATGGGAAAAATCTAGTCTGACGGCACTTGGTGCCAGAGAGGAGGGGTGACCAGAGCCTGTGTGGGAGTGGCCACCCTGTTACGCAGCACCCCACCCAGAGGGAGAAGGTTTCCCCACTTCCCACCGGGTGCCTGTCAACAGCACTAGCACGTTCACAGTGGAATGCCATGGAACAAGTGCCACACTGGGACTAAAGCCATGAGGGTCAGACTTGAAGGCATCAGGCAGTGTGTTAAAGGTGGCAGAGTAAGACATGGTACAGGTGCATCTGTGTAAAGTATGAGAACACACAACGAACCACAGAAGGATCAGGGGCTGCCAAGGGTTCAGGGGGGGAAAGGGAGGTTCTCAGGGCAGTGAGAGACCACATGTGACACCATATACCTGTTCACAGGCCTTGAATGTACGGCTCAGAGTGGGGCCTAACAAGAACGCATCCACACTGGCCCATCAGCATCCTAGGCACTGCGGCGGTGCCAATGGGGAGCACGGGGTGCTCTCTGCCTTCTGCCACTTCTATAGACCTAGAATGGCTCTGAAAGGAAAGTCTGTTCATTTTTTTAAGAACTATAGATAAAAGCAAAGAACTTGGAGACGCCTGGGTGGCTCAGCGTTTGAGCGTCTGCCTTCGGCCCAGGGCGTGATCCTGGAGACCCGGGATCGAGTCACACATCGGGCTCCCTGCAAGGAGCCTGCTTCTCCCTCTGCCTTTGTCTCTGTCTCTCTCTCTCTCTCTGTGTCTCTCATGAATAAAAAAACAAAACAAAACAAAAAAAAAAAAACCCTCTGTATTTGTGAGTCAATACCCAATCTTTAAAGAGGGGACCAGGGCAGTCCCGGGTGGCTCAGCGGTTTAATGCTGCCTTCGGCCCAGGGCGTGATCCTGGAGACCCGGGATCGAGTCCCACGTCGGGCTCCCTGCATGGAGCCTGCTTTCCCTCTGCCTGTGTCTCTGCCTCTCTCTCTTTTTGTGTGCCTCTCATGAATAAATAAAAAAATACTTTAAAAAATAAAATAAAGAGGGGACCATGAGAAGCCCTTCCTCAGAATTTTTTTTTTTAAAGATCTTATTTATTTATTCATGAGAGACACGGAGAGAAAAAGAGCACGTGGCAGAGGCACAGGCAGAGGGAGAAGCAGGCTTCATGCAAGGAGCCCGACATGGGACTCAATCCCAGGTCTTCAGGATCAGGCCCTGGGCTGAAGGCGGCGCTAAACCGCTGAGCCACCTGGGCTGCCCCACCTTCCTCAGAATTCTTGTAAGGGGTGAGCCAAGCTCACATCTGTAAAGTGTTTACAGGCATGCTGGCCACACAGAAGACAGAGCAAAAGCCACTGCAACGCTCTGCAGATGCAGGCAGATTCAGGGAAGGCAGCAATATGGGCAGGGGTAGGGAAGGCCTGGCTATGCAGTAGAAGTCTCTCATTACCCTCCCTGCACCTGGCAATCACAGTTACCAAGACAGAGGGAAGGGATCAGGATTAGGGTGGGATTCAGAAAGATTCCAATTTATCTGCACGGTAGATGTTCATTTGTAAAAACCTGACAAAGAAAAGAGAAAAATTAAAATCAAATACCTCGAGATCATCAAGGGAGCGAGTGATACTAAATCTCTTGGATCTTCCAAATGATCTCCGGGCAGAGGTGCGTTGAGAAGTCTGAGTGAGTCCGATTCCCCGCCCAAATTTTGAGCCCTAAACACAAAGAAACAAAAACACATCACATTACCTTCTTGGGAAGAGTTGCGGAGTTCTGCTAGGCACACCACCCAGAGAGGGAACCCCCAGAGAGGAGAGGGCACTGGGGAGCAGAGGAGAGCAAGACTGGAGCGTCACCCGGAGTCGATGTCATGCTGTGCATGTGTCACCACAAGAAAAATCCAAAGTTGAAAACAAAAGTCACCCCAGGACCTCCACGTGCTTGCCCTGCCACTTAAGATTTGTACCCAGAGGGCAACCCTGGCCTCACACCCCATGACTACAAGCCAGGTTCCTGCCTGCTGGCCTCCAAAGGCCACTATCAAGAGCAAATGAAAAACAACATGTGGATATTTAGGAAAGGATGAAGTGTGTGGGGAGAGAAATAACTATTAAAATAAAGATAAAAATAAAATAAAATAAAATAAAATAAAATAAAATAAAATAAAATAAAATAAAATAAAATAAAAATCATGACTTTACATAATTTTATAGGCATTTTAGGAAATTAAAGAATCCCTAGACATTCAGCTGGTGTCTGAAGACCAAAGCAATTCAGGTGCATGAAATAACTGGTCTTGTTCTTTCTCTGGGAAATGATCAGAATTAATTCACTGTCATTATGCTGGACACTTCCCCAAATGTGATTTGGGTCCAACAAATAAGGCATCACATTTTTAATATAAAAAGCATCACAGCTGAAAATCTCTGATTTCCTGGGTACTTGAAATCCTAAGTGACCAGTTTCAGCCATAAAGGAAGTTCACGTTTTCTAAGGACTATGAGGCTCTCCAGATGTCTGCTCTTCTCCCGTGTGAGACCCTTGGGCGTCCTGCAGAAGGGAGCAGCCTTGTGGCACTGCCGGGTAGAGCTCCGCCGGCCACGTCTCAGTGCCACACAACCCTCACCCACACACCCCACCCCATTACCCCTCTCTCTCCCCCACACCTAGGCCACTTGGCTGCGTGGGGGAAGAACACAACCCCCAGACTGCTGTCCCATGACATGCCTGACCCGAGGGGCCCTCGGCCACGTGACCACTTTTCTTTCCCTCGCTCCTCCTTGTCTGGGACCTCAGGCCAAGGGCCTTCAGGGTGTGGGTAGGCCTGACCCACGGCTTCTTCCTCCTGCCCCTTCTGGCCTCCCCCTGCCTTCCACACACCTACTGGCTACTTCCCTCACTCTCTGCCTTTGCACTCACACCCAGACCCCAACCTCTCACCTCCACCCCCTGAATCACTGGGTCCTAAATGTGAGCAACAAGCACATTATTTTTAATCTCTTGATTCTTTAAAAATATTTTATTTATCTATTCATGGGAGACACACAGAGAAAGGCAGAGACATAGGCAGAGGGAGAAGCAGGCTCCCTTTGGGGATCCCAGTGCAGGACTTGATCCAAGGACCCCGAGATCACAACCTGAGCCAAATGCAGAGGCTTAACCACTGAGCAACGCAGGCATCCCTAATCTCTCAATTTCTTTTTTTTAAGATTTTATTTATTTATTCATGAGAGGCAGAGAGAGAGAGAGAGAGAGAGAGGCAGAGACACAGGCAGAGGGAGAAGCAGGCTCCATGCTGGGAACCCAACATGGGACTCGATCCCGGGTCTCCAGGATCAGCGCTAAACCGCCGATCCACCCAGGCTGCCCTAATCTCTCAATTTTTATTAAAAAGTAACATAGGTGCCAAGGGAAACCGCCTTCATTTCCTTTGCTCTGCGTTGCCACGGGGCTCTCCACAAGTGCTTCTTAAACACCAACCACATGCACAGGGCCACAGGGCACCCAAGACAAGCTCAGACAGGTCTCTGGACTCCAAAGAACTCAAGATCTCTCAGTCCTCCTGAGGCTACTTGAAGACGGCAACAGAGCAGCTGCGGGCTACTTGAACGCTTCCCAGTCTAGAAGAAACCAGAGGCCCCTGGAGGCCACACCGTGGACTGCAAGTCCAGGATGGTGCTGAAGACTCCAGGCCAAGACCACTAGAGAAGGAAACCAGGCTAAGCAGAGGTCAAGCCCAACAGAGCCCTGGAACAGACAGGGCAAAGCCAGGCTGCAGACAGCACTGGCAGGGGTACTTCAGCAAAGTCTTCTGAAATAGAGTGTGCAAGCTCAGGAAAGGGCAACCTGTTGCAGCGGTGAGCAGAAAGAACCGAACCTAGCAGGGAGCAGTAGTACAAAGAGAGAAAGGAGTGCAGGGATTGGGGGAAGGAAGAGGAGGGAGGGGGAGAGATAGGGAGGGGGGGAGAGAGGGGAAAAGGTGGAGGGAGAGGGAGGGGGAAGAAGGGACTGTCTCAGGAACAGGACAATAGGTAGGCCTGAAGAAAAAGGCAGAGATGCCCAAGGCTCCCTGTCCCAGACGCACCATCGCCAGCAGCAGCAGCACACAGGTCCTCAGAACTGGTAATAAAACATCCCACTACACTCATCAAACCTGAATATCCCAACAAGAGTTCAGAGAGAACCCTTGCTAGCAGGTTACTTGAGTAGCGGGCTCCCTGCACATCTGCCTAGTAGCCCCTGCTCAGCCCTTCAGAGGCTGCTGCACTACCGGCAAGGCCTGGTCCCTGCCATCCAGACTCCGCTGGGCCAGGTGCCTGTTCTCCCCGCCCTTCAGCCCTCAACCCAAGGCCACCCCTAACTGCACTGCCTGAGGAGCTGCCCTGGGGTCCCCCTCTGAGGAGTCCTCCTCTGAGGCTGTGCCTTCCCTCCCCACCTGTTAGCACAAGTTCCCCCAGGAAGCAGGGCCCTTGTCCTCTGAATACCTACTGCCCAGCACAGTGCTAGAAGAAAGGCTGAGAACAAATTGTCTAGGGGCCTAAGAGCCCTGCAGCAGGACCCAGTGGCTTGCAGGCAAAGGAAGCCTGGCAGCCATCCAAACGCCTTCTCTGCAGCCCAATGCTCTTTGCTCCCAAACCAAAGAAGGCTCCAAATATGCACAAGACGAACCCTGTGTACAAATCATGTACTTGTGATTCCGTATTTTTATTTTGTGGGTGGGGGTAATGAGCATGTGGCTTTGTGCTAAGAACACGGTGTCACTGTGATGCTCAGGAGGCGAGGACATGCGGGCTGGGCCAGCCACTGGAGTTCTTAACGTAGTTCTTACCGTAACAAACTCAGAAGCTCACCAATGACTCAGCACCCCCGGCACTAAGTAACTCATGGTCCCCACACACTCCGAACAAGGGTGTAACGGCCTGCATGGCAGCCCTCCTCCACCTGCATCTCCCTTCCTCAGCTGCTGTTGCTAACAACTCTGCACACTTGCTGCAGGAGGCCAGGGGTCATGCGGGGACACACTGTCACTGTCACTGCCACGTGGCCATGGCCCAGCCCAGGGAGCAGACTGTCTTGCCCCAGCTCCAGGCATGGAGAACATGGCCTGACCACCAGCAGCTGAGCCGGAGCCAGAGCCAGAGCCAGAGTCAGGGCGTGCGGCCGGGTTTCCAGAGGAACAAGAGGGCCCTCCCATGCACCTGGTCCCTGCGTAGGACTTGGGAGAAACAACCCCCCTGGTTCCTGTCACCTCAAACTATAAGTGGGGGTGGGTACCTCAAGGAGGCTGAGAGGTGTCAGTTCTCTCCAGGGTGGAAATGGGGTGGGGGGTGGGGGGAGAGCAGAACTCCATCACCTGGGGTACCAAACTGCCCCAGCCACTTAGTACCAATGCTGATCCATCCCACAGAGCCACTGAGTTAGGCGGCTCATTTCAGCACCAGCAGTGACTCAGACTAGCCAGTCTAACCACCTCGATCTCCACAGGAGAACACGGTAGCCAGTGAAACACCTGCTCAGGGTGACCCAGAGGGGGCCTGGAACAAGCCCTGACTAGTCATTTTTTAGTTACAGTTAGAACTAGAGCTGTGCCTGTCCCGCTCATATTATGCCTCCATCCCTTCCATGGGGCCCAGTATGTAGTAGGTGCTCAGTAAGCACTTACTAAAAAAGTAGACTCTAACAAAGAAAACTGTTTAGTTCAAAATAGAGACCAGAGTATCTGAAGGTTTTTCTAAAAAGAGGGAACACAGAGAATTTAAGGAGTAAGACTTCCAGCTGACATACTTACTGTTCCTGGTATGTCAGGCAGTCTAGTCAGAAAGCAAGACCACACCAGTTGTTTTCACAGGGAGAATTTCCTAGAAGGAACAGTTAACTAGGCATCAGAGACCTGGAAAGGCAGAGACACTAAGAAGTCAGAGACAGCCACCGGGAAGTGACTACACCCCCAGGGCTGGGACAAAGACCGGAAGAAGAGGGAGGGATTTAAACACAGCAGCCAGATGAGGACCCAGACCTGGGGGAGAGGGGTGGGGTGCAGCCACAATGGAGCCAGAGGAGCTGATAACTGAGCTCAGGGCTGGCAGGGGAGAGGACTGCCCAGCCCAGGGAGGAGCATTGCCATGGCAACATGCAGGGAGCAAGGAGGGAGAGGCAGGACCCTCCTCCTCCCCTCTAGCCACTCCCCAGCACCCCTGGGGGCAGAGCTTGGGGGAGGGGGAGGGACACAGATGCCAATGTCCCAAAGCTGATTGCAAAAGGGAGACTCTAAGGGACGCCTGGGTGGCTCAGTAATTAACGATCTGCTTTCGGCTCAGGGCTCAATCCCAGGGCTCAATCCCAGGGTCCCGGAATCGAGTCCCGCATCAGGCTCCCTGCATGGAGCCTACTTCTCCTCCCTCTGCCTATGTCTCTGCCTCTCTGTGTGTGTGTCTCTTGTGAATAAATAAATAAAATCTTAAAAAAAAAGGGAGACTCTAAAAATAAATCTGATTAAAGATGTTTATAAAGGGAGTTATAAATTTTTACTGCAACAAAATAAAGCCTAAATAAATAAATGGAGAGAAATAATACCATTTTCATGGATAGGAAGACTCAATACTCTAAAGATGTCAGTTCTCCCAAATTGGTCTACAGATGAAAATACAACTGCAACAAAAACATCAGTAGCATTTCTGGACAATTTACAAACTCACTGTAAAATCTATATAAAAGAGCAAAGCTCAGAATAGCCAAGATAAGGCAAGGAGAGCCAGCGCATCAGATATAAAGACTCATTACAAAGCTACAATTATAAAAGTAAAGTATTGTTGGAGGTGTGGACAGTGAGGAGTAGAGCACTGAGAAATGGACCCAAACGTGTGAACATGTGATGCAAAGAGGCACAGCTGAGCCTCTTTGAGGGACCTCTGAGCCTGCCACACGGCAGGATGGTTATAGTGCTCTAGCAACAAGCAGCAGTTCCAAAGTCATCCAGAGAGAGAAAAAAATGAACTTGCTAGCTATCTTATTCTACTCATAAAGCAGATTTTTTTTTTAGAAAAAAAAAAAGAAAAAGAATCTTCCTGACCTCAGGGTAGTGATGAATGTGTTACATCAACACTGTAAATCATAAAGAAAAGATTGACTAGATGGTTGACATGAAGACCCCACAAAGCAAGTGAACAACACAAGCCACAAACTGTGTAGCTATACGTGCAATATGATCAGCACAGGATGAACAGCCAGTATCTAAAACTCCGACAGGCCAAGCAGAAGAAACAACCCAAGAGAAAAGTAGGCATAGATTTGAGGGGATCTCTCCCCACAAGGAATCCACACCTTCCTGAGCAAGGCCAAGGTGCAGTATCATTTTACATCCACTAGATTGGCAACAAAGTAAGAAGCTTGGCCAGGGCGAGTTCTGGCAAGTTCTGGAGACAATGTGGAGCAGTCTGGGTGCTCATGCTTAGCAGACTGGGACTGTTGGGAAACTGAGACATGGGACCTGACCCACAGTCTCCCAGTCTTAGATTTGGTGATTTAATTAGGAGGAAGCAGACAGGAAACTCAGGAGAGATTTACCTCCAGAGGGTAAGACCTTCCATTTCAGAGTTGAGGGGGGAGCATGTCTGGGGAGAACCTACCAGAGATACTTATTTACATTGCGAAGAGTAGGAGGGAAAACCCAGGGTTCTTCCCTCTGTCTCCAAGGAAACTTGCTTAAAGAGCCAGGAGGAAGAGGGTATAGCCTGTGTATAAGCTCCCTGATTCCTCTTTTCAGGGTTCCTCACCTACAGTAAGTACCACCCTGGTGCGTGTAGAGTGACACCTGACGTGGCTGACACTGCCATGGTCCAGGGACAAGGACTGAGCACCAGGAAAAAGTGTGGTTGTTATAAGTCAGTAGTCCAATCTGTCGCTGCTCCAGAAACCTGCCGGATACTAAAATATGGATACTAAAAACTCAACACCTGGCAGTTATCGGCAAAGATGAACAAGCACTGCTACCGACTGGCCATTGCACTCTTTGGACAGACCCCGGGAAATCCCTTCACATGCATTGCCGGAGATGGACATGTGTGCAGGATGCTCATAAGAGCAGCACTTGCCATTTCCTCAATGGCTCAGAGTGTGTATGTGAGTGTGCATGTGTGAATACGTAAGAGAAAGTGTGTGTGAGAGGATGTGTGGATGTGAGAGTGTTTGTGAGAACTGTGTGAATGCGTAAAAGTGTGAATGTAAGAGTATGAAAATGCATGGGTGTGAGTGTGTAAGTGTGGGCGAATGTGTGCATGTGTGAAAGTGTGAGTGTGTGAACGTGTGAGCGAGAGCATGTGTGTGTGTGTGCGTGTGTGTGTGGCGGTGCACACACGGTGGAAATGAATGGGCCGCAGCAGCAGACAGCGCATGGCTAAATCTGAGCCGACACCGGCTGCGCTGAGCCCCTCACAGAGCCGAGCGGAGAGGGCGGCAGGAGGACAGAACACGCTACTGCTGCGGCCTCCCCGGCTCCTGACTCTGGCGGGAACGGGGCCACCTCGCTCGGAACACTCTCACTTTTCCTGGAAAGCACAGGAAACCCTGGCAGGACAGTGGGGGTGGGGGACGCTCTGTCTCTGTCCTGGCACTCCCTGTGCTCCCGCCACCTCCTCCGCAGCACCTGGTCCTGCCTCCCTGAGCCCCCCAACCACCCACATGCCCCCCTCCACGGGGGCTCCGGGCTGCCTCCACCGGCCCCTCAGCACCAGCCACCAGCCCAGCAGCAACAGCCGGCTGGCCCGGCCTGGCTTCCCGTTTGCTTCCTGGCCTGGCGACCTGGGGCAGAAAGTGACGCCACGGTGCTCGGGCGTGGTTCCCACAGGCTAATGGGCAAAGCCACTTTGTGCAGAAGGATACAGTATCCTCCAGATTCTTTTTTTCTAAGATCTATTTTAAAACTTCCTCTCATTGTACTGGAAGGCTGTACGAGATCTGTTTGTTGAACCAGGTACCCTCCCGGCCCCCCGGGGACCAGCCCATCACCAGCTATGCCACAGAAACATGGCTTCGGCTTCCAGCGCCATGCCTCACTTGGTTCTTACTAAACAGAATTCAGAAAAATAATTTTTTTCTCCAAAGGAATGATTTTTAGCAAGTAAAATATGTTCTTATTCCCATAATAAAAAAATCAAAGTAACACAAGATAAAACCAAAATGTCCTGGACCCATCCCCAATCTCCCCTTACACCCCCATGGTAACTGCTCAGTAGGGAGCATTTCCTTTGACTTGTTTCTATACATTTATATATAAACATGTACACACTTTAAAACATACAGGTTCATTTGAGGGGTATTGACATTTTTACACAAAAATGGGATCATATTAAATACATGTATTTTGGTGACCTTTCTCCCTGTGCCTTGGGGGGGCTTTCCATGGGGCTGGTACATGGACCCCACTGCCTGAGGCAGAGATGGCGCTAACTTCTCTTCCCTCCTGCCTCTGCCATGGGGCTGTGTGCTGCACATGAGGCCCAGGGGCTCACCACGACACTGACAGCCTCCTGCAGCAGAGGCCACCGTGTGACTCAGCTGACACCCCCCTCCCAAGCACAGCAGATACGGCCACTGGGGTGTAGGCGTGACCCTGTCTTGCCCTCCATGTTCGCTAACTCATGTTGCTTTCTTTTAAATGAGTGCATGTAGTCTACGGTGTATTTTTCAGCACTTTTTCATTGTATTCAATCAAAAAGGTATTATTAGGTGCCCACCAACACTGCCAGTTTGGAAAGGACTCACTCCTGAACGTCTGTCCTGCAAACCGGTGAGTGCCTCCAGGGCATCTTGTCTTCAAACACTGTGGTCTCAGGATGCCTGTACCCTCATACAAAGTACTGCTGATCCCAAAGAGCTTCTGTTTCTGTGGGATCCACCTATTGTTTATTTTCCATATTAAAAATGAAACTGAGGGATTCCCGGGTGGCTCAGCGGTTTAGCGCCTGCCTTTGGCCCAGGATGTGATCCTGGATTCCTGGGATCGAGTCCCACATCGGGCTCCCTGCATGGAGCCTGCTTCTCCCTCTGCCTCTCTCTCTCTCTCATGAGTGAATAAATAAAATCTTTAAAAAAAATAAAATAAAATAAAATAAAATAAAATAAAAATGAAACTGAGAAGTTTAAAAATATTTACGAATTCATTTCAAAATAACAATAAGAAATCCTTTAGATGGTCTTATAATGAACATATTTTCATTTTTAATTTTTCCAAAATCCATTACGTGTGAAGTTTAAGAATATGGATTTTGCTACTTAGCCAGATATTTTGATTAATATTATTTTTAGAATATCAGTTTTCAAAGAAGCAGAATTAAATATCCTTAATTCAAATTAAATGTAATGGGATCATTTTTGATGATACAGATCACATCTCAAGGTCTTGGGTTTTCTTCAACATCAATCCCTTTGTTAGTCATACGTTCCCTTTTGTACCTAAGATACTCAGCAAAAAGCAAAGTAAACAAAGCGGGAAATCACTGAAGGCTGTAACCAAAGCGGTGGCAGAGGAGGACAGTGAAGAGATGGGCCTGGAAGAGCACTTCTGGGGGTCAGCTTCCTCCTTCACTGTGGAGCTAACAGACTGCGTACAGGTACGACCCAGGAACTCACAGGGCACATCTCATACAAAGAGCTGCGGAGCACAATGTGGGAGCCATCGTCAGCACCTAGAGACCAGGAAAGGCGGAGGTAGCATGTCACTCCCCATATGGCTCCCAGAGAAGAGGAGCCACAAGGCTGCCCAGGCCAGCACTGCCCTATAACCACAAGAAACAGCCCTCAGGCACAGGTGACCAAGACTGGCTCCAGGAGAGCTGGGGATCGAGATGGGCTTGGGGGTAGGAAAAGCTCAAACACGCTCCCCACTCTGCCAAGGGCAATGCGGGAGTGGCCACCCGGCTCATATGGGTGGCCTTCTCACGGCCTGCTGGCCTGATGGAGGCGCTGCCAGCCAAGGAGGGAGGGAGGTGTCAAGGTCTAACAGGACCTTGCTCTGGTCTGGGATGTCTTCCAGGAGGTGGTGAGTGAGTGCTTGGGGATGGCCGTCCCATAGTGGCTGCATTCCGATGGGTTCCTGCACTGTTTCCAAGAGAGCAGCGGGGCCTTGGGGGGCAGCCTCTCCAGCTGGCCCCTGTCCCGCCACTGCTGTGAGGCCTGCCCCAGGGTCCAAGAGGGCTCTTCCTCCTAGCAGCTCACCATCTTTGGCCTATGTCACACTTTTCCACGCTGTTTCTCTGCTCAAACCTGGTGTGTTTTCTGTCCCCTGACCCATGCACAGCATGTCACTGGAGCCACTGCTACCATGCAGAAGAATGGGAGTCACCTGGGGCCTCCACTGCATGGCACCCACCACGTGCCCTTCCCAACACCTCTCACTCTCTCCCCACTCCCAGGCACTTCCCTCATCCCTCCTGGCCTGTCTTCCTCATCCCAACAAGCCTCCAGGAGGGACACCAGGAGACCACCTCACAACCTCTGGAAGCTTCTGCCACTCCAGCAAGGGAGGCTGTGAGATTAGGCTAATAATCAGGAGAATCCATGGAGCAAAGTAAAAAGTAACTGATAACCTTCAAGAGATTTTAGTAGGAATCCAATAAAACACCATTCACCACTCCTTATTTTTAGATGAACTGGGTGTCCCATCACCGTTACCAAAGGAACAAGTCATCCAAACTAGTCTAATGAAGGAAGTCAGAGAGACCCAGGGAAGTCTGAATCTCAGCACTTCCTTGGTCTTCTGACGCATATAAACCTGACTTTCCTTGTCAGTAAAATAAAAAGAACGATACCCACCTGACGGGCTCACAGAATTCCTACCTGGGTCCACAGTACACTGGTGAGCACCTTCCTGTTATCTCCCAGCACAAGAGACACCCCAACTCCACCGCAGCATGTCCTCCTCTGTTACAGCCTAAGTCTTACCAGCCTGGCCCTCCTTCTCACTACACTTGTGTTCAAGGTGAAAGAACATCAAAAAGAAGCCTGAGACCCTCATAAATATCATCACTGATCTCTGACAAAGGAACAAAGGCAACACAAGCAAACAAAGACAGCATCTTCAACAAATGGTACAGGAGCCATGGGCCGTCCCTACACAGAAAAATAAATCTAGACCCAGACCGTATACCCTTTTTTTTTAATTTATTTTTTATTGGTGTTCAATTTACCAACATACAGAATAACCCCCAGTGCCCGTCACCCATTCACTCCCACCCCCCGCCCTCCTCCCCCTCCACCACCCCCAGTTTGCTTCCAAGAGTTAGGAGTCTTTACGTTCTGTCTCCCTTTCTGATATTTCCCACACATTTCTTCTCCCTTCCCTTATATTCCCTTTCACTATTATTTATATTCCCCATAGACGGTATACCCTTAACAGAAATTAACCTCAAATGGATCATACACCTCAATGTGAAATAAAAAATTTATATAAAACTTGAAGATGACACAGGAGAAAAGCTAGATGATTGTGGGCTTGATGAGGCCTTTTCAGATATATCGCCGAAGGCATGATTCATGAGAGAACTCATCACCTGGGCTTCACTAAAACTAAGAAGTTCGGGGCAGCCCAGGTGGCTCAGCGGTTTAGCGCCTGTCTTTGGCTCAGGGCTTGATCCTGGAGACCCAGGATCGAGTCCCACGTCGGGCTCCCTGCATGGAGCCTGCTTCTCCCTCTGCCTATGTCTCTGCCTCTCTCTCTCTCTCTCTCTCATGAATAAATTAAAAAATAAAATATTAAAAAATAAAACTAAGAAGTTCTGCTCTGGGAAAGACCATGTCAAGAGAATAAGACAAGCCACAGACTGCAAGCATATGACAGGGAAGGATATGAGAAGGGGTCGGCATCCTACCTCATCAAGGAGCTGCAAATTAAAATAAGAGTAAGATACCACTACACACCTGTCAGAACGGCCAAATCTGGGCCTCCCACCACAGCACGTGCTGGCGAGGACACAGAGCCACAGGAGCTCCTGCTTACCACACTGGGGACACAGAATCACCGGTGCAGACGCTCTGGGAGATGGTCTGTCAGTTTCTTACAAACTAAACATTTACCATCTGATCCAGCAATGAAGCTGCTTGGCATTTACCCAAAGGAGCTGAAAACTCGTCCACACAAAACCCTACACACAGATGTTAACAGCAGCTTTGTTCATAATTCCCCAAACTCAGAAGGAACCAAGATGTCCTTAGCTGGTGATGAAGGAATAAGCTGTGTCCATCTAGATGGTGGATTATTCAGCGTTAAACAGAAACAAACTATCAAGGCACAAAAGGGCCTGGAGGAGCCTCAGGTGCACGTCAGAGGAAGAAGCCAGTCAGCAAAGGCTGTGTGCTGTAGGAGTCCCTCTGCAGCACATTCTGGAAAAACAGAGCGACGATGGGTACAGGAAGGAGACCAGTGGGTGCCAGGGGCTGGGGTTGGGGAGGAGGACCCCGGGGGAGCACGAGGGTGTTTAGGGCAGCAAAGCTCCTCTGTGTGATACCACAGGGGTGGACACCTGTCATTCCGCAGTGGTCTAAGCCAACAGACACACAACATCGACAGGGACCTGGAACTGAGCTATGAACTCTGGGTGATGATGGTATCAGTACCGGGTACTCCCCGGTGGGGATGCGGATAGTCAGGGAGGCTGTGCACATGTGTGGGCAAAGCGTATGCAGGGAATCTCTGCACCTTCTTAATGTTACTGTAAACCTAAAACTCCCCTAAAAAAAATTAAATCTTGGGCAGCCCAGGTGGCTCAGCGGTTTAGCACCGCCTTCAGCTCAGGGTATGATCCTGGGGACCCAGGATCAAGTCCCACGTCGGGCTCCCTGTATGGAGCCTGCTTCTTCCTCTGCCTGTGTCTCTGTCTCTGTGTGTGTGTCTCTTATGAATAAATAAAATCTTAAAAAAAATTAAATCTTTAACAAAAAGAAGAAATCCAAGGTTTGAATCATGACCCTGCTTAATCCTGACTGTTAAACCTCAAACCTTGGCTACGTCACTTGCAGAACAGGGGCTGTAGCACCCCCTCTTCGCAGGTGCCCTGAGGTTGAAACCCCACTGGGTGCAGTCTAAGACAGCAGAGAGCCCTGCAGCGCACACACAGGGCTTCCACCCAGAATGACCAGGGGTACACCGGACCTGCAGAGAGCCACATAAACACCCTTTCCTTCCCCCAATGCAAAAATCCACTTATACACCACCAGTGGAGACACATTTGTGGGATATGCATTCAAAGGGGTGGTGAATTTTCCAATTTCAGATAACATTTACCACCTTTCGGGCCCTCCTTCCTTAGCCTACCACAGCAATAGGGAAGGACGTGCTGCTGGAACCTCCCCACCCCCAACCCCAGAAGGAGGCTCAAGTGTGAAGCATCCATGTCACAGTCTGGCTGGCTGGAGCAGACGAGAAGGATGTGGGTGGGGGGGATCGCCCCAAGAACCCAGGCCATGTGTGGCTCAGCCAAGGGACAAAAGAACAGGTGCACATGACAATAGAACATCTGGCAGCAGCAGTTTAGGAACTGAGTCAAAACCCACACAATTACAACTGTTTATAAGGACAAAAATCTACCCTTAGACTCTTCAAAATGTGATCATGGCCATTGGGAGAGGGAAAGCCAGGGGGTCTGACCTCTCCTCCATCTCTAAATCTTCAGAGTGCTGTACAGTGGAAACTACTATGACTAGGAAACTACTAGGAAGGGTGCAGGCATGAACAGAATATTCGCTGAACAGCCCCTCAGCTCTCCTGTTTCCCCAACCCCATCCTCACCAGCCAGCAGAAGGATCTCCTTGTGAGACTCTTGGCTATCAAGAACAGAAATGTGAACACATGCAGAAAAGGTATTTTAAAATCATGAAGGGCAGCCCTGGTGGCGCAGCAGTTTAGTGCCGCCTGCTGCCCGGGGTGTGATCCTGGAGACCCAGGATCGAGTCCCACGTCGGGCTCCCTGCATGGAGCCTGCTTCTCCCTCTGCCTGTGTCTCTGCCTCTCTCTCTGTCTCTCATGAATAAATAAATAAATAAATCTTTAAAAAAAATAAATTAAAAAAATTAAATCATGAAAAGTCCTCTGAGAAAAGTCCCTTGGAGACAACCCAAGCCAGGCACCATTCCACGTCTCACTGGGTCTTTCACTGGGCGCCGGCCACACAGCAGCTCAGCCTGTCCCTCTGGTGCCACTGGCCACCCCTCTGCCAAGGAAAGTCCTACATGCTAACGCCCGCCCTCATGCTCCAAACTGAGCTCCTAGTGGGGAAGGCAAAGGCCCCAAAGGGACATGGACAGGTGTGAGATGCTCAAAGCACTGCTGCACCAAGCATGGTCCCTTACCATTTGATAGGCACCTTCAGTGAATAAGGAGCACAAGCCACCAGCCCACTGCCGAGTTCAGCCAGCATTTCTTTCAGGATTTTCCAGATGAAGTAAACAGAGCAAGGATCCACACCCTGGGAAGTGACCTGTCTTGAGATCAACAGTATCTGTGCTTCAAGAATTTTCTCATCTCAAAAGGGTGGGATAAAATGGGCTCCAAAGGGGCCCATGGATAGGACCCTCCTAGGCACCAGCAGTACGAAAGGGCAGGAGGGAGGGAGGGAGGAGAGCCTCAGCCTGGCTGTGAGAAGTGATGTCCCTCCTCCATTATCTGCTCTGCACAGGACCCGCCAGAGAGGGGGCAGTACCTAGAGGGCTCCCGGGCAGGACAGAGCCCACCGCACATAAGCAAAAGACGTCCTGCAAGGCCAACAGAGGCAGGGCCCAAGGGCAGCAGGAGAAAAACGGGACTGGACACTTGTCAACTAGCATGTATCATGCCATCAGTGACTGAGTTACGATATCCAGCTCAGTTTTACCGAATCACATCTAACAGGCTTACCTTTTTGTCTTCCTTAGTCTTTCTAACTTGTCGATGGGGACCGAAAATGTTTTGCATCCCGAAAGCCTTCCTGGACCAGTCCCTTTTCTGGGTGCTCAGGGGGGGCTGTGCCAAGCTGCCCTCCACCCTGTAGCGGTCGGCGGGAATCTTGCTCATGGGAGGGGGCAGCGTGCCGCAGTTGACACTAGACCACCCATCGGTGGAGTCTGTGTAAGACTCCTGGTCACTGGCATGTCCGCACTGCCACTCCTGCAGGACGTGGACTGGAAGCCACCGCTGGCCGAAACTACCGCCGTGGCCCACGGCACCCCTCTTGGAAGGCGGCACTGAACTCCGCAAGGGGGCAGGGGGAGCCTCTCCGTGAGAAGTGGACCCTAAGTGCTTACTGAAGTCCCGGCACCTATCAGCCTGTGGAGAGGCCTCAAACAGGGGGCCCCCTTCGGGGTCGTGGCAAAAGGCCCCATTCCAGGGGGCACCCCAAGGCTGGGAGCTCCTCCCACCGGCACCCTCCCAGCCACTGTTGCTGGGGCCGTGCCTGCTAGAGCTGGCGCCCAGGTCAACCACAAGCACTCGGCTGCTTCGCTCCTCCTGGTGGAAGTTGCCAATGCCACTGTCACTGTTGCTGCTGGTGCTGGTGTTCTGGTGGGCATCCGCATCCCCGTCCACAAAGGCCCGGGCCCTGACTCCCTCGATTAGCTCGCCCATGTCTCTGTACAGCACGGAGACAAACTGGAGGACAGGGAGAGAGGATGCTGGGAACTCAAGGCAGCCGTTGGTGTCGGGGTCAGCCGTGCACTCAAACCCAAACCGCCGAGCAATGCCCTGATGGATCTTGTGATTGAATAAGTCTGGATCCACCATGAACACGTGGCAGGAAGTCCGCAAGGCACCCTCATCCTCGTGAGCCAGACTCCCATCGTCACTGGTCTGCATGGTCACGAGCCCAAAGAGCCTCCTGTCATCTGGGCACACAGCACTGAAGGCCAGCTTCTCAGCCGGGTACTCGGCCAGAACAGCCGCCTGGTCAGTACAGAGCTGCACACGGTCGTGCAGGACCCGCATCGTCACCAGGGAGTGGATTTTCTGCTCCGCCCGCAAGCGCCGCAGGCAGCCACGGATCGCCTGTAAACTGTCCGACTCAAGGTTGCAGCTTGTGGAAGGAAGTTCGATGGAACCTAAGTAGCCTACGACCATGGCAACGTTTAAAATACTTGCATCTACTACAAAATCTTCAGGATTCTCAGGTCCGATACTGAAAACCGAATCATCATTAATCATTTTTGATACTTCCTCCTTAGAAAGCAGGCCAGGATTCGGATGACTTATACTTTCACGTCCAAGGTCAAATCGTGCAGCGGCTGACTCTGAAAGGGATCTTTGTTTCAATTTCAAGGGCTCTGAATTGCTCGCACGAAGACTAGGATTTTCAAAGATCATACTGAGAATTCCACCGGACTGCATTTCTTCAACAACTCGCTCTGCTCTATTTATACCTAAGGCTTTAGAATCAAGCTTGGGCTTCAGCCAGCCTTTTCCTTCATAAAATCCAATCTCTTCATCACTGGAACAGGACTCCACGTGGCCAATGCCTTCACCAATCACCATGTGCAGGACACCAGAACATTTCCCAATTAATTTCACTACATCCTCATGGGACGCTTTCTTCACATTGATTTCATTGACAGCAAATATCTGATCACCAGCACGGAGGCCCACAAAATCTGCAGGGCTCCCTCTCATGACACAGCTGAGCACACAAGGCGCCTGACCAGAAAGGGTGAATCCGTACCCTGTTCTTCCTCTGGCCACTTCCACACTCCTCATGCGAAGGGGCGCCGGCCCATGAAGTGGACGCTCCACTGTGTCCCCTGCTCTATACATCTCGATGTGCTTGCAATACCAAGGGCATCATTCTTTACTGCAGGGGATCCATAGTTCAGGGAATGCTGGGTGCTACTGCACTTTTCCTTGAAATAATGCCCTAAGGAAGACAATAGATAGCTTGTTATTCCAGATCCCATATTTCCATTGCTTACCCATATCACCTAAATATAAAAAGATAACTCATAACAAAAACCATCATAGAAAGAGTGTCTGGTTAACACATAAATGTCCAAAGGAAGGAAAAGCAGTCTCTACATATGGTAAACCATAAAGTCAGCCTAAGAAATTTCCCTCCGGAGCAGACTGTGTTTCCCAGAATCGACACCCTTTGCAACACTGATGTGACGTTACTCCCACCTTAGGTTTGAGGGATCCAGGGCTGCAGCAGAAGCTTCTCCTGCCTTCTCCTGCCTGTCTGGGCAGAAAGGAAAGACACCTCAAGACCCTTACCATTCCAAGTGTGATCAGAAGACCAGTAGCCTGGCAGCGCCTGGAAATGGGCACAATGGGGCTCTCGTGCCCCTCTGCAGATCCAGCACATCCCTACCTGCACTTTAATCTGAGACGCAGAGGCAGAGTGAGAAGCAGTGCTGGCTACAGACCTGGGGTAGAAAGGCGCCTATCTGATCACAAATTCCTCCATCACAAGCAGCAATCCATCAGGAAAGAGTCAGCTTATATTCTCTCATATTTTTCCTCCCTCAATTAATTTCTTCTGAACAAGGTACCATGTGGGAAAACTGAGTTAGTCTGAAATCGCCTCAGCCAACTACAGAGGCCACCGGATAGAACAGTTAAAACCACCAAAAAGAGCAAAGGAGGGCAGCCTGGGTGGCTCAGCGGTTCAGCGCCGCCTTCAGCCCAGAGTGTGAGTCCAGGGATCAAGTCCCACATCAGGCTCCCTGCATGGAGCCTGTTTCTCCCTCTGCCTGTGTCTCTGCCTCTCTCTCTCTCTCTCTCATGAATAAATAAAATCTTTAAAAAACATTAAAAAAAAAAGAGCAAAGGAATATAATTTAATCGTTCCGGGGATGACTTCAGCCTTGGTTGTCCTCAAAAACAAACCTGTGTCAGGGTCCCAGGACCATCCCAGTTCCATGACTCATTAGGAGGACACACAGGACCTAGAATAAAGTTGTGCTCATGGCTGGGATTGATCCCAGGGAGTTGGCCAAAGGGAGAGGTATGGGGTCAAGAAGTCAGGGGGACGAAGTCCAGAGGAATCAGGTGCCAGCTTCCAGCATCCTCTCCCTGGGACTCAGGTGGGATGCACTCCATTCCCAGCAGCGTGTAGTGACAACACGTGTGGGGTCTTGTCAGCCAGGGTGGCTCGTTAAGGACGTAGAACAGGGCTTGCTGGGGCTGGTCCTCCAGGCCCCTGCCCCTGGCTCAGCCCAAACCGCAGACCCTCAGGAAGAAGGGGTCTGGCACAGGCAGGGGGTTGTCCAGCTGAGGAGCGGGAACACTTCCTGGACACCTGCCCAGGCCCAGTGCAGCACAGGCCTCTCGGGGGACAGCCTGGTCCCACTGTGGAGCTCCTACTGTACAAAACCCTTCAAAGATCACTTTAAAAAACAATACAGCAGGGATCCCTGGGTGGCGCAGCGGTTTGGCGCCTGCCTTTGGCCCAGGGCGCGATCCTGGAGACCCGGGATCGAATCCCACATCAGGCTCCCGGTGCATGGAGCCTGCTTCTCCCTCTGCCTATGTCTCTGCCTCTCTCTCTCTGTCTCTCTGTGACTATCATAAATAAATAAAAATTTAAAAAAAAAAATTTAAAAAAAAAAAAAAAAAAAAACAATACAGCAAATCATGTTGTGAAGACCCAAAACAGTATAGATATCATGTTTCTTAAGGAAAGTACATTTTTAAAATAATTGTTCTAAAGTTGTTAGGATCAATTCTTCATCCTGGGAAAGGTACGCAGTCACAGAAGCTTAATTTCAAGTAATGCCCACCCATGCATGACAGAAGAAGCTACAGGAACTGAAGGGTGTGCTCCAGGGTGGCCCCACCAGTGGAGGCAAGGACAGAGAGGACACAGTGTGCAAGATGTGGATTTGAACAAAATCACCCCGATGGCTAAGAGTGATAAAAGAACAAAGTATTTCTAAATTACCATACTGTTTAATATCTAAGTAGTGATACAAGAATCACTTAAGTATTATGACTGGACATTTAACTACTTGATATTCATCATTAAAAACATCTATTAAAGTTGGCCAAGAATAGTGTTCAGGGTCTCCTCACCAGGCCACTTCCACGCTGAATGATGCTCCCCCACCAAATATGCCTCACCCCCAGGGAACTGGGAAGTAGCCTCCCACAGCCAAAGAGACCTCGCAGGCATGTTCAGGTGAAGGCTCCTGAACACAGAAGGTTATCCTGGCTGATCTGAGCAACCCCTGGAGTCACAGGGTCCTGATCAGAGGGAGGCAGGAGGGTCAGGGTTAGAGAGAAGTGGAGATCAGAGTGGCAGGCTATGAAGGTAGAGGAAGGGCCACACAGCTCCCAATCGGGGCACCCCTAGAAGCCACAAAAGGTGAGGAAAACAGACCCTCCCCTAGGGCCTCCAGAAGGAACAGTCCCACGACATTGTGACTGTAGCAGGTGAGACTGACTGTGGACTTATCACCCAGAACTGTGAGAGAATAAAGTTGTGTTGTTCCAAGCCTCCGAGTTTGCTTCCGTGGCCACAGAAACTCGTGCCAGGGGCGTCACCCTACTGGTGAGGAGAGAGCACACAGATGCAAGGGCCACTATGCCTACCTGTGCCACCCATCACCATGACCCCTCCCAGGACAGGGGTTGATGACGCCCTGCTGCCTTCCTCCAGTGACAGAAGACTGCTGGCTGTCTCTGCCAAACAACAGGTACTGCCTGTATAAAATTAATGATTTCCCAATTTTACATGCAGAATTATTTTGTAATTCACCCAAACACCAGAGTCCTAGCACTGTACGATGTAACACCAAGCCAACAGTCTTCTATGTGACTTACCCAAATATTTCTACTGGATTCTTACAGTCACATTCCTCTATTGATTAAAAACTGTTTCTAATTCAAGCAACTTTCTGACGACAGGTCCTGTCCCTGTGCTTTACTCACTGAAAAAGAATTGTTTCTAATTCATATAAGTAGTGTCTTAATACCTACAACCACATTTTGAGTTCAGCCTACAGGTTAATTTTTCCTTAAACTATATCAGTTAATAGTAAAGTGAGCAGAGCGAAATTTGGAAGAAACCATAGGGCACAGTTTCCAGCTCCTGTTGGCATTTTTGCCATCTGGGCTGCTCAAGTGCCAGTTCCTGGGTCCCCTTCCTCCACCCGGATACTCCAGGTGAGGAGGTCTGAGCTGCCCGCTTCAACAAAGTCTCTCCCCCACACACACCTGCCAGGTGATTTCGACAGGTAACAACACCTGGAGCGCCCTGACTTGAGATCACCTGCTATGGGCTGAATGTGTGTAGCTCCAAATTCACAGATGTTGAAATGCTACCCCCCAGTGTGAGGGTGTGTGGAGGAGAGGCTTGGGAAGTGAGGAGGTTTAGATGAAATCGTGAGGGTGGAGCCATCAGGATGAGATTCGTGTCCTGTAAAGCAGGACACCCCCACCCCCGCTCTCCATCAGGTGAAGACAGTGAGGACTCGAGAAGGTGGTTATCTGGAACCAGGGAGTGTCCTCGCCAAACACTGGACCTCGGTGTGCTTTCAGGTGCTCAGCATGCAGGGTTCTGCTGTAGCCCCAGCCAATGGACACATCATCCAAGCTGGCCTCCCCATTGCGCAGAAAAAGGGAACAGCTCAGAAAGAAGCGACGGCTTCCTCACAACACAGACAATAGGACACAAGGGTCTCCCCACTATGCCCACTACCAGGATCAAATGACACTGTCATTCCTTTACCTACATCATTCAGGCCAGCAGGACCCAGGACTATACTTCAGGTGCCGTGACCTTTCCCTACTCCTCTCTGAGGTTCAAATCAGAAGACAGTCCTATCTGATGAGTTGCTCCACTCACAGCCACCAAGTGAGTGTCTACTCCGTGCCCTGCAGCATCTCACACCCAGAAGCCACACGGGGCCCTGAGCAGCCCCCAGGCCCCAGGGAGGGAGAGGCAGGATAAGGCAAAGAGCCACCACCCCACGTGGTGTGCTCCGGGCCCTGCAGGGGGAGCAGGAAGAGCAGGAGTAGCAGGGGGAAGAGGAGCAGGGAGAGGAGGAGGAGCAGGAGGGGCAGGGAGAGCAGGAGGAGGCAGGGGAAGGAGGAGGAGGAGCAACAGGAGCAGGGAGAGCAGGGGGAGGAGGATGAGGAGCAGGAGGAGCAGGGGGAGCAGGAGGAGCACGGGAGCAGGAGGAGGAACAGGAGGAGCAACAGGAGCAGGGAGAACAGAGGGAGGAGGGGGAGCAGGAGGAGCAGGGGGAGCAGGAAGAGCAGGGGGAGCAGGGAAAGCAGGAGTGGGAGGAGGGGGAGGAGGGGGAGCAGGGAAAGCAGGAGGAGCAGGGGCAGAAGTCTGCCGGCCCAGAAGGGAGAGGAGAGGAGCACAGCATCTAGCACTCCTGCCAACCGCATGGCTCACCTCCTTCCTCTATCCTTCCTTGCTGGGGTGCATTTTGGAACGATGATGCCCCAGGTCACCATGATAGGCCCTGAGCTGAGCACAGGTGCCAAAAGACCGAAGCGGGGAAGAGCAGCTACAACAAGGGGGCCTGGAAACGAGGTAGAGGGGGAGGCTGAGGACCCCGGGCAGAGGGCACCCAGCACATGAGGACAAGTGGGAAGTGCAGGAACAGAAGCAGATATCAGATAAGCACTAGCAGCAGGGAGCTGTGTGCAGTACTTGGTACTTGGTACTTGGCCTGAGCCAGGGCTGTTCTCAGGACTCCACGTGTGGTAACATGTGTGCCCACAAGCCACACTGCTATGACGTAGGTAGGATTACTCCCATTTTGCAGATGAGCAAACAGACACACTGAGAAGCTAAGCAACCTGTCAAGGCTGCACAGCTCCTGAGTGTCACAAGTGGATTTGAACCTCGCTCTCTCCACCTCCACACAGAGGGGTCCTTAGAGGAAGCAGAAGCAGCCCTGGGGCTGAGACAGCAGGCGCCGGCCACCTCCACAGTCCCTCTGACCGCCTGATCTCTTGCTGCAGAAGCCCTGCGGTGCCGTGCCACCCTCTCCGACCAGGACCCACCCACCAGCAGGCCCTACCCCTCACATCCTCCCCCAAAGCTGTTGTGTCTGGGTGCTACCTCCAGCCACCACTGCCATGGCACCAAACACCCACTGGGCACTATTCCCCCCAACTTCTTGGGGACATTTGCAGAAGATGCAGCATAGCCCCAACACCGTCACACATACCAGGACGCATGCTGACCATCCTTGCACCCTGGCCTCACCTGGTCTGATCCATTCTGGTAACCTGTCACCTGATCTCAGAGAAGCACTCCCCAGTCCAAGACATGTTTCCTGCTCTCCCCCAGACTAAACTGACCTAGGACCTGCCCTCTCCAACACACCAGGTCCCCAAAATGCCAGAGAACGGACTGGTGGGTTCTTGGCTCACCAAGGCCAGTTCCAGGCCATGAACAGCCACTAATAACCCACACCCTCACTGAGCTCTCATCCTTAAAGGGCCCTCCCCACAGGTCCCGACCTGACCCACCACTGCTTGACACCTGCACACATTACCTGCCGTTCAATGGTGACACCAGGTGGGACCTTGTGTGGGACTTGGCCCAGAACAGGGCTGCCAATTGAGGAAACAGACCCTTCCTTCAAAGACCCCACAGCTCAGGGACAAGGATGCTGGCTGACTACCCAGGACTCCCCAGCTGCACATCTGCATACCTGTTGCTTGGTGAGTGGCTCCCAAGGAACCCAAGGGGCACAGCACACCCAGTGGGGACCCTCCGGTGGTCACGGCCCCCACCCATTGTGCTCCACAAAATGGCATTGCCAGCTCCCTCGACCAAGGTAAGGACCCCTTTCCTCTCTAGACTTCAAAGCCCTCCCCTGTGGGTAACCCCAAGGCCAACAGGAGATGAGAATAGTGCAGAAGAGCTAAGCCACCAAGAGGATTGACCAGGAGCTGCCAAGGGAAAAAGTGGGAATGGAGGGGAAGAAACATGTGGATAATTTGGTGACAAGTCTCTCTGTTCATCTGTCACTATACCACCCACAGAAGGCAGCCAGAATGGGTTCCCCAAATTTGTAGGGTATATCTGGGTTGTATGACTTAAATTGCACCCCATGCGAAAACATATTCTCTTCAGAGAACCCTGAAGGCAGCTAAGACTGAAGCCAGACTTTTTAGCATTTGATGGGATGTCTGGCCTTGTTTGATGTTAGAAAAAAGTGGAAAAGGACTGAGAGAAATAAACTGGAAGAATGATCAGAGGGATCCTGCAGTCACCAGAGCAAAGGGGACACTCCCCAGCCTCACTCCCATGCTCAGGGGACAGGCCACTTGCTCAAGCCCTACAAAGAAAAACACAGCAGTTTAATTACACGCCTCAAACCA
This sequence comes from Canis aureus, assembly GCF_053574225.1. NCBI lineage: Eukaryota > Metazoa > Chordata > Mammalia > Carnivora > Canidae > Canis > Canis aureus. Next base: position 61,884,533 of record NC_135612.1, read on the forward strand.
CAGTCATGCCAATTCTCAGGGAGTGCTTTGCAACCAGGCTGTTTCTGCAGAAGCAATGGGTTACCACAGCCCCAGTAACACAGCTCCAGTGATGGTGGGGATGGAGAGCATGGGTGGACAGATTGGAGGTAGATGGGGGATGGATGGATGGGGAATGAATGGAGGGGGGGGATGGATGGATGAGGGATAGAGAGATGGATGGGGATGGATGAAGGTAGATGGATAGATGGATGGATAGACTGACTGGATTTATTAGTGGTAGTCAATGTTTGCCCAATAAAACCTGGTTGGGGATTAGGTGGTCCAAAAATTAATGGACCCAGGACAGCTGGGTGGCTCAGCGGTTGAGCGTCTGCCTTCAGCTCAGGGCGTGATCCCAGGGTCCCGGGATCAAGTCCCGCATCAGGCTCCCTGCATGGGGCCTGCTTCTCCCTCTGCCTGTGTCTCTGTGTCTCTCATGAATAAATAAATGGAATCTTTAAAAAAAAAAATAAGGGACACCTGGGTGGCTCAGTGGTTGAGCGCCTGCCTTTGGCTCAGGGCATGATCCCAGATTCCGGGATCCAGTCCCACACTGGGCTCCCCTCGGTGAGCCTACTTCCTCCTCTACCTGTGTCTCTGCCTCTCTTTGTGTGTCTCTCATGAATAAAATAAAATCTTTAAAACAAACAAAAAAATTAAAAATTAAAAAAATTTTAAAAATTAAAAAAAAAGTAAAAGAATCAACTGGATACCCCTTATCTGGAACCAGTCTCATTTGTACCATTTGTTTGACTCCCCGGGTTGTGTTTCTTTTTCTTCACCCATGATGCAAGCTCTAGGCCAGTGTGGGGCTGCCATGGGAAGGTGGGCCTGCCCCCACATAAACATCAGCCCAGGCAGACTGTGCTCATCCGAGCCAGCCAGCCAGCCAGATGCACCAAGGGCCACGTTCCCAGCACAACCCTCCAAGATCTGCGGCACTCTGGTGCTCTCCTGAACAGGAAGAGTCTGATAAACTGCAACAACGTGTAAACAAGCTCCCAGACATCCTAGAGGGGTGAGCTGAAGCCTCAAATATACGAGGCAAGGAGAATTTCCCATGTTCTCTGTAAAAGACTTTTTGGGCTTTGGGACCAAAGAAGGAAATTCTTTTAAAAGGACTCCTGGACAGGTGGTACCTCATGTGTGTAGAATTCTGCAGTCCTCCCCTGAATACCAGAGGCCTAAAATAGCTCTGTTAATACAAAGAAGCGAGCTGATGTTTGTCTGCATCTGTCTCACAAATACTAGGAGCACCTCTGTGCAAGTGCACCTCTAGGAGGAGGGAAGAATGGAGACAACAGGACCTGCCTGGGGAACCTGTCCTGGGGGAGCCTGTCCTGGGGATGTTCTCCTACGGGATCCTATCCTGGGGAACTCATCGTGGGGAGCCTGTCCTGGGGTAGCCTGTCCTGGGGACGCTGTTCTTGGGATCCTGTCCTGAGGAACCCATCATGGGAAGCCTGTCCTGGGGAACACATTGTAGGGGAGCTTGTCCTAGGGGAGCCTGTCCAAGAGAACCCGTTGTGGGGAGCCTGTCCTAAGTGAACCCATCCTGGAGAGCCTGTCCTGGGGAACACATAGTAGGGGAGCCTGTCCAAGGGGAGCCTTGCCTTCTATCCCCCCAGTAGCTAAGACAGAGTCTAGCAGGTTGCTCTAGTCAGGGCTCTTGGACTGTGGAACTGGACCTTAGAGGACCAATCATGCCATTATGCCATTCATGTGATCCTGGTCAAGTGAGGACCTTGGTCATGTGTATTGTAGAGACCCCAGAGCCACGGGCTGAGGCTGTGTCAGATGAAATCACACATGAGAAGTAGGGCAGGGGCCAGGCCTTCGCTTCCATCCTTGCTGGCCCTCCCCCACCCATCTGAGAAATCACAGTCCCAGGAGACAACACAGGACCCCCTGCGTGGTTCCCTAAGGGCAAGGATGTGCTGGCTGCATACACCAAGTTCACCAAGTTCACAGCACTCTTCCCTTTTGAAGGCCCCTTCCTGGACTACCTACTGTCCACAGGGCCCATCACAGGCCCAGGTCCTTCTGCTCGCTCCCCTCCCTGACTCATGAGCATGAATGTGAGCCCAAGGGTGACGTGTGGCTATGCAGGCAGTCTGTGTTCACGTCTATGGGCCCACTGGAGCATAAGAAGGTATTCAGTGGGCAGCCTGGGTGGCTCAGCGGTTTAGCACCGCTTTCAGCCCAGGGCACGATCCTGGAGACCTGGGATCAAGTCCCACATCAGGCTCCCTGCATGGAACCTGCTTCTCCCTCTGCCTGTGTCTCTGCCTCTCTCTCTGTATCTCTCATGAATAAATAAATAAAATCTTAAAAAAAAAAAAAAAGGTATTCAGTAAGCACCTGCTGAGCCACTAAACATGGCTGAAAGTCTTACCTTTCTCTAAGTATTAGAATTTTAATAATTTTTTGTTCAGAGCATCTAAAATTTCTAAAAAGAGCAAACATGATTCTTGTAATGAGAAAAAAATCAAAGTTAATAGAAGCGTGTGATGAATTTTACACGTAATTCTTTGTTGTACAAAAATGAAGGTGGCCTTTTCTCTCCAAACTCACATCAATCCTGCCCCGCCATTGGCCCAACAAGGATGCCACAGGGAAGACAGATGACCTGTGGGGTGCCCCAGGCTGCTGTGGGGGCACCTGTCTTCCCTAGCTGGCTTCCAAGCAGGAGACCTTGCCTGAATCACAATAGGGCCGGGCAAGAGTGGGGTGCCTGCCCGGAGCCCCAAGCCTTCATGGCAGCAGAGCAAGGGCTGCAGGTGCAGAGAGAGGGAGTGGTCACAGCATGCTGCCCACCACAGACGGCAGAGCTTGCTGGGCAGGATGAGCAGAGGGCATTGCCACCCCTGCCCAATAATCAGTATTCTGATCAACACCAACTCAGAAAACAGTAAAAGGATGAAAGAAACCCAACATCAGGTTTCTGACAGGGGTGCCAGGGGGTGCTCCAGCGGTCAAGCATCTGACTCTTGATCTCAGCTCAGGTCATGATCTCAGGGTCGTGAGTTCAAGCCTGGGGTTGGGCTCCACACTGGGTGTGGAACCTACTCAAAGAAAAAAAGAAAAAAAAAAAACTGACAGAAAGCCACTCTGGCATGTTTCTGAGTTCCCGCAGGTGAAGCTAGGATCTGCCCCATTCCCTGTTCCCAGATCCCATCACCTCTGAACCCCCGAGCCCCTGAACCCGACCCCTCAGACAAGGGCTGGCAGCCTAACTGCCCCAGTAACCAAGCATGAGATGCAGCCTTGTACCCAACAAAGTCGCAGGCCACAGGGAAGCAGGTTGGCCATCAGGGTGTGTGGGGGTCAGGCAGCCAGGGCCACGGGCTGCCCTCTGCTCCTTCAGGTGACATGGACCCTACAGGCTGATCCCAAGCAGACTGACCCTGTTTACATTGACAGAAGGGAACCATCAAGAGTTTCCAGGTGAGGACAGTACTTGATTGATGAGCCTACGTTTCCAGTAACACCACACAGAAAGCCCACTGAATGAAACCCAGTCGCACAACACAGGTCCCACAACACGAGTGCAAACAGCACAGAAGGGCACAGACATGGCAATGAGGACTCTCCAAGGTCACCGCTCCTGCCCCAGCTGCGCACCTCTGGCACATCTCCCCAGCAGAGCTCGGCTGCACCTCCTCCCCTCACCCCTTCTCTGAACTCCCGTCACCACTGTCTCACCTCCTGCCAGCACCCCACTGTCCACGAGGATGTTCCCGAAAGCCACCTCCTCATCTCACCTTCTGCTTTTCTAAGTCCTGGGTGCATGTGAGGTCAGTGAAAGCTGCTGTGGGAGGAAAGGGGTGGAAGTGGCAGACTGGGATCCTGGGAGATGAAGGGTGAGCCTCACAAACCCTCTCCTTGAAAAACCGTTCCTCCAGGGAGCTGCTTATGGCAGTCCCTTCAGGAGCCCAAGACAGAGGAGGGCTCATCTCAAAGTCGTCCATGTAGTAAACAGCAATGTGATTCACAGGAGGCCCACAAAGTTGTCAAGAAAACTGCGTCAATGAAAGCACTACCACCTTGAACTGGAAGCAGGAGAAGCAGCACAAGATGCAAACTCCACTGGTGGGGAGAGGCCATCCCCCTGCAAGCACGTGCTGCCTTCCGTGAGAATGGAAGATGACTCAGAGTGGGGGTCAGAGGCCCTGAAGACAGAGTCAGGCCTGGTGACATAACCAAGACATTTCCAACAGCAGCCAGGCCCCCACACACCCCATCCCCCTCGCCTTGGGCAGAAGTCCACGGTGGCCATCCCATGTCTGTGCCAACAGTGTGCTCAGGTGTGGGAGGTGGGGCTGGGAGCTAGCCTCTCTTGCCCAGGATGGAGAGGATGCACATTCCAGGGGCTGAATCAAGGAGCCACAATCTGGGGACGCCTGGGTGACCAAGTGGTTGAGCATCTGCCTTTGGCTCAGGGCGTGATCCCAGAGTCCTGGGATAGAGTCTCATATCGGGCTCCCCGCAGGCAGCCTGCTTCTCCCCCTGCCTATGTCTCTGCCCCTCTCTCTGTGTCTCTCGTAAATAAATTAAAAAAAAATTTTTTTTTAAGATTTAACTTATCCATCCATGAGAGACCCAAAGAAAGAGGCAGAGACAACTCACTGGGGCCTAAAACCAGACAGTGGTAGAGCAGACTGACACCTATCAATGTTCTGATATAACTCAGTGATACCCTCCCAGTTGTCCCACCCTTGGCAGCCCTTCCTCCTGAGCCTCAGGCTGGACCTAGTGCCTCACTTCTAATAACCAGGGCAGAAGCAACAAGAAGTCACTTCCAAGATAATTTAAAAAGAGACTGGCTTTTGTCCTCGTTGTCTCCCTCACTTGCCCTGAGGGAAGTCAGCTGCCAGGCTGTGAGGTGTGTTGAGCAGCAGCCCCATGGCAACAATGTCTCTGGCCAACAGCTGGTAAGATCATGAGGCCTGCCAGCAGACCTGTGAGATCTTCGGAGGCCACCGCCACCATGTGAGTGAGCCTGGAAGCAGATCCATCACAGTGTAGCCTGGCCGACACCCTGATCACAACCTTGGGTGACACCTGAAACAGAGGACTCAACAAAGCCTCAGATTCCTGATCCAAGAAACTAAGAGATAATAAATGTTGGTTGTTGTAAGCTGCTGTTTGTGGAACTATCTGTTACACAGCAGTATGTGACTAATGTCCCATATAGTACAAAGTATGAAAGTTTTCGTTTGATTTGTTAGCACTGCTGCTATCAATATAGAAAAAAACGGCACTAGATTTATTTCTAGGTAGCAGTGCGTGATTAACTTTCTCAAAGTGTCCCCCTAAGGGTGAGCCTCACAAACCTTCTCTCAAAGTCGTCCGATGGAGTAAACAGCAATGTGATTCACAGGAGGCCCACAAAGTTGTCAAGAAAACTGCGTCAGTGGAAGCACTATCACCTTGAACTGGAAGTTCTGCAATGGGTGATTCAGGAAATCTGACTGCACACACTTGAGAGAAACTGACTACAGAATGGAACAAACTGGCCAAGAACAGTGCCTGCACTGGATGGCCACTGAAACACTGTGACCTCATAGCTAACCATGACAATCCCATCCCTCTAAGGAGGGCGCAAGGCACAGGTGCACTGCCCAGGGTCACCGCCGAACACAGACTCAGCTGACCAAGTCCAGTGTGAGCTCTTCAGCACCACCTGGCTGCCTCTCATTTTCTCCTAGCATGTGAGGAACAGACCTCCTGGGAGGTTTTTCTCCCACCAAAATGATGTACCTGGCTCTCAGTCTAGCTCAATTCCATGATACTTCATCTCCCAAATGTGAACACTAACCTAAGCTTAGGAGGCAAGTCAGCAGCCACTGAGATCATTCATGTGCATGAATGAGCACAAAATATACAATGTTCCGGGTCAGCATTTTGTGATTATGCAAAGGTTTTGCAGGGGCTTTTCTTAATGTCAGTTCTTGAGGTTTAACACTTCAAGTCCAAAGAAACCAAGAGATCAAGCCACAGAAGCAAGTATCGGGCTCGGTACTAACAGGGCATTCCCATCTGCCCTCCCGGTGGGCTCCGGGCTCCAGGCTCCAGACTCCAAGCACCAGGCTCCAGGCTCTGGGCTCCGGGCTCCAGACTCTCAGCTCCAGATTTTGAGCTCTGGGCTCCAGACTCCAGGCTGGGGCAGGAAAAACAAGCCCCTAACAGAGCTGCTGCGTGATCAGCAGGGGAGCTGAGAACACACTCCAACAACAGTAAAGGTACTCTTGGAAACAGGAACTAGGGCAACTATAAGTAATGAGGAAAGAAGAGAAAGAAATAAAAAGAGAGGAAACTAAGGACTGGCAACCTGAAGGTTTCATCTCTTCAAACACAGTAGAAAAACATATGTACAATGACTACAGTCTGATCCTGTGAAAAGGAGATGGTATTCTGAAAGTACTGATACACAGCTGGAGAAGTAGTTATGCCATCCTTACCACTTACGGCTTGAAATGCGAGCTCTAAACTTGCCTAGCTTCCTCCCTCAGGAGAACATGACACCAGTGCATTTTCAAGGCACTGAGCCAATGGATGGCCGGACAGATGCCACTCAGCCCTCGGCCTCCCCTCGGCCTCCCTGCCTTCCCAGCTACGGCCACAGCTCAGCGGCAGAGGGAGACCCTTGGCTGCAAGTGCCCGAGGCCCTCCGGACACAAGGGCCTGTGGGAACCAAGGGCCTGTGGGAACCGGCTAGGGCCCCGCGGCACAGGTGTGTCCCTCCAGTTCCCGGAGTCCCACCTACAGTCCGAGCCTAGCTCCAGGGTGCCTCTAACCCAGCACTTGCCCTCCTCCTAGCATGTGAGGGACAAGGTGGAGATCTGGCACGAAACTATCATTTAAATTACAAAGGTCCATTTTACTGGTTCAAAAAATATTAATGTATCTTTCTGAGTGAATCTAATCTTCTGGGATATAAAGTTCAGACCAAACAAAATCTGTAGGCTAACCAACTAGGAGAAGGAAATGTCCTACGCTCTCTCATCTCAAAGAGATAAACATGCAAGACCTCTGATGATTAGAAAAATGCATTCTTTAATACTGGCTGGGCTCACACAATGCACAGTGAATGGGACAGAGCACCTGCAGCCCCAGGCCACACAGACACCTGTGCTGTGACCCCGGGTCCACACTGTCCACACCCACAACCGGCATCCCTCACAGGCACTTGGGCGGGTCACCGGCCTGACCCACAGGCTCTCCCCCCTCATTTTGCAGGACTCTCTGTAGTGCTGGGCTGAACAAAGCTACTGAGGTAGGTGCATTCTAATGTAACTTCTTTTATTTACATCACATTAAGAACATTTTCTACACCAGAAGGAAGTTAGGGAAGCTCTCTATTAAGGAAAGAAGCTCTGGAGAAGGAAGGCAGCCAGAGGGCCAGGTGGGAGCTGGCAGAGGGGATCACAGCAAAGGGCAAGGCAGAGAGGGGAGAGGCTGGCGGGTGGCCCGCCGGCACCCCGCAACAGCTGGCTGTCACCCCTACTCCTGTGCAGCCTCCCTGGGCAGCGCGGAGCCCCGCTCCTGCTCCCGCAGAGCCTCCTGCTCTCCCTGACGCCACCTTTCCCACCTACACCTGCCCTCACCTTCCCTCAGGCTCGACTCGAACCCAGGCCTGTAACACTCCCCCACTTCTCTCGGGATCCAGCCTTAGCCTCCAGCCTGCCTGTTGAGGCCTGCCCCAGCCTCCACATCCACCTCAGACAGGCCTGTCCTCACCACCCACGATTTCCCTGTGCCTCATTCATCCATTTGCTCATTCACTCACTCAATGGCTGTTGAGTGGCTTCTACAGCAGCATCAAGTAGACAACTGTGAACAGTGACCAGGGGTGGCCCCGGCCTCTAGTGCTAGCCAACCCCGGGGGGACAGCACAGCTCATCAAGTCCACCAGTCATGGAAGGTCTGGGGGACACACGGGGTGGAGGCACCCAGCCTTGACCCCCTTGGGGAATCACTCTTCCCCTAGCGTGCCCTCTGCCCATCCCTCCATGGCTCCTTGGTTCAGTTCCGACCCACTAGCTCCTCCAATCCCCACCTCCCCCCCAGCTATCTGCAGACCAGTGGGCCTCACACTCCAGCCACAACGCTGTCTGCCCAGGCACCATACCACCTTCCAGGCCTTTCTGAGGGGCTCAGACAAGGGCCCACAGCCATGGCTCACTCCCACCTGGCCGTCACCACCAGGACCGAGTCCAGAGGATTCAGAGGGCAGGTGCCCACCCCCTCCAGCTACCAGCTCCTGGCTTGCTCTGTAGCTGATGGAACTGTGGGGCTATTTTTGATTCCAGTAATCAATTCTAGCTCAATTATCTGGAAGGACTGGAGATTAAACCATCTCAATTTTCCCTCCCGTTATTATCTGACTTTCCCTTCCTCCTTCTACTTGATTCTGTCTGTGGCTGTCACCTGGGCATCACGGGGCTATAGAGCTGTCAGGTCTGGCATGTAAACAGGACACCCAGTTAAATTTGAATTTCAGGGGATCCCTGGGTGGGTCAGTGGTTTGGAGCCTGCCTTCAGCCCAGGGCGTGATCCTGGAGTCCCGGGATTGAGTCCCATATCGGGCTTCCTGCATGGAGCCTGCTTCTCCCTCTGCCTGTGTCTCTGCCTCTCTGTGTCTCTCATGAATAAATAAATAAAATCATAAATAAATAAATAAATAAATAAATGTATTTGAATTTCAGATAATAGATGGCTGACTTTTAGTCTAAGTGTGTCCCAAATACTGAGCAGCCTGTGTTGTCTGATAAGTCTAACAGAAGGGACAGAGGAGGCCGTGGCCCTCACAGTCCCTGACTCAGTATCCCTCAGCTCTCCTTGCTGGATCCTCGCTGGCAACCATTACCGCCCCCCGCCCCCGGAATGTCACCTCTACCTCCCTCGCAGCTCCCCCAGCCCCACACAGCAGCTCCCCTAGGCCAAGTGGGCAGTGGCCGCCCACAGACAGGGGACAGGCTGAGCCCTGTGTCTATCCCCCTGCCTGACCCCCACACCTCACTCAATCCCCGGCCCCAGCCTGCCTCCTGCCTCACCCCCAAATGCCTAGAAAGACAGAACAATTTTCCTTGGCAACAAATGGCCTTATGTCAGGCCTCCCACGCGACATTCTCCTACCCACGTACAAATTTGGTCATTGCCTACAGGATTCAAGAGGGACAGGCAGAGGAGTCTTACACTGCCCTTTGTCTGGCTCTCTCATTAAGGCTGAAAGAAATCTTTCTGCTCTGCATGCCTTTCTCAGTTACTCCCAGGAAGATAAGAGAGTGTGCAAACACACCAAGTCCCTGTGCCCACTTCAGTGCAGACAGTATGAAGGAGAAGCTACAAGCCTCAACCCTGCCCACGGGGAAACTGAGGGCAGACACCATTTGGAAGCAATAGAGGAGGGGTGGCCAGAGGTCATATGAGCAAGAGGCCCCAACCCCTGGTGGCCCCACATGGCTCCTCACCTCCCGGGTCCAGGCAGGCTGTCATGAGCTGAATGGTGGCCCCAAAGACATCAGACCCTAATCTGCAGGCCCCGGAAATGTGGCCTCCTTTGGAAACAGGGTCTTTGCAGATGGGCTTAAGTGAAGGATTCTGGGACAGAAGATGGTCCTAGATGGTCTTAGATGGTCTGAATGGGCCCCAGATGCCATCCCAAGTGTCCTTATGAAAGGGAGGTAGAGGGCAGATCCAATGGAGACAGGGGACAGGTCACGTGAAGATGGAGGCAGAGACAGGGCGGTGCAGCCATGGCCCATAACTGCCAGTAGTCCCAGCAGCTGGAAGAGGGAGGAAGGATCCTTCCCTAGAGCCTAGGAGGGAGTGCAGCCCTGCCCACACTTAATTTGGACTTCTGGCCTTCAGAACTGTAAGAGAATAAATTTCTGCTATTTTAAGTCCCCCCATCTATGGTGCTTTGTGACAAGGGCCACAGGAAATGAACACAGGGCTGGGCCCAGGGCCCTCCTCTTCCTGGGGCCCAACCACCCCAACTTCATAGTGAGGAAGCCAACTGGCCGTTAAATTCTCCACAGAACCATCCTTCTGGCTGGACTCCAGGCAACTAGGGATACAGGGCTCTGGTGAGCGGGATGGTCTGGGCATGTTACTCTGCCCAAGTACCACCTGGGGAAAATGTGTCCTAGGCTTGGCTCCTCTGGACTACATTTAGGAGGAGCCACAGAACTCACAGCCTGCCACAAGCTAGCTGCTTGATAGAGATGTGCTCTGCAGGGGAGCCTGGGGGGCTCAGTAGGTTAACTGCCTGCCTTCGGCTCAGGTTATGATCTCATGGTCCTGGGGTCCAGGCCCGCATCAGGCTCCCTACGAGCAAGGAGAAGCAGCTTCTCCCTCTCCCTCTGCCCTTTCTCTCTTGTGTACTTTCTCTCTCTCTCTAATAGATAAAGTCTTTTAAAAAAAGAAAGAAAAAAGGACACCTGAGTGGCTCAGTGGTTGAGCATCTGCCTTTGGCTCAGGGCGTGATCCTGGAGTCCCAGGATTGGGTCCCACATTGGGCTCCCTGCTGGGAGCCTGCCTCTCCCTCTGCCTATGTCTCTGCCCCCCACCCTCTGTCTCTCATGAATAAAAAAAAAAAAAAAAAAAAGATGTGCTCTGCAAAGGTCTGAGCTACCTACCTGGATACCTCCCAGGGCACATATACTCATATAAATGACACTACAAACCTAGATGTGACATCACTAGCACCATCGCTAGTGGTCACAAAGTCATATGTGTAAGACACAGTTCCACCATGTCACACACACCATCCTAATTAATGCTCACAGCAGCCTTATTCTTAACCTTACCTGACACACACTGTACTCAAAAAAGCCCAAAGTCTAACCAGACAGTGGGGCTGGAGTGAAGAACATGGTCTGTATCTCTCCTCCTGGCCCTCAGATGGAGCCCAGGCCTAGCAAACTCATGCCAGGCTCAGGGGTTGTCAGCCTCTGAGAGGTCAGAGAAGAACCACCCCTGATACTTATCCCTAAGTGGCTCACATCACAGGAACACAATGAACAATGGACAGGCTCTACTGCCACCGTATTCATCAAACTCCTTTACTGATCTAAAAAAAGTATCAGGTAAACACCTAGAAGGGCTTTATAATATCCAGTGTTTATGTTAAAGAAAACTTTCTTTTAGACTAGAGGGGTTCCCTCCTGATTACCTTGATTCTCCAGATGAGAAACAAGTAAGCCCCAAAGATCAAGGCCTGGCTATTAATCAAAGTGTGAAGAGGTCTATCAGTGAAGTAAAAATACTCACGTGTTCTCCTATGCTGCTAAATCCAGTTCCAACTGGGTACAAGACACAAAAACCAACTATGTGAAGGTTTTGGAGAACTATGAAAAGCAGGCAGAAGGACGCCTGGGTGGCTCAGCAGTTTAGTGCCTGCCTTCGGCCCAGGGCATGATCCTGGAGTCCCAGGATCAAGTCCCACATTGGGCTCCCTGTATGGAGCCTGTTTCTCCCTCTGCCTATGTCTCTGCCTCTCTCTCCCTGTGTCTCCATGAATAAATAAAATCTTAAAAAAAAAAAAAAAAAGCAGGCAGAAACTAGAGGAGAATATCCCCTAGAAGAACAGTCGCCCTGGGTAAGACATGGGTTCGTACAAATGGCTTGGAACTCCGGCAGAAAGCCACAAGCCTCCTACCTTTGAGTCAGAGAATGAAGGTTGGGTACAGCTGGAAAGTGAGGGAGACATCTCAGTATCTCAGAAAGGAGGTAGCTTGGAAGAGAGAAAGCCCTGAGATTTGTTTGTAAACTGCCCAGGCTCTCAGCCAGCCCCTGAGCTAGACATCCCCTAAGTGCCTCCAAGCAACAGAAGGAGCAGCCCAGGTGCTCCAAGCAGAGATTACAGCAGAGATCTCAGTTTAAGTCCAGACAAATGAACTTCCAGAAAAAAATCATAATTCTCCAGAAAAGAGAATCACCACAGTGGACCATCCACAATGTCCAGCACATGATTATCACTAAATGTTCAAAGAAACAGGAAGATGTGCCCCACAGTCAAGACAAAAAGGGGTCAACAGAAATTGATCCTGAGATAGCCCAGGGCGTGAAATTAGCAGATAAGAACTTAAGGCAGCTAATATGATGTATTCAGAATTTTATGGAAAATATGATCATAATAAACAGATGGCACATCTCAGGAAAGAAACAGAAACTATAAGAAAGAAGCAGGCCCCTGGCTGGCTCAGGCAGTACAGCACATGTCTTGATCTCAGGGTTGTGAGTTCAGGCCCCACACTGGGTGTCAAGCTTACTTGAAAACATTAAAAAAAAAAAATTTTTTTTAAAGAAGCAAGAGGAAATTCTAGAAATAAAAACTACAGTAACTGAAATTTGAAAACTCACCAGACAACTGGAAGAAGAAAGGGTGTACTAACTTGAAGACAGACAAATAGAAATTATCCAATATGAAAATAGACAAAAATGATTTTTAAAATGGACAGAGCCTAAATGCCCTGTGGGACAGTATCAAATGTCAACCATAAATGTAATAGGAATACCGGAAAGAGAGAACAAACAAAGGAGAAAAATATCTGAGGATATAGCAAATTTTCCCCAAACCTGGTGAAAAATTACAAATTTATATAATCCAAGAAGTTCAACAAAGCCTGGCAGGGTGCATACAAAGCCCTCCTACACATATCACAGTCAGAAATGCTCAGAGACAAACACAAGAGCTGTAGAGCTGTAAAGGTGATGTGTCAGCATCACCACCTGACACACAGGGACACCGCAGCTAGGACAGAGTCTCATACAAACAACAGCAGCCAGAAGACACTGGGATAACGTAGTCAGAGTGCTGGAAAGACACTGGCAACCTGGAATTCTACATCAGCAAAAAGATCCTTTAAAACTGAAGTAAAATGAAGACATTACAGATCAATGAGAACTGGGAGAATTTAGCAAGAAATGCTAAAGGAAGTGTTTCTGGCTGAAGAGGAATGATACCAGATGGAAACTCAAATCTGCAAGAAGGAATGAAGCACATCAGATATGGTGAGTATATAGGTAAATATTTTAAAATATTGGTTTTTCACTCTTAATTTCTTTAAAATACATAACTTTTAAACACAAAAATAACCCTGGGTTGTGTGGTTTATAATATATATAACTGTAATGCCAATGACAACAAGAGCTCAAAGGGGGAGTCAATGGACTTACTATTACAAAATCATTACATTTTATGTCAAGTGTTACCAAACAAACTTAAACAGAATGCAGTTGGTTAAGATACAGCGGTCCCACTTGCATCTCTTCACAGCCAGCCCAGCTCTAGAAGCACCCTTTCACCTAACACTACTTTAAGGCTCTTTTATCATCTCACATCATCACAAAAGGGTGAGGGCAGTACATTTTGAGAGAGAGACCACATTCACACAACTTTTATTACTGCGTCCTTACACTCATTCTAGCTTATTATTAGTTATTCTTGTTAATCTCTAATTTGTAAATTAAACTTTATCTCAGGTATGTAAATATATGAAAAGCCATAGTCTAGATGGGATGCAGTACTATCTGTGGTTTAAGGCATCCACTGGGAGTCTTAGAACATATCCATATCCTCTCCAGATAAGGGGGACTACTGTACATATTTTGGACCACTAAAGATAAGGCAAAGAGATACAGCTAAAAAAACCAATAGAGGAATTAAGAAGGGAAACTAAAAACTACATGTGTATGTATAGTACATATACATGTATATATCACATACATAACTGTACACACATTCATGTATGTGTGTACACATATACATATATTCAATTAATCCAAAACAAGACAGAAAAGGGAAAACTCAAGAACAGCAAAAAACAAAAGTAGAATAGAGGGGTGCTTGGGTGGCTCAGTCAGTTAAGTGTCCGACTCTTAATTTCAGTTCAGGTCGTGACCTCAGGTCGTGGGATAGAGCCCTGCACTGGGCTCCACACTCAGCACAGAGTCTGTTTGAGAGTCTCCCTCTTCCTTTCCCGCTGCCCCTCCCCCTCTGCACACACTCTCTCTCAAATAAATATCTTTTTTAAAAAAGGTAGAAGAGAAAACCCAGTGGTAGACATCAATCTGCTATGTTGGTACTCCAGCAAAATAGAAAGGAAGAGCTAGGAAACAGGAGTGAGTGTGACCGAGGCAGAGATGGAGCAGGTTGTGGACAGCTGCTAAGCCCAACCATAGGCACTAGGGACTCACTGTGTCCTGTTTGCTCTGTGTCTATTCAAGTCTGTTCCATAAGGAACACCACTTTAGAGTATTCCAAATAGAGGCACTTGGGGGGCTCAGTCGGTGATGTGTCTGCCTTCGGCTCAGGTCATGATCTCCAGGTCTTGGGATCGAGTCTTGCGTCAGACTCCTCACTCAGTGGGAAGGAGTCTCCCTCCCCCTCTGTCCCCCACCACACCCTGTTCATGTTCCCTCTCTCTCTCTCTCTCTCAAAATAAATTTTAAAATCTTAAAGAACAACAGTATTCCAAATATTATTTATGCCCCCCCAAGCTGCTTTGGAAAAATTTGTGTTTATTATTTATTAGTTAATTTTAAAAAGTCTTCAATTTGGGGGATACTTAAAAACTAAAAACTGTAGGGACACCTAGGTGACTCAGTGGTTGAGCATCTGCTTTTGGCTCAGGGCTGATCCCAGGGTCCTGAGATTGAGTCCCATATCAGGCTACCCACAGGGAGACTGCTTCTCCCTCTGCCTATGTCTCTGTCTCTCTCTGTGTCTCTCCTAAATAAAAAAATAAAACCTTTAAAAAAAATAAAAAATGTAAATGGACAAAATGTTCACATTCACAAGCAGAAACTATCAGACTGGATAAATGAGCAGGACCCAACCATATGCTTTGTAAGAAGCTGATTTTGAATATAAGAACACAAACAGGTTCAGTATAAAAGAACAGAAGAGCTATGCCATGGAAACAATAAATGTGAGAAAGCTGGAAGGGCTATCTGAATATCAGACTTCAAAGGCACCTGGGTGGCTCAGTCGGTTAAGCCACCCAGGCTTGATTTCAGTTCAGGTCATGATCTCAGGGTCCTGGAAACTGCTTGAGATTCTCTCTCCCTCTGCCCCTCCCCCTTCTCTAAAAAAATATATCAGACTTCAAGACCAAAGCCCCATTCATCAGTAGAATCACCATCACAAATATGTGCAAACTTAATAACAGATTCGAACACATGAACCAAACCTGAAAGAACTAAAGGTAGAGATCGACAAATCCAGTCACTGTTGGAGATTTTAAAAACTCTTCTCAGCAACTATTAGAACAACCCAAATCTCTACCACCCAAACATAAGAAATAATACAAGAGATATGAATACTACCAAGTGTTTCTTCTACATGACAGGCATAATTTTAGGTGTTTGAAAGCAGCCATGAATAATACTAGGGAAAAAAAATCCTGGTCTCCTGGAGGATATAGTCTCATGAAAAATACATGGGGGTGGAAAATAAGGGAACAGAATAACAACACAAAGTATGTTTATTACCTTCTAAAAAAATAAGATCTTGCATCTCTAAATGAAGAATGAGATATTTTTTAAAAAGAAAAGGGAGGGCAGGGATCCCTGGGTGGCGCAGTGGTTTAGCGCCTGCCTTTGGCCCAGGGCGCGATTCTGGAGACCCGGGATCGAATCCCACGTCAGGCTCCCGGTGCATGGAGCCTGCTTCTCCCTCTGCCTGTGTCTCTGCCTCTCTCTCTCTCTCTCTGTGACTATCATAAATAAATAAAAATTAAAAAAAAAAAAAAAAAAAAGAAAAGGGAGGGCAGCCCAGGTGGCTCAGCGGTTTAGCGCCGCCTTCAGCCCAGGGCCTGATCCTGGTAGACCCAGGATCGAATCCCATGTCGGGCTCCCTGCATGGAGCCTGCTTCTCCCTCTGTCTGTGTCTCTGCCTCTCTCTCTCTGTGACTCCCATGAATAAATAAATAAAATCTTAAAATAAATAAATAAAAATAAATAAATAAATAAATAAATAAAAAGAAAAGGGAAATTGATACCTAGGTGGTATAGTCAGCTAAGCATCCAGCTCAGGTTGAGACCTCAGGGCCATGAGATTGAGCCCCACGTCGGGCTTCCTGCTCAGCACAGAGTCTGCTTAAGACTCTCTCTCCCTCTCCCTCTGCCCCTCCTTCCCACACACACACTCTTTCTCTCTCTCAAATAAATAAATCTTTTTTTAAAAAAAGGAAAATAAAAAAAGAACTCTTGAGAAATGAAAAGGATAACGGAAATGAAACAATTAAAGGAAGAGCTGGAAGACAATGCAAAGCAATCTCCCAAGAGCTGAGCAAACATCTCTGAGATCAACAAGAGATCAGGGGATTAGCAGGTCAGCCAGGAGGCCCAAACTCCAAATAACAGGAGTTCCAGAAACTACAAGACTTAAGGCAAGAAATTCTCTCAGGAGTAATACAAAACATCAGTCCTCAGGCTGAAGGGTCCCAGCATGTGCCCAGCACAACGATGAACGCAAGCACCATCACGGGCTACTTGAGAGCATAGGGCAGCAAAGGAAGCTCCTGTGAGCTTCCTGGGGCCAGATCACTGACAGAGAACTGAAATCACAATGGCACCCATACTGGAAACCAAAAACAGTGAAGCAACATCTTCAAAATTCTGAGATAATACTTTTCAGCATTTCAGTATTCTATACCCAGCTAAACTAAAAGTTACCAATGAGTAAAGATAGCTTCAAAATCAAAGACAGAAGTAATATCTACATTGGGACGTCCAGGAGGCTGTGACTTGAGCGTCTAATCCTTGGTTTCGGCTCAGGTCGTGGTCTAGGGGTCAAGGGTTCAAGCCCCATGTCAGGCTCCATGCTCAGTGGGGGGTCTACCTCAATAAAATCTTTTTAGAAAAGAATACCTAGGGCACACTGGGTGGCTCAGCAGTTTAGTGCTGTTTTCAGCCCAGGGCCTGATCCTGGAGCCCTAGGATCAAGTCCCACGTCGGGCTCCCTGCATAGAGCCTGTTTCTCCCTCTACCTGTGTCTCTACCCCTCTCTCTCTCTGAGAAAATCTTTTAAAAAAAATAAGTAATATCTACATACTGCTTCTTAATCATCCAGAGTACGTCCTTCAACAAAACAAGGAGCGAACCCAGTTAGAGAGAGGGGGTCCAGAGTGCAGCGACCAATACAGAGGGAGAGCAGCAGAGGGAAGCTGTGCAGCAGCTGGGTGTGGGGCTCCCCTGGACCAGCAGAGCCTGGGGCAGGATGGAGGACTCCAGGAGAAAAGTCCCCCAACGACAAGCACCGCCACAACAGGGACGCGGTGGGACGCACGCTGAGTGTAAGGCAGAGAGCCCTTTCATAGGTGGGTGACAGGGCTGAGAGGGAAAGCACTATGCATGAGTGTCCTGAGTAAGAGACCAAACCTGGAGTCAGAATGGTAAGCAGTGACCACAGGTGCCACCAAAACGGTGGGAAATGGAGGGGAAAGGGGCAGGGCAGTGGGGAGAGACAAAGCTTCTTTACCTCTGACAGAAACCAAAAGAGAATGTCTACAACATATACATGAGAACAGCAGCCTGAGCAGCAGTGAGCACCAGGGAGCACAGCAAGCTCACGACGAGTGCCTCTGGGGGATGCCAAGAAGCAGGCAGGACAAGATCTGCTGCTTGATTTTTTCATGAGTGGGCTTGGCTCTCCACCCAGGGTTCTAGAAGGCAGACCATGGCCACAGTTAAGGGACAACAAGATGTAGGAGAAAATAAGTAGCAATGGTGTGTGTGTGTATGTCCATGTCTGTCGATGGTTGTGTCTGTGGGTGTCTGTGTGTAGGTGGCATGTCTATGTGTCTGTTTGTCTGGGGGAGGCTGTGTGTGTGTCTGTGCCTGTGAGTGTGTGTGTGTCTGTGGGGGGTGGTGACTGTGTGCTTGTCCATCTATAAATGACTGTGCAAATAAGAAAAAAGACGGGGAAGGACAGACATTAGGGATCACCATGACTGCAGGGTTGGGGACAGCAAAGCCCCTGAATGGAAGAGGGAAGACAACCAGAAAGGACAAACTGCACTGGGAATGCTCTAATGCAACAGCTGTCTGCCTGGAGCACACGCACCCATGAACTGGGTGAACCTCAGAAAGGGGGGACCAACAATCATGGGTAAAGTTCGTCTACAGTAAAACTGTGTGTGCATGTGTATAGAGTACGCTTCTAAAGAGAGACTACAATTTTTATCAGATGGTCAAGGGAGCTGGGGACCACCAACCCCCAAAAAGTAAAAACAAGTCATTTACCAGCCTCGGACCCCAAGCAAGGCTTATCTTCTCTCTCGGGCCAAGGAGGAAGGGAAAGGATGTGGCTGCTCCTCCACATGGGGAGGGAAGAAGCAGGCCTCCCAAAAATGGAGTCAGAAGCATGGTGGAGGGCTAGAGAGTGGGCTCCTAAGGCTCAGGTCCTAGTTCCCTGGACCATGGATGGATGTCACTCGAGATAGGTAACAGGGACTTGGGAGTTGTGACTATGTTCAGGACCCCGTGATGGGAGAAAGCCCCCTCCCTCCCCATCTGAGTGCAATCCCAGGTGTCCTTGCAGGAAGGAGGCAGAGGGAGCAGGGGAGCCAGGCCACGGTGGGTGGGAGCCCTGGGAAGTTCGAAGGGCTGGGGGTGGGCTCCCTCCTGCTGAGGTACCACCTGGGTGTCAGCCCAGGGACACCCCCACTGCCTTCTGGCCTCCAGAACAGCAAGGGAATTCATTTCCATGGCTTCAGCCACTAAGTTTGCAGTCACTTGTTGCAGCAGCCACAAGAAAGTCTTTCAAGCGCTAATTAGGAAGTCTAATGTTTCCAGGAATTCCACCCAAGTCCAGGAAGGTGCAAGGTGTAAAAGGTATGAGGCAGGCCCTTGCTGCGCCCACCTGCCCACAGCCTGTGAAGCCCTGACACACTGCCTGCCCTGCACCCTGTTTTGCTTGGCTTTAGGCACAGGCACAGAGGGCGACAGAAGACAGTAGCAGCAGAGCCAACTCTGGGCCACCTGGAGGGATCTCCCATGGAAGCCAGCCGGCACTTCCATCCCCCACGACCTCCCACAGCCTTGACCCCCCCCCAACCTTGAAACCCACTCCCTCACAGCCTCACCCTAACCCAGAGCCCAGCCCAAGCCCCCTGTGCCCCCTCCGCCCCTCTCTGCCTGGCCACATCCCCCTCAGCCGACCCCATTCTGGAAAAAGGGGACAAGGCCTGTCCTTGACCCCAGGGCCACCAGCCCACAGCCACCTCCTCACTGCCACGCAGGCCTGGTCAGTGCCTCCACCCCGCCCCACGACAGGGCCACTGCAGTCGCTCCACATATCCAGCCCCAGTCCATGGCCTTCCCTCCAGCCACCGTGGCCTCCCCTGCCCCACCCGTCCCAGCGGTCGGTGGGGGGGGGGGGGTGTCCCTTGTCGCCAGTCAGCCAAGCAGTGGGCCACCCGCCTGAGGAGCGTCCCTCCAGCCCAGGGCCTGTGCAGGCCCTCGAGCCATGGTCTCTGGTCCTCAAACCTACTGGGTGAGGTGGCATTTTTATGAAATTGCTCACAATGACAATTATGTCTCTAAAGTAATACCGTGGCCACATTCTCCTACTCCTCGCTGTCCCCGGCTGCATGTTCTAGACTCCAGGACCCCTCCCCACCATGCCTCGTCTGGCTGCACCCCTCCTCTCCGCACCACGCCCTCCTGCGGGGACCCCCTCCCACCACACACTTCAATCACAGACTCATGGAGCGCCCAGCGGCCCCCTGGCAGGCACCATTCCCAAGCCACTCCACCACGAGCCACCAAGGCACGGAGCAGGTAGGGCACATCCCAGGTGAGCGGCCGGGCAGGTGCCAGGCAGGCAAGGCACACAAGGGACCTCTGTCTATACTGCATAACTCCAGGGCTGCTCTCCACCTACACCCCACAATTCTGGAGCACTCTGTCCACACTCCACAACTCTGGGCTGCTGCTTGGCTACACCCACACCCCACAATTCTGGGGCTCATCTACACCCCACAACTCTGGGACCCCATCTGCACCTCACAACTCTGGGCCACCCTGTCTATACCCCACAACTCTGAGCCACTGTCTACACAAGATGACTCTGGGCCACTCTGTCTACACCCCACAGCTCTGAGACTCAGTCTATACCCCACAATTCTGGGCCGCCCTGTCTACACTCCACAACTCTGGGCCACTCTGTTTATACCTCACAACTCTGGGCTGCCCTGTCTATACCCCATGACTCTGGGGCTCTATCTGCACCTCCCAACTCTGGGCTGCTGTCTGCACCCCACAACTCTGGGCCGCCCTGTCTACACCCCACAACTCTGGGCCGCCCTGTCTACCCCCCACAACTCTGGGCTGCTCTGTCTATACCCCACAACTCTGAGCCACTGTCTACACAAGATGACTCTGGGCCACTCTGTCTGCACCCCACAACTCTAGGCCGCCCTGTCTACACCCCACAAGTCTGGGCTGCCCTGTCTGTACCCCATGACTCTGGGGCTCTGTCTGCACCTAACTCTGGGCTGCTGTCTACACCCCACAACTCTAGGCCGCCCTGTCTACACCCCACAACTCTGGGCCACTCTGTTTACACAAGGCTGGGCCGCCCTGTCTGCACCTCCCAACTCTGGACTCCGTCTCGACCGCACAACTCTGGGCCGCCCGGCCCGCACCCCACAGCCCAGGACCCCCGAGTGGCAGCACAGGCTGGGCCGGGAAGCCGCACCGCGCGGCGCTGACGTTGCCGCAGTTAATCGCGGGAGTTGGGGTCTCCGGAGACAGCTCCGCGCAAACAATGCGCCGCCGGCCGGGGGCCGCCAGGAAACCCGAGACCCCGAGCCGACTCGGGCCCGGGCGCCCCGGCTCCAACCCGGGCCCCGGGGGCGCGGCGGGCACCGTAGGCCCCGGCTCCCGGCCCCTGCGCCCCCCACCCCGACCCGGGCCCTCGGGTCCCGCCGAGGAGCGGCCGGCCCCGCGGCGACCCCACGGCCCAGGCTCCCCCGCCGCGTCCCCGCCGAGGGCCCGGGAACAAAAGGAGAGCGGCCGGCGGCAGGGCGGGCGGCCCGGGGGCGCGGGGGCCCAGGCCAGCCCCACGCCGGCAGGACGCCCCCAGGCCCTCCCGCGCTGGGCGGGGCCGGCGGCTGGGCCGCGGAGGGCGAGCGCGCGCCCGCAGAAGAAAGAAACGGAGGCGGGGCGGCCCTGCGCCAGGCCCGCAACCTACCGGCCGCTCGCTCCGCCGGCCTCGCTCGCCTCAGCCCGCGCGCGCAACGCTCGCTCAGCCGCCGCCGCCGCCGCCGCCGCCGCCCGGGAGGGGGCGGGGCCTCGGGGGCGGGGCCTCGGGCGTGGGCGGGGCTCGGGATCCCGCCGAAGTTCTCGGCCTGGGGGCGGGGCCTCGGGGGGCGGGGCTCGGGATCCCGCCCAAGTTCTCGGCCTGTGGGCGGGGCCTCGGGGCGGGGCCGAGCCGCCGGGGGCGGGGCCTCCAAGGCCGAGGCTCGGGGCTGCCCGGGGAAGAGGGCCGAATGGGATGCAGGGCGGGCCCTTGTCCCGGGGCCCGCGAGGCGGACGTGAAGGGGCGGGGCCTCCCCGACCGGCGACCGGACTTCCGCTGCCAGGGCTGAGGAGGGGGTGCGCGGCAGCCGCGGGGTCCTTGCAGATCGCCACCTCCGGTCCCCTCCTTTCTCCCAGTCCTGATGCCCTCCCGTCCTGGGGCTCTTCCTGCGCCCCCGCCCCGGTCCCTCCCGACACTCCCGCCCCTGGGTCCCCCCACCTCGGGTCCCCTCCGGTCTCCCCGACCCAGATTCCCCTCCAGCCCCGGTCCCATAAAAAGTGAGCTGACCCTTCCTCCGCCCCGCGCAAGCCGCCTAGCATCAGGGATCCCACACCCTCTGAAGACCTTGATGTGCATCTAGACCGCCTCCCACCCGGAAATCACTTTATTTTTAAGAGAGGAGAGCTATGAGAAGTGTGCTGTCCCCCGCAGAGGACTGTCACCCCCTAGTCCTCCCAACAGGTGCAAGAGCCAGGCAGGCATCACCCTGCTCCCTGTAGATCCCCTCCCCTCCTGCCCAGGCGGGACAGAGAACCCTCCAGGGTTAGCTCTCTCCCTGCCTCCCATTGTCTTCCTCCTCAGCAATCACTATTTCCTTGGAAATTACTTTCCCTGTAGTCACAGTGACCAGCTAGAGTACTTTGGGGCAACAGTCCCATGGGCATTTGCTATGTGATATAAGTGTGGAAAAAAATCAAGTGCAGGCCTCCTGACTAGTTGGGCCCTGACTTGCAGTAGTCACATGGCCAGCTCCCAGACCTCGCTGGAGCCACTTGCACTGCCTGTTAACTCCTCATGACAAATGCAGCAGCATCACGCTACCACCTACCCCCACAAGGGAATACCAGAAAACTCAGATGTTCTCTATTCCCTCCAGTGCTCCCAGGATGATAGCAAGGGTGATTCTTCTATGGTCTAACCCCTGATGCTGGGGTGTCAGGAGGTGGGCCCTTTGGGAGGTGATGAGGTCATAAGGGTAGAGCCTCCACGAGTGACATTAGTGCCTTCTAAAAGAGACCCCAGGGACACCTGGGTGGCTCAGCTGTTAAGCGTCTGCCTTTGGCCCAGGGCGTGATCCTGGAGTCTTGGGATCGAGTCCCACATGGGGCTCCCTGTGTGGGGCCTGCTTCTCTCTCTGCCTGTGTCTCTGCCTCTCTCTGTGTGTCTCTCATGAATGAATGAATGAATGAATGAATGAATGAATGAATGAATAAATAAATAAATAAATAAATAAATAAATAAATAAGACCCCAGAGAGCTGCCTTGTCCTTCCACCACGTCGATGAAGCAGGAAGCTCCCACCAGACACAGAACCTGCTGATGCCTTGACCTTGGACTTCCAGCCTCTAGAACTCAGTCATCAATGAGCCCCCCAGTCTGTAGTATTTTTGTCAAAGCAACTCAGATGGTCTGAGACACACATCCAGGTCTGCCTCTGCTGTACAAAGGCCAGGGGCAGGAGAGCAGGTGAGCAGAATCCCTCCCAGTCTGGGCCACAGCCCCTTTCTAAGACTATCACGTGTCCCTCCTGAGAGTCACGTCAGCTACCTGCTCTGGCCTGGGTCCGCTTTCATCCTCTTGTTTCCTTCCCCCAGTGCCGAGTCCCTACTCCTTCCAGCTTGCCTTGGCCTCCTCCCTCCTTCCTCTGCTGCCCTCTTTCCCTGTTAAATATGTCCCTGACCTCCTATCTGCCCTCCCGGTTTCACGCTCTGGGGACTCTCTGCAGCACCTCTCCTGCCCTCCTCCCCTTCTGAATGTATCACCTGTTTTCTTTAGCCTCAGAAATCCTCCTCTCCCCACTCCATGCTGCGCCTCCCCCAGCAAGTTTTTCTCCTTGGCAGGCCTTCCTCATCAGGTCTTGTATTGTTTGTTCTGGTCCCAGGAGGAAATTTGAGAAGAGCCCAATAAAACCCCCGATTGGAAGGGAAACCAGAGAGGTGGTGCAGAGCCAGGAGGAGTAAGGGCAGGGAGGGGGGCAGGCACCTACTAGGGCTGAGGGAGTGTGGGCAGAACTCAGAGGGAAGGGAGAGGGAGAGCCGCCTAACAGCCCTGGGGCCAGGGGCACCTCCAGCCCTGATGGCCCCAAACACGGGACAGCAGGGAAGTGAGCCCCCACCCCACCCTCCTCCCACCCTTTCCACTCCTGCCCAGTCCCACTGATGGAAACTTCTGGAGGCAGGGGCAGGCCAGCCTCCCGGCACCGGGAGCAGAGAAGTGGGGTGGAGAGCTGCTCTGAGAGGGGGCACGGCAGATCTTTCCTTGCCTGCGGCTTGCTTCTCCGCATCTGCACAGCGTCCACGGGTATTGCCAGTTTGGGTGGGAAAGGAGGGACCCGTGTGTGGGGTGGCTGAGCCGGGGACTTCAGCGAGGCGGCACGCCCAGGGGAAGAGAGGGTGCTGATCCAGCAGGGTGGGGCTGAGGGGCTGCTTCCACGGTAGGTACTTCCCCCCCCACACCGAGTATGGAAAAGTTGTGCAAGACAGAAATGGGCCATGTGTCATGGTGAGAAAAGAGGTGGAAGGGGAAACTGAGTCCCAATGTGAGCAGATGTGCCTTATCAATGAAGTCAAGTTCCTTATGCATATCTGGTGGTTTACAAGGACGGGGCACACTCCTCACTCTGGCCCCTCTGGCCCTGGGGCTCCGCTCTGCACTGCCCTCACCCCTGGGGTCTGGCGTACCCCCTCCACGGCCACCCCTTCTGCCATCACAGCCTCCGTGGTCGCGGCCTGGGACAGCTATGCCTGCCCAATGGCTGGGACACCCCGGCAGACACCCCCAGAATGATTTGGCCACAACTGGGCACCCTTGGTCCATGAAGCTGACACACAGTCCTCATCACAGGTATGCAGCCGGCTCTGCCTGCACGCCCGTGGTCTCCGCTCTACTCTTTTTTTTTTTTTAAGATTTTATTTATTTATTCATAGAAGACACAGAGAGAGAGAGAGAGGCAGACACACAGGCAGAGGGAGAAGCAGGCTCCATGCTGGGAGCCCGACGTGGGACTCGATCCGATCCGGGGTCTCCAGGATCACACCCCGGGCTGCAGGCGGCGCCAAACCGCTGTGCCACCGGGACTGCCCTCTCCACTCTACTCTTGTTGATAGTTCCGCACTGTCCCCTCATGTCCCCTCACTATCCCCTCATGTCCCCTCACTGTCCCCTCATGTCCCTTCACTGTCCCCCTCACTGTCCACTCACTGTCCCCTCATGTCTCCTCACTGTCCCCCTCACTGTCCCCTCATGTTCCCTCACTGTCCCCTCATGTCTCCTCACTGTTTCTTCACTGTCTCCTCCTGTCTCCTCACTGTCCCCCTCACTGTCCCCTCATGTCCCCTCACTGTCCCCCTCACTGTCCCCTCATGTTCCCTCACTGTCCCCTCATGTCTCCTCACTGTTTCTTCACTGTCTCCTCCTGTCTCCTCACTGTCCCCCTCACTGTCCCCTCATGTCCCCTCACTGTCCCCCTCACTGTCCCCTCATGTTCCCTCACTGTCCCCTCATGTCTCCTCACTGTTTCTTCACTGTCTCCTCCTGTCTCCTCACTGTCCCCCTCACTGTCCCCTCATGTCCCCTCACTGTCTCCTCACTGTCCCCTCATGTCCCCTCACTGTCTCCTCACTGTCCCCTCATGTCTCTTCACTGTCTCCTCACTGTTCACTCACTGGAAGAGACACAGTGCCCAAGAAGCAGCAGTAGCGGATTTGGGAGGCCAGGTCAGTGGTGCAGGGCTGGGGAGGGGCCAGGTGGGGCCCCTGAATCGAGAGCCAAGGAGGCAGGCGGGACCAGCGGCGGACAAGGCCCACGTGGAAGCCAGAGGGGACGCCAGGGAGATGCATGTGGGGCTTCGGGCCCCAGCCCAGCCCAGCTCACACCTGCCCCCACCTGATCCACCCTGGCCCCAGGAACCCCCCTGAGGCCCTCCTAGACCTTCTGGGGGGCAAGCCACCTCTTCCAGGAATGTCCCCAGAACCCACCAGCGGCACCTCCGTGTTGTAGAATTCAGTAGGGCCAGCGAACAGGGGAAATCAGTCACATGAAGCCTGAGGTTTTTACCCAGAACACATGAAATTAATTAAATAGAGCACATTGTTACTAAATAGAACTCGTATTAATTAGGGGCATTGTTACCAAATAGACTATGCATTAATTGCATAGACCACATCGGTACCGAGGAGAACGTACGCTAATGAACCAGAGCGCATCGCCCCGCACGGAATGCACTTTATTTCCCGGGGCCCCCAGGAGAAGGACTGCTCAGGGCCACGGATGGCCGGGCCCAGGAGGTCCCACAGGCGGCCAGCCTCGGGCCAGCTCACCCAGCAGGAGACGGGGCCCCCCGCGTGGCGTGACCGCGCCTCCTTGGGCAGACCTGGCTCAGAAACGTCTCTTCCTATTTGGGGGAAATGTGTCTTAGCAGAATCCTTCCTGTCACAGAAAATAAAAAGTAACGCA
Source organism: Canis aureus (assembly GCF_053574225.1). Classification (NCBI taxonomy): domain Eukaryota; kingdom Metazoa; phylum Chordata; class Mammalia; order Carnivora; family Canidae; genus Canis; species Canis aureus. The sequence continues at coordinate 61,910,547 of NC_135612.1, forward strand.
GAGAGAGCACTGCCTCCAAGCAGGCAAAGGACAGCGTGAGACCGTTCTCCTCCTCCTCGTTGGGCTCTGAGGCCCCCTGAGTGATCCTGCGATGACCTCTGTCAGCCGGCACGTCACTCCTGCGGAGAAACTTTTTTGGCTACGCCCAGAGCAGAAAGCCTCCAAAGCTCACCTTCTGGATGAGGACTTTTAGATGAGAAGAAAGGACTGTTCTTTTTATAAAATGGTGGATCCCTCCTTCGGCTTCGCCGCCGTGTGTGCTCAGCTGCCGCCTGCGGGCCTGCCCTCGCCCGGCAAGACCCAGGTCAGGGCCACGTCCCGGAGGCGGGAGCTCCCGGTGGCGCGGCATGGCCTTTGGCCAGGGCCAGTGAGGAGGCTGCTGGCTGCTGGCTGCCACCCACCTGCCCATTTCCAGGCACGCAGACTGAGGCCAGCCGCGGACTGCAGCTGGCCAGAGGGGCCACCCTGACTGAGGCGGGCTCCCCTGCGTCTGGGGCCCACCGAGCTCCGAGGCCTGGGCGGGTGGCCTAGCACGGGCGGGCAGGAGCCCGAGACGCTGGCCTGAGAGGGTCAGCTTCCCTCGGGGCCGCGGGGACCCACAGATCGGTGAGGACCTCTTCCCGCACTTTCTACGGTGATAATGGGGACTGCACAGGGAACTCTGGGCACTACCCTACTGAGCCGGCCTCGGGAAGTGGGGGTGACTTATCCCAAGAGCCAATGGTGAAACAAGCTCAGGAGTGGAGTGTCCCCAACACCTCCCCCCGCCCCACCGCAGGACACTGGTGGCAGGTGGCCCACAGGGAGCCACGGGCTTCCACAGGCTACCATGCATATTTGCTGCAGAGGGCAGAGAAGGGCTTGGGAAGTCTTTGGGGTGAACACAGGACCTTTCCCTTTCGAGGGGACCCACCGTCTCGGTGCTGCTAGGCTTTGCTGCATCCCTGGAACACCTAGCCCGGGTGCCCCTGCCTCCACGCACTTCACAGATAAGCAGGACCCCTGCCCTTCACACCCACCCCCAGCCCAGTGGGCCACCTTCACGGGTGCCTGCAGTGACAGCCAGCGTGATGGCAGCGGTGCCAGGCTAGGGCCTGCAGGACCTTTCCCAGACTGGAACACACAGTCTGTGTTTGGGGAAGCTTCCATCCTCCTCCTGGGAGACTGGAGAATTCTCTAATGCCCGGCCCCGGGCCCCAAGTACTCCCAAGACCAGACCTCCTACACTTTCTGCATCACCCACTTCAGATCCACGGTGAGAGGCAGGCTCCCAGGGGTCTCCCCCAAGCAGCAGGGCGGTGCTAGGTCCCGTACCCCAGGGGGGATGAAGCCTCGGGGGCAGGGGACTGCTGTCCCCTTCATCTGGAATCCACCCCACTCACTGCGTGGCAGGGCTTCACCCAGGAGGCCCCCCTCCTCTGAGGTCTGGTCCCAAACTGAGTAAACTATCCAGTGGAATGTCTTCCAGACAAAAATTCCTATAAAACAACAAAACTGAAAAGCAGAGCTAAAGCTATGAGGTCTTTTTCCCAATTTTTTTTAATGTGGTAAAATAGACTTAGAAAATTTACCATTTGGGGATCCCTGGGTGGTGCAGCAGTTTGGCGCCTGCCTTTGGCCCTGGGCGTGATCCTGGAGACCCGGGATCAAATCCCACGTCGGGCTCCCGGTGCATGGGGCCTGCTTCTCCCTCTGCCTGTGTCTCTGCCTCTCTGTCTCTCTCTGTGTGACTATCATGAATAAATAAATAAATAAAAATCTTTAAAAAAAAAGAAAATTTACCATTTGAACTACCGTTAAGTGCCTAGTGCAGCAGCGTTAAGTACACTCATGATATACAGCCGACCCCCTCCACCCAAGAACTGCTTTCATCCTGCAAAATGGAGCCTCCATTCCCCATAAACACTAACCCTCTGTCCCTGCCCACCTTGGTACCACTGTGTACTTCCTCTGTGCTTTGACAGCTGGATGCCTCCTGTACGTGGGGTCACCCAGCATTTGTCCCTTGGGGCCTGGCTTCTTTCACTCTGCACGATGTCCTCAGGGTTCATCCACATAGTAGCAGGTGTCAGAGGATCCTTCCTGTTAAAGGTTGAATAATACTCCATCACATGGATGGATCACATTTTGCTAATCCATCTGTCCATCCATGGACACTGAGTTGCTTCCACATTTTAACTATTGTGAATAATGCTGCCACAAATTTGGGTGTACCAGTGTATATCTGGCCCCTGCTTTCAATTCTTTTGGGTACATGCCTGGAAGTGGAATGCTGGATCATAGGGTAGTTCTGTTTGATTTTTTGAGGACACTGGTTTCTGCAGCAGCTACACCAGTTTACATGCTCACCAGCAGTGCACAGGCTTCAGCTTCCCTTCATCTTCACCAGCACTTGGTATCTTCTAGGCTTTTTTGAAAGTAGTCATCCTACTGGGTGTAAGGCAGCATATCATTGTGGGGTTTTTTTTTAAAGATTTTTTTATTTATTTGTTTGAGACAGAGAAAGCACAAGCAAGAGTATGAGTGAGTGGGACGGGAGAGGAAGAGGGAGAAGCAAGGTCCCCTCTGAGCAGGGAGCCCGATGCAGGACTCGATCCCTGGACCCCAGGATCATGACCTGAGCAGAAGGCAGGTGCTTCACTGACTGAGCCTCCCAGGTGCTCCATCATTGTGGTTTTGATTTGCATTTCCCTGGTTAGTGATGTTGAGCATGTTTTTGTGTATTTATTGACCATTTGTATATTTCTAAAGCTATGGTTTGCATATGGCCACACGATAGCAAAAAACCAAAACTATGTTTAGTTGCTTATGTCTAGAGACTGTCAACTGTGACTGGATGAGTAATAGCAGAAAGACACACACCATAACTGCTTACATGTTGTTTCAGAAAACACCTTTTTTTGTGTTCACTTCAGCAAAAACTTTAATTATGTTGCTATAATCCAGATTTCCACATCATTTATGCTGTATTTTCAATTTGGAGAAACTTATTCTGCTGAGGCAGAAGAAATGAGGGCCATCAATAAAATTCTTAGAGCAAATATTTATAGTGGGAAAAGAACCAAAGATTTTATGTATCGTGTTCAAACATTGTTGTGGGTTTGCATATGAAACATTATCACAGAAAACATGGCAAGCTAATTTCATCATAGAAATCACCATAACAGCAAGATTTTCACCATACCTGAAAGCAATAGCTAAATTCATGCGGTATTTCTAAAGTTCTTCTTTCCAATTTGTTGACACTGAGACATTATTTCAGAAATACCAAAATGTTTTTCAGTTTATTCTAATCTCTCTTCAACTGAGATCATGACTCCATTGAAACTGACAGTAACTCATCTCTGTGAATCATCTCCTTCATCTTTGTGCCAATGTTTTAATCTCCTTACATTTTCTAGAATACTATTTTTATTGCTTATTTCACAGGCAAGTATTGTTAAATTTTTTATGGATAAAAGCTATTTTCTATCCAATTAAAAAAAAAAAAAAAAGGCAGGGATCCCTGGGTGGCCCAGTGGTTAAATGCCTGCCTTCGGCCCAGGGCGTGATTCTGGAGTCCCAGGATGGAATCCCAAGTCAGGCTTCCTGCATGGAGCCTGCTTCTCCCTCTGCCTGTGTCTCTGTCTCTGTCTCTGTATCTCTCTCTCTGTGTGTGTGTGTGTGTCTCTCATGAATAAATAAAATCTTTAAAAAAAAAAAAAGCTTGACTTTTTAAAAAATTACTCAACCTGTTTTATTTTTCCCTTTCTGCACGCTTGTCCTAATACTATCAATAGCAATAGATACACCAAATGATCACAACAGAGCAGACATGAAATCAGTTTCGTTTTCCTCTGAAGACCATGCTTCTTCCTCATCTGAGGATATTCTGCTATTTTACTTAACTCTTCTGTGCAGCTGGAATCTTGGGTAAATTAGATCTAATTGTTTTAACAGCATCTAGTTGACATTCTTTTTGTGTTTCTAAGGGTGATTATAAGGTCAAATATGATATATGTCTCATCAAGAAGTTCCATCTTTGGGCAGATGCAGAAAGTATCAAATAGAACCCTTGAGTTATTCCAAAGCACATCATCATTGTTGGCATCCTCAAAGCCATATATAACAAATTCAGACTCTGTGCCATAGTTGACACTAAGAAAGCTTCTGTGTTTCTGGCCAAAATTTTAGCTTGTTTACTTTTTCCTTTATGCATTGTGATAGCACCATTATTATAGTCTTTTGCTTACAGTTTTTAACGTATTAAATGAAAGTAAAATTGTTTCACTTGATTTCTTAAAATTTAATGGAATCTTAAGTAAAATGATTTGCAACTTCCATGTTCAATGTCTGGTTTGTTTCCGATGCTCAGTAGAGGTCAGCCACTTCACCGCTTGGTCTGGCCCAACATGCACAGACACAGAATAATCGTATGAACAGTATTGCAAAATGCTCCTCGGTTGCCATGTGAAACTGTAACAAATGTTCTGCTAATTTCTGAGAACCTCTGGAAACAATCACAAATAGAAATATAAAGAAAAGCAAGACAAATGGCACCATGGGCAAACTATTTTAGGATGAGAATCTATGGCATTCACTCCACCTGAGACGGAGGATTTAATAAATGTGATTTGCCTTTTACATCAGCCTAAGCACTTTCAATGTGGAGCATAATGAATAAAAGAAAATTGGACGTCTTCTTCCACCTGGGGTGTGGATACAAGACTTTCACTTCCATGGTACAATGAAAAACCAGGAAAAAAATTATTATACTTTTCTACAGGGTTAGTAGGCCGGTATAGACATTTTAATGAACTGAATTCCTGAGAAAGATAAGCTTTTCATAGAGAACAGAATGTGGTGGCAATGTCTGTGCCTGTAGCAGAAGTCTGGTTCTCATACTGGCAGAAGGAGGAGCAGAGATGAAGAGAAACACAGTCTTAGATGATAAGTCAGCCCCAGCAATTAGATTTTCCCACCCAGACTCAAATTTCCCAAAGAAAGTGAGAAAATAGAGTGGAAAGCAAAGTGAAATCACTTAGTCCTCCACATTCTCACAGTGCTGAGACCCCAGGGTTCCAACAGGATTAAATCCAAAGTGAACTGAATATATCTGAAACTATAGCTGTGCTCCTGAACCAAACTCTGACAAGATCAAAAAGGCTGCAATGTAATGGAGATAGAGGGTTGGGCTGAACACACATGAACTCAATCTCATTAAAGCTGTGTCCCAGCTCCAGAGTCAACTTGATTCTTGGAGGAATGTGAGTGATAAGACCCTCAACCTCTTTAAAAAAAAAAAAAAAAAAAGGCAGGAGGGCAGCCCCAGTGGCTCAGGGGTTTAGCACCGCCTTCAGCCCAGGGTGTGATCCTGGAGACCCGGGATCGAGTCCCACATCAGGCTCCCTGCATGGCGCCTGCTTCTACCTCTGCCTGTGTCTCTGCCTCTCTCTCTCTCCTCTGTGTGTCTCTCATGAATAAATAAATAAAAATCTTAAAAAAAAAAAAAAAAGACCCTCAACCCAACTGAGGAAATGGCTTGCATTTGGGGGAAATAAAATAAAAATAAAACATTACATAACAGTCTCCACTGTTCATTTACACACAATGTCTGGAATGGAACAAAAAATTATAAGAATATGGGGGTGCCTGGGTCCTCAGTCAATTTAGCATCCAAATCTTGATTTTGGCCTGGGTTGTGAGATGAAGTCTGGCATTGGGCTCCATGCTCAGCGGGGAGCCTGCTTAAGATTCTCCCCCTTTTCTTCTTCCCCTCCCTCTGCTTGCACATACACTCTCAAATAAATAATCTTCAAAAAAATTATAAGACATGGGCAGCCCCGGTGGCACAGCGGTTTGGCGCCGCCTGGTGTGATCCTGGTGACCTGGGATCGAGTCCCGCGTCGGGCTCCCTGCATGGAGCCTGCTTTCCCTCTCCCTCTGCCTGTGTCTCTGCCTCTCTCTGTGTGTCTATGAATAAATAAATAAAATCTTAAAAAAAATTGTAAGACATGTGAAGCAGAAAATTTGACCCATGTCAAGAGAAAACACAATAAAAAATGTAGATCCTAGATGTCCAGTAATTGAAATTCGCAGACACATAATATAAAAAATATACTATGAATATGTAGAAGAATTTGCAGATAAGGATAGAATGGATAAAGAATGGGGTATTTTGGAAGATAAATGGAAACTCCAAAATTGCAAAAAAAAGTTCAAGAACTGAAAATTACAATATCACAATATCTGAAATATAAAGGTATTGGCTAGGCTTCTGGACACTGCAAAATAAACTTCCAGTGAACTTGAAGGCAGATCAGTATGAATATTCCAAACTAAATTACAGAAAAGAAAAGATTGAATAAAATAAAAAGAGTGGTTGTGACCTGTAGGATAACATCAAGTAATGTGTAACTGGATTCCCAGAAAGGTAACATGGGGAAAATATATTTGAAGAAATAGTGGCCAAATTTTTCTCATATTTTTATTTTACGTTATTTATTTATTTATTTATTCATTCATTCATTCATTCATTCATCCATTCATTCACTCATGAGAGACAGAGAGAGAGAGAGAGTCAGGGGCATAGGTAGAGGGAGAAGTAGGCTCCCTGCAGGGAGCCTGATGTGGACTCGATCCCAGGACCCTGGTATCACAACCTGAGCCAAAGGCAGGCACTCAACCATTGACTCACTCAGCTGCCCCACTTTCTTTTGGATTAACTGATTTTAAATTTTAAAAATGTTATCTCCTCTTTTGGCTACAATACCCTTTTACTATTTTCCAGAGTTTATTCTGGGGATTCCAATATGTATTGTTTGCCTCAATATACTTTGAAATCACATTATACTATTCCATGCATAAGGTAAAGACCTTTCAACATATAATTCCATTTCCTTTCCAAATGGAAATTATAATTTACACATATTTGTAAAAATAAACCTAGAATACGTTGTTATTATTTTTGCTTAAGTGTTCAATTGTCTTGGGGCTCCTAGGTGGCACAGTCAGTTAAGTGTCCAACTCTTGGTTGCTGCTCAAATCATGATGTCAGGGTTGCAAGATTGAGCCCTGAATTGGGCTCCATTCTCAGTTCAGAATCTGCTGAAGACTTCTGTCCTTCCCCATTGCTCGATCTCACTCTCTCAAATAAATAAATCCTTTTAAAAATGTTTAACTGTCTTTAAAGAAATGAAGAAAATAGAAGAGTTTTCCATATTTACCATTTCTAGTGTTCTTCATTCCTTTGTGTGGATCCAAGTTTCCATCTGGCATCATTTCTTTTTAGCCTAAATAACTTCTCTTAGCATTTCTTGCAGCATGCATACACTAGCAATGGATTCAACAAGCTTTTGTTAATCTGTAGTTACTTTTATTTTGCTTTTCCTCTTCAAGTGTATTTTCATTGGATGTAGAATTCACAGTTGACAGTTTTTCTTCCCAGTGCTTTAAAGATGTTGTTCTTTTGTCTTTGGTTCTCTATTGTCTCTGATAAAAACTCAGCCATTTTTATTATTGCACTAATGTATGTAATGTATCCTTTTCCCTCTATCAATTATTATATTAAATATAAATGGGCTAAACACTCAAATTAAAATACAGAGCATGTGAGGATGGATTTTTAAAAACCCTGTTATATTCTGTCTAACAAAGACACACTTTAAATATTAAAAAAAATTATATTGAAAGTAAAAGGATAGAAAAAGAAATACCATGGGAAAAAAATAACCTTAAGAAAGCTGGAGTGGCTGTATCTTCAAATATTTGAAGCAAAAATTGTGAGAACTGAAAGGAAACAAATAATAATAGACAAAAGCACACTTATAGTTGAATATTTTAACATTTTATATCATAAGTTGATGAGAAAATCAGACAAAACAATTAATAAGGACATAAAATATTTGAACATCATCAAACAATCTAACCTAATTAACACAAATAGAAGACTACATCCATCAGCTACAAAATACAGATTCTTTTCAATTGTACATGGAACATTTACCAAGAGAGAACATATGCTGGGCCATGAAATAAATCTTACTAATTTTAAAGAATTGATGTCATACAGTATATGTTTTCTATCAAAAACAGAAATTAATAATGGTATCTAGAAAAGCACTCAATTTTAGACAAGTATTATGCTTCTAAATAATTCACAGGTCAAATCATAAGGGGAATTAGAAAAATATTTTTAATTGAATAGTAATAAAAACACAATATATCAAAATTTATGGTATGTAAATAAAGTCTTATGGAGATAAATTTATAATTTTAAATGCTTATGTTATTGAAGATGGTTTAAAATGAATGGTTCAAGCCTGCATATTAAGAAGCCAGCAAATGAAGAGCAAATTAAACTAAAGTAAATAGAAGGAAGAAAATAATAAAAGAGTGGAAATTAATGAAATAGAGAACAGGCAAACCACAGTAGAAAAACAGAGATAAATTTTTTTTTATTAAAATTTACCAATTCTTAGTAAGACTAATGAAAAGGAAAGGAAGACACACATATGACCAATATCAGGAATATCATTACAAGCCTAAAGATACTTATTTTTTTTAAAGATTTTTAATTTATTTTATTTATTCAGAGAGACAGAGAGAGAGAGAGAGGCAGAGACACAGGCAGAAGGAGAAGTGGGCTCCACATAGGAAGCCTGACATGGGAGTTGATCCCTGGTCTCCAGGATCACACCCCAGGCTGCAGGCGGTGCTAAGCCGCTGGGGCACTGGGGCTGCCCACCTACAGATATTTAAAGGACATTAAGAAAATAGTATGAACAACTTTGTGACAACAGATATGACAACATATAAAATGGAAAAATTACTTTAAAAACACAACAAAATTACACAAGAGGAAATAAAGAGTTGAGCCCTATATTGGTTAAAGAAATTGAATAATTAAGCACTTTTAAGGAGAAATGTGCTAATGTCTACAACTTAGGGATGTATCAGAAAATAAGACTAATGGATACATAGGTGGGTATCTGATTAGGAAAGCATAATAACATTTTAATGTAGGAAATGGAATGACTGTCATTATCAAGTCTGTCTTTTTTTGAGTTGTTTAAAATTTTCATAATAAAATTTTAGATAAAAAGCCAATATTTTCTATAAAGAAACTTACCCATAAGTAACCTGCCAGGACTATATGGTGTTGGAGTGAGTAAAACCATTTAAGAAGGAAATACAGGGGTGCCTGGATAGCTCAGTAGTTGAGTATCTGCCTTCAGTTCTGGGATTGAGCCCCACATTGGGCTCCTTACTCTGCAGGGAGTCTGCTTCTCCCTCTCCCTCTTGCTCAGCTCTTCCTTGCTCTCTCTCTCTCTCAAATAAATAAATGAAATATTTTTTAAAAAGAAAAATACAATTCTCACATAATTTTTCAGAAAATAGAGAAAGATTGAATACTTTAGTACTCATTTAACGAGACCTACATAACTCTGATACCAAAACCTGACAAGGACATCATGAGAAAAAGAAATTATAAACCCATGTCCTCATTAACATAAGCCCAACAATCCTCAGCAAAATATTACTCAATTGAATAACACCATGAACAAGTATGCTTTATCCCAGGAATGCAAGGTTAATTTAACATTTAAAAAACAATCCTTGGGGAACCTGGCTCAGGTCATGGTCTCAGGGTCATGAGATCAAGCCTCACCTCAGACTCCATGCTCAGTGCAGAGTCTGCTTGAGATTCTTTCTCCCTCTCCTTCTGTCCCTCCACCCATTCTCTCTCTCCTCTCCTCTCCAATAAATAAATAAAATTAAAAAAAAAAAGCAATCCTTTCCTTGTTATTCATAACATCAATAAAATAAAGGAGAAAAATCTTGTAATTATCACAGCAAATGCCAAGAAAGCATTTGTCAAAATTCAACACTCGTTTATGATAAAAAATTGTAAACCAACAAACTAAAAATAGGAACTTCTTCAATTTGATAGATGCATCTGTGAAAAACCTACAGTTAACATTATACTCAATGGTGAAAAACTGAATGTTTTCCCCTAAGATCAAGAATGTGGCAATGATGGGGCTCTTCTAGCTTCTTTTAACATGGTACTGGAGGTCCTAGCCAGAGGAATAAAGCTTGAAAAAGAAATAAAAAGCATACAAGGGCAGCCCCGGTGGTGCAGTGGTTTAGTGCCGCCTGTAGCCCAGGGCTTGATCCTGGAGATCCTGGATCGAGTCCCGCGTCGGGCTCTCTGTATGATGCCTGCTTCTCCCTCTGCCTGTCTCTGCCTCTCTCTCTCTCTGTCTCTATGAATAAATAAATAAAATCTTTTTTTAAAAAAAAGCATACAAATTGGAGAACAAAAAGTAATATGCATTTATTCACAGAAAACATGATTGTGAACCTAGAAAGGCCTAAGGAATTTATTTAAGAAGCTATCAGACTAATAAGTGAGTCTTGAGGGTTGTAGGCTACAGATACAAAAACTAATTGTGTTTCTATATACCACCAATAAACAAATGGAAAAATAACATACTGGGGAATAAATTTAATAAAGGAGGTACTAGACTTTGCCAAAGGGATATATACCATGTTCATAAATTGCAAGACTGAATATTAATTGGTAACATTCAATTCTCTTCAACTTGATCTACAGATTCAATGTCATCTCAATAAAAATTTCAGCAGGTGTTTGAGGGGGCGGGAATTGGCAAGCTGATATAGAGCTAATTTTTTTAAAGATTTTATTTATTTATTCATGAGAGAGATAGAAGGAGAGAGAGGCAGAGACACAGGCAGAGGGAGAAGCAGGCTCCATGCAGGGAGCCTGACATGGGACTCAATCCCGGGTCTCCAGGATCATGCCCTGGGCTGAAGGCAGCACTAAAACCTCTAAGCCACTGGGGCTCCCCTGATTGAGAACTTATATGCAAAAGTAAGAGATCTGGGATAACCAAAGCAATTTTGGAAAAGAATAACAAAGTTGGAAGATTGTACTTTCTGATCTCGAGACTTTCTATAAAGAAAAGGAGTCTACAGTCATGAAGACAATGTAGACATATGGGCCAGTGGAACCATGTCTAGAAATAGACCCACTCTGTTCAGTGAACTGATTTTTTAAAAAGATTTTTATAATTTATTTATTTGACAGAGAATGAGAGCACAGCAGGGGGAGGGCCAGAAGGAGAAGCACACCCCCCACTAAGCAGGGAGCCTGCCTTGGGGCTTGATCCAGGACACTGAGATCATGACCTGAAACTAAGGCAGAGGCTTTACCAACTGAGCCACTCGGGTGTCCCCAGTGAACTGATTTTTTGACAATGACCCCAGAGAAATTCAGTGAGGGAAAGGGAAGACTTGCAACAAATGGTGCTGGAATAACTGGCTGATAATGGGGGAAATGATGAACTTTCATACCTAACTCACACAATGCACATCAATTAAGTTGGGACGGACAGAAGGCCCAAACACAACCACAGCTCGAGAACACGGTGTGGAACATACCTACCTTCCTGACCTTGGTCAGGATTTCTCAGCATACAGGAAGCTCTAGCTACAAGAGAAAATTGAACTAGATAATTTTGATTTTGATCAAAAGCAAAATCTCTGTCCACCAAAAGACACAATTAGTGTCCATTTTTCACTGTGGTGGCATCACAAGGTTTGGACAGACTCACCACCCCGTCCACTGCAAACCAGACAAAATGTGTGAGAGGGCTGTTTTCAGACATGAGACTGTGCCTGAGATGAGACAGGAGAGCAGTGAGCCTTGTGAGCCCCTGGCTTTTTGCCCGCAGCCAGCGTGCCCTAGGGTGTGGTGGGGACACCCCAGACTTGCAACCCCGCTCAGAGAAGGCTTCTGTGGGCACAAGCTGTGGGAGCCAGGAGCCAGGGGTAGGAGGGCTCCAGCCCTGGGGAGGAAGAGCTCAGACACAAGCAGGGAGGCTGAGACAGTGTGGACATGGGGCCAGGCTACATCTCCAGGGAGATGTGCTGGACTTGAGGTTCAAAGCCAGGGATGCAGGCCCTGCTCCATGGGACTGAGGGTCCCATGGCCTGTGAATCTCCCCCCCTCCTTTGGGTACCACAGAATGCTCAGCTGGGGCCTGTCCCCCTGCACACACCCCCACTTTTCCCAGAGGCCAGTGCGGCGTGGGGCTCCTGGATCCGGGCTGGATGCAGGACTGCTATTCTTGGCTGTAACCTAAGCCAGCTGCCCATTAAAATTCCATGAGTTTCGAAGGCTTGAGCTGCAGTTGATATTTCTAATTATTGTGAAATTAAAATTGTCCTCGTACTTTAAGGATAATTGCCGGCCATGCCAGCTGGCACCCCAGGGAGCCACGCTGTTCCCATGCAGAGCTTGGAAAGTCTCTGGAAAGTTCTCTGAACAGGGAAAGACAAAGGCTGTGGTGAAAACGAGGGAGGTTGGGGGCGGGTGGTAGGCATGTAGTTGGAATCTGAATTTCAGGGTTCACAGTCCCTTGTGACCAGGGTCCTGCAGCGGGTGGGCTGCTCCCAGGCCTGCAGCCAACCTGAGCCCTGGCACCCAGAGGAAGGAGGGGCTAGACCTGGCGTTAACTGGCACCCCCTATCCCTGGGGGTTAGGGAGTACCAGTAGGTGTAACAATGCAGGGTGCTCTGGCGCTGGCAGACCCTTGTGGGGTAACATGTGCTCCAGATTGCTTTGTGGCAGTGACGTGAGGTGGCAGCTGGAACAGGAGGGCCTCTCTGGCCCACCCCTCACGCTGCTCCCCTGTACAGATGCAACCAGCACCACGCTCTGCCCTCCCCTGGAACAAGGCCTCAGGGGTGCTGGCGGCTGACCATGGCCTCTGCCCCCGGCCCCCGCTCCAGAAGGACAGGTCCGGGCAGGGCAGGCTGGCTGTGGGACCCCCCCACAGCAGGGGCAGAGCTAGCCTGGAGCCCCAGGCCCCTCAGCTCCTCCAGGGTTCTCCCCTGCACCCAGTGCCCCTCCTGCTGCCTCCCTTCTGATTCAGGGACCGTGTACACATGGAGTGGGGGGCATCAGCCATCGGGTGCTGTGCACCCCCGGCTCCTCTTCCCCTGTTGGGTCCTGACCTCTCCCAAACACCCCTCAGAGCCACCCTAGAGGTACAGGGAGGGCCTGGGGCCTCAGGCTCATTCTTGCTGCCTCCCACCACACCCCATCACTGCTGCCCTGCAGGCGGGCAAGGAGGCCCTTGGGTACTTAACCATGCCCAGTGCAGCTTTGAGAAATAACATGGGGCGAGCCATAGCCCTGGAGCCTTAGAACGCAGCCTATAATTCTGGGGGCAGCCCCGCAGAAGGAGGAGCCCGGGCCGTCTTCCCCTAAACACACCCCACCCCAGCCCGCGAGAGACCAGTGGCTGGAGACTGAGACCCCTGAGCCAGGCCAGAGATCCGATCGGTCCGGCCAGTGTAGCAAAGCCTCCAGAAAACCCCAGACAGCGCGTCCGAGCGGTGCAGATGGGATGCGGGAGGGTGACGGGCCACAGAGCCTCTCCCCCATCTGGCTGTTCCGAGTGACATCCTTTGATTCAGTGCACAGCATGTTTGCCCGGGCTCCATGAGTCGCTCTAGCAAACGGTCAAACCCGAGGTGGGCTGTGGGACCCTTGGATCCAAGGACCTGCGGCCAGAAGCACAGGGGACTGTGGAGTCTAGGTGGAGGGGCAGCCTTGTGGGACTGAGCCCTTCCCTGAGGGGTCTGATGCCATCTCCAGGAGGAGAGTGAGAGGGATCCCTGGATGGCGCAGCGGTTTAGCGCCTGCCTTTGGCCCAGGGCGCGATCCTGGAGACCCAGGATCGAGTCCCACATTGGGCTCCCGTTGCATGGAGCCTGCTTCTCCCTGTGCCTATGTCTCTGCCTCTCTCTCTCAATCTCTGTGTTACTATCATTAAAAAAATAAAAAAATAAATAAATAATAAAAAAAAAAGAGGAGAGTGAGAGGGCTGAGTTAGATTTGGGGGACACTCAGTTGGTGTCAGACAATTGCTTGATGATGTCAGTGGGAAAAAATGTCAGAATTGGGTGCAGAATTGAATACTGACACCTCTAACATCACATTCTGACCCCCAGCCCTGATCACCCATGGCTCTGACCCCTAGCCCTGCCCACCCAAGCCCTGACCCCCAGCCCTGACCACCCCCAGCCCTGACCACCCACACTTCAACCACTCTCACCCTATAGGGGCCCATGGCATCTCCATCACTTCTGCCTCCCAAGCCTCAAGCAAAGCTCATCTTTGATGCTATCTACCCCAGAACTGTGCAGGGAAGGATCCTGGAAATGTGGCTCCCAGCATAGAGAGCATGGATAGAACACTCCGGAACACACAGTATCAGACGTCCACCTCAGTCCTGAGGGGGACCCTACTGCAGAAGAGGCCTTACCTGCTTCTGGGGGGCAGAAGTGGCCTGGAGGGCTGGGGAGGAAGCCCCACTCCACCTGCAGTGACCAGGGCTGCAGCGCCCCTCTCCTGCCACACCCCTCCCCCCCTCAGCTGGCTGGGCCTTAGCCCCCCTCCCTCGGCTGCATCCCCCCCCACTGCACCCCTCCCCCACCTGCAGCCCTGCTGCTGCATACCTGAGCTAACCAGCAGGGTGCCCCGCCCCCATCATCTACCGAACATCTCAAGACTCTTTAAAGCTCTTTGTTATACACCGTTTTAGAAGTTTTATTAATCAAATTAGGCCACTTTTCTCTTTTCTGATTTGTCCCATTAGAGAGGTCTTGACCCCAAGGTTACATGTTCCTTCAGAATCGCTTCTAGAAGTTTTCCACTTTTATCACTTAAATTTTTGATCCACCTGACATGAACCTTATAGAAGATTATGACATTTGTCCCTGCTTCCTCCCCAGTTATGTACATCAACATACCAGTGAACATCTGTCAAAGCCCATGTCTGGGCGAGCCACCCGTTCTGGTCTCTCCCCACCAACACCATCTCCCCACAGGGCCTGAGTGCTTGGTTTTATCTGTGAAAAAGCAAAATCCAACTGAGTACAGTTAAAGATCTCATTGGCTTTACGAGATGATTCATTAACCAGCCAGCTTTTTGTCTCAGATAGGGGTCCAAGGTGATGCACAAAATGGGGGACGTTTATGGGCAGAAGTGGGGACACAGGAAAGACCATGTTGTTTCAGGCAAGATTCCCCTAGGGGACGTCCTCTCCCCCCAGGGACATCCTCCCCCCCAGGGATGCCCTCCCTCCAGGGATATCATTCCCCCCCAGGGATGTCCTCCTCCCCAGGGATGTCCTCCTCCCAGGGACATCCTCTCCCACCAAGGATGTCCTCCCCCACCAGGGACATCCTCTTCCTTCCAGGGACATCCTCCTTCCCACCCCCAGGATGTCCTCTCCCCAAGGTCATCCTCCCCCCCCCCAGACATCCTACTCCCCCTGGAACATCCCCCTCCCCCAGGACACGGCATCACACCTTTTGTCCAGGTGTCCCTCTCCGATCTTTACTATGATTAAAGTCTTCTCCAGTTTCATTTATTCATAAGCATTTCTCAGCTTTGGTTGTTATGTGAGTTTTCCTATTCTTAACCAGTTATTAATAAGACAGAAAAAAACAAATTTTATATATTAATCATATATTTATCTTATTAATATAGTAGGGTTTTTAAAACTTTTCTTCCGGGATCCCTGGGTGGCGTAGCAGTTTGGCACCTGCCTTTGGCCTAGGGTGCGATCCTGGAGACCCAGGATCGAGTCCCACGTCGGGCTCCCAGTGCATGGAGCCTGCTTCTCCCTCTGCCTGTGTCTCTGCCTCTCTCTCTCTCTCTCTCTCTCTCTGTGTGACTATCATAAATAAAAAAAATAAAACTTTTCTTCCAAGTTTCCTGGTTTCATAATCATGTCTTTGGCAAAAACAGATCATCGTTGCCTCTCCTTTTCCAATATTTGCACAGTGACCTTGTCCTTGGTGATGCTGACCCCACAATGACGGTCCCACTGTGTGTGGCTGCCATGTGCTTGCTGGATGGGGTGGGAACGACATCTGCATCCCTCCCTGAAAGTCCTGTCATGCTGGGAACTTTCCAAAGGGCTGTCTGCATGATGCAGGCCAATGACCTCCTCACACTGATTTGGTGGGTTTGGTGATGCTGCTGGTGGTTCTCTGACTTTTCTCAAAGGAGCCCTACTTGGTTGTACTGTCTTAGGTTTGCTAGGATTTTACTTAGAACTTTCACTTTATTTTCCTGTTTTGTATTCTTTTAAAAAGAATCAGGTTGGTATTAAGACATGAAGTGGGACATTTTCTTCTTTTTTAGAGTTTAACATAATTCAGATAACATCTTGGGAAAGCATTTTGACAATCCCTACCCAATTGATCCTGCAATCCCGCACGTAGGAATTTACTGCATAAAAATACTTGTCAGTTACAATCCACATACAAAAAAATCTAATTAAAAATTGGGCAGAAGATCTGAATAGACATTTTTCCAAAGAATACACACAGATGGCCAACATAAAAAGATGCTCTACATGACTGATGTCAGGGAAGTGCCAATCAGAACCTCACCCTGTTAGGATGGCTCTCATCAAAAAAGACAAGAAAGAACCAGTGTTGGCGAGGACACAGAGAAAGGGGACCCTCATGCTCTGTGGCTGGGCATACAGGCTAGTGCACTTGCCACCGCATAGATGAACCTGCAGGACCCTGTGGGGAGTGGAAAAGCCAGACACAAAAGGATATCCCACGGGCCTGCAGTTCCTGACGCCCTGGAAGAGTCAGGTGCCCAGAGGCAAAAAGTAGGGTACCGGGTGTCAAGGGCTGGGAGAGAAGGGAGATGCTGCTCCATGGGGACACGAGGTCAGTTGGGAGGGGCAGGGGTGCTCGCCACAGTGGGAACAGACTTACTGCCTCTCAACTGGATGCCTAACAGTAGGTAAAATGGTAGATTTTGTGTTATGTGTATTTTACTACGTTTAAAAAATTGTGGAAATGCTAAGGACTTGGGACACCTGGGTGGCTCAGTCGGTTAAGCATCAGACTCTTACATTTTGGCTTGGGTCATGATCTCAAGGTTGTGGGATTAAGCCTTGCATCAGGCTCTGCACAGAGCATGGAGTCTGCTTGGGATTCTCTCCCCCGCCCTACCCCCAACCAGCACGTGCGTGCACCCTCACTCTAGATAAATAAAATCTTAAAAAAAAAAAAGGGGGGGATGGGATGCCTGAGTGGCTCAGCGGTTGGGTGCCTATCTTTGGCTCAGGTTGTAATCCTGGGATTCAGGATCGAGTCCCACATCAGGCTCCCTGGAGGGAGCCTGCTTCTCCCTCTGCCTATGTCTCTGCCTCTGTCTCTTATGAATAAATAAATAAAATCTTTAAAAAAAAATGGAAATGCTGGCAGCCCTGTGGCTCAGCGGTTTAGTGCTGCCTTCAGCCCAGGGCCTGATACTGGAGACCTGGGATCGAGTCCCACGTCAGGCTCCCTGCATGGAGCCTGCTTCTCCCTCTGCCTGTGTCTCTGCCTCTCTCTCTCTCTGTGTCTCTCTCGAATAAATAAATCTTAAAAAAAAAAAAAAAAAAGGAAATGCTAAGTACTTTTTTTTTTGAAATGCTAAGGTCTTAAATACCCAAATGATCTGTAAAAAGAGTAACAAGATTGAAAGATTTATTATATCAGATTTTAAGACTCATGGTAAAAACAGTATGTATTGACACAAGAATAAGAATCATTAATAATGGACAGAATGCAGACTATAGATGTAGACACACATATTTGGGGGCAATTTATTTATTTTTTAAGTTTATTTTTCAGTCATCTCTACACCCAATGTGGGGCATGGACTCATGACCCTGAGATTAAGTCACATGCTCCACGACTGAGCCTGCCAGGCATCCCGGGCAACTTATCTTTAAGAAAGATTCCAAAACCATTCAGTAGTGGAGGGACAGCTGGGGTCGGCAACCGGTGCTGTGACATGGGACCTGTGTTGGAGACATAAACTGGGCCCCTCCCTCACACATGAGCTGCTGAGTCTAACACGGTGACTTTCCTGGTCAACTTTCTGTTCCCCTGAAGCTGTCTTGTCTGATTTTACAAATGCTCACTAGTGTGCCTAAGTACACACAGGGGTATCCACTGCGCCGCTGTCACGAGAGCCTGGTGGGATCTGTTCATCTACCCGGGACCCATGAAACTGCTGCCACCACGCGGATGTGGTGCTGCCCTTGCAGGGGGGGAGGGTGTCACTCTGCATTACCACGGAGTACCCAGGAAGGTGTACCATGACCCTAGCAGGAGGGCTCAGAGCCGTGCTCGGGGCTCCTCCCCGGGACCATGTCACACACGCATGGGGGTAACCAGGAAGGGCTCGGGGCAGCCAGAAGCAGTCACAGGGTTGCACAAGGGCCAGAAACTCCAGCACCAAAGGCTGTTTTCCAAAGACATCGCCAGTTCCTGAATTTCAGGCCTTCCTCTGCTGTGTCCTGGTGCGGGTCAGCCAGCGGCCCCTCCCACCCCAGCCCACACGTTCAAAGGAGGTATGTGTGGCTGGCCAACCCCACAGAGGGTCAGCATGCCCTCCGCCATGTGTATGTGGTTCACCATGAGGCCTGTGCACCTGCTCCCTCATCTTCCCCTGCTCTGACCCCCTGACATGTGGACTCTTGGCTCTTGTGGATCTCCTGGATGACAAGAAGGTGGAGGTCCCGGAAGACAAACTGGAAGGGAGCAGGGAACTAATGCTGCCTTGGAGGAAAACAAGGATGGTCTCCTGGTTGACGATGATCTTGGATCATGCTGACCTAGTGCCCTACAAGGCAAAACTGAAGGGCAGCCGATGCCTTCTGCTCTGGGGAGAGGAAAGCGCTGGTTGTAGGCCAGTGAATAGGTCTCATGTAGGACACGCAGCTGTAAATGGGAACCACCCCCCCCCCTTGAATGAGCTGAAGGATACCCCATTGTTCTCAAAGATGCACCTGCCTTTTGGAAGCCAAACCAAGGTGTGCCAGGAAGACATGCTCCTGTGCTTGTCAAGGCTTCCATTTTGGTGGCTCTGAGGCCATTCGGGGGATTGGGCCTGTTCTTTGGTCCAATTATACCTCCAGGAAGTGGGTGCAGGTCCCTCTGGGGAGATGGCCCCGGGCTGGCACCCTGCACAAGCCCTGGTGTGAGGTCCCGCCTAGGAGTCCTGGAGATGGCAGCTAACTCAGAGCCAGGGGCTGGAGCTCCCAGGCAGGTCAGTGTGATGCTCTTTCTTTCTGAAGCGATGACCTTCCAGCTATGAGCCCATTTTCTTTGCTCAGGGTGTCCTCCCCTCATTGTCAAGCCTCTGACTGATACCGCCCTACTCCCCTGTTCCTGGTACACAGCAGGTGGTCAGCAGGACAGCAGAGGGGTTAGAGGGAAGCAGGACCTCCTTCTGGGCCCCCCTGGGGGACACAGCTCATGGGGGCTGGTGGGGTTGGGCTTGCACAAAGGCTTGCACAAAGGCTGCAGACCACCTCCTTATCCCTGCCCCTGCTGTGGGACCCACCAGAGCTTTCCAGGATGCACAGATACAAGTAAGGCCACCAAGCATCTTCTCATCCCTGTTGCCTTACACCCATGCCTGGGCCTTCCCAAGAGACTGATCTGTGGACCCCAAGTGTCCCTGAGGCCCAAAGTATTATCACAAAGGAAAAACGCCCTCTGCCATCTTCAGCACGTTGGCATTTGCAGTGCTGGGTGGAAAGGCTGGGTCCTTGGTGAGAAACAGGACATGTCCCGTGTCCCTCCCACCACACACTGTCTGCAAAAAACACGTTTCCCTTAAAAGTGTCCCCAATGAGCAGTAAAATGTACTAATTTTATTAAATCTTGGCCCTGGGACACACATCATTTTAATATTCTGCATGACAAGATGGACAGTCTGTGTGACAGACTCCCACCATACGGTGTGACAGCTGTCAGGGAGAAGCCCGTGGTCACCGTTCAGCTGCCAGAAGATGCAGCTGCAAACATTCTTCACAGGAACATGATTTTCACCTGAAAGGCCTCTGGCGCCTGGTGGATGTGCTCTTGGAAACCAACAAAGGGAGCTGTCCCTATGGGGAAAACAAGTCACGTGGTTGTGGTGGCCGGTGGCAAGATTCTGGCTTTTGTGCCAAGGTCAGGACCGTGGAAGAGCTGCCTCCACCGCTGTGAGCTCGATAACCCACCCTGGGAAAGGCTCTGCGGTCAGGG
Source organism: Canis aureus (assembly GCF_053574225.1). Lineage (NCBI taxonomy): Eukaryota > Metazoa > Chordata > Mammalia > Carnivora > Canidae > Canis > Canis aureus. Next base: position 61,930,681 of record NC_135612.1, read on the forward strand.
TGGGAGAGTGAGAGCAAGCAGCTGATGGTGTCTGTGCACTGTATTGGCACAGAAGACACGCATGACAGCGAGAACCAGAATTTTCCAAATGCCCGGTACAGCGTTAGAGAGCGTGGCGAACAGAGGTCCCCGAGGCACAGGACCAATGGCTGGCTGCAGGCTCAACACAACTCTGGAAGAGCTGGTGGGCTGAGTCCACACTGCAACTAGCCCGCACAGCCAGTGTCCTTCCTGGGAGAGGTGTCCACCATGATCTTTCTGTTCCAAACACCTGTCCATGCGGCGCCGGGTCTCCCGTGGACACCCACCAGCCCGAGGCTGGAGCCAGCTGTGACACAACGCCCCTCTTCTCCTGAAAACCTTTTGTTTTGGAAAATGTATTTTTCATTCAATTGCTGTTTATGTCAACACGTAATGGGTTTATTATTTTGAAATGAGTCCAATTTTTAAGTTTTAGGTTTGATTTCTAGTAAGGTCTGTTAGGTGTTAGAATTGGTGGCAAGGACCCAGAGGAACAGAGGCTGTGACATCTTCAGGGCCTCCTAGAGCATGGAGGGCCCTGTGAGTGCAGAGGCTCGGGGACCGGCTCCGGGCAGCATGCATGCGGTCAGCTCCTCGGGAGGAAGCCGCTTGGGTCTGGCTGGCCTGGGGCCCTGCCGCCCCTAGTGCAGTCTGAGTTTCTGTCTCATGTTTTTCCAGCTTTGACCCTGACAGCACACTGGCTGCATGGGTGTGTGACTGCACACTTTTTGCTTCTGTTCTGCATTTCCCAGCGCCACATGAGGCCCAGAAGGTCTTCCTCATCCTTCGGCCTTAGACCTCTGCCCCAATCCTTTTTCATTTGAACTTAAAAATACTTTCTTCAGGGGCACCTGGGCGGCTCGGTGAGTGAAGCATCTGGCTCTTGATCTGGGCTCAGGTCAGGATCTTAGGGTCATGAGTTCAAGTCCAGTGTCAGGCTCTGCACTGGGCATGGAGCTGACTTCAAATTAAAAAATGACAACAACAACAGCAAAAAAACAACTTTCTTCCATTTCAAAATAAACAAAAACCCACAATGTTATTGAGAATATTGCTGGAATTACATTAATAAGATGATGACACTTTACTTTGGCACTTCTAGGAGTATGCGGTTTCTCCACATGCTCAGGAATTGTTTTAGATTTTACAATAAAACCGTAGTTTTCTTCATGTCGATCCTATACCTTTCTGGTTAAACTTGCTCATAGAATCCCTGCGGTTCTCAATTATGACCCTGAATGGAACATTCCATTCTCATAATCCACAGGTTCAAGGTGGTTTAAAGAGTTCTTGATCTTTTATATATCTTGTTTTCTGGGAATATAAAAATATCATCTGAAAATAAAGGCAATTTTCATTTCTTTTATCCCACTTATTTGTTTGTCTTGATGCATTAGCTATATAAATGCCAACATTAAATAATAAAGGGAGAGAAAGCATATTTGTTTGGTTTTGGAGTTCAGTTTTTGGCGTTAAAAGGATCATTGTCTTGCTGGATCTTATCAAACAGCTTAGTGTTTACTAATAGAGTCACTTTCCCCCTTAATGGACCAATAACTACAGAAGAAATCAGAGACTCCCTACAGACACACTATTTATGAAGCGCGTGACGCAGGCAGTTGTCCGGCTGGCCTCCACCTGACCACATCGGTTCTGCTCCAGCCCAACAGAGTATGGGGCAGCACAGAATCTGCAGACATGGAGAGAGACAGCACTGATCCCACACTCAGAGAGACAGCTGGGAAAGTTAAATAGTGCAAATGACTTCTAATTACAGAGGCAAAAATGCTACATAACATACTGCAACTGTTGCCTTCTGCCACTATGTTAACCCTGGTAGCCATGGCCACAGCTCCAGGAGTGCCAGGACGGTTAAACCTGGTATGCCATGGCCACAGCCACAGCCATGGGAGCACCAGGACAGTTAAGGTAAGAGAGCTCCTGCATCACTTGGAGCCACAGTCTGTGGCCATCTCGGCGACCCCTGGGCCACTCTGATGGGGTTCTAGCCAGCAGCCTTGGCATAGCCAGCAGGCTGAGTGTTTGTCAATCAAGTTCTCACTGGGACATCGTGTCTCAGGAGCAGCTGGGTTCCTGTGCCAGAAATCAGCCCTCAGTTCAGGTCTTCAGGATGAGGCACTCCCTCAGTCTCCTGTGTGGTGGGGTTTTGGGGCTTGTTCTGTGCATGCCTCCCCAGCACTGGTTCAGTGACATCATGCTGGTAGCTGACACTGGCCTTGCTGGGAACACTGACCGTTTTGGAAGAAATTGGCAAGTTCACACTTCAGCAGAGCCTCCTGTCATACATTCACTGAACTACTGCCTTGGGTCCCAAAGCAGCATGGTTTGAGTCCATGCACATGTGCTCTGGGGAGGTCCCCGAGGTGGTGAGCCAGGGGCATCCATCCTGTTCCATCTGGCTCTGCCCTCTGGACTCTGTAGCCAGGCCTGCGACTGGCCTCTGCTCCACCTGCATGACCTTGGGTGGCTGACTTCAAAGGCCACTGGAGTGTCCCATGAGGGGTCACTGTCAACCAGGATAACTGTGACAGCCTCCTGGCAGGACCCCTGCCTTCATCCCACCTGCCATGGGGCTGCTCAGGAGCACCCAGAAGGAGCTTTTCTAGGTCAAAAGTCAACCATGTCACTTGCTGCATTGCCTCACAACCCTGCTGGGTGGGCAGCAACATGCTGGTCCCGGGGGGGCCAGACACTCCCGTGCCCTTCATCCTTTGCAGTCAGAGACCAAAGCCCAAGTGGCCAACAGGACTTAGGAAGAATTCAGCAGAGAAGCATCTGGAATGGTTTTCCTGCTGGAAAGGGCAGAGGCAGGGAGGTGAGCATTATCTCACAGCTCTGGACACCACCACCTCCTGCTCAGAGGGCCCCGGCCAGCACAACACCCAAAAGCTTCCTGTGCGTCTATGGCCTGGCTGCACTGCCTGGCTGCTTCTGTGAGGCTTCCTCATGCTTGGGGCCAGCCCTTCCTGTCCTGCGTTGACCACCACCTGCTATCATGTCATTTCCTTCTTCACGCGTTTGCCTCCTCGCCTGGAACAGGAGTGCATGAGGCCAGGTCTCTGTTCATCAGCGTGACACCCCCAGGCCTAGGAAAATGAACAGGGTGGTGCCTGTGGGTAGCTGTCATTGCTCTGTTAGCCTTCTTGCTGGGAGGTGATTGGAGCACCCAGTACTCCAAGGAGAGGGCCGAAGGCTCCCTGGGTTTGCTGTGGCATCAGAGGCCACCTCAGGAGTACTGCTGCAGACTCTAGGGAGGGGCAGGCAGGCATCTCCCCTTCAGGACAGTTTCTGTTACGAGTGCAAAGCTGCCACTTGCCTGTTTCCATATGCTTTTGTTTTTGGAATAGACCAACCTGGTGCATTCCCTCTGAGCTGGAAAGGTGAACTCTGCTTCCAGGGAGTCATGAAAAATCACACATTTAATGCCGAAAGCCATTTCAAGTATCATCGGTAGTCACCACACCGGAGAACAGGTTCTAGGAGTTCCCACTGGGGGATCACCCCCGTGTGACCTGGTGTCCTCGGCCTGTGTCTGAGGAGGGGCTTCCACACCAGGAAGTCCGATCCAGGAGCAGCCCCAGGGGCCAGCGTGAGGCTGGCTCCCTCTGGGACCTGGCCTGGCCCGGCCGGCCTGTGTTGTATGGCCAGCCTGCTTGGGCCCTGGCTGCCCACCCGCCCGCCAGCCCACCCGGCAGCCTACACGTTGGACTTGGCAATCATCTTCTCCAGCAGACTCATCATGCGCTCCTGGAGCTGCAGGCTCTGCACCTGCAGGAGATTCTGCTGGTCCAGCACGCGGCGTACCTCCCGGCACGTCTCCTCCATGGCGCGACTCAGCTTGCGCTGCTCCTCCAGCATGGCCTCCAGCAGCCGCAGCTTCTTCTTCTGGAAGTGGCAGCTCTGCACCTTGCGCTTCTTCACGGGCCGCTCGTCCGACCTGGAAGGACAGTGCCAGCGTGTGGATGGCCGGCCACACAATCAGGGCACCAGAGGCTCCGCCTGCCTGACTCTCCCACCCACCTCAGTGGACACATGGGAAACAGCCCCTGGTAGCCGAGCAACTGCTCTGCCCTCCCTCCCCCTGGTCCAGCAGGTGAGGAGGGCTGTAGCCCTCCTCCCAGGATGGTGAAGGGGCCAGGGGGCTGTAGGCACTGCCGTCCTGTGGGCCTTGAGGCAATCCAGTGACCTGGGTCACAGGATAATCCAAACCCCCTGTAGCCTAGGTGGAGCTCAGGAGTAGCAGCCACACGGGGGGGAGAGATGAAGAGGACTGGGTGGGAGGGGGGCAGGGCAGTGTGGCCTCTCCCCCAGGACTGGAACCTCTGGTAGTTCCAGGGAGGCAAAGGTAGCCTACCGGGTGGTAGGCCCTGTGCTCTCTGTTGTGGGCTGGGGAGCATCCCTGCTCTAACTGGCCAGACCCCACCAGTCTCCTTGCCTGGGCCCCATGCTTTGAAGCAGAATGGTGACCTGGCCAGTCTCAGGGGCAGGGGTGCCAGTCCCACATCCTGGCCCTTGCGTGGTGCCTGGGGCAGCTGTGAGTCTGGGAACCAGGTCAATCCACAGAAACACCTGGCCATAAACCTCAGGTTTCTAGCTGACTCCATCTGGCCATCCACAAATGCATTCTTGTTTGGGGTCTTTGCTGAGAAATCCCATCCAGGGAAGGGGCGCTGGACAAACCAACTGGCAGCCCCTGATACCAGACCTTCCTCATCTTACCCCCATCTGACAGACCTGGAGGCCAGGGCTGCGGGAGAGGCAGGGCCAGTCAAACCCACTCTTTTCCTTCTCTTCTCAGACTAGCCAACTCCTATTCACCCTTGAAAGCCGAGCCCTAATGTCCCTCCTTTGGTTCCCCTGGCCTCCCCAGCACAGGAGTGTGCCTCCTGTGTACCTGTCTGTAGGCATCTCCAGGGCAGGTTCAGGTGGCCGGAGCTGGCCCAGCAGGACGTCTGTGAAGGGACATCAGAGGGGACAGGCGCGTACACTGCAACCAGCTGAGGGGAGCACACTGGAGGCTCAGCCCAACATGCCTTCCAGCCAGCCTAGCCAGGTCAGGATCTGCTTGGGGGTGATGGGGAGCCCAGGAGCCAGAAACTGGGGGCTGGTGGGAATGGGACATTGGATTTCCTCCATGTCCCAGGCCCCACACCAAGTTCCTTCTCTCTCATGACACTCCCAGTCACCCTCAGACAAAGTGCTGATTCATCCCCATTTCACAGAGGGAGACTGAGGCCCAGAGAGGTCAAGGACTTTCCACACAGCTAGAAAGTGATGTAGCCAGGAGCCAAAACCAGACTATGGACATGATGGCCCGCACTTCAATACCACCTGCCTCCCAGTCTGAGGCCTCCCCATCTGAAGCCTCCTGTCTGAGGCCTCCTGGTCTGAAGCCTCCCCATCTGAAACCTCCTGTCTGAAGCCTCCCGGTCTGAGGTCTCCCTCTCTGTGGCTCCCTATCTGAAACCTCTCCATCTGAAGCCTCCCCATCTGAAGCCTCGGTCTGAGGCCTCTTGGTCTGAAGCCTCCTGATCTGAGGCCTCCGGGTCTGAGGCCTCCCCGTCTGAAGCCTCCTGGCCTAAAGCCTCCTGGTCTGAGGCCTCAGGTCTGAGGGCTCCTGGTCTGAGGCCTCCCCGTCTGCGACCTCCCCGTCTGAAGCCTCCCAGTCTGAGGCCTGTCTGCGACCTCCCTGTCTGAAGCCTCCTGGTCTACAGCCTTCCTGTCTGCAGTTTCCCTGCCTGAGGCCTCCCTGTCTGTGGCCTCCCCGTCTGAGGCCAGCCTGCCTGAGGCCCCCTGTCCCAGGAGGCACTTGCACACCACCTAGGCCTTTGCAGCCAGCCAGGGATGGCAGACGACACCGCCGCCCCGAGAGCCGCTGCCCATCACCGCTCCCAGCCCCTTCTCTGGCTGCCGGGCTCCTGGCCCCGCTGGTCGTGGAGGCGGGGAAGGAAGACACACACTACCTGAACTTAAGGGACAGTAAGCTGGAGGAGCTGTCGGAGCGATCGTCCTGGAAGCGGCCTTCGTAGGAGCACTGGTTATACGGTAAGTACAGAGGGGTGGACTTAGCAGACGGCGACAGGGACGCCTCGGTCTGGGACGTGGAGGGCCCCGGCTGCTGGCCGTCCGGCAGTTTGCCATCACAGGACTCGGGGACCTTGGCCAGAATCCTATCAATGGCTAGGTAATAGGGCCAGTCGGGCGGGACGGACTCGCTATCTGTCATGCATTTTAATTTCCTGAAACGAGAGACACAAGAGCCAAGGGTGAGAAACGGAGCTGCTCCCGGCCTGTCCTGCCTGGCCCTCGGCTGAGGGGTGCTCAGGGGTGCGAGAGCCCCGGGGCCCAGGGAGCTGCATGGCTCGGGCGGGTACCACTCTTGGCCAGACAGCCTCCCCAGAAGGACTCCAGAGCCAGGGTGACATTAGACTCGGAGAGAAGTCAGGCTGGGGACCTAGCCCACCGGGGACAATAGAAGCACACGCCCCAAACGTGAATACGGTCATCTGGGAGTGTGAGGACCTGAGCTGGGCTGAACTGCCTCTGTCCTGGTTGTTCTGTAATCTCTAAACTCCCTACAGTGAACAAATACTCCTTTTAATAAAATATACAAACATAGGAATAAAATATAAGTATGATATAATACAACCATAAGGTATCATAATATAAGAAATTTGTTTTTCTAAAGAGACTGCCTTAGAAGTGAGAACCACAGGAGTTAGGAGCATAGGTTTCAGTGTCCAACACATCTGAGCTGTGTCTCATCTCCACCACTTTGCTGTGTGACCTTAGGCAGGTTCATTAACCTCTCTGAGCCTTCATTTTCACATCAGTAAAATGGGGATGAGCAAAGTAAATTCGTCACAAGCTCCAGGGAGAATCTAATAAGACAATGCCCAGTTCCCAGCAAACAACAAACATTCTTGGCTGAAGGTACCAGGAGGCAGCAGGGCTGGGCCTGATCTTCCTCATTCCTACTTAGACTCCGGGGCCAGGGGTATGCACAGCATAGCTCTGCCCACCGTGGGCTGGAGCCCCGTCCAGCCCTGTGTCCTGCCCTTCCCCACCAGACAGGCCTTGTAGGTCCCTGGGTCTTGGCCAAATTTGGGGAGGTCAGCGATGGGAAGACTCAGCTGTAAAAGAGCTGGGAAGGAGGCCACCACTGGGAGGTTGCTGCCTGCCCATCAGACCCAGCCTTAGTCTGGGGTCCTTACATTCCTGCCCCACGCTTCTCCCGGGGATGGAGGCCCTCATGCTCTGGCGACCCCTGTGGCCGATGGCTCCTGTCTCTTGATGTGGGCTTCCCTCCAGCGTGGGCCCCTGGTCACACTCTTCACTAGAAATACTGAGCTGAGCATCTGACTGAGCTGCCTTCAGCAAATAGGCCCACCTGGACAGCAAGGGGGTCTGTGGCCCATGGCAGCAAGCTGAGGCCAGCTGCAGCAGGAGGAGGCCTTAGGAGCTTCATCCACCAGCCTGGATGTCCAGAGTAGAAAGCCAGGAGCAGGCCACAGAGGCACAGGCTGCTCTGTCTCCTGACCCCAGGACCATCCAACACCCTGGAAGCTGCACAAATTCCGGGTGTGGGAAGTTGAGGACCGTGCTTGGGGCCCCCACCCAACCTCTGCCTAGGCTCCCCTCCAGCACCCTGAGAGGTCTCCCTGTGCTTGCTCTGACCACTCAAGTCAGGCTCTCCTTGGAGAAATGAGGGAAAGCCTGCTTCTGGCACAGGAGACCCCTGAACGGTATTCCAAGAGACCATGTTCCACGGAACCTGGCCACCCCCACAGGCTTCCTTAGCCTGACAACCTCAATATGTAAGGAGCTACCATGAGAAAATAAGAAAAGATTTTGCTATGGGAGGCTTTCTGGGTCGGGGTGGAAAGAAACAGATGAAGAACCAGTCGACCAACTGAAGCATCAGCCTGTTACAGGCTCTGTGGTCTAGGGCTCAGTTCCCACCTCCACCCCCACCCCCCCGGGAATGGGAAACTGCAGTCTTGTACATGTGTGCAGCCCTTACCCCCAGCACTGAGGGTCTGGAGGGGTGCCCCACTGGAGGGCCCAGGCCCCACTCTGCTGCACCTGCATGGCCTATGGGCTCCCTGGCCCCCATCCCCACCTCCAAGAAGGGAACAGAATGCCTCCCCTGGGACTCTGAAGATGGCTCTCAGGATAAATAATGAACAACTCTGCCAGACACTAATCAGAGCCCATGAGTTACTGAGTCAGATGGGAAGCTGGTAAAGCAGCCGGCCTTGCCTCTGCAGCTCCCCTGCCCCGCAGCAGGCATAGAGGGCTCTCCATGTGCATGCAGGTGGCAGGAATGGGAATACACACGCATCTACAGACAACCTATCCCTTGCACCATGAGCAGGTGGCTGCTATTTATGTGGTGACTGAGGCCCTCAGACCCTTAATGGTTGCCTCATTTCTGGCCCCTGGGCCGGCCTGGGGGCTGGGACGGCAGGTGGACATGGGCCTTCAGGCAGGTCCAGGCCCTGCAACTCCTCCTCCCAGGGCCACAGAAAGTTAACTGGAAATAGCCGACTGGGTGTCATAACAGGCTGAGAGCTATAGGCCGGGGGTGGGGGAAGGACAGCAGTCGGCTCCTTGCCTACTGTTGCCAGGGACAGCCCTCTCAAGGTGCCCAGGGCAAGCCTGCAAGCCCTGTGTGCAGCCAGCCCTGGCTGCACCTCTGCCCCCTGCTCACAGCAGCCACCTTGGGCACCTGCATATCCTCTGGGGATGTGGACAGGCCCACCCTTGCCAGCATGCCCTGTGGCCCCAATCTCATTACCAGTCTTCCCCCTGTGGCCCCCAGCAAGACCCCAGTCAGACCATGACCCCTGCCCTGCCTGTGACCCTTACCATGCCCATGACCCACTCCATATCTGTGACCTTGGCTGCACCCAGGACCCTCTGCACTGCTGTGATCTCTGCCCTACCCAGGACCCTCTGCACACCATGACCCTCTGCAGATGGGCTTGGCTCACACACACCCAGAGACACTGGGCCCGTGGGGCCATAGCTGCCCCCTCACCCCTCCCAGGGGCCAGAGCTCCCCTGCCTGGGAACCTTGTTGGCAGCCCTGACTCACAGCTCCCCTCATGCCACGGTGGGGGGGTAGGTGGAGGCATCATAGGCCCACACCTGTCCTTCCACAAACAAGGCCCCTCCCACAAGTGGGGCCCCTGGGTGGTCCAGGGCTCCAGTATCAGACCTACTACACACCCTGCTCCTGACCGTGGCCCGTGTTGGCAGCACTCACGTCTGGGCTCAGTGGTTGCTGGGAATGACAGTGTCAGCACCAGGCAGGACTGCAGGCTTAGGAGCTGAGCCTCCTCCTCACCCCTGGCCTCGGTTTCCCTGCCTGTACGGCAGCCACTCTGCCTAGCTGAGCCTTGCCTGGGTGGCCAGCCTGTGGTATCCTGGTTGGCAGGAGGGTGTGTGGAGGCTGGGCGGGAGTCGTCTGTGTGGGCGCCTGTGTCAAGGGTCTGGGGAAGGGTGCTGATCGCCCCAGCTCTGCCTCGCTGGGCCTCAGCTTCTCCCTCTCCTTGATGGGAGGCGGCAGATAGTTTGTAGAGGCCCCATCTCGTGGCCCGGCTCTGCCCACACAGGGCCTTCCCACCTCAGCACCGAGGGGGTCCGCGGCAGCAGCCTAGGCACAGATGGCTGGCTGCCAAGCCATAGTGCTGGCCGTGGGGGTGCATGGTGGTGCGGCACGTGGGGCCCACCTATACAGGAAGGAGCCGGAGCCCAGGGCGTGGGGGTGCGTGCGGGTGTATGGGGTGCGCGGAGTGCATAGGCATGCGGCGCGTGGGGCCCACCTGTACTGGAAGGTCATGTTGGTGATCTTGATCTTGATCTCCTCGCCCAGCCGGCGCTCGCCTGTCATCTCCAGCAGTTTGCTGGCCATCTTCTCGTACACCTTGGCGTTGCGCTTGGTCTGCTTCAGCTCGTCGAAGAATTCCTCCCAGACGAGCATGAGGCCACGCATCTCGGCATCGGTCCAGTTGCGGGCACGCCGGTGCTTCTCCGTCTGAGGGGACACGAGGTAGCCAGGCGCTTCGGCGGCTGCCATGCCGGAGGTACCTGCGGGGTTAAAGGAGCGCGCTCAGGCGGGGCCTGTGGTCTGCGCACCAGGGCGGGAGCCCCACTCCTGGAAGGCAGCTCCACGCTCAAAATGGGGCCTACATCTGACAGGCAGGAATTTAGTTAAAAGCTTTTAAACGGGAAACGTCATTTTGATGTCACGTTTCCATAGCAACAGAGCAACTGCATAAGCTACAACAACAGAAACCTTTTAACTGAAAGCGCAGGAATCAGGGCTGCCCTGACGGGCCATCAATATTGCAGCGAGTGGGCCAGACCTCAAACCCACGGCCCAGGCGCCAGCCCGGCCACCAGGCCTCACCTGCTGGGAGCCCAGCGTGCTGGGGTCCAAGCCGAGCCCCCAGCTCAGCCCCGCCCCACTTGCACAGACCAGGGGCCCAGGAGGAGCCCGGGGGTAGAGGGTGGGGGGTAGGCAGTCAGGGTGGGGTAAAATGAGGGGCCAGGGCCAACAAAGATGGAGATGGGGGGGCAGCAAGGAGGGGGCACGGAGGCAGATACCCCCAGGGACCCTCGGCGACATACATGCAGGCATGCCAGCCCTTGCCTACCCACCATGCGCTCCACACACAGCATCCCCCCGGCAGTGCATGCACACTCCGTGACTGGAAACTAAGTGTGCCAATACCAGGCTGGGCAAGAGTGGGACTCTGTCCATTGGATCACCTGTCTCCCTCCTTGGTTGCTGGCCTGGGTGATGGGCGAGCAGAGAAGCCAGGGCAGTTCTTGAGGCCGAGAACAGTAGGCAGGCAGTATGTATTGGTCCCTCCCACCCTGGGCAGCCCCGCCACAGCCCTAACCACCCTGCTCAGAACCATCTGCACCTACACCCACTTCTACCTGGTAGGCGGCATGCTCCCTGTAGCCCCAGAGCCTACAGAAAAGGGTTTGCTAAATAAAGGCTTGCTGAGTAACAAAATGAACAAATGAAGGGACCAGTCTTAAGTAGCCCCTCTCCCTTCCCAACTGATCATCTAGAGTTTGCTTTTGGACTTACTGGCAAATTCCTGTTCATTCTGCAAAACCCTGTTCTGACATCACCTCCTCTCTGAAGTCTTTCCCACTCCATTTTGGTCCTTCTTCCCTTTTTCCCTCATGCCAATTGGATCTACCTTGAGCCAGGCCATTTTATTTTTCTATTCTAGTTGTGTGACCATGGGTTCAGAACACTTGCAAAAGTGAGAAAATAAGAATTTGAGTATTCTCTGAACACTGGGCACTGTTTTATGAGCTACACACAATTATATTCTACTTTGATCCTCATGGTCACTATGTTCCAAGTGAAGAGCTGAAGGGGTAGAGAGGGGAGATCACCCAGAGGGCAAGCGGCTGGCTTGGAGCTGAGTCTGACCCTGTGCTGTGTTCTCTCTTAAAGGAGCACTGGCTGGCAGGCTCCCAGTTAAAAGAATCTCCCCACCATTTCCTGGGGCCTCCTGGAAGGCAGGGATGCTGGCAGGGTGGCTACTGGCAGTGGGTGGCCATAGGACCCTCACCCTCTCTCAGCAGGTCTCTGCCAGAGTTTGACTGAGGCTCATGATGATGTCTCAAGGGCCAGGGCCACAGCTAGGGCTGGCTAGCAGTGGTGGGGCTGGGGGAACACTGTAGGACAAAGGTGAGTAAGACAGAGCCAGCAATGAGACAGCATGACTATTCCTCGGGGAACTGGAAAGGTGGGCTTGAGAGCCAGGATGAGGATGGGCTGAGGTGTCCCCTGAGTCTGGCCAGCTGATGTCAGCAGGATGGTCAGCCAGAAGAGGAGAGCAGGGCCACGCAACCTGTGAGTACCATGGGGACAAAGCGCCACCTAAAGGCATCAACATTCAAAATTGAAAGATTAGGGGATCCCTGGGTGGCGCAGGGGTTTAGCGCCTGCCTTTGGCCCAGGGCGTGATCCTGGAGACCCGGAATCGAATCCCATGTCACGGGCTCCCGGTGCATGGAGCCTGCATCTCCCTCTGCCTGTGTCTCTGCCTCTCTCTCTCTCTCTCTGTGACTATCATAAATAAATAAAAATTAAAAAACAAAACAAAACAAAACAAAATTAAAAGATTAAACTCCAATGGTTTAAATGCAGGAGCCCAGCACACCTGCTGGACAGGCCCCAGCACTGTCCCCTAGGCGCAGGCACCCAGCCAGGCTCCAGCAACTATGGGCCATCAGTGAGCCTGCTAGCATTTGTGGGATTCTGGCGGTGGGCTAAGCCTAGGGGAGGGACTCTCAAAGTCCAGGCTGAAAATCACCATGGTTAATAGAGGTCCTCCTCAGATCTGACCATGCACGTGAGTCTCGCTCCAAGTTGGCCTAGAACGCAAGAGCTGAACTTGGAATAGGGAGCTGTCGCTCAGGTGGAAGAGTGGGAGGTACCCAGGATGGGTGGGTAGATTAGGGTCAGAGCTGGAAGTGCAGCACGCCCGGGCAGAAGGGGCACGTGTGCACGCTCAGAGGGGCCTGCACCTGCCCCATTTATCTGGCTCTTGCTTCAAGGCCTGGGCCTGCTATCAGCTTCCTATAGGAGTTCCTTCCTCTCCAGGCAGTCACCTGGGGACACAGGGACACGGCCACCCGGCCAGGCAGCACTCTCCAGGCGTAGGCGCCTTGCACGTGGTGCTCAGGATGTTGGAGAGTGACTGGAAGGCCCTCCAGGAAGCCCTCAGTCCTTAGATAAAAATTCTCAGCCCCACCTGAGGGCTTTCTCCAGCGCAGCTCCAAGGGCTGAGCCAGGCTGCCTCCTGGCACCTCTTGGCACATGGGCAGAGCTACTGGACAGGGCAGTCTGGCATACTGGCTTGGCTGGGGATGGTGAATACTCATCAGGAGAAGCTGCTGTCCCAGGGACCCCTGCCTGGGAAACACTGAGAGAGCTGGTCCCACTGCTTCCAAGAGGCAGCCGCTGGCCTCCGGGTGTCCCACACAGGTGGTTCCCAAGGAGGAGTCTGCACCACCTACTTACCCTCCAGCTGGCATGTCCAGAGGAGTCAGGGTAAAAGGCTGGACTCCAAATGTCTTTTCAGGTTTCAATGGGCATTGGAAGCCCCCCCAGAGAGGGGAGTCCTGGGAGAGCTTCTGGAAGCAGAGCCCTCATGTGGTCCTCCCAGGGCAGGTACCCACTAGGTGGAAGGGGTTGGCAGGGTAAAAACCCAGCTGCCCCCACTGGGGAGGGCCCTGCCTGTCCTTGGTGGGGAGGAGCTCCATACCTTGGCACAGCTGCATGGCCTGCTGGGACCCTCAGTCTCTGAGGGATAGGGAGGCAGAGGGCCGGGGGCTGGGTATCCGGCAGTACCTGTAGGGAGAAGGGGTAGTCAGGCCTCAGCAGGAGGCCCCTGTAAGCCTCCATCTCCACATGAATGGATGCTCCGTCTGAGGTACTTAGACTGACATGGGGGCTGCGGGTAGGAAGCAGATGTCCCTGTGAGGAGCCTCTGGCACCTGCCAGGAGCAGGCACTGGTGAGCCGAGCCTATCACAGTGGGCAGGTGAGCTCAGCATTGGAAATACTCCATTCTGGGCAAAGGCAGGGAGGCATGTGGAAATGTGGCTGGAGGGTGGCCGGGGTGGCAGGGTAGAGCCCTGGGAGGACCGGGCTGGAGGATGGGCTGTCCCGGTGGAAGGGTGCAAGGATTGTCCCATGATGGCCTGGCTCACAGTGGAAGGAAGTTCCAAGCTGCCACCCAGCTCCCTGCTGGCCCCACTGGCCTTCTCCCTACATCTCCAGGTAGCCATACTCTGCTCTGTTAGCACTCTGCCTCAGTGGGCAAGCCCCGACCCTGCAGCAAGGGCTACCCTGGACTCACCCACATTCCACGTGCCCCTCAGGCTCCCTAGAGGACATGGCTGACAGGGAGAAGGCCACTGGAGCAGCCCCCACATCTGTTTGGGAGGCTAGTGGCAAGTGCCATCTGACCAGATGCAGGGGCCAGGCTGTCAAGACCCCCAAATCAGTAGAAACTGCAGGACATGCTCATGGCTCCCCAAATGGAGTCTTGGTGACATGCCACCAAGTGGCACTCAGACTACTGCCAGGCTGCTTCGAGGGCAAGGGGCAGCCCCCCAACACATCTAGAAGGGCTTCAGGAGTTTCTCAAGAAAAGTGAGGTCCTGCCCTCCATTGAGGGCACCTCTACTGTGGCGGCAGGAGGGCAAGTGGGGGATATGCAGCAGCAAAGCCCACTCACACCAGGGGCTCTGGGACCCTTCTTTTTAGAAACAATGGGTAGGCCAGGTGTGCTCAGATGCACCAGGCAGGGTCTGGCTGTCCAGGCTTGGACGAAGAAGGAGGACGCAGCCTTGGCAGCTTAAGGTGCCATCAGAGGCTTTGGAATTATATCACAGAGGAGACAGTTGGGGAGCTCAAGTCAGCCCCATGGAATGTTAGAGCCGAAGTGAGACTGCAGCCCTAGCGGGGAGACACTCCACCATGGTCCCTGTGCAGGGGAAGGGGGTCCTGAGGCTCCTGGCACCAGGCTCTCAGGGCTGTCACAGATTCCGGGGGAAGCCCGTGTGCTCATCATTCTCCAGCCCAAGGGCAAGGACTATGGTGCCCGTGTCTCCCTTGCTGGTACCTGCTATAGTGTGGGCTCTGGGACTGCCCTGCCAAGACAACAGGCAGCTGATTCTTGCCAACTGAAGGGAACCCAAGAGACTTGGGTGAATGGTACCCCACCTGAGCAGCCTGCCGCCTAGTTGTCTGTGCAGGCTGGTGGGCAAAACACCTGCACCCCAAGATGACTGCTGACTGCCGACAACACCGACTGCCAAAGCTCCCCAGGAGGGGTCTGCCCAGAGCTAAGAAGCATGGTACCCCATTCAGCTGATTAGGTAAGACTTTGAGGAGCAGGGAGGACTCAGAAGCTCAAAGCTGACAGGCCGGGAGCCAGAAGCCCAGGAGTCAGCGGGGCCCTGCAGGGCGCTCGGAGGCCAGGCCACAGTCCATGTGAGCACTTCAGCTACCCTGGTGTCCTTAGCACCCCTCAGGGCCCAGTTGCACACGGAGGCAGAGATTCAATGCTGAAACCACATGGCCCTGGTGTGAACAGATGACGACGTCACTTGACTGGCTCACGTCTGGGGCCCACTTCCTCACCCTCATCCTGCATCCCTGGTGGAGGTTCTTCGAGAATAAGCATGCCTCGCAGCCCAGTAGCATGTAGTGTCATTTCCCTTTAATTCAGATACACAATGTTTGTAGCAATTTAAAAAATTTAAATACACATCGCATGTCAGTCCTTCCCTCTCCTCTTGGAAGTGGACAGTCCAGTCCAGGCCAGGGCTCCGGGACATGCCCCTCATAGCCTTGCTGGCTCCCAGTGTCGGGGGAAGGTGGTGGCGGTGTGGCAGGGGTGAACACCCTGCTGACGCTCAGCCGCAGCACGAAGCAGTGATTATGGACAGGTGGCCAAACTTAGCTCAGCCCTGCCACCTGCAACAGGTCCTTGATGGCCAGGGTCCTCGAGCGCCGGTGGTCACCATCCAGTTTGCACTGGGAGACTGTGGTGACTGTCCAGGGCCAGGTGCTCTCAGAAGCACTCAGGGTGGGGTGAGGGGGTTCCTTCAACTGCATTAAAAGTGACAGGTGCATGGGGGAAAGTGACCCCAGAACCTTCCAGGCCACCTTCACTTGTCACAGCCATCTGAGTGGGCCACTCCCTGCTGAGGCCATGCCCAGGCCAGCAGCAGCAGCACAGCCCTCCGAGCTCTCCAGCAAGGCCGCACCCCTGCTGCTGCCCACTGCCCCACAGAACCACCCCATGGTCACCCTGGCTGGGAGCCATGGTTTCAAGGGCTCCCTCAGAGGGAAGGACAAAACAAAGTGAGGACAGCTGCTAGGAAGGATGCTCACAGTATCAGAGGAAATGAATTCCACTCCCCACAAATCCCAGAGAACCACGCCCACTGCAGCCCTGCAGCAGAAGGAAGCTTTGTCTGCAGGTCAGCCAAGAGCAGTTATTGCTGTTTTGTCTGTTCCAAAGGAACCGCCAACAAGGGCTCGCTGTAGCTCCCCGGAGGAAGCTGCCTCATGGTCTTGGGGACTTGCAAGTGACACCCCGCAAGGAGGGGGCAGCCTGGGTGCGGTGGGGGTCCTTTCAGAGGTGAGGCCTTCTGACGCTACATTCGGGGTGTCTGCAGGGGTCAGCCTCATTCATCGTCCGGAAAGGATCCATTTGCTGGCAAAAATATGACAGGACAAGAGAAGCGGGTACAGACAGCTGGGAGTTGCCCACAGCACTTGGCGGGGCAGCAGGGGAGGGAGGCGCGTTTCTGGAGGAGCCATGCTTAAGGGCATGGCCCTGGCTTCATTCAAATTTGTGGAAAAGTGTCGGCAGGAAAACAAACCCTCTCCCTGGCAAATAGACCTGCCAAATTAGTATTTTCAACAAAATTTGGATTGATGATAGGATTGCTGCTTGCCACAGACTTCTAGGAACTTGCTAAAATATTAATTCCTTGTGCAGAAAGCTGGCAAAGTGGATGGACCCTTTCCTAAGTAGGATTTTAATGAGCAATGACATGGTTCCTAGACACCTCAGCCATGCAGCCAGCTCCATGTGGCACATCTAAGAAAAGTCAACTTCTGCAAAAAACTTAAGCGGCCATTCCTGGTAGCCTTGCATACCTGCATATTGATATACATATGATAGATCCGCACACATGCACACACACACACACACACACACACACACACACACACACACACACACACGTACTCATCCCCGGCTAGAGAACTTCACTCACCAACTCCCATCCACTTCCGGATCACACAGGCCAGTCTTTGGGGTCAGCACGTACAGCCAGAGCTAAGCTCCAGGGCCCCTAGTTAAGCACCGACTATTTTGGATCAATGGCAAACAAGGGAAGACAATGACGCTTCCAGGTGAGCCCAGTGATATGGATCCTAAGGGGGATGGTTCCAAACCTTACATTCACAGTGTTACTTCCTACAAATGTAAACCCCTCACCAGGAACAGCATGCAGCCTGGCCTGTGATGTTCTTGTCTTGGAGCCGCTGAGGTGACGGGGTGAGAGACAGGCGGTTTCTAGGAGGTGGCAGGGAGAGATGGGAGCCCAGCGGAGGTGGGGGACATGGGAGATTTCCTTCTTAAGATTCCCTTCCATCCAGCTCAAAAGCGGGACTCATTTCTATTGCTCATGCCCTTGCTTGGTGGGGCCTCTGTGGGGGCTGGTGGGAAAACCCTGCACCCTAGCAATTCCCAAACTGCTGTATCAGGAGAGGGTAGGAAGAGGATGGCAGTTCTGGGGCAGGGGGTCAGCAGGCAGTTTGGTGTGTGCCCCACAGCTGGCTGTGTATTGTGGTGGGATATCAGGCCCATACCCAGCCAGATGTAAGGGTAATTAACCATGTACCAAGGCTCCTCCTCCTCCGCTTCCTCCTCTGGCTCTGGAAAAGGGCTTCAAAATGACCTCCACTCACCACATGAAATACCCAAACCACTGCCTGCATTTGAACTGAGGACCAAACTGACCCACATGGCAGTCATCATGCAACCGGCCTGCCTCTGGGGCCAGACAGCAGAGTACCCACCAGCCTCACAGGCAGACAGCAAGCATGGCCCCACTCGTAGGCACACCATGAGCTCTGCCCAGCAGAGGTCAACCCAAATGTCCATGCCTCATCTGCACTGGATGATTTGGCTACTTTGGGGCTGGAAACAGAAAGTTGGTCCAGCGGCCTGGGCCTGGGGTAAAAGCAGCAGCTCTGAGGGGACGTGGGCCGGCCAGTCACTGCCCAGCCCTTCTCCTTACTACCCCTTCTGAGCCCCATCACGTATCCAGTGGGTACAGATCTGCATCCTCCTGAAAGGAGGCCTACTTTACATTTTGAGCTGCAAAGGGGGCCAAGTGGGTGCTGGGGTCCTTCTCTAACAGTTGCCAAATGCCGAGCTTTGCTCTTGACCAAGAGTGGTACAAATATAATTCCACTACACGCCTGGGCCCTAATACACAAGAGAGGCCACATGGAGAGCAGGTTTCACAGCGGTCAGTTAGCTCCCAGCCGGACCCCGCTTGGGACGGGACCGGACAACATCCAGGCTGGCGTCATTGGACATGACAGACTGCCTGTAACCAGGAGAGCTGGCCTTGTTGGCTAGGTGCCAGCACAGCTGTCCTTCACTGGGGAATGGAGCCCACAGAGCCATCAGTGTGGAAGGGTGAGGGAGCAGCAGGCGGGCTGTGTATGGGACAGGGGGGCAGGCACCTTCCAGTCCTTAGAGTGGCTGTGTGAGTTCCTGACGCAGACACCTTAACATGAAACATCTCTAAATTCTAAACATCTCTAAACAGAAGTGAACTCGTGAGAAAGGGTGGAGGGTACCACAGAACATCGCCAGCGTGTTAATAAGGAAGACAGGTAGGGGTGTGTGTGTGTGTGTGTGTGTGTGTGTGTGTGTGGGCGAAGGGGGCGGGCAGGGAAGCTGCAGGGCAGAGAGCAGGGGCTGCCAGGGAAGGACCGGCCTGGGGCAGCTTCCGCAGGCTCTGTCACATGCGGCACAGACTTGGTAATGCACATACTTTACACGGGCGTAGAAAGTTACCTTAAAATTAATCTCTTTACTGATATAATTAAACTTTAAATCCTGAGAAGAAATCAGAGAAAGGAAGTATGGCGCTGGGTGTCACGTTCCCAGCCCCCCCCCCCCCCACCTGCTCACACCGCAGCGGTCCCCTCCAGGACTGGGTGTGGTCCTGACCCCCAGGCCAGAGCCCCGGGGAATGCTCCTGAAAGCCCACTGGCGCCACCTTCTGCCGGCGGGACAGCAGAGAGGCCCTAGGACACAAGAGCAGCTGTAACCCGATGACCACGAGCAGGCTGGGTGCTAAGAGGAAAAGAACACCTGGTTAGCTGGCATTTTGGAGGAGCTGCAGCACAGAGGGTTAGTGACACAACTGCTCCTGCTCTCTGCGAGGACTCAGGCTCAACCCCACGGTACTGCACATGTTCCCTTGCACGCAGCCTCACTGCCAAAGAGCTCCTCTGCCACGTGGCAGAGCCGACACTGCCTGCCTGGCCTTGATGCGACTCGAGGGGAGGCCTTTGCGGAGCCACGCCAGCGCAGGCAGGGCCCCCGGCTCTGTGCTGCTGCCCTGTGTGGGCGTTCAGCACATGGTGACTTTGTGGACATTCCGCAAACAAGTCAGCAATCGATGATACGGGTTTCCTGGTGCCGCGACCACCTCGAACACAGACTGGAAGGCCCGGCGGTCCAGCTCCTCCTCTATCTGGTGTCTGTAAAAGTCCGTGGCCACCAGGCAGAAGAGGTTAACGTCCACTTGTTCCAGCTTGCCCATCCTGCTGATAACGTGGGGAAGGCTGGCAAAGGAGTTAAGGGAGCAAGGCTCAAGTGAGGGAAGAGCAGTCTCCTAGGCATGCCTCCCAGTCCTCACCAGGCTGTCCTTCAACACAGGTCTACAGATGGGCCCTGGGGGCCCTGAGAGGCGGCTGGAGCAGACGCCAGGGACCTGGACTGTGTAGCAGCAGCAGCTGCCTCCCACTTTGGCTCCTGCCAGCCACACCAGGAACAGGCAAATGGACGCTGCCACTCTGGCTGGAAGCCCGGCTCTGCCCAGTGAGACAGAGGAAGCGGGCAAGGCAGCCTGGGGAGCCCCAGAGCGAGGGTGCTCCACTCCACAGTACTTACCTGACCTGGCTCCCTTCACAGCGCTGGCCGCTGAGGCTCCCACTAGCCCTGCTCCCGCAGAGTGAGGGCAGAGCCATGGCCACCCGGCCCAGGCAATGCTGAGCGAGGCCTGCCACCAGCACCAGGACAGCCGTCTGCTCAGAGGCTCTGGTCTGTCTTGGGGGAAGGCTGCCAAAGGAGAACATCCCCTTTTGGCAGCCAGCATTTTTGGGGTGGGAACTGGATCTTTACTTAAGCCTTGTACCCGAGAGGATGACACAGGCACAATGGACAAGGAATAATGAGAAACAGCACTGGCCACATATGCAGCTGCATGGAACCCGCGAGTGGGTGGGAGGAGGTCTACAGGGATGGGCTGCTGCCCTCAGCATCCCTCCCACCCCGCCTCTCCAGGCGGTCCCAGTCAGTGTGGTAAACACTCCCTTTTCTTTTTCTTTTTTTTTTTTTTAACGCTCCCTTTTCTATCCCCTTACCAACATTGCACTCTGTCAAGGTTTAAGGTAAATCTCATTTTGACAGCTGGGTTTCTTTAAAGGTTAGGCTTCAAAACATTAACAGACACTATCAACCCAGATGCTGAGAGCAGGGCCTGTAGGACTGCTTGAGAAGGAGCTACCGCCCCTGGCCCAGACCCAGGGAAGGATACACTGCCGAGACCCACGGGCTGGTGGAAGCACTGACAAAGAAGCAGGAGAGGCTCCACACGGCCATGGCCACTGGCGTCCTTTGTGTGAAGTTGGACAGAGACAGCATGACCCAGTCTCGGACCATGGACGACTGCCCGGTGCTGTGCAGAGTCTGGAAAACCTGAGAAACACGAAAGCCCACAGAGTCAGAGGCCACAGCTCTTCCAACACATGGGTGCTGGGTAAAAGGATGCTGCTGGTTTTCAAAGGTGAAGAACTGGGCCCAGTGGCAAGTCTACTCGGTTAGCACATCCGTTCTGGAAAGTCTGGGTCAGTCTACGTCAGGCAGCTCCCCTGCCCTGTGACCCCGTGTCCTCACCTTATATACAACGGTGGCCATGAACTGTGGGTACGGCTGCTGGTTGGACAGAAATTCTCCAATGACTTTGTTCATGACGTCCTGGGGTGGGAAGAAGTCATCTAAAAACTGAGGAAGGATCCGTGCCACCACTCTGGCTTCACAGGGGAACCCTTTCCTGACCCTAAAAGGAGGGGACACAAATTAGAGTCTGGCCCTACCCCAAGAGGGCCTCGTGTCTAAAGCCAGTTGGGAGGCACCCTGGGTCCTAGAATGTGACCTGCAACAGCAAACAGGCGACTCCTGCCTTGCAGACCTCACCAGGGACCTACAGGTGAATGCACAGACCCAGGGCCTCCACCTGGTATGGGGGGGGTGATAACTCAGAGGGGTTTCCGAGTCATATCAAGTAATAAGCAGAAAGGGTTTGAGATGGTGACGTTAGAACTAAAAAAGACTCATTATGAAGAATGTTGTCCATGTGATGTTCTGTTTCTGTCCATGTCTAAATGCTCTATGAGCCTCTTTTCACCACCGCAGCCAGTAAGGACCTTTCTTCTTACTGGACCTGAACCCACACATTCTCCTGCTGACGTCCTGCCAATCCCAAAGATTATGGTCTGCACCCCCAATGCTGTGCAAATGGAAGAGCTGTACATTACTGACAAGCACCGAATTGACCCAGAAACTGGGCCCACGCTTCCTCCTATGTGTGTGTGCTCAGATCCCCCTGCGCAGATGCCAGCCGTGGCCCCACACATCACATGTGAGGCTGCTGCATCTGACGACACCCACCACTGGGTGTTAGTCCAGTGTCCCCCACCCAATGTCTGGAGCATGATCAAGCTGCATACCTGATGGGCACTTGCTAACATGTTGGTTTTATTTTAATACTGGGGCACAAGGGCCATGAAGGCAGGGACCCAAGCATGGGCTCCCCTGCCTGCCACTCAGCTGTGGCTGGGTTTGACAGATCTATATACAATGGAAGAATGGCTATAAACACTCATTTTAAATTTCAACACAGAAAGAGACCACAATGCTCAGCTTTCCACAACACCTCATCTGGCCTAAGTGGACACAGGGAAAGCCTTGCTTAGGATGCTCTTGTGAAAGCCAGACACTTCCTGCTGATCGAGTGAAGGGACAGGACAGGCTGAGTGGCACACAACAGGCCTCCCAAGGACACAGATGCCATCATGTCATCTGGCTGAACCCAGGGCCCAGTTCTGGGCAAAGAGCCTGGCAAGGGGCCTAACCCATTTTCCAGAACTGGCAAGCTAAGCCAATTCTGGACAGAAGTACACACAGCGAGGGAAGGTGGGGGTTAATTACAAACTCTCAGAGGTGCTTTTGTTTATTGTCTAAACCTTTACCATAGTCTAGTGAACAGTCCTCCTGAAGCTGCTGCTAATGCTGCCCAAAGGCTGTGCCCCTATGGTCCTGGGAGTATGCAGCCAAGCCTGCTTTGACTGCAAGGCTCCTCTCTCCCCAAAGACAGCAGTGTCTGATGGATGTCTTTGTTACTTCTCAAAACTCCATGTGCAGGACTCGTCTTGGTAACATGCCTTTTCTGATGCTTCCATACGGATAGGGTGCTGCCCCCCAACCTTTAGGAGAGATAGGCAAGCACCTGGACTGGTCTCAGAGCTGGTCTACCCCAAACCCTCTGGTGCTAGGGTCCAAGGACTGCCCGTTCCTGCAGAGCCCTGAGCGAGGTGTGCACTGGTAAGATCCAAGTAGGCCAGGCTGAGAGGAGAACAGGTGTGCGTGAAGGCAGCTGCTCCTGGTGAGCATTCCAGGTCAGGCCAGGGAAAAGGTGGGCTTTCTTTCTTACCTGTCAAAAAGTACAGACACACGCTCCATAGCCACAATCACTGACTCGCTGTCTGGGGCGGTGGGGCTGGGGTCTGAGGTTCTGCCCGGGCTGATTTTCTCCTTCCCTGAAACAAATCATTCTGTACTCTTACTTGCTTTGAAGACTGTGCCTTGAACTCACAGAGGGGTTCAACAAACCCAGAGAGATGATGTGAAAACAGGTGACAGAAGTGCTTGGCAGCCCAGGGCCCAATCTTGCTCAAGTACACAGGGTGCAGCAGTCAGGCCCGGCTCAATGTGACCTTGAGCCAGTAACCCCATACTCCAGAATCCCCCTCAAGTGCTGGTGAGGCCCTATGGTCTGCATCCCAAGAATGCACACGCTTCTCTTTCACTGGGACAGGAGACCCATTCTGTCTGGAGCTCAGTGGTACTGACTGGCCAGGCACAGGTGGGCCTGGGCTAGTCTCTGGAGCCCCAAAGCTCACCTGTGTACATGCAGGTAAGCATCAGGCCCAGGGCAGCCATGGCCCGATGTGGGCTGTGCACGTTCACTCTGTCCACACTAAGCTTGACCAGGGACTCTGCATCCAGCCGGCAGAGTTGTTCAGAGAGCAGGAGGCGCTCCAGACCCCGCAGGACACAGTGGTAGATAATAGACGGGGTGGACTCCTCACTTCCAGACAGCATCACCCCACACATCTGAACAAGAAGGAAGAGATCAGGCCTCTGTCACTTGTGCCTATCCTCCACATCAAAGTGACCTGACGGTACCCCCACAGGTGACAGTGCACACAAACTCACTCCCATCCTGGGGGAAGGTGCTCAAGGCTGCTCACCTGTATTATTGATGCAGAGAATTCCGGGCCTACATCCAGGGGGTAGTTCTCGATCAGGTAAAAGGCAGTGGCGCACATCACCAGCACGTGCTGCTGGCTATGAATGTTCACACAGCTGAAACCATGAGGTAGGGACTGAGCTGACAGTGTGTGGTGACCTTGTGTTTCAGGGACCTCAGCCCCCAACCCCATGACCTATATGTGTGCCCGCTCTACCCCAGTCCACCCTGAGACTCCCATGCAGCCGTTTATACTCACTGTGCTGCCCCTTTGAGGTTGGACAAGAGGTAGTCGCTGATGACTGGGACGAGCTGCTTTGCCGTCTCATCCAGGAGGTCACATTCCAGCACGTAGAGAGCACCGTGCAGGGCTCCGACCTTGCTGGGAAGGTGGCTGCTCCTCAGCGTGGTCTCTAGCAGCCGGCTGACTGGCTCTGCCACGGCCTTGTCCTAGAGCATAGTCACAGGCACGGAGGCTAGACCACAATGGATCAGGAGAGGCCAACGGGGGCTGGCCTCACACTGTAGAGGAACACAGTGAGTAGCAGGAGCTCCACAGAGGGACCAGGCTGTCGCCCGAGAGGCCCGAGCTAAGCTGGCCCTGGGCAGGCGTCCAGGGAGCATTCCTGCTCCTCGTGCTTCCCCAACCTGTGCTGACACCCTGTCCTCCCGGGGATCTGCGGTTTGGGCTGAGCCAGGGAGAGGGGCCCAGAGGACCAGCCCCAGCGAGCCCTGCTCTGTGTCCCTAACGAGCCTCCCGGCTGACAAGACCCCACACATATTGTCACAATGCCCTGCTGGGAATGGAGCGTGTCCCACCTCAGTCCCCAGGAGGGGATGCTGGAAACTGGCGCCTGATTCCTCTGGACTTTGTCCCCCTGACTCCTCGACCCCATACCTCTCCCGTTGGCTGATTGTGCTTTGTGTCTGTTCCCTGGGATCAATCCCAGCTGTGAGTATACGTGAATTCTCCCAACAAAAACCCAGGGTAGGTAGTCTTGGGTACCCCTAACAGTAGTCTATACTATCACAGACCAAAATGTTACTGATGTCCGTTTGGCACCAAACATAGTGGAGTGCAGCAAAACCCAAACACTCTGCACCACACCCCTCCCTCAAGACTCGCTTTCTGGAGAAGAGTTGGCCACAGGAAGCGGTGTGGAGGTGGGGGCGACCCTAGCGCTTCACAAGCCACTTCATCTGGGAAAGGTGGCTTCTGCCACCCGAGGGTCCCCACAGGCTTGGCTGATGGCTATTGCACACATACTGGGATGGTGTGACACCTTCCCAAGGACTGCCCTGCCCAGGAGTCACTCCCTGACCACACGAACACCACCAGGACCTGCTGTGAGGGACACACGCTTTCCAACACTGTATAAGCATCTGAGAAGGAAAAGCACACTGCTTGCGCCAACACACATATGCCTCCACCTTCCGGAAGTACGTCTGTGTGCATGTCAGGATGAGAAATCCGTGTCCATGCAGCATCCTGCCTTAGGGTCTTCTTAAAAACGATCATTACTTATTTGATTTACTGACAACACAACATCTGTCTAGGGGGATCTGGGCCTGAGCACAAAAACACAATTATAATAAAAACAAACCCAGCAGCTGAAACCCCCCACAAAGACAAAAGGGCCCCTTCAAGTCCAGCTGCTTTCACGTCTCTTGACGCCCAGAAGGCACACACTTTGAAGTGACGTGCTCACAGGGGAAACTCACTGTTCCTGCCCCCCAACGGCGGCACCGCAGCTGAAGGCCACCCGGGACGGGTGGTACCTGCCCAGGCACTTTAGGTCAGAGGGACAAACCATACAGGGGAGCACCACTGGGAAGGGGCGAGAGGGCTCCAGGCCACAGATGTGAGCTTACACCTCTGCCACGTTCTGTGTGACCTAGTCGCAGCCTCACGGGGCCCAGACAAAATGAGAGCAGCCTCACCTGTTGGGCCAGGTGCAGGAAAGCTGCCGCAGTGACGGGACAGATAGCAGGCAGCCCCCACGTGTTGGATGGATGAAGGAGTCCCTGCTGCCAAAATGGAGGTGGGCCCAGGGGGCACCATCCAGAGGCTCTGCAGTCACTGGCTGCTGCTACTCAGCCAAGAGGATAGGCCAGGCTCTGCATAGCCTGGAGGATGGTTACTTTCCTCTGGGAGCAGAGCTTCTGTCCCTCACTGGCTACCAAGGGCAGGGCCTGCACACAAGTGCTTTCATGTGCTCACATCACGGCCGGTGAGCATGTACCAGATGGTGATGTCTGCACAGAAGATGGGTGGGTGCTGTACTGGTGAGTTGACGGACTGGATGCAGAGTATAGGAAGAAACCAAAAGCAGGCAGTCTCCCTCCTGCTAAGAACAGACTCGAGCATCCAGACTTTGGGGGAGGAAATGCAGGGTCTGGGGTAAAATGGCCTCCAAGAGGGAGGGTCTGATCACAGGACACACAGGGGTCTCCAGCACTTCAGAAAAGGGGAGTGGGAGGCTGTGGGGGGCCATAGGCCACTGTGGAGGAGGAGCCAACCCATGCTTCTACCACCCACACCTCTGGCTCCCTTGGGGATGGGTCACCATGATGACCCAGGGCAAAGGGGTACAGGAGCCCCAAACCAAGGCTTCCTCACCACAACATGCTTCACCATGACCCATGGAAAGGCAGGTACGTTAGCAGAATCCTCCTGACATCCTTCCCATGTCAGACCTTTCCAGGCCAAGGCTATGCCCATGGCATGCAGCCAAAAGGAGGAGGTCCCTGCACCACCTCTCACTTACCATTCCAAGGACGGCAGCTGCCTTACAGGTGGCGGGCACCAGGTACTGAATGAGAATCTCGTCTTCTGCAGGGTGCACCCTCCGCAGTTCCGTCAGCGTCAGATACATCATCTCAAACTGGGTGCGCTCAGTGAATAAGTCTGAGACCACAAGGAGCTGGAGACACAGAGCATTGGGATAGGAAGTAAGCAACGAAGTCCAAAATGCATGTTCTGACACCAATGGGACAAATATGGGAATCCATAGGAGTCTTGGCCAAGTAAATAAATCGGCCCACACCTGGAAACCTGTAATAATAAGTGTCAGCAGATAACATGAAGATACACTAGTCAGAATATCTCCTTAAAAACGCCTCTGTATCTATACTGCCCACTGAGAGGTGAGGGCCTGGATCGCAGTCACGACCGTGGTGAGACCACAGAGCAGTTCTCCCACTGCTACTCTGCCAAATCCCAGAGCATCCCTGCAGCATGGGGACAGGCTCTCCAAAGCCCTGGATGGAGAAATGGGCAACCACTTCAGAAAGAGATGCTTGGATGATTTCCTGTCTCCCCAAAATACTCAATTCTTGGAGGCTCAACTTCACATGCCATCTAGAAATAAACGTCACCTAGGCGTGCAAGTGCATCTGCTCCTCAGGAGTACTGCCTCCTGCCGAGACCCAGCTGAGGAACCAGCAGGCTCGGCAACTCGCCAGCAGCAGCTGTTCCCAAAGCGGACATGTGGACACCCGAGGCCCTCCTGGGCTTGAGGTCAGAACTGCCTCTGTAGCAACACGGAGACCCTATCTGCTTTTTTACTCCTGTTCTCTTCTGACCATAAGGCAGTGTTTCCCAGAAGCCCTCTGATATTAGGCCAAACACAGGGAAGACAGGAAAATCAAGCTCTCTAATAATCAGTTAAGAGACTTGCAAAAATGTAAAACAAGGCTCTTCTCACTAATTGTTTAAAAATTTTAAATAAAAATTATCATTGTTATGTTAAATATTTAAGTAAGTTTTTAAAAATAAGACCTTCATTACAGGTGCTTATATTTCACTGGTTTTTGAAAAAAATCAGGTTGCAAACTTTTGTTAAAAATGAAAAATCTCACCTGCAATAAAGGTCTTATCTAGGAACCTTAGGGGTGTGTACTGACAACAGCCAGGCTCAAAATCCATGCCTGCATTGACCGGCTGGAGGCATGGCAGGGACAGACAACCAGAGCCCACTGCAGAGACTACATAGATGGTTCTAGCTGGCTGGTCCGCGGGTGGGAAGCAGGCACTGAGTGTCTTCAGCTCCAAACTCTCGCTCGCTTCTCACCACATGATGGGAAAGACGTGAAGCTGGCATCTAAGGAGGAACTACTGTCAAACCTCTATGACTTCGGTCCTAGCACCGTAAGCAGGGATAGGCCTAAGCCACACACACATCCTCTTTGGGGTCCCCAAACATACAGGAGTCTGAGCCTGCAGAGTGAGGTTGACAGCTCTGTATCAGAGCTTTTCCAGGGGGTGTGGTCGTGGGACCATCTGCCCAGCTCTCATCTAAGAAAGTAGACATTTATGAGACAGGCCCTTGGGACAAATATGAGTAAATAGGGTGGCCTTCAGAGGGAGCCTTCACACAATGTGATGCCCCTACAACACTCTTACTGTACTTATAAGGGTCCCAACTGGCTGTGGATCAGAAATGTAAATATTGGTCCCTCCATGGGCTACAGAAATACTACTTTCTCCTCCTGGATCTGTGAACTGCTCAGAGCTCCTTCCCAGGTTCCCAGAGCTCGTGAACTCTGCACGTGTGCACCCTGTCTATGGTAGTGTGTATGTGTACTGCCACGAGCACCGTGCACCTGTAGGGGAGCAGGGAATGCAGACTTACGGATCGAACCACTTCACTGATCAGGATGATGGGTGTCCTTCTGGCCGAACCTGATGGCAGGATCCAGCGACTGTACAATTCAAGCAAAAACTGGGAACAGGAGTGAATGTCGACTCCAGCCCGGTGCTTCCTGAAGAGCATAGCAGATGGGCAATCGCCCCATACACAAGATGAGACTTATTTCAGGAGGTTCCCCCAAATCAAATCACAGATAGGAAATTTCAAACTGCTTGAAAAGTAGATGGGAAACCTGGAGTTGACGGGTGATGTGGGTGGTGATGCAGGTGCAGGGACATCAGCCTCCTCTTCTTCCTCCTCCTCCCACTCCTCCTCTCTCAAGGGTGTGATGCTGTTCCCCAGCCACACGGAGTGAATGGACACCTTCAGGAGATAAGAAGCCTGGGCTCAGTGTTTAGGGCAGAGGCGTGGGTTCTCCCCTGAGCTGCAGACCCCTTTTCTGGAGATGGGGGCAGCGGTGCTGGGAACAGGAGTCATTTTGTCCACTCGGGTGCCTCCCTATGCACCCAGTTCAAACAGACTACGCTCCTGCTAACAGCCCATGCCCCCACACATCTGTTCACGTGGGAGTCCTCTGGCACACAGCATGGTACCTCACACTGAGCAAGTGGCTGCTGCAGCCTCAGGCTGCATTCCTACCACCAACTAGGACACTAGCCCAACTCCCACTCTGCATAAACAACCGTTGCCCCTTTGGGGTCCCACCAGCCATGGGGGGTGGGGCCAGCAGTGGGCAGGCAGGCTGGAGGTGGCTGCCTGAAAGCTGCCACAGATGGAATATGAACTTCGAAGCCTCAAAGCAATCTTCAGGCTTCAAGAGAGGGTGGCCCCTCTGTCCTCCTCACTCCCCAACAGCCAGTGATGGCTCATTTCAGAGGGATGTGGGAGCTGATCGGTCTCCAGACAGAACAGGGTGGGGTCAGGGCTTAGCCCTGGGCAGATGCACTATGCTCCATTCCCAATGGCTGGATGTAAACATAGATGCTGAACAACGATGTGGCTAAGCAAACGCCCCGTACCCAGGAGGCTAGGTTCCACCCCGAGAGCCACTCACAGCCTGTTCCTCAGGAACACGTTTCTAAAGAAATGACAGTGAGCTCCATCACCCTAACTTATCTCAGGGGCAGAAACTTCTCTGTAAGGACAGCACAGATAGCCCGTCTGTGGCTCCTTGCTCACAGAGGAATGTGTGTGAGCAGGAGAGGACAGGATGGAGCAGGCCTGGGGACTCTGCCACAAGGCTGTGCCCAGAGCCAATAGGGATGCCCTCGGGATAAACAAGTATTTCCAACCCCTGCTTGGCCAATGTCCTCTGAAACAAAAGCTTAAAAAAAAAAAAGCAGTCCTGAGTAACTGCTTTCTAAGTAAACCAGTAAAGTCTGAAAGGACAGAGCAGTAGACAGAGCAGCCATCGGGCACCCACGTGAGTCCCCTCCGCCCAGCACACACGTCCTCATGGCTCCAGGAGCCACATCCCTACGCTCCAGCTCCTTGACATGCACTATCATATGTGTGACTGTCCTGTTTTTCTGACAAGAAAACTGAATTTTTATTTCAAAGTGACTCACCCGGTAAGCTGTCAACCTGGCCCCCAGGGCATATCCATCTTCCACACTGGGTTATGTGACCACAGTTCCCCTTCAGCTGGCAGCTGGGATCTTCTGGCCAAATCCAGGGCCATCCTGATGTTCACCCCACCCAAGCCACTCTTGCCTGACTGACTAATGCCCCAAAGCTAAGCCTGACTCCCACCAGCCTGCTACATTCACACATGCTCACATCACTAGGTACACAAGATACCTTAAATCTTCCTCGTAGTAGAGAATATCAATGAGAACAAATAAAAAAAACTCTCCCTTTATTTAAAAAATGCATGTAATTTTTCTTCTGGATGCATCAAATGACCCAAAGTCATAGCAGATGAAAGAGAGCAAAGAAAGTAGTAGGATGTGCCCTGGCAGCGCGGGTGTGACTGACCTGGCCAAGCTTATAGCTCATGTTTCCCAGCTCCCGCTCGGGGTTGATCTGCAGCAGAAGCTTGTCGTGGCTGATGAGGGCACCTGCAGGGTGACAAGGTGGACAGTTCTGCAGAGCCCTGAGGGTCTCTGGGCTTTTCTCTGGCACTTCATAATGTACTATGCTGGCAGGGCCAGGCGGGCAATGCTGAATTATCACTGTTTCTCTTGTTAACACACCAGCTTCTGACTGCACAGGAAGCAGCTGATGGGGCAACAGCCCAGTAGACAGGCACTCAGGGACCCAGACCACAACATCGATGGGCAACACCTCCCAGGACCCTGCCCTGGTGTCTCGGCTGTCCAGTTGTGCCCACCAGAGTAGGAGGGTACAGGCGGATGCTGCCACTCAACCCATCTTCTCCACAGCCTATGTCTTTCGCACTGTCTATACCCCAGACTAAACAACTCCCCCTGCCAGCCAGAGGCCTCTGGCTGACCCTTTACCAGATCAAGCCTCAACACCCCCCTCTTCCATGATGCTTCCTACCCCTAGTCCATCTGCACCTACTCTCCCCTTCCTCCTGTGACACGGAGTGAGGCCACCTCTGTCTCCTAGGGGGCAGGAGCTCCTCAGGGGGCCATCCTGGTACACAATCCTGAGTCTAGTCCAGCACTTCAGTAAATGTCTAGCGTCTGCATGTCTACATAGAATGCTCTCTAGGTAAAGCACTCAAGATGCTTAAAACTGTATCTAACGACTGCTAAAATAAACTAGAGAATCATAAAAACACTGTGCTAAAATACTGATTAGTCAACAAAAACATGTGTACTAACAAAAATAATAATAACCTCACAAAATTTCCTTTTAACTCAGGGTGACAAACTCTGGTGCCCATTACAGGGCAGGAACACAGCCTGCAGGCCCAGACGGAGGATGGGGAAGGGAATGGCAGCTGGGGGCAGAGAGCTCAGACCAGGGATCCCCAGCCACAACAGGCTCTCAGGGGTCCAGGCCTGCTCTCGCCACAGCGCTCTCTTGCAAAAAGCTGGAGCTTCAAGCGAGTCAAGGATGAACTATGCTGATTTTTTCACTGAGTGACTAGTTTGGCCTCTATACTCCCTCTCAAGGCTGCAGGTCTCAGGCTGAGAGCCATTCTGTTCCTCATGGGCTGACTGGGGAGGGCAGTGCATTTGGTACCACAGCCTCCAAAAAGACACCTCTGGTCTTTCTGCCCGAGTGGTGGTGTTAGGATCTTGGTCACATTCTCATTCTGGCCCAGGTACAAATGGCCCTCTTCCCACAGGTACCTGTAGTAGCTGGAGACAGAGAAGGGACAGGGTCCCACGCTTGGTATAAGTGATGCGTGGCGATATTCTCTCTCTTTGAAACCATTGCTTGGATTTCCTGCTCTACAATTCCTCGGATAATGCTCAACTTCCTCCCAAACCTAAAATCCAAAACAAAGGTTAAAGGATATTTTGTTTCCTTCAAAATCTTAAAACCAAAAAACCTCAGGGCATCTTCCAGCTTTGCCTAAAGGAAACACAGGCACCTATAAGAGCAAATGACTCCCTTTGAGGGGACTCCAGTCCATGTGCCCTTGGCTATTTTTTGATGTGCTAGAGTCTGCCCTAAACAGTCAATGGACCCCATGGCATGCAGGCCTCACTGCCACGGGTCACCGAATCACTTCTTGCAGTAAGGCAACACTCACAGGTGTTTTGTTTGTAGTTCTGGTAACAAAGAAAAGGACCCAGGGAGAAGGTGCTGGTTACTCTGGGCGGGGTGAAAAGGCACCTCACTCTTCCCACCTGGTGTCGAGGGCTTTCAGGGGCTTGTTCCGGGGCTGCTGCTCCAAGCAGCTCACAGCTGGGTTGCCAGCCACAGGCACAGTCATTGCACTCAGCACCAGGGAGGTGATGGCCTGCACAGCCAGGACGTTGATCTGGGTCCTCTCTGTGTCTTCCTGGAAGGAGAGCCCACATTTTTATCATGTCATGAATGGCTAGATGCCAGAAACCATATACGCCCCCACCTGCACACAGGACTGAAAGGCCGTGGTCCTTGGGCTGCACGGTCTTATGGGGAAGAGCTGGAGGGCTGCAGAGCAACATGCCTTCCCAGCAATGGTCCTGTTTTGTCTAAGCTCCCCGCAGCCTATGCTCCCTTGAGCATCTGTGACTTGTAATAAACCTGATGGACAATGTCTACCTTTCAAAGCACAGTCTCCTATTGGTACAGACCTCAAAATATAAATCAATTTTTAAGAAACTGCCCTTAAATTTCCTCATTAATTTTAGGGTTTAAAATTAGGGTTCCTAATTGTCACCTGTGAGTTCTACACATGAGTTTAAAGAGTTTAAAGACCCTTGATTTTTGATGTAGGTCTACTTCTTAAACTGACATTTCTACCAGTTTGGGCCTACCTTCCACCAGAGTTAAGGACTTATATCCAACGGTTTTCAGTATCTCAGGCTTTGCCTTATCAGAGAACATGGTTTTTATTAATATAATGTACATTAACATTCTAAGAAGCCGGATAAATCTCTGCAAAGCAGTGAACTGAACACAGGTACATACACAAACATAGCCTTTATAACATGCCTTTTCATTCTCATTCAACCTATACACTATACCTGAATACTGATAAAGAAAACTCAAACTTATTTTCAAGAAAGGGTGCAGCCCTACTGACCCTTAACGTGTGATGCACCATGACAGAGCATACTCTGGCCACCAGGAATCTAGGCCACTCAAACTGTGAGGGAATTTGCTCCTATTCTACAACATTAGCCTAGATATGAACTGACTACCCTGGTAAACACAGAAAGAAAGAAAAGAAAGAAAAGAAAGAAAACAAAGAAAGAAAGAAAGAAAAGAAAAAAGAAGAAAGAAAGAAAAGAAAGAAAAGAAAGAAAGAAAAGAGAAAGAAAGAGAGAGAGAGAGAGAGAAGGGAGGGAGGGAGGGAGGGAGAAAAAGAAAAAGAAAAAGAGCTTGCTGCCCTTTATTGCCCACTAGGAACAATTCACAAGCTGCCATGACTGCCCATGTGCCAAAAAGTGGACACACAGGCCTGCACGTGGCCTTACTTCCGGTGGGCTCTCTTCCTGCTCCATCACAAGGGGCTGAGTCACCAGGACACCAAGGAGGGTGGCCCACGTTTCCTCAAACTGGGTGCGGCTGGTCCATCCTAGGAATGCAAACGGTACGTGAGACAAGGTCACCTGCTCCCCAAACTTCTTGATGTAAAGTGGCAGCTGGGCCATACAGCTGCAGCTGGAACAGGCCCCGCCCCCAGGGCCATGTACAGCAGTCCTGAGATGCAGCCACACTGCCAGGTACACTGCACCAGCAAGGACACTGAAGCACACATGTATGAGGTCACACGACAGGCAAGTGGCACCCTCTCCATCCCCTACTGCAGAGATGCAGTGAGGCGAAGGGATGTTTAAGCAGCAGGCCACATTTGAGTGGGTCAGAGTTGCTCCTGCCCTGCTCACCAGAGGGCTCATGGGTCTTCCCCAAAAACAAACCAGTGCATTGCACACAAGCGTGTGCAGACACCAAACCACTGGACTGCATACCCTGAGTAGGTGAAATGTGTGCTCCATGAATTCTATCTCAGGAAAGCTGTTAAAAATAGAGAAGTTAAAGGAATGGGTTCTCTGACTCTGTCTAAAAGAATATCAGATCAAAAAAGGATATAACCTAGCCAGGGCACTAGCATCTGGGGAACATGCATCTAGTGGGTTGACCTCAAGCAATGTCTTCACCAGTGGCCCTCAAGGTGTGGGATGAGCACTTGCTTCTCAGGGTCGCACTTCCTGTTGCCATGGGTGATCTGCGTGCGAGGTGGAGGTGGCCAGGCCACTTCCATTAGGGTCACAAGTGACAGGAAGGGGATGTCAAGGGCAGGAAAACCAGAGCAAATTTCAGGATTAAATGCAGACAGACCTAGTCAAGTGGGCAAACATACAGATCGATGTTTACACAATTCATTTTAGGGAAAAGAATGAAGACAAAGGCAAGAATGTGAAGGCAATATCAGGAAGAGAGTGGAGCTGTCCAGGGTACCTCTTGCACGTCTGAGTGAGGATTCGAGCAGGAAGATGCCTAAGAAAGGAAATGATAGCACATAGGGGGTGGCCAGGAGACAGCCTCCTAACCACCGTCAAGGACAAGAAACAAAGTTTTCTGAGGCTGCTAGCCTTGGGTCACTGCAGAGACTGTCCACACTGTGGACAGAGTAACAAACTGTCTGCTTCACTAAAGGGAAAAGTAGAGGCAACACGGCATCAGCTCCCTGAAGCTTCTGGGATCAAGATAAGCACAGACCCTGAGGAAACCTGAGCTGGCCAGGGATCACAGGGATGAAGGGCAGGCCCCACAGGCAGGCGAGGTGCCCGACACTTTGGGAAACATCGTAGCTTGACACAGCCACTCAGGACCTACCAAATACAACCCTGCCACCAGACCTGCAGCCATGCAATGAGGGCAAAAGGGCAACACACACCGTACTGCAGGAAGTGGACAACGCCTGATGCAAACTACTAACACTGCCACATATTGTGCAACCGTGTACCAGACGAATCTTGTGTGGTTTCTGAATCTGTACTGATGCTATGAAACCACAACACTGGGTGTCCTAGAGGCCAGGATGCCTGCCCCCACCGTCCAGAGGCCAGAGCTGTCTCACAGAAGAGTCTACTTTCCCCGCTCTAGTGCGCTGCTTCCACCTCGCTGCAGCTGCAGAGTGATCTGCACCTGAGAAGGGAATCCTCGACCACACAAGAGCGCACGGATCTGGGCTGCACATGATCTATCACCAGGGTGCCTGTCCTAACTTCCAACAAGCCTGGTATATGAAGACTTGGGGTTAAGCCCCCCAACATCACACCAACCGGTGAGTATTTTTCACTGCGAGAGTTTGCATTCACTGCAGAATGTACTCACATAGGACCATGTCATACCCTACATCCCTTGTGGAATAAATAAGAACTAGGCGCTTTGAGGCCTAGTAATTCTGGAAGAGAAACAAGGATACCTAGTGCATTGATGCGGTAGATGAACTCTTTAAAGACTTCCTTCTCCTGGAGGAACTCCACTGGGATCTCAGGGAAGGCTGTGCCGAAGTCCCCTCCTGGCTCAGGCGACCATCCGAGTTTCCAAACCTGAGAAGATGAGAAAGAAATAGTGTGACCCCAGTCAAATCAGGACAGCTGCACTATGAGGAAACCATGAAACAACCTTTCTCTCAGCATGGCCTCCTTTCGGAGGCCACATTCTTACTGACAGCTCACACAGACTGTCCCAAAAGCAAGTGCATCATCCTTCTGGGAAAACAGCTCCCATGCATCACCCGAGGATCTCCTGCCCCATTGTGGGCCTCCTGGGTCTGCTCTGACCTCCCACTTTCCCAACCTGC
The DNA here is from genome assembly GCF_053574225.1 of Canis aureus. Classification (NCBI taxonomy): domain Eukaryota; kingdom Metazoa; phylum Chordata; class Mammalia; order Carnivora; family Canidae; genus Canis; species Canis aureus. The sequence continues at coordinate 61,966,164 of NC_135612.1, forward strand.
CTGCTCCCAAACTGGCCCAGCCCCTTTCCCTCGCTGCTAGCACCCTAGGCTAGCAATTTATGAGTTGGGTTCTTGAAGGTCCGTGTTGGCAGCCCCTGGCCGTCAGAGGCAGGCAGGAGCACCCTTGCACACAAACAGCAGCTGGTGTGTTAGATGAAAACAGGCGTCAAATGAAGTCAAGTTGCATTTAAAAATAGTCCCTGGCAAGCAGGCACATAAACTCAGTGAACAGAAGGCGGAGCTGTGGACCCGTCGCTGTCCTGGCAGCAGGAGCAGCCACCCTCCCAGCCAAGAGAATAGACCCCTCAGCTCCGCACTCCCCAAGCCCACCCATGGGGGCCTCAGAGACATGGCCAGCCCACCTCCACAGTTCCAGTGCCTCTCATTCAGCTTAGGAAGACACCAGGTCTCTCCCTAGCATCTCTGAGCTGCTCACTGCACCCTCCTCTCAGAACACTGGTGCACACTGCTTCGTGCCCTTTGTGTTGTCGCGTCTCCTCCAGACACCTTGACTTCTAGGACAGCACCTTCCCAGGGTGGCTCCCCGCTTCCCTCCAGGCAGCTGTCTCCAGACCTACACAGGGACTGAGGTGCCTCGGCAGCCAAGGCCGTGCCCTGCACACTGGCAACCCTGCTTCTCTACCGGGCTCCACCTGGCTCTCTTCTCAGTGGGCATGGGGCTTCAGATGCGCTACAACCCACTGCTCCACACCAGCCCCGGAACCCCAGGCTATGGTGGCTGCTGCCCCCAGTGAGCCCTACAGGTAGGCCAGCTCGGCCTCCTGTGGTGGCACCCTCTGCGCCCTGGTCTAAGGAGGACTGCTGCCTGGGTACAACCTGCCCAGTGTCCCCCATCACATACGTGCACAGAGGCCGTGCCCACTGGCAGGCACAGGTCTTTTCTAAGCTGAAACAAGCCCCCTTCCTCTTGGTCCCAGTTTTCACCTTGACCTCCAGCTATGCTGTCAGGCCACCCACCAACCCTCAACCCACTCACACTAAGTCCTTCCAGTCAGGAGTCCAAAGAATGCCAAGTTAAAACTAATTCTGAGGACAATTTGGAATCGGAAGCTTCAAAAGTGGTCGTGCCCAGACAGCTGAACAGTATCATACGGTGCCTGGTATTACGGGCAAACAACTGAGGGGCACGGCATCCAGTCTACCACCAAACAGGGGAGCTGAGTTACTTTCCAATCACATCCAACATCGAGTACTGACTAGTGGGAGATGAAATCTTACTTCTGGAGGTTTTCCCCCCATGTTGGAAAACCCAGCATTTTTATCAATGACTGCTAGACACAATGCCCCAGGAAACCAGACAGGTGCCAGGACCACAAACAGCAAGCACAGAAGGAGGCTCTGGCCACCCCAGGGGAAGCAGGTGAGGGATGGGCTCCCACTCTCACCCCTAGGAGCCCCCAGCCAGGGGCTGGTCTGCACATCTCATTATTTCTGTCCTTCTGCCAAGGAACCACCAGACTCACCAGCGGGGGGACACGCGTGTAGCTATTGACGAGGGGTAAGCGAGCCAGGCTGATGACGATGTTCCTCAGCACTGACGTGAGAAACGCTGGGGTGTTGCTGTTCCTCTTGTGCCCCAAGGCCAACACTGATGGCAAAGACTCCACCATTTCTGCCACCATCTGACAGGCTGTGGTGATATATGCTAGATCTAAACAAACACCAGGGTTCAGAGGTCTGTTCTGTCGAAACATATCCCAAACCCGCCACCTCTGCTCCTGATGTTCCTACCCCCCGAGGGAGAAGGCACCATCCTACAACCAGTGCTCAAACCACAAATGCAGGTGCTCACTGAAGGCCTGCAGATCTTACCTCCTTCCAGTCTATCTAAACATGCAACCTTCTCCATGCTGGCCAGGACTGTTGTCTTGAACCTCCCACCTGCCTTGCACAATGCGGCCAGCACCTAGGAGCAATCATGCTGTGCTCCTCTGTGCTCTGGTGTCCTGCGGCTCTCCTGGGACCTTCTGCTGCTCCCTGAGCTGGCGTGCAAAAAACCACATTATAAATCCCTGGCTCACTGTTTCCTGAGATCAGGGGTTCTCCTGGACTGCTGGTGGGATTCTGATAGGGTGCCAAGTCTCACCCTGGAACTCCTGAGAATGCTGAGGGGAACCCTGCAGCCGCAGAGAAGAGCCACAGCACCTTGAGGGCAGGGACTGTTCTCATTCACTTTGAGTCTGGCACAGAGTATGAGCCAGAACATTATTTGTTGAGCTGACAAATGTTTCAGGTTGTGCACAAATATAACCCATGGTTCATGAGATTTGGCAGACTAAGCAACTTCCTCATCTAGAGAGGGGATTCTTATTAGGCTTATGGAGTCAAGCCGCAAGCTAAAAGAAGTGGGGCTGCTTTTACTAATACTTTTTTTTTTTTAATATTTTAAAATAATTTGTTCTAACTCTCTGAAGAAAGTCCATGGTATTTTGATAGGGATTGCATTAAACGTGTAAATTGCCCTGGGTAACATTGACATTTTCACAATATTAATTCTGCCAATCCAGGAGCATGGAATATTTTTCCATCTCTTTGTGTCTTCCTCAATTTCTTTCAGAAGTGTTCTATAGTTTTGAGGGTATAGATCCTTTACCTCTTTGGTTAGGTATATTCCTAGGTATCTTATGCTTTTGGGTGCAATTGTAAATGGGATTGACTCCTTAATTCCTCTTTCTTCAGTCTCATTGTTAGTGTATAGAAATGCCACTGACTTCTGGGCATTGATTTTGTATCCTGCCACACTGCCAAATTGCTGTATGAGGTCTAGCAATCTTGGGGTGGAGTCTTTTGAGTTTTCTATGTAGAGTATCATGTCATCGGCAAAGAGGGACAGTTTGACTTCTTCTTTGCCAATTCGAATGCCTTTAATGTCTTTTTGTTGTCTGATTGCTGAGGCTACGACTTCTAGTACTATGTTGAATAGCAGTAGTGAGAGTGGACAACCCTGTCTTGTTCCTGATCTTAGGGGAGAGGCTCCCAGGGCTTCCCGATTGAGAATTATATTTGTTGTGGGCTTTTCGTAGATGGCTTTTAAGATGTTGAGGAATGTTCCCTCTATCCCTACACTGAAGAGTTTTGATCAGGAATGGATGCTGTATTTTGTCAAATGCTTTCTCTGCATCTAATGAGAGGATCATATGGTTCTTGGTTTTTCTCTTGCTGATATGATGAATCACACTGATTGTTTTACGAGTGTTGAACCAGCCTTGTGTCCCGGGAATAAATCCCACTTGGTCATGGTGAATAGTTTTCTTAATGTACTGTTGGATCCTATTGGCTAGTATCTTGTTGAGAATTTTTGCATCCATGTTCATCAGGGATATTGGTCTATAATTCTCCTTTTTGGTGGGGTCTTTGTCTGGTTTTGGAATTAAGGTGATGCTGGCCTCATAGAACGAATTTAGAAGTACTCCATCTCTTTCTATCTTTCCAAACAGCTTTAGTAGAATAGGTATGGTTTCTTCTTCTTTTTTTTTTTTTTTTTTTGTTTCTTCTTTAAACATTTTATAGAGTTCCCCAGGGAAGCCATCTGGCCCTGGACTTTTGTGTCTTGGGAGGTTTTAGATGACTGCTTCAATTTCCTCCCTGGTTATTGGCCTGTTCAGGTTTTTTATTTCTTCCTGTTCCAGTTTTGGTAGTTTGTGGTTTTCCAGAAATGTGTCCATTTCTTTTAGATTGCCTAATTTATTGGCTTATAGCTGTTCATAATATGTTTTTAAAATCGTTTGTATTTCCTTGGTGTCGGTAGTGATCTCTCCTTTCTCATTCATGATTTTATTAATTTGAGTCTTCTCTCTCTTCTTTTTAATAAGGCTGGCTAATGGTTTATCTATCTTATTAATTCTTTCAAAGAATCAACTCCTGGTTTTGTTGATCTCTTCAGAGAGTTAGAACAAATTATTTTAAGATTTGTGTGGAATCAGAAAAGACCCCAAATAGCCAGGGGAATTTTAAAAAAGAAAACCATAGCTGGGGGCATCACAATGCCAGATTTCAGGTTGTATTACAAAGCTGTGGTCATCAAGACAGTGTGGTACTAGCACAAAAACAGACACATAGATCAATGGAACAGAATAGAGAACCCAGAAGTGGACCCTCAACTTTATGGTCAACTAATATTCAATAAAGGAGGAAAGACTATCCACTGGAAGAAAGACAGTCTCTTCAATAAATGATGCTGGGAAAATTGGACATCCACATGCAGAAGAAAGAAACTAGACCACTCTCTTTCACCATACACAAAGATAAACTCAAAATGGATGAAAGATCTTAATGTGAGACAAGATCCCATCAAATTCCTAGAGGATAACACAGGCAACACCCTTTTTGAACTCGGCCACAGTAACTTCTTGCAAGATACATCCACGAAGGCAAAAGAAACAAAAACAAAAATGAACTATTGGGACTTCATCAAGATAAGATGCTTTGCACAGCAAAGGATACAGTCAACAAAACTCAAAGACAACCTACAGAATGGGAGAAGGTATTTGCAAATGACGTATCAGATAAAGGGTTAGTTTCCAAGATCTACAAAGAACTTATTAAACTCAACAGCAAAGAAACAAAAAATCCAATCATGAAGTGGTCAAAAGACATGAACAGAAATCTCACAGAGGAAGACACAGACATGGCCAACATGCACATGAGAAAATGCTGTGCATCACTTGCCATCAGGGAAATACAAATCAAAACCACAATGAGATACCACCTCACACCAGTAAGAATGGGGAAAATTAACAAGGCAGGAAACCACAAATGTTGGAGAGGATGCGGAGTAAAGGGAACCCTCTTGCACTGTTGGTGGGAATGTGAAGTGGTGCAGCCACTCTGGAAAACTGTGTGGAGGTTCCTCAAAGAGTTAAAAATAGAACTGCCCTAAGACTCAGCAATTGCACTGCTAGGGATTTAGCCCAAAGATACAGATGCAATGAAACACCGGGACATCTGCACCCCGATGTTTCTAGCAGCAATGTCCACAATAGCCAAACTGTGGAAGGAGCCTCGGTGTCCATCGAAAGATGAATGGATAAAGAAGATGTGGTTTATGTATACAATGGAATATTACTCAGCCATTAGAAATGACAAATACCCACCATTTGCTTTGACGTGGATAGAACTGGAGGGTATTATGTTGAGTGAAATAAGTGAATCGGAGAAGGACAAATATTATATGGTCTCATTCATTTGGGGAATATAAATAATAGTGAAAGGGAATAGAGGGGAAGGGAGAAGAAATGGGTAGGAAATATCAGAAAGGGAGACAGAACATGAAGACTCCTAACTCTGGGAAACGAACTAGGGGTGGTGGAAAGGGAGGAGGGCAGGGGGTGGGGGGTGACTAGTTGGCGGGCACTGAGGTGGGGGCACTTGATGGGATGAGCACTGGGTGTTATTCTGTATGTTAGCAAACTGAACACCAATAAAAAATAAATTTATTATTAAAAAAAAGATTTTATTTATTCATGACAGACATAGAGAGAGAGAGAGAGAGAGAGAGAGAGAGAGAGTAGAGACACAGGCAGAGGGAGAAGCAGGCTCCATGCTGGGAGCCGGATGCGGGACTCGATCCCGGGACTCCAGGATCACACCCTGGGCCAAAGGCAGGCGCTAAACCGCTGAGCCCACCCAGGGATCCCCTACTAATACTTTTTTTAAGTAAACTCAGTGCCCAGGACTCAAACTCACAATGCCAAGATCAAGAGTTGCATGCTCTCCCAACTGAGCCAGCCAGGAGCCCCTAATGGGCAATCTTTAAGAGGTTTCACCCTATCAAGGCGATAAAAAGAGCTAGCTTCTTCCTCTGGCCAGGATTAAACAAACCAGCTTAAATTGGGCCGTGGGGAATAAGCATAATCAACGTGAACTAAATAGGCTCCAGCCTGTGAGCCTGTCTGCTCTGACTCGACCCCCTGAAATGCCTGAACTATTTTCAGATGGATAGAAATTTAAGTTATGAGAAAAATTATGGTGATATTTGCTGAGCACTTATAACAAGACAGGCACTTGTTCTGGGTGCTATCCATGGATGAATTTATTTAATCCTTCTACCAATCCAAGGCTAGTGCCACCTGTACCTTCCCTGCAGAAGCACTGATGAGAACTCGCCATAGCCACTCAGCTAGAACGTGGCCAAGCAGGGAGGTGAGTGTGTGTCTCCCTCACAGATCAACAACAAACCATGAAAGCGTGAACTAAGGGTTGACAGACCACAGAGTTTCGAGGAGCTAGGCTGTGTGTACCGAAGGACACTGTGTCTGAGGGTTACACACTCACAGGTGACACAGGAAGAGAAATCACCTGCTGAAGATGAATGACAGGGAAATGTCATCCTTACCTGGTCTGTACAAATGCTGGCAAATGACAAAGCATGTATGTACTTGCTCTGAAAGAGGAAGGCTTCTGAAGCCACCAGAGCATGGCTAAGACTCTGGTATTCCAGAGCATTCCATAAAAAAGGCATTCAAGAACCACCAGGTGGGCATGTGCTTCCCATCTTGTGGATGGGCTGCAGGTGGCACTCCAGCCACACCTTCTGGCTGAGGACACCCAGATGCCCCCCAGTGACAAGCAGTCACTCAGCCAAGTGCTTTCCTCCCGACCTGCCTCAGGACAAAGAACGTGCACACCTATGGCACACGTCTAAGTCTAGAAGTTCCGATGGATAGGATGTGGATGCTTTTTCTGTAGGAAGAGCAGTAACTTTCATTTAAACATCCACCCCCAGAGAAGGTCAAAACAGACACTCAGGTCGCTTGATGGTCACATGGGTATTTCCACGTATTTGTTTGTCACCCGGTAAACATTCTAGAGCATTTACGAAAGTGGGCACACGGAGGGAAGGCAGTCCTTGCCCTCAGGGAGTGCGGTGATGGCAGAGGAGCAGCTGTGAAAGGGGGGCATCAGGAGGGCTGCCTGGGAGTGACACCCCAGCCCAGTTTGGAGGGACCAAAGAAAGCTGGATGACTAGAGCCAGTGTGTTAGCAGAGGAAAGAGCACAGGTGAGATGCTGTGCTCAAACTGCCCCCATATCTAAAGATAATCAACAGGATGCAACTGCATTAAGTAAGCTTTCAGGTGTCTACACTTACCCCTTTAAAAGTCTCTTCATGAATTTCAAGCCCTCAAAAACACTGGGTAAAAAAAGAACGGCTCGAGACTTACTTTGTGTGTTTGGATCTACTTCGTCCACTCTGGCGGCCTTTGGCATGTTCACCCTCCTTTCTGGGCTAAGCAGCTGGTCCCCAGGCTGCACCACGACTGGAAGTCACAATAGAACAATTTCCAAACACTTTTACCATTCCTTTTTATTCAAAGTCTCACATTTATGGAGCCTTATAACATTTCAAGGAGACAGATTCAGCCAGAGGAGCTCTGGATTTCCTGGAGTCAGGTTTAGACAGTACCAGACTCAGGGACAGGTCTCCAGGCTTGTCTGAAGTGCATGAGACTAGACGTCTATGCTGAGATTTCTACATCTGTCCACTGCCTGCTGTTTGGCACCTCTTGCCCTCAAGGTTTTTATCAGACAGCTCGTGATTCATTACTGCTAAAAGCATCACTGCAATTCCCCAAGAAGTCTGGCTTTGAAAATTTACTCCCCAGATCTCCGTTTTCAAGCTGACTACAAATGCACAGATGAAAACAATTTAAACAATGAAACTTCAAAACACCCTCTAACATGTAAACTATAATGTCTAATTTTTGAGAAACTCTGGCTAACGACCCTTGTTAAGGACACTGTCCCTTGAAAAGAATGTCACTTTTATTTTATAATACATTAATATTACAATTCATTATAGAAACAAGCATTTTGACTATAACAGAAAACAATCTTTTTAATGTAATCTTATTAAATCTTATGGTCATTTGGGACTAAAAGCATGAAACAGTCAAGTAGGACCAGAGATCAAAGGGACATAAAATTAGGAGTATTTTTTATGAAAGTTAGAACGCCAAAATCTAAACAAAATGACTACAAAAGCAAATTCAAGTCCAATTTTAATGCAGAATCCAAACCATTGGAGATGAACACAAAGCCTATATTTTATCCACCAAGTAACCCCCAATTCCTTGCTTGGCACCTGGAAAACAGGTGGCACAAAATAAACGTCCGTGACTAGATCTGCAGAGCTGACTACTGATCCCGTGACAGAGGAGAGAAACCTGTTGTGGTCAAAGACTCACCGGCTTCTAGGATGAAGCGGACACAGTGAATGAGAGAGCAGGCGTGGGTCACCATCTCTGGGGAGGAGAGCACACTCCAGAGGCTGGGCAGCTGCAGAGCCAGGCAACAGCAGTCGAGGCCTGCCTGAAGGTCCAGACTCAGTGGGATCTGCTCATGGATCAAATGCCATGCCAGGGCCTAAAGGGGAGGGTCAGCGTTACAGAAGGATCAGACCCGCTTCCTATCTCCAGGCTGCCAGGGAACTGTCTCAACAGTGAGAGGCTGGTGGGTCCTGACTACGCTTCCAGAGGGATGAGACCCTGTTGCCTACTCCCTTATATTCCAAGCTTGACCACCTGCTCCCAAAACCGCCTGGGGCTTGCCTCTCTGCCAGAAGGGCCACCCTGATTTCATTGTTCCTCCTTCCTTCGGCTCTGTGGGCTCCTCTAGAAATCCTTCCCTGCCACATGGTCTCTAGGCTAGGCTCCTCCTCACAGGGCTCCCAGGGTGCAGGCAGGCTCTGCCTTGGTCATAGAGGCTGAATCTGAGAGCATGGGTCCTGGAGATGGCCAGGATTGGGTTCAAATGCCAGTGGGTTATTTCTTAGTGGGTGAAACCTGGACAAGCCACCAAACCTCAGTAAGCCCTGCTTTCCTCATCTGTAAAATGGGAATAACAGAGTCCATCTTGCAGAATTATAGGAAGATCTGAATAAGAGGATGCATAGAAGCATTTTGCCCTGCACATGGCAGTCATGGGACTGCTGCTGACAGTCATGACTATGTACTGTCACTGTATGTTTGCCTGCTAGCCTGCTCACCACCACACTGAGATGTCTGACTTGGCCCAGCTCCAAGCAGGTGCTTTTATTCATCACTTCATGAACGACTGCCCTCCTGACACCTATGAAGTGGCAGGTGGAGCCGATGCTGAGACAGCCATGTCCTGCTTAGGCTGACAAACACAGCTTAGGCTCTCTGGCTGCAAGGATGCAGGCTAGACTCTGCCAAAGTTGTATGGAAAGGTGACGAATGCACGATATGCACACATTTTGGGGGTGATTATAAGTGTTAACACAGGGTTTAATTTCTTATGGCTGAAACATCTAGGTTTGTTACTCAACTTAAAACAATAATTTTCCCAGATTATTTTTAGTTATCTAAAATTAGGATCCACACTACATTAGCAGTGCTTCCTTTTCCCTGGAAAAAAACGTATTTAATGGATGTTTGCCCTGAGATCAAAGGCATCTTAGAATCAAGGAAAGAGATCCACACATAAGCACATAACTCCCTACACTATTTGGGAGATCCCTAAAAGGTTTCTGCTCATCCCTCCAATCATCCTTGCTTCTCCCTACCAGATCCTCCTCTGAAACCTGTGCCCTCGCCCTAGACACACACAGAGGGGAAACACTGGGTGGGAGCCCTGGTCCCAAGCCTGGCTCTCCAGAGCCTGCTCTAAAGTGGGGACAGGAAGTGCTATGCAGCCAATGTCATAAGGCACCTGTGAGAAACCCACACAGTCAGGGGTGTGAGTGTGCACAGGAAAGTAAGGACAGATGTGGAACTTGACCACCTCTAGTTCTTGTCCCTGGGAGGAGAGGACCCTGTCGGACCACACAGCTCCTGTATTTCAGATGAAACTGCCTTCTTATTTTTCTAGTGACAGTCCTTCAGCACAGAAACACCAACTTCCCGAGCTGCCTCTTACCTCAAGGGTCATGACCACAAACTTCACAGTGTCCCTCTCCTTCTCAGGAGGTAGGTGCAAATGGCTGGGCAGTTTGGAGAACACAAGCAGGTATTGGGCTAGGGCCCGGGCCAGAGTGGTCAAGGACCGATACAACACGGCATCCCCTAGAACACAAGACTGGGGGTGAACACAACTCTAGCAAGGGTTCATGACTTAGGAAAGGCAGTCAGGCCATTCTCTGAGAATCTGAAGGCACCTTCGGCTCAGAAATACATTTGCACACACCCACCCAACTGTGTGTGACTCAGAATGCACCTTCTTCTGAGGTCTATTCCAGGGTTCCTCTGGGGTTAGGCCGGGGAACGGCAAAGGGGCAAACATGCCAAAAGACATCCAGAGCTAGGGTCCCCGGCACTGCCTCTCAGCCACCTCCGCATATGCTTTCTGTTTATTAGATCAACAGCATTTACTGCTAATCTTTACTCAGTGCAAAGCACAATATTGCCTCTGCAGCATTTTTTAAAAATAAAAGAAGTTTTTATTTTAAATACCAAATAGATCATTCAACTTGCTCCAGTAGGCGGTGGGCTCCATAGGCAGGAATGGCTGGAACACATGATGGACAGCAGGGAGCTGCTGGACCAGGCTGGTCACGCGGTCCAGTGTCACTAGGCGAGCTGCTTCAAAAAGGGGACTCCTCTGGCCTCCGGAGATTTCGCGCATGCCCAGGCCCAGGCATGGAGCCAACAGACTTAAGTTGAATTCCTGAATCAGGATGTTAAAGGTTCAACAACTATTACACACTTTCAACCAGGCAAGAAAAACACAACTGAAGAAGGGATAATGCAAACGTTTCTGAGAAAGCACAAAGGAGTATACCATAACAAAGTATTTTAAAGAATATTCTGTTTCTTGTAATAAATACCATATGCTACTTGAAGCACACTTCTGGTTTCTTGGGGCTACTTTAATATTAAGGAAAGATTTTAAATTTCTTTATGCTTTCAAATTTGTTTGAAATAAATTCAACATGTAATTTTTAATTGATAAAAATACAAAATGAAGCTGACACGGCACCTAAGAAATCCAGTGAAACACCAAACATTCACAAAGTTTGACAAGTTATGTTCAAACGCAGCTGAAATAAATCCAAGGAGCCACAACCGTGGTTGAAATACAGCCATTTCTTTGATAGTGTATCAACTTGTGTTTTGCCAACTTCTAAAAACCATTTTTTTAGATGGTTTAGATGTTAAGGATTTTGGGGGGCCAATTTTCAGGCAGAATATTCATCTTGATTAGGTAACATTCAGAAAAGCATAGGTCATCATCAGTGACCAAAACTGAACCTTTCTGCTACAGCCAGAACCTTCAAAGCTATTAAAAGTTCAATTACTGAATTTGGAATATTCAATAAAGATATATTTTTAAAAAAATTTTATTTTATTTAACTTTATTTATTCATTCATGAAGGGCACACAGAGAGGCAGAGATACAGGCAGAGGGAGAAGCAGGCTCCATGCAGGGAGCCTGACGTGGGACTCAATCCCCGGTCTCCAGGATCACGTCCTGGGCTGAAGGCAGCGCTAAACCGCTGAGCCACCTGGGCTGCCCCCAATAAATAGATCTTTAAGCAAATTTATCATTCAGCAAATCAGCTTTCACCAAATGGAGCTTAAAATGGCTTCAGCAAACTGACTGTGAGCCAATTCTGTTTTTTCAGTATAGCTCTTACTGTCAAACTACTGAAGAATTGGTGCTTAGGCACATACCGCTGTGTGGATTCCACCCTGAGTCTCTTTATCCATACTTGGCCCACCCTTAGTTGCCCCCCACCCTTCATGCAGTCACCCTGTCATCCCCCAGACCCCTGCTGCTCCTCATTCCCACTTTATACATATTGAGGCAGCACTAAAACACCTGAAGGTTTAATTAGCTGCTCGTCCCAGGAGGTCTGGGAAGGAACCTACTATAGCTGTGGCTGCTATGGAAGGCGGGGACTCCACTCCTCACAGGCCCTGACTAGGAGATGAGGATAGGGACTCGGTGCTTTGCAAGGGCCTCACTGGGCCAGCTCTGCCTGCCTGCCTACACAACTTCAATGGGGCGGATGGGGACCTCATAACATCTAGTGAGAGGGTGGGGAAGGCCTAACTACAAGTCATGGAGTGAGGAGGGCCATACCATATGGAGTAGGGGTACAGGGACCTCCCTATAAGTAGTGGGGCCAGGAGGACCTCACCACCTAAAATAAGGGGAGGGGTCTTACTAAAAATCAATTTCCAGGGCAGCCGGGTGGCTCAGTGGTTTAGCACTGCTTTCAGCCTGGGTCACAACCTGGAGATCCAGGATCGAGTCCCACATCAGGCTCCCTATAGGGAGCCTGCTTCTCCCTCTGCCTGTGTCTCTGCCTCTCTCTCTCTGTGTCTGTCATGAATAAATAAATAAAATCTTTAAAAAAAAAATGAATTTCCAGAATACAAGAATTGGTTAAATCATGTACCAGGACACCATTTTAGTACTGTTCCTCATGACTGTTATGAGAACAGATTGCAATCTAAGAGAACCTCTTTTCAAATGCATGAAAAGTTGAATTAGACACAATTTACCTCCTTCTGGATTCTAATGTAGCTGAAATAATGTTCCATCCCATCTGGATCAGTCTCCCCACTCCCTGCCCCATCTGGATTAGACTTTCCCCACAACCTGTCCCATCTAGACTGGAGTCCCCCATGCTCCATCCTGTCTGGATTAGAGTCTGCCATTAAGGCAGAAAAGTGAGCGCCACATGTCCTAAGTTGATCACATGATGATAAGACAAGTCAAGCATCCTGCTAGCATCCCGCTGCTCTCTGCCGTACCGAGTTCATCATGAATGTACTCATGTCACTGGGAGGAATCCGATTCACCAGTTCTGCCCCTTCTAGCAGTGCAGAATCTGACCTAGTCCAGCACTGGGATTTGACTAGACGTAGGTACCAGTCCTGAGAAGAAGAAAAAAGTGGGAAACCCAGTGAAATTTGGCATGGCTTTCAAGGGGCTTCAACTCTACTGAACATGTGTTGTTTCTCTGCCCTGCGCTTTCACATCCTGTGGCCCACTCTGGACTATGAATGCAGCTTCAGTGCAACTGGATTCTAGCTAGCCATGTGGCTGCTCACCAAACCACAGGCCTTTTCTGTAGGCTGTGTCTTTGACTTGCTGTCACTACCTAGACAGCCTCTGCTCCTCCCTGACTGTCCTGAGTGTCCTCCTAACTCAGCTCAAGTGTGAGGGCAGCAGGCTATCCTCTCTGTGCCTTCACCCTCTGGCCACCCCTCATCTGGTTCTGCTCCTAACATCTTCTATTGGGCTGTCTGTAGTGCTCTTCTCTCTCCAAGGCCAATGCAATAGAGACCTGAACCTGCTGTCACTACCTAGACAGCCTCTGCTCCTCCCTGACACACCTGAGTGTCCTCCTAACTCAGCTCAAGTGTGAGGGCAGCAGGCCCTCCTCTCTGTGCCTTCACCCTCTGGCCACCCCTCATCTGGTTCTGCTCCTAACATCTTCTATTGGGCTGTCTGTAGTGCTCTTCTCTCTCCAAGGCCAATGCAATAGAGACCTGAACCTTGCCATTCTGTGCCTGGGCTATGGGTTTTCAAAATCCAAGTTCATATCTATATTGACCTCCCTTCAGGAAAGCAGAGTACCAAGGATCTGTTACAGCCCCAACTGGTACCCAGCTCTGAGATGTGAGCAGCAAGGGTGATGACAGTCTACCAGGGTCCTGGGGTGGTGTGCTCAACACACAGGAGGTCAGTGGGGTTAAGGAGATGGAGAGAGGCCAAGCAGGTATGCACAATGGCCTATGGAGGCTATGGCCACTCCTCTCCTGACTCTCCCGTGAACCACGCTGATACCCCTCTCCCTGAGGCCATGAGTGTCCCAAGTCAGCATTTTCTTTCTCACCCCATAATTCCTAATAATGACCTGGGCTGGGCCTTAGGCATCCTGTCAATGATGGAACCCTGACCACTGCTGGCAACAAATAGCAGGCTGAGAGGCCCTGGGGGCTGTGCCAGGTGCCAGGACATCCTACTGCCCCACTGCACACTCTGGATTTGCCAAAGATGTAAAAGAGCATTTAGGGCCTGGAATAGGCCCTGTGTGTCATATGTACACAAGGTGAATACTTACTTTATCTGGAATCACTATCTCTAGTGCCAGGGGCCCATCCCCGTCCAGCGGGTGGGAGGTAACTGGAGGTGAAGGGCCACGTGAGCCCGGTGCAGTGGCAAGACGCAGCCTGTCCAGCAGGGAGTAGAGCCTTTGGTGTCTGGAATCCAATCACACGCGGGGTTAGAACACAGTCTCATAGGTTAGGAAACGACAGTGGCTTCTTAAAGCGAGATGCAACGCGTTTGACACTTTATCCTCAGAGCTGCCTCAACAACACTCAGACAAATCATAATGCAAATTCAGGGTCTAGCTTATTTTTAATAACCACAGTTCATATGCCACAAGTATTTTGCAGACATTTCATTAATACTCAAACACCATAATAGGCATTACATGGTTTAACAGCTAATAAAAGCATTCTTTACAAATACAAAATAGATCATCTATTCTAAAATCTGAGTGCACAAAATCTCCCATTGATTCTCCCAACACAATACAGTTTATACAAATTTATGTTCACTTCATAGAACAAGCACCTCATCTAGGACAAGATATTTATAATCTTCTTCATCTGGTCTAAACACTAACTCTGGAGTCGAAAAATAATAGTTTGACCTTCTACCATCTTCTATGAGAGCAACAACTTCATAATGCAAATCACAACATAACCGGGCCCAGCAAACTGAAAAAAAAAATCAACCAAACCATGTGTTACGTACCAGGTTAGATGCCTTCCTAAATGAAGACACCCGCAACGAGCTACACAATGGCAATTCTATTCTGTTCTCTCCCTTGCTCTCTCACGTGCACATACATGCAAGTGCGTGCACACACATTTCACACGTCTTCCTCCGTGTGGAGGGAAAAGGTAACATTTAAAGGTAAAAAGTATTTTATTTATTTAGTTGTGGAAATAGATAATAGATGTCATGATTTCTGATGAAGATTTCTAAAGGACTATGAGGCAGAATTAGGGGACAAATACCAGAAAGAGATGCATGCCAAGAATTAGGTAACATCTTTCAGACTACCCTCTCTTACTTAGCAGCTAAGTTATATGCTTTGACTTTGCTCAGATCAAGGTGGTAACTGCCATTTTTACTTGTCATAGGTGGGTGGACATAGACCATCCGGATACATATGACCCCTCAACCAGCCCAAGAAATGAAGGCCGAATCTCTGTTACCACTTTATAAAGTGAGATCCCAGTCTGCTTAATTTAGAAAGTCTCTGAGGGCCTTTCCACAGCATACTCACATGCAAAGCATGTCTCTCTCTCATCCAGAGTTCATAAATAAATCTAAGCCTGTATTCCCTGAAGCCAGGAAGCCCGGGCATTGCATTACCTCTGGGCCAGCCCGCTGCGCTGCAGGTACTCCTGGACTCTGCTCACTTCCTCCACTGGCAGCTGGGCCATGCCACTCTGAAGTAGACAGGAACAGGTCAGCAAGTGGGTAACATGCAATGAATCAAAATAACCCTATACTCTTGGGAAAGTGGAAAAATGACATGTACAGTGTATTATAGCAAAGGCAGACTGGAAGGAAGGACAAGAAGTGCTCGTGCCAGGCACACAAAAGAATGAACAACTTATACATCTTATACACGTTTCTCTCAGTGGTGTATGAAGAATATGCCTGTAGAGGAAAAAACTAGGCAACTGTTTTGCCTGTCCTGCTAAGTTCTCAATAAAAATCAGCGTCATTGGGATCCCTGAGTGGCTCAGGGGTTTAGCGCCTGCCTTCGGCCCAGGGCCTGATCCTGGAGACCCGGGATCAAGTCCCCATCGGGCTCTCTGCATGGAGCCTGCTTCTCGCTCTGCCTGTGTCTCTGCCTCCCTCTCTCTCTATGTCTCTCATGGACAAATAAATAAAATTAAAAAAAAAAAATTAGTTTCATTGTTTTTCTAGTACCTGTAAATTTGCAGCCAGAAGCATTTCCACCCGGCGACAGGCTAGAGTGTCGACCATGCGAGCCAGCACACGGAACGGAGTGCACAAAAGCTTGTCCACATATAGGGTTAACACGGCACCCGACTGGCTGAAGTGGATCCCTTCCAAGCACTGAAGCGTCTTCTTCAGAGTGGTAGGCTGGCAGTGGACAGAAAGAAGGCAACAAGGGCATTTTGCCAATTGGAAATTGGCAGTTTAAAAATTCCAATAGTACATTCTTAAGGCAGAGAAAAAAACGGACTGGCACAATTGGTACCAAGGAGACTTACGGTGGAAAGATTTTCACAACGAGACTGAATTGCCTGGATGAAAAGGCCACTGGCAGCAGAGTTCCGATGAACAGCACTAATAAAATCCTGCACGGGAGGCTCATGGGACAGATTGATCAGGTCCTGGATATGATTCACGATGAGCCACGTTAGGTGCTCTGAATCGTGTAGGTTCTGACACTGAGGAGAAAGTGACAGACTCATTCGCAAGCAGACACGGATACCAAAGAAAAGGCCAGAAGAAGGAAGATGGGAAAACAAATTCCAAATTATAATCCTCACTGAAACTATCTAGTGTTTGACCACCAACAATCATCGGGGTTGGACTTACTTCACAGATTCTGTCACCCTCACCCCTACACTGTGGCGCAAGCTGCTGGACATCAGACACTGCCCACCAGGGGAATTCAATGCTCTGGTGCACCTCTGAGGGACACTGGCCAAGGGCCAGAGGAGGAACAGAGCAAGGCCCAGCACACCTGCCAAAGACAGTGTGATCCCAGGGCAGTAGAATGGAAGGGGCAGCACCTCCTGCCCTCAGGTGACTGGACCAGAGCCATGACACAAGGGAGCAGGTGACAGTCCCATGCATGGCTGACCTCGCTCCATCCAGGCTCTGGTCTGGCCGCCCAAGAGTGCTCCCCAGTTCTCCAGTCCTGACAGGTCAGCAGAGGAAATGGGCTCTCTGAAACTGTCACAGTTTTGACAGCATTCCTGAATCCAAAATAGGAATAGATTCCACTAATCAAATGGACATTAAAGGGGGAGATTTAAGATTCCTAAGAAAATAAATATCCATCCTAGAATATGTGTGTTGGCTTTCAATCTTAATTCATAATCCTTCTAGACAGAAATTATAACATGAAATCAATTCTTTGACATCTGATTACTGATTAATATTTTCCATGTGGGATAATTTGATAGTATTAATTTATAAAATTAATATTTTTCTTACCTTTCCACGAAAGATAACATTATACAATTATAATGAATTATTTCTCAAAAGTACAAGGTAGAAAAACTATTTCAATGTAATAGATGCAAATAAAAAAATATCGATAAAAAACAGCAGCAAAAAAATCTGTGTAACAACTAGTTGTGTGAAGGAGCCCTCTTCCTTTTCCAACTGAGAACATCACATGCTTTGCTGAGTGAAAACAGCATAAACATGGTGCCATATTTGTGCCAAAGAAACTCACATGCTGTTATCGGTAGAGAAAAAATATGAAATCCCAGCCAAATGTCACAACAGATTTCCTGCGTAATGCAATTCCAAGGAGACTGTATTTTCTTCTGTTTATTGGTTTTTGTCAAGTTTCTATGTTAAACACATGATGCTAGTTTTATGGTCAAAAACTCTACAAAAGTTATTTTTTAAAAATGGCATTCCAATCAGAATCCATTTTAAAATGCAACAATGGACACCAATGCCCTCTGCACAGATGGTGAACAGTGTTTAAAGCAGAACCCCACTCCAAGTCACGCTCGCCAAATAGGCGGCAGCTGAGTGAAATCTTCTGCAGCCAAACCTCCATGTCTGTGACCGGCCTGAGAAGGACGGAACACTTGCTGAGGTCCCGTGCTGATGGCAAGGGGCAGTAGGAGGTCACTCTGTAAAAGCATCACCCACATTGGGGTACTCCAGCCCCCTGCCCCCACGGGGACTCATGTTTCCTAACTTACGACATAATCGCAGAAGAGAATGAGAGCTCCCCTTCGCACTATTTCTCTATTGCACATCCCAAGCTTGCATGCTGCATCGGGATCCTCCTCTTCTCCACACATCTGGGGGTTGAGTGACTTGGTACTGGACAGACTGCGTCTCCTGGAAGAAGAAACAGACACGCTGACAATGTTTCTGGGACAGCATAAGATCATCTTCAAAGCAGAAGGTGACTAGGTGCAGTTCCGGTGCTGAGGTAGGTGGAGGCCCTAAACCCTGCCGTACTCCAGTGACCTGAATGTGACCCCCCACTCTCAGCTGCCTACTTCTAAGCCATGGCAAAATGTGTCCGGACGTCAAGAGAACAGAAAACAGTCAAGTGCTCGACTGAAAGTGGAACCTGCTGTGAAGCTGCATCTCCGATTGGCACTCAGGTACCAGGGCTCTCACCAGGCGCACCAGAAAACACAGAGATTGCTTTCGGGATTCCCCGTGTGGGTCTGCATGAACGCTGCCCGCCTGCCAAGAGAAAGCCCCTCCAAGGTCAGATTTTACTAAACAATTACTAGTGAAATGTTGCAACTCTCACCTGCCCACGTGCTGCCACGCAAACCTTATCTGAAAGTACTTCTGCAAAACTCCTCCACCAGAGCGGGTTATTTCACTCTTCAGTGCAAGGGGTTACACCTTGGGGAGCCCTTGATGCTGCCATAAGCCCTCAAACACAGGTGTCGTCACACCTGTGAACTGCCCCCAATTTGGAGTCTGGGACAATACTCTTCCCTCAGTGACAAAGAGCCTGTGCATCTCTGCTAAGGCTTAGTGGGGACGGAGGTCACATGAGGACAAGAATATTCTGAAATGTATCAACTTTTTCTACAGCACCTCAGGATTTATAAGAGAACTGGTATAAAATAGTCCACAGATTACAAATGTTCAAACTGCAATTTCCCTTTTCTCAACTTGTGAATGGACGTGCCAGCTGTCCTTATCCCTATAATGGAATACTACTCGCCAGCCCCAAGAACATACTGGTCATGCAATGCTACAAATGACCTTGAAATATCCTGCGCTAAGTGACGAAGCCAGACTCAAAAGGTTACAGATCATGTGATTCCATCCATATGGCATTATGCTGAACAAAGGGATGGAGCATAGACCGGTGGCTGGGAGAGTGGGGGGCAGAGGGTGGCCACAGCAGACACAGGGAACCTTCTGAAGTGGTGATGCTGTCCTGTACCGCGACTGTGGTGGTGTTCACCTGACAATATTTGATACAGAAAGAGTACGTTTGGGGCTCCTGGGTGGTTCAGTTGCTTAAATGTCTGCCTTGGGCTCAGGTCATGATCCCAGGGTCTTGGGATCCATTCCCATGTCAGGCTCCTTTCTCAGTGAGGAGTCTGCTTCTCCCTCTGCTCCCTGCTCATACTCTTTCTCGCTATCTCTATCACTATCTCTGTCTCTCAAATAAATAAATAATCTCTTTTTTTTAAAGTGTATTTTTCTATACTGTAAGACATAGACCAATTAAAAACCAACAAACAGAAACGCCTCCTCTTCTCAGCCCTCTGCCAGCCCCAGTGTGACTATTCTTCAAGTGGTGACTTTGCATTTCACAAAGGTAGGGGAGCCTCTGCAGGAAAAGGGGCAGAGTTTGCAATTCAAATCCTAGCAGTAGGATTTGAAGGTCAACCAACATTAATCCAAATGGAGTCCCAGCTTAATAGGCAAGCCCCGAAGACCTCACGACAGATGCTGCTAGGTACCAATGGTGAATGAACGCCTCACCTTCCAGATGACTGCACACACAGGCCTTGGAACTAAGGGGTGGCCACACCACACCCCCAGTGCCACAGCACATGCAAGACTGTAACAGGCCACCAGAGGCCAGGCAGACTGGAAATAAATCAAAAGCCTATGAAGACAGAGCCCCCCCAAACAAGAAGCAGACAAGAGCAGATCCTGCTGTGGCAGCAGCGAGTGCTTCCAGGGGCCATGCGGCCAGAGTATGGCTTCCAAGACTCATCAGAGAGCCTGCCTGCACCAGGCTGGGGAGGGCTCCTATTGAATCTACGAATCAGAATAGCTTGTATTTTGTATTCCATACTTCTAAGTAATTCATTTTTATTATCTTTTGGAAATAAACACTCATTGTCTACAACATCTTGCTGGGGTGTGTTAGAGCATAGGTCTGAGTAGGTCTAAGCTCTGCTCCCTTGGGGCTACTGGACATGTATGCGGGTGATTTCCCCCTAAACACAGCAGGGATATTAAAAGCACTAAAGAACCACAATATATTACACTATTTCCTTTAGTTTTATCTTTATGATACCATTGTGACATATTTATATGAAATTTCGGCATACTAGGTTATAGAATCCATTAATTTTATTCAGGATAACAGAGGAGAACAATACAAGATGTTATAAAAAGGGAAACTGTATTAGGTAGGATAAAGAAAACTCATAAACTCCTGGATTTATGAACAGCCACAGCATGCCTTCAAACAGCTGAATGAGGACACCAGCCAAATCCCAGACTATATCCACTTTTGGCTCATTTATTTTAAACACTGACTAGGTTAAGCATTTGTTATTGTAATTCAGGGAATACAATTCCCAGATCCAGAGGTTTCTGACATAACATCAGAATAGGAGCAGGTAGTCTCAACAGGGGCATCCTGGAGCTGATGGAGAACACTTAGGAGATTAACTCCTACTAACATGAAAAGAGCCAAACACTCACATACACACCACACACACATGATCCACGCAACACGAATGCCACACACTCACCAAATACAGACCACACACATGTCTTGCCAAACATGTATAGAAAAAGACAGGCACAGATCAAGGATAGCAGACCAGAGGAATGGACTCACTCACTGGTCTTCCTGCACGCCCAGCCAGCTGGAAGCACTGTGGCCTTGGTGGAAGCTCCAGTTACAAAGCTTCCCAAAGCAAGAGAGACGATGGCAGCCTCTGACAATGGCTGGCTCTCAGGGCTATTTAGATTTTCAAGCATTTAAATCCACTGACTACATTAGCTTTTATCTTCTTTGGTTTAAAAAGTTAAGTGAGGGGCGCCCAGCCGGCTCAGTCAAAAGAGTGTGCAGGTCTTGGTCGTGGGGTTGTGAGTTCAAGCCCCACGTTGGGTGCAGAGATTACTGACATAAATAAACTTAAAAGAAAAAAAAAAAAGTTAAGTGAAACACTGCAATTAATGACACCTCTGTAGTTTCTGTGTCTTAACTGCTATCAACTCGTGCAGTCCATCTTTTCCACCCCCCTGGACCTCAAATGAACAGGGGTCATGAAGGAAATGACACTTCTGGACCCCAACAGAAACAGACAGGAGGTCAGCCCTGTACAGACGGTCTGGTCAGTGCCCTGAGGCAGAAAAGAGAAACAAGAGGAATACGGCTGGGAAAGGAAGAAGGGAAAAGTCTTTACCTGTAGATGATATCCTTGTGTTCACAGAAAACCCTGCAGAGCCCCAAAAGCATCCTGGGGCTGCTATGTGAGCTGGACTGGGTCTCAGGATGTGCAATTGGTACACAAAACCAACTATACTTTTATAAACTAGCAGCACGCCATAGCAATAAAACGCTTTCTCAAGTACCATTTAAAAGAGCATTCCAAAACATGAAATGCTTAGGGACGAATATATAAAATACAAGTAATGCTTGCACATGAAACACTGTGAGACTGAAATACATGGGGCAAGACCATGCTCCAGGACTGACGGACCAGACGCTGGATGCCAATTCTTCCCAAACTCCAGACTGGCTCCAAGCTCAGTCAGACGGCAGCAGGCTCATCTGGAGATACTTACCACCTGATTCTCTAACATAAACATGGAAATGCAAAGAACCTACAGGACCCAAAACGATTCTAGAAGTACAAAAGAGTGGGGGAACCGGCAGGACAGCTGAGGTGACCAAGTGGTGGCAGTGCTGCCGTGATGGCTGGCAGAGGGGCCAACTGGGGGACGTGAGAAGAGTCTGCAAATAGGTTCGTACATTCGTGCCCCACTGCACTCTGAGAAAAGTGCCATGGGAACTCAAGACAGAAAGCATGGATGTTTTCACAAAAAAATGCTGAAAGAACCACCCTTCAGGGGATTGGGTGAGGAGATGACTCTTCTCTGCTCTGGCATACACAAAATTTAACACAAAAATTAACTCGGAATGGTAAACACTAAAGCTATTTCAGTTCCAAAAGAAACCAGAGAAGAAAATCTTCATGCTCCTGGGGTAGGTACTTGGGAGGGGACAGAAAAAGAATGAAACAGAAAACCTGACATACTTGATTTCATAAAAATTTAAATCTTTTGCTCTTCAAAAGAAACCATAAAAAAAATAAAACAGCAAACCACAGATGCGGAGAAAACATTTACATTACATCTGACTTAGATCCAGAATACATAAAGAATTTACAACTCAGTAACAACAGCCAAATTTAAAAAAAAGGCAACTATCTGAATACATATTTTCTAACAGAAGACAGATACACAAATGGCCAATAAGTACATGAAAAAACAATTCTTAGTTATCAGAGAAATGCACATGAAAACCACAACAAAGCACTGTTCAGCATCTACAACGAGGACCAGAAGTGAAAACGAGGAACTCACAACCCCATGTCCCATATCTCTTCCCCTCTAGACCAAATCTCCCCCTAAGAATTGTCCAAGAATGTATGATCTAAAATGCCCCTGCTTCCGTATCTTTTTTTCCTTAACTTTTACTTTGAAAACTTTCAAACCAACAGAAAAGGTGAAAGATTAATTCAATGAACCGTCACACCTCTTCACCTAGATTCAATCACTAATATGTTGCCACCTTTGTGCACATACACATGTGCACTCTGCACACACATGCTCACACATGTACACTACATGTGCTCATGCCATATGCATGCACATGCTTTGCACACGTGCACTGCATACATGGGCTCATACATGCACACACATGCACACACACTACACATGTATGCATTCTAAACACCTGCATGCGCACACTCTACACACACGTGAATCCCACACATGTACACTCACAGGCATGCACATGCTCTACACATGTGTACACACTGCACACACACAGTTCACTCTACACATACTCTATGCACATACACACATATGTACTCTATGCAGGCACACATATGCAGTCCACACGCACACACTTTTTTGGGCTGTACCACACGAGCACTCTGCGGGTGAAACCACTTCACCCTTAAGAACTTCATCAGGGGTCCCCTGAGAACTCCTCGTTACTATAAAACACCTAGAACTCACATTCAAATTTCCCCTATCATTCCAATAGTGTTCTTTCTACATGTTTTATCCCTCAAATCTGTAGAAGGCCCTTTCTGTTTGGGTGTGTCTGTTTCCTAATTATCAGATTAGTCCACCATCCTACTTCCTCTTGAACCCACTTTAGGTCTCCCTCTGCCTTCCCCACCCTCCAGCCAGCAGGAGGAAGAGGAGCACAGGAAAAGGAAGAGGAGGAGGAAGGGAGATGAGAGAAGGGGTAGCGGGGAGTAGAGTGAAGGATGAAATTCACTGGCTCACACACCCACTGGGGTGGTTGGTGGATGTCTCACTTTCTGTCCACCTGCACACACCTGCTAGCAGTAGCAGCTAACTCAAGCCCCACCCCACCAAGTCTTGGCCCAGCATAAATCATCCTTGGGTCCCATGGGAGTTGTCTGGGGAGACGGTGAGAACACAAGAGCCCAGGATCCTAATTCCTAAGGTACCCAGCTGTCCAGTCTGGTGGTGGGTTGGGCCACAGTCCTGGTCCCTGGAACGAGCTCCCCCAGTGGCTCTTTGGCACACTCCTTGAGGACTCAGGGCCTCACAGAAAGGGTGCTCTATGGACCAGAGCATCAGCACCACAGAGGAGCCTGACAAAAAAGCTGAGTCCCACAGTGATCTGCTGAACCAGAACTCGATTTTAATAAGCTCACCGGTTGATTTATGTCCACTGAAGGAGCACTGCAGCAGATAATCGTTTTCTGTTCCTGACTCCTATAGTAGGTAATGTTCTCTAGGCCTTTTCAATGTTTTCACTGGTCTTCCCCAACTAAACTGTAAATACACTGAGGGCAGAAAATACATTTTTTCCTTGCATATCCCACAGCATATAGCACAGAACAGATACTGAATAATGCCTAGTAACACTGGGTCTTCCAGCTGAAAGCAATGGAGTGACCCAAAGGGGACCCCAGGTTTCACACAGCTCAGCCTTCCCACATTGAGCAGAAAGGAGCTGACCTCTGCCCTGCAGCCCTTGCTTCCTCTCCTCATCATAGGCCCTGGAGCCTTCTGGAAACCCTGCACTGAGGACAGCCTGGCAGATGGGCGGCAAAGCTTCTATTCCCACATGTGTTCAAATGTCTGAACAGGACAGTGCCCAGAAATCAAGGCTTAACCCTGAAAACTTTTAGTAAAAAGGGGGTCACCCTCAATCAGATACTTAATAAGTCTTTCTGAATGACAAAAAATAGAGTATTTCCAAGCAGTTTTGAAATATTGTTCAGTAATTAATTACTTCATTATCTAAGAATAACTAGAACCACATTTACCTTATAATGAAGTTAAGACATTGCAACATGTCTGACTCTGGAACCAATTTAAGGACGAGAGCCTAGCAGGAGGGACACAGCATGACAAGAATGATCCACAAGAGGAACCGTGTCAAAGAACTTGTCAAAGAAACCACATTTGGAAAGCAGCACCTACTCTGAATGCCTCTAATCTAACCACATTTTCCCTACAGTGCAGAGTCCAAGAGAGGATGGCTAACGTTCAGCACAACCAGTACGAAGTCTCATAGAAACGGGGCCAAAAAAAAAAAAAAAAAAGAAACGGGGCCAAATCTCAAGCTGCCCAGATTTCTGGCACATGAGAGTGGGCTGGCCTCCGGGGCTACCTAGGGCACTTGGCAGATGGCAAACGTACCTGGGGGTCTGCTGCACCTCTGCCCACCAGCGGTAGTCGGTGTGGCTGACGAGCAGCAGGATCTGGCACCAGAGCAGCACGAGGGCTGGATGTGTGGGCACCATGGCACGCACCCGGGCGTTCAGCCTCTCTAGGCCATAGAAACTGCCGTCAGTGCTGTCTACCGTGAAGAGTCTAGAGGCAGCTGCTGTGATTCTCCGGAACATTCCTAGAAATAAAAAGTAGAACTGAGAGGAAAATGTCTTTGTTGCTCATTATGGCCCAATGCTTTGCAGATCTTGCATAAAAAAGATACACCCTCAGCTCTTTCCTATACTTACATGTTCAAACCATTTGGCATCTAGAAGATCGCGCTTTCAAAGAAAAAAACCAGATATCCTACTTATTTAACGGAGCAGCCAAGGATGCTAACATTTTTACTCTTCCAGGCCTTCTCTCCACTGCTGTCAGCAAGTTCTCCAGGAGCTCTGCAGTAAGAGCCATGTTTGTGCATGATAGTGGACCCAGTTCCACTGAAGAGCAGGCGGCCTGCACTTCGTGCTACAGGTTACTACCCCTTGGACAGAGAGGCCTCCACAGGGCCGAGCCACATTCACTCTGGCAGGAGCAGCAGGACCCTCACCACATCTTACTCCTGCTGGAATAAACATCTCCTTGGCTTGCAAAGAACTACAAGTTGCCACAGCAAGTGCCCAGAGAAAGAAGACAGTGTTCTACACAGGACCCCAGCTCATGGTCTGCACACTACTGAGAACAGAGAGCCAGGTGATCTCTGTGCCTAGTATGGGATATCGTGGGGCGAGGCAACCACACAGCCACCCACACTCAGCTTGGGAGTGTCACAGACACACCCAGTGGCATTCTACCCATAAGCCTGTCCACAGCATCCTCCTTAGGGTGTGGACAAATCCCCTCTGGGAACTAATGATTTCTTTCTATCCCATCCTTTGAATGGATACAGTCAGCTCAACACGCCTCTCCTGTCATCTGCTGTGGCTTCACATGAGCCGGCCCTCCTCACCCCAAAGACCCAGAGACACGTACATACTGCAGAGCACAGCAGGGAATACATGACACAGACAGAGTAGGCTAAGGGCTCCCTGCCCTCTGTATCTTGAGTCTTCTGGCACTGCTGCGAGAAAGTCAAAAATCTTCTCTCAGATTTAGGTTTCAACACACCTCAAATGCAAAGGGATCCTAATCTAGGCAAAAACAGACAAAGGACTTTCCCCACTACTTTATGACTAGTTATGCTTCTGACCTGAGGTGGAGAAAGAGAGCTAACAAAAGCAGAACAGTCATAGCATGCAATACCAGCCTGGCCTCCTGGGATGCCCAGGGAGCACAGCACACAAACTCAGAAAAACAGTTCCAATGAGTTGTCCAATGCTCATCTTTTCTCTGGCCCTGTTTTCAGGGTTTTCTCTGGGTGCTGCGTGGACAGGATCATCCATTGCTGGTCCACCCAGCCTGGGTCAGATACCTCTCTGTGCCCTCCATTACTGTGTGAGCTCCTTGTGGGGCTAATGGATGCACAGGAAGAGGCAGGTACTGCATGAAGGAACGCTGGACTGGGGCACAGAGCAGAGGGAATGACAGCGGACAGGAAACCATGGTCAGAGCTGTGTTCCACATGACTGGACATCAATACAGGCTCTGAAATCAGTAAATGGCTCTACCATTCACTTGGCCCCTGGCTGTACATTACCGAGGGTCTCAGTTTTCTCATTTGCAAAATGGAATTAAGAGTAGCAGCTGCTCACATAGCTGCAATAGGATCAGTACAGCACTGGGCAATGCAAAGGACCACCAACTGGGGCTGCTGCCAGGGGCTGCTAAGAAAGTTCACCTGGCTTCTGGAGGAGCCATCAGTAGAGATGAAGTTAGATGGCTCACCAGGGCAAGGAAGAGTACACAGTGCACTGGGGTTTGAACATCTCCCACAACAGCACGGAGCACGTTGGCAAGAAGCAGCTATGCCAGGTAACAAGTTCAATTTTTATCGTAAGTGTGAGGGGTTGAGACAACAAAGCACACACTAGCTAGAGGGAGAATGGACATGAGATACCAAGGCTGCCAAGTCAGTGGGGTGACCCAGACTCTGTGGATGATGATGAGTCACCTCTGCAGCAATAACCAGGGCAGGTCACAAAGGTGACAATCCTACTAGGAGAGGTGAAGGGACAGAGGCAGGGAGGGGAGAGACAGGGGAGAGGGGCAGGGGGAGAGAAACGGTGGGCGGGAGACAGGTGGAGGAGAGAAACAGGAGAGAGATGGGGAGGGAGAAGAGAGACAGGGAGAGATGGGGGAGGAGAAGAGATGGGGAAGGAGAGACAAACAGGGACAGGGAGAATGACAGGGAGGGGGAGAGACAGGGAAGGAGAAAGACGGGGGAAGGGGAAGAGAGACAGAGAGGGGAGAGATGAGGAAGGGGAGAGATGGGAAGGGGAGAGAGGGACAGGGAGGGGGAGAGAGATGGGGAGGGAGAGACAGGGAAGGGAGAGAGGTAGGGTTGTGGAGAGGAGAAAGGGACAGAAGGAGCACAGAGATCAAGCATAGAAACCAGGACCAAGAACACTCAAAGGAGAAAAGACTTCTCTTCAATAAATGGTGCTAGGAAAACTGGATATTCACAGACAAAAGACAAAAACTAGACCACTACCACTCACAAAAATTAACTTGAAACCAGTTAGACTTAAATGTAGAACCTGAAACCACAGAACGCCTGGAAGGAAACAGAGGGGAAAGCTTTTTGACATGGGTATTGATAACAAATTTTTTTGGGTGTGACACCTAGAGCCCAAGCAACAAAATAAAAAATAAGCAGGCAGGACTACCCCAGACTAGAAGCTTCTGCACAGCAAAGGAAATGACCAATGAAATGAAAAGGCAACCCACAAACTATACATCTGACAAGGGGCTAATATCCAAACTACATGAGGAACTCCTACAACTCAGCATAAAGACAAAGAATCCAATTAGTAAGTGGGCAAAGGACCCACACAGACAGTTTCCCAACGAAGACACACAGATGGCCCAAAGGCACATGCAAAGATGCTCAGCATCACTCATCAGGGAGATGCCATCTCCTACCTGCTAGAATCGCTACTATTAGAGAGGAAGAGGAGAAAAAGGACCCCTCGTGCACCATTGGGGAGCATGCAAACTAGTGCAGCTGCTGTGGGGAACAGTGCAGAGGAGCCTCAAAAAGTTAAAAGAACTGCCATTCGATCCAGCAATCCCAGTACTGAACATTTATCTGAAGGAAACAAAATCACTGTCTTAAAGAGTATCTGCATGCTCACACATACCACAGCCATGATGCAAAAAGACAACACTGACATATGAACGAACAGCAGATGAGGTGCACATACACAATGGAGTATTACTCAGCCATAAAAAGGCAATACTGACATTTGTGACAACTTGGATGGCCCCCGAGGGCATCACGCTGCATGAAATAAGTCAGACAAAACAAGACTAATAGTGCATGATCTCACTTACATGGGGAATCTAAAAACACCAAACTCAGATGGAGAGAATGGACTGGTGGCTGCCAGAGGCAAGGATTGCAGGGATGGGGTGGGGGTGCCATCGGGCAAAGAAGTTCTAAGTCCTGAGCTCTCATGCACAACATGGTGACACTAGTTAACTCTGCTCTACAGTGTACTTGAAAGAGGCTAAGAGAGTGGATCTTAAAAGTTCTCATCTAAGGAAAAATAAAATGTCTAACGACATGAGGTGATGGATACACCTGAACTTGCCAGGAGATGATTTCGCATTAAGTTCACACTTCAAATCATTAGGCTATACCCCCTCAGCAACTCAGCGTTTTGTGGTCAATTCTACCCTTGGAAAGCCAGGGTCAGGGCGAGGTAAAATCCAGGGACATCTACCATCAAGAGGCTAGAAAGCAAAGATGATAAAGTCAGGCAGTGAGGGGCTCCACCCCACATGCTCAGGCCTGGTACCCGCAAGGTGAGGTGGCAGGAAAGAGCAGCAGTGGCCTCTGCAAGGGTGTTCCCGGTCACACTGCTCTGGGTGCAAAAACCAGAGGGGAAGCCCAGCTCGAGAAGCAACAGGAATAGACTCCTGTTGGAAAGCTGTGTAGTCAATGCAGGAGAGAGGATGGAGGAAGCCACAGAGCACAGACAGGGTCAGTTTGTTTTGCATCGGAGGTGGGGTTCACAGCACAGCAAGGCCTAGCCCCACAGGGAAGACAGACATGCATGCTGTTACCCAGGCTGCGCCAGGGACTGTGGAGTGAGCTCTGGAAAGGCTCAAGACAAAAAGTGGCAGGAGGGGGTGAGAAGAAGGGCCACAGGGCTGTGTCTCCCTGAGGTGAGAGAGAGGAGAGCACGGGAATGGTGAGGACACACACACAGGCCCGCTCGATGCCCTTGGCAGGTGGCTGATGCCACTGCTAATCCTGCCATGACGTCTGCCTCTCCTGCCCATCACCTGGGGCCTCCTGGCTGTCATCCCCACAGCTCTGACCCCCAAGGTTGTCCTCCTGCCCAACAGGGTTGTTGCTGGGAAGCAGTCACCCACTGGAGTGAACCCTTGTATGCGGTGGAGGCCGCTGAGAGATACACCAAAGAAACACCAGCAAAAGGGCTGGAGGTCACTTTCAGTCCATGGCAACAGAGCCTTTTCTCTCTTCCTCCGCCAGCATCACCAGGGTGCTGATTTCCGGGACAACTGAGCCCCAGGAAGGAGAGAGGCCTGGGCTCTAATCTCCACATGGGGAAGAGTCACCAGAGACCAGAACACCCTCCCGCACAGACACTCCCACAGTGGCAACTGTGGTTAGCCACTGAAATGCTGCTGTTTATCTGCTACAGGAACTATAGTGAGCATAGTCCTTGACCTGGACCAGAAGATGCTCTGACAGGGCTTCCCTTCCCAGTCTCCTAGGCAGCCACCACTGGCTGAGGAAAGGAAGTTGCACCCACGGCACAAAGTCTGTGACTGGGAGGCAAGAGAAGCCAGGAGAGTCAGGACCTAGGAGAAGGGATAGGGCCCAGGGCCAAGTGCCGGAGCCAGAGCACAGAAGAGCACCAGGACAGGAAGGCAGACCCAGAAGACTCCTTGTTCTACCCTCTTGGCACTGAATAAGAGGTCTGGCCAGGAGTCTTGGAAGCAGAGCTAGAGGCAGAGGCTCCACATACCAGACTCTGGAGCTGCAAGAAGTGCTC